>NC_077231.1:128312486-129713736 GCF_027887165.1 Monodelphis domestica
GAGGAAGAGAAAAATAAAACAAACTGACAGAGTTGCTGCCTCTGATTCTACATTTTTCCCTCTATGATTCTTTCCTCTTCTCTCCCTACACCTCCTTTTCTTCTTCTCCCTACTTTAAAATTATATAAAATGGTCTGACTCTTTCTAACAGGAGATAGATGCCTTAAAACATCATTGGGATAAGGAAAAAAAAATATTAGTTGGGATCAGTAAAATAAGATATCAACATTATGTTGACATTATGAAAGCAGCTTTGTGATCATTTTTGGAGGTTTATCAGTTTGCCCCTATAAGTAAACTTCTTGAAGGACAATGAAGAACTTTCATAGTTTTCTACCTACCATAGGAAGCCTTTCCCAATTCCCCTTAATGCTAGCTTTTTTCATATTCTATTCTATTCTTCAGTTTATCCTGTATATAAACTGCTTGTGAATATTTGTTATTCATTTGGTCATCTTCATTAGAGTGTGAGCTTATAGAGAGAAGGGAATGTCTTTTGCTTTTCTCTGTATCCCCACCTCTTGCCAAAGTGTCTCACATGTAGTAGATGCTTAATAAATGTTTTTTTCACTGACTATTTTCCCCCACCTGATCTTGATTGAATGAATTCTATTTCTGCCTGCTTTCAACAATGGAAAGAAAGACATTAAGAGGACTAAGTTTTTTTTAACGTTTTTTAAATAAAGGTATGTGTCAAAAGTAACAATATTTATATATCTATTTACAAATAATCACATAAATACAAATAGTTATTTATGTATAAGTATATATGCATAGAACCTTAGATATATTTCTAAGAATAGATGAAGCTAAATAAAAATCCTACATTGATAGATTCAGATTTATATTTTTCCAAAAAATAAATTTACAAAATAAAGTAATATAATATTGTCAAATTAGTGAACTCATTGGATAGCAGAAGTCCATAGAAGGTCAAAAATTGTAGAACTTGCCTTCCTTTTGCAATGGGGAACATAAAGGAAATCATCACCTCTAATCCTTTCAGTAGACATTATGTTTTTGAATTTAAAATTGTCTGTCTGTCTATTTTTCTATCTAATCTTACCTATCTGCTGATGGTATATACAAATATATAGGCATATTTATATGTAAACATATCAATACCTATATATGAATATATCTATCTCTAAAGATATTAAAGAACTCTAGATATACCACCTCCATCACTGTCTCCATTTTTTAAAAGACTTTTTTATGCCATTTATGATTTGTTAACGTGAGGATAAAGATTTCAGTACAAATAATTTACTATTAGCAGGCGGATTTTTTGTCATCTCATTATTTTCTGCATCATTTGATGAGTAAAGCTACATTTTCCTCTATACCTATTAAACTATTTGATGATGCCATTTATTTTACAGTATAATTGGGAAAGCAATCATGTGATAAAATGTAAGTTTGCTATGAAACCAAACAGGCAGCAATGAAACATCAAAAATATCTTTTCTAAGACATTCCTAAGACTTTATGCCTTTTATAAAAACAAAAACAGAGAAATAGCATTTGTTATTTTTATGTTTCACGAACACACATATGAAACTTCAAAGGACACTTAAGAATAAATCATATGTGCAATGCTTGTTTAAAAATCATATGTTGACCTCTTCCTTCTTGAAATATATTAGAAGGAAACAAATTTAAGTATCTGTAATTTGAATATTATGTCAATCTGTGTCTATACATATATCTGAATATAGAGATCAGTTCAAATAATTGCCATTTAAAAGTGTACAGATATGCAAATATGTACATACACATAAAAGGGTTTATCTACATGAAATATGTGGATATATGATTATATATCCATAGACACAGACACATATGTATAATAGCCTGTATAATTTATTTTTGGTTACATATTATTTTAATAAATCAGTGATGCAGTAGAAAAAGATGCTGCCAGGTATATATATAATTTTATTGTCTAAAACTAAGTTTTCCTTACAAGAAATAAACAAAATAAAGTTCAGATCTATTCACTATGATGAAGTCTGGGTCAAAGATATATGCACCATTGTGGATTTAGATATATGTCTTTCATATAGGTCTTCACCTATGCATATAGATATAATATATTAACAAAGGAATTCATGAGATTGTATTTCTGCAAAATAATGAATTGCTTCCTCTGTGATCAGTACATTTGGTAAAAACAGAGATTGTTCTATCATAAAGAAATCAGATGATAGGGTGGCTCAATTTAAGTAATAGCACTGTGCTGACCAAAGGAAGGAAGAGGCAATAATAGAGAGAAAAAAACAATAAGCAAGTTTAGCAATCTATATGAGGCAGATAGTTATTAGTTTAGAAGGGCCTTACAGACATACATCTGCCTTTTTATTCACTTTTATAAAGAGAAAATAACATCATTAGTAGGGTCTTCTTACACATTGGAATAAAAACAAAAACAGGGAAACAAAACCTGGGTCTCTTGTGAAAAAGGAACAGTCATTTAACTATATGATCCTCAGGTGTTTTTTTCTTAACTTTAGAATGAAGATATATCACAAAATTATTCTAAGGATCAAATGAGATAATTCAAGTAAAAGTACTTTGTAGCCACAAAGTGCTACTATTATTACTTTATGTACTGAATCAAATACCAAGATTTCAGTTATCTCACTAATTCAGTTACCTCATAGTGAACATAGCATTGCTTATATACCAGTGGACAAATATTTTATGATTTACCATACATAATATTTAGAATATAAAAGGAGTTTCAGCCTTCATCTACTTCAACCCCCACTAACAATACCTAGGACAATCTTCACCATCCTCCATTACATTAAATTCTGTCACTATGATGAGATAAATGTTATAATTAGCATTGTTTGAAAATAGACTTTAGAACTATCTAGATTTTAATATTTTATATAACTTAAATCCAACAGTGATGAACATATCATAATGAATATTTTAATAATTGTTAGAGATAGGAAGACCTACACGAATTTCCTCATGAAGAAATTGAAGCTCTAGCAGGGAACTATTCAATGGCAAAATGTGAGTAAAATTCAAAATTTTTTGACTCCCAGTTGAATATTTTTATTATACCATGTTATCCCTCCATTGTTTTAGTATTGTTTTTCTAATGAAGAGAGGAGTTTATTGATATTTTTATTTAGATGTAAATTTTAGTGAAATAAAATTTATTCTTGGAAAGAATTATAGTGTAAGATATTCTAATTCTATAGGCCTGTCAAATTCTATCAGAGGGAATTAAGATTACATATGATTTAATATTTAAAAGAACTTTGGTGTCATTTATTTAGAAATAACAAAATTAAACATAAAATATGAACAGTGGAGAAGTTGTGATTGCAAAATTTCCTGACATACTGTTGATTCCATTTCCAACATAAGGTTCAATGAATAAATGTTCTGATTGCTTACAATAATATTTGCATCTTGCTTATAACAAATTGCTAACCATTAAGTTTATGGGGTAACATATGGGTCTCAGTTATTTAGTTGGCGGCAATTAAATAAATCCTGCATTTTTGCCACAAATAAGTGCTTGAGAAAGAAACTATTCATTTTATGTATTCATATGTCCATTTGGATGTCAGTTGGGAAGGACTTTCCGATGTGCTAGGAGCCATAAAAAAACTGCCCCATGCTAATTGCTATTTAGTTGTTGTGGTTTGTTCAGTGAGCTATGCATATGTTACAGTCCATATGTAGAAGCATTCTGATTTGTAGATGGGCCAGATGGGCCCACCCTAAGCCTGAACTATCCCCACCACATGTCTTAACTATGAATGTTTTAAATTGCTTGCTTTTCTGTTTTTGTAACTTCCACACTTTGATAGTCGTAGATGTATGTCTCCAATGATTAGGAAATAAAGAAAAATAAATCAATCCTATTACTCATGCAAGTTTCTGATATTAGGGTTATAATAGAACCACTTTAAAGTATTTAATTATGTTTTGAAAACATAAGTTCAAATCTCAGCAATGCTAGTCAAATTGCTATGAATTACAAGTCAAAAACTATGGATTAGTTCATTAAAACTTATATTGCAGGTATTAAACAAATACTCATTGATACATTGTTCATATGAATATTGATTAAGTTTCATACTGTCAATGTACTTATTATATCATTAGAAAACTCATTAATTCAGAATCTACATTAATTAAGACAGATACATGGCTAGAATTTACTTTTACATGATGAGATAATAAAGTTTTGCTCTATATTAACACCTATTCTGTTGCACACAATCTTTAGATATAGTTATTTAGATGCAGTCAATCAATATATTGATTACCTATTCCTTTTGTTTAAAGAGGATGAGAAATATTCTATAAATGCTTCTCCCTTTTTATCCTATTTCCTATTAATATACCATTTGTACTTCTGTATAATAAAGGTACATCTTTTTCAAATTTTCTTTTTTCTGATTTTATAACAATTTAGATATAATAATTATAACTTATATAGACATCTAGAGTTTGCAAAGTGTTTTTTGAATATCCAATTTTATCTTAACAACCAAGGTTATTATTATCTCCATTTCACAGATGAGGAAACTGAGACAAAAGAGATTAAGTGGTTTGACCAAGGTCACATAGCTAGTTAGTGTCTAAGGCTGGATTTTAATTGACTTCCAGACTCCAAGTCCAATGTTCTTCCCAATATGGCATCTTACTGCCTTAATATACATAGATATAAATTAGTGAAGTTTTATTAAATAATTATTTATTTAGTTCTTTTCTTCTTGTCAAAAGATTTAGATCTGGACTGAAATGGAAAGAAGTGAAAACCCTTAAGCAACTTAAGCATTTTTTAGTTATTATTTCATGTAAAGATTTTTGTACTATGCTTATATTGAAGTAAGTGTTATTTTCTATGAAGACAAGCAGAGTAGTATATCTTGGATTTCATTCAAAGTTTATATACTCTCCAATAATTCAGAATATATTTCATATATTCTTTTTCATTCTTTGTGATTTCTATTCCTGTCCTCCCAACAGTCATATGCAGAGAATCCATCCATGAACTAGAGGTGCTGGGCACCATCAATGGTTTCATCCAAGTATTTTTATGAGGTCTCCCCTCATGGAGGAGTGGTGGGGGATAGAGATTCAAAGGAACTCTTATGAACTTATAAACTGATGGGAGTGTTATATTTATTGGGAAAGGATGGGGAGGATATGAAAAACCAGGAGATAAAGGGAGGTCTGTAGTAGGGTATGGAGGAGTTGAAGAGAGAGGGAATATTGCTGGGTGAGGCAAAGGAGAGAGATGCCCCCTGCCAAGAGGAAGCAGCAGGGGTCCAATAAGGACTATTTGTCTTGAATGACTGAACTGATGTTCAGCTCCCTCTATGCCCCAGAAAGATAGCCCACTTAACTGACTGTGAATTCAAATAATATGAAGTTTAATAACCAGTTGGGATTGGAGTTTTTTCCTCAGCTTTTGGAGCCGAGTTCAGGCCCCACCAGCTGGTGGCAGGTTTCTCCCACTCACTTTGCCGGTTCTAGTTTTGTCAATTTCAGAATCTTAGTAGTAGACAGAAAGCAAACAAGAGTAGTTCTAACCTTCAGACATGATTGGGCATGAAGCTTCAGGCTGAACCAAGAAGAGACATGCAACTCCAGACTGGGCTAAACAAGCTCCTCACTCCTCCCACACCAGTAAAGAAGTAAAACCCAGCAGGAATGAGGTGCTAGTCACAAGACCCAACTGCCACTCCCAGTTGTCCCTTCCCCCACCAACTGTCAGTCTTCTTTCCTTTCCACAATCGTCCCCTTTTTTGGTTGTGACTTTCCCAAGGTCACTTATTTATATTATACTTACCAATTTACTAAATCTACTCTAAGGAATTTTTTGCAGGAAAGTTTGGGTAAGAGTACTTTTGGGTTTTACAATAAATTCAGTCCAATAAATGTTGAACAAAACTATTACAAGAAATTTGAATCTTAGTGCTAATACTACTTACTCTAAGTTAATTAAACAAATACATTATTTATAGAAATTATTTACATATAATACAACAATATACATTGTTCCACATCATGATGTCAGTCAAATAGAAATATCTATTGATCTTTCTATTTGTTTAAGACCTTATGGAACTAACTATATACATATTTACATTTTGCATAAATATAATTTCAGACACTTGTTTATATAAACAAGGTCTCTCAATATGTCTGTTTGTGATTTTGTGTCTAATAGTGTTGTGTTGAATTAATACTTATCAAGTTTCTTCAGATTTCCACTTCTCATGTTGACTGATAGATCTCTTCTTTCTTCCATGTTATATAGTGATGCACGCTATTTCCCCAATATGTGAAATTACTTTTGTCTTATTATTTCAACATACTCAGTCTTATATATAAGTCTCATTTTTGATCTGTCCTCTTCTTATATAAATACATTTACAAAGTTCAAAGTCTTAGCTGTCCTTTTCAGCTATTTTTTTTTTCTTGATGTTTTTCCTCTGGACTGATGTAAAATCTATTCCTCTGGGATGCTTTTCCTCTGGGTTGCTTTTCCTCTGGGCTGGGAAGTTGTCTTGAACATTATGTGTCACTATTATTTCTTTGTGTGTATTTTTTATGTTAATCAGTTTTTGTTTTCATTTCTCAGCACTATCTTTTGTCTAATTATCTTTTGTCTGTTACAGTGATGCTGACTTTTTCTGGTTTTACGTGGGAACAGTGAAACAATGAGTCTTTCCCTGCAATTTTTATAGCTATTGGGGTAGTAAGCAATACTTCATGTGGTCCAGTCCATTTTATGTCTGTAGCCAATTTTCTATTCAAATTTTTTAAGTATACTCTGTCTCCTGGTTTGATGTTGTGCAAAATATAATCCAGGGGTTCTGTTTGTAGTATCAAGCTCATTTCATGCAACTCTGTTATTCTTGTTTTTAAAGCTTGTATATATTTTCTTAATTGACAGTCTAGTTTGTGAGAAGTTCTATGTCAGAGAAAGGAAGATGTGATAGGATCATTATATTGTTTGCTTCTCCTTCTCTTTGTTTTCTATCAGGTATATGGTTTTGTTGTACTGCTGATTTAGTGTCTTTATCCACTTCCTCATACTTTTCACAAAATTCTAGGTAATTCTTGATATCCAATGCTGCCAGCATTTATTCTAATGAGATTGTGTAGTTTATGACCTTAACTAACTCTTCTGACTGGAATGTTGTTCTTGATTTGAGTTGTTAATGAAATCATCTGTCTCTCCCTCTTGTAAAGTTTTGTGATCTTGATTGTAAAGTTTGATATATTCATGAGGTTCTTGTTCTTCATTTTCTGAACCAAACATTATTGAATATAGTGATTCTGTGTGATTCATGTCTTTCCCTGACCCTTGCTTAACTATGTTGTTATTTTTAGGTATGTCTTGTGCGTTAATACCTTTGTCCAATACTGACCATGGAGACTTGTGTAAATAAGCCTGTATTGGGCATTAATTTGAAGTGTTAAGAATTGAAAAATATGGAAAATGTGATAAATTTGATTATATGAAAATGAAAAGTTTTGTGCAAAGAAGAAATTTTGAAGAAAACCAGGAAATTAGGGAAATTACAGTGTTTCTCTGATAGAGTCCTTTCTCAATAATATAGAGAAATGAGTTAAATGTATTAAAAAATAAGGATCAATTCCACAATTGGTAAATGGAAAAAAGATATGCACCTACAATTCTCAGAAGAAGAAATCAAACACATCAATAGTCATATGAAAAATGATAAAAATTATTAATAGAAAAAATTAAAAACAGGTATGCCCCCCATATCTATCAGATTGGGTAACATCACAGAAAAGGAAAGTGATAAATGGTGGTTGGGTTGTGGGAAAATAGGTGTACTAATGCACTGTTGGTGGAGCTGTTAATTGGACCAATCATTCCGAAGAACAATTTGGAACTATTTCTCAAAGCATAAAACGTTGTACATACTTTTGACTTAGAAACACTACTACTAGATCTATACTCCAAAAAAGAAGAAAGAAAAAAAAAAGAAAAGAACTAAAATACATTCAAAAATATTTATAGCAGTTCTTTTTTTGTGCTATCAAAGAAATAAAAAAATTGGAAATAGCAAAACAAATTATTGTATATTAATGAATTGACATATTTTTGTTGTCAGAAATTATGGAGATGATTTTTCAGAAAAAAAAAGCACTTTTGAAGACTTATATGGACTATTGCAAAATAAAGTGAGAACCATAGGAACAATCTCTGCAGTAACAGCAACATTGTAAAGATAATCAAATTTGAAAGACCTGCTATCTCTGATCAGTGCAATAATCCACTACAGCTTCAAAAAACTCATCATGTACAATGGCACCCACCTCCAGATAGAGAACTGATTTAGTAAGTGTACAGAATGAAGCAAATATGTTTTTCCTTTTTTCTTGCATTTTTTCAGAATTTGATTAATATGAACATAGGAATAGTAAAAAAAAAACAACTAATAAATATAAAAAGTTGAAGGAAGACAGTTGTTGGGGAATTTTGAACTAATCATTTACCTGAGAGCATAAGAAGAAAATAAAAATGGAAGCAACACATAACTAAAGACAATGAAAATAATAATTTAATCAAATTTGCAGAACAAGGAAGAAAATGGGCAAATACAAAGAATTAGGAAGAGAAACATTATGGAAATAGAGATTCACTGAAACTTAATAGGCAAAACTAATCACAGCAAAAACATGCTGACTTAAAACATGGTGGAGTTTTTAAAGAAGAAATACCTCAGAAACAGAAGATATTATGCAGATTATTTTGTTGAAAAATAAAACTCTACAAATGTGATCAGTAAGAAAAAGGGTTTGTTCAGAAAATGACTTTACTACCCAAGAGAAAATTTAAATGCAAGAAAAACTCTATAAATATAACTAGTGTGGTAAAAGCATCATTTAGAGAATATCCTCCATTATGACAGTTGATTAAAGGGGGAAATACTATATACCTAGGGGAAGTGTGAGACAGAATTTAACTAGGATGTAAATTTATAAACATCAGAATACACTACAGAAATTGACTTACTTGCTCTAATGGCAGGGGATTTGCTTTTTTACTTGTTATTAACCTGAAAATGAACAGAGAACATTTTTTCCATAAACAAGGATAAAATGAAAGATGAAAGATATATGTATAATAAACAGTATATATGTAAAACCATCAGCAAACATCATCTGCAATGGGAATAAATTAGAAGCCTTCCCATATGATGAAGAGTAAAACAATATGCCCATTATCATTTCTATTATTTAACACTGTACTAGAAATACTAGCAGTAGCAATTAGAGAAGAAAAGAAATTAAAGGTAATAAAATAGGTGATGAGAAGACCAAACTGTCACTCTTTAGAGATGGTATGATGATCTACTTAAAGAATCCTAGAGAATAAACTAAAAAGCTAGTGGAAATAATCAAGAACTTTAGCAAAGTTGCAGGATACAAAATAAACCCACATAAATCATCATCATTTCTCGATATTTCCCACACAACTAAGCAGCAAGAGTTAAAAAGAGAAATTCATTTGAAATCACCCAAGACAACATAAAATATTTAGGTACCTATTTGCCAAGACAAACACAGAGATTATATGAACAGGAATACAAAACACTTTCCACACAATTAAAACTAAATCTAAACAATTGGAAAACCTATAATTGCTCATTATTAGGATGAGCTAACATTATAAAAATGACAATCCTACCCAAATTAATTTACTTATCTTTTGCCATACCCATGGAACTACCAAAAAACTTTTTTACTGAATTAGAAAAAAAATAAAATAAAGTTTATTTGCAATAATAAAAGATCAAGAATATCAAGAGAAATAATACAAAATGTGAAGGATGGGGACCTAGAAGTACCAGATCTTAAAATGTACTATAAAGCAGTGGTCAGTTGATGCCCAATAGATTTTTCTCCAGCCTCTTACCTTTACCCTGTGTGTATGGTTATCAAAACATCAAAACAACATGGTACTGACTAAAGAGACAAAAGGAAGGGTCAATGGAATAGACTAGGGGTAAATGACTTCCACAAGAGAGGGTATAATTTTGACTACATTAAATTAAAAAGATTTTGTACAAACAAAATCAATGCAACCAAAATTAGAAGGGAACCAACAAATTGGGAAAAAAATCTTTATAACTAAAACCTCTGACAAAGGTCTAATTACTCAAATTTATGAGGAGCTAAATCAATTGTACAAAAAAATCAAGCCATTCCCCAACAGATAAATGGGGAAAAGATATGAAAAGGCAATTTTCAGATAAAGAAATCAAAACTATCAATAAGCACATGAAAAAGGGTTCTAAATCACTTATAATTAGAGAAATGCATATCAAAACAACTCTGAGGTACCACCTCACACCTAGCCAATTGGTTAATATGACAGCAAAGAAAATTAATAAAAGTTCGAGTGGATGATGTAAAATTGGGACATTAATGCAATGTTGAATGAGTTGTGAACCGGTCCAACCATTCCGGAAGCCAATTTGGAACTAAGTCCAAGGGTTTTTAAAAGACTGTCTGCCCTTTGATCCAGCCATACCATTGCAGGGTTTGTACCCCAAAGAGATCATAGGGAAAAATACATGTACAAAAATATTCATAGCTACTCTATTTATGGTGGAAAACAACAACAAACAAACTGGAAAATGAGGAGCAGCCCTTTGATCAGGTAATGCTTGGACAAATTGTATCTGTTGATGATGGAATACTATTGTGGTAAAAGGAATATTGAACTGAAGTTGGAACAACCTCCAGGAATTGATGCAAAGTGAAGGGAGCAGAACCAGAACATTAAACAGAGATAAGGATACACTATAGCACAATCAAATGTATTTGACTTCTCTACTGGCAGCAATGCAGTGATCCAGGACAATTTTGAGTGATTTATGAGAAATAACACTATCCACATGCAGACAAATAAACATGGGAGTAGAAACACAGAACAAACCAACTACTTGAACACATGGTTGGATGGGGATATGATTGAAGATGTAGACTCTAAGCAATCACCCTAGTGCAAATATTAATACTATGGAACTAGGTCTTGATCAATGGTACATGTAAAACCCAGTGGAATTGCTTTTGATAAGGGGGTGAGAGGAAGGGAGGGAAAAATCCAAAATTAATTAGTTAAATAAACTTAAAAAAATGAAAAGGCTAGTGGTATGATATTTAAGCATAATGATAGCAATTGAATTTATATTTAATATTTTTATCCATTCCCCAGATAATGCTTCCTTTTATTGTTTCCAGTTATTTGGTGCCAAAATAAAACGAGCAGCTATAAATATGATCTAACAAATCAGATCTTCCTTTCTGTTTTTGATTTTTTTGTCTATATATACATGGTGAGTTCTTTGGATAAAAATTTATTGACAGCTTTGTAATTTTTAAAGCAATTCCATTGGGAAATGAAAGAGGGAAGAGTAGAAGAGGGGAAGGAATAGGAGAGGACAAGACTGTAGAGAACATCACAAAACAGGAAGAAAAAAGCAAGACAGCAGAGTAAAGGAAAAGAGAAGAGAGGAAGGGACAGGAGGGAAGAGAAAGGAAGTGGAGAAGAGAAGAGAGGAGAGAAAAGAGGGGATGAGAGAAGAAGGGGGAGGGAGGTCAAGGAAAAGGCAATTTGGAACAGTAACTATAGAAATCTGATAAAATGTCATTCAGGGAAGAGTAAAAGGATTTACGTAAAGTAGTGCTTTAGTGAAAATACTCAGCTGAATATTGTATTTAGCAGCAAATTAACAGGAGTCAAGAAGACAGTGGTAGCAATGCAGTGTTGAAATTTAGTGTGGGCTGCAAGGTGATAGGACAATGGGGTATGGATTCAATGGTTGGAAAAATATAAAAAAATGATTAATGAAAGAGTGGGTTTTGAAGAAAAATGAGCTCCAAAAGATGTAGTGGTGTGGGAATATAGAGTGTGAGTGATATTCTGGAGTGATACTGAAGATGAAGAATGAGTTTAGAAGATGTTAGGGACAGGGAAATATGAAACAATATCAAATTATTACCTGATGGAAGGGTGTCAGAGTTATGGATTACAGGGATTAAACATTTGTGGGGAGTGAATAAATCAAGTGTATTATTGTCTATATGTGTGGCTATCATGTAGTGATAGTGTGTCCCTTAAAATTTGAAAGTTTGATGAAATTGGAAGTAAATATATTTGAGGGACATTTACATGTAAATTAAACTTCCAAAGTATGAGGTCTGAGTGATATATATATATATATATATATAGATCAACTTAAATTCAAAGGGAAGAGGTTGCTGAGTTAAAGTGAGTGGAGGACTGGAATGTAACACCAAGAAGCCAGAAACCTAGTTATAATATCTTCTAGTCCAATGTATCATGAGAAAAGATGTATTAGTAAATAGTGTTGAGGAATGAAATGGCTTCAGGGAAAAGTAATATTTTAAGTGGTTACATAATGAGGGTTCTACAGGGAACAAAGACAGGGAAGGCAAAACTCAAGAGAGAACCTGGTTAGTCCAAGCTAACAACAAAAAAGAGGTCCTGGAAAAGCAACATAAAGTATAGCAGCAACAATACACAAACAGATACAAAATGTTATAACTATAATTGCAAGAATTCATTGCAAGCACCAAACTTAAAAACCATGGAGAAATTCATCCAACGAGGGGGGAAACCACATTATTCACAAGTAGTATCAGGTGCTGCCAAACAAAGTCAGTTTTGAAGCCAGGTACATGAGGTAACACCATAAAGGAAAGATGGGAAAGGAAATGGGGAAAAGGAAAAGGAAGAAAACTGCATGCAAATAGAATCTTGGGGTCCAAAAGCACAAAATAAAACAAAAGAGCAGATAGAAGAAGAAATTCAATTAGATAATGATATAATAGAGATTAGAGAGAAAAATTTTGGAACAGTGGAACAAGATACAAAGAAAGAGGAAGGAACAAATCTGGCAACAGTCTGTAATACACACACCTTAAACTTATTAGGACATTATGACTTAAACAGCAAAGAATATGAAAGATTAGATCCAAACAGCAGTGAATTGAAACATGTCTCAGCACAAGACTTAAGTAACTTAATAGAAAGGAAAGAATATACTTTATAAACAAAAAGTATAGAAAAAAGAGCAAAACCAAAAACAGAACAATATGAGACACAAATAGTAGAAGGATCTAGATATTTTAAACAAACTACAAATGAATTAATTGAAGTCCATGAGCAAACAACAAAATGGCCCAATGGAGAGGAAAATGCAATAGCAGATAACATTCAAATTAGCAGACCTCCTGGAGACAATGACACTAAAAGCAGGGATGATATCACAAAAGAACAAACCAATGACATAATATAAAAGTCAACCTTAAATCCTTATGCTGAAAAATTCCAAATAGCAACTGCCCAATAAAAAGCAAAAACAAACGTTATTACACCATCTTTATGTCTCTGTAATGCAATTCAATTGCAAACTGATGATGGATTGCAAAATGAATGTTCAAAGCAACAAGAGAAGTCTGTAGCTAAAGAAAAAGACTGGGAAATGATAGCAGATTCACAGGAAGGAACAAACACACAAGAACCAAATTTATCAACACATAACACAGAATTACAGCATACTACTTGGCAAGAGCTAGAAAAAGACTGGGGGAATATAAAAATCACTGTGCATGAGTCAGAGCAAGACACAGATCAGAATAGCAGAAGAATAGCAGATTTGCATGAAATGGGCTTGATACAACAAACAGTACCCCTGGATTATAATTTGCACAACATCAAACCAGGAGACAAAGTATACTTATAAAATTTCAGTAGAAAATTGGCTACAGACATAAAATGGACTGGACAACATGAAGTATTGCTTACTACCCCAACAGCTATAAAAATTGCAGGGAAAGACTCATGGTTCCACTGTTTCCCACTAGAAAAATTCAACATCACTGTAGCAGACATAAAAGATAATTAAACAAAAATAATGCTGAGAAATGAAAACAAAAACTGATTAACATAAAAAGTACACTACAAAGAAACAATAGTGACACATAATGTTTGAGACCACAAGATTCCAGCAATCAAACATGCCACAGTGAGAAAACAACTTTCCAACCCAGAGGAAAGGCATCCCATAGGAAAAAACATCCCAGAGGAAAATATTTTAATCCAGCCCAGAGGAAAAGATTTTAAACCAGCCCAGAGGAAAAACATCAAGAAAAGCTGCTAGAGAGAAGAAACAAAGAGAAAAAGCTGAAATGGACAGTTAAGACTTTGAACTTTGTAAATTTGTTTAAATAAGAAGAGTACAGATAGAAAACAGGACATATGTAAGACTGAGTGTGTTGAAATAATAAAACAAAATTAATTTCACATATTAGGGAAATAGCATGCAACACTATATAACATGGAAGAAAGAAAAGATCCATCAGTCAACATGAGAAGTGGAAATCTGAAGAAACTTGATAAGTATTAATTCAACACAACACTATAAGACACAAAACACAAAATCACAAACTGACATATTGAGAGACCTTGTTTTAATAAACAAGTGTCTGAAATTATACTTATACAAAATGTAAATATGTATAAAGTTAGTTCTATAAAGTCCTCGACAAATAGAAAGATCAATAGACATTTCTATTTGACAGAGATCAAGATTAGAGAACTATGTATATTATTGTATTATATGTAAATACTCTCTATAAATAATGTATGTCCTATTATTAGGTTAGTAACAGTGATAGAGTCTGTAAATATTTAGCATAGCAGGTATATATGTTGTACAAAAGATTAGGTTACAGATTAGACTAGGGACTTAGAGAATAATTATAATAAATAGGGAATAGATTAGAAGTAAGTTAAGTTAAACATAGCATAGACAATTAATTATACTTAGAAATAGACTTAAGCTGCATTTGTAGATAGTAATGTTTTAATTGTTTATTGTAAAGCCAATGCTGAAATTGTGTTTAATGGAAATATATAAAAGTTTGCAAATAATAATAATATACATAAAATAGGACAATGATTGTATTAGTTTAACTTTGCAAGAGTAAGTAGTATTAACACTAAGATTCAAATTTCTTTGTAATGCTTTTGTTCAAACATTTTTTGAACTGAATTTATTGTAAAACCCTAAAGCTACCCTTACCCAAACTTTCTTGCATAGAATTCCTTAGAGTAGATAAAGTTAGCATAGAATAGTGATAGAATAATTGAGGGAAGTTTGTTATTTGGGGGGAAGTAGTTAGAAATTAGATTTAGTAGATTGTTAAGTATAATAAATATAAGTGACCTTGGGAAGGTTACAACAACAAAAAAGGGATGATTGTGGAAAGGAAAACTGAAGCAAGTTTTGGAATTTCCACCAATCAGATGGAACAAACAGCAGTTGGAATGTTAGAGAGAAGATATTGACAGAAAAATGACAGTTGGTGGGGGAAGGAGCAATTCGGAGTGGCAGTTGGTCTTGTGACTTTCTCTTCCTGGCCATTTTTTCCACAGAGGGTGACATACAAAAATCTTTCTGCCTCAATCCCTTTCCACACTCCATGTGAGTGGTTCTAGCCTGCCATAGACATTTTTCAGCATGGAAAAAAAGAACCCCAGACCTTCTAATTTTCAAGCAGATTTTTTTAAGCTGATCCTGGACTCCTAGTTTAGAAGGCTGTTACTAAAGGTTTTTCACAGGGAGGGCAGTGAGTTCCAAATCAGTAGACTTAAAATCAGTTTTGGGGAATATGCCAGTTTTTTCCCTTCTTTTTCTTGACCCAAAACACCAAGGAGAAGTATTTTTTCTCTCATATGCAAATACACTATTGTTTTCCCTCAAAGTTTTGTTTCTTTCTGTTTACTCTTTAAACAAACCTGATTCAGCCTTTTTCAGGAAAAATGCTATTGAAAACCATGCTTGAAACTCTGAAACAACTGTTTGAATTGGTAGAGGTAAAAAGTGCAGTTTGGATCTGCTTAATTCCTTTCCTGGAACTTTTTATTTTCATTGGAGATTTTCCACTTTATTTTCTTCTCCTCAAGAATATGTTATAAGCTAGGCTGCTTATTCTACAAACCAACCTGAAATTTTTTACAAAGTTCTAAAAGTCCTAACTGCTCTCAACATGCAGAGTGGAGATTCTGCCCTGATCTTCTATGAGGAAATTCAGACCTATAATAAACAAATTCTAAATGGATAATAAATACTGCGGGAGGGGAAGGAAAATTTAAAAGAGATCTGGAAGTTTCTTGCTAACTATTTTGAGCTTATTCTCCTCCTATAATTGTGAACAAGTCTATTGGGATTAGTGAAAAGGATTTTTACTGCATTGCCTGCCTGTACCTTTGTATATATTATTGTATTTACTCATTGCTTTAAGGTTATAAATTTTTTGTTTATCTGTATTAACCAAGTCAATACCTTTCTGTAATATTGAATCATTTTAAGCTACTATGTTTTGCCTATATTGATCTTTAATTTGTACCTTTACCTCTGCTGAAGAACAAATAAGCCTCAACAAAACAGGTAAAATTGTGTGCAACCTTTGAAGAATGTAATGAACTAAGAATTTAAATGGTAATTCTAAGGGGTCTTCAGAAATAATTTTAGTAACTAATAGTTTCTGAATGGATGATTTAAATATATATATATATACATATATGTATTATAAATAATGTTGTATTAAAGGTAGAGAAAGAAAGAAATGTTCCTACCAAGATGTTTCTATGAAGCAGGAAGTAAAAAAAAAAGAGCTCCTGAAAAATTCTTCATTTTGATTTACCTCCAGCAGAACAATCTAGATTTCTTGATTATGTTCTAGATCCAAATAAGTTTTATTTTGTTTAAAAATATATTTGCCAAGGTTGAAATATTTGCTACATCTATAAAAATTGTGACAAATATTCATCAGTTTTAATGTCATGCAGCAACTTATTTAAAATGTGATAGTGGGTTTGTTTGCTATTGTAATTAATTAGGCTATTGTGAATTTTGTGGACTTTGGTACTTCTTTGAATGTGCATTATGTGCTATGTTACTGTTTTATTCTGAAAATCATTTTGTACTCACACAAAGCTGACATAGTGTCACTGATTTTAAGCTAAATATTTTGATTTTTAGAACTTTTTAAAATAACTTTGATTTTTTTCCTTGCATATGCTATTAATATAGTATCTGAGTTTTATTTTTCTATCCTTTTTGTATTTGAAGCACATTAACAATATTGAGAAGATTTTTTCTTTAATTTTTTTATTTTGCAGTAATATAAGTTTTAAATACATTTATTTCAATATTAATGCATACCCAAAAAACTTTAGACTATAAAAATGATTCCATTTATTGTTTAAAAGATTTATGGGACTTTGCTTCATGACTCTGTCTGATTTCAGAAGAAGGGAATATACAAAAGAGCCACTGTACAGTGCTAAAGAAGCCCAGAGCACCTGCATAATGCCTATGGAGCACAAAGTCAAAGAGACCAGATCCTAGTGGGATTGATGTAATTTTGAGCCAAGACCAGAGGATTTGAACTTGTTTGGGGTTTAAGGTTGCAGCTGTTTTGACATATTCCAGAGGCTGGACTTCCTCTGAGCCACATTCTATCAAGCATCTACTTTTTGCTGCCATCCTGGCTCCCATTTGCTGCTGAAATCTAGTCCCTTTTCTGTCTTTCATGGTGTGGCAAACTTTCTGCAGTCCTGGCTACTGGTTGGGTAAATACATAATTGCTTAAATCATTTTAATTAGGCCCTGATTCAAGGACCTATTATAGATTTGTTTTTCCTTTGCTTAGATTATTTTTAGACATAATACTTTTACATTTTGTATTTTATCCACAAGTTATTTTTCTCTTTTATTTGGGTTTTTTTCATGTTTTTGATTTTCTTTTGCAAACTAATTCATATACCATATAACTCAGCCATACATCCCTGAGTGATCCCTGTATTTGTTATTATTCATCTCAAGGGGGCCAAGTTTTGTTATGAACTTTGATTTAAATTTGAGCAATTTTAGGATAAGAAACTTGCTACCTCCCAGACTCCAGAATGCGCCATGAAGATAGATGCCTGCAGAGACCACATGCTGCACCAAAAGATCCAGAGTGAACTTTTGGATGTTAATTGAAGTGGGGGGGAGTTGAAATGCTTTTGTTTTGAAAGTATACTCATATGCCAAAGGGGACTGCTCCCAAATTGTCTTTTTGTCAACCTAGTCATCATTGGTTTTGTTCTCCTTTCCTTTTATCCACAAATTATTGCAATATTTAACTTGATTATGTTTCCATGGTCCTTTTGGACAAACTGGTTTCCCAATAGTACCATAGGGGGCTATGTATAAATGGAAATTTTGAGCCTTTGGACTTCATCCCCAAGAAGTCCCTTAGAATTTCCCCAAATTCCAAAAATCATACATTTTGCGTGATTGTATTTAAGTGGCTGTAACTACTCCCTCTTCCCATCTTGGACCTGCAACCAGGCTAAAGTCAGGCAGTTCTTTTGTTTTAGTTATTATTAATAAAATTTTATAAAATACAATATTTAGGCATTGATTATTAATTTTAAAACCCACATGAGGCAAACAGGGTAAAATGACTTGCCCAGAGTCACACATCTAGTAGTGTCCAAGACCAGATTTGAACTCATAAAGATGAGTCTTCCTGATTTTAGATGTGGCACTCTGTCCACTGAACTACCTAGCTACACTACTAGTACTATCTATTATATTTACATTGAATTGTCCAGGCTTGATTTATATTCATCAAACAAACATGATACAGTTCAATCCAGCTGAGTTTGATTCATCTCAATTTAAAAAGCATTTATCATTATGGTCATTGTACATATTGTCATTTTCATTACAATGACATTACAATCTGTCTTTGGCCATTACAATCTGTCTTTGGAATGCATTATTCAATAGAAGTTAGTCTCTAATTTTACCATTGGGCATTTAGTTACCAAATGCAATGGCCTTTTCATAATTTTTGTCCCCATTGACTTGACTGGAGCCTTTTATACTGTTGATAACTCTCTCCTCATGGACTTGGACTGTTTTATTTTTGTCTTTGTATCCTAAATGCCTGGACAATGTTTATCATACACTAAGCACTTAAAAATGCTTATTGAATCCAATGGAAATAAATGAACATTTCCCTATATTATATTCATATAACACACACATGCGCACATATATACATATATATATATATATATATATATATATATATATATAATACCAGTCTTCCAGGGGGAAAATTGTTTGAGGACTAAAGGATAAGATATTTGTGATTCAGAACTTGTGACCAGATATTGATTAATTATAAATAATCTGAAGCAAGATTATAAAGTATGATGATCTGCTTGATTTTTATAAAAACTGGGAAGACCTCCATGAACAAATATGGAGTGAAATAAACAGAACCAGGAGTACATCGTACACAGTAACTGAAACATTATGAGATGATCAAATGCAGTAGATTTTGCCAATGATAGCAATGCAACGATCTAGGACAATCCCGAGGAATTTATGAGAAAGAATGGTATCCACATTGAGAGAACGAATTGTGGGAGTAGAAACAGAAGAAAAACATGATTAATCACTTGTTTATATGGGTATAGGTTTTCAAGTTTGGGTTTTAAAAGACTATTACAAATATGAATAATATGGAGTTAGGTATTTAGTGATAATACATGTATAACAAAGTGCAATTACTTATCAACTCTGGAAGGGGGGAGGGAAGAGGGGAGGGAGAGAACATAAATTATATAACCTTGGAGAAATAATCAAAAATAAATTGTTTTAAAAAGAAAAAAAGATTATGAAGAATCTGTTTGACCCAAAGTCTGAAGAGATTTTTAAAAATATGAACCCATTGATTTAATTTAGTTAATATTTGAGTGCTTAAAATAATAATGCTTACATAAATTTAATTTAAACTTGCTAAATTCTTATAAAATTCATTTGAATCTTCAATTAATTAAAATGTATAGAATAAAACTATGAATTTTAAGAATGTTGCTAGAGGTAAAATATACATTTAATTGATCAGCATGACAGAGAATTGATGCCACTTAGCTCTTTTACTCAACTGGTTTTAGAACATTATCAGAAAGTTAATATGATATACCAATATAGTGATATACCATCAATATAGTGAACTACCATCCTCAGTGTTCTAATCAAGTTACATTTATAACTGTCCCCCAGTAACATGTTTTAAGTCTTTCTCCTAATTAATTAATTATTCTTGACAATTTCTTTGAAGCTTGTCCCATACTGTATTTTCCCCACACATCTATTGGGAAAGCTGATTAAAAAAGAAGTTTTAATTTTGCAAATCCCACAGGGTAGCAAACAGCATATCATGATGTCATGATTGCTAATACTATTATTAGAAGATACAATATGTAGTGGGCATTTTTAATGTGGTCCAATTTAACGGTATCTTTTTCATATCATGGGTGGCCAGTATAATACTTTTAAAATAAAACACTGCACTATATTTGATATTGTCATGGTGTTTTAAGCAGACAGCAGCACTTCATCACTATATAAAAGATAGTACCAAGTTGATTATATCATGCATTTATAAATTTCAAACCTATTTATTATGTCATATGCAATATTTCCTTCAACTGTATTTATATATAAATGGTGATTGTAGCTGTGATTATAAGTGCAAAGTATGGGCCTCAGGGGTTAAAAAAATTTTACCCCACATTGTGTCAATATAATTTTTAGTAATGATTTTCTGACATTTTGTGATCCCTGTTCTCTCCCTCCCTTCCAATCCTCCCCCTTCCCAAGGATGGCAAGTTATATTATAAGTTATAATATATACTTTCATATTCATCATATCGTGAGAGAAGAAACATATTGTTCATACTACAGAAAAAATCATAGAGGAAATAAAGTGAAGAATGGAATATTTCCATGTGCATTCAGACTTTGTCAATTCTTTCTATATCAGCAGATAGCCTTTTCATCATGAGTCCCTTGATAGGGTCCTGAATCCTTGTACTACTTATGATGACTAAATCATTTACAGTTGATTATCATATTGTATGCAAAGTTCTCTTGGTTTTGCTCTCTTTACTTTGCATCACTTCAAATAAGTCTTTTTAGGACTTTTTGTGATTATCTTATTTCCATTTCTCATGGCATAGTAGTACTCCAGTACAATCATATGCCATAACTTGTTCAGTCATTTCCCAAATGATGAGCACCCCTTTCATCTCAGTTGTTTGCCACCACACTGCATGCATGGAAAATTAACAAAAAACACAATCCCTCCATTTGACCCAGCAATACTATTACCATATATGTACTGAAAGAGATAAAAGATAAAGGAAAATGGCCTACTTGAGCAAAAATATTTACAGCAACTCTTTTTGTGGTGGCAAACAACTGGAAGGTCAGAAGTCAAATGGGGAAAATAGAATGGAAATAATATACAGTAATCATTATGTTGCAAAAGAATTTTACAATTCTTTCTCATAAAGGTCTCATTTCTAAAAAACAGAGATAAATTAATTATATATGTTAAGATAGAAGTTATTCCCCAATTGAAAAAAAAATCAAAGGATATGATCAGACAGTTCTCGAACAAAGTAGTCAATGATGCCTATACACTTATTATAAACAAACTAATTCTAAAAATGCTCAAAATCACAATTAATTAGAAAAATGCAAGTTAAAACAACTCTGAGGTACCCCCCATACATATCTTTCAGATTGACTATTATGACAGAAAAGGAAAATGACAAAATGTGGAGGGAATGTGGGAAAGTTGGGACATGAATGTACTATTTGGGGAGTTGTGAATGGATTCAATCATTCAGGAGAGCCAGTTATGTTATGTTATATTAACAGAGGTACAATGTTATGTTAAAAGAGGTACAAAAGGGCACATACTCTTTACAGAGGATTACCTTTAAGATGTTTATCTCCAAAAAAGATCTTTTAAAAAGGGTAAGGATGGATTTGTACAAAAATATATAAAGCAACTTTGTGGGGGCAAAGATTTGGAAAGTGAGAGGCTACTCATCAATTGGGGAATGGCTGAGTAAATTATAGTATATGATTGTAATGTTTGAGAAAGAAAGAAAGGAAGACTTTGCATAAGAGACAAAATGCAAGCTTTTGCAAAGAGGGACTGGCCACATGCAGATAAAGTAAATGGCACTTCTATAGCCTGGAGAAGAGTTAAAACCTGACACACTGAGACAGTTGAAGAGCCATTGTTCCTGTCCTTCAGGGAGATCAGAGAGGTTACTTCCTGTGGCTTGGTTTTGTCTGAGCCGGAGTTGGCCTACCTGTTCCCTGAGAGCCAAAAGTTCCTGCTTTCCTGTTTATCCCATTATCCTGAAATCCTCATATCCTGGTGGGAGATCCTGTCAATCCCTGTCTCCAATTTCCATCTATCTGAGTTCCTGTGAGATCCTGTGTCCTGAGTATTTCCTCATTGCTGAGAGGAATGTGCCAGTACCCAGTAAAGCTCCTGTCTGTGGGAAAGGCCCAGAGCCATCTTGGCCTTTGGCCTATGAGGGTGAACTCACCAAAAGTTCAAACTATCATATATTTGACAAACTTTAAACTTGTCTACCATTCACTTGGAGGACAAGTTATGTCAGATAAATTAGAGAGTGTGGGTTTATAGATAGAGAGAATAATGAAAGGCAGCCTCAGAAGATCTTTGAAGACAGTTTCTCATGAAACCCATAGAATTTGGAGGTTAGAGTATCCAGAGTTTAGAGCTAGGGACTCCTTGTTTCCTGGTCCTCCTTTCCTCATCTACAGGAAGATTAATAAACCTCATCTTTACTGTTTTTATCAAGTTGTCAAGTAGTCAGATATCATTTTGGCCTACACAGGCCCTGTCAACTTACTCTCTGAGTGGTGTAACCAAACAACTTCTATAAATCTTACCATCTATGTTACCCACCTATTTCAAATGGAATATTTTTGTGCTATAATAAATGACCACTGGAGGAGCTCAGAAAAACCTGGAAAGACTTGCATGAACTGAAGCAGAGTGAAATAAGCAGAACCAAGAGAATATTGTACAGTGACACTAATACTTTACAGTGAACAACTGTGAATAACAGCTATTCTCAGTAATACAATGATCCAAAACTATCCCAAAGGATTCATGATAAAAAAAAATGCCATTTACTTCCAGAGAAAAAGAACTGAGTCTGAATTCAGTCTAAAGTAAACTTTTTTCACTTTTTAAATTTTTTTTCTATTAGAGTTTCTTTCCAAAGGATTAACATGGGAAAATGTTTTACATGATTGCACATGTAAAATCTATATGAGATTGCTGACTATCAAGGGAATGGGGATTGGGGAGATGGGAGAGAGGGAGATAATTTTAGACAAAATATTTTTTTAAAAATCTTGGAAACTTTTTTTCATTAAATTGGGGAAAAACAATAAAGAACACACCATGGAACCCTGTTGGAAGAACATCTCTGAAGTCATCAAACTCTGGGTTTCAGATTCAATACTAGGATGAAATGAGGCCCTTGCAATTTATTGAACTTTTAACACAAAAGAGGTTTTCTTGGCCCTAACATGGTAAGGATATGAAATAAAGACAATGGTACTTAGGTCTGAGACATAGCTTTTATATATCTGTACCTTCTCCCCCTTCTTCCATTTGAAAACACGTTTGGTTATCTGTTCCTAAAACCATTAGGTAATGGAGATCTGAGAGGTCTTAGGCACCTAAGTAAGAGAGGCCTAGATTTCATGTTTCTGAGACTTTTTGTGTCCCTAGATGAAAAAGAAATTTCATCAGGGAAGCTTTGGCCAGTCAAGTCCTATAGGCTGCTTATCTTCTCTTTTATAAGGCCTCTTCCTTTTATGACTAGGCAGAAAAGAGTTATAGTAGGGAGACACTGGTCCCACCATAGACCCACTCATTTCTCCATTCCCCATATTGCCCCTTATATGAGAGTTCTGATTTCCTTCCCCTGCTACCCTCAAGATAATACTCACCTCCCACAGCCCAACTCCATTAACTTTTCTGTCCTCACAATATTTTCCATATCCTTAAAGGCCCAACAAAAGAAGAAATGTGTTTTCACTATCTATTAATAACCAGGTTTAGAGGAAGTTCATATAGTTCAACTCTTCTAGAAAATTAATTGGAATTATGCAAGGGAAGCTACTAAATTCTTTCAACACTTTGACCAAAAATTCCTACTCTTGCACTTTTGTTCTCAGGAAATTATAGGCAAAAAAGATAATATATGTAGAAATTGTTCATAATTACTTTTTGGTGATAAAATTTAGAAATGAAATATAGATCTAATCATTGGAGTATGGCTAAAAAAAGTAAATTTATAAATATTACTGCCATTTAAGGTATATTGTATATCAAGAAATCAGAGAAATAGAGATTAGTATTAAAGGATGCCAACCAAGGAAAGCAAAACCAAAGATACTATATAAATGATGATTAGAAATGTACAAAATAAACTTGAAAACGCAAAAATGCTTGAGATTCATGTGATGGGTCAATGTTAGTATTTTACTGTCTATGGTAAAAAATACATTCTTTTTTCTGTTAATCAATAAATTATTTTCATTAGCAATAAATGTAATGAAGTGTTTGATCACTTTGTTCATCTATAAAGTGGGATAAAAATACTTACATTGTGTCAAAGGGTTGACTGAAGACCAAATGTACACCTATTTGCAACTAGCAAATGCTATCTAAATATAATTTTTTAGTAGTAACACAATAACAATAAGATACAAGTGTGTATACAGAGAATTTATCTTCCTCTCACTAATAGATAATGGAGTCATTTGTCAGATTATCTTGTTACCACCTAACAAAAAGGAAACCCTTTAGGGAATGGAACATATGATATGTGAATTTTGATGAAGTAAGGGTTTTTGAAATGTCTGGACTGTGAGATGCTGCCTAGAATACAGATTCTGTGCAGTAGTTCTTAAATCTGTATATACAGATGTTAGCATGAGAAAAGTACCCAAAAGATAATTTAAGGGAAGTGAAGACAAATGTTACCTACTTAAAGATCCTTAGAGTAAGATTGGTTTTGAGGAATCTTAACATAATTGTCTGACAGAGATGGTGGGGGTATCTTTGATACCCAATGGAATTCAGTGGAATATTTGGATTGTAGGACCCCTCATGCATTTCTCATCTATCTTTGGAACATTGAAGAAGTTGCTAGGTGTTTTCAAGTCAGATTCATAAAACTCCATCTAACTCTGGTGTGTTTGTGTATGTGTGTGTGTGTGTGTGTATGTGGAGAGGGTATAGATTCTTTAAATCATCAGAAAAAGGTAGACCATTTTTCAAGTCATTTGTCTAAATCATCCCTTTCAGTCTTAAAGGAAGAAGTCTTCAATTTTGGAAATTGTTTTTTAAATTAAGAATCTCAAGCTTTTTCCTTGTGAACTAAGGTATTTCTAGTGTGTAAGAATTAAATTATTTCTGAACATTTCATAAGGTAATTATTTTCTCTACCTTATTGATATGATTATTTAAATATAAGACTAAAATTTCAAAACAGTCTCATTCCTGGAAGATTCCCATAAGAAGTCATATAACCACTGTGTCTACAGTAGCCTACTTTGACCTTTCATGTTTCAAACTTCAACCCTTTCCTTCATTAAATATTTAAGTTTTCAAAAATCTAGGGGAAAGGGTATATCCTTTCTCATCTCACTTACATTGCCTCTGGGCTGGGGAAAGGAATAGTCAAAACAAAAGATTTTTGTTTGCCTTGAATTCATATGAAGTTCCAAAGGAAACCTCAAGTGAAATGACCTTAATGACTATTGTTTCTTTCATCCCAACTTTATGCTGAATAGGTCATAGAATATTCATTTCACCTGGGCACAATTTGAAACTTCAAACTGAAGAAGATTTTGGTGTGGGTGAACTTACCTTTTCACAGAGGATAGTTCTCTATGCACAAAGTTTAAGGAGAATTCAAGAGGAAATAAAAAAAATGTTTGAAATTTTCAGAGATTGGCAAACAGCTGGCAGAGAATATAATGAAATCTGTCTCTTTTAATTCCTCTTCAGACTTTTTCTGTATCACAACCTCCATCCATACATCAAAATAAATAAAAGAAAATCATAATTCACATTTCTTTAGAACATTAGTATTGAAAAAGAACTTTGCTCCTGACAAAATGATTTAATATTTGATTTAAGAATATTAGGAAGTTCACCCCTCAATTCTACAATCTTGAGATGACCCTGGAGAGTGCTGCTACTCTTCTCTACCTAATTTAAATACCACCAACACCACCACCCTTTAGCCCAGAAGGAAACTTGTGGAGACATAATTTTTCAGAAAAAGTGGAGAGTTTTGTTAAACATCTGAGTCAATGGAAAAATGCTAATATGATTAGGAAATACACCTATTGGGTACTTGGGCAAAACCAAAAAAACTATAGAATCACCATATCCTAAATTGGTGACACTGAACAAGATCAGCAGAACAGGATATATTATAAAAACCTATACAGATAATTAGGTGAAACTAGAGGTCAGCAGGAACATGGAGATTAGGGGGAAGTGTCTTTAGATTTGAGGCATCTTATTTAACATAGCATTTGCTCTGCTATGAGAAAATTCTCTAAAACTACCTCCTTAAGTACTATCATGAGAATAGTAAAAGGCACTTTTTCTCTTGATATGGGGATGGTGAGGGTACCTTGTAAATGCTGCAGATAGATATAAGAGGAAATATACAAGAGGTAATGCCAGCTGGGAGCTTCATGTAGTATATGATAGTAACAGAAACCATAAAAGTTTGTGGGAAAGGAGTGCATAGTCGCAGGCAGTAGTATTTTTCACAAGCTATGATAATTTTCATTTATTCCCTGTAAAATATATAGATGTTTTAACTTTGAATTTACCCATTTCTCTTACAAATGTAGCAAACAATGTGACAATAATACTAGTGTCATAGAAATCTATGTATAACACCGGGATTATACATTTACCAACTAAAATTAAACTCATTTACTCATACCATATTAAATTATCACTAGACTTCTTTCATTGACAATTAGGACACTGGGAATGAATTTGTTTACTTAATTTTGCTTTTGTTGATTTTTATTTTAAATTATATTTAAAAAATATTTATATGATTATTTACATAATGATTTTGCTTGGTATGTACTCAATGAAATTATCCAGTAATATTTTTTCATTGCTTTGACTCCCACATTTTGTTGTCCCTAGGAACAACTTGAAATTATAGGAGAATATATATTAAACTGTTCCAAACTGTTATATGCAGATTGAAAAGTATTACATAATCATGACTTAACTACAGTTTGAAGGTCAACAAAGTTAACTCCAAAGAGTATAAAGGAGTAGTATGTTCAAGGAAGCCAACCAGTTTTATGGTGACAAGATTGAAGGGGACAAGATGGAAGTAACTTAGAAGAGGCCTAAGCATTCATGTATTAGAAATTGAAGTTCACATGATAATTTTAATAATCTTTTAGTTCCTATTCTATCAGCCTTTCCAAAAGACTCTACCTTATCCTCACTACTGTGCCCTTCTAATTCTTGATATAGGTTTGCTTTTATAAATCCCTCCTTTATCTTATACTGAGTCCCTCCCTTATCTCCCCACCTCAACCCACTATTTCTTGTCATGTACTACCTTCTTGCTATCCCTCTCTTTTCTTTATCATTTCCTGCTGTTTTGTGGAATCATTATCTTCCACTCACCCAATTCTAATTCCTAAAGTATTATTTTCTTCAATAAGGTCTTGTAATTTTTATTTATTTTTTTAATTTATTTTTTAATTTTTATTTGGTCATTTCCAAACATTATTCATTGGAAACAAAGATCATTTTCTTTTCTTCCCTCCAGCCAACACGCAATTCCACTGGGTATCACATGTGTTCTTGATTCAAACCCATTTCCATGTTGTTGGTATTTGCATTAGAGTGTTCATTTAGAGTCTCTCCTCAGTCATATCCCCTCTACCCCTGTAGTCAAACAGTTGCTTTTCGTCGGTGTTTTTACTCCCACAGTTTATCCTCTGCTTGTGGATAGTGTTTTTTAGATCCCTACAGATTGTTCAGGGACATTGCATTGACACTAATAGAGAAGTCCATTACCTTCGATTGTACCACAATGTATCAGTCTCTGTGTACAATGTTTTCCGGGTTCTGCTCCTTTCACTCTGCATCACTTCCTGGAGGTTGTTTCAGTCTCCATGGAATTCCTCCACTTTATTATTCTGTAATTTTTATTTTTAACCATTTGGGCAATTCTATTTTTAGGAGTTGTTTTCTTCAGTGAATTTTTGTACATTTTTTTTCAGTTTGGTCAATTTATTTTTTAAGGTTATTTTCTAAAGTGCATTTTTTGTACCTTTATTACCAAGATAGTAATTATCTTTTCATAATTTTATTCATTTGCTCTCTTTACATATTGTTTACCTATTATTTTCTCTACCATTTTTATTTGAATTTAAAAATAATTTTTAGTTCATCCAGAAATTCTTGTTGGACTTGTGTCCAATTCATTTTTTTTTCTGGGAGGTTTGCTTTCAGCTATTTTTTTTAATTAAAAAATTATTTTAAACTATTTTCAAAGATTTTCCATGTTTACATGATTCATTTTTTCTCTCCCCCCTCCCAGAGGAGCCAACAAGAAATCCCACTGGGTTGTACAAGTGTTATCACTTGATACCTGTTTCCATATTATTAATTTTTGCTATAGAGCATATTTTAAAACAAAACATTTAAATCATATATGCATATATACACATGATAAGTGATGTATGATCAGCTTCTTAACAGTTTTCACATTCAGCAGTTTGAAGAGGGCAAAGAGTTGTTACCAAATTTCTTGGTTCCCAAAGTAACACCCATATTTAAACCAATATAAGGCTCAGTCTCTATAAAGTCACCTATTATTCAAGGAAAGTAGTTCTTGGGGGCTACGATGTTGTACATTGAGGGAGGATTTAATACTTCAGATTTTTTGTATGTTAAGTGGGGTAAAAGGAACAGAACTGACCTTTTAGTATCATAATTTATATATCTATGTGTGCATTTATACATGGAGAATAAAGTCTATGAAAATATATGATGATCAAAACACTTGTCTTTCATGTTTAAAGATGAATTTATTCCCTTATGTACTTCTCCCATCAATACTCTGCAAATAAATATAAACGCCAAAATGCCTACCTCAAAGAAAATTTCACCTCATCTATAGCTTAGTAGTTAAGAGCTAGATACCAACTTGACCCATAAAGATTGTTAAATGGCTTTTCTAGACCACTGAGTAAATGTCATAGGTGGGATTCCAACCTAGGTATTCCTGTTTCCAAGCACAAACTCTGTCTACTATGGGTAGACAAGCTGCCTATTAGGAATAATATTGCAAAAAAAAATACTATATATTAATGATGTTAATAAACATTTCTAAAAATGGACTATGCAAAAATGACCATTAATCATGAAATATTTGCAATTGAATCATAAATCAAACCTCTTAAAATAAAAACACGCTAGAGTTATTATTAAATTCACAAATTGAGTGAATAATTTTCTGATTATGATTTTTTTCTAGAACTTGGGTTTTTAAACAAGTATGTGTATCAATTAAAAATTGATACTTTCCCCAATATAATTGGTGTTCTTATAATCCTATGTATTTTATTTTGTGTACCTAAACATATTATTCTGATATAGTGTCCATAGGATTTATTTGTCTGCCAAAGTTTCTATGACACAGAGAAGGTTAAGAACCTCTGTGCTCGATTTTGCATACCCTGTGGCATAAAGGAAAATATTTTTAAAATTAAATTCAGTTAATAAAACCATATAGTTAAGTAAAAGTACATAATACATACAATATCACTAATCCCTAAAACACAATAAATCACTAATATTACATTCCTTCCCTAATTAAATTCATCCAATATGCATTTCTAAACTTTAAAATGCCAAAAATAACTGTAATAACTCAATGTATAACTATGATTTTTGCTATCTGGCATGTTGGCAGAAATATGACTTGTTATTTAGAAAAGAAAAAAATATTTCTGGTTAACCAAGAGTTAATTCAATGACAACTAACTCCATTGAATTTTCAGTATTATACTTCCCTTTTTAGTGCTTTAACTCCTAAGAACTATATGTGAGTGAATCACCACTTGTGAAAACACCTATAAGCATTAGAGATAACTATTTTATCTTCAAATTTCAACTGGAGCAAATAACATCTTGCCAACATCAAAATGATAGAGGCCAGAGTCATTTATCTACTCATTTAAAGTTTTATTTTGGAATGAAGTAAAGACAAATATTTGGAGGCTGGGAACAGATTCCTTTCTCTTTTTTTTCCTTATTTCCTCTCAGTCGCTATTAATTTTGCCCTAAAATCTATGACGCTTTATTTTATTTTTTTCCACTTTAAACATTATTTTATTTGGTCATTTCCAAACATTATTCAATGGAAACAAAGATCATTTTCTTTTCCTCCCCTCCCTTCCCACCACCTCTCCCATAGACGCACGATTCCACTGGGTATCACATGTGTTCTTGGTTCGAACCCATTTCCATGTTGTTGGTATTTGCATTAGAGTGTTCATTTAGAGTCTCTCCTCAGTCATATCCCCTCCAACCCTGTAGTCAAGCAGTTGCTTTTCATCGGTGTTTTTACTCCCGTAGTTTATCCTCTGCTTGTGGATAGTGTTTTTTAGATCCCTGCAGATTGTTCAGGGACATTGCATTGACACTAATGGAGAAGTCCATCACCTTTGATTGTACCACAGTGTATCAGTCTCTGTGTATAATGTTTTCCTAGTTCTGCTCCTTTCGCTCTGCATCACTTCCTGGAGGTTGTTCCAGTCTCCATGGAATTCCTCCACTTCATTATTCCTTTTAGCACAATAGTATTCCATCACCAACATGTACCACAATTTGTTCAGCCATTCTCCAATTGAAGGGCATCCCCTCATTTTCCAATTTTTGGCCACCACAAGGAGTGCAGCTATGAATATTCTCGTACAAGTCTTTTTACTTATTATCTCTTTGGGGTACAAACCCAGCAGTGCTATGACTGGATCAAAGGGCAGGCAGTCTTTTAGAGCCCTTTGGGCATAGTTGCAAATTGCCTTCCAGAATGGTTGGATCAATTCACAACTCCACCAGCAATGAATTAATGTCCCTACTTTGCAACATCTCCTCCAGCATTCATTACTTTCCTTTGCTGTCATGTTAGCCAATCTGCTAGGTGTGAGGTGATACCTCAGGGTTGTTTTGATTTGTATCTCTCTGATTATAAGAGATGTAGAACACTTTTTCATGTGCTTATTAATAGTTTTGATTTCTTTGGCTGAGAACTGCCTGTTCATGTCCCTTGCCCATTTATCAATTGGAGAATGGCTTGATTTTTTGTACAATTGATTTAGCTCTTTGTAAATTTGAGTAATTAAACCTTTGTCAGAGGTTTTTATGAAGATTGTTCCCAATTTGTTGCTACCCTTCTGATTTTAGTTACATTGGTTTTTTTTGTACAAAAACTTTTTAATTTGACGTATTCCAGTTATTTATTTTGCATTTTGTGACCTTTTCTAAGTCTTGCTTGGTTTTAAAATCTTTCCCTTCCCAAAGGTCTGACATGTATACTATTCTGTGTTGGCCTAATTTTCTTATAGTTTCCTTCTTTATGTTCAAGTCATTCACCCATTTTGAATTTATCTTGGTGTAGGGTGTGAGGTGTTGATCTAAACCTAATCTTTCCCACACTGTCCTCCAATTTTCCCAGCAGTTTTTATGAAATAGTGGATTTTTGTCCCCAAAGCTGAGATCTTTGGGTTTGTCATATACTGTCTTGCTGAGGTCACTTACCCTGAGTCTATTCCACTGATCCTCCTTTCTGTCTCTTAGCCAGTACCAAATTGTTTTGATGACCGCTGCTTTATAATATAGTCTGAGATCTGGGACTGCAAAGCCCCCTTCCTTTGTATTTTTTTTTCATTATTTCCCTGGATATTCTTGATTCTTTGTTCTTCCAAATGAACTTTGTTATGGTTTTTTCTAGATCAATAAAATTTTTTTTGGAAGTTCTGTGGGCATGGCACTAAATAGATAGATGAGTTTGGGTAGGATGGTCATTTTTATTATATTGGCTCGTCCTACCCATGAGCTGTTAATGTTTTTCCAATTGTTCAAGTCTAGTTTTAGTTGTGTGGAGAGTGTTTTGTAGTTGTGTTCATAAAGTTCCTGTGTTTGTTTTGGGAGATAGATTCCTAGGTATTTTATTTTGTCTAAGGTAATTTTGAATGGGATTTCTCTTTCTAGTTCTTGCTGCTGAGCTGTGTTGGAGATATATAGAAAAGCTGATGACTTATGTGAGTTTATTTTGTATCCTGCAACTTTGCTAAAGTTGTTGATTATTTCAATTAGCTTTTTGGTTGAATCTCTAGGATTCTTTAATTAGACCATCATGTCATCTGCAAAGAGTGATAACTTGGTCTCCTCCTTGCCTATTTTAATGCCTTCAATTTCTTTTTCTTCTCTAATTGCTACTGCTAGTGTTTCTAGTACAATGTCAAATAATAGAGGTGATAATGGGCATCCTTGTTTCACTCCTGATCTTATTGTGAATGCATCTAGTTTAACCCCATTGCAGATGATATTACTTGATGGTTTTAGATATATACTATTTATTATTTTTAGGAACAACCTTTCTATTCCTATGCTTTCTAGTGTTTTTAATAGGAATGAGTGTTGTATTTTATCAAAAGCTTTTTCTGCGTCTATTAAAACAATCATGTGATTTTTGTTGATTTGCTTGTTGATGTGGCCAGCTTTCAGCTATTTTCACTTCATTATCTACTTCAGAGTTTGTGTCCTGATCTTTCCTGTCACCATAGTATCTTTTAATATTAAGATTATTTTTCTTGTTGTTTGCTCATTTTTTCCACCTTATTTTTATTTTAAATTTTATGTTAAAGTTAGGCTCTGCTCCTGGTGTAGGGAGTACACTATTTCAAGTTGTAGGCTTTGCCAAACTGCTGTTTTCATAGTTATTTCTTGGGCATTGAAAGTGCTTCTAAAATAGTGTGGTATGAGGAGAAATGTGGTCATTGCTCTCCAGACATGCATTCTACTCCTTAACCAGGAAAGGCCCCAGATACTTGGGTATCACAATTGTTACTACCCTTTAGGGATCTTCTTCTTTAGGGACTAGAAATGATTCTGTCCTTCAGGCTTACTAATCCTTTAAATCATATAGGGATAGCATTAGTCATTCAAGATCCCTGATCCTTGTGATCAAAAGCAATACTTTGCCTGAGAGCTCCAAGTCTCTGTTGACTTAAAGTGATATTTTCTGGCCTTGTATTGTGAGCCAAAGGTACATATAGGAAATGTAGTCACCAGACAGTATCTGATCCATTATACAATACTAGCACAGAGGTCCCCTATAATCTCTTTCTGACATATTGCCAAGTTCCCTTACCTTCTCTGGCTAGAGAACTCATAAAGCTGCTGATGTTCCTTTTGTCATCACCTGGTCCCACCAGTGATATTTCATCTATGTGGATTCCACTCCCATGTCACAAATCTCTTTTTTTCAAACCTCCTAAGTTTTCTTCATTTGGAAGAATATATCACTCTGACCTTTTGTGGACTCTGGCAATCCAAAATCCAATTTGAGCTGTTATTTTTGAGCTATGTAAGAACTTAAATTTAAGTTTTTATGCTAATATGAAAGTCCTAAAGTAATATTGTGGTCATTGATTTAAAAATATAATAGCTTAAGTGAAAATTACTTTTAGCAGCTTTATGTACAAAGAGGTGGAAAGAATAAAAGTGGAAAAATGTCAATTAAGAGACAGAAAATAATGCCTAGCTCCAAATACCCTAAATTTAACCCTAATGTCTCCAGACCACAAATGTGAATCCAAAAGGGAATCTTACCAAAATTCCAAAGTTCTAATTAGGAAGCCAAAATCAGAAGAGCCAAGATATGCAGATGAATCCACCAAGAACCTTCAGCACACATGAGGCTAAGAACCTCACCAGAATTCACAATAAAGAAAGTGTCCCACCAAAGTGCCAATGAGTAGAGAGAGTCTCCTTACTGAAGAACCAAGGAAGGAATTACCCCACTCTGCACTGCAAGCCAACACAGGATCCAGGGAAATAATCTCCTCCTCCAGTCTGGATCACCAACTAAAAGAACATGACTGAATCCTCAAGCTGACCTTTTTAAAGCAATTTTCTTGATGTCACTACCTCTTGCTCCCTCAATTTACAGGAACCAATAGCAATCTTTCAATTTGTCCAGCATTGCCCAAGGCAGGGATGAGGGGGGCAGTGATCTTTGGAGTTGTGAACTTACTCTAGTAAGTGACTTGCAAATTCCTTTACTTAGTGTCAAGTAGGGATTCTTTAAGTTCTTGATTTGTTTAGCTAAAAATAGACAAGGGGAGAGTTAATACTATCTTCAAAACTATTTGGGGGAAAATGTTTAGAGTTCAGTTGAGTGATTTCTCTGCTCTGCCCCAGAAGTATAAGACACATTATAAAATTATTATTGGTTTGTTGGTTGGTTAAATTATTATTATTCATCTTTTTTCTTATTCTTTCATATAGATCAGATGGAAATGGTCATAGAGGTCTCTATTCTATGATTCATAATTATCAGCATTGTTATCACATTAATTATCATCATTATCATCATCACTATTACCTTATTTTATAAAGATATTTTATTTTTACTTATTAAATATGACAACAAATCTCCACATAAGTTTTCTGAAGTTGTATGATCCAAATTATCTCCCTCCCTCACTTCGCCCCCCCTTTCAGAGCTGACAAGCAATTTGATTTGTTTTATAAATGTATTATAATACAAATATATTTCCATATTCATTTTGGTGAGAGAATACTATTAAAAAACTAAAACTAAAAAAAAATTTCAGTGAAAAATCACATTCTTTGATCTGCATTCTGACAAACAGATCTTTGTCTGGAGTTAGCATCCTTTGTCACAAGTTCATTATTACTTTATTTTTTCTCTTTCTGTTGACTTCAAATAGAAATACTCTTGATATTTTTCTGCTATTTTTTATATTTAACAATCTATTAAGTAATTCACATTCATAGATAAAATGTTTTCTTTCATATTTTAATAAAAGTGTGTGCTTTGGAATATGTGTTCAGGTTCTGTTGCTTTACCAAAATTATCTTAAAAACAATCCCAATAGAAGAAATTATGTGAAGGAAGACATTTACCTTATCTTCTGTGTATTGAGTTTCAATTACTTTTGTAAAGTATCTACATTTTGAAAGTTTTTCATGCTTTGTAGTTTTGAGATTATAAGTATTTGATATCTTCATAAGCTTAAAATATTATTTTCATGGATCAGTTATATTTAATCAATTATGCATAACAGTATAGTGTTATTTATTCATTGATTTCTCTGAATTAGTTTGAGTTGCGTTTTTATATTGCAAGGATTTGTCATTTGTCAGATATTGAAAGATAGAAAGGTTTTAATGTCCATCTCTACCTTCCAAGTAATGCTATTCTGGTATTCAGTAGATGCTTCAATTTTACAGTTTGAAATTATATATTGCCTAATTTCTATTATTTGCTTGTGTAAGTTGTATTGAGCACTATATCTGGACTTCTTAGGGAAAATTCTACAATTTCTTATGGCAGTGACCTGGTACTAAATTTACTTCATAAATTCCTATTTCCATCAGTCAATTCATATAACTCAATGATTTCTTCAGTGTTTCTTTGTTGACATATTTGGGACTGGTTTCATGTAGATATCACCCATTAAGGCCTTTTGATTCCACTCTTGAATCTGAACTATTTCATAGATTTCAATTATGGAATTCATAAACCATTTTTATTGATTTCAACAAAGTCAATAATATATATATATTTAACCAGTATTTTAAGTAAAATGATGCCTGTTCTAGCATATTTCTGGGGGTTTTAGATAAGGTTTACCAATGTGACAAAACCATGTCTGTCATGGCTTCTCTTGGGTAAAAAAAATTTAAGTTTTTGATAACTATGTTGGTACTAAGTTTCCTTAATATTATTTTATTAAATAATAGGCTTATTAAATAATAGTTTTCATATATATTGCTGTTATTGTTATCAATAAGACTATTAGAAACTTTAAAGAAAATGTGTAAATATCTGATTTTACCTTTAAAATTCTTTTGATAGAAATAGATTGGAAGAATTTCACATTAATGATATTCAGTTGTACCATATTTGGTTGAGGTGAGGGAGTGAAACAGGAATACTATAACAATTCTCCTTGTGGAAACTGTCATTTTGCTTGTTCACTTCCAAGAAGATATATATTTCCCTAGAATATTCATCTTACCTATCCTAATTTATCCTTCTTCCTATTTTTTTCCCTTTTATCTCACTTTGTTTCATTTTTCTCCTCTAAATTCTCACCTGTTCCCCCAAGTACAAAGTAACAGAATAAGCATGATCATGGTTGGTAAAAGAAGGAATCTCAATTCTTCTTTTGAAAGATAGAATTCTGGTATTCTAAGTGAACCACCACACATTTGTTGTGCCTTGATGGTCTGAGAGTTTTGAGGCCTATACTGCCACCAGGTGGATGCTGATGCTTCAATTGCAATCCACAAATCTTGACTACATAGAAACATGGTTAGTGTGAGTCAAAGAAAACTTTATCCCTTTCCAGTCAAGCATACTTTTAAAAAAACACAATTCTATCAAAATGATTCAGCATACATATTAGTGATTATTATAATTTAAAAATTGATTTGAGCAAGAAAAAATATTTTAAAATAAAAAAAACCAATCATTTCACTATACTTTAATTATTATAATTTCAAATAATTTGCCTTTTAAATATGACCTGATCCAGATGGCTTTAAAAAAGATGAACACTTAGTTACTTTTCTAATCTATGTCCTTGGATCTTGGGTGCACTGTAGTCTCAATGGATAGGAATGAATTTCTGTCCCATTCATCTCAGAAGACTTAATCCTTCTCTCTCACTCAACCCTTAATTCAAGGAAATGTGTAGTTATAAATATAAAATATATATATATATATATATATATATATATATATATATATATATATATGTCACTTCAGGGATTGTTTAATTTAAGGAATGCTTTTTTGTCACACTCCTTTATAGATTAGAATTTAGACTTTCCTCTAGAATTACATCTATTTTCTATACAAATAGCCTCTCCTTTTATCTACTTCCCTACATTAACATACATCAACTTCTGATATCTAAACCAGGAAGAGCAAAAACAGAAAAAGAAAATTAGACCAATTTCCCTAATGAATATTGAATTAAAAAGTAAGTAAAATACTAGCAAGGAAAACTATCAGCATAATTAATCTTATCAATAACAAAACCTGAAAAAATTATGATTATCTCAAAAAAATGCAGCAAAACAACCCCAAAAGACTCATGCCAAAAAAACAATATGCAGTACCACAGAAAGAATAGGACTCTGAATGCAAACTGAAACCTACCATTCTTTAATTTATTCCCTCCATGATTTTTTTCTAATGAAATGTTTTCTTTCCCAACATGACAAACATGGACATATATATCTTATGATAATTTAACAACCTACTTCATGTTGCCTGCCTTTTTGTGAAGGAGGGTGGTGAAAGGGAGAGAAAGAATATGTATTTGAAACTATTAGAAAACATTTCCTAGTTGTGTGACCTTAGGCAAGTCACTTAAACCCCATTTCCTAGCCCTTACTGCTCTTCTAACTTGGGGCCAACACATACTATTGATTCTATTACAGAAGGTCAGAATTAAAAAAATAAACAACAACTTCAAATGTATAAAATTTTTACATGTAATTAGAAAAAAATTAAATAGTGCACTCTTTACATGGGGAAGGCTAGGAGAAAGGTATAAGAATGGTACTCTGTATGAAGAATAATATGAAGTCTAAATTTATCAAATTATAGAAATGGCAGTCTTCCTCTTCCCTTCCCATTTGTATCTTCGTGTAAAACACATTATCCTATTTGTTTTATTTCTTTATGGTACCATCTTTGATTTCCCCCCACCCTTTTTCTTTTTTTCATATCATCTTATTGCCCTTAATGCCCCAATCTTTTTCTTTGAGTGATTCTTGCAATTACCACAATAATGAATACAATTTTTGAGAGTTACAAATAACATTTTCCCCATATATTAATATTTATATTTTGATCTAATTGTAGCCCTTAAAGAAGAGAGTTTGAATAAGGAAAAAAAACATTTTCCCCTTTTCTCTCTTTTTCCTATTTATCTTTTCATGTTTCTCTTGATCTTTGTGTTTGGATATCAAACTTTCCACTTAGTTCTGGTCTTTTCTTTTATGAGTACTTGGAAATCTTCTATTTTGTTGAATGCCCATAATTTCCCCTAGAAGTATATAGTCAGTTTTGATGAATTGGTGATTCTTGGTTGAAGACCCAGTTCTCTTGCCTTTCTGAATATCATGTTTCAGGTCCTGCAGTCTTTTAGTGTGGAGGCTGCCAGGTCTTGTGTGATCCTGATTGGTGCTCCTTGGTATCTGAATTGTCTCTTTTTGGCTTTTTGCAGGATTCTTTCCTTAGCTTAAAAGCTCTGAAATTTGGCCATTACATTGCTGGGAGTTGACTTTTGGGGGTTTAGTATAGAGGGTGTTCTATGAACTCTTTCAATGTCTATTCCCCCCCCCCCCCCTTGTTCAAGAACATCAGGGCAGTTTTCTTATATGATTTGTTGTAGTATGATGCCAATATTTCTGTTTACTTCTGGTTTTTCAAGTAGACCAATGATTCTCAAAGTATCTCCTCGTGACCTGTTTTCCTGATCTGTCACCTTGTCAGTGAGATATTTTATGTTTTCTTCTTTTTAGTCAGTCTTTTGACTTTGCTTTATTAATTCTTGCTGTTTTGCAAGATCATTGGTTTCCAGTTGCTCAATTCTGGTCCTTACGGACTGGTTTTCTGTTATAATCTTTTGGTTTTCTGCTATAATATTTTTAGTTTTGTGCTATAATTTTTTGGTTTTCTCTTTGAACAATTTCCCACTTCTCTTGCCAGAAGGCTTCCATCTTTTTTATAAGCTCCAATTTAAATTTTTCCAGATTTGGTGGACAATTTCCATTTTGGGGGGAAGGTTTTGGGTTTATTTGAATTTCCTCCTGTTTTTCCTCTGCAGTCTGGGTTTTTCCTCTGTAAAATTTTTTGAGGGTCACTGCCTTTTGTGTGTGTGTTTCTTAAAGGATGTTTGCCCCTGGGAAGAATTTTCTATCACTGTGTAGATTTTTCCTTCCCTTTTTAGTTAGAAATCTGAGTGAGCTGGGTAGGTTCTCTGTGTATGGAGTAAAGGAATGAGGGTTTTGCCTGAGGCAAGCTCTCAAATCTCCATAGCCATTGCTGTTTGCAGCTCTTCTCAGCTCAGGAGTGTCCATGGTCTGCACTCCCCTGCCTGCCGGGGTTTCCGGTGTACCTGCTCTCAGGGGATAGGTCTTTGGTGGTCTTATTTAGCTCCCAAGGACCTAGAGTTGCTCCTTGCTCTCTCTAGAGGTGCCCCTCACTCACTCACTGATTCTGGCACAAACTGGCTCTGACTCTGGCACCATAGGTGGGGTGTAGGAGGGCAGATCAGCTTACATTTTCACTCCCTTATAGTGTGGAAATACCCAAATCCCATGTACTTTCAATGCTGCATCCTACTGTAGAGTCCCTCTGTTCTTATGAGAATGGTTTATTTTTTGGTCTTTTGAGGTAGTCTATATGAGTGGGTGCTGGGGAGAGGAAGCGGCCCATGTCTAGACTGCCGCCATGCTTACCCGGAAGTTCTACCTGATTATCTTAACATGAAGTTTTTATTGTTTTTTAATGAATAGATCTCATTCCTTTCCTCTACATGATAGTAAAGACCAACTTGATACAGTGAATAATTCTTACTACAAAAAAGATACCTGAAATGGATTTTTAAATTCCTTTCCTAGTTTCTTGCTATGATTTCCTTTTCTTTCATAATCTGGGATCCCTCTCCTACCAGCTTTTTAGTTAAAGAAAGACATTGATTTTCCCATTTTTTTTATATCTTTCTAGGCTCCTTAGAAAATGGTGTACAGTTGAGAGGCAGTGCTTTTTTTTTAATAATACATACATAGTTTTCTAAATTAATTTTTATGTTATCAAACATTTGGGTTTTTTTCTATGTCTATCCCTCCAACTTTAAAAAGCAAATAAACAAAATAAATTCTAATATTAGCCAAAAATGTGTACCTCCCTTTGTTTATTAATTATCTCTCTATCATGAAATGTATACCATTTCACATCATCAGTCCTTTGGAATCATGAAGAATCATTGTGTTGAAATAGAGTTCTTCAGTCTTTCAAAGTAATTTGGTTTTACAAAGTTGATGTTTTAGTATGAAATCTCTTCTCTTCTTAAAACCTTCTGAAACAGTTCATACAAGTAAAAATGATGCTATTTGCGCACAAAGACCCTTTATGTGGAGTATAAACCTAATAGTGGTTGTCAATCTGAAAAGCCACAGAACCACCAAAATAGTAATAATGGAACAGCTCTTTAATCATAAAAAGGGAGACAAAGCTCAATGGCAACCATGCAGAGCCACCATACACTACACAGAGCCACTACTCTGGGAGCTCTGGGAACATTATCCCAGGAGAAGATGCCAATAATGGGAATTTCCAACAAATTAAAGAACTTGGGATTGTATTTTTATTTTAGGGAATATAACAGATTTAAGAGTACAGGTTTCCTCCTAGGAACCACAAACTCCAGAAGTGTTCTAGGTCAACGGGAATGCAGAAAATTCTTTTCTGATAATGTTCTCCCTAGACTTTCCCCTAGATCTTCAATTAACATAGATATCCACCTCCCAGTTCTACCCTGATAGGCTTTGGATTGTACCTAACCAAAATATCCCTTGAATTATACAGATTATCCCTTACACACCCCCTTCCCACCCAATGAATTTCCTCACTCCTGATTCACCTCCATCCTTCCCCTCCTGTAACCCTTGCTGCCAAAGAGGTATAAAAACTCCAGACCCCATCTCTTCTGGGAGGCAGTGTTCCACCTGCACACTGTATCCTGGCCTTTCAACATTAACTCCCACCCCCCCCCAAATAAAAAATGTCTCTTTTTTCATTTTTAAGCTAAGTTTTGCATTCTTGCAAGAACCTGTCCAGAACCTGAGGTTTTACCTCAAAGTTCTCCCACAACATAGCTAAAAATCTAACTAGTTACAAAAAGACTTAGAAAAAAATTATAAGCAGAAGTTATAGTTCCTGTGAGGGTTCTAAATACAACAAGAGAAACTCAGAAGACAAAAAGAGTATTTAGGATTATCTAAGGTGCTCAATGGGTGATTAGTGGTTTGATATTCATTCTGGGGGGCAGCATAAGTCAGGGAGTTGCTTAAAAGGTCAATTTAAAGTTTATAAAAAAGTTGTCATAAAATATGCAGAATACAAATCAGGTTGATTGTTGTTGTCTTGATTGTCCAGATGGCAGAAAATGATGCAGAAAATGTAAATGATGAAGATTGAACTTATTAATGGCTCATATGTACATTTTAGTTTTGTGAAGATTCAGTTGTTAAACATTTACCAGCACATCTCTTCCCAAAGGAATTAACAATTAAAAAAATAAGATTATTGTTTGCTGGTGTAAGGGAGAAAAGAGGTTAATTTGTAAAAAGGTTGGACTGGATTATATTTAAAAGAGTCACCAGGAACTTAATTTATTCCAAAGAGATTTATTTATAATTTATTTACAAAATATAGAAATGGTGAAGAAAATCAGAGAGAGGATAGGGTAAGATTTTTAGCCTAAGCACTAAATAATTTACTCCTGGCCCCTGGCTCAATCTGGGCAGGGAGATTTAGTCCTTAGCTGGAGAGGCTTCAGCAAAGCCAAGGACCTGTGGAAGTCTCTCTCAAGAGGTAGGTCTCTCCTGAGGCTAGTATCTTCAGAAAATCCAGGAAAGGAACCAGCCTTTTCACTCACCACATGTCAGTCCAAAGGAAGAGATTGAAGAACAGTCTCACCAGGAACGGGGTCTCTGGTTCAGTCAGCAGATTCTTCTGCAATTTCAACTCCAAAGAATGAAGAACTGAAAGTTCTCACAGAAAGTTGTAATACCCTTTAAAGACTCTTTGTTTTGCATCACTTCCTGTGCTTCTTCTACTTTTTATGTGGACAAATCATAGTTGAAAGCCTTGTTTAGGACTGCCCAGGAGGCAGTCAGTTGATTCTGATTTGTCACCCACTATTGCACACATGAGTCACAGACCTTCCCACTAAATGATTAAGTGGGATGTTTACACTTTTTGTGATTAGATCTAAAAATGGGCAGATTTGCCCACTCAACTTTAAGAAGGGTGTTTATGTTGTGCATGTATCTTAAAAACTACTCAGACTATATACTTTAGAAATTTTATTTAGCTATTTTATTATTTTAACAATGGAGATACTTGGTCTAACAAGAATCAGGAATGTCTTGGGAACTTTACATTACTCCACCCATAATGAGACATACTTTAGGGGAAGATAAAGCTGTAAACTCCTGTTTGAACAATGAAGGTACTTAACTCATACCTTATAGTGAAGCTAGAACTTTAAACTAAGTCTATTTTTCTATCTAATACAAAAAAATATAAAGTACCTATAAAGGTTAAATTAATCACAAAAAGGTCAAGTAACTCAAAAAAAGGCAAGCTTAACAAATAAGTGTGAAGTACTCAGAAGATATAATCTAACCAGAGAAGGTGAAAACTAAAGAGTGGTGAGAACTAAGAATGGGCATTCCTGGAAAAAAAGTGTCTACTGTGATTGGTAGACATGAAAATTTGGGGTAGGTGACATAAGAGAAAATGTCTTTAAAAGGAAGGGGTAAAAAGTGAGTTGAAGGAATTCAGTTCAGTGGAGATTCTGAACTGAGTTAAGGAGATTGAGTTCAGTGGAGGACTGAAACCCAGCTTGGAGATGGTCTCATGGTGAGTGATAAGACTGACTCCCTTTCCCTTAGGCTCAGGGAGGCCACTTTGGCTAAGGCCTTTAACTACTGCCTGGCTCAGCCTGAGCCAGAGCAGTTTAAATGAATTCTCTCTCTCTCTCTCTCTCTCTCTCTCTCTCTCTCTCTCTCTCTCTCTCTCTCACTCTCTCTCTCTCTCTCTCTCTCTCTCTCTCTCTCTCTCTCTCTCTCTCTCTCTCTCTCTCTTTCTCTCTCTTTCTCCTTTCCTTAATTTCTTTTCTCTCTATTAATTAAAATCTACATAATCTCCAGACTGACTTGGGAATTTTATTTGGTGACCATTTAAATCTGGATTTCAAGTCACAACTCTAAAATTATTTTTACATGTGAGGTATAGAAGTGTACCCCTGGGGTTTGGGAAGGATACCTTACTCAAGAATACAAGACTATGAAGCTTAGCTTAAAAGTAAAGAGAGAGATTTATTAGTAATGTTGAATTTTTGGCCAGCAAGACATGAGTGGAACAACCTGGGAGTTTGCTCCCAGAATGCCTCCATTCTGGGGTTTTTATATTCTTCTACAACAGTGGGGACATGACTCTGGAGCAAGGGTTTGGGGGGGTAGGTTAGCTCGAGGGCATGGGGGTGGTTCTCCTGATTTGGAGGATGAATGAATGAGGTGTTTCTCTTTGTCCATCTCAATTCAATGGGACAATCAAAGGAAGGTAATCTCCAAGGTCAGGTGTTTTGGGTTGGGAGTCAGAATGGCCTATGGGGGCAGAGAAATTTCCCTGATAATAAATAGTTTGCCTGAGTTTATGGGGGTACAATGCCCATACCATTTACACTTTTGGTGATTAAATCTAAAAATGGGCAGGGAGTTAATTTAATTTTCACAATCAGGGGAGGGTTAATTATTTTAATTTTCACAATCAGGGGAGAGATAAATTTAATATTCACACCAGATTATGCAACTCAATAGTGAATATGTAGAGAATTACAACTGGATCACAGGTTTAAATTTTCTCCTTTTTATATGGTTTCAGTCAATCTATTTCTGTCTAAATTAGGTGTTAAGCTAGTTTTTAAATGTTAAATTTTTGTTGAAAGAACAAATGCAAAAAAAAAAGGTGAGATCATATAAACTATAGCAATAATATAGCTATTTCAGAATGTGAATTTAAAAAAAATATGTAAATAGAACATAAGGCTTTTAAGCCAAGATATCATATGTTTTTTTTTTCCACATTTGTCTATTCAGGACTGTACCAATAGAAGTTGCATGGATAATTTTAGATACCTAAAATGATTCATATTATATTTGGGTGAGATTTCATACTTGTACTTTGCTAGGAATGATTTCTTGATAAATTGGAAATGTATGAAAAAATGCCATTATTGTAATTTAGAAGAAATTCTCTTTAATAAAAAATTAAAAGCAGGGAAAATAGGAAAAGCAGGATCAAAACAATCCACTAAGTTTCCATGCTTTCTCTTCACATTGCTTAAAAATTTTCTTTTCAAACTTGGTTAACTGAAAAGCAATTAATTGCTAAGGAAATTGGCCTAATGTGAACTTAGCTTTAAAAGCTTTTTCTTTCAAACTGAACTAATTAAACTTACTACTTGTGTCCTTCATCCACACCCACACTCTAATACAATACACTTCATTGTTCTAAGACTTAGGACTAATTTTCCTCTACTTGGGTTCACTTCAATGCATAGATTTAGCATTTGGTGGGGAGAGTAGTGAGGTATGAATAGAAAGGAAACTGTAAATCAAAACAATTGAGGACAGTAATCACAGAAATATTTATATTATTATAGGCTTTTTGAACATGATTTTAATTAATCCTAAATTTGGAGCATGGCTACTTATCACTATTTTTTTCACAATTAAATTCATAGAATCAGAGTCCTCAGAACCTTAGAGGTCAGTGAACACCATTATTTTACAGATGAAGAGACTGAGACTCTAAGATGATAAGAGATTTGACAAAGTAGGTAGTAGGGTACCAAGCTGGGATTCAAGCATAGGTACTCAGATCCCACATTTAGCATTTTTAAAATTGTATTTTGTTACCCTTTTCCTAAAACACAGAAGATCCAGTATCCATCTGTTGGGTTATTTCATCTTGTTTAGTTGTGTCAAATTATCTTAGGTTGTTAACATGGATAAACAATTTACTTTTTCTTGTTTTTTCTTTCTTCCTCCCTTTTATTTTATGATAATATCATTATTTGAAGGAAACATATTAAGTCAAATGTTAACAATATGTATATTATGAAAAAATTAAGGGTGACCATCTGTTCCAAAAAGATAATGCCATAAATTCTGAGAGTTTCCAGAGTGTCACCTTTAAATCAATGGAAAAACAAACAGTTTCATGTACATTTTCAAAAGTTAGAAATATATATATTATTAAGATGGAACATTGATTTTGAAGTAGAAAGAAATAAGTTTCAAATTCTTCAATGTACATTTATTACCTGAGAGTGTGAATGTGAAATCCCCTACCCACTCGTGAGTATATCAGGATCAGCATTTTTTCCTATTTTAGTTATTCTGTAATCCTAAATCTTAAACTTTTCTAAAAATGATCGAGATATAATTCAATCAATGTCTTCATCATGTAAGCATTTTGTGTAAGCATAGTTTTGAAACACTATTTCTAAAATCACACAGCAGGCATATGGTGTTCTAACACTTCTCTCCTGTCACTATTATGTTAAGGTGTGGTTTAGGAACACCCAATTTGTCTGATGTTGCTTGATGCTTGAGGGCCTATTAAGATATCTGTAGAGATGTCCTGATTCTTGAGGAACTATGAATATATCTGATTTTTGGAGAACTATAATCATATCTAAAAAAATTATTGTACCATAGTGCAAATTTGGGGGCATATAAGGAGGCCACACACAAAGCTCTGGGTCTTATGTTGCCAACCAGAGTCTAGTTTTATTATGAGACCTGCCCTATCTCAATAAACCTATTTATTTTTGACTCGGAGATTTTGTCATACTTTTTGGTATGTATTCTAATAAATTTTTGTCATACCATGTGTAAATCACTTATTCTGAGTCCCAGTATTCTCATCTGTAAAATGAAATAATTGAAAAGAAAAACTGCCACACTGCCTTCACAAAGTTGTTTTCAGAGGTCATGTATGTAAAGAGCTTGCAAAACTTAAAACACATTAGGAAATGGAAAAAGGTGAGAGCATGAAAAAGCAAAGAATGGTGATAGGGAATTTTAAAATAAAATGCAATTGCTCTGTTTTGCTCAATCACAAAATATGTATTATATACTAACATGTCATAATTACAAGGACTTTCATTTTACTCTTTTCTGGAGGAACTATATGAATCATGTTGCAAGGATCTAGGTATACAAAGAAAAAAATGAAACTGTCCTTTTCCTCACATAACTTGCATCCTATAATAAAATGATATTTGACTAGAGTAACCCAGATATAATCTGAACTATGAAGAACTCCCTAATAATGCTAGTAACATCTCTCAGTAAATCCTTAAATTCAATTACCTATTTTGGAGGCCATATTGACCTTTCAGTCCACTGAAATACTCATATCTTTGGCAAATCTATTGTCTATGCCTCTCTCAAGAAATCAGTTTTCAGAAGCCAAATATTCATTCCAATCAATGAGAAATCATCAGGTGCATTCTTGGTACTGGCATGAACATTTACCTCCCAAATCATACAAGTGTTTTATTTTTAATTTTAGAACTGTTTTATTCCTTAATGTTCTTTTATTTATTTATTTTTAATTTATTTAGTCAATTTAGAACATTATTCTTTGGTTACAAGAATCATATTCTTTCCCTCCCTCCCTACCCCCCACACTTCCCATACCAATACATAATTCCACTAGGTATTACATGTGTCCCTGATCAGAACCTATTTCCATGTTGTTGATGTTTGCACTAAGATGTTAATTTAGAGTCTATATCCCCAATCATATACTCCTATACCTATGTAATCAAGCAGTTGTTTGTTTTTTTTCCATGTTTCTACTCCCACAGTTTTTCCTCTGAATGTGGATAGTGTTCTTTCCCATAGATCCCTCTGGGTTGTTCAGGTTCACTGTATTGCCACTAATGGAGAAGTCCATTACATTCGATTGTACCACAGTGTATCAGTATCTATATACATTGTTCTCCTGGTTCTGCTCCTATCAATCTGCATCAATTCCTGGAGGTCATTGAAGTTCACATGGAATTCCTCCACTTTATTATTCTTTTGAGAACAATAGTATTCAATCACCAACATATACCTCAATTTGTTCAGCCACTCCCCAATTTAAGGGCATCCCCTCATGTTCCAATTTTATGCCACCAAAAGAGTGCAGCTATGAATATTCTTGTATGTGTCTTTTTCCTTATTATCTCTTTGGGGTAAAATCCCATCAGTGCTATGGCTGGGTCAAAGGGAAAACAGTGTTTTTCTGCCCTTTGAACATAGTTCCTAATTGCCCTCCAGAATGGTTGGATTAGTTCACAACTCTACCAGCAGTGCATTAATGTCCCAACTTTGCCACATCCCCTCCAGCATTCATTACTTTCCATTGCTGTCATGTTATCCAATCTGCTAGGTGTGAGGTGATACCTCAGAGTTGTTTTGATTTGTATCTCTCTCATGATAAGAGATTTAGAACACTTTAGCATATGCTTATTAATAGTTTTGATTTCGTTAACTGAAAATTACCTATTCATGTCCCTTGCCCATTTATCAATTGGAGAATGACTTGATTTTTTTTGTACAACTAATTTAGCTCTTTATAAATTTGAATAATTAGATCCTTGTCAGAGGTTTTTGTTATAAAGATTATTTTCCAATTTGTTGCTTCCCTTCTAAATATGGTTTCATTGGTTTTGTTTGTATGAAAACTTTTTAATGTGATGTAATCAAAATTATTTATTTTACATTTTGTGATTTTTTCCTAGCTCTTGATTGGTTTTAAAATCTTTCCATTCCCAATGATCTGACATGTATACTATTCCATGTTCACATAGTTTACTTATAGTTTCCTTCTTTATATTCAAGTTATTCACTCATTCTGAGTTTATTTCGGTGTAGGGTGTGAGATATTGATCCAAACCTAATCTCTCCCATATGTTATTCCAATTTTCCCAGCAGTTTTTATCAAATAGTGGATTTTGGTCCCAAAAGTTGGGATCTTTGGGCTTATCATAGACTGTCTTGCTGAGATCAGTTTCCCCAAGTCTATTTCATTGATCCTCCTTTCTGTCTCTTAGCCAGTACCAAATTGTTTTGATGACCACTGCTTTATAGTATAGTTTGAGGTCTGGGATTCCAAGGGATCCCTCCTTCACATTTTCTTTTCATGAATTCCATGGATATCTTTCATCTTTTATTCTTCCAAATGAACTTTGTTATGTTTTTTTTTCCAATTCAATAAAAAAGTTTTTGGGTAGATCAATGGGTATGGCACTAAATAAGTGAATTAATTTGTCCAACCCATGAACAATCGATTTTTTTCCCAATTGTTTAGATCTAGTTTTAATTGTGTGGAAAGTGTTTTGTAGTTGTGTTCATATAGTTCCTGTTTTTGTCTCAGCAGATATATTCCTAATTGTCTAGGGTGATTTTAAATGGAATTTCTCTTTCTAATTATTGCTGCTAAGATATGTTGAAAACATATAGAAATGCTGATGACTTATTTGGGTTTATATTGTATCCTTCAACTTTGCTAAAATTTTTGTTTATTTCAACTAGTTTCTTAGTTGATTCTCTAGGATTCTTTAAGTAGACCATCATATCATTTGCAAAGAGTGATAGCTTGTTCTCCTCATTGCCCATTTTGATACCTTCACTTTCTTTTTCTTCTCTAATTACTATAGTTAATGTTTCTAGTACAATGTTTAATCGTAGTAGTCTCTCGGTAACTGAGAATGACGATTGTCTTTGTGTGTTATGCACAAAGACACTTGTGCGTGAAAGAGATTTAAGTGGAAGAGGCGGTGCACAGAGACAGTCCCACTCTCTTGGCGTTGGAAGCCTGGGTCCAGTGGCACAAAAGGTGGTTATACCCGGAGACTTCCTCAGCCGCATTGGATGGTCCTGTTGTCTTTTGTGCTCCAGCACGCCCAAAGCACTGTGGAAAGTGCTTTGCTGCGTCGCCCTCTCAGCTGTTGAACCTTCTTATTGGTTTCTTCCGCCTGTACCGCCAAAGCAGTCTTCACATGCTGGGTGAGCAAAGCCCTGGTTCACCAGGGGTCTACGACACAATGGCTACCCTCACAAGGTTTAGCCGGCCTGTCGAAGCCGTTGCCTGGGGTGTGGCCACTGCTGCATGCTAGCAGCTACTGGGAGCCACAAGTGAGAGCTGAGTGTCAGGTGAGGGTCAGAGGCTGGAGAGCTGCCCTAGGAGGGCACGACAAGCCCTCCATACCAGAGATACTACCCCTCTCTGAATACCCCATACACCCATACATAAGTAACTATAAAGGTTAAATTAATCACTAAAAGGTCAAGCGACTTACAAAAGGCAAGCTTAACAAAAGAGGTGTGAAGTTTTAGTCTATCCAGAGAAGGTGAGAACAAAAGAAGATGTGAATTAAGAATGGTCAGATCTGGGGAAAACGTCTACTGTGATTGGTAGATGCAAAAATTTAGGGGAGGTGACATAAGAGAAATTTCTCTTTAAAAGGAGCTGGCTCTCTGAACTTAGGGGAGAGGGAGAGTTTGGACTAGTTAGAGTTCAGACTAGTTGGTGTAGTCTCTGAACTCAGTTCAGGAGTTGAGGATTTCAGTGAAGGACTGGAGTTTTGCTTGGGACAAATCTTGTTGTGAGTGATTAAAGACTGCCTAGTCTCTCTTAAGGCTCAGGCCTAGGCCAAAGGCCCTTCCTACTATTTCCTTTTACTCTGTCTCTCTCCCTTCCCTTAATTCCTTCATTTGTATTAATTAAAATCTCCATAAAAATCCAGCTGACTTGGGTATTTTCATATTTGGTAATTTTCCCATGACGACCATAAGTCACCTGATATTCAAGATTTAGATGTGGGCCAGTCTCTAAACATAGTCAAGGGGACTGAAGATTTGGGGAGGGTCACACCTCTCCCCAAAAGGGGGTTGACTTCTAGATCTCAGGGATTCAAGATTGCCTGACCCAAGGAATTGACATTTCTCCTTGGCCTTTGAGTAGTCCTAAAATGCCGAAAGGGACTCACAGTTAAATAATAGAGATGTTAATGGGCATCCTTGTTTCACTCCTGATTTTATGGGGAAAGCTTCTAGTTTAAACCCATTGCAGATGATGTTTGCTGATGGTTTTAGATAAATACCGTTTATTATTTTTAGGAAAGGTCCTTCTATTCCTATGCTTTCTAGTGTTTTCAATAGGAATGGGTGTTGTATTTGGTCAAAGGATTTTTCTGCATCTATTAAGATATGTGATTTTTGTTGGTTTGTTTGTTAATATGGTCAATTATGTGAATGGTTTTCTTAATATTGAACCATCCTTGTAATCCTGGTATAAATCCTACCTGGTAATAATAAATAACCCTCATGATCACTTGCTGGAGTCTTTTTGCTAGTATTCTTTTTAAGATTTTTGCATCTATATTCATTAAGGAGATTGATCTGTAGTTTTATTTCTTCATTTTTGATCTGCCTGGTTTAGGAATCAGTATCATATTTGTGTCATAAAAGGAATTTGATAGAACTCCCTCTTTGCTTATTATGTCAAATAGTTTTTATAGTATTGGGATTAGTTGTTCTTTGAATGTTTGATAGAATTTATTTGTGAATCCATCTGGTTCTGCGGATTTTTTTCTTAGGGAGTTTCTTTGATGGCTTTTTCAATTTCTTTTTCTGATATAGGGTTCTTTAGGTATTCTATTTTTTCCTCTGCTAATCTAGGCAATTTATATTTTGTAAATATTCATCCATGTCACCTAGATTGGTATATTTATTGCCATATAATTGGGAATAATAAATGTTAATGATTACCTTAATGTCCTCTTCATTAGAGGTGAGGTCTCCATTTTCATGTTGGATACTATCAATTTGATTTTCTTCTTTCCTTTTTTAAATTAGATTGACTAGTACTTTGTCTATTTTATTTGTTTATTCAAAGAACCAACTTCTAGTCATATTTATTAAATCAATAGTTCTTTGACTTTCAATTTTATTAATTTCTCCTTTGATTTTTATGATTTCTAATTCTGTCTTCATCTGAGGATTTTTAATTTGTTCACTTTCTAGTTTTTTAATTTGCATGCCCAATTCATTGACTTCTGCCCTCTCTAATTTTTTAATATATGAACTCAAGGATATAAATTTCCCCCCGAGTACTACTTCTAATTTTTCCAAGATTTCATTCACTTCTCTTACATCTTTCTTATTTATTTTTTGGTTTGATTTATCTGTTTCTGATAGAGGAAGGTTCAGGTCTTCCACTAGTATAATTTTTCTCTGTTTCGTACTCGAGCTCCACTAGCTTCTCCTTTAGAAATTTGAATGCTATGCCATTTGATGCATACATGTTGAGTACAGATATTTCCTCATTGTCTATACTGCCTTTTATCAGGATTTAATTACCTTCCCTATCTCTTTTGGAAAGATCTATTTTTACTTTGGCTTTCTCAGACATCATAATTGTGACTCCTGCCTTCTTTTTATCCATTGATGCCCAATAGATTTGTCTCCATCCTCTTACTTTGACCTGATGTGTGCCTACCTTATTCATGTGTGTTTCTTGTAGACAGCATATGGTAAGGTTTTGGACTCTAATCCACTCTGCTATTTGGTTGCATTTTATGTGTGAGTTCATTCCATTCACATTCAGAGTTATGATTACCAGTTGTATATTTCCCAGCATTTTGATTTCCTCTTCTAGTCCTGCCATTTCTTCTTTCACTATTTCCTTCTATACCAGTGTTATGTTTTTTATTGGCCCCCCTAATTCCCACCATTATTTTACTTCCCTTTCTACCTTCTTCCCTTCTTCTCCCCCTCTTATTTTCTTTAAAAACTTTTTAAACTACCTCCACCCTCTCCATGCCTTGTACTGGTTCCCTCCCCACCAGTCAATTTATTACCCTTCTACTTCCCTATAGGGCATAGATCAATTCTCTGCCCCAATGTATTTGATTGTTCTTCCCTCTTTCAATCAATTTCAATGCACATAAGGATTGAGTATTTCCTATCTCCAACCTCTTTACCCTTTCAGTGTATTGGTGTTCTCCCCATCTCCAACCATTTGCTTCTTTATGACATATAAATTAACACCATTTTGTTTTTTCCCACATTTCTTGATATTAACCTCTCTTTTTGACTCTACTTGTATACACATATATATGCATGTATATAATTTATGCATACATATATGTATATACATATTTATGTCTTGGAATTTTGTCCTATACAGTTTGTCACTGTTCCCTCTAAGTACAACTCTTCTAGCTACCCAGGTGATAATAACAATTTTTAAGAGTTATCAATATCCTCTTTTTTTCTAAGAATACATATCATTTTAACTTAGGTCCCTTAAGAAAAATTTCTTTGTTTATTGCTTTGCATTGTTTTTTTTTCCACTTTCTTAATTATCTTTTGATGATTCTATTGAGTTCAGTGTTTGGGCATCAAATTTTCTTTTCAGGTCTGGTCTTTTCTTTACAAATGCTTGAAATTCTTCTATTTTATTAAATGACCATACTTTCCCCAGTAAGAATATAGTCAGGTTTGCTGGCTAGTTGATTCTTTGTTGTAGACCTAGTTCCCTTGCTTTCTAGAATATCATATTCCATGCCTTTTGGTCCTTCAGTGTAGATGCCACCAGATCCTGTGCTATCCTCACCGTAAATCCATGGTATATGAATGATTTCTTCTTAGAAGCTTGTAATATTTTTTCCTTGGTCTTGTAGTTATTGAATTTGGCTATAACATTCCTGGGTGTTGTCAGTTGGGGATTAAGTATAGGAGGTGATCTGTGGATTCTTTCAATCTCCATTTTTCCTTTTAGTTCTAGAATGTAGGGGCAGTTTTCTTGTATAATTTCCTGCAGGATGATGTCTAGGCTTTTGCTTTTGTCACAGTCTTCTGGTAAACCAATTATCCGGGCCGGCCGGAATGCAACGGTGGGGTCCAGGAAGCAGCCACCTAAAAAAGACCATAGGGGGAGAGAGGGGAGACCAAGCATGCAATAGAGAGACAGAGTCAGTCTGATAGTGTCAAGGCTCCGTTTATTGCAGGTGCAAGGCAAGAATATATATGCTTGAGGTAAAGGGGGGGGGGTGGTGATTAAGGACGGTTTGTACCAGGAGGGAACATGAAGAATTGTTATGGTTTGTGGCCGTTGGTCTTAGCGACGCCTGTTTTCAGGAGGTAACTTGTTTTGTTCTGATTCCAAAAGATCCTTATCTTGTTTTTGGTCAAGTTGTCCCCAAATATGGTCTCTGACAACCAATGATTCTTAAATTGTGTCTCCTGGAATGCTTTTTTAAATCTTCTGTTTTGTGAATGAGATGTTTCATATTTTCCTTAATTTTTTCATTCTTTTGGTTTGTTTTTGTTTTCCTGCTGCTTTGTGAGTTTGCTTGCTTCTAATTGTTGTATGGTTTTTAAAGACTGAATTCCATCCCTGGCTTTTTGGTCATACTCCTTCTGGTCTGATTTTCCTTGGAAGTCATCTTTCATCTTCTTTGCCTCATCTTTCGTTATTTTCCCTCATCTTTCATTTCCTTTGCCTCATTTTCAAGATGATTAATTTTGGCTTTCAAGACACTATTTTCTCATTTTAGTTCAAGTGCCTCTGTTTCCAAATGCCTTATCTTGCTTTTTAAATTCTTTTCCCAGTTGTCTTCAGCCTCTCTTAATTGTGTTTTGAATTGTATTTTTGAGTTTTTCCAAAGCCTATTTCCATTTTGCTGGAGTTTCTGTGTTTTTTCTTGAATATCCTTGATTTTCCTCTGTTATATTTGCTTTTTGTTCATTGCCTGGATAGAAGCTGTCTATCGCAATTTCTTTTTTCTTTTTCTGTTGTTTGATCATATTTGGCCCTTCTTTCCCCCCTGTAGTTGCCTGCACTCTTGCTCCTCTCATTGTGTGATGGATCTGTGAATTTGGGCTTTTCTGTCAGCCTTCACCCTTGGAGCTTAGCAAGGCACTCAGAGCAGTATGTGGGGAGTGGTGTTGGAGGTTGAGTTTCCTGGCCCTCAGAAGGCTTGCTGAAATTAAGCCCAACTGAGTTGAACTTGCAGAGCTGGATGTGCCCTGAGACCAAAACCTCGGGAAAGGCATTGCAATATGGAGTGCTTCCACTGCTGTGATTAGGCTGCCACCTCTGTGCTGTTTCTCCAACTTCTTCCCCACTCCCTGTGCTTGAAGTTCTGAGCCTGGCACAGCTTTGCCCCCAAGGTAATCCCTCCAGACTAGCACCCTTGCCTGCCCAGAGGTTCCAGCCACTGCTGGAGACTCGGTGCTCTTGGTGGGGTAGGGGTCCTGGGACATTCCTTCTTCCTTCCCCTTAAACATGAGTGTTCTTAAATTCAGGCTTTTGGGGGGCTGATTACCTTTTAAGTTTAGTCCAGCAGGAGGGTTCCTTAGCTCTTTCCTATTGTTAGATTTGATTTTCAGTCCCCTAGGAGTATATGATTTTTAATTAGTGAAGAAGGGTTTAAAGAGGCCTGAACTTTTGTTGCCTTTATGCCACCATCTTGACCAGTAAATTTCACTCTCATTATTTATGTGTATATGGAATCGTAAAATTGGATTTCCAAAATTACTAACTATATAGTATGATAAGTAGAGCATTGAAACTGTAGTCAAAAAGAACTGAGTACAAAAAAAGCATAATATACTTAGTAGCTGTGTGGCTCTGGGCAAGTCACTTAAGCTATGTTTTCCTCAATTTCCTCATCAGTAAAATGGGGATAATATTAACACCATTCTCCCAGAGTTGATATGAGGTTCAAATGTAATAATATTTATAAAGTTGTAGATGTATACATACATGCATACACAAATATGTTTTTGTTTATGTATTTAAGTCTTCAAGTTTGATGGCAAAGGCTTTTGTAGAGAGAAAAAATAATTTAGATACAGAAAACTTCCAAAAGGTCCCTTACAATAAGTGGCCTATACCTTCCAAGACAAACCCAGGAATTATATGATCACAACTACAAAACATTTTTCATTCATATAAAATCATATATATATATATATATATATATATATATATATATATATATATATACTGGAAAAACATTAATTGCTCATGGGTAGGCCAAGGCAGTATAGTGAAAATGACAATGCTTCCTAAATTAATTTACTTATTCAGCGCCATATCTTTCAAACTACCCAAAAATTATTTCACAGAGCTAGAAAAATAATGACAAAATTAATCTGAAAGAACAAAGAACTTAGAATATCAAGTGAATTAATGAAAAACATGAAGGAAAGTGGCTTAGCTATACCAGATCTCAGAGATTATTCCCAAGAGGCAGCAATCAAAACAATCTGGTATTGGCAAAAAAAGAGAGTGAAGGATCAGTGCAATAGATTTGACACTCAACATGTAATGTTAAATGACTATAGTTATCTAATGTTTGACAAACTTGAAGACCAAGCTCTTGGAAGAAAAATTCATTATTTGACAAAAACTGCCAGAAAAAGTAGATAGTGATGTGTCCAAAATTAGGCATTAACTAACATTGCAGACCGTATATTACCATATTAAGTCAAAATTAATACAAGTTTTAGAAAAAAAAATGAGTGACAACACAAACAAATTAGGGGAGCACAAAATATTTTACCTGTCAGACCAATGGGTAGCAGAAAATCTTAGGTAAAAACAAGGCATTATTGCATGCTTGAAACTAAGATGGTGTAATAAAAGACCCTCCAATTCCCCTCTCCCACATACAAAAATAAAATTTATCATCTCAAACAAAGGATATTAGGAAGAACATGTCTCACTGCAATAAGAAGAGAGAACAGCCAGGCAGCATAGCATCTGTAGGAAGAAGCAGAACTTGGGCCAGTTTAACATAATGATTCTTGGCTTAGAGGAAACAAAACTACTGAATGGGGACAAGGCAGTCCATGCCAATCAATGTAGGTATTAGAAAAAAAAAAAGATATGATGGTCGACTAGACCAGCCTAAGTCACTTGGCAGGGGTAGTGAAGGCAGAAAGGACAAGAAGCCTAGTCACTCCCATGTAGCAGCAGATCACCTGAACCAGGAAAGAGATAGAGTAGGGGTCAGATGTAGCCTAAGCTACTAAGCATGAGTAGCAAAGGCAGAAAACCAGTGCACTTCCAGGGATCCTGAGACAGTGAAGTGGTAGAGTCCCCACAGCAAGGCCTGCCCTATCCAAGCCACTTGGTAGGATCAGGGAGCCAGCATAATGGGGACCAGACTACAAAACATCAAGGGAACTGGTAACATGAGGAACTGATTCTAGCCAAACAAAACTGTTGCAAGTCTCCCCAGAGAAAACCAGCAGGACCACACCCTCAAAAGACATAACGGGAAACAAAAGGAGCCAAGCCTATTTCAATTGCCAGAGAAGAGTACTCTGCAAGCTTGGAACAGTGCTTCCTCTACCCCTGGAGAAGAAAAGAACCTCAACTGATAGATAAATTAACAGGAAAAAGGAATATAGAAAAAATGAGGGGAAAAAGAAACAGAAAAAAAAAATACCTCACCTTATAAAGTTACTTTAGTGACAGGGAAGGTCAAGATATGAACCCAGAAAAGGACATCAGTACCAAAAAGTAAACATGAATCCTCAAAGGAAAGGGTGAAATGATTTCAGATGCCAAAGGAAAACCTGTAAGAAGTTGAAAAGAGGTTAAAACTGTAATAAAGAATTAAATTGAGGGGAAACTATTACTTCTTGAGTTAGAGAGGATGAACTGAGGGGAACCAGTTTTTTTTCATAACAGCTGTGTTTAGAGGGGCTGCTGCAGGGGCCTAAAACTGCTGAGGGAACCTGAGGCTGCTTATTTGTAATGGAGGACAGAGAAATGCCACCCCCCCACACACACACACATAAACACACACACAGGGATACTGATACACAGGGGACACTGCCCTGGGTTTGGCTCTTCCTATTGATCCCTAATTATGGCTGATCTTTTTACTAATCTCCTTCCTCTCTCACTCCTCCTCCAATCCTCTTCCTCCTGTCACCCTTCTCCTCCCAATTTTCCCTCCTTCCCCCCCCCCCCTGAGTGAATTATAAAATATTCCAGGTTTCTTTCTCAGGTAAGGGGTTTATTGGGATAACAGGATGGGGAACTGAGGTAAAGTGAATGAGGAAGTCCCTAGTTTAACTGAGGTAAAATTGAGAAAATAGTCCAGTCACATACTGTTACTCTGAGACAAGGAGATGGAGGACAGTGGCTTTTCAAGATCTTCTTTCTTCTTCTTAAATTAGATTTCTCCTTCTTGTCAATTTCAACTGTCCAAAGTCAGAGAACTTCAAGTAACCAAGTCAGGCCCACCAGAGTCCAAAAGCCAAGTCAGCTTCACAAAAGTCTCTCAGCCAACTTCAAACTCCAGAGAGCAAATGTATGTCCCCCAGTCAGAGACCCAGAGACCAAAAAGCCCCCTGGTCAACTCCAACTATTCAAAGCCAGAGAGCCAGAGACTAAGTTCAAAAGCCCAGTTTCTCTTCTTAGTGTGGCCAGCCAAAAGCCTCCAGGGAAAAGTAAGACTTCCAGTCCCAGACACAGAGACACAAAAGACCCCTCCCCCAACTCCAAATGCCAACAATCCGGGGACATTCTGCTCGAATCCTGGGTTTTTGCACTTTAGAGCTAGATCTCCAGTATGGCAAAAACTTCTTTCTTCATATCTCTATCACAAAACTCAAACAAAAGAATTGACCAAAAAAAAAAAAAAACTCAAGTTACAGGAAAAGATTTCCTGAAGAAATCAAATCCCTGAAAACCAGGATAGGTCAAGATGAAATGGAGTCCCAAAAAAATGAAGAAAACCAATTTTTAGAGAGTAGGATTGGTCAAATGGTAAAGGAAACAAACAAACAAAAAAACCTCAAGGAAGAAAATAACTTCCTAAAAATTAGAAGATAATGAATTGACAAGATATCAGGATACAATAAAACAAAATCAATAGAATGAAAAATATTGAATAAAATAGAAAATATCTCACTGGAAAATGAGGTACCTTGAAAACAGATCCAGAAAAGATAATCTAAGAATCGTCAAAATACTTGGAAGCCACAAGGAAAGAGAAGAGAACCTGGAGATCAAATTTAAGAAATCTCCCATAAAAACTGTCCTGATATCCTCATAAAAGAGGGGAAAGGTGAAATTGAAAGAATACACAAATAAATTTCTGAAAGTACCCTCCAAATAAAATATACCAGAACCATCATAATTACATTCCAGACCTTCCAGTTCAAGGAAAATATAAGCTGTCAGAAGGAAACAATTCAAATATTGTCAAATCACAGTCAGGATGATGAAAGACCTAGTAGCCTCTATGTTTAAGGACTGGAAGTTAATGAAGTTACTGAATGTGATATTCTGAAAGACAAAGGATCTAGGACCACAACCAAGAACTCTATACCCACAAAATTGAACATATGTCTTGAGGATTAAAAAAAATTATTTTTAATGAAACAGAAGAATTTCCAACTTTCTTGACCAAAAACAAATAAACAAAAAGAACTGAAAAGAAAATTTGATGATGAAATTCAATACTTAAGAAAATAAAAAGGCAAAATAAAAAAAATTGTTTATCAGTGAGGTTAAATTGATTGTATTCATACTTGGGAAGATGATAATTGAAATAATTAAGATATCTATGATACTTGAGATGCTAAACTATGCATGATTCCTAAGGTACTTAAGATACTTAAGATCACTATCATTATTAGAGCAGTGAAAAGAAGTGTATATATAGAGAAGAAAGGAATCTGAAAAAGATGAGAAGATATTTTTTAAAATCAAGATATGAGAAAGAAGAACAAATGGGGAGAAGAAAAAAGGAGAGCTACAAGGGATAAAATATCTTTCATGAAGAGGCATATAAGAGACAATATGGTAAAGGACAAGATAGTGGAGGAGATGGGCTATGCTTTAAGCTCTCATTGAAATTCTCTCAAAAACACAAATAATTCCTGTCCTTGGCTATAGAAACCTATAGGGAAGTAGGATGGTATGGGGAATAATGAAAGGTGGGGTTGGACAAAATACAGAATAAATTGGAGGAGACATTGGTTGAAAACAAAACATTTATGAAAAGGGAATGACTAAAAAGAGAGAGAGGAGGGTAAACATGGAGAAAGTAAGATAGAGGGGATGAACTCGTTCATGAAGTGGAAAAGGATAGCAGTGTGAATTAAAAACTAGAATCCCCCAAAATGCTGTCAACAATAAACATATTTAAAGCTCGGAGACACACAGAGTAAAAGTAAGGGGTTGGAGGAGAATCTACAATGCCCCAGGTTAGGTAAAATAATCATGCCTACCAATTATAATCTCAGGTAAAGCAAAAGTAAAAATCCATCTGATAAAAGAATTAAAGAAGGAAGTTACATCTTGATAAAAGGAATCACAGAAAATGAAACAATATCAATAGTAAACATACATGCACTAAATGGCATAGCAGCCATATTTCTAAAGGAGAAATTACATGAATTATCATAAGAAATAGATAATAAAAAGTTAATAGTGGAGAAACTCAAATTTCCCCTCTCATAATTAGATGAATCCAAACAAAATATAAATAAAAAAGAAGTTAAGGAGGTAGATAGAACTAGAAAGGTTTGATATGATAGAACTCTGGGAAAAAATGAATGGGAATAGAAAGGATTTTTTTTCTTGGTATTACATGGCACCTATACAATAATTGGTCATATAATAGAGCATAAAGATTTCAAAGTCAGAAGTAGAAAAACAGAAATATTAAATGCATGCTTTTTAGAACATAATATAATAAAAAAGAAAACTATATGATTTAGTCATTGATAATAGATTAGAGGCATTGCTTGGTCAGATACTTATTATAACTGAGATATGCCAGGATTACATGCAGAAAAAACAAGGCATGGGGAAGGGATCCAACATGGAGACTGGGGACATGATGGGATAGACTAATAAGGACGATGTCATTACTAATACTAATACTGGGACACCATTAGGAGAAATAGAGGGAAATGACCTTGCCAATAATATACAGGCACAAAACAACAAGGCACCAACTAATACATCTGCTAACAATCTTGCAAATGCATTAGGGGTCCAAAAGATTATGCCTTTGAGTGTTGTAGCTAAGGTCACTGATAACTCTGGCATTTTACATGCAAAGGTTCATAAGTCATTCACCACTCATGACTTAGAGTCTTTATGTAAAGGCATGCCTAGTTTTTATTAAAACTTCATCTCACAATTAAAGAACTAAAAAGAGCATTTTGCCTCTATGAACCAGATTTTGAGGATGTTAAAATTCGTTCATCTGAACTTTTTACACCCCAGGAACATAAAAACTTTATTGAGCAAACTAGAAAAGATTCCTCACTCATGAGCTGGCCAGAAGTTTTTGAAGATCTGGATTTTTCTAATCCTAGATCAATGACTTATCTAAGAAAATGGCATGAGGATCTATTGCAGGGAATGAAGCAATTTTCTGAAAGATTCCATGCATGGGGAAAATTTGACAGATAATCCCCCCCCCAAAAAATGAATACCCAAGCACATTTATCTATCACCTTATTGAAAAAACTGAGGTACTGTTAGGCTTTAATCCTTATTCAAAAGAATCACAGGCACATGTGAGGAGACAATTTCTCAAGGGCTGTAATAAGCACTTGAGGGATTTTTGCAGGAAATATTGCCCTAAATTTGATGCCATCTCACTTAATGAACTTAGGGACAATACCATCTATCTATATGATAACAAAGTAGATGTGGAAAGGGAAAATAAAGATCTAAAGAAAAATCTCCAGGACACCAATAGAATATTAAGGCAGAAGACCTGGCTACAATTAAGACATTTAACAGACAAACCACGCATTATAGACAGTCAACAGAGGGTGAAAAGAGATACAAGAACTTGATTCTTGTGTTCTCATGAAGGACATATAGTAAGAAACTGTCCAATGAAACATCACTATGAACAGGGCCAAAATAAGAGAGAGGGGAAAGGTCAAAATACATATTATCAGGGAAAAGTATATAATAACAAAAACTATAGGAGGCAGGACTCTAATAGCAAGCAGTGTTGCTCTCACTGCAGACTGAGAGAAGAGGAGATCCCAGACCTGAAATCCATGGAAGTAGTAATAGCTCCTGGAGCAAAATTCTAACATTCAGAAGTAGTAACGAGTGGTAATCATTAAATCGCATGATGCCAGGCTCTAACATTATCTAGTAAAAAAAGAGACAACTTTGGGAGGTACCTCAAGGAGAAAACATGAGGGATTAAGCATAAAGGGCAAAAAGGGATATGGTAAAAAGGAAAAAGAAAACTTTAAAATTTTAGTGGTGGAGAAACAGATAATTGGGAAAGATGCCAAGGGAAGCAACAAGTATAAAACAAAAATCTATAATTGAGATGGAGAGTGAAATTGCACAAATAATAGCAGACATGAAATGTGACATCTATGGTTCAGTATACATGGGTACACAAAACTGCATGGAGAAAAACAAGGAACAAATTAAAACCTTTTTGGAAAATTTCCTAGCTTGTAGAATGGGTCTAGAGAGTGGAAAATCAAACAGGGCTAGCAAGTCTTTAAAACAGCAACTTAAGTATCCACACCATTCTGACAAAATAGCCAAATGAGACATTGTTGCAAGACACTTTGTAGCTGATAAATTTATACATCTAAGAGGGGAAAGGAAGACAAATGACAGGAGAACTAACTTAAATCCAAAAGCCAAAGACTTTTACCCATGAAATCCTATAATGCTCAAAAATACCAGTTCTGGGGATAGGTTTAGCCCAGATCAATACCAAAATTCCAATGACTGTCTATTCTGAGAACCAGAGACTGCAAAACTATCTAAGGGAGTGGCAATAGAAGAGTCTTTGATAGTGAAACCTCATCCAAGCAGTTCTCAAACTGAAATTAATAGAAACACAAACCTTTCCTCTGAGCAAACTGTTAGCTCACAGACAGCAGTGGTCCAAAGTGATACAGAGCTATTTAAAAATAGTGCATCTAATGGGGGTGGAATAACTAAAGAGGGGGTGGTAGATTACACTATAACATCTACAAAACCTGAAACTTCTACTAGTTATACAAGTGTATTACAAACCATGGGGCAAGAAAAAGGTTTTGATGATAACAGGAAACCTGTGCATGTAAACAACACAATAGCTAGTTTGCAATATGAGACAGAGATACAGGAACTATATGTATGGATCAAAGTGGGAGATCAAAATTACAAGACTCTCAATGATACAGGAGCAGCGAGATCTGTCTTAAAGTCATTCCCAGGGGATACCACGATAGAGGGTATGGTTTCAGTGACAAGTGCTACAGGACAGATAGAATGAGTCCCGCAACTGAAATTCAAGATAGTAACATTAGGTCTATTGTTCATTAATCATACATTCCTTCTAATACCAGAGTGTCCAGACAACCTTTTGGGATGTGGTTTTCTTTGTAAAATTGGGACAATCAGGGAACATATATCTTCATTTTGTAATATTTATTGGGAAAGGATGGGAGGATATGAAAAAATGGGGGATAAAATGAGTTTTGTATGGAGGTATGGAGGAGTTGAGGGGAGAGAGGGAATATTGCTCAGTGAGGCAAAGGTGAGAGATGCCCCCTGCTGAGAGGAAGCAGCAGGGGTCCAATAAGGTCTGTTTGTCATTGAATGACTGAACTGATGTTCAGCTCCCTCTATGCATAGAAAAGATAGTCCAATTATCTGACTACAAATTCAAATGATATAAAGTTTAATAACCAGTTGGGATTACAGTATTTTCTCAGCTTCAAAGCTGAGGCCAGGCCCCAGAGACTGGCAGAGGGTTTCTCCCACTCCCATCTACTCTATTTCAGTCCTCACTTTGTCTAATTCATAATCTTAGCAGTAGACAGAAAGCAAACAAGAACAGTTCTGACCTTCAGAAGTGATTGGGCCTGAATCTTCGGGCTGAACCAAGAAGAGTCACACCACTCCAGACTGAGATGAATGAGCTCCTCTCTCCTCTAACACCAGGAAGGAACTAAAAACCCGGCAGGAAGGAAGTGCTAGTCACAAGACCCAACTGCCACTCCCAGTTGTCCCTTCCCCCACCAACTGTCAGTCTTGTTTCCTTTCCACAATCATCCCCTTTTTTGGTTGTGACCTTCCCAAGGTCACTTATTTATATTATAGTTACTAATATACTAAATCTACTCTAAGCATTTTTTTTCCAGGAAAGTTTGGGTAAGAGTACTTTTGGGTTTTACAATAAATTCAGTCCAATAAATGTTGAACAAAACTATTACAAGAAATTTGAATCTTAGTGCTAATACTACTTACTCTAAGTTAACTAAAACTAATACATTATTTATAGAAATTATTTACATATAATACAACAATATATATTGTTCCACATCATGATGCCAGTCAAATAGAAATATCTATTGATCTTTCTATTTGCCTAAGACCTTATGGAACTAACTATATACATATTTACATTTTGCGTAAATACAATTTCAGGCACTTGTTTATATAAACAAGGTCTCTCAATATGTCAGTTTGTGATTTTGTGTTTTGTGTCTAATAGTGTTGTGTTGAATTAATACTTATCAAGTTTCTTCAGATTTCCACTTCTCATGTTGACTGATGGATCTCTTCTTTCTTCCATGTTATGTAGTGATGCATGCCATTTCCCTAATATGTGAAATTAATTTTGTTTTATTATTTCAACACACTCAGTCTTATATATAAGTCTCATTTTCCAACTGTCTTCTTTTTACATAAACAAATTTACAGAGTTCAAAGTTTTAGCTGTCCATTTCAGCTTTTTTTTTCTTTCTTAATGCTTTTCCTCTGGGCTGGTATAAAATCTTTTCCTCTGGAATGCTTTTCCTCTGGGTTGTTTTTCCTCTGGGTTGCTTTTCCTCTTGGATGCTTTTCCTCTGGGCTGGAAAGTTGTCTCAAACATTATGTGTCACTATTATTTCTTTGTGTTGTATTTTTTTATGTTAATCAGTTTTTGTTTTCATTTCTCAGCACTATCGTTTGTCTAATTATCATCTATGTCTGTTACAGTGATGTTGAACTTTTTCTGGTTTCACATGGGAACAGTGAAACCATGAGTCTTTCCCTGCAACTTTTATAGCTGTTGAGGTAGTAAGTAATACTCTGTGTGGTCTAGTCCATTTTATGTCTGTAGCCAATTTTCTATTAAAATTTTTAAAGTATACTATGTCTCCTGGTTTGATGTTGTGCAAATTGTAATCCAGGGGTACTCTTTGTTGTATCAATCCCATTTCATGCAACTCTGCTATTCTTGTCTATAAAGCTTATATATATTTTGTTAATTGACAGTCTCCGCCTATCATTGCAATGTAAGCTGGTTTACAAGTCCTTTCTTGCCAAATTACATGTTCATATAGCATCTCAAATGGAGAGATGTGCAAACCTCCACTGGGTTGTGTTCTAAGATGGAACATAACTAATGGCAAAATATGTGTCCATTTTTGGTGTGTTTCTGCACAAAATTTTCCTATCAGTGTTTTAATGTCTTTATTTAATCTCTTCACTTGCCCTGACCTTTGGGGATGACATGGTGTATGGTATTATGCTTGCATTCCTAGATTTTTATAAATTTCATTTAATATTGACTGAGTAAAGTGACTTCCAAGGTCTGAGTCCAATTTTGACGGAATTCTAAATCTAGGTATGATTTCTTTTAATAGGATTTTGACCACAGATGCTGTGTTGTTCTTTTTGGCAGGAAAAATTTCTGGCCATCTAGTCAGTCTGCCTGTGATGAAAAGGCAATACTTAAACCCTTTGTCTTTTGGCATATTGATAAAAATCTATCTGTATGCATTCAAATGGAGTATATGCTAAGGGACGACCTCCTAACCCTTTGGTCTTATAAACTCCCTGATTGAACTGCATACAAATTTTACATTTTTGACAAAGTCTTATGGCATATGAGGATATTTCTGGTGCAGTCCAAAATCATCTCACTGAATCAATCATGGCTTGGGTTCCATAGTGTCCTTGTGCATGTATTGCATTGCACACGTGATAAAATAAATTTTTAGACAGGATGGGCTTGCCTAGTTGTGAAAACCATATTCCTCTTATTTGTTTTGCTCCTAAGTTCTTTATCCCTGATTGAATTTCCTGCTCATTATAGGCATTAGTTAGATTGTCCTGTTCAACTATTGAGAAATTCAATACATGTAAACGTCCTTCTCTAGCTCCAAATTTTACTGTAATGTCAGCTCTGTGGTTTCCTAAAGACACATGATCATTAGCCCCTGTGTGTGATCTAGAGTGGATTATTGCCACTTCCTTGGGAAGTTGTATAGCCTCAAGAAGTTGCATTATTACTTTGGCATATGCAATCTCTTCGCCTGCACTTGTCAAAAATCCTCTTTGTTTCCAAATGTCTGCAGTGGCATGAATTACTGAAAATGCATACTGGAAATCTGTGTAAATATTGACCCGTTTATCTTTACTGATTTGCAAAGCATTTAATAAAGCAACTAGCTCTGCCCATTGAGCGCTCACGTGCTTTGGTAAGGACACATACCATAACCTCTCTGTTTGGTTTCCTTTCCATAATTTACCAAAACAATCCCTGAGACATTATCCTCTATTATTTTTGGGACAGCTTGATGAGACCACTGATCAGCAGCAGGCTGTAACATCTCTTTATGACATTCCTATAGACATTCCACAGGGTGTATGGGCAGCACATAAGAATGATGTGACAATGATTAAATCAATACAACCAGTAAAGATAGAGGTCAAAGTCTGTATACCTCCCAAGATCCCTCACTATAAGCTCAGCAAAGAAGCTGAAGAAGGCATAACACCTATTAACAACAGATTGCTGGAGCAGGGCATATTGAGACACACAGTGTCAGAATAGAATAGCCCTATACTAGCTATTAAAAAGAGCAAGCCAAATTTTGATGGTACAGTAAATTGGTGATTTGTGCAGGATCTCAGAGCAATCAATAATATAATCAAGAAAACCCATACCATAACACCATCTCCTAATGCCATTATTTCTAAGATTCCTAGCAATGTATTATAGTAGGCCATAATTGACTTAAGTTATGCATATTTTATGATTCCACTCCATCCCAATAGCCAAAATATATTTGCATTCTTGTGGAAGAAAAATAAGTTCTGCTGGACTAGTTTAGTTCAGGGCTGTTGCAAGAGTGCATCAATTTTCTGCCAGTTGCTGAAAAGAGACCTAGAAAATATAAAATTCAAACACAGCAAGCTAGTGCATTGTGTAGATGACCTGCTTCTGGCATCCCCTGATGAAAAAACATTACTAGAGGACTCAAAAAGACTACTAATTAAATTGTGCAAACGAGGACATAAGGTCTCAAAATGAAAATTGCAATGACTCCTCCCAAAAGTCGAGTATCTAGGTTTTATTCTGGAAAAGGACCCCAGGAAAATATGCAGTAAGAGAATAGCAGATATACAGAAGTTAGGTATTCCACATACAAAGAAACAACTTAGTGCATTCCTGGGCACTACTGGATTCTCACATCATTATATCTCAGGATATTCACATATTTCCAAGTGTTTCACAGATCTGACCAAAAATGAGGTTAAGGAGTCATTGAAGCTCACAAAAGAAAATCTACATGCTCTGTCCACTTTAAAACAAGCTATCCTAACAGCTCCAGCACTTGGCATTCCAAATTATAACTTTTCATCTATATGTCCATGAGACTAAGGGTATAACTTCTGGAGTGCTAGTCCAATGTCTAGGATTGAGTTTAAAACCTATTGCATATTACAGTGAAGTTTTTGACCTGGTGGCAAAAGGTTTGGTGCTTGGATTAATCGAATTTTACATAAATGTGCACCAATGAATCCAGCCACATTAATCTCCAACCTACCATTGGGAGAAAAGCCCCTACATGATTGCACACAGACTGTAGAAACAGTACATAGAACCAGAGAAGATCTGAAGGACACACCACTCAATGATCCCGACCTTCAGATATATCCAGATAGTTCTTCTTATGTTTTTAAAGGAAAAAGAATCACAGGGGTTGCAGTTGTAACAGGGGTCGGGACCCTCTGGCATGCATCATTACCAAGTCATGTCAGTGCTCAAGGAGCTGAGCTCAGAGCCCTCATAGAAATGCTTGTGCAGTCCAAAGGCAAAGGGGTGAATATATATATACATATTCAGCTTAAGCCTATGGAATTTTATTTGCCTCAGGACAAACTTGGAAGAATAGGGGATTTGTCACAACATCTGGAAAAAAGATAGCATATAAGAACCTCATAAACCAACCCTTAGAAGCAGTAAACTTGACAAAGGAAGTGGCAGTGATCCATTGCAAGGCTCACTCCTCTGGCAAGGATGAGGTATCCCATGGAAATCACAGGGAAGATATAACAGCAAGATTCGCTGCCAGATTTGGTCCTATATTTCTTCTGAATTTCTCTCTGATGGATGAGCATGATTTCAAACAAGCATACTGCCAATAGGAGATTAAGTCACAGCAAGAGCATCTAGGGGCCAGATTAGTCAAAGGAATCTGGTTATCACAAGAAGGAAAGCCCATCTTGTTCAAAAGGCTATACCAACATCTATGCAATGTGATTCACTCCAGAGGTCATTAAGGAGTACAATACATACTGGATGAGGTCTGCTGGTTTTGGGAAGCTCCAGGGATATCAACAAATGCTATAAGAGTATGTCAGGCATGGGACATTTGTAGAAAGTTTAATCAAGGTCATTTCAAATGCAAGGCATTGGGAGGGCGACCCCTAGATTATACACCTTTTCAGTGTCTGCAGATTGATTTTATTTACATGCCTGGAGACTGAGGGTATAAATATGTTTTAGTCATAGTGGACAGACTCACTCAATGGACAGAAGCATATACATCGAAGAAAAAGAACACTGGCATGATAGTGAAAACATTACTTAAAGAAATAGTTCCTATAATAGGGCATTCCAGATGCCATAGACTCAGACAGGGGAAGTCACTTTACATCTAGAATTTTACAACGAGTGTATAAGTCTCTGGGAATAAAGGGTAATTTCCATAATATGTATAGACCAGAAAGTTTAGGGCAGGTAGAAATAATGAACGAGGAGTTAAAAACCACGATTGCTAAACTCTGCTCTCAAACTCATCTTAAATGGACAGAGGTTCTTCCATTTGTACTGTTCTCTCTGAGTAAGAAACCTAGAGTAGACTTACCTATTTCCCCATATGAGATATTGTATGGACAGCCAGTATGGATAGGAAGGACCACTAAACCATATTATGTTTCCATGCTGGGAGGGGAATGCCAGTTACACACCTATCTGACACAGATACAGGATAGGCTGAAAGAACTGAGAAGGCTAGAACTACTAGTGCAAAGGGTCCCACTAGATTTCTCATTACATAACATCAGGCCAGGGGGATAAAGTATATGTGAAAATTTTTACCAAAGACAAACCGGCAGAGCCAGATGGATTGGGCCATATGAAGTAGCTCTCATCACTCCTACATCGATCAAAGTAATAGGAAAAAATTCTTGGTTTCACACATCTCACATTAAACACCACTATGCCCATGATAACATGCCAAAAGACAACTTAATGGAAGCCCGATATTCCATTCAAATACAGACACCCCAAGAACAACCCTTGATAAATAAACATAGAGCCCATGAATCCAACAAAATCACACAAGAAGAAATAGAGATACTGAGCAGAGGCAGTGAAACTGAAACAGAATAATGTCCAATACAGATAATATAAATGTGGGTTAGTTAGAACAGGGAGGATTAGCATAGTCTGTGAAACACAGGAGAAGTGGTTCCTTACAGAACCTGGGAGTTTATTTGCATGAATTTAGAATCCCTTAGAATTAATAAACATGTATACAAATATGCATCCCAAGCCTAGACTAAAATATCATTAACCTCTTAACTAGAGAGGCAACATAGAGACAGAATAAATCAGATTTCATTTAGATACTTGTTATATATATATATATATATATATATATATATATATATATATATACATATATATATAATTGTTATGAATTGTTACATTGGAATTAGCATTAAATAAGGCAATTTTACTTGAGAGTTATATTTTATATTCATTGCAATAGGAATAACCTTTGTATTAAGAAATTGTCATATTGTAAAACTTTGTTGGCACATAATCCTAACCCTCTTCCCACTCAGTCTTAGCATGAGATAGGAACTTAGATTAGCAAATAGACATATTAGGATAAGATTTATTATTTTAGGAGGGGGAGGTTAGATGGGAACAATAAGTAACATAGATAGATTAGAATAGACATAGAAGGTAAGTTACTGGTGTGGGCCAGGGTGGCACCACACAAACAACAGGAAGTGGAAGATTAGTTACAGAGGCTGGCACTAAAGAAAAAGTGCCAGGCTGAAGAGTGTGTGGAATTGATCACCTTGATGGGGGAGGGGCCCCAGAAGTGGGGAATCTGGAGGAGGAGAAGACTCTTGCTGGTAGAGGAGTTGGACTCTTTAATCGGGAGAAGCCAAAGAGAGGAGGTTGAAAAAGACATTCTCCTGAGGGTTACTCATTTTTTCCTGGTTGGTGACTGAAAAAGACTATTAAAGAGGAAACCTGAAAAAAAAAAACATTTTAAATCTCTGTCTGACTTTACTTCAGCTCCTGTTGCCCTATGTCTGAACTGTGGTCAAGGGGCCAAACCCAGGATGTGCCAACCTGACTTTCTCTCAGGAGGCTCAGGCTGCCAAAGCCTGAGTTCCCCCCCAAACTTGAGGAGGAGGGAAAAGAGTTTTAGATCAAGACAGGGACCTCCTTTTCTCCACTTTCCTCTTCCATTTTTTCCCTCCTAGTTATTCCTTTGTCTTACCTTGATTGAGTTGACATTAAAATAGTTAACTTTTCCCCAAGCTGTGTGTGAGTGAACAGATCAAGGGGAGACCCTTTGGTTTCAAGTAGTAGAGGGGGAAAAAGAGGGACAAGAGCAAATCTGAGAGAGCAGTTTTAGTTAAAGAGGGAACACAGAGGAAGGAAAATCTTCAAACCCCCTCTTTTCTCTCTGAGCCAACCCTAAACTTCAGCTGTGTTCCCTGAATCCCACTTTGTAAAGGGAGGTTCTCCACTCTCTTTTAACCTCCCCTCAAATACATCCATTTTTTTATTTGTTCATTACCTGGATAGAAGTTGTTGATTGTAATTTCTTTTTTCTTTTTCTGTTGTTTTCTACTATTTTTTCCTTATTTCCCCTCTGTCATTGTGTGAAGATTAGATTTAGCTATCTCCTGATTTTAATGATGAAGATACTTAGTCTAACAAAAACAGGGATGTATTGGGAACTTTACATCACTCCACCCTACTTTGTCTAACAAAAACAGGGATGTCTATAACCATACTTAAGGATTAAGTATTTAGGAGGATGGCCTTTGATAGAGAAAAAAGACAAGAAGCAGCTGACAGACTTGACTTGACAGACAGTCAAGCTCAAGCTACCATTGATACATATAAGATGCAGGAAAGTGATGTAAAATCTTTTATATATTTCACATTACTTCCTCTCATCGCTCTCTTTCCCCGGAGATGCGGCTCTGACTGGCAGTATGCTAAGTGTTCCTAAATCTTGGCATGGTGGCAGCTATTTGTCTGGGTTTTGGTGGTTAGTTTGCCCTTGAGCTAATTCAGGTTCAGGCATCTTAGCTGAGCCCTCTTGGAGTTCAGACTGATTCCTTCCTCCTTTACTCTCCAAACTTTATCTTCCTAGAAGCCTCTAATCTACCTCCTGGCACAGGCAAGGTGGGAGAAATCCTACACCTTTTCCCTCTCCCTTTTCCTTAATTTCTTTCCTCTATATTAATTAAAATCACCACAAATTTCTAGCTGACTTGGGTATTTTATTTGCGATATCCCATGGTGACCAACAATTAATATAGTTTAGGACACAATGCTAAAATTATCCTTTACAATTGGCTGTAATCTTGCTCTTCTGTTTATCTGCTTGATCTGTGGGTTTGGCCTATTCTGTCCTAAAGTTGCTTCTTCTCTGCTCTGCTAATTGACTAGATTAGGTTGATGGAGTATTTAATGAGCTCTGAGGTCAGATCTTTCCAGCCAGCAGCAGAAGCTGAAAGTATAGGTGCAGATGTGGATGCCAAATGGAGCTGTGCTTCTTGCCCTGTTATCAAGGTATTCGGTAGTGGTTGTATCCTTTGCCCTGGGAGTTTAGTCAGCTGGATTCTTACTGTGGCTCTCATTTCAGTCTGTGGGGAAGGGGTTTTGGATATTGAGCTTCCCTGCCCTCTGAAGGCTTCTTAAATGTCCTATTGATTATATTAAGCCAGGGCAGAGTTTATCTGATGATCTGGATGTGCCCTGAGGCCAAAACTTTGAGGGGGGGATGATGGAGAATTTTGATGTGACTTGGCTGCTCTATCCATGCTTCTCCTCCTGCTGCCTCTCTGCTATCTGTGGTCAACAACCTGAGCCTGGTACATCTGTGCCAACAAATCACTCCCTCTGGGCTTCTTGCCCAGAGATTCCAGCAACCACTGGAGAATCAGCACAGCTGGTGAGGGAGGGATCCTGGGACCTTCTTCTTTTTCCTTAAACTTGAGAATTCAAGTATTCAGGCTTCTCCCCCAGGCAATCCTTTTAAGCTGAATCCAGAAGGACAATCCTCCAGCTCTGTCCTGTTGTTAGATTTGGTTCTCTGTCCTCTCAAAGCAGTTTGTTTTTGATTGGTGTGGAAGGGTTTTCACAGAGGTCTGGACATTTGCTATGTCTAAGTGGACATCTTGACTCTGCCTCCCCTACTCTATTGTAAACATAAATACTTTCGCTTATATTTGTTCACATGATAAAAATATCAAGTATTTACTCATGCAGATCTCTGACTTCCCTTTTTTGTTTTATATGGAAGGAAATGACTATAAGTAATGAGGCAGAGTAAAGTGATTAATCTGAGAGTGTGGAGAAAGTAATAATAATGATAAAGTAATATAATCATCATTATTATAAAAGTATATAGTGCTCTAAAGTTTACAAAAATAATTTCTACTCACCTTTTCATGTCTAGAATATAATTTTTGTTAATTCATTGGTATGCATGAGGAAATTGAGGTTTGGATAGTTCAGGTGATTTGTCCATGTTAAATACTATGAAGTGCCTGAGTCAGAATTTGTCCCAAAATCAGGACTTGGAACAAATTAATCTTTATAAGACACTCCACACAATACAAAATGTTTAAAAGACTAAAGGAAATTTAAAAATCAAACTTAGTTTTAATTTCATCTCTACTGTTGATTTGCTTTATTAACTTGGAAAAGAAATAATCTGTAGGTCTCAATTTTCTCCTTTGTAAAATAAAGAAGTCAGACTATTTGTAATCTTATTTTATATGACAGAAATATTCTGTTCCTATGACATCCTCCACTTTGATTGACACCACCCTAAAAATTTGGGTGATCTGCCCCAAACCATGGAAGGTAATTCATATCAGGGTTAAGCATAAATTTTCTTTCATCTCTTTCTCGGATTCTCATTTGAACTTTTTCTTAAGCAGCAAACATGTAGGAAGACTATAACATTTTGCATATGGATCTTGTTTTTAAAAATTGGAAAAATATTACAGAATCTGTTTAACACTGATCATGGGAGAAAATTAAATGTGCCATTTAATAATTCATACTGATAATTAAAAGGTTATATAGCCATATATACAAAGTTATGTCACATTTTAGAGATATATTTTTTTAAATCTAGTTTCTCTTCTTAATTCAATATAAGATGAATTATTTTTTTCTCAAATTTGTTATTCTATAATTTTTTCTATTTGGATTGGTGTTCTGATTTCTAGTGGACTTTTCCCACCTTTTGCTGTGTAAGAAGCATTCTCCTATTGCATTTGGTGTTTAAAAAAATATTGTGATTTACTTCCACTTTCTTTCTCATCTGACCCCAATTACACTGCTTCTGCCCTTAAAAATATTTTGCATGTCTTTCTTGCTGGCATGTTGGTGGTTTTATTGGTGTGAAGGTGTGCTGAGGAATCAGAGCTTCACGGATTTTAACTTTCTCACTTAAAGTAAGAAAACCTCATTTAGCAGCTGTAGTAGAACAAGGAAGCAGCATGATATAAAAAAAGGGCTGCACAGTGGGAAGTTTATGCTAGCAAATACCAATTCACACCTGTTTTAGACCTGCAGACAACATCAGGGGTGCTACTTAAATGGACTCTGTGTGCAATTTCACCATTGTTTAGAGACAATGAAAAGCATTGCACTGAACATTTTCTCTGGCACTTATCCCAATTAAGTGGATGTGCCATTTATCAGGGTGCTGATTAAGTAGGTTTAGTGGTATCCACTAAAGACATCCTGTAAGGAGATCTATGAAAAGAATATTCACACTTCTTAAGTTTCTGATAACTCATGCTAATGTTTTGAGGGGTATAGAGATAGCAACATAGAAACCCCATATTCAAGAGAAAAAGTTAATGACCAGGTCAAATAAATAGGCAATAGAAAAGAACATCTGTGGGAACATAATATTAATACAAATTTATATAACATAAAGAAAGTTACAAATTACTTTCCTTAAAATAATTTGTGAAAAGGGAGTTCATTATTAATCTCATATTATAGATACAGGGACTAAGGCTAGAAGTTACTAGAATGACTTTTCTAAAATCAGAGATTCAGTATATATCACAGATCAAGTTTATATACAAAAGTCAAATTTCATATACAGTGTGCTTTTTATTTATCTCATGCTTACATGAGAAGTAATTTCTAAATCATTTTATCTTCTAAATGTTGAGACTTTATTTTCTATTAAAAAATCCCAATACTATACAAAATAGTTGACATAATAAACAAAGAGGGCATTCTACCAAATTCCTTTTATGACACATATATGGTACACAAATATGCCACAAATCCAAAGCCAAGCAGGTCAAAAACAGAGAAAGAAAACTATAGACCAATCTCCTTAATGAACATAGATGCAAAACTCTTAAATAGAATATTAGCAAAAAGACTCCAGCAAGTCATCATGAGGGTTATTCACTATGATCAGGGGGATTCACACCAGGAATACAAGGATGGTTCAATATTAGGAAAACCATCCACATAATTGACCACATAATCAACAAACAAACCAACCAAAATCATATGATTATCTCAATAGATGCAGAAAAAGCTTTTGACAAAGTACAAAACTCATTCCTATTGAAAACACTAGGAAGTATAGAAGTAGAAGGGTATTTCCTAAAAATAATGAACAGTATTTATCTAAAACCATCAGCCAACATCATCTGCAATGGGGATAAACTAGAAGCCTTGCCAATAAGATCAGAAGTGAAACAAGGATTCCCATTATTACCTCTATTATTTAACATTGTACTAGAAACAATAGCAGTAGCAATTAGAGAAGAAAAAGAAATTGAAGGTATCAAAATAAGTAATGAGGAGACCAAGCTATCACTCTTTGCAGATGATATGATGGTCTACTTAAAGAATCCTAGAGAATCAACTAAAAAGCTAGTCAAAATAATCAACAACTTTAGCAAAGTAGCAGGATAAACAATAAACCCACATAAGTCATTAGCATTTATACATATCTCCAACACATCACAGCTGCAAGAATTAAAAAGAGAAATTCCATTTAAAATCATCCTAGACAATATAAAATACTTTGGAATCTATCTGCTGAGACAAACACAGGAATTATACTAACACAACTACAAAATACTTTCCACACAGTTAAAGCTAGATCTAAAAAATTGGAAAAAACATTGATTGCTCATGGGTAGGATGAGCTAAAATAATAAAAATGACCATCCTACACAAATTTATCTATTTATTTAGTGCTATACCAATTGAATTACCAAAAAACATTTTACTGATTTAGGAAAAAAAACATAACAAAGTTCATTTGGAAGAACAAAAGATCAAGGACATCCAGGGAAATAATGAAAAAAAAAAAAACAAAGGAAGGAGGCCTTGCAGTACCAGATCTCAAACTATACTATTGTGAATCTTAAAACTACTCAGACTCTACTTTAGAAGATTTGATTAAGCTATTCCCCATTTTTAACAATGGAGGTACTTGATCAGGAATGTATTAAGAACTTTTAAAATTACTCCACCCTACTCAGACAGTGCATTAGGGGAAGATAAAATTGCAAACTCCTGATTGAACAATGAAAAGTCTCTAACTCATACTTAATAGTAAAGCTAGAAACTTAAGTTAGGTCTATTTTAGATCTAATACAAAAGGGTGTTAAGTACCTATAAAGGTTAAATTAGTACCTAAAAGGTCAAGCAACTTACAAAAGTCGAGCTTAACAAAGAGATGTGAAGTACTCAGAGGATTTAATCTAAACAGAGAAGGTGAGAACAAAAGAAGATGAGAACTAAGAATGGGCAGTCCTGGAAAAAAAAAAGCGTCTACTGTGATTGGTAGATGTGAAAATTTAGGGGAGGTGACATAAGAGAAAATATCTTTAAAAGGAACTATAAAAGGTAATTTAGTTAGTAGGATTTCGGAGTTGAAGTGAGGGACATTTGAATGGAGTTGGCGCAATTGAATTCAGTTTGGAGAAGATTTCAGTTCAGAGGGAAAGAATCCAGCTTAGAGATGATCTTCTGGTGAGTGATAAAGACTGACTCACTCTCCCTTAGGCTCAGGCCTAGGCCAATTTGGCCTAGGCCTTTTTCTACTTCTTGGCTTAGCCTGAGCCAGGGCAATTTAAATTCTCCCTCTCTATTTTTTTTTCTCTCTCTCCTTCCCTTAATGCCTTCATTCTATATTAATTAAAATCTCCATAAATCCCAGCTGACTTGGGTATTTTCATATTTGGGAATTTCCCATGGTGACCACTTATTTTAGATTTTAAGAACACTAAAAATTATCCTTTACAGTTTGGCCAAAACCTTTACAGGGTTTGGCATTTACAGATTTTAACTTCACACTATAAAGCAGTGGTCATCAAAACAATATGGTACTGGCTAAGAGACAGAAAGGAGGATCTGTGGAATAGACAGCAAGACAGTCTATGATAAGCCCAAAGATACCAGTTTTGGGGACCAAAATCCACTATTTGATAAAAACTGCTGGGAAAATTGTAAGACAGGGTGGGAGAGATTAGACTTGAATCAACCTCTCACATCCTACACCAAGATAAACTCAGAATGGGTGAATTACTTGAACATAAAGAAGGAAACTATAAGTAAATTAGGTGAACACAGAATAGTATACATGTCAGACATTTGGGAAAGGAAAGATTTTAAAACCAAGCAAGACTGAGAAAAAAATCACAAAATGTAAAATAAATAATTTTGATTACATCAAATTACAAAGTTTTTGTATAAACAAAACCAATGTAACCAAAATTAGAAGGGAAGCAACAAATTGGGAAACAATCTTTATAACAAAAACCTCTGACAAAGGTCTAATTACTCAAATTTACAAAGAGCTAAATCAATTGTACAAAAAATCAAGTCATTCTCCAATTGCTAAATGGGCAAGGGACATGAATAGGCAATTTTCAGTTAAAGAAATCAAAACTATTAATAAGCACATGAAAAAATTGTCTAAATCTCTTGTAATCAGAGAGATGCAAATCAAAACAACTCTGGGATATCACCTCACCTAGTATATTGGCTATTTTGACAGCAATGAAAAGTAATGAATCCTGGAGAGGATGTGTCAAAGTCAGGACATGAATGCATTGCTGGTAGAGTTGTGAATCGATCCTACCATTCTGGAGGGCAATTTGGAACTATGTCCAAAGGGCTCTAAAAGACTGTCTGCTCTTTGACACAGCCATAGCACTGCTGTATTTGTACCCCAAAGAGATCATAAGGATATATATATGTACAAGATTATTCATAGCTGAGCTCTTTGTGGTGGCAAAAAATTGGAAAATGAGGGGATGCCCTTCAATTGGAGAATGGCTGAACAAATTGTGGTATATTTTGGTAATGGAATACTATTGTGCTCAAAGGAATAATAAAGTGGAGGAATTCCATGGGGACTGAAACAACCTCCAGGAATTGATGCAGAGTGAGAGGAGCAAAACCAGGAGAACATTGTACACAGAGTCTGATACACTGTGGTACAATCAAATGTAATGGACTTCTCCATTAGTAGCAATGCAGTGATCCTGAACAACTTGGAGGGATCTATGAAAAAGAACACTATCCACATTCAGAGGAAAAACTGTGGGAGTAAAAACACCAAAGAAAAACAACTGCTTGATTACATATGTCAAGGGGGATATGACTGGTGATGTAGATTCTAAATGAACATCATAGTGTAAATATAAACAACATGGAAATAGGTACTGATCAAAGTCACATTTAATACCCAGTATAATTGCAGTTTGGCTACAGGAGGGGCAAGGGGCGGGGAGGGAGAAATAGAATATGATTTTTGTAACCATGGAATAATGTTTGAAATTGACCAAATAAAAATAAATTAAAATATTTTAAAAAATTATATCTACATGTAAAATATAAAAAATAAAGCATGCATTATCTAAAAAAATAAATATATTTTTATTTGTTATATAAAAATTCTTAGGTTTTTGCCTTCCTGTCTCCTCTCCCTGCACTAGAGAAGTTATCCTTTAACAAAAAGACACATCTACATAGAATTATATCCTTCTTGTTTCTATTTACCAGTTGTTTTTTTTTCTGAGGATGGACATATTCAAATTATTCTTCAAACAATATTTCTATTGTCATATAAAATATTCTCATGGTTCTGCTCATTTTGCTCTTCATTATCTCATGTAGGTCTTTCCATGTTTGGTTTTTTAAAAATTAACTTGCTCATTTTTTCTTTCAGAACAGTAATACTTAATTAAAATCATATACCACATTTTGTTTAGCCATTCCCCATAGGTAAGATTTGTGTATATGATTTATTTAAATTTGGAGAGTTAAAAACACCAGATATATCAAATAAAACTATGTAATGATCCTAATCAAAAACATTTTTATACCAACCATTTGCTAAGTGATTGAGGCTGTGTTATCTCAACTCTAGGGCAAAACAGAAACAAATAAGAAAATAAAAGAACAGTAAAACAAAGAAGAGAAAGGGAAAGATTTGAAAGAAAAAAATGTTTTAAAAATAAAGAGACTACTGGCAAAGATAAACATTAAAAATAGCATTATGTTGGTTGTCTCTCAAACCGAGGATGACGATTGTCTTTGTGTGTTTTTGTGCACAAAGACACTTGTGCATGAAGATTTAAGTGGAAAAGTCGATGCACAGAGACAGTCCCACTCTCTCGGCGTTGGAAGCCTGGGTCCATTGGCATGAAAAGTCGTTACACCTGGAGACTTCCTCAGCTGCATTGGATGGCCCTGTTGTCTTTTGTGCTCCAGCACGCCCAAAGCACTCCACAGTGCATTGCTGCATCGCCATCTCAGCCGTTGAACCTTCTTATTGGTTTCTTCCATCTGTTCCGCCAAAGCAATCTTCACATGCTGGGTGAGCAAAGCCCTGGTTCACCAGGGGTCGATGACCCGATGGCTACCCTCACAAGGTTTAGCCGGCCTGTCAAAGCCGTTGCCTAGGGTGTGGCCGCTGCTGCATGCTAGCAGCTACTGGGAGCCACAAGTGAGGGCTGGGTGTCAGGTGAGGGTCAGTGGCTGGAGAGCTGCCCTAGAAGGGCATGACAAGCCCTCCATACCAGAGATATTACCTCTCCCTGAGCACTCATACTACCAAAAGATACATATAGGAAATCAAAATAATAAAAAAATATATGCACATATATATGCATTATATACATATAAAAAGAGAGAATGACAGTGATTAATTGTTTAACAGAAAAGGCAAAACAAATTGAAACATACATAATAGTATAACCATCATTATGAGTAACTTTACTATATCTATTTCAGACTTTGAATATGTGATAGAATCTAAACAAAATACTCTAAAATATTAAAATAATATTTGGAACTAGATCAGTAATATTATTAAGGCATTGATTTATTTTTGAATATTAGATGGCATGGTTATAAAAATTAAAAATGTACTGTGACAAGAGCATAACAAATTAGGAATGTTTTTCCTTACAAGATACTAAAGTAGTCCAACAGACTTAATTGGTTTAGGGGATTAAGTCTTAAGCTAGGGCTACTATGTACATAAAAATCCCTATAGACCACATATTGACAGATTTAAATGTAATATTATATTTTATTGTATTTTTATGCATTTTGTTAAATATTTACCATTTATATTTTAATCTGGAATAATAATAAAACTCCATTTAGGAGGGTTGTGCTATATTGGGATTTTGGTGAAGAAAGAACAACAAGGAACATATAAATAATTCAGATTTATTGGTTGGGAAGAGGAAGAAGGAACCCGGGTTTAGGAGATAATTATATTAGTTATCTTAAAATCTAATGTCTTTAAAATATCTTAAACTATCTTTCTAAGCTAAACAGTAATTTTCCCAATAGCCAGATCTCACACAAGGAGTTCAGTCAAAAGGCCAGGATCTTCAGAGGTGATGTATTCCTTCAATCTTCTTTTCCTCAAGCTGCCAGCAGCTAGATTCAAAGATTTCCTTCATTAACTGGTGTTTGGAGAAGTAGAATATCTATTTTTCCAAGGTCCTTCAGGACAGAAAATGTCTGACCAATGGCGAATAAAATCTTATGCCAGATCTCCAGCCCTAGGCTCCCATGTGACCTTAGTCACATGCTCCTGTGAATCATTCATTCTGACATTTGCACCTCTCAGTTTTTTGCAAACCATTAATTCTTCATCACAGTTGTGAACTGTATATGATTTGAGTTTGATGGTCCTGTTTTAAAATAAGAATATATAGGTGATGAGTAGCCCAATTCCAAAGGAGTCAGGAATAGCTCTTTTTAAAACTTGACTATATACCATCATTGTCAATAAAGAAGAAGTGAATCTGAATTCAACCGAACCAATATTTTCTCCTTGCTCAACAATCCTTTTATCTTATGACTAATTAAACTCTAAATTATTCTATGGTCTATGAATGCCATATTTTTTTCTCCAATGACCAGCCTGAAATATCAGACTGGCCTTAATCAGTTATAGCCTAAAAATGAGATCAAATCTCATTCTTTCTCATGGGTTAATACAAGTGGTATTATCAGGGAAGTAATTTATTTTCCACAAGTCTCAGTTTTTTTTCCAATACAAAATGAAATGATTGAACTAGATAACCTTTGATTTCAAATAGGAATGTATGTATATATACATATATAGTGAAAGAAACACACAGAATAAATAAAACTAGGAAATATAAATATGAACCAGAAAAATACTTAGTTTGGTTTTTGAAAAGAAAAAGGGAAATTAAGTCACCAGTATAAAAAATGGATAAAAAGACATATTCAAAAATGAAAGGAAATGAGAAATTATTAGAAACTATTTTGTGGGAGAAAAGATGGAGGAGTGATCCTCAGCAGCTCTGTGCCAAGATGGGAATCCTCTCTGACCAAGATTAAAATATCACCACAAAACGAATACAGGAGTGAAAGAACCAACAAAGGGACAGAGTGAAACAACCTTCAAGAAAAGAAAAACCCAAAAAGTAGACAGAGACCATCTAAAGAACTGAGGTTAGAGGGGAGCAGAACTAGCAGAGGGCTATAGCAGGGAGTGAAGAGCAAGCCAAAAGTAAATTTAAGGGATTAAAGTTGGCATTGAGGAAATTAAACTATCACTCTTTGCAGATGATATGGTGGTATACTTAAAGAAGGCTAAAAAAAAAACAACTAAAAGGCTACTGGAAATAATAACTTTAGCAAAGTAGGAGGGTACAAGAGAAACCCACATAAATCATCAGCATTTCTATATATTACCAACAAAATTCAGCAGCAAGAATTAGAAAGATAAAGGCCATTTAAAATCACTCTAGACAATATAAAATAATTAGGAATTTACTTTCCAAGACAAATACAGGAACTATATGAACACAACTATAAAACACTTTTCACTCAATTAAAATTAGATCTAAATAACTGGAAAAAATATTGACAGCTCATTGGTAGGATGAGATTACATAACAAAAATGACAATCCTACCCAAATTCATCTACTTATTCAGGGTCATACCTATTAAAATACCAAAAATAACTTTTTATAGAATTAGAAAAAATTATAACAAAGTTCATCTGGAATAGCAACAGATGAACAATATCAAGGGAAATAATGAAAAAAATGTGAAGGATGGAGGCCAATAGTACCAGGTTTAACCTGTATTATAAAGCAGTGGGGATCTAAACAATACGGAACAACTAAGGGACAGAAGACTAGATCAATGGAATAGACTAGGATAAATGAAGTCAGCATTAAACCCAAAGATCCCAGGTTTTGGGACAAGAACTTGCTACTTGACAAAATCTGCTGGGAAAATTGGAAAAATATTATCCAAAAAAATTAGATTTTGATCAACTTATACTCTATACCAAGAAAAATTCAAAATGGATAAATGACTTAAATATCAAGAGTAAAATCATAAATATATTAGGTGAATATAGAATCGTATACCTATCAGACCTTTGGGAAAGGAAGTAATTTAAGACCAAGCAAGATATAGGGAACACTGCAAAATGTAAAATAAATGACTTTGATTATATCAAATTTTAAAAGGTTTTGTACAAGAAAACCAATACAACCAACATTAGAAGGAAAGCAACAAACTGGGAGAACATTATTATAACAAAGCTCTCTGACATATCCCAAATATATAAGGAACTAAGTCAAATTTTTTTTTTAAATCAAGCCATTTTCCAATTGACAAATGGTCAAGGTACATGAATAGGCAGTTTTCACATGACGAAATCTAAACTATCAATAAACACATGAAAAAGTATAGTAAATCCCTCCGGATTACAGAAATGCAAACTAACACAACTCTGAGGTCCCACCTTATACCTAGCAAACTGGCCAATATGTCAGCAAAGGAAAGTGATAAATGTTGTATGGGATGTGGCAAAATTGGGATACTAATACACTGTTGGTGGAGTTGTAAATTGGTCCAACCATTCTGAAGGGGAATTGGGAATTATATACAAAGTACTGTAAAATAATGCCTGCCCTTTGACCCAGTCATACCACTGCTTGGCTTAACCCCAAAGAGATAATAGGGGAAAAGAAAAAATATATTTATAGCTGCACTCTTTGTGGTTGCAAAAAAAAATTGGAAAATGGGTGTTTCCATTGATTGGGGAATGGCTGAACAAATTGTGGTATCTGTTGGTGATGGAATACTATTTTGCTGAAAGGCATAATGAACTGGAGGAATTCCATGTGAATTGTAAAGACTTCCAGGAATTGATGCAGAGTGAAAGGAGCAGAACCAGGAGAACATTGTACAGAGACTGATATATTATGGCACAATCAAGTGTAATACACTTTTCTATTAGTAGTATTGCAATGACCCAGGATAATTTACAGAAACTTATGAGAAAGAATGCTATCCACACCCAGAGGAAGAATGTGGGAATAGAAATGCAAAAGAAAACATAAGATTGACCACTTTGTTTGTATAGGGATATGATTAGGATTTTGATGTTAAAAGCTCACCCTAATGCAAATATGCATAACATGGAAATAGGTTTAGAAAAATGATACACATGTACCCGAGTAGAATTGTTTGTTAGCTCTGGGAGGGGGGAGGGAAAGGGTGAGGAGAAATCATGAATCATGTAACCATGGAAAAATATTTTAAAGAAAAAAAAAGAATTAAGAAGGTTGTGCTGATTACTTAATTCTTGATTGTAGACTCAGTTCACTTCCATTCTGGAATATAATATTCCAAGGACGAGCATCATTTCTCATATATTGTTGTTGAGTATTATCATTTTCTTCATTTGGAGCATTGTCATTATTTTCCCAATTCCTATTTCTATAATTCTGGTTTCTAAAGTTCTTATTTCTATATTCATTATAGTTATTTCCATAGTCATTATTATAATTTCTAGAATCTCTAGAATTCTGGTTTCTATGACCATTATCATCATTATAGTTGTTCTGGTTTCTATGACCATTATCATCATTTCTATAGTTATTTTTCTAAAGCTATTATTAAACTGTGTATTCCTTCCAATTATCTTAAGAAAGATTCTACATTCCATCATTTTGTGGCCCTTCTTCTCACAGAAGTGGCAAGTTACTGATTTATTTGTGAATTCCCGTAAAGGGGCTATAGTCTCTCCCTTATTTTTCAATTGTCTCTTTAACATTTCAATTTCTTTCTTTAAGTCTTCCACTGATGTATCATCTTCCTCAGGTCTTTTTACACGACCTTTATAAACATAGGTTGCTACTCTCCTTAGTTCATCTAGGTCTATAGAGTCCCAATTAGGGCAGCTAGTTTTAAAGTAGTCCTTTACCACTGAACAACAATTCTTAACAAATTGTCTACTTAGTTGCCTAATGTCTCTTTCTCTGGACAAATCAAGGTCCATATATGTATTCCCTACGTCAATAAGTCTGTCCATAAACTGGGAGGGTGTTTCATCAATATGTTGTCGGGTTTTTTCAAATTTTGACCATTTTCCAGGTCTATCAGAGCAAGCTCTCATGGCTGTCAATAATGCTTCTCTGGCCTGGTTTAGTTTTGTGTAATCTAATTCAACATTGGGGTTCCAATGTGGATCTTCAGTTGGCCAATAATGTCCTCTTCTACCTTGTTTTTTATTAGCCAGAGAGATGATAATATTTTTCTCTCTTTTTGTTAACAATTCATGTAATATATTCTCAACATCCAACCAAGTGGGGTCAAAAGTTCTGAATATGTTCTCTAATTTTTTTATAATTATTATTGGTTCATCCTCAAATGATGGCATTTCTTCCTTCAATTTTTTAAATCCTCAGGGCTAAAAGGTGTATGATGCCTTACAGATATTAAGTTTCCATTTTTATTAAAAGTGGGTACTTCCCTTAAAGGAAATAAGCTATCTGAATTATTTGGTACTCCTGTTTCTAGGCATCTTGCTCCATTTTCAATTGGGTAAGTCTGAGACATAGAAGGGTTGGGCACATTAAAAGGGGGGGTTTGTTGTAATCCCATTGTGCCAGAAAATTCAGAGGTAGGGTGTGTACTTAAAGTTGATTGTGTTGTGTTGGAAGCCTGGGTGGGGTATGGACTTAGAGTTGATTGATTAGAATTAGAGTTTTCTGAGACTAAGGGGGCAGGGGGAGGAGTGGGTTCATTATGAGGGTTAGAAGCAGGGGGTTCTAAGGTCAAGTTGACAGGAGGAGCTGTGTCCCCAGTTTCTGATAATGTCCTTAATTCTCTTTTAATGCTTCTCATAAAAGCTACAATCTCTCCCTGACCTTCCTCTATGAGCTCGAGCTGAGTTTTTAGCTCTGCATATTGTTGAGTGATAGAAGTAGTAGAAATAGAAGGAACACTCAGTTGGTTTGACTATGGAGTGGGTTTTGTAAGGAAATACTATATTATAGCTATAACAATACAAATCCCAAGGAGGAGTACTGTGTTGATTATAAATTGCCATAAATCCCATGGTATGAGAAATTTTAGAGAGAAAAAGAGTACAAATTTTACAAGGTTGGTCATGGTGATGGCTAGCCAGTTGTTAAGTATGTTGTGAACTGGTTGTAACCACATATTCCTAAGGTAAACACGTGGGGAGAAGGACAAGGCCAGAACTTACCCCAGGTTATTTTAGTCTTAATTTAGGCAATTGCTAGCCAGGACCTTAGGGCCCTGTTGCTAAGATCTAAAACAGCTTAATTTAAGGAGAAAAAAGGTTTTTTACTCACCCGTTCTTGCAGCTGTAAATTTGAAGTCAAGTTAAAAAAAAGAAAACAAAACTGACTGATATGCGAGTAATAAAGCAAAAAAATAAAGGAAAGAGATTTCACAGAAATATTTTGAGGGTTTTCTCACCAAATTCGTGGTCAGCCATAAAATGTGATAATTAAAATGTTTGGGAGCAAGCATATATAACAATTATGACCGCTGAAATATGTTTTCTACTGTGTCTTGGTTTTATATAAACATAAGATGGTCGCCAGGGAATATATTCCCAATTTATGAATATGCCCAAGCCAACTGGGTTTTATAGAGAAATTTAATTTATAATACACTGATTAATCAATAGAAAAAGAGAGAAAGTAAGAAAGGAATAAGAATGAAGGGCCTCAAGCCCATAAGGCCTAGACCTCAGTCCTAAGAGATAAATCAGTCAGTTGGTTTTATCACTCACCCAAGATCTCTCTAGGTAAGGCTTCTCATGCCAACCTCAGGCTCCACCTTCAAGAGAGCCTCCTTTCAAGAAACGTTTCCAGAGAATTCTCCTCCTGACTCCTCCTGAGTTCTCCTTCCACAGCCTCCTTCAAGACCTCTCCAGGAGCTCTCCCTCCAGGACCTCTCTCCTCTCAGCCCTCCTTCAGAGCATCAACCCCCCTTCCGTCCTCAGACCCCGCTATCTTTAAGCAAACAATCTCAGTTCCCTCCCCTCAGTTCTCACATATACCAATCACTGTCGATGTCTCCCCTGTGCCAATGGTGGCTCTACCTTAACCCAGGACCACCCAGAGGTCTGTCCCCTTTGCACATGTCTGTTGAAGGTCATATTCTCAAATAATTAAATCTTGATCTTTGCTGCAGCCCTTCCTAAATCCTTTTACTCTGAGTAGGGTGGAGACTGTAGTTTCCAAGACCTGGTTCTGTCATTCCAAGTATCTCGATTGTATCAATTCTAAAATCAATCATGACTCAAAGAACTTCCTGTTCTATGCTTAAGCATAAGTCAAAATCCTTTCCATTGTTTAGCAAAAGGTTTCTGTCCTAAAGTAGTCTTAAGTAGTGAGGAGAAGGATCCTCCCATGCCAAGGATTTCATATTCCAATAGAGTTCTTACTATCAGTAGGAAATTTTTTCACGTATGAAATTTCCCAATGGGGAAATTTCCAACATTCATAAGTCTAAGAAATTTTAAGGTTTATAGATTGCCAGATCCTGTGTAATCCTAACTGGGGCTCCATGATTTCTAAATTGTTTCTGTCTAGCAGGTTGTAATATATTCTTCTTGGCCTGGGAGTTCTTTAGCTTGGCTACAAAGTTCCTGGGAGTTGTTATTTGGAGACTTATTGTAGGAAATATTCTGTGGATTCTTTCAATCTCTTTCTTAACCTCTTGTTCAAGAATATCAGGGCAGTTTTCTTTGATAATTTTCTCTGGCATGATTTCTAGGCCTTTTTTTTGTCAAGACCTTCAGGCAGTCCAATAATTCTTAAATTGTTTCTCCTGGATTTATTTTCTAAGTCTGTTGTTTATTCAATGAGGTATCTCACATTTTCTTCTGTTTTCCATTATTTTAATTTTGTTTTATTGTGTCTTGTGAAGTCATTAGCTTCTATTTGCCCTATTCTAATTTTTAAATATTGAATTTCTTCCACAACCTTTTAATTATCTTTTTACATCTGGTCCAATCTTCTTTTCAAGTCATTCTTCTCTCCTCCAACTTTTTTGCCTCATATTGCAGCAGGTCAATTCTGGCTATTAATGCATTGTTTTCTTGATCCAGTGCCTCTATTTAAAGATGACCTATTTTGCTTTTTTAGATTTCTTTTTCCTTTTCCCATTTTTCTTCAACCTATCTTATTTGATTTTTGAATTCCATTTTTAGCTCTTCCAGAGCCTGAGTCCAAATCCCTGGTTTGTTTGAGTTTTTTCTTGTTTGTTCAACCTGACCTCTTCTGTTGGTTCTGTTCTTTTGTCCTTTCCCCCATAGAAACTTTCAATTTTAAGTTCCTTTTTTATCTTGTTTACTCATTTTATTCGTTAATTCCTTTGTGTATTTATTCATTCATTCATTCATCTGTTTATTTATTTATTTGTTTGTTTTTTGTGTTTATTTTTCCTATCCTATGTACTATAAACTTGCCCCTCTGTTGATTAACTGAGCCAGAGTGTTTTAGCTGCTCTGCTCTAAGATCAAATTTTCTATTTTCTCAATCCTCTGCTGGTATATTGGATTAAACTGGTTGAACTAAGCTGCCTAGCTAACCTTCCGTGTTGCAAAATCTTTACCATATCCAGAAAGTACTTAGAGTTTTCAGTCCAATGGCACCTCCAAGTTCCTCCCTTCCAAATCATTGTCAAAACACTGGACGTCCGGTGGTGAGTCAGAGAAGATCCTTCATGGCTGTAGCCTTTGTCTGGGGCTCACACATATAGCCTCTAGTTATTACAGATCTCAGGGTGGTGGGTGGGGGTGAGTGTTCATGCAGCTGGTTTCTCCATTATATCATGGAAACAGACTCTGTGCCCACCTTTTAAGTTGTGTTTAGCAGGATAGTCTTATGACTTCTTGTTTGATTGAATTTCTGTTTTCTTTTAAGCAAGTTTTAAAAATTGGTATGGAAGAATAGTTGAAGAGGTTTTGTCATTGGGTGCTCCTAAACTGCCATTTTGCGTCTGCCCCTGTTGTTCTAATTACTTTGTAATTCTCTGAAGTAACTTTTTCATCCCAAAACAACTTAGAAGGCAGCAGGAGGGATCTTGTGCCCCAAGGCAGTGGTGGATTGCAAAGTGACAGGACAGGCCCCACCAAGACAACAGGCCTGGACAACAATTGAAGCAGAAACCAAGACTTCTACAATTCTCAGTCACAAATGGTAAGGGGTGACTTGGATAACTCTCAGAAGGAGATTACAAGGATCCCTTTGCTGCCCTGTGTGGAAGGCTTCTTGTTTTTCCCATGGGAAAAATGAGATTGCAGTCCTGGGGCACAGTCTGAGGGTGAGAAAGAGTACCATCATACACCAGCACTTACAGGCCCAGATGAGAAGAGAACTTGTAACAGTTTTAAGGGATAAAATATGCTTAAGATTATTCACAGATCAGAGAACAGGTCAGGGCATTATTAAACAGACCTCTCCTTAAATCATACCACCTTGGAAGAACTGAAAAGAGTTGCAAAAATGCACTGAGGGAAAGTATTCTAAGAAGTAGATTTGCTCAAATAAAAAAGTAGGAACAAAAGACCACTCAAGAAAACTATGTCTTAAAAATTAGAATTGGGCAAGTGGAAGCAATTGACTCCTTGAGATATTAAGAAACAAGTAAACAAAAACAAAAGAATACAAAAAAAGAACATTTAAAATATCTCATTGGAAAAACTGGCCTAAAAATAAATTCAAGAGAGGTAATTTAAGAATTATTGAAATCCCTGAAAACCAGGAAAATAATGCATCTTTCAAGAAATCATCAAGGAAGACTGGCCTGATGTTCTAGAACCAGAGGACAAAACAGAAATGGAAAGAATTCAGCAATTACCTTCTGAAAGAGATCCCAAAATGATAACTCCCAGGAATATTATAGTCACATTCCCAAAATCAGAGCACAATGAAAAATATTGCAAACAGCCAAAAAGAAACAATTAAAATATTATAGAGCCACAGTAAGGTTAACATAAGAGTTAGCCACTTCCACATTAAAGGTTCAAAGGGCCTCAAATCTTATATTACAGAGGTACAGAGGTCAAAGGAGCTAGTATTTCAAGCAAAAATCACATCCATCAAAACTGAGCATAATTCTTCAGGGAGAACATGGATATTCAAGGGAAAAGATGACTTTCAAACATTACTGATGAAAAGACCAGAACTGAATGGAAAATTTGACTCTTAAATATGAGATTCAACAGAATCACAAAAAGGTAAACAAGAAAGAGAAATCAAAAGACTTCAATGAGGTTAAACATTGTCCTTATTAGGGTAGTTAGAAGGAATATACACAGAGGGAGGACAAGAGGATTAGTTGAATATATTGAGATAATATAAAAAAAAATTAAATTAAATGAATGCATGAGAAAGAGGGGGCGAATAGAATGAGGTAAATTATTACACATAAAAAGGCATGAAAGAGCATTCATAGTGCAGGGGAAGATGGAGGATATGGAGAGGAAAACATGTGAACCTTACCCTCATCAAAATCAGCTCAACAAGGAAAGAACAAAAACAATCAATTTGGTATAGAAATCTACCTGACCCTATAGGAAAATAAGTGGAGAAGGGGATAAAAGAAAGGGAATGGGGTTGTAAGAAAAGAGGGCAAATTGGGGAAGGTGGAGGGCATAAATTAAACAGGGGTAAGTAGGGTGGAAATAATAGAGTAATTATAATATTGCAAATTTTTTTCTAAGTTTCTAATAAAAGTCTCATTTTTCAAAAACAAAAAGATATGAGTTGAATATATACAAGTCATCTGCCAATTGATAAATGATCAAAGGATATGAACATACAGTTCTCAAAGTAATCAAAGCTTTTTATGGTTATTCAAAAAATGCTCTAATCACCATTAATTAGGGAAATGAAATTAAAACAACTCTGAGGTACCACCCCACACTAACAGATTGGCTATTATGACAGAAAGGAAAAATAACAAAACTTGGAGGGGATATAAGAAAGCTGGGACATGAATGCATTGTTGGGGGAGTTGTGAACTGATCCAATCATTTACTAGAAGGGCAATTTGTACCTATAACCAGAGGGCTCTCAAATAGTACATACCCTTTGATTAAGCAATGCCATTACTATGTTTGTATCCCTAAAGGAGAAAAACAAAATGGGAAGGACCTATATGAACAAAAGTATTTAAAGCATGTCTTTTTGTGATGGGAAATATTTGGAAAGTGAAGGGATACCCATCAAATGGGAAATGGCTGAGAAATTTATAATGTATGATTGTAAGGGAATGTTATTGTGCTGTAAAAAATAACAAACAGGAGGAACTCAGAAAAACCTGAAAAGACTTACATGAACTGAAGCAGAGCTAAAAAAGCAGAACCAAGAAAACAGTATACAATGACAGGAATATAACTACTGTGAATAACAGCTATTCTCAAAAATATAATTAGTCAAAATTATTCCAATTCACTCATGATTTTAAAATATCTATCTACTTCCAGAGAAAAAGAACTAAATCTAAATCTAGTCCAAAGCAAACATTTTACTTCTTTTTTTTCCTATTTGAGTTTCTTTTCACAAAAAAGAATTAACAAGGAAAAACATTTCACATGATTAAAAATGTAAAATCTCTAGATATGATTGCTTGACATATGAGGGGGATGGGGCTTTGTGAGGAATGAGGAAGGAAGAGAATTTAAGACTCAATTTTTTTGGAAAATGTTAGAAACTGTTTTTCTATATAATTGGGGGGAAACAAAATACAATTTAATTTAAAAAATAAACCAATGTAGCCACTACCACCAAGGCCTACAATTGGTTTCAACACAGTTCTGTGCCTTTGGCCAGCATCTACTCCTTTGCCTACATTTCTTCTGACCTTCTAAGTATATTAATGTTGGAATAATGTCTCAATCTGATATTTTTTGTTATGCTGCTCTAGAAATTAATTTAATTATTATTTTATTTTATTTTTAAATCATAAAGATATTTTATTTTACCAAATACATGTAACAACAAATTTCTATGTAGGTTTTCTGAAGTTAAATAATCTAAATTTTTTTCCTCTCTCTCCCTTAACTCCCTCCTCTCAAAGCAATTGAGTTATACATATCTTATCAGAATGCATTATTTAGAGAAAAATGCTGGGAGAGCTAAGCTATCATGTTCCCTTTATTCTCTTATTTTGATGCTACTTCTAGTGGAAGGTGTTATTTTGTGTTGTTTTCCCATATATTAATTCCCTCCTAATTTTAACTGTACTGATATTATTTGTGCATTTAAAAAATATGACAAATGTACAAGTGAAAGAAACTACCATAAGTTAATTATTTCAGAGAGAAACTAAGTATTTTCTTCAATTTATGTGTCAGAATTCCATTGAATACTTTTCTGCCAATTTGAAGAGTATGGTTCTACCTCTCTGAATAGCTCTGCTCTGAAAAGCCAACTTTATTTTCCCAACATAGTACTAAATACCAAATCTAGTCTTTCTACTAATAATTCAAAAATGATTACTTCTACTGATGGCACTTACTTAAAGAAGTTATAGACACTAGTCTTTGTTTTATTTGCAAACAAACTGACTGATTGGCCTAACCTATTGGAAGCAGATTACCAAGGTATTTAATGCACAAGATCTATGGAAAAGAGCATTTTTATAGATGTTTGTCATTTCTGTCTAGTAATTCAGATCAGAATTGCATGACAGGATAAATAAAGGGATACCATTTTGTTAAAGGTTTACCTCTAGACATTTCTTTGACTTTCGAATTTTATTCTGAACCTATTTGAATGTCATGGTACCAAAGAAAATATAAAACAAATGTCTACATCATTTCATCCCCTTGGATATCTCAATTCAACTTAGTAAATATTCATTAAACATTTTTTCTATACAAAATTATACTTTTTCTCGTCCCTTCCCCTCACTCCTTTTTGTTCTTTCTAGGCCTGCACATTTTTATTCTTTTGGTTTCTTCCATTCTTTTTTGATAAATCCGGCATTTCTTTGTTATCCCAAGATAAGAGATAGACTGTCTTCAACCTTTTCCAGTGTTTATAAAACAAACCGCTTCACTCATTAAAATCTTTACAGACTTCTTTGGTTCACAAAAACTATCCAGGACCACAAAAGCACTCTAGATAAACTGCATGCTATTAAATTTGTAATAAGGCATAAGTTTATTTGCAATCATCTCTCTTTTCTATCTTTTACTCATTTTCTCTATTGGCTATACTGGCTGCTTATCCCTGTACTCTGGCTATATAAAAGGACTGGATGAGATGAAAGGAGTGCTTTGAGTTATATATTTCCAATAGAATTTAAGCTCCTTTGGGATCTCTGCTTTTCTTGACACCAAGTATCTCCTCTTTATGTTGTTAAATATAAAGTTGTAACCTAGATTTGCTACAGTCTTCAGTATAGCTCTACATCCCCAATCCAAAGGAGGTGGGGAAAGAATTTGGATATAAGAATTAGAGAATGAAAGGGCTGATGAAATTCCCTTGCTGATCTGACCAGGAACACAGAACCTGAATCTCTGAAACTTAAGCCTGAACATCTGCAAGCTCTTACTAAGCTTAAGGAAGCCATTCTTAAGGAAGCTCCAGGTTTGGGTATATCAGACTAAGAAAAACCATTCAAATTATTTGTTAATGAGACCAAGGGGATTGCTTCTGGGGTATTAACACAGACTTTGGGACAAAATTATTGTTCTATTGGGTATTATAGCTTTCAGCTAAATCCAATAGCTGAAGGCACTGTTTTTTGTCTGGGGGGGACGGGGGGGGGGGGCGCTGCTGCTTCTCTGTTAATCCAGAAGTCAGCTGATTTAGTTTTGGGATGTCCATTGACTGTATATTGTTCACATCAAATAAAAATACTGAGGAGAAAATTTCTAAGTATGAAATTATTCTCCTGGGTAGTGAGAACATTCAGTTGAAGAGGTGTAGTATATTAAATCCTGCTACACTTCTTCCTGATTTACCAAAGAGTGGTGAAGCATTACATGAGTGTGTGGAAGTGGTTAATTTGGTGGATATGCCTAGGATGGATTTGAAAGATACTCCTATTGAAAATCCAGACTTTGTTTTGTTCACTGATTGTTCTTCCTATTTGTGTAATGGTATTCACTGTACTGGTGCTGCAGTGGTCACATGGTTTGAGACCCTGTGGTTTGTAATAAGGAGGGTAAACAGGAATGGTAAAAGGATGGGTTCAAATTAGTTATAAATAGAAATAAAAGGTTTATTAAACTAAAAGGAAAAGTGGAAGGAAGGGAATCAGGAATTAACTTATTTATCAATACCCTTAAAGATATTAAACACTTATATTTCTAATTATCCTAAAATAACTAATAAAATGAATAATTAAGGTTAGAGATCAGTTTGTAGGGGCAAAGACAACCAGGCCCAAAGAAATTCTCACAAGTGTCCTTCTTTGGTACAGCCAAAGGGATGGTACAGTCCAGAGGGAGGTCAACAAACTAGTAGAAATCCACTTTCTATGTAGTTTTCATCACCTGGAAGCAGGCAGGAAAATCCAGACAGCCAAAGGAAAGTAACTACTGAGTTTCTGGGTCCAGCCCAGAAACCTAGGCAGTTATTTCTCTGGTCTATCTTGAGAGCAGGAGAGATGCAACTTCTCTCTTCAATGGGCTCCAGCCAAACTGACACTAGCTGTTTTTTCCAGTAACAGCTTCTGTGTCCAGTCCCTGCTTGTGGGAGAGCTCTAAGTGGAATATTGGCAATGCAATCTCTCATGCATACAACTTTGCAAAATCCATTTACTACAGGTTTGGTTCATTACCTAGAAATAGTAGTGCTCAGGGAGCAGAGCTAGTATAATTGAAGCAAACCTGTCTCCTAGCTAATGGTAAAAGTGCAAATATCTATACATATTTTTGGTATGCCTTTTCAGTGTGTCATGCAACAGGGAAAATATGGAAACACTGTGGTTTTATTACTGCATCAAGAAAACCAATTGTACATGAAGAAATAATAACTGACTTGATGGATGCTATCCAAAACCTAAAATAGCTGACTGTAATTTACTGCAGAAGCCATGCTTTTGGTAGAGACTCAGTTTCTAAAGGAAATTGTAGCTGTGATATAACTGCAAGGTATACAGCCCCAGATGCTCCACTTTATGTAATGAATCTTTCCACTAATGAGTCTGCTGGGGGCAGAGTCAAGATGGGGCTTAGATGTAGCAAAAGTCCAGACCTATGAAAACTCTTCCACACCAGTGAAAAACACAGTGCCTCAAGGAGACAGAAAATCAATCTAACAACAGGGAAGAGCTAGGGAACTCTCCTGCTGGACTCAACTTAAAGGGTACACCCTCCAAAGTCCTGAATTCTTGAACACATGGGTTTAAGGGAAAGGAAGAAGGAAGGTACCAAGGCTTCTCCTCCACCTGGAGTGTAGTGGCTGGAATCTTTGGTCTGGTAAGGGCACAAATCCAGAGGGAGTACCTTGCTTGCAGAGTTGTGACAGGCTCAGGGCATTGAACACAGGGAGTCGGGAGACAGCTAGAGGAGAAGCACAGAGAAGGCAGCCTAGTCTCAGGCAAGGCACTCCATCTTGACCCATCCCACTTCTTGAGGTTTTGACCTCAGGGCACATCCAGCTCTGCAGATCAACTCTGCCCTGGTTTAATCTTATCAATAATGCAGATAAGAAGCCTTCAGAGGGCAAGGAAGTTCAAGCCCCAACACCCTTCCCCCATAGAGAGCTCTGAGAGCCTCTTTGACTAAGCTCCAAGGGTGAAGGCTGCAACCACTATAGGCAACAACCTTGATAACAGGTTGGGAAATCCAGATCCATTTCAGCTTCTGCTGCCAGCTGAGGAAGACCTGAAATCAGGGCTCATCAATAACATAAGCCTAACCTGATCAATCAGCAAAGCAGAGAAGAAGCTGATTAAGTACAGAATAACCCAAACCCACAGATCCAGCACATAATCAAAGGAATAAGATTGTAGGCAATTACAGGGGGGAAAGAAGGTAAACATATGAGTAAAAAACAGAAAAAGAAAAAAAAAGAAATTACAGTCAACAGCTTCTATCCAGGTAATGAACAAAGAACAAATTGAACAGAGGAGGACCAAAGAACTCAGAGTAAAAATGCAGAAAGTCTAGGGGATTAGACACAGGCTTTGAAGGAACTCAAAATACAATTTAAAAAAATTAAGAGAGATTGAAGACAATTGGGAAAAGAACTTAAAAAGCAAAATAAATAATCTGGAACCAGAAAAATAGCATTTTGAAAGCCAAAATTAACCAGCTTGAAAATAAGACAAAGATGAGGCAAAGAAAATGAAAGGTTAGGCAAAGAAGATAAAATATGACCTACAAACAAAATCAGTCCAGAAGGAGAAGGGTGACCAAAAAGCCAGGGATGAAATTAAGTCTTTAAAAACTAGAATCCAACAACTAGAAGCAAATGACTTCACAAGGCAGCAAGAGTCTATAAAACAAAAACAAAAGAATGAAAAAATTGAGGAAAATATGAAACATCTCATTGAAAAAATGTCAGACCTTGAAAACAGATCCAGGACAGACAATATAAGAATTATTGTACTACAAGAAGATAATGACAACAGAAAAAAGCCTGGAAATCATTCTATAGGGAATAATAAAATTAAATTAAAAAACCAACTACCCCAACATTCTAAAGCAAGAGGAAAAAGTGGAGATTGAAAGAATCAACAGATCATCTCCTATACTTAATAACCAATTGACAATGCCCAGGAATGTTATATCCAAATTCAAGAACAACCAGACCAAGGAAAAAATATTACAAGCTGCTAAGAAGAAGTCATTCAGATATCATGGAACCCCACTTAGGGTAACACAGGACCTGGCTGCATCTACACTGAAGGACCAGAAAGCATGGATTATGATATTCTAGAAAGCAAGGGAATTGTGTCTACAACAAGGGAATTGTGTCTACAACCACCCAGAAAATCTGACTATGTTCTTACAGAGGAAAATATAGTCATTTAATAAAATAGAAGACATCCCAGCATTTATAAAGAAAAGACAAGACTTAAACAGAAAATTTGATGCCCAAACACAGAACTCAAGAGAATCACCAAAAGGTAATTAAGAAAGGGGAAAAACAAAACAAAACAACAACAAAAAAACACCTTTTCTTTAAGGGACCCAATAAGTTAAAATGATTTGTATTCCTATAAGAAAAGTTAATATTGGTGACCCTTCAAAATTTTTATTATTGGACTTCCAGGTTAACATGGCTGCAGTGTAGAAGCAGGACTCTTCTTCTCCTAATCATCTACCAATATAGACTAACTCAAAAGGCAAAGAAAAAAAAAACAACAAAATTCATATGAACAAAGGGGCTCCACAGTAGGGTACAGCATTAAAGGTACATGGTATTTGGACACTTCCATGCTCTAAGGGGGTGAAAGAGCTCCCACCAAAACATGAGCTGATCAATTCTCCCCTACCCCACCTATGGAGCCAGAATCAGAGCCAGTGCACTAGAATCAGAAAACGATCAAAGGGCATCTCTAGGTCCTTGGCTGCTGACTAAGACCTCCAAGGACCTACCCCTGAGAGCAGCTAGACTTGAGACCCTTGGCAGGCTGAATGGTGTGGATCTGGGGCATGGGGATGGCACAGAGAAAGTGTTGGTGCACAAATGCCAAAACATTCTATTCAATACTATTTTGGTTTTGTACAAAGGGTGGAACTGTTATAAGGAAGAGATAAGTTTGTTAGGTTTTGTAGAGGGCAGAGGCATGAGACAGGCAGAGTAAAGATTCTGGAATTCTTCAGGAAGGGTTAAACTGTTACTAAGAGATAATTGGGTCTTGTAGTCTCTCTCTGGAGATATCTGGGAGTGTGGCTATTTGTCCTTAGTGGCTGATCCTATCTTGATACTATCCTAATTCCTATCCTGATTCCTATCCTCCCTGATGTCTGGTGTGCTGTTTTCCTTGGAGAAAAACCTGTTGATCCTAAACCACCTGTCTACAGTGATTTATAAGACCAGGTCCAAGTCATTTTGAATCTGGGACCTTCCCTGGTCCCTGCTAGGCTTATCACAGACAAATACCCTAATATCAGCCAAAGGGGGTTTTAGTGCAGCTAAGGAAGAGCAGGGACTGGGGATTTTCTAGGAAGTAAGGAGATGGATTAGTGTAGGTCAATAATTCTAAGAGTCTCTGAGAAAAGACATTAGATCCCTGGAACTTTTAGTTAGAGAGGTTTAGCTTTAGGGTTATCCCATACACTTCTAATCTATTCTCTTTAATTAAACCTATTTTCCCATTTTGCTGAGTGGTTTGTATGTCATCTCAGACCAGGCTCATCCTGGTCAGAGTGTCTATTAGTCATTCAATCCACAGTCAACCTACTGACACTGGCCCAATACAATTCATCTTTTCACATCCCCCAAACCCTCCCTTTTTACAGGATGCCATACTTAAATTTTTCCCTTTAATTCTAATTACTTCAGATAGTGCCTCATATATAGAAAGGTTTTAATAAATTCTTTTTGATTAAGTGACTTATAGTTTGGGCAGGTAATTGAACTCTGAGGAAAAGAGTTCCTGAGATTAGAGTAGAAGTTTCAATGAAATCACTATGTATTCTTTCTGAGACATGAATTAATGCTATTATGTAGACTCCATGGGTGTTTAAAGAAAAACTACTTTTTCACATTAATCTGTATTATAAAGTACCAAAAGATGGAGAAAATATGGATAAATGGCAAACATCTCATTGTTAGGAAAACAGTTGAAGAAGGCCTAATAGCTAGCTATACTCTCAGTTGAGAATAGTGTAGTAAGAAACAATGGTAAGATGTTCATTTTCATTGTTAGAATTGTTTCCAATACCTACAATCCTACTATCCAGTCTTTTTGTCCAGGGAAATACAAGACATTCCATATTAAAAAACTTGGAGATTAAATAACAGGTCTATCTCTAACATAAATACAGAGGGTGATTGAAACACTAAAGATGATGAATTGCTATTACCATTTCCAAAGCGGAGTATGTCAGACATTTTGGTAATGAAGAGAACAAGAATCATGGGGAATTGTGAAAATAAGCATAAAGATGGACTCATCTATTAATTGTGACTGACATTTGGCATGGTTTCCAATGAAATCTTTTTGGTAAATAAAATATGCTTGTAAATTGTTTTTTAATGATTGGTCACTTTATTATTTACATGAAATAGACATGGAGCAATATTCTGTTGAAGAGGTAAATCCATTTTGACACATCCTTTAGGATTGAGGAAGCCTGACAAGAGTGTACTTGCCTGATTGTGGGTACATCTGGCTGGATTAGGGTGGGAGGGTTGAGAGTTGAATGCAATGGTTTCTCCTTTCCTACATAATACTTTAATTCTGAATGGATTAAGGAAATAGAGGCTACCTAGTCAGTCTACTGAGTCTGAGTGTCCCAAGGATTTAGGAATAGGGAAACAAGTTAGTGAATGTGCTTATGGATACCAAAAGTACAGTAGTGACAAAGAGGTACTGATAAAGTGCCAGAATTGCCTGTGATAGTAATTAGGATGATGTTCTAGGGGTAACTGGTGAAATATTAACAAAAGAGGCAGTCAGTATCCACTATTATAGTATTGATTGCAATGTTCTTTGGATCAAACTGCAAGATATGATGCCATGTATTGCAAATGAAATTTGTGTTTTAGAGGTTGGCAGAGCCAAGGTGACAGGAATTACACAGACCCCAAAGATCTCTATCAAATTCTCCCCCCAAAACTGATATAACCTCAAAATAAATTCTGGAGCAGCATAAGCCACAAAATATGGGACAAAATAATTTTTCAGCTCAAACCAACTTAGGTAGCCAGCACAAAAGATCTATTGATTCAGAGTTGAAGTGAAGTGTAAAGCAGCATGCCAGAGAAGGTCTCACCAAGGCAACAGAACTTGGGGGGTAGCTGAATCAGAAAGAGAGTACAAGGGTCCCTTTGCTGGCTTTGGGTGCAAGACTCTTGTCACATTTCCTATTTGCAGAACCAGTTTGCAGTCCTGGGTCAGAGTCTCAGGGGAAGAAGCATTGGCAAACACCAGTGCCTGTGGTCATATAAAAGCAGGGAACCTTGGTTACAGTTTCAAGGCAGAAAAATAAAGTAATTGTATATACTAACAAACCAGAACACAGGCTGAAAGAATATTAAACACACCACCCCTTACATTATACCACCTTGGAGTAACTGAAAGCAAATAGATTCCCAGAGCCAGCTCTAAAGGCAATTACACAAAAATCCTGAAGCTTAGAAAAGTGCCCCCTTCAGCACAGTTTCAGAGCCCAGATGTAACAGGTTTTTTTAAAGTTAAAATAAAAGAAAAAGTCTGAAAAATGAGCAAATAACAAAAAAAAGAAAGAAAAATATATATAAAAGTTATTTTGGTGACAGGGAAGACCTAAAACAGGCTCACTATAGTCAATACTGATGCATTCAAAGCCTACAAGACAAATAGGAACTGGTCTCAGCCCCAAAAATAATTAATGGAGAAAGTAAAAATCAAATAAATAAGAGAGATAGAGTAAAATTGGAAAAATGAATGAGATTGATACAGGAAAATTGTGGGGAAAATAATCAACAGCTAGATGAAGGATTATAACCACAAAAAATACCAAACAAATTAAAAATTTTTAAAAGCATAATGGTTATTGGTTAAACATAATTAGTTAAACAGGTATAAAACTCCACTGACAAGAACTTCTTCTAAAGTAGAATTGGCAAAATGGAACAAAAAAGACATACAAAAAAATGAACTGAAGATAAAGTCTAAAAAGGGAGAATTGGCTATATTGAAAAAGAGGTACAAAAATCACTGAGGAAAAGAATATTTTAAAAATAGATTTGTTCAAACAGAAAAGGAGGTTCAAAACTCAAGAAAATAATTTCTCAAATTAAAAATTAGAATTGAGTAAATAGAAGACATCAATAAACAATAAAATAAAATCAAAAGAATGAAAAAAAATTGGAAGAAAAGGTGAAATATCTGATTGGGAAAAAAAACTGACCTAGTAAGTAAATCCAGGGGACTACCAGAAAACCACAATCAAAACAAAAACATAGTCATCACCTTTCAAGTAATTCACAAGGAAAAATACCTTAATATTCAAGAGACAGAGAGTAAAATAAAAAGGGAAAGAATCCATCAATCATCTTGTGAAAGACATCTCAAAAGAATTACTCCCAGATATTCCATTAGAGCCAAATTAATGAAATTCAAAGTCAATGGGAAAATATTACAAATAGTCAAAAAGAAATTATTTGAATTTTATGGAGCCACTTTCAGAATAACAGAAGATTTAGCAACTTCTACATTAAAGGATTTGAGGCCCTGGAATATAATTTTCCAGAAGGTAAAGAAACTAAGACTTTAAACAAGAATCACTTACCCAGCAAAACTGAGCATAATCCTTCAGGGAAAAAATGAGTATTCAGGGAAATGGAGGACTTTCAAATATTCTTGATGAAAAGGACAGATCTGAATTAAAAATTTTATTTTTATGTACAAGACTCAAGAGAAGCATAAAAAGGTAAACAAAAGACATCAAAAGACATTTAATAACGCTGAACTTTTCATATACCTATATGGGAAGATGATTCATGTAACTACTAAGAATTTCATCATTGCTAGAGCAGTTAAAAGGTTTATACAGAGACAGAGGACAAAGGTGTAAGTTAAATATGATGGAATTATATTTAAAAAATTAAGGAATGAGAAAGAGCAATACATTGGAGGAAGGAGTAAAGGAAAATAGAATGGGGCAAATTATCAAACATAAAAGAGGCATGAAAGCTTTTTCAATGAAGGCTGGGAAAAGATTACTTAACCCTTCCTATCATTATAATTGGTTCTATGAGAGAAGAACACAGTTAAGTGAGTATAGAAAGTTATATTACACTGCAGGAAATTAGATGGGGAAGGGGATAAGAGATAGGGGTAGGTAGAAAAGAGAGCAAATTATGGGAAGTTATGGTCAGAAACTAAATAAGGTGGGATAGGATGGAAAACAACACAGAGTAGTGATTATGGGGTAAAATCTTTTTACAAGTCTCTCTAAAAGAGACCTCATTCCTCAAATACATAGTGAATGAGTAGAATGTATAAGACTACAAGTAATTCCCCAATTGATAAATGGTCCAAAGATATGAATAAGAATTTCTCACATAAGTGATAAAAACTCTCTATACTGATATAAAAATACTCTAAATCATTAATAATTAAAGCAATGCAAATTAAAACAATCTTGAGGTACCAAAACATACTCATCAAATTGACTATTATGATAGAAAAGGAAAAGTATAAAGCTTGGAGGAGATATGGGAAAAAATGACACTAGCACTATTTGGGGAGTTGTGAACCTTTTCAACAATTCTGGAGAGCAATTTGGACCTATACTCAAAGGTCTATAAAATAGTACACAGTCTTTCACCCAACAATAACATTACTAGGTGTGTATGTAAAAAAAAGACAAGACATGTCTATATCTTGGAATCTACTTTTACATGTAATTGGGGAAAAACTTTAAAAAATTTAAATTTGCTTAGTAAACTGATAGGTCAGGAAGTGACATACATTTGAGATTTTAGCAAACAATTTGACAAAAGTTTCTTCTGCAAATCTTATTTTTAAGAAGGGATAACTTTTGGCAACATAGTGAATTAGGTAAATTTTGTAGTGGTTGTGATAGTGGTTGAATTGCTAGACCTAAAGAGTAGTTATTGATCGTTCCTTGTCAAGTTAAAAGGGGGTTCATGGTAAAGTGGCCTAGGATCATGAATGGTATAATATTTTTAGAATTATTTTAAAGATATAGATGACATAGTTATCAATTTTCCAAATAATACAAAGCTGAGACAGTCAGTTTAATATTGTAAAACAGAATGAAGATCCCCCAAACTTAAAACAACAGGTATTATGAAGTGATTGCTTTCTACCTGTCACTGTGCTAAACACTGGGAACACAAATATAAGCAAAAAGAAAGACAGTCCATGCCTCAAGGAGCTTAAATAATTATGGAGATAACACAATCATAAAAAGAAACTGAAAAGAGGAGGGAGGAAGGAAAATGTAGAAAAAGTCATTGGAATCTGGGGAGAAATGAATGAGTGAATATGGTTGGCTTCCTTTTATTTGGAAGTCTTAATGGGCTAGAAAATTAGAGAATCAAATAAGATGACATGGATAAACATAAAGTATTACACTTGAGTTCAAGTAATCAGTTTCATAATCTTACAAGTAACCTGGTATATTGGAGGAAAAAATGATGGATAGAGAATCAAAAGATGTGGTTTTGAATACAGTTTCTCCATCTTCTGTTACTGAGCAAATTATGTGTCTGTTCATTTTTTAAAAATCAATAAGTACTTATTAAGGACCTAATATGTGCCAGGCACTGTTATAAACTTTGGGAATTTTATAAAAGGTGAAAGGGAGGTGTTACCTCCCTACTTTGAGGGAGGTAACAATTAATGGTGGAAAAATTATACCAATAAATATACACAAAACAATTTATATTAGGATAAATAGAAAATAATTAAAAGAGAGTACTGGAATTAAGAAGGGTTAGAATAGGCTTCTTGTAGAAGGTGAGATTTAATTAAAGGAAGTCAGGTAGGCTACTAATCAAAGCAGAGGAGGGAGAGTATTCAGGGTATGGGGGAAAAGAAGTAAAAAATGCTACTCAGATGCTGGATTTCATAATAGACAAAATGAAAAAGTGAAATTAAATTGTCTCTGTGGTCCCATCCAGTTCAGAATTCATGACTTTATGAAATTAAGTATAAGGATCAGCATAATGAGACAACAATCCATCCAAAAATATCTGGATTTTTCTAGTAGACTTAATTCAATATGAATCAACAGTGTGATACAGCAACCAAAATATAAGAGAATCCCCTAACCTAATCTGGGGTTACAACTAGTGTGGAATTTGTTTTAAGATGTGAGAATGAATAATTCTACTGTATTCTACCTGGTCAGACTATATATCTATATAATACATTGATTTCCTCAAACTATCTTTCCATTATCATTATACATTATTCTCCTCTCATACTCTGCATGACAGTTAAACTTGCCTTCTCTTTGCTCTCTACCAATAACCCTACAGTTCTTTTCTCCTTACCACTTCACTAGGTGTCTTCTATATCTGAAAAACACTTTCTTATCAACTATACTTCACAGAATTCTTCACTTCTTTTTTTTTTAATTTTTATTTGGTCATTTCCAAACATTATTCATTGGAAACAAAGATCATATTCTTTTCTTCCCTCCCCCCCTCCCTCCACCTCTCCCACAGCCGACACGCAATTCCACTGGGTATTACATGTGTTCTTGATTCAAACCCATTTCCATGTTGTTGGTATTTGCATTAGAGTGTTCATTTAGAGTCTCTCCTCAGTCATATCCCCTCCACCCTTGTAGTCAAACAGTTGCTTTTCGTCGTGTTTTTACTCCCACAGTTTATCCTCTGCTTGTGGATAGTGTATTTTAGATCCCTGCAGATTGTTCAGGGACATTGCATTGACACTAATGGAGAAGTCCATTATGTTCTCTTGTACCACAGTGTATCTGTCTCTGTGTACAATGTTCTCCTGGTTCTGCTCCTCTCGCTCTGCATCACTTCCTGGAGGTTGTTCCAGTCTCCATGGAATTCCTCCACTTTATTATTTCTTTTAGCACAATAGTATTCCATCACCAACATATACCACAATTTGTTCAGCCATTCTCCAATTGAAGGGCATCCCCTCATTTTCCAATTTTTGGCCACCACAAAGAGTGCTGCTATGAATATTCTTGTACAAGTCTTTTTCCTTATTATCTCTTTGGGGTACAAGCCCAGTAGTGCTATGGCTGGATCAAAGGGCAGACAGTCTTTTATCACCCTTTGGGCATAGTTCCAAATTGCCCTCCAGAATGGTTGATTAATTCACAACTCCACCAGCAATGAATTAGTGTCCCTACTTTGCCACATCCCCTCCAGCATTCACTACTTTCCGTAGCTGCTATGTTAGCCAATCTGCTAGGTGTGAGGTGATACCTCAGAGTTGTTTTGATTTGCATCTCACTGATTATAAGAGATTTAGAACACTTTTTCATGTGCTTATTAATAGTTTTGATTTCTTTGACTGAGAATTGCCTGTTCATGTCCCTTGCCCATTTATCAATTGGAGAATGGCTTGGTTTTTTGTACAATTGATTTAGCTCTTTGTAAATTTGAGTAATTAAACCTTTGTCAGAGGTTTTTATGAAGATTGTTTCCCAATTTGTTGCTACCCTTCTGATTTTAGTTACATTGGTTTTGTTTGTACAAAAACTTTTTAATTTGATGTAGTCAAAATTATTTATTTTACATTTTGTGACTCTTTCTAAGTCTTGCTTGGTTTTAAAACCTTTCCCTTCCCAAAGGTCTAACAGGTATACTATTCTGTGTTCACCTAATTTATTTATAGTTTCCTTCTTTATGATCAAGTCATTCACCCATTCTGAATTTATCTTGGTGTAGGGTGTGAGGTATTGATCCAAACCTAGTCTCTCCCACACTGTCTTCCAATTTTCCCAGCAGTTTTTATTAAATAATGGATTTTTGTCCCAAAAGCTGGGATCTTATGGTTTGTCATAAACTGTCTTGCTGAGATCATTTATGCCAAGTCTATTCCACTGATCCTCCTTTCTTTCTCTTAGCCAGTACCAAATTGTTTTGATAACCACTGCTTTATAGTATAGTTTGAGATCTGGGACTGCAAGTCCTCCTTCCTTTGCATTTTTTTCATGATTTCCCTGGATATCCTTGATCTTTTGTTCTTCCAAATGAACTTAGTTATGTTTTTTTCTAATTCAGTAAAGAAGTTTTTTGGTAGTTCAATGGGTATGGCACTAAATAAGTAAATTAATTTGGTTAGGATTGTCATTTTTATTATGTTAGCTTGTCCTACCCATGAGCAATCAATGTTTTTCCAATTGTCTAGATCTAGTTTTAGCTGTGTGGAAAGTGTTTTCTAGTTGTGTTCATATAGTTCCTGTGTTTGTTTCGGCAGATAGATTCCTAAGTATTTTATATTGTCTAGGGTGATTTTAAATGGAATTTCTCTCTCTATTTCTTGCTGCTGAGATGTGTTGGAAATATATAGAAATGCTGATGACTTATGCGGGTTTATTTTGTATTCTGCAACTTTGCTAAAGTCGTTGATTATTTCGAGTAACTTTTTGGTTGATTCTCTAGGATTCCTTAAGTAAACCATCATATCATCTGCAAAGAGTGATAGCTTGGTCTCCTCATTGCCAATTTTAATACCTTCGATTTCTTTTTCTTCTCTAATTGCTACTGCTAGTGTTTCTAGTACAATATTAAATAATAGAGGTGATAATGGGCATCCTTGTTTTACTTCTGATCTTATTGGAAAGGCTTCTAGTTTGTCCCCATTGCAGATGATGTTTGCTGATGTTTTTAGATATATACTGTTTATTATTTTTAGGAAAGGCCCTTCTATTCCTATAGTTTCTAGTGTTTTCAATAGGAATGGGTGTTGTATTTTATCAAAGGCTTTTTCTGCATCTATTGAGATAATCATGTGATTTTTGTCAATTTGCTTCTTAATATGGTCAATTATGTGGATGGTTTTCCTAATATTGAACCATCCTTGCATTCCTGGTATGAATCCTGCCTGGTCATAGTGGATGACCCTTGTGATGACTTGCTGGAGTCTTTTTGCTAGTATCCTATTTAATATTTTTGCGTCTATATTCATTAGGGAGATTGGCCTATAGTTTTCTTTCTTGGTTTTTGACCTGCCTGGCTTTGGGATCAGTACCATGTTTGTGTCATAGAATGAATTTGGTAGAACTCCTTCTTGGCCTATTCTGTCAAATAGTTTGTTTAATATTGGGATTAGTTGTTCTTTGAATGTTTGATAGAATTCATTTGTGAATCCATCTGGACCTGGGGATTTTTTCTTAGGGAGTTCTTTGATGGCTTGTTCAATTTCTTTTTCTGAAATGGGGTTGTTAAGGTAATGTATTTCTTCCTCTTTTAGTCTAGGCAATTTATATTTTGGTAAGTATTCATCCATATTACCTAGATTGCCATATTTGTTGCCATATAATTGGGCATAGTAGTTTTTAATGATTGCCTTAATTTCCTCTTCATTAGAGGTGAGCTTTCCTTTTTCATTGTGGATACTGTCAATTTGGTTTATTTCTTTCCTTTTTTTAATTAGACTGACTAGTACTTTGTCTATTGTTTTTGTTTTTTCAAAGTACCAGCTTCTAGTCTTATTTATTAAATCAATAGTTCTTTGACTTTCAATTTTATTAATTTCTCCTTTGAGTTTTAGGATCTCTAATTTAGTCTTCATCTGAGGATTTTTAATTTGTTCTCTTTCTAGTTTTTTAATTTGCTTTCCCAATTCATTGACCTCTGCCCTTCTTAATTTGTTTATATATGAACTCAAGGATATAAATTTCCCCCTGAGTACTGCTTTGGCTGCATCCCATAGGTTTTGAAAAGATGTCTCACCATTGTCATTTTCTTCAATGAAGTTATTAATTGTTTCTATGATTTGTTCTTTAACTAACTGGTTTTGGAGAATCATATTATTTAATTTCAATTAATTTTCGATTTACCTCTCCAGGTTCCCTTACTAATTATTATTTTCATTGCATTGTGATCTGAGAAAGTTGAATTCATTATTTCTGCTCTTTTGCACTTGTTTGCAATGATTTTGTGCCCTAGAACATGGTCAATTTTTGTGAATGTACCATGTGCTGCAGAAAAGAAGGTATATTCCTTTTTGTCCCTATTTATTTTTCTCCACATGTCTACTAACGCTAATTTTTCTAAGATTTCATTCACTTCTCTTACCTCTTTCTTATTTATTTTTTGGTTTGATTTATCTAGTTCAGATAGGGGAAGGTTCAGATCTCCCACTAGTATAGTTTTTCTATCTATTTCATCCTTGAGCTCCTCTAGTTTCTCCTTTAAAAATTTGGATGCTCTGCCATTTGGTGCATATATATTGAGTACAGATATTTCCTCATTGTCTATACTGCCTTTTATCAGGATGTAATTACCTTCCCTATCTCTTTTAACTAGAATGATTTTTACTTTGGCTTTGTCGCATATCATGATTGCGACTCCTGCCTTCTTTTTGTCAGTTGATGCCCAATATATTTAGCTCTACCCTCTTACTTTCACCCTATGTATGTCTACCTTTCTCATATGTGTTTCTTGTAGACAGCATATGGTAGGGTTTTGGACTCTAATCCACTCTGTTATTCACTTGCGTTTTATGGGTGAGTTCATTCCATTCACATTCAGAGTTATGATTACTAGTAGTGTGTTTCCCAGCATTTTAATTTCTGCTCCTTTTCCTGCCTTTTCTTCTTTCCCTATTTCCTTCTACACCAATGTTTGCTTTTGAACAGACCCCCTTATTCCCACCCTTATTTTGCTTCCCTTTCTACCCCCTCCCTATTTATCCCACCCTTTATTTTCCTTATAGTCTTTCTAAAATTAATCCCCCACTCCCTCCCTCTCTTGTGCTACTTCCCTCCCCACCAGACCATTTCTTACCCTTCTACTCCCCTATAGGGTGCAAATCTATTCTCTGCCCCCAATGGATTGGATTGTTTTTCCCTCTTTGAGTCACTTTCAAATCACATAAAAGTTGAGTATTTCCTGTCTCTGACCTCTTTACCCTTCCAATGTATTGATGTTCTCCCCCTCCCACCATGAGCTTCTTTATGACATATAAATTTACCCCCATTTGTTTCTTTTCCCATTTCTTTTAATATTCACCTATTTTAAGCTCTAGTTTTATATATATATATATATATATGCATACTTATTCATATGTATTTTTGCATGCATATATCTATATACCTATTTATGTCTTGTCCTTTCATCCTATACAGTTTGTTGCTGTTCCCTCTAAGTATACTTCCTTTTGCTGCCCAGGTAATAACAACAGTTTTTAAGAATTACCAATGACCTCTTTTCTTATAGGGATACATATCATTTTAATTTATTGAGTCTCTTAAAATTTTTGTTTTTCTTTTTTCCCCTCTTTTTTTTTTAATTCCCTTTTGATGATTCTCTTGCTTGGACATCAAATTTTTTGTTCAGGTCTGGTCTTTTCTTTATGAATTCTTGGAATTCTTCTATTTTGTTGAATGACCATACTTTCCCCTATAAGAATATAGTCAGTTTTGCTGGGTAGTTGATTCTTGGTTGTAGACCTAGTTCCCTTGCTTTCCGGAATATCGTATTCCATGCCTTTCTTTTTTTTTAGTGTGGATGCAGCCAGATCCTGAGTTATCCTCACTGTGGTTCATTGGTATCTGAATGACTTCTTCTTGGCAGCTTGTAATATCTTTTCTTTGGTCTGATAGTCCTTGAATTTTACTCTAACATTCCTGGGTGTTGTCAGTTGGGGATTAAGTACAGGAGGTGATCTGTGGATTCTATCAGTCTCCACTTTTCCCTCTTGTTCAAGGATTTTGGGGCAGTTTTCTTTAATAATTTCCTGTAATATAATGTCCAGGCTTTTTCTTTTGTCATGGTCTTCTGGTAGGCCAATAATTCTTATATTGTCTCTCCTTGAACGATTTTCTAAATCCTCTCTTTTGTGGACGAGATGCTTCATATTTTCCTCAATTTTTTCATTCTTTTGGTTTTGTTTTATAGAGTCCTGGTGCCTTGTGAAGTCGCTGGATTCTAATTGTTGTATTCTGGTTCTTAAAGACTGGATTTCATCCTTAGTTTTTTGGTTGTCCTTTTCCTTTTGGTCAGATTTTCTTTGGAGGTCATCTTTCATCTCCTTTGCCTCATTTTCCAGCTGGTTGATTTTGGCTTTCAAGACGCTATTTTCTGTTTCTAGATGACTTATCTTAGTTTTTAAGTTCTTTTCCCAATTATCTTCAGCCTCTCTTAATTGTGTTTTGAATTGCATTTTGAGTTCTTCCAAAGCCTGTATCCAATTTGCTGGGATTTCTGATTTTTCCTTTGCTGTTCCCTCCCCCTCTGTTTCATTCACTCTTTGCTCATTACCTGTGCAGAAGCTGTCTATTGTAATTTCCTTCTTCTTTTTCTGTTGTTTGCTCGAGTTTACCCCTTCTTTGCTCCCCGTATTTGGCTGTGCTCTTGCTCCTCTCATTTTGTTTTGGTTTTGGGGCTGTCAGTCTCCCCTCTTGGAGCTTTGTCAGATCTCTTGGTACAGTCTCTAGGGGAGGAATGTTAGCTTCCCTGTCCTCTGCAGGCTTTTGCTTGGATTGAATTCAAGTGGGTTGCGCTGTATGCGGTATGAAACTGAGGCTCTGAAAACACCTGGAAGGCTGGGCTGCCCAGGCTCTCTCCAGTTCTCTCTAGCTGTTTCTCCACTGTCCACAAGTGACTTTGCCCTCCTCCCTAAACTCTGAGGAGTTCTGATTGAATTGGCTGGATTGATCTGGTTATGCCCCGAGGCAAAAGTGAGGCTGGAGCCCGATGGAGGGACCCAGCTGCAGCCCCCTCGTTCCCTGGCTTCCTCCCTGCTGCCCAAGCTGGATTCTCCGAGCCTGGCGCCCCGCTGCTCACAAGGTAGACCCTCCAAGCCAGCACCTTTGGCCGCTCAAAGGTTCCCGCTGCCTTTGCTGCAGGCTCAGCCCTCTGGGTTGTGGGGGAGCGGTCCTGGGACCTTCGTTCTGCCTTCCCCTTAGCCCTGAGTATTCTCGGATTCCGGCTTTTGGGGGGGGGCGTACCTTTTGATTTGAGTTCAGAAGGAGGGTTCCCCACTTCTGTCCTGTTGTTCAGGTTGGGTTTTGGCTCCCTAGGAGCATTCAGTCTGTATGGGTTAAGGAAGGGTCTTCCACGAGGTCTGAACTTTTGCTGCTTGCTAAGCCTCCATCTTGACTCCGCCCCTCTCTTCCCTTCTTTTAAGAAGAAACTCAAGCATCTACTACAAGAAGCCTTTTCTAATACACTTAGCTACTAGTGTCCCTCTTGTATAAACTATATGTGAACTTGTGTACTTATATGTAGACATCTGTCTATATGCTATATATATATATATATATACATGCATGTACATCTATATCTATATCTACATAATTATTTTTATTTCCACAATTTTAATGTAAGCCCCATGAGATTCATAATCGTTTCATTCTTTGTATTTATATCTCCAGTGTTTAAGATAGTGCTCATGTGGGCTAAACGGTCCCACAAACCTTGCCAAGTATCTGTAATCAATCAAAAGAAGATGGAAACAATAACTAGTTGATTAGTATGGGGCCACCCTTTGGATAAGACTTATTTATAATTATGAGAAAATAATTTATATGTGTAATTTAGATCTTTGTTTGGGGTTCTTGAAAGTTCCCCAGTCATGCAGTACTAGGTTCAAACAATGCTCAATTTCCACAATCACTTCCTTCCTTAGAGTCTGCACAGAAAGAAGAAAATGTGTCCAAAAGTTGTTCTTTGGTGTTTAACACATTGCTAGCATTCTATTTACATTGTCCTTTGCTCCCATGAATGGGCAAACAGCTTGTAACATGGATAAAGCAACACAGATCAAAGTGGATCATTGATAAAGTGGCATCATTTCCTTCGGAACAGAGCAATAACCACCCAAACAAATGACCCCTTCCTTAGTAAACAATGGAGATAAAAAGCATTCCTGAAAACCCCTACCCACTTTACCTTTTTCCTTTACCTTTACTTTACCTTACCTTATTTGCCTCCCTTAATTACTTGTTTGCTTCTTCTTCTACTAAATACTGTATTGTTATATTCTCTTATAATAAAGCTTGATCCCTCACCATGAAGTTAATGTGAACTGTCAATTCTTTTGGCAAGACCCTAATTTTACCTTGATTCCATCAGTACCAGGCATATAGAACAAAGAATAATAACTAATGGTCACATTGATAGCTTTCCTGGTGAGTAAACCCCCTCTACCAATGTAAAGAAGCCCCTTTTCTGAAATTTATAAACTTGAAGTATTGACAAGAACAGGCCAAATAGTTTGACTGTCCAAAATCATGTACCTAATATGTTTCAAAGGAAGAAATTGCAAACAAGTTTCCTTGAATTAATTTTTTCATGAATACCAGAGAAGTTAAACTCAGGGCCCAGGAGCCTAGAGGATTCACTAGTGTAATGGTAACTGAAATAAGAATTCAATACAAGATAATGTTGACCTATGATTTTCAAAGTCAGTAAATAATCAGAAAAGAAATATTTTATTTTTTTTGTTTGATTTCACTGCTCTCTTACCTAGCCCCTTAGAATACTTAATAATTTATTGTTAATTGATCAATTAATTGATCTCTCCATGCCACACTTTAGGAAGAGCATTGATAAAGTGGATAATGTCTAGAAGAAAATTGGTGGCCACCCTTTGAGGTCAAAGTAGACCAAAATTAAATCACTATTTTGGAGTCAATGTGCATTGTGTCTGATTCTAGTTGATCAGACCAACATGGCTTCAAAATGGTCTACCACAGGTTGGTCACAAATGGCTCATATGAATATTTGAGTTGGAGATTTCTCTAAATTTATGTATCTCAAATTTCTTTTGAGATATTGTAATTCTGTTTCTCTCATAGAACACAGCACCTTCTTTGACACTGGCATGCCATGATGGATGACCCTATCACAATTGAGACCAAAAATCTTTTGAAAGACTTTGAAAGTATCTTTGTTTTACTTCTCACCTCTATGTGAGTGCTCACCTTATATGAGTTCTTCATAAAATTGATTCTGTTATTGTGTTTGTATTCAAATAGCATGACCAGCCCATAAACATTTAGTTCTCAAAAGTAAATTTTGAATACCTGACATTTCAGTCAAAGAAAAGACTTTAGTGTCAGGTATTTTATCTTGTCAGGTGAACTTCACAATCTTCCTAAAACAATTCAAATGGAAGCAATTATATTTCCTGGTATAATGTTGGAATATTCTCCAAATTTCACAGGCATACAACAATGACATCAGCACAACAACTCTGTTGGCTTCCAGTTTAATAGACAGCCCCATACTGCTTCTCTGCCACTCCTACCTTTTGAGCCTTCCAAACACTGAACTAGCTATGGCAATGCATGTGTCAACCTCATTATTTATGTGGACACCTCTGGAAAGTGTATTGCCAAGATAAATCAACTTACAGCATTCAGAATTTCTTCATTTGCTCTAATTGAGTGTGCCATGTCTGGATGGTGCAGTGCTGGCTAGTGGAGAACCTCTGTTTTCTTGATGTTATTATGCCAAAATTAGCCCAAGTTGCAAAGGATCTATCCATGCTTTGGTGCATCCCAGTCTCAGAGACTGCACCAAATACATAATCATTTACATTGTATACCAACTTTCCTTCCACCTTAGTCTTGGCTTTTAGCCTTTTCAAATTAAATAATTTACCTTCAGTAAGGTAGCTAACCTTGATGCCATTTTTGTCCTTGTTGAAAGCATTAAGAATACCACTGAAAACATCATGCTAAAAAGCATAAGAGCAAGCACACAACTCTGCTTTACTCCACAGAAGACTGGTAAAATTGTCAGAGTATTGTCCATGCAAGCATGCCATCATGGACTGGCATAAAACACTGATGAACTTCTCTAGCCAAATAAATTCTGCCATAATCATTCAAACAAATATTGTTTACAGACTTCTGCTCTGTTCCTGGCATTTCTCCTAGAGTAGTTGAGAAATAGACATTCTTTTGACCATTCCTTGGCCCTTTCTGAAGCTACATTGACTTTAGGGTAAAGAGCCATTTTCCACTACAAGAAAAGCCTATTAAAGAGGTGTATGGTATAGATTTTGCCAACAATTATTAATAAAGAACCCCCCCCCCTCCATCCCAGACACACTGTTATTTTCAAAGATCCACTTATTTCCTTTTCCTTTATACATATGGACAATGGAGATATCCTTGTTCTGGGGGATTACCTCCCTTTGTCATAGAATTTAGAAAATTTCAGTCAGCTTTTGTATGGGCATTCTGCCTTTTAATTTTCTTTTGGAATGAAGTCATCATCAGGTACTTTGCCACAACAGAGGAGCCTGATGGCATTCAAAACATTTTATTCAGTTGGAAGTATGAATAGAAATGGAATGATTTCAACCTGATATATATATATATATATATATATATATATATATATATATATGGTCAATGGCTTTAATTTTGACTGATGATAGTCTGTTGAGAACATTATGAAAATGCTCTTCCTCTCTTCCTAGGATCATTTCCTTATCACAGATCGTGTGTCTCCATTAGATGTACCATTAGGTCTTTGAAAAATATGCTTCAAGGCATCATAGAAGTATTTTGGGATGTTACTGTTAGTGTAAAACTGAATTTCATTTGCTTTCTTACTGAGAAACAAATCCTGAACCTCTCTAAGCTTTGTTTGTATTTTACTTTTGATGAAGTTAAATGCAGCCTTCTTAGAGACAGATGAACTACATTTCTGGTAAACCTTATAAAATTCTTGTTTTACATTTTGTAGCTTCTGAAATTCCCTATCACTTTCATCAAACCAATCCTGTGTTTACGAGCATTCTGGTTCATACAAGTAAATGAGGTGCTATAAACTAAATCTCTGAAAGCTACCCACTCCTTTTCTGTTCCACTGTTGCCATCTTTGTTTTGACTTATCTTTTTTTTCCAAGTCAGCAACAAACTGTTCAAATAAACTCTAATATGTTGACATTAAGTCTTTTTGGCCACTACTTTTATTGAATACAAATGTTTAGCTTGGAGAGGATAAGTCTATGATTGATCCAGCACTCTATGCCACACATCCTCTTTTACATTTTCATGTCCTACCTGTCTTTTTTCCTCACAATGACATATTCTAATAAATGCCAATGTTTACTGAAAGGATCTAGGAAGTTTTATTGCATTTTGGAAAAGGAAGTCAATACCAGTGATGAGAAGATCACAAGAAGCCTAAATATTCAGTAAAAAGTGATGATTGCTGATGGTGTTTCTGACTCTATTCTTCCCAAAAGCTACTTACCATATCTGAGAGTCTGTGTCTACTCCAGCATTAAATCATCCAGAATTACAAGCTTATCTTCTTCTGACACACTGTTGATAAGGATCTCCAGGTCTTAACGAGATTTCTTTGACTTCATCAGATTTCATCATGGTAGAAGTATATGCACTGATGATTATGGTGTGACACTTTCTGCAAGTGCCAATCATATTTTCATGAGTCTGTCATTCATTCCTTTTGGGAAGCTTGTTGTCTAGATTAGAATTGATCCTGAAAATTATGCAAATTTCATGGCACTCTATATCACAGTGACAGTTCCAGAAAAATTTATATATAGCTCTGGTTTTGAATAGCTGACCTTTATTCACCAGTCCTGTTCACTCAGGACTACTCTTTATAGATTATACCTATCAAGTTCTCTCATAACAATAGTCGTTCATCTTTTAGGTATTCTACATTTCATATTGTACATAAGTATGTACACATTCTATTTAACACTGGTGAATGGAATTGTATTTGCATAAGATTTTGTACATTTTCTTGTGTCTTGACTGCAGAGTAAGATCCCTACCTGCTGATGTAAGCAGGTCAGGGTTAGATTGGGTAAAGCAGACAATTTTTAAGTACTTTTACCAGCTCTTCCTCATGCCAGAAGGAAATGAGTGCAATTCTTTAAAAAAGATGTTCAAAAACTCAGGAGGTTGCTAAATCCCACTGTTACTCTGTTCCAGTGAGAAGATGACCCTATCCCATGGACTGATGTGTAGGAATTTGGTTATAAATTCAAGTCTGCATACAAATTCTACTTTATCACTTGCTTCTTATTAGTGGACTTAGATGTTGTAGTAAAATAATAAAATGAGATAGTAAGATAGTAAAATGCAAAATGGTATGAATAATGTCTTTTGATCATGCATAAATTAGATTTAATTGAGGCAGAAATAATGGGAAGTCATCAGCTTCACACTTTCTTCCAGAGTCATTGGGGAAGGTGGCTTTGAGGCAGCAAAACTTCAGACCTTCATAGAACCCTTCCTCCCCAATCAAAAACACAATGCTTGAGGGGACTGAAAACCAAAACTAACAACAGGACAGAACTAGGAAACCCTTCTGCTGGAATCAAATTAAAAGGTATGCCTCTCACAAAAGCCTGAATTCTATAATTTGTGGGTTTAAGGGGAAGGTCCCAGGACACTCCTCCACCTACATTGCTGATACTCCAGTGGTGGCTGGAATCTCTGGGAGGGTAAGGATGCTAGTCAAGTGGGAGTACCTTGCTGGCACAGATGTGCCAGGCTCAGGGCATTGAACACAGGCAGTGGGGAGTCAGTTGGAGGAGAAGCACAGAGAAGGCAGCCTATTCTCAGGCAAGGCACTCCATCTTGGCCCATCCCACTTCTTGAGGTTTTGACCTCAGGGCACATCCAGCTCTGCAGATAAACTCTGCCCTGGTTTAATCTTATCAATATTTCCGTTAAGAAGCCTTCAGAGGGCAAGGAAACTCAAGCCCCAACACCTTTCCCCCATAGAGAGCTCTGAGAGCCTCTTTGACTAAGCTCCAAGGGTAAAGGCTGCAACCACTATAGGCAACAACCTTGATAACAGGGTGGGAAGTCCAGATCCTTTTCAGTTTCTGCTGCCAGCTGGGGAAGATCTGAAATCAGAGCTCATCAATAACATAAATCTAACCTGACCAATCAGCAGAGCAAAGAAGCCCCTTCAATACAGAATAGCCCAAACCCACATATCCAGCACATAATCAAAGGAGCAAGATTGCAGGCAATTACAGGAGGGAAAGAAGGTAAAAATATGAGTAAACAACAGAAAAAGGAAAAAGAAATTGCAATCAACAGCTTCTATCCAGGCAATGAAAAAGAGCAAATGGAACAGAGGAGGACCAAAGAACACCAAGGAAAAACACAGTTACTCCAGCAAATTGGACATAGGCTTTGGAAGAATGCAAAATGCAATTCAAAAAACAATTAAGAGATGCTAAAGACAACTGGGAAAAGAACTTAAAAGCAAGATAAGTCATCTGGAAACAGAAACATTTGAATTAAAATGAGAAAACAGTTTCATGAAAGCCAAAATTAACCAGCTTGAAAATGAGGCAAAGAAGATGAAAGATCAGAAGGAGGATGACCAAAAAGTCAGGGATGTAATTCAGTCTTTAAAAACTAGAATCCAAGGACTAAAAACAAATTACTTCACAAGACAGAAAGAATCTATTAAACAAAATCAAAAGAATAAAAAAAATTGAGGAAAATATGAAACACCTCAATCACAAAATGACAGACCTTGAAAACAGAGCCAGGATAGATGATTTTAGAATTATTGGACTCCTGGAAGAACATGACAAAAAAAAAAAAAAAAACTTGAATATCATTCTATAGGAAATTAGCCAAGAAAACTGCCCCAATATTCTAGAGCAAGAGGGAAAAGTGGTGATTGAAAGAATCCACAGATCACCTCCTATACTTAATAATCAATTGACAATGCCCAGGGCCAAATTCAAGGACTACCAGACCAAGGAAAAATATTACAAACTGCTAAGAAGAAATCATTCAGATACTATGAAACCAGTTAGATAACACAGGATCTGGCTACATCGAAGGACCAGAAGGCATCAAATATTCTGAAAAGGAAGAGAACTAGGTCTACATCCAAAAATCAACTACCCAGCAAAACTGACTATATTCTTATAGGGGAAAATATGATCATTCAATAAAATAGAAGATTTCTAAGCATTCATAAAAAAAACAGACTTAAACAGAAAATTTGATGCCCAAACACAGAACTCAAGAGATCACCAAAAGGTAATTAAGAAAGGGGAAAAAAACAAACAAAAAACCCCACTTTTTTTAAGGAAACCAATAAGTTCAAATTATTTGTGCTATTATAAGAAAAGATGATAGTGGTAACTCTTAAAAATTGTTATCACCTGGGTGGTTACAACAATTATACTTAGAGGGGACAGTGACAAACTGTGTAGGATGAAATGTCATATATATATATATATATATATATATATATATATAAATATATATATATAACCATTGATAAAAGAGGTTAATACTAAGAGAAATGAAAAAAAGAGTCAAAATGGGGTAAATTTATATTTCATAAAGAAGCATAAGACAGGATCAGGGGAGAACACCAATATACTTGAAGGGTAAAAATGTTGGAGATAGAAAATACTTAATTCTTACGTGCATTGAAATTGACTCTAAGAGGGAAGAACAACTAGATCTATTGGGGCAGAGAATTTATTCATGCCCTATAGAGATGTAGAAGGGTAAAAAATGGACTGGTGGGGAGGGGAGCAATACAAGGGAGGGAAAAGGTAGGGGGGTGGTTTAAAAAGACTGTAAAGAAAATAAGAGGGGAATAAGAAGGGAAGTCAGGGAGAAAGGGAAATAAAATAAAGGTGGGAATTAGGGGAACTGATTAAAAACAGTAACACTGATATAGAAGGAAATAGTGAAAGAAAAAAATGGCAGGATAGGAGGGGAAATCAGTCATTAGAGTCTATTACCAAAATAAAGGACAAGACAACTGGCAATAACTCAGTCATCTTGGATGTCGAACCAAATTCTTAATACTCCACAGCAAGGCCTGTTGGAACAAGTTTTCATATCCATTATGTTTGGGACATATTCACATGCTCAGGGTAGAAAATCCCTGACTCACCTTCAGATTTGAATTCTGTCAGTAACCCTCATCCTGGTTCAGCCCATTGCCCAGAGTTCTTTCATTTTGTAGCTACTTAGAGCTATAAGTAAGAGCTGGATGGAAGATGGATATGAAGGCAGAAGAGCAGCCTTAAAAAAAAGAGCAAGGCAAACCCTCACATCAGAGGTACTAATATTTAAACACCCAGTATACCTCAGAGGAGTATAGTAGGATGGTAAAAGATATAGAGTTGATTACATTTGATAAGGATAAGTTTAAGAAAATAGGATTTATTTCTTGAACTTATTTAGTAGAAAAAAAAAGACTTGGATGACATATGAGAGCTGTCTTCATGTGTCTAAAGTGATATCATGTAGTAGGAAGATATTTTCTTTAAAATATATTTTAATAATAAATTAAGATGCTCCACTTTCTAAAATGGTGAATATAGATAAATCCATATCATATATTAAAAGCTCTTTGGAGTTTTCAAAAATCTTTAAGAGTATAAAGAGATGAATAGAATATACTGTGATTACACAAGAAAAAAGTTCCTAAAGTGACATATAAGAGCCAAGCAAAGAACCTATGGCAGTAGATGACAGCTAAAGAGAGAATGGAATGGAAAGGCAGTAGTAAGAAAAATCATGATAAAGTCAAGGAGTTTGTAGAGGAGCTGAAAAAGACCAAAGTATTGTCAATAATGTGAAAAAGGAGCTATGCTAAATAACTTAATTTATTAAGGTTAAATTGCCAGAGAGATATATCATTCATCACTGGTATTGGCATCTATAAGATATTGTCCTCCTTTAAGTATGAGGGGGCGGGCAATAAGTATCTGAGATTGATGTTACTACATCTTTTTATCTCATTTCCTTTGCCATTCATAGAATAATGAATTTAGATCTAGAAGGGAACTTAAAAGTCAACAAATCCAAAACTTTTGTTTTGAAATGGAAGAAATTGAGGCACAGAAAACTTAGGATACATGGGAAATGTCACAAACCAGTATTTGACTTTGTTTGAGCTCAGCTTTTCTTGATATCAAATTCAGAACTAGATCTGTCGTGCTCCTTTGTACTCAATTTATGGCTCCTGCCTTGTCTGTTTATAGAGAATATACTAGACCATGTTTCTAAGTATGTTTTCCTCAGTATTACTCATTCCTATCCTCCGTATTAAACCTAGGGAAAGAAAGTAATTCTATGTTGAATGGTATCTATGTTACATTTGTAAGGCATGGGGGCTAATGAATTCAAGTATTCATTAAGTTTTAAATTTGTGTTTAAATTCTAAGGTTTTGTTTTAAATCTTTGAATTGGAACTGCTGAAAAGAAAAGGAAAAAAAAGTTCTTTAGTATAATGTTTTATTCTCCTTTATCAGCCTCTTGGCTAAGGAGAGTGTATAGATGTCCATCAATTGGGGAATTACTGAACAAATTGTGATATATAATTGCAATGAAATACTATTGTGTCATAGCAAATGATTAAAAAGATGATCATTGAAAAAAACATGGAAAGACATATGAATTAAGTGAAGTGACCCAAGGATCCAAGACAAGTTCAAGTGACTTATAATGAAAAATACTATCCACTGCCATTGAAGGAAATCATAGAATGTGAGTGCAGTCTAAAGCATTTTTCACTTTATCTGCTATATTAGTTTGTTTTTTCTTGTATAAGTTGATATGTATCTTTCACAACAGGACAAACATGTAAATACATAATGTATGATATCACATGTATAAGCTGTATCATATTACCTACCGTCTCAGGGAGGGAAGGAGAGGAAGAAGGGAGAGAACACAGATTACTAATGTCAGAAAATGATTATAAGAATTTGTGTTCTCCTATAAAATATAATATAAAATAAACAGAGGTCAGAGGCATGGAAAAATTCAGGATGATTGGGGCATTTTCAGTGTTTAGGTGGTCTCTATACTAAAGTAGTTTTAGAAAAAATGGTATAAAGAGAAAGAATCACAAACAAGGGATTTAGAAAGAGTGGCAGAGGTAGATTCATTTTCTTCTGAACTGCTTTGCACATTCCTAGTAGCATTCAGTTTCCTTGAGAATTAAAATTGTTTCAAAGAAACACCTTTATTGCTTTTTCTTGCAATTAGGAAAAAGAAAGGCAGTGGAGTTTAAATGATGCTTGACAGGCTGTGTGTACCAAGCACCAGCCATCTGTGCTATAGCAGCACTGTTTGTATTTTTAATGTTTACACATACAGCAAAGATAATTAAAAATAACTATAATTAAAATGATTACAACAAATTACTTTTCGCTCAAATGTAATATGCCTGTAACTTATAAGTTACTTGCTGAAGTAATCTGTTGGTGAGTCAAGCAAGGCAATATTTCCATTTTTAATTTATTTCTGAGAGTTTGTAAATTTCTATGGAAGAGTAAAATATTTTAAAATTTTAACTATTAGACTTTATGCAAATATTATATAGGAAGTATTTGTGAAATTAAAAAAAAGTTCATATCATGAAGTTAACATCTGTTTTTTCCTCTTAAGGAGAGATTAAATGTAGTTTATTTCAAAGAGTTAACATTGAAATGTCATATCAGAAGGCCAGAAAGAAGAGAAACTCCTTTTTTCCTACTTTTTCCCATATCCCATTCCAGAACCTAAGGTTTGTAATCTAGGTGTCATATTTGACTTCTTCCTATTTCTCCATAGCCAAATACAGTTTTTGGCCAAGATCTGCCATTTTCAATCTTTGTAATTTCTCTTAGAATTCTATCTTCTCTCTGTTATACAGGTATAGTCCCTAATCACCTTCCACCTCCCATTTCCAATCCATCCTCTATTCAGTTGCCAACATTATTTTCCTACCATATGAACCTCCTTTTCTTTCCATTCAATAAATTCCATTAGTTCTCAATATCCCCAGGATAAAAAACAAAATCTTCTGGCATTCAAAGCTCTACATTTTTTAGCTCCCTCCCTAGTCAAATACTGTTTCCATATCTTTTTCTTATCTTCTTATATCTAACATCCTCCATCCTCCATGCACATACTCTATCATCTAGAAACAAAGGTCTCCTTGCTATTACAGAAACAAAGACACTCTATGTCTTGTTGCCAGGTATTTTCTATGGAAGACTCTAACTAATGAAATATTCCTCCTACTCATTTCTCCTGGCTTCTCTGGCTTATTAGAAGTCACAAATTAAATCCTGCCTTCTGTAGAAAGCCTATCTTCATCTCTCTAATTTCAAGTAACTTCCCCTGTAAATTATTTTCTGTTCATCCTTTAGATAGCTTGTTTGTATATATTTGTTTGTTGTCTCTCTCATTAATTATGAGCTCCTCAAATACAGGAACAATATTTACCTCTTTGTATAGCCAGAAGTTATCACAGGGTCTGGATTGTAGGAGAGATTTAATAAATGCTTATTGACTCACCGACAACTTTTTTTTTAAGTAAATTTTGCTATTTTTATTCTCTCCTGGATCAGGTATAGAAGTGAAAAGAATCTTACTTTTCAAATTACTAGTCTTCTTCCCCACCCTTTCCTTTTCTTTTCAGCCTCTACTACATGAAAAACATTTCCTTAAACTTAAATATTACCATCAAGAAGTACATCTCTATTTCACATTCTCTTTGTGTATTTTTCCTCACTGGTTCTTTTTTAAAAATTAATTAAGAATATTTCCCCATGGTCATATGATTCAAGTTCTTTCCCTCCCCTCCTTCATGCTCCAGTTCCATTGGGTTACACATGTATCATTGTTCAAAACCCATTTCCATATTATTAATATTTGCAATAGAGTGATCATTTAAAGTCAACATCCTCAGTCATATATCCATCAAACCATGTGATTAATCATATGTGTTCTTCTGCATTTCTACTCCCACAGTTCTTTCTCTGGATGTGGATAGCATTCTTTCTCATAAGTCCCTTGGGATTATCCTGGATCATTGCATTGCAACAAGTGAAAAAGTTTATTACATTTGATTTTAACACAATATATCAGTCTCTGTGTACAATGTTCTCCTGGTTCTGCCCCTTTCACTCTGCATCAATTCCTGGTGGTCATTCCAGTTTACATAAAATTCCTCCAGATTATTCATTTCAGCACAATAGTGTTCCATCACTATCGTATACCACAATTTGTTCAGCCATTCCCCAATTGAATGGCATTCCCTTCATTTTACAATTTTTACCACTACAAAGAACACAGCTATAAATATTTCTGTACACATATTTTCCTTATTATATCTTTGGGATACAAACCCAGCAGTGGTATGGCTGGATCAAAGGGCAAACATTCTTTTAAAGCCCTTTGGACTGCTGGGAAAAGACAGTGTGGGAGAGACTAGGAATAGATTAACACCTCACACCCTACACCAAGATAAATTCAAAATGGGTGAGTGACTAAAACATAAAGAAGGAAACCATAAGTAAATTGGGTAAACACAGAATAGCATACATGTCAGACCTTTGGGAGGGGAAAGGCTTTAAAACCAAGCAAGATATAGAATCACAAAATGTAAAATAAATAATTTTGACTACATCAAACTAAAAAGCTTTTGTACAAACAAAACCAATATAACTAAAATCAGAAGGGAAACAACAAATTGGGGAAAAATCTTCATAGAAACCTCTGACAAAGGTTTAATTACTCATATTTGTAATGAGCTAAAACAATTGTACAAAAAATCAAGCCATTCTCCAATTGATAAATGGGCAAGGGAAATGGATAGGCAGTTCTCAGATAAAGAAATCAAAACTATTAACAAGCACATGAAGAAGTGTTCTAAATCTCTTATAATCAGAGAGATGCAAATAAAAACAACTCTGAGGTATCACCTCACACCTAGCAGATTGGCTAACATAACAGCAAAGGAAAGTAATGAATGCTGGAGGGGATGTGGCAAAGTAGGGACATTAATTCATTGCTGGTGGAGTTGTGAACTGATCCAACCATTCTGGAGGGCAATTTGGAACTATGCTCAAAGGGCGACAAAAGAATATCTACCCTTTGACCCAGCCATAGCACTGCTGGGTCTGTACCCCAAAGAGATAATGGACACAAAGACTTGTACAAAAATATTTATAGCTGCGCTCTTTGTGGTGGCCAAAAATTGGAAAACGAGGGGATGCCCATCAATTGGGGAATGGCTGAACAAACTGTGGTATATGTTGGTGATGGAATACTATTGTGCTAAAAGGAATAATAAAGTGGAGGAGTTCCATGGAGACTGGAACAACCTCCAGGAAGTGATGCAGAGCGAGAGGAGCAGAACCAGGAGAACATTGTACACAGAGACTAATACACTGTGGTATAATCGAACGTAATGGACTTCTCCATTAGTGGCGGTGTAATGTCCCTGAACAACTTACAGGGATCCAGGAGAAAAAAACACCATTCATAAGCAAAGGATAAACTATGGGAGTGGAAACACCGAGAAAAAGCAACTGCCTGAATACAGAGGTTGAGAGGACATGACAGAGGATAGACTCTAAATGAACACTCTATAATGCAAATACTATCAACAAAGCAATGGGTTCAAATCAAGAAAACATCTAATGCCCAGTGGACTTACGTGTCGGCTATGGGGGGTGGGGGGGGGAGGAAAAGAAAATGATCTATGTCTTTAACGAATAATGCTTGGAAATGATCAAATAAAATATATTAAAAAAAAAAAAAGCCCTTTGGACATAGTTCCAAATTGCCTTCCAGAATGGTTGGATCAATTCACAGCTCCAACAGCAGTGTATTAGTGTCCCTTCTTTGCCATATCCCTGCCAGCATTCATTCCTTTCCTTTGCTGTCATGTTGACCAATCTGCTAGGTATGAAGTGATACCTCAGAAATATAGAGAAATGCTGATGATTTGTGTGGGTTTATTTTGTATCCTTTAATTTCTTGATTATTTCCATTAGCTTTTTATTTTATTCTCCAGAAATCTTTAACTAGACCAAAATATCATCTGCAAAGAATGATAGTTTAGACTCTTCATTGCATAATTTAATCCCTTCAATTTCTTTTTCTTCTCTAATTGCTACTGCTAGTGTTTCTAGTACAGTGTTAAATAATAGAGGTGATACTGGAAATTCTTTTTTCACTCCTATTCTTATTGGGAAAGCATCTAACTTATCCCAATTGTAGATAAAGATTGCTAATGGTTTTAAATATATAGTGTTTAATAATTTCAGTAAAGGCCCCTCTTTTCCTATATTTTCTAGTGTTTTGAATAGGAATGATTGTTGTATTTTGTCAAAAACTTTTTCTGTATCTATTGAGATCATCAAGTGATTTCGGTTGGTTTGGTTATTGATATGGTCAATTATGAGACTGGTTTTCCTATATTAAATCATCCTTGCATTCCTGGTATGAACCCCACCTGATCATAGTGAATAACTCTCATAATAATTTGCTGTAGTCTTTGTGCTAGTACTCTATTTAAGGGTTTTGACTCTATGTTCATTAAGGAGAAACTAGTGGAACTCAAGGATGAAATAGACAGAAAAAGTATATTAGTGGGAGACCTGAAACTCCCTCTATCAGAACTAGATAAATCAAAACAAAAAAAAAAACAAGAAAGAGGTAAGGGAAATGAATGAAATCCTAGAAAAATTGGAGTTAGTAAACATGTGGAGAAAAATAAATAGGGACAAAAAGGAATACACTTTCTTTTCATCAGAACATGGTATATTCATAAAAATTGACCTTGTATTAGGGCATAAAAACATTGCAAACAAGTACAGAAGAGCAGAAATAATAAGTGCAGCCATCTAAGAACACAATGAAATGACAATAATAATTAGTAAAGGTATACATGGAGAGGTAAATAAAAATTAGCTGGAAATTAAACAATACAATTCTCCAAAATCAATTAGTTAAGGCACATATCATAGAAACAATAATTTCATTGAGGAAAATGACAATGATGAGACATCTTTCAAAACCTATGGGGTGCAGCCAAAGTAATACTTAGAGGAAAATTTATATAATTGAGTTCATATATTAAAAAACTAGAGAGGACAGAGGTCAATGAAATGGTCATGCAAATTAAAAAACTGAAAAGTGAACAAATTAAAAATCCTCAGATGAAGACTAAATTAGATATACTAAAAATCAAAGGACAAATTAATAAAATTGAAAGTCAAAGAACTATTGATTTAATAAATAAGACCAGAAGCTGGTACTTTGAAAAAAAACAAATAAAATAGACAAAGTACTGGTCAATCTAATTAAAATAAAAGGAAAGAAGAAAACCAAATTGACAGTAACCAAAATGAAAAGTTAGACCTCACCTTAATTAAGAGGAAATTAAGCAATCATTAAAAACTACTATACCCAATTAAATGGCAACCAATATGGCAAAGTGGGTGATATGGATGAATATTTACAAATTTCCTAGACTAACAGAGGAAGAAATAGATTACCTAAACAAGTCCATATCAGAAAAAGAAATTGAACAAGCCATCAAAGAACTCCCTAAGAAAAAATCTCAAGGTCTAGATGGATTCTCAAATGAATTCTATCAAACATTCAAAGAACAACTAATCCCAATATTACACAAACTAATTGACAGGATGAGCAAAGGAGTTCTACCAAATTCATTTTACGACACAAACATGGTACTGATTCCAAAGCTAAGCAGGTCAAAAACAGAGAAAGAAAACTATAGACCATTCTACCTAATGAATATAGATGCAAAAAACTTAAATAGGATACTAGCAAAAATACTCCAGCAAGTGATCACAAGGGTTATTCACTATGACCAGGTAGGATTCATACCAGAAATGAAAGGATGGTTCAATATTAGGAAAACCATCCACATAATTGACCATATTAACAAGCAAACTGACAAAAATCACATGATTATCTCAATAGATGCAGAAAAAGCCTTTGACAAAATACAACACCCATTCCTATTGAAAACACTGGAAAGCATAGGAATAGGAGGACCTTTCCTAAAAATAATAAAAAAATATGTAACTAAAACCATCAGAAAACATCATCTGCAATGGGGATAAACTAGAATTCTTTCCAATAAAATCAGAAGTAAACAAGGATGCCCGTTATCACCTCTATTATTTAACATTGTACTAGAAACAATAGCAGTAGCAATTAGAGAAGAAAAAGAAATTGAAGGTATTAAAATTGGCAATGAGGAGACTAAGCTATCATCATTCTTTGAAGATGATATGATGGTCTACTTAAAGAGTCCTAGAGAATCAACCAAAAAGCTGGTCAAAATAATCAACAACTTCAGCAAAGTCGCAGGATACAAAATAAACCCACACAATTCATCTGCATTTCTATATATCTACAACACATCTCAGCAGCAAGAATTAGAAAGAGAAATTCCTCTTAATATCACCATAGACAATATAAAATACATAGGAATCTATCTGCTGAGACAAACACAGGAACTATATGAACACAAATACAAAACACTCTCCACACAATTAAAACAAGATCTAAAAAAATTGAAAAACATTGATTGCTCATGGGTAGGATGAGTTAACATAATAAAAATGACAATCCTATCCAAATTAATTTACTTATCTAGTGTCATACCCATTGAACTACCAAAAACCTTTTTTACTGAATTAGAAAAAAAATGACAAGGTTCATTTGGAAGAACAAAAGATCAAGGATATCCAGGGAAATTATGGGAAAAAATGTGAAAGAAGGAAGCCTTGCAGTCCCAGATCTCAAAATATACTATAAAGCTGTGGTCATCAAAACAATTTGTTACTGGCTAAGAGACAGATAGGAGGACCTGTGAAATAGACTTAGGGTAAGTGACCTCAGCAAGACAATCTATGATAAGCCCAACTATCCCTGCTTTGGGGACCAAAACCCACTATTTGATAAAAACTGCTGAGAAAATTGGAAAACACTATGGGAGAGATTAGGTTTGGATCAACATCTCACACCCTACACGAAGATAAACACAGAATGGGTGAATGACCTAAATATAAAGAAGGAAACTATAAGCAAAGTAGGTGAACACAGAATAGTATACATGTCAGATCTTTGGGAAAGGAAAGAGTTTAAAACCAAGCAAGAGCTAGAAAAAAATCACAAAATGTAATATCAATAATTTTGATTACATCAAATTAAAAGTTTTTGTACAAACAAAACTAATGCAACCAAAATTAGAAGGGAAACAACAAATTTAGATACAATCTTCATAACAAAAACTTCTGACAAAGGTCTAATTACTCAAATTTATAAAGAGTTAAACCAATTTTACAAAAAATCTAGCCATTCTCCAACTGATAAATGGGCAAGGGGCATGAATAGGCAATTTTCAGTTAAAGAAATCAAAACTATTAATAAGCACATGAAAAATGTTCTAAATTTCTTATAATCAGAGAAATGTAAATCAAAACAACTCCTCAAATCTAGCAGATTGGCTAACATGACAGCAAAGGTAAATAATGAATGCTGGAGGAGATGTGGCAAAGTCGGGACATCAATGCATTGGTGGTGGAGTTATGAATTAATCCAACTATTCTGGAGGGCAATATGGAACTAAGGGCGCTAAAAGCCTGTCTGCCCTTTGATCCAGCCATAGCACTGCTGTTTTTGTACCCCAAAGAGATAATAAAGAAAAATACTTATACAAGAATATTCATAGCTACCCTCTTTGTGGTGGCAAAAAACTGTAAAATAAGGGGATGCCCTTCAATTTGGGAATGGCTGAAAATATTGTGGTACATGTTGGTGATGGAATACTATTATTCTCAAAGGTATAATAAAGTGGAGGAATTTCATGGGAACTGGAATGACTTCTAGGAATGGATGCAGAGTGAAGGGAGCAGAACCAGGAGAACATTGTACACAAAGACTCATACACTGTGGTACAATCAAATGTAATGTTTCCCCATTAGTGGCAATGCAGTGATCCTAAACATCCTGGAGGGATGTATGAGAAAGATCACTATCCACATTCAGAGGAAAAACTGTGTGAGTAGAAACACAGAAGAAAAAACAACTGCTTCAATACATGGGTCTAGGGGATATGATTAGGGATGTAGACCCTAAATGATCATCCTAGTGCAAACACCAACAACATGGAAATAGGTTTTCATCAAGGACACATGTAACACCCAATGAAATTCCGTGTTGGCTGTGGGAAGGTTGGGGGTAGGGGAGGTAGGGAAATAATATAATTCTTGTAACCAAGGAATAATGTTCTAAATTGACTAAATAAATTAACTTAAATAAAAAAAAAATAAAAAGAGAAACAATACTTTCAGAATAATGACCTTCATTACTCAAACAAAAAAAAAATATAATAGAAACTGATAAAACTCTTGTGATACTGACTATGTCTCTATATTGTTTGTATTATATTTTTCTGGCTTTATGAAATATTTTCTCCTTGATCTGGGAGCTCTGTATTTTGGCTATCTAATTTTGAGATCTCTTTCAGAAGTGATTGGTGTATTCTTTAAATTTCTACTTTACACTCTGGATCGAATATATTGAAGTGGAATGTTCCATTATAATTTCATGAAATCTTATGTCTTCATTCATTTTTTTGATTATAAATTTCAGGTAATATAATAAATATGTAGTCTGTGTCTTGTTTTTTTCAATGAGATATTTTAAATTTTTATTTTTTAAATCATTTTAACTATTTTATTGTTTCTTGATTTTTCATAGTCTTTATATTTTACTCTCTCAATTCTAATTTTTAAGAAATTATTTTTTTCTATGAGTTTCTATACCCCCTTTTTTATGTGGCCTATTCTACTTTTTAAGTAGTTATTTTCTTCTGTGAATTTATATTTACAAATTGGAAAATATAACTAAAGATTAGAAAGTCCAATATTAGACGAGTTGTGGGAACATAGGCATCAAAGTGTACTGTTTGAAGCTATGAATTTATGGACTTATTTTGGAAAATAATTTAGAATCACTGAAAACAAGGGGCTACAATTTTCACACTCTTTGACTCAGTCATTCAACTACTAGCCATATATACTGCAAGGAGACATCTCCTATATGAAGAAAATCTTTATACACATGAGATATTTAAAGACAATTTTGATAGGAAAAAATGAAAACAAATGTCTATTGATTAAGAATGGAAAAATATTTCTTTCCATGGATGTATGGGACTGTGTTGAAGAAATTATGAAAGTAATGAATAGAAGGAAAGATGGAAAAACTCTATACGTATTGATCCAGAATAAGCAGTGAAAAACTAATATAAACACATTACAAAAATGTAAGCAGAAAAAAATTGCCACACAAAAACAAAATTTAATATAAAGTCAAGCATGAATAAAAAAGCAAAATGACAAGATATCCTCACCCCACCTTTTTGATGATGTGAGTTGTCCATTAATGTTAAACATTGATTATTTTTTAAGACTTTTCCACTTCATTGAATAGCTGTATTTGGCATTTTTGTGTGTCTTTCAAATATGTTATAAGGGATGTGTCTCTAGAAAGGGGATGGAAAAATATCTTGGTGTAAATTGCAGTGATTTTTAGTGGGGTAGTTACATGTGTCATTGTTCAAAACTTATTTCCAAATTATTAATATTTGCAATAGAGTGATCATTTAAAGTAAAGGTCCCCAATAATATATCCATCAAATCATGTGATTAATCCCACATTTTTCTTCTGCATTTCTGTTCCCATAGTTCTTTTGCTGGATATGGATAGCATTCTTTCTCATAAGTTCCTTGTGATTGTCCTGAATCATTGCATTGCTACTAGTAGAATAGTTCATTACATTTGATTGTGCCACAATCAGTCTGTATGTACAGTATTCTACTGACTCTGCTCCTTTAACTCTGCTTCATTCCTGCAGGTCTTTCCAGTTCTCATGGAATTCCTCCAATTCATCATTCCTTTCAGCACAATAGTATTCCATCACCATCAGATACCACAATTTATTCAACCATTCCCCAGTTGATAAACACCTCATTTTCTAGTTTTTTGCCACTACAAAAAGTGTAGCTATAAATACTTTTGTACACATATTTTTCCTCATTATTTCTTTGGGGTACAAACCCAGCAGTGGTATGGCTGGGTCCAAGGATAGGCATTCTTTTAAAGCTCTTTGAGCATAGTTCCAAATTGCCTTTCAGAATGGTATGGTCAATTCACAACTCCACCAGCAATACATTAGAATCCCAATTTTGCCACATCTCTTCCAACATTTATCATTTCCTTTACTGTCATATTAGCTAATCTGCTAGGTGTGAGATGGTACCTCAGAATTGTTTTGATTTAATTGCAATGATTTGTAATGATATGAAGATAAGCTTATTCTAAAAACAGAAAAAGAAACAGAACATAGTATTCCTATAGAAAGGCTGTTGATATCAACCTCTAGGCAAGTGTTGTTGAAGGTCTTCAAATTTGTATGCTCAAACAGCAACTTCAAGTTGCCTGTGAGCTCTGGCATTATCCCAGAGAGAGGAGAGAGGAAGTGTTCACTTTGGGCGCCTGGGCAGAGGAATGCAAAACTGCCCTTGGGCACTGGGAAGATGGGGACCAGAGCAGTTCCCCCATGCTGACTGGGCATGTGTGCCAATACTGCACCAACACTGCTGTTTTCTATAAAGGTAGGCAGTTGACTTTGTTATTTGTATAGATCACAGGAAAGGTAATATAGTCAATGCTCTAGCCAGATAAGAACAGAAGAATAGCAAATTGGTTCATTTCAAATTAGAAGTCCTTTGTATCTTTTGTCACATAACTACAGAATTTTTCTCCTAGAATGCCTTAGCAATTGAGGTTTTACTTGTTATCAAGCATCTTTCTTGATATGGGCTGTTATATCCTTCTCTGTTATACTTTTATGACTTGAGTTGCACACATAATGGAGTTTTCATGGATTTCCTTTAAAGTATGTGAAGGGTTTTTTTTAATTACCTTAGTTTCTCACAAATGATTATCACTAGGGTACTGACAACTTTGTCATGGGTCTCAGCAAAATGTCTCTCTGGTATACTCACTGGGCAAGTAATCTTCCTTTAGAGGTCATTGTTCATCTCTGTTCCAAAAATAGCACAGTCATAAGGTTGCTCTTCCATATAATAAAATTAAATTAAAAATTAAAAAATGTTCTTATTTTGTCTTTGTATTCTCAATGCTTAATATAGTGTAGAGTAACCACTTTATAAATAATAATTGAATTATTAGCAAATTATTATAATTAGATAGAAATATACTTCACAGCTTGTTATTTTTCATTATTGTGATTAGTTTGTCTCTGTAATTTCCTGAGTTTATTGAAGAATCAAGAGATACAATAAGCAAAACACTCCAATCTTTCTGTCAGTCATATAGGGTGCAATGAAGTAACACTTATTGTCCATAATGCATCTTCAGCCTTGAATTGTCCTTTAATTCCAAAGCATTATGTGTATTTTTGGGGGAGACAAATCTAAATTCCTTGTTATGGACTAATCCCGTTTTTAATCACATATTTATTAAATATAATTGTACAAAAGGTAGATGATATGATCAAATACATATATGTAGATGAATAAAAGTGGTCTGTATTATGCTAGTAATCATGATCAATATCATAAAGACCAGATTTTTGTGTTCTTTGTTTCCCTGGTGCTTAAAGCAATGTCCAGAACTTAGTTAATACTTAATAAATGTTTATTAACTGAATGAAAAAGAAGGAAGAAAGAAGGAATTTTTTTAAAAGAAAGAAGGAAGGCAGGGAAGAAGGAAGTAAAAATTCTCCTCATTAACCCTGGATTGATTTCAGTGGTGGGCAGGGAAGGGTTGTAGCCAAGATAGTAGAAAAGGTAACCAGCTCCACATGATCTCTAGAATGGTTTAGTATAAAAAGCACTTCTTATATCATACCACACTGAAAAAAATGAAGCTCATATGTCATCACAGCTAGATCTGAAGGCAGCTACACAAAGAACCTGAAGATTAGAATAGCACTTCCTTCATCACAGTAATAGAGCCCAACTTTAGCAGTTTTTTTTTTTATTTAAAAGAAAAGAAAAAGGCTGGAAAATGAGCAAAGACAACAAAAGAAACTCAACAAAGAAAGTTATTTTGGTGATAGGAAAGAACAAAACACAAACTCAGCACAAGATAACCAAGTCAATATTTCTACATTCAAAGCCTCCAAGAAAAATAGGAATTAGTATTAAGATGAAAAATAATTAATGGAGGTACTCAAAAAGAATTTTAAAAATTCAAAGAAGAGAGGGAGAAGCAAAATTAGGGAAAGAAATGAGACTGATACATGAAAATCATAAAAAGGAATCAATAACTTGGTAAAGGAGGTGTAAAAAAGACTTAAGTTAGTACCTTAAAAAACAGAATACAATCAAATTGTGGCACTCAGTGGTTTCAGAACTGGTTGAATTTGGTATTTATGCATTTTGATGAGAAAAAATTGGCATCATATTTGATGTTTGGCATTCCATGTACTTGCTAGAACTTGGCATCATAATCATGAGAAGCATATGCCTATTTCAGCTGAAACAAAGGATCACATGTTAATTCGAGAGCATAAAGAAGAGATCAATACTGAGGAGCTACAGGAATTTTAAAGGGAGAAGCAAGAACTGGTGTCAAGACAAATTTTCCTTAGGTGAAGAGGGTTAAAGGAGGATGTCTCCTTTTCATTAATCAAGGAAATGTGTATGAAATGGGTGGAAACAAAAAACATTGTTGAACAATATCACTCTGAAAAAGCTTTAAGAAGAATTGTAAATTTGTTTAGTGACCAGACTGTTTCCCCCTTTAGAGGAATTTTGAAATGTAGACAAAAACAAATATCTTTGAATGGGTTTCTTCAGAAATTTAAACCTGGTGGATCTCAAGCAGGGTTCAGTGCTGATAAGGGATAGATAGGATAAAGCGAAAGTTTTCCGGAAGAGCAGTTGCCCTTAGATATTATAGAAGGGGTATTCTCTTCCAGCTAATAACATTCCTCCTCCTTGCCATCTCCTTAGGCCATGAAATACTCACAATACAGGTAAAGCTAAATTAAAATTATTTTATTAAATCTATTATCTTTATTTATATCTATATATTACTAATGTTTACTTAGTAAAATACCACTTAATTTATGTTTATAAAGCTATATAAAATCTGGGATTTTGGTGTGTCATGAATGGGTTAAATTAATTTACATTATTCCTTATGGGAAAAATTCATTTGGTACATGACCTTTTTGGTATTTGATCTGTTTTCTGGAATGAATTAATGATTAGTACCAAGATACTGATTCTTAAGGGTTGGTATGAGCTGGCTCTAGGGTGCCTTGGATGTGGTTCTATTATCTGCCCTACTGTGTACATAATTTTATTCTAGGCTCTTGGATATATGCAAAGAAGCATATTTTGCTTGATGCTTCCAGCAAAAATTCCTGTTATGGAATTCTGGATATATCACATAAGTGCTTTAATCTATAGGATTTCAATGCAATTCTTATGTGACACAATCATGCCATTTATTGGTCATTTTTAAAGTAACAGCTTTGAATCAAAATGTTAATGTCAGTATAAAGAGCAACTTTGGTATAATGGGAAAAATACTGCATTTTGGAGTCATTAGAGCCTGATTTCAAATGACCCCTCCATCACTTAGAAGTCAAGATACCTTGTAAAGACCAATTAATCCCTTTCACCCTCAGTTTCTTTATCTGGAAAATGGAGGTAATAAAGTCTATATTACACATTATGAAAGGGTTGTTTTGAGCATCAAATGAGTTAATATATGTAAAGTGCTTTGTAAATGTTAAAGCACCATATAAATGTCAGTTATTAACAAAGATTTTTAATACTAGAAACCTGGAGGGGACCTTAGAGAATTAATCTAATTTTCTCATTTTACAGATGAGAAATCTGAGGTCTATAGAAATTATGGCTTTCTCAATATCACATAATCCATGCTTCTGGGTTACCTCTTTGACATTTGGAAGACTGGGAGAGGGAGAAAATTTGTGATTCCTTCATAATATGGCATACATATATATATATATATATATATATATATATATACATATGTGTGTATATCTGTGGAGAGACAGGGAGAGAGAGAGAAGGTGAGGATAAGTTCTCTTCAGGTCAATTAAGTTAAAAAATTGTATACTAGATGCTTTTAAAAATGGCTTTAGGAGAGTTTAAGGGAAATGATCTTACTATCTAGCATATGATAAATTTGTGAAAAGAGAGAATTTTTTTCTTAAAATATCTTTTCATTGGGCATTTTATCAAGTTATATTTTCTAGTATTAAACTCTAGAATGGAAGATAGTGGATTTCTAGAGCATTGCTCAAAATACCTTGACAAGATAGATTACGTAGAATGTAGTTCAGCTATGTTTGAAGGTTGATTGACTTATTCCATTAGCATTTACCTTTATAGTCCTACGAAAAGTATGTGTTCCAATCTTGATATTAAGATTATTAACATATTTAATTTCTCTTGATGCTATTCCTTTCAAATAGCAATATTTATTATTTTACTAATCAATTGAACAATCATGCTTCTGAGATGGGAAATTTTCTTTGAAATATCTACTTATGAATTATCCTATTCTCTTTTTCTAGTTTCTACACAAGGTGATCCTCCCTATTCACTGGAAATCTTTCAAAGAGTACCAAATACCCTATCTGAGAACATACCTTTGAGTTTTTATTACTTTAATTTCTGATACTTCTTCTTTATGACCTTACTTTCCTGAATGCTTCTAACAACATGCTACTCTGTTTTAGTCTCACTCCATCTGAGATAATTTGTCTGATTATTCCCCACCTATCACAATGCATATAATTGTTTCAAATTAATAATCAAACAGTAGACTCAATTAATTCTTAGAAAATACTCTTATTGAAATTCCATAAGAACAGCAGTTACAAAATATTTTTCCCTAAAACCTGGAGAGTACTTTCCAACAAACAAATATTAATTACAGGGCTTCTGGTGGTATCATGAACAATATAGAAAATCATGTCATATTGTTAGAAAGTCACATTCTTTAGTTGGCCAAAGCAATTTACAAGACCAGAACTGAATGGCCCCTATGCCCTTTTTTCTCTAGAGAATCCTTGTGACATCCACTATAGGGCAGGACATCAATGTTTGAGAAGAATGGATCACCCAATTTCAAGGTTAGATTGGCTCCTTATATAGTAGACCTAGACAGGACAGATGACTTGGACACAGGGTTTTCTCCTCCCAGGGTGAGATATCTGTGCTATAGGTGGATCAGTTAGAGTCCCAGAACATATTCTTCAATAGGTAGCTATGATCTCTATTATAATTATCCATAGGGTAAGCTGAGTATTATCTGGATTTTTTTTTACTTTTTATAGAAACTTTATTTTCCAAATGAAGTATTACAATTATCTTTTCTGAATTTTTTTCCTCAAATAAGTATAAGCTCTTAGCCTAGGATTTGGAAAAGTCTATTAAATTTCATTTTTAGGGACTCTGTTTTTATTTGATAATTCTTGCTAGTGAGTGACTCCATTCTAATTTATGGTGATATTTTCCAGATTCCTATTTGAAATTCTTCAAAATCAGTGCCTAGAAAAACATTAGAACAATTTGTATTTGATGGTCCTTTTATAAGACAATCAAGCTATTCAAAGTCTCATAGTCTAGGGGGTCTGAAATAATTTGCCTTTATATCTCATTCTGTCATTTCCTCTTCTAGTCTTCTACTTTGCTAAAGTCTAAAGAGATATACCTTTATGCAGAGAATGCTGATGCATTTTCACTTCACTCCACATTGTCTAAATCTTTAACAATCCCTGAAATCAATTTGCCACCTTATGGACAAACTTTTCCTCTGCAACAACTTGTGTTTAAATCATGGTCAAATCAGAAATGCCATTGATTCTGAATGGTTTGTCTAAATGTCTTTTCCTTAAGCCTCCCATGCTGTCACTCTTTTTATAACTTTCAAGACTTTCCCATCATGTAAACCTTCTTACACTTCTATAGTAAGAGTTATTTAAAATTTTTCTTCAGTAATATTTTATTGCATTTCCCAAATTACATGTGTTAAATATTAATAATCCATACTCTGCTAAAATCATAAGCCTACAAATAAAATATCACAGTACATCTGAACAGACATTTAAGATAGTTCATAGTGAGAAGATGTGATTCTAAGTACAAAGAACTTCCTTTAATACAGGATCAGCTTGAGATGGTCAACAGAATTTGGCCCAGATCTTGTCCAAATATTCAGCAGAGGAGATGTGGGGAGCTGAGATTAGGAAGTATTAAAAGAATGTTTGATTCAGAGGTTGTTTAATCAAGATATCTTGGTTAGGCTCTGTTGGTAACAAGTTTATATCAGAGTCTTTGGCTTCCCTACAAAAACCATTGTCCTGCATCCCTAGAATTTTGCAGGGATGTTATACATTCCTTGAGAGTCACATTCTATTTCATTGCAATTTCATTTCATTATATTACCTTATATGATTATGTATACCATATATGTTTAAATAACAAAATTCTTATATAGAAATAATTTTTAACATTTGCTTTCTTACAGTTTATGATTCAAATTCTCTCTCTTCCTCTCTCCTCTTCAATTCTCAAAATGTTAATTGATCTGATATAAATTATAAATCTGTGATCATGCAATATACATATATGTATACATTTCCATGCTTGTTATGTTGTTAAAGACATATAATTAATTGCTTATGGGTAGGATAAGCTAACATAATAAAAATTACAATTTAACCAAATTAATTTAGTTATTCAGTGCCATACCTATCAAACTATCAAGAAACATTTTTATTGAATTAGAAAAAATATAACAAAATTCATTTGGAAGAAGAAAAGTTCAAGAATATCAAGGGAAATAATAAAAAAACAATATGAATGATGGGGACCTAGTAATACCAGATCTTAAACTGTACTATAAAGTAGTGGTCATCCAAACAATATGGTACTGGCTAAGAGACAGAAGGGGGAATCAGTAGAATAGACTTGGTGTAAGTGACCTCAGCAAGACAATCTATGATAAACCCAAACTTCCCAGCTTTGGGGACAAAAATCCACTATTTGACAAAAAGTGCTGGGAAAATTGGAAAACAGTATGGGACATATTAGGTTTAGATCAACATCTAACACACTACACCAAGATAAATTCAGCATGAGTGAATGACAAATATAAAGAAGGAAACTATAAGTAAATTAGGTGAACATAGAACAATATATTTGTCAGATCTATGGGAAAAGAGAGACTTTATGACCAAGCAAGAGATAGAATATATTACAAAAAGTAAAATGAATAATTTTGATTGCATTAAAACAGAAAAGGTTTTGTACAAACAAAACCAATGCAACCAGAATTAAAAGGGAAGCAACAAGTTGGGAAAAACTCTTTATATCAAAAAACTCTGACAAAGATCTAAATACACAAATTTATAAGGAGCTAAATCAATTGTACAAAAAATCAAGCCTTTCCCCAATTGATAAATAGGCAAGAGACACGGATAGGCAATTTTCAGATAATGAAATCAAAACTATCAATAAACACATGAAAAAGTGTTCTAAATCTCTTACAATAAGAGAAATGCAAATCAAAACAAATCTGATATACCACCTCATATCTAGCAGATTGGCTAACATGACAGCAAAGGAAAGTAATACATGATGGAGGGGATGTGGCAAAATTGGGACACTTATGAATTGCTGGTGGAGTTGTGAATTGATCCAAACATTCTGGAAGATAATTTGGAACTATTCACAAAGGGCTTTAAAAGACTGCCATCTCTTTGATCCAACCATACCACTGCTGGATTTATACCCCAAAGAAATAATAAGGAAAAAGACCTGTACAAAAATATTTATAGCTCTTTGTGGTGGCAAAAATTGGAAAATGAGAAAACTGTGGTATCTGTTGGTGATGGAATTCTATTGTGCTAAAAGGAATAATGAATTGGAGGATTTCCATGTGAACTGGAACAACCTTCAGGAATTGATGCAGAGTAAAAAGAGCAGAACCAGGAAAACTTTATACATAGAGACTGACACACTTTGTCACAATCAAATGTAATGGACCTTTTTACTATCTGCTGTGAAATGATCCAGGACAATTCTGTAGGACTTCTGAGAGAGAATACTATCCACATAGAACTGTGGGAGTAGAAACACAGAAGAAAAATCTACTGCTTTATCACATGTTTGGATGGGGATATGATTGAGGATGTAGATTCTAATTTATCACTCTAGTGCAAATATTAATAATATGGAAATAGGTCTTGATCAATGACACATGAAGTGGGTAGGAGGAGGATAAAAAAGGAACATGAATCATGTAACCATGGAAAATATTCTAAATTAATTAATTAAATAAACCAACTTAATAAAAAAAGAAAAAATAAAGACATATCACAAATACAGGGGAAAAAAACTAGTCAATGAAATAAAGTAAAAATGGCATGCTTTTATATGTATTCAGATTCCATCAGTTCTTTCTGTAGTGGTAAATACCATTTTTCGCCATGAGTTCTTTGGAGTATGCTTAGATCCTCATAGCAAGAGTTGTTAACCCTTATTTTTCCTATCATGTTCTTCTTGGCAATCTGTTAAAGCCTATGGCACCTTTCTTAGAAAAAAAAATTATTTTAAGTGTGTAAAATAAAATACAAAAAGTTATAAAGGAAACCAGCTACATTGAAATATTTTTTCTATATTATTTTAAAGTACCTTTGTGTTCAAAGTATGTTACCTTTAAGATTTCCTCCCTTCCCTTCCCTTCCTTTCCATGCCCTTCTTTTGAATCTGCCAATAAGTTAAAGATTCCTTTTTTTTTTTTTAATCCAAAGATGACAATCAGTGCTTAGGAAAAGCCAGCTATTAACAACCTGCTGAGTTTGTTTTTATATGTCCTTCTGAATTATATTAAGGCATCTAAAATTAATTTGTTGCAAAATTACATTTGTGCATCTATGTCCATCATAAATAATATAACTTTTTGATTAAAACAATGGAACAATTCTAAAGGCTTCTTTTAGGTCATTCAGGCTCTAATCATTTCTAGGGCTCTTTTGCGTGTAAAGTGACTTTTTATGAAGTTTTGAAATGGGAACATATCTTCTAGTTTCTAAAAGTAATTATTTTGTCTGTATAGTAGAGGTATTTATGCTTTTTCCTTTTTCTATTATGCTTTTTTCATATTAGTACACTGACAGCTCTATGCCCTATCTAAAATGCTGTCTGCTATTTAGATCTTGCTTTATGTTTTTTATTTTATCATTTTCTCAGGTATTTATGTTCTGATATGACAATATTGATTTGCAACTTCAGTTATATTTCCTCTAGTGAATGTATGTGAAAATAGTACTTTTCATTGAAGAAAAGTACATAGAAAAATTAAAATATATACAGTGTTACTATATTAAATTATTTTACTTTTTTACATTTTATTGCATATTTCTATCATTTAAACATTGTTATTGTTAAGATATGTTACATTTTGCTTGGATACAATGAATGACAAACAAAATTTGATTCATATAGAGGCAAAAAAAGACACAATGGACACAGTCTTGGGATTGCAGTCAGAAAGACCTGAGTTCAAATCCATTCTCAGATATGACTTGACTGTGTCTCTGGATGAGTTGTTTAACATCTGCCTACATTAGTTCCCTGAACCATTAGTAATAACATTTACCTCATAGGGTTTTTGTGGGAATCAAATTATATATATATATATATATATATATATATATATATATATGTAAAACATTTGGCAGAGTGCCTTGCATGTTAATATTTTTAAATGTTTATTTCTTCTCTTTCCTTAACTTTGAATCATATAAGTTAATGTTATTGTACACTAGTTTGGTAGTCAGGATCCTTGTGCTTCAGCTTAAATTTGTCAAATCAGTGCCTAAGTTGGTGCCTATGACCATGGCATCTAACTTTTATGTGTCCTTTTGAATTATTTAAAATATTTCCCATATCTATATCCCACTCAACATACTTCCTGTCATATAATAGTTCAAATCCTTATGATCTCATATATGGGTACATTGCAAAAGAAAAAAAAAAGCTTATAAATGTTTCACATTCAAATTTTCCCTCTATTACAGTACACTCTATTAATCATTGTCAGACTGCTCTTGCTAAAATGTCTCCATGTCTCTGCATAGCTTAGGCACTGTCAATGTTTCCTTATTTTCTATTTGCAGGGAGCCATCAAGTTTGTGCTGGATAGTCAACAAAAAAAGGTCAGTATTTTTTGTTGTCTGGTATATATAATAAAAGAAAGTGTATTTCACCTAATCTTTTATCTTTACCTATCTTAATTAGCATTCTCATGAAAAAAAAAGATCTTGAAAGTGATAATGATTTTAATGCTATATAATAAATCTAGTGGGGGTTTTTGGGGGGGAGTGATGGAAAAGGATCCCAGTGAATGAAATTAACTGGATTTAAATGTGTCTGCTAATTCCAAATCATGAAGTTATTTTGGAGCAAGAACTACCCGTATGTTGTTGTTTTGTCTATCATTTTTTAAAAATATCAATTCCATCATGGGGTGATGTTTTTACTTGTGCATGAATTGGATTTGAGTTATGCAGGGTTATACAAAGTTGTCAGTCTCATTCCCTCTTCTGTATTAATTAAAGTGAATTGGCAAGAAAAATATCAAAATGACTGGCAATGCTTTGGGATAAGGTGGATGACTTTGCATCTTCGATATCTGATCTAGCTGTAAGTGCTCCAAAATGCCTACTTCAGTTTCCTTCATTGCCATTCAAAAAATTATTTTCATTTCCTCATTCCACTGGGGGAAATCTTCATATGTTTGCTATAGATAACACCACCCTCCCAACGCACCAATGGTTTTGTGGACCATTAGTTAACTTCAAGTTAGTCTAGCCCATTTGCAGAGATGGTCTATCAGGGTGTGGCTATTGTGCATGCTACCGATTGTTGGAACCACAAGTAAGAATTGAGTTCCAGGTGGATGCCTAGTGTGGATTTATGAGCAGTCTTTTCTTTTTAACCATTACCTCCCATCTTAAAATCCATAGTGTATATGCCTTGTTTCCAAGGCAGAAGAGTGGTAAGAGATGGGCAACTGGGGTTAAATGACTTCCTTAGGATAACACAGCTGGGAAATGTCTGAGGCCTGATTTTAATCCAAATCCTCCCATCTCAAAGCCTTACTCTTAGTTCACTGAGATACCTAGCTGCTTGTAAGTGTACAGTCTTCAAAAGGGCTATTCAGGTCCTTATACTAAAAATGCTAGTCCTCCTTGAACATTCATATATCCTACATGTATGTAACCAGGTTAGGAGGTGGGAGGGTAGGCAAGGAAGGTAGTTTAAAGAAAAGTTTTAATATTATTACCTTGGAGGACTAAGTTGGCCTAGCTAAGAACAACTTTATTGCCAGAGAGGGGTTTTCTCTGCCCAATAGATGGCCCTGAAAATCTGAATGCCTATAGATAATAGCAAAGCACTTGATGACCATTTGACCTTAGAATACATAGTGTGATGGGCAGGGGAATACAAAAGAAGATGCAATCTGAAGCTGAATGATATATACCAGGGAATGCTGGAAGCTCTTCAATATAGGAGGTGTGAGTTTTTCTTCACATAGATGCACCCTAGTTACATAGATTCTTAAGTTTAGGCTCTTCAACATATATTCTCTAGTTACATATTTTCCTACATATGTCTTCCATCACATATTCCCTAATAATATATATTTTTAAAATATATACATTTAAATATATACTTTTCTCTAGTAGCACTACAGTGACTTGTGGAAAAGAATAAGCAATCTATGAATAGTGATATATATTTTCTTTTTACTTTACTTTTTATACTACTTAGCTAAACATTTTATTTTTTGACATATATTCTTTTGGTGAGTAAAAATAAACCATCAATGAGAACTTATGGGCTATGATTTTATTTGTTATTTAAAATTAATTTTATATGTTAATTATTTGTGCTTTAATCTTTCTTAAAATATATTAATTTATTTATTTTATTGTATTTCATAAAAATAAAGAACAAAAATATTTAAATGAATAAATACAAAAAAAATTATGTGCTAAAACCCAAACTCCATGGTGTTTACACTTATCTTCTCTTTTCATTTCTTCATATATTTCCATTCATTTTCTTTATATTTCCAATATTTTTCATTTCTAATGAGAATGTTATTCATTACATTCAAATATTACAATCTATTAAGCCATTTCTCTCAATGATTGCATTTATGTTTCCAGTTATTTTCTCATTACTGTTCCTCAGTTAACATGAATTCAGGACAATATTTTGTTAGACTGATCCTTAAGCAGCAGCCAAAATCTCTTGCCAGACCAAACTTTTTCTAAAACCAAGTCTTTCCAGCTTTGTTATATCCAGTGGAAATTTTGTTCCATTGAAACATCCTCCCAGAAGTACAGGATTACCTCCATAGTTTACAGCTAGTAATTTTCTGAGGTTTGATTAGAACTAATGAAGATGTGTCTTCCTGAATCCAGGCCTCATACTTTATCCATTGGGCCACCTAGCTGCCCCCACCTTCAGGCTACTTTGATGCTTTTCCTATTATTATTATTATTAAACTATTATGCCCAATTATATGGCAACAAATATAGAAATATGGATGATTTGGATGAATACTTACAAAAACATAAACTGCCTAGATGAACACAGGAAGAAATAAATTACCTAAACAACCCCATATCAGAAAGAGAAATTGAACCAGTCATCAAAGAACTCCCTAAGAAAAAAATCCCCAGGTCCAGATGGATTCACAAATGAATTCTATCAAATATTCAAAGAACAACTAATCCCAATATTATACAAACTATTTCACAGAATAAGCAAAGAAGGAGTTCTACCAAATTCATTTTACAACACAAACATGGTACTGATCCCAAAGCCAGGCAGGTCAAAAATAGAAAAAGGAAAGAAAACTATAGACCAATCTCCCTAATGAATATAGATGCAAAAATCTTAAATAGGATACTAGCAAAAAGACTCCAGCAAGTCATCACAAGGGTTATCCACAATGACCAGGTAGGATTCATACCAGGAATGCAAGGATGGTTCAATATTAGGAAAACCATCCACATAATTGATCATATTAACAAGCAAACCAACAAAAATCACATGATTATCTCAATAGATGCAGAAAAAGCCTTCGATAAAATATAACACCCATTCCTATAGAAAACACTAGAAAGTATACGAATAGAAGGGGCTTTCCTAAAAACAATAAACCGTATATATCTAAAACCATCAGGAAACATCATCTGCAAAGGGGATAAACTAGAAGCCTTCCCAATAACATCAGGAGTGAAACAAGGATGCCAATGATCACATCTATTATTTAACATTGTACTAAAAACATTAGAAGTAGCAATTAGAGAAGGAAAAGAAATTGGCAATGAGGAGACTAAGCAATCACTCTTTGTGGATGATATGATGGTTTACTTAAAGAATACTAGATAATCAACAAAAAAGCTAGTTGAAACAATCAATAATTTTAGCAAAGTTGTAGGAGAAAAAATGAATCCGCATAAGTCATCAGCATTTCTATATATCTCCAACACAACTAGATCTAAATAATTGAAAAAACATTGATTGCTCATGGGTGGGATGAGATAACATAAAAAAAAAAACAATCCTACCCAAATTAATTTACTTATTTAGTGCCATAGGCATTGAACTACCAAGAAACTTTTTTACTGAATTAGAAAAATCCATAACAAAGTTCATTTGGAAGAACAAAAGATCAAGGATATCCAGGGAAATCATGAAAAAAATGCAAAGGAAGGAGGAGTTGCAGTCCCAGATCTCAATTTTTACTATAAAGCAGTGGTTATCAAAACAATTTGGTACTGGCTAAGAGACAGAAAGGAGGATCAGAGGAATAGACTTGGGTTAAGTGACCTCAGCAAGACAGTCTATGATAAACCCAAAGATCCCAGTTTGTGGGACCATAACCCACTATTTGATATAAACTGCTGGGAAAATTGGAAGATAGTATGGGAGAGATTAGGTTTGGATCAACATCTCACACCCTACACCAAGAGAAACCCAGAATGGGTGAATTACCTGAATATAAAGAAGGAAACTATAAACAAGTTAGGGGAATATAGAACAGTATACTTGTCAAATCTTTGGGAAAGGAAAGAATTTAAAACCAAGTAAGAGCTAGAAAAAAAATTACAAAATGAAAAATCAATAATTTTGATTACATTCAATTAAAAAGTTTTTGTGCAAACAAAATTAATCCATCCAAAGTAAGAAGGGAAGGAACGAATTGGGAAACAATCTTGACTACAAAAACCTCTGATAAAGGTCTAATTACTCAAATTTATAAAGAGCTAAACCAATTGTACAAAAAAATCAAGCCATTCTCCAATTGATAAATGGGCAAGAGACATGAATAGGCAATTTTCAGTTAAAGAAATCAAAACTATTAATAAGCACATTAATAAGTGTTCTAAATTCTAAATTCTAAGTTCTAAAAGTTCTCTTATAATCAGAAAAATGTAAATCAAAACAACTCTGAGGGATCACCTCACAATTAGCACATTGGCTAACATGACAGCAAAGCAAAGTAATGAATGCTGGAGGGGATGTGTCAAAGTCAAGACATTAATGCATTGCTGGTGGAGTTGTGAATTGATCCAACCATTCTGGAGGGTAATTTGGAGCTATGCCCAAAGAGTGCTAAAAGACTGTCTGCCCTTTGATCCAACCATAGCACTGGTTTGTACCCGAAAGAGATAATAAGGGAAAAGACATGTACAAAAAATATTTATAGCTGCTCTCTTTGTGGTGGCAAAAAAAACTGGAAACTGAGGGGATGCCCTTCAATTTTGGAATGGGAATGGCTGAACAAATTTTGGTATGTGTTGGTGATGGAATACTATTGCACTCAAAGGAATAATAAAGTGGAGGAATTCCATGGGAACTGGAACAATCTCCAGGAAGTGATGCAGATTGAGAGGTGCAAAACCAGGAAAACACTGTACACAAAGACTGATACACTGTGATACAATCAAATGTAATGAACTTCTCCATTTGTGGGAATGCAATGACCCTGGACAACCTGGAAGAATCTACGAGAAAAACCATTATCCACATCCAGAGGAAAATCTGTTTGAGTAAAAACACCAAAGAAAAACAAATGCTTGAATAAATGGGTCGAAGGGATGTAGTTGAGGATTTAGACTCTAAATGAACATTCTTGTGCAAACAACAACATGGAAATAAGTTCTGATCAAGGACACAAGTAACACCCAAAGAAATAGTGTGTTGGCTGTGTCAAAGGTGGGTGGAGGGGAGGGAGGGAAACAATGTTATTATTGTAACCAAGAAATAATGTTCTAAATTAACTAAATAAATGAATTTAAATTGGGGGGGGGAAGATTTTTCCATCTATGTTTATTAAGGAGATTGGTCTGTAGTTTTCTTTCTCTGTTTTTGACTTGTCTGGCTTTGGAATCAGTATCATATTTGTTTCATAAAAGGAATTTGGTAGAACTGCTTTTTTGCTTATTCTGTGAAATACTTTATATAATATTGGGGTTGGTTGTTGTTTGAATGTTGTGATATGGAAATCACTTTAAAAGACTGATATATATTAATTTAAGGTCGCCAAGGAATTTAGCTACGTAATTCCTAAATGAAAACTCAAGTCAGCAGTCGACCTTTAATTACAAACAGGAGGAAGAAAGGTATGAGAGAGAGAGAGAGAGAGAGAGAGAGAGAGAGAGAGAGAGAGAGAGAGAGAGAGAGAGAGGGGAGAGAAGGGAATAGGGCTTACATAGCCACTCTGCTTAGGCTGGGCCAAAGGCCCAAGGCCTTGGATAGCCAAGGCAAAGAAAAGAGATCAGTCCCTATCACTCATGTGACCAAAATAGAGAAACAGTCTGAGGGCCTCCACTCCAAGCACCAGGCTCCAACCACCATACCTTTCTCCACCCAGGAAGTCCCAGCACTCCTGAGCTTTCCTCTACCTCACTTCCTGTGTCTCCCCTGTGCCAATGGTGGCTCTAGCTTAACCCAGGACCGCCCAGAGGTCTGTCCCTTTTGCAAATGTCTGTTGAAGGCCATATTCTCAAATAATTAAATCTTGAGCTTTGCTGCAGCCCTTTCTAAATCCTGTTACCTTGAGTAGGGTGGAGATTGTAGTTTCCAAGACCCGATTCTGTCATTCCAAGTATCTCTATTGTTATTGATCAGGAAATAGCCAAATCCCATCCTCTAAAGAATGGTTTGAACAGGGTTGAGTAGTATTGAAATTCATAATGTAAGAATTATTTTGTGAATCCATTTGGACCAGGGGATTTTTTCTTAGGGGGTTCTTGGCTTGTTCAAATTATTTTTCTGATATGGGGTTGTTTAGGTATTCTATTTCTTCTTCTGTTAATCTAGGCAATTTATATTTTTGTAGATATTCATCCATATTACCTTGGTTTCCTTATTTATTGCAATATAATTGGGCAAAATAGTTTTTAATAATTATCTTAATTTCCTCTTCATTAGAGGTGAAGTCTTCCTTTTCATCTTGGATACTGTCAATTTGCTTTTCTCCTTTCCTTTTTTTAATTAGACTGACCAGTACTTTGTCTATTTTATTTGTTTTTTCAAAGTACCAGCTTCTAGTCTTATTTATTAAATCAATAGTTCTTTGACTTTCAATTTTATTAATTTCTCCTTTGGTTTTTAGGATCTCTAATTTAATTTCCATCTGAGGATTTTAAAATTGTGCACATTTTAGTCTTTTTAATTTGCATGCCCAATTAATAGACCTCTGCCCTCCCTAACTTGTTAACATATAAACTCAAAGGTACAAATTTCCTCCTAAGTAGTGCTTTGACTGTATCCCATGGAATTTGGAAGGATATCTCATAATTGTTATTTTCTTCAACAAAATCATTAATTTTTTCTGTGATTTGTTCTTCAACCAATTTCAGAGAATTGTATTATTTAATTTCCAATTAAATTTTGATTTACCTCTTCATGTACCTTTACTAATTATCATTTTCATTGCATTGTGATCTGAGCAGTTTGCATTTAGTATTTATACTCTTTTGCACTTGTTTACAATGTTTTTATGCCCTAGTACATGATCAATCTTTGTGAATGTACCATGAGCTGCTGAAAAGAAGGTGTATTCCTTTGTGTCCCTATTTATTTTTCTCCACATATCTACTAACTCTTAATTTTCTAAGATTTAATTCATTTCTCTTACCTCTTTGTTATTTATTTTTTAATTTAATTTATCTAGTTCTGATAGAGGAAGTTTCAGGTCCCCACTAGTATAGTTTTTCTATCTATTTCATCCTTGAGCTCCACTAGTTTCTCCTTTAGAAATTTAGATTCTATGCCATCTGGTGCATACATGTTGAGTACTGATATTTCCTCACTGTCTATACGGCCTTTTATCAGGATGTAATTACCTTCTGTATCTCTTTTGACTAGATATATATTTTACTTTGGCTTTGTCATATATCATGATTGTGACTTTTACCTTCTTTTACTCAGTTGATGCCCAATAGATTTGGTGCCATCCACTTACTTTTACACTATGTGTGTTTACCTTCCTCATGTTTATTTCTTGTAGAAAACATATGGTAGGATTTTGGTTTCTAATCCACTCTACTATTTGCTTGTGTTTTATGGGTGAGTTCATTACATTCATATTCAGTTATGATTACCAGCTGTGTATTTACCAACATTTTGATTTCTACTCCTAATCATGCCCTTTATTTTTTCACTATTTCCTTCAACTCCATTGTTTCCTTTTTAATCAGTTCCCCTAATTCCCACCCTTATTTTACTTCCCTTTCTATCCCCCCCCCCCCCGTTCTTATTCCTCTCTTGTTTTCTTTATGGTCATTTTAAACTACCCCCCACCCTCTCCATCCCTTTTACTTCTCTATAGGGCACAATTCAATTCTCTGCCCCACTAGATTGGATTGGATTGGATTGTTCTCCCCTCTTTGAGTAAATTTCAATTTATGTAAGAATTGAGTATTTCCTGTCTCCAACATCTTTACCCTTCAAATGTATTGGTGTTCTTCCCCACTCCCACCATTTGCTTTTTTGTGACATATAAATTTACCACATTTTGTTTTTTCCCATTTTTCTTAGTATTAACTTCTTTTTTAAACTCTAGTTATATATATATATATATATGTTTATGCTTACATATCTCTTTATACTTATCTATGTCTTCACATTTCATCCTATACAGTTTGTTGCTGTTCCCTCTAAGTATAATTCTTCTAGACACCCAGGTGATGATAACAACTTTTAAGAGTTACCAATAACCCCTTTTCTTATAGGGATACATATCCTTTTAACTTATTGAGTCCCCTTAAAAAGTTTTTTTTGTTTGTTTTCCCCCCTTTCTTAATTATCTTTTGATGATTCCCTTGAGTTCTATATTTGGACATCAAAATTTCTGCTCAGGTCTGGCCTTTTCTTTATGAATTCTTGGGAATCTTCTATTTTATTAAATGACCATACTTTTGTCTGTATGGATATAGTCAGTTTTGCTGAGTAATTGATTTTTGGTTGTAGACTTTGTTCCCTTGCATTCTGGAATATCATATTCCACACCTTTTGGTCCTTCAGTGTAGATGCAGCCAGATCCTGTGTTTTCCTAACTGTAGTTTGATGGAATCTGAATGACTTCTTCTTAGCAGCTTGTAATATGTTTTCCTTGGTCTGGTAGTTCTTGAATATGTCTACAACATTCTTGGGTGTTGTCGGTTGGGGATTAAGTGCAGGAGGTGATCTGTGGATTCTTTTAATCTCCACTTTTCCCTATTGTTCTAGAATATCAGGTCAGTTTTCTGGGATAATTTCCTGTAATATGATGTCCAGGCTTTTTCTTTTGTCATGGTCTTCTGGTAGACTAATGATTCTTAAGTGGTCTCTCCTGGACCTGTTTTCTAAATCTTCTGTTTTGTGGATGAGGTGTTTCATACTTTCCTCAATTTTTTCATTCTTTTGATTTTATTTTATAGTTTTCTGCTGCCTTGTGAGGTCACTTGATTGTAGTTTTTGTATTATAGTTTTTAACAACTGAATTTAATCCCTGGCTTTTTGGTCATCCTTCTCCTTCTGGTTTCATTTTCTTTGGAGTTCATCTTTCATCTCCTTTGTCTCATTTTCAAGCTGGTTAAGTTTGGCTCTCAAGGCCCTAATTGTCTCATTTTACTCAAATGCCTCTGTTTTCAGATGGCATATCTTGCTTTTTAAGTTCTTTTGTCAGTTGTCTTCAGCCTTAATTGTTTTTTGAATTGTTTCAAGTTCTTCCAAAGACTTTGTTCAAATTGCTAGAATTTCTATATTTTTGTTTGGTCTTCCTTGATCTTCCTCTGTTTCATTTCCTCTTTGTTAATTGCCTGGATAGAAGCCGTCGATAGTAATTTATTTTTTCCCTATTGTTTGCTCATATTTTCTTCTTGTTTCCCCCATGTAGTTGCCTGTAGTATTTGTCCTCTAATTATGTGCTGGAACTGAGGACTTGGACCTTTCTGTCCTGATCAAGCTTCTTTTCTGCTCTGCTGATTGGTCAGGTTGAGCCCTGATGTCATATTTTCCTCAGCTGTCAGGAGAAGCTGAAAAGGAGCTAGGCTTCCCACCTTGTTATTAAGGTGTTCTATAGTAGTTGCAGTTTTCACCCTTGGAGCTTAGTCAGCAAGGTTCTCAGAGCAGTATGTTGGGGAGGGATGTTGGAACTTGAGATTCCCTGACCTCTGAAGGCTTGATAAGATTAAGCCAGGGCAGAGTTTTTCTTGCAGAGCTGGATGTGCCCTGAGTCCAAAATCTCAGGAAGGAGAAGCAATATGAAGTGTCTCGGGTGCTGATACTAGACTGCTTTCTCTGTGCTTCTCCTCCAGCTGCCTCCCCGCTGCCTGTATTCAAAGCCCTCAGCCTGGCACAGCTCTGCCCTCAAGGTATTCCCTCCAGACTAGTGCCCTTGCCTGCCCAGAGATTTTAGCCACTGCTTGAGGCTTAGTACTGCGAGTGGGGGAGGGATCCTGGGACCTTCCTTCTTCCTTCCCCTTAAACTCAAGTGTTCTAGAATTCTGCCTTTTTGTAGGGTGTACCTTTTCAATTGAGTCCAGCAGGAGGGTTCCTTAGCTTTGTCCTGTTGTTAGATTTGATTATCAGTCCCCTAGAAACATTTTATTTTTAATCTGTGAGGAAGGGTTTTCAGAGGTCTGAACTTTTACTGCCTCTACGCTGCTATCTTGACTTTGCCCCATTCATCAAGATTTTTTGTCAGAATTCTCTGTAAGAGACTGATCATCACCTGGAAGATGGTTCTTTACTTTAGATCCAGTGTGGCTTTAGGGAGGACTGATTTAGTGGTTGAGAATAGGTTTATTTCCTGACAACTCCAAAATAAATGCCAGAAACAGAAAAAGAGGTCTTAACAAATGTTCATCCATATGCCCAAGGCCTTTAATATCATCACTCATGGGGACCTGTGGAAATTCATGGCAAAATTCAGTTTCCTATTTGGATTGTGTGCTGGCTGTATGATAGCCTGCATGCATGGGTTCTGGATATTGGAGAACATGCTTTGGTGCTTTTCCAATTACAAGGGAATAACACAGGGCTATGTACTCAGTTTCATTTTTTCAGCAACAATCTTGAATGACTTCAAAAGGATAAAAATGACATCAAGGTCAGATACTGTACTGATGATAAGGTCAAGGTAGAGTTGGTGAATGACTTTCTGTTCTGAGATAATTATTCTCTTAAGGTAGACTCTGAATCTGAGATGTAGCAGAATATGGATATATTCTCTGATACTTGTATGAATTATGGTTTGAAAATCAACAGGAAACAGTTCCTCTACCAAAGAACACCAGACTATACATATGTGAACCATCTATAACAGAAAATGGTGAAATTTGAAGGTTAAATTCACTTATCTAAATAGTATGCTTTCCATGGCTGTCTATATATATATATATATATATATATATATATATATATATATATATATATATATATATATATATATATATATATATGATGAAGTTGATGAATGTATTGCCAGTGCTATCTCAGTGTTTGGGAGGCTCTAAAGAAAAGTGTGGGAGAGAAAAGATATGAGATTGTCAACAAACTGAAGGCCTACAGAGCCATTGTGCTGAACTTATTGTTGCATGTCTTTGAAACCTGGACAGTATACCACTCCAATGACCCATACTGAATTGTTTCATGTTGAATTGTTTTAGGAAGATCCTAAAGATCACCTCTCAAGATTAGATACTTGACAATGAGGTCCTTTCTCAAGCTGAATGGCTAAGCACTTGGACACTGCTGTAGAGAGCTCAATTGTGATGGGCTTGCTGCATTGTTTAAATCGCAAACGCATATTTTCCCAAAAAAAAACTATTTTGCAGAGAACTAACACAAGGCAAACATTCACATTTAGGCCAGAAGTGACATAAGGACAATCTCAAAATGTATTTTAAAAAATAAACAGTAGAGGAAAAGGGCTGGAGGAGCATCTATTATGTTTCAGCTACGGTTATAAAAGTCAGGGGTAACAATTATGATCTCAGAGAAAGCAAAAGTGAAAAGTAATCAAATTAAAAGAGACAAAGAAGGTAATTATATTTTGATAAACTAAATGAAGATGTTGAAATAACCTCAATATTAGACACATACCAAATATTATAATATTCAAATTCCTAAAGGAGATGTTACACAAGTTAAAAGAAGAAATAGGACCTAAAACTTTATTAGTAGGGGACATTAACTTTCCCTTCTTCAACTTAAATAATTCAAACTAAAAAACAAACAAGAAAGAAATAAGGAGATTGATACATTTTTAGAAAAGTAAAATTTGAAAGACTATTAGCAAAAACAGAATGGGAATCAAAGGAATATGCCTATTTCTCTGCAATGTGAAGATTTGATTTAGCTACCTCCTGATTGTAACAATGGAGATACTTGGTCTAACAGAATCAGGAATGTCTTGAGAACTTTTGCTCCACCCTACTTAGTCTAACAAGGTCAGGAATGTCTGCATCCATACTTAAGGATTAAGTATCTAGGAGGATGGCCTTTGATAGACATGTGCAGAAACAGCTGACAGACCCCTGGCTGTCCTAAGTCAAGTTAAGCTACCATTGGTATAGATAAGATGCAGGAAAGTGACATAAAACCATCTATATAGGGTACATCACTTCCTCTCTTTGGGCTCTTTCCCCAGAGAGGTGGATCTGGCTGGTGACTTCCTGTGACCTGCCAGGGTGCCAGTTCAATCCTGGAACTTGAACCTGGAGGACCTCCCTCAGACAGTTTCCTTGCGATGGTCTCGTGGTGAGTAATAAGATAGACTTCCTTTTCCCTTGGTGCTCAGGGGAGGCCCCCTTGGCCAAGGGCTTGAACTCCTGCCTGTCTCAGCCTGAGCCAGAGCAGTTTAAATTAACTATTTCCTTTCTCTCTTCTCCTGAATTCCTTCTCTCTATATTAATTAAAAACACCATAATTTATAGCTGACTTGGGTATTTTATTTGGGATATCCCATGGCAACCAATAATTAAATATAGTTTAGGTCACAACGCTAAAATTATCTTTACAGCAATATATGGCACCTTCATAAAAATTGTCTTATAATAAGACATAAAAGCCTAGCAACCAAATGAAGAAAAGTAGAAATATTAAGTGGATTCTTTTCAGACTGTTATAGAATAACAATTATACTCAACAAAGGGCTGATGAATAAAACGTAATTGGAAAGTAAATAATGTTATGCCAAAGAGCAAGTGGGTCAAAGAACATATCATAGAAATAATCAACAATTTCAATAAAGAGAATAACAAAAATGATACTGAAATTTTTGGTATACAGACAAAACTATACCATGGGGAAAATTTATATTTAGTAAATCAATGTATTGGGCATGTAACTAAAAACCTAAGGGGGAAAATAAAAACCCCAATAAAACAACAAATTAGAAATTCTGAAATTCAAAGGAGAGATTAATAAAATTGAAAGTAAGCCAACCATTGAACTAATGAATAAGACAACAATCTGAATTTATGAAAAAATAATAAAACAGATAAATCATTGGTCAATTGGATCAAAAAAATAGGAAAGAAAAAACCAAATCACCAGTATCAGAAAATTAAAAGAGTAAATTTGCAAATAATGAAGAGGAAATCAAAACCATTATTGAATTATCTTGCCCAATTACATGCCAATAAATCTGGCAATCTAAGGGATTTAGATATTTTTTAAAGAATATATATAAATTGTTCAGATTAAAAGAAGAGGAAAGAGGATACTTAAACATCTTCATCTCAGAACAAGAAATTGTTTCAAAGCAGTTGGGGCTCTAGGGGTGGCAAAGGGCCCAGACTCTGTCAGAAGAAGTTCCAAAGTAAATTTCAACTAGCACATTATCTGACCTTTGAGATGTGTCCAGAGGTCTCTCAGAGGGTGAGGGCATACTCCATCTAGATGTGATGATCCAGTTGAGTAATGGAGATGAGACACTATGTGCTCAGTCCCACATGCATAGGTGTCACATAGCATTCTGCCATCGCATGGAATCTCATTTATTATAAAGGTTTGTGATTACATACTTCTTTGGCACACAATCAATATTCTACATATGCGTTTCCATAGTACTTAACAACAGATTCATAGCCTAAGGAGATAGTCAATTGGGAAACCAATTGTGGGGCATACATGCCTAAATATTGTTCAACAGCAAATATAGTGAAGATATTAGGACAATTGGTTAAAATACATGCTGAACAAGAAATTCCAAGAGTCAGGGGGGTTAACATATACATCTGTAGGACCACCGAGAAAGTCAGAGTCATTTGATGGCAGCAGTACTATCAAGAAGTGAAAATTCCTGCTTGTACTTGGGCTGCAGGTGTCTTGATTTGTTTCCATTTTGGTAGAGCACTCTATGCTGTTGTCTTGACATAGACTCTCTGTATCTGTATTCTCTTCATCAACTTCCTGCTGGGGTGTGTCATGTAGCTTGTTGTTGGAGTGAGAGTCATGATAAGGATGTTTCCTAACGGTCCCAACCTTTAACTTAAACATTTAGATAATACCACCCTAGTAAATAGCTAAATTATACTCCTGACATTTAATTGTAGGCTAATCAGAATCTCAGAAATGCAGGGGAAAAGATCTTATTTAGAGATATACATGTACAGACTAAACATCAGCTATCAATTGTAAATCTTGAAATCTCTCAAACTTGTGAATGTTAAAAATTTCCACATTGAGGAATCCTCCATTGGAACAAATTCCCTACTGGGAAACATTCCCCATTTTGATGTGAGAACTCCCCAGGATCAGAAATGGGAGGACCTCTACTCCACCCGTACTTAAGACTGCTTTAGGGGAGAAAACTCTTTGCTATGGGAGGACCTCTACTCCACCCATACTTAAGACTGCTTTAGGGGAGAAAACTACTTGCTAAAAAAAAGAAAGTACTTGGACCCATGCTTATAATAAGGCAAGGAGTTCTTTAAGCCTGGCCTGTTTTTAGAATTGATACAATGGGATGCTAGGTACCTAAAAGGGGCGGGTAAGTTTTCTCTTGATGAGATTAGTTGACTCAGCTGTGTTTTCTCTCGTTCAGACTTACTGAGGAGATTGGTCTACACAGCAGCATTTTTTTCTGATTCAGACTTACTGAGGAGATTGGTCGACTTAGCAGGAATTTAGATGGGCAGTCCTTTGGAAAGCATCTACAGTGATTGGTAGATGTAGGGACTTAGGGGAGGTGACATGGGAGAAAAAACCCCTATATAAGAAAAAGCAGAATCTCTTGAGGATATATATTCTCTTGGAGGAATTCCTTTTGGAGGATCTCTGATGAGGATCGCTTGGGAAGAATCTCTTGAGAGAGGCTCTGGAGAAGGGAAGCTCTTGGAGGACAATCTCTAAGGAGGTCTTGCTGGAGCTCCTCTGAGGGGACTCTGTCCCTCTGGAGGCTCTGGAGAGAGGCCTTTTGGAACAGTCTCTGGCTGGAAGGCTCTCTGGTGAAGTCAGCTGAGATGGAGCTGGCCTGGTGTCACTTGAATCCTTGCTTAGTCAGACCTTGTGATGAATGTTAAAAGACTGACTGACTGATTCTCTCTCTTAAGACTCAGGTCTAGGCCATATTGGCTTGAGGCCCTTCATAATTATTCCTTTCCTACTCTTTCTCTCTTTCTCTAATTCCTCATTATATTATTAATTAAAAATCTCTATAAAACCCAGTTGACTTGGGTATTTGAATAATTGGGAATATTTCCCTGGTGACCACCTTATATTTGATTTAAAAACCAAGACACTGTAGTGAAACATATTTTCTGCGGTCAAATTTACTCACCCTCTCTTATATCTATCACAATTTATATCTTCCACCATTTTAACTCACTACAGTTTAAGAACTCAACCATTTTAAATCTCACACAATAAAGTAAAGGTATAATAGATGTGGTTACTTTCATCTCAAAGAACAAACATTTCACCCATAATCAATAATATTCCAATTTCAATCATTATCATAATTTGGAAACAGGTTGCTTGCATGTTCACATATTTACCTCAAATAAATGTAAAGTTCTTATTAACTTTGATGCATAGAAGCTTCACTTATTTACATATCACTATAGTGGTGAAAAATTACCCCATCCTATCTTAAGCATGTTTAAATTTAGTATAATCCTACTCATGATAGAATGTTTTCATGTTCTCTAAGGATCCTTTTTACTGCAGTAGAAAAAGAGAGGAGTAACAGGTAACTTGCTGTAATGGAGGAAAAGGGTGTGTGTGATGAGACAGGTTAACTCAAAAAGCAAATTAAAATTTTTGATAGTAGTGTTTTAAAATTATAGGCTACTTGTTTTCAAAATTATATGTGGATTCCCATACATAAAGGTGAATGATGTGATCCTTTTTCCAGTAACCAATCAAATTATTTGTAATCAAAAAACCTGTTTTTGGTTGTTAACCAGTGTATTTGATTAACTCTAGCTGGGAGGAGAAATAAAAGAAGGGGGAACTAGAGAATGATTTCCTCAAGTTTGTATCCTAGCAACTCCAAACAATCTCCTTTGAGGAGTTAACACAGTCAACTTCTCAAAGTGCGATCCCAAATCCACACTATGTACTCACCATGGCCCACACAGAAGCATCCACAGGAAAGACTGATATGTAGATATACAAAGGTAATCTAGATATTTTCTCAAAAATTTTTATCCTAACCACCTGAACGATGAATCTTTCAATTCTGATATATTCTCATTAGCATCTTAAATAGTTGATCCAATTATTTGTAAGTTATTGTATTATTAATTTGGTTTAACTAACTTTAGCATATCAATTGCTGTGATTAAGGGGGAACTCTGTTCTTTAATCTGAGCTTCTTTAGAATTCAGAATTTGTAGTTTGGACTTTGCACTTTTATCACTTAGCCAAATTATACAGTTTCAACTGAAAGTCCCTTTTTGTTTGTTTGTTTGTTTGTTTGTTGTTTCAAGAAAAGCTCATATTGTTACTTAATAGTAGTATATAGATATTATGGTATTTGGGCATACTCAAATAAGCTCTTAAAATTCCTGTTAATATATCTTATTGTCAGATAAAAATCTATTCCAGCTGTCAATAATTTCTTAGGGCATTCAAATTGTATCTCTAAAATCTAGATAAGGTAACTGAGAATTTTTACCTGTTTAAAATGTTTTGCTATTTTGGTCCTTTATATAAATGTTAGATAATTGCAAGCACTTTGATCTCCTTCATGTGCTTGAGAAAGGGGTTAATTTCCTTTTGGAAAAGGTCCAAGACAGTGGCCGCATGGCTGCACTTGGCTATTTTCCCAGTCAAGGTACTTTGCTGAAGGAAAAACTTTATTCCTTTCTTTCCAATTTAGCACTTAAGTTACATGTTTTTTAAAACCTTGATATTAAATCACTCCCATTATATATTTATTAAAAACTTAACAACTTCCAAATTGACTTTGATTAAAATTCCCTAAGAATGTTTCCTTAAGATTCCAATTTTCCTTTCAAACTTCTGCTCCAAGCAGAATAAAATTTTCATTTTTTATCTCTATTACTCTTACTATAAATAGGGGAGAGGTGACTACCTTTTACATATATTTTATAGCTGAATAATGAATCTTATTTATTTTCTGAATAGGTCAAATTTCCTTTGCCAATAGCATTATACATAGTTTGTATAAAAATTAATTTTCTCCACAGCACAACTTTATACAAATTTTGTGTATATCCATTATCACATGATAACAGATTATATTTGAATAGGTAGAAACAATTTCTCAGTACAATCAAGCACAACATTGATTAAAAATCCCAATTTAAGCCATATACCAAATTCTTAATACCTATACAAATATACATGTTGATTAAGAAATTAAACTTCTAAAATCTCAATGCTATCATGTAAATCACCTGTTGCAATTTTTTCTTTAGCAGTACATGTAATTAAAAGATATCCCATATAAAACCCAAATTTTAAATTGTAGAAAAGATTCTTCGCAATACACTGAAAACTGTTGTCTGACTGAATTTTGCACATAAATATTATCCCATATGATTTTTTTTTTTGCTTTGAAAAGGAAAAATTCCCTCTTGGTGTCAAGCTGGTTATTAATTACAATGAAACAGTTCTGACATTTCTTAGTGACAATAAACAATTCTCTAGTGTAGGTACTGTGTAGAATCAAATTTTGCTAGCATTTCACCTTTGATTGATATACAATTATCAACATAAAAATCACACTATATCATGGTACATTTTCAGAATAACTAGTAATTTTCCAAAGTTATATATATAAGTTTTTAATATTAAATCTTAGCGAATAGTCAATTTATGGGATAAAATTTCCATTTGTGTGTTCCAAATCAATCCCTTTTTCTTTTCCTGGAGGGCCCATCCAAAAAAAGAAAGAAGACTTATGGAATACTCTGTCAATTTTAAAGGCCAAAATTAATTACCTGCTTTTGGGAGGACTTTGATCATAATTTGTGAATGCCCAATTGGTGAGACACTGAGACAAGGACTTGTAGTACAGACACACATAGAGATGTATAAAACAAATATTAAACACAGACTAGGAGTCAGATCCTAATAAGCCTACCACTTTTCTCTTGAAAAGTCAGGCTCAGCTCCAGCAGACCTTCCCCAAGACTCTGCCTCCACATGGATTTGGTGGTGTCTTCAGCCAGGGTTCTACCAATGCAGTCTCCTACAAAGCTAAGGCAGGAATCTCCAAAACCAACCTCTCCAAAAACCAGGAAAGGAAGGCCAGCTATTCAGCCAGTATGCTGACAAAAGATCCAGAAAAAGAGTCTCCTCCTTCAGTACAGCTCACTGAAGCAGTGTGAATCCAAAGACAAACTTGAAAGGAGAAGAAGTTCAAAGAAGTCCCTTGGACAGGAAGTTCAGGACCTTTTATAGTCATTTCCCCACATCACTTCCTATCTCTTCCCCACTTTATAGGAACCAATCTCAATCTTTCAATTTGCCTACCACTACCCAATGGATGAGGCAGTGGCCTCTGGAGTTGTCACCAACTTTAGCAAGTGACTTACTAACTCTCTTACTTATTGTCAAGTAGGGATACTTTAAGTTCTTGATTTGATTAGTGAGGGAGAGTTAATCCTATCTTCACAATGCTTGTGACATTGTGAAAGAGCTTTTGAAAACAGTGAATATTTCTAAAATTTTTCAAGGGGTAACCCTAGGTTTCATCAATGAAACCCTCCTCTCTGCTATTACCATTGTTCTGAATACTATCACAATGCCTATCTGGCACCTTTAAGTAGCTCTGGAGAAGAATTCATGATGACTGATGAGGACATAAGGGAAGAGGAAGAATTGGTACAGCCTGTGAGAAAGAGGCTAGAGGAAGTACTTGATGGTCAACATACTCACTCAGGTGGAAAAGATATCAGGAATAGGGATGCTCCTGAAGAAAAGAGGACTGAAGAAAAGGAGAAAGAGGTTCATGAGGAAGAGGAAAAGCAGGACCAAGACCATTAGAGAGAGAAGGTACAGTCCAATAGATCCAGCCAAGATTTATATGAAAAGCAACAGGAGGACCACCACAACCAAAGCCAGTAGTATCCAAGAACTTAAGTGTATCTACCATACTTATAAGCAAGTCCCCTAAAGGGAAAAGTTGGGCATCAGAGAGTACATACTTACACTTTTGAAAGACATTTCCCTTTCTTCTTCCTTCCTGCATCAAAGGAAGGGAGGAACTAAGTAGATTAAAGCTAGACATACAACCTTCCCTTCTTATGTAGGGATCACATGTCCAGTATGATAAATTTTCTTAGAACTTTGACATCTTTAGCTCTTTGACATAGGTTCAGCATTTTCTTTCTCCTTCTGAGTTTTTTAAAGTAAGAGAGGTGCTTCTTCACTACATGATCTTTCCCCAGTAACCTGCTTGATAATATCCAACTCTTAAGAAATTGTTTTTTCATTTTGGATTGTTGCTCCACATGTGAATTCAGGTTACTGAATTGTTATGCCCAGGCTGATCCTGAGATGAAGAAGAGTGAGTAAAATAAGGGTGTGTCACTCAATCTGTTATTTCTAAACCCAATGTCAGAATTCCTTTATGAAATATTTAGAACTAAAGCTGGTATAAACTGGGAATACCCTCAGGAATCCAATTCACCTTCATATAGTTTCCTTAAAAGTTAAATATAAGTTTTATTGTTCTTACTTTATTCTGGATTGTGAAATGAGGCTTCCAGAAAGAGACACTCACAGATTGGCTTAAGTCAAGGATCTTCAGCACCCCTTAAGTGGGTGAGCAAACGAAAGTAGTGGTTTGTGAAATTTTCTGTGTGGTGTTCCAAGTAAGGTTGGAGTGATACTTCCAAGCAAGACTGAAGTTCCATTGGTAAGAAAAGAAGACTTGATACTGGCACCTGGACTTCCACACATGCAGGAGAGTGGATATGGAAGCTGTTGCCTTTTATTTGTTTGCAAGACTACATGGTGCCTGAATCTGTGATAGCCTCATTCTTGTTTTTAAAAAGATAAAAAAAAGAAATTGACTAAGTCATCAATGAATTCTCTATGAAAAATTCCCCAGGACGAGGTGGATTTACAAGATGAATTCTACAAAACATTTAAAGAACAATTAATTCCAAGATTATATAAACTATTTTAGAAAATATTTGAGCAAGGAACTCTTCCAAATTCTTTTTTCTGACAAAAATATGAATGAAAAAGAAAGTGACCTAAAAATAATCTTCCTAATGAATATTGATACCAACATTTTAAATAAAATCCTAGCAAAGCAATTGTAACAAAGAGCATACAGTATAACCATGTGGATTTCATGCCAGTGTTAGGGGTAAAACTTAGGGGTTATTGACTGAATATATTATACTTGTGGTCAGCAGAGATTAATTCAATCCCAATAAAATACTCAAGTCAGTTTGGGACTTTTGTGGAAGTTTAATTGCAATAGAGGGAAGAAATTAAGAAGAGAAAGAAAGGAAAGAGAATTTAAACTGCTCCAGCCCAGACTGAGCCAGTCAGGAGTTCAGAGGCCTTGGCCAAGGGGCCTTCTTAATCTAGCTTGGCTTCCAGCCACAAGGCTTCCCCCAAGATGAGGGGTCTCCTAGGAGGATAGCATTTTAGGAGGTAAAGGAAAAAAGGAATCAGCCTAAACTCCTCATCCAGGTTGCTCAGGGAAGATGCCTCACCTAACTGCCAAGACACCCAGCACACTTCCACGAGCCACACAAGCCAGAGAGAGAGCCATGTCTCTGTGAAAGAGAGACCAGAGAGAGGAAGTTATGTGAAATATATAGACCATCCTTTACATCACTTCCTGCATCTCACATGTACCAATGGTAGCTTAAGCTTTACTTAGGACAGCCCAAGGAGTCTGTCAGTTGTTTCTGATTTGTCATGTTCTAGCACATTTGGTCATATGCCATCCTCCTCACAGTTAATCCTTAAGTGGGGGTGTATACATTCCTTGGTTGCTAAATTTCTAAGACTAATCAAAATGGAGAAAATCTAAAATTCACACCAGAAATGTAGGGATGATTCTAAATTAGGAAAACTACAGCACAATTGATGACATAAAAAAACAAAACCAACAGAATCCCTATAAGTATCTCAATAGATGCAGAAAAAGCTTTTGACAAAATAGACCTGTTTTTATTAAAAACACTTGTCAATATTGGAATAAATGATTTTGCTTATTTTGCATATATCTTTCCAAGGTTTTTTTTTTCTTTTATGATCATCTTGCTTATCATTACTTTTGGTGCAGTCATATTCCATTAAAATAATATATCAGAATTTGTTCAGCCATTTGCTAATTGACAAACATGTGGTATTGAACCACATAATCAATCATGTTTTTCTTCTGCCTTTCTACTCCCATAGTTCTTTCTCTCAAAGTGGGTAGAATTCTTTTTCATAAGTCCCTTGGGATTGTCTTGGGTCTTTGCATTGCTACTAGAAAGAAGTCCATTACTTTTTATTCTTCCACAGTGTTTCAGTTTCTGTGCCACAATGTTCTCCAGGTTGTGCTCATTTTGCTCTGCATCAATTCCTGAAGGTCTTTCCTTTTCACACAGAAATTCTCCAATTCATTATTCCTATAAAACAATAGTATTACATCACCATCAGACACCACAATTTTTCCAGCCATTCCCCAATACAGGGACACTCCCTCATTTTCCAATTTTTTTTTTTTTTGCCACTAGCAAGCTTGGCAATAAATACTTGTGTACAAATATTTTCCTTATCTCTTTAGGGTACAAAACCAATAGTAGTATGGCTGGATCAAAGGGTATATATTCTTTTTTAAAATTTAGAATATTTTCCCATGGTTACATGATTCATGATCCATCCCACCTTGTTCTTTCCTCTCCCCTCCTGAATCTGACAAGCAGTTGCACTTGATGTGGATAGCATTCCTTCTCCTAAGTTCCTCTGGATTGTCCTGGGTCATTGCAATCCTGCTAGTAAAAATTAGATTTGATAGTGCCACAATGCATCAGTCTCTGTGTACAATGTTTTCCTGGTTTTGATCCTTTAACTCCACATCAATTCCTAGAGGCCATTCCAGTACACATGGAATTCCTCCAGTACTTTATTCATTTCAGCAAAATAATATTCCACCAAAAGGGTATGCGATCTTTTAAGGTCCTTTGGGCATAATTTCAAAATAGCTTCCAGAATGATTGGATCAATTCATAACTCCACCAGTCGAGCATTAACATCCCAATTTTGCCACATTCCCTCCAACATTTATTATTTTCCTTTGCTGTCATATTGACCAATCTGCTCTGTGTGAGATGGTGACTCAGACATGTTTTTAAAATTGCATTTCTCTAGTCAGGAGGGATTTAGAATACTTTTTCAGGTGATTATTGATAGTTTGGATTTGACTTAGTTTCTTATATATTTGAGAAATTAAACCTTTGTCAAAGAATTTTGTTATAAAAATGTTTTCCCAGTTTGTTACTTTTGTTCTAATTTTGGATGCAATTGTTCTATTTGTACCAAACTTTTAAAAAAACTTAATATAATCAAAATAATTCATTTTATATTTTGTAATGTTCTATATCTCTTGTTTGTTCTTAAATTTCTTCCTTTCCCACAGATATGAAAGGTATATTATCCTATGTCCATCTAATTTATTTATGACTTCACTCTAATTCATTTATCCATTTTGAATTTATCTTGGTATAGGGTGTGTGATGCTGATCTAAACAAAATTTTTCCCATACTCTTTTCCAACTTTCCCAGCAATTTTTGTCAAATAATGATTTCTTGTCCCAGAAGCTGGGATCTGTGGATTTATCATACACTATCTTGCTACTGGAATTTACCCATAGTCTATTCTATTGATTTACCTTCTGTCTCTTAGTATCATATTGTTTTGATGGCCACTGCTTTAGAGTACAATTTAAAAGCTGGTACTTCTAGGCTACCAACTGTGAAAGGGAATTTTTTGTTCTCTTTGTCTATTATGAGTTTATACTTATAAAAAGAATCCTTTAATCTCTTTGCCTAGTTGGAGTTCACACTTTGGTTAACATTAACTTAAGTACCCCTACTTAGTACCTTACTAGACTTAAGACAGTATTAAATTTCCTTTATCTATCTTTAAAATTGAATAAAAAAAAAAAAGATTGAACACCCTATTTACTGCTAGGTGAGAAGCCAGCAAGATACTTATAGAGCTCCGCACTTTTTCTAACTCAATTTATCAGAAACTTTTGAATTCTTTTAATAGTTCATACTCTCAGAAACTATTCAGTCAGGAAACTGTGAACTTTTGATGAGAAATTGACCTTCAGAAGGTGAGAAGTCAATCGCACAGACACTGCTCCATGGACAGTGCTAGACAATTTGGAAACTATGATTGGCCCCTGTGAAGAGGGAAGGAGACAAAAAGTCACCATAAAAGCAAGCCTGAACTCCCTTAGAGCAGATGGTCTTTGAGAAAATGGTCTGAAGAGATCTTCTTCTTGAGAGAGTCTTCTGACTGTTGAGAGTCTTCAAGGGACCTTTGTTGGAGACCAAGGTTTGGATTGTGGGCTTGGAACTCAGCTTCAACTTAGACTCTGACAACTGGACTACTCTATTGAGATATTCTTGATCTCTTGTTCTTCCAGATAAACTTTGTTATAGTTTTTTTTTTCTATTTCTATAAAAACGTTTTTGGTAATTTGATAGGTATGGCACTGAATAAGTAGATTAATTTGGGTAGGATTGTTATTTTTATTATGTTAGTTTGTCCTACCCATGAGCAATTAATGTTTTTCTAATTATTTAGATCTAGTTTTAATTGTGTGAAAAGTGTTTTGTAGTTGTATTCATATAGTTCCTATGTTTGTCTTGGCAAATATATTCCTAAATATTGTATACTATCTAAAGTGAGTTTAAATGGAGTTTCTCTTTCTAACTTTTGCTTTTGAGTTTTGTTGGAAATTTACAGAAATGTTGATGATTTATGTGGGTTTATTTTGTACCCCTCAACTTTACTAAAATTGTTAATAATTTCCACTAGCTTTTTAGTTAATTTTCTAAGTATTCTTTAAGTATATAATCATATCAGTGCAAAGAGTGATAGTTTAGTTTCCTCATTGCCTACTTTAATTCCTTCAAATTCTTTTTCTTCTCTATTTACTACTGCAAGCATTTCTAGTACAACATTAAATAACAGAGGTGATGATGGGTATCCTTGCTTCACTCCTGATCTCATTGGGAAGGCTTTTAACTTCTCCCCATGACAAATTATGCTTATTAATGGTTATATATATATACATATATATGTATATGTATATATATATATATATATATATTTAGTTTTTTGAGGAAAGGCCCTTCTATCCCTAAACTTTCTAGTATTTTCAACAGAAATGGGTATTGTATGTTATCAAAGCCTTTTTCATCTATTGAGATAATCATGTGATTTTGGTTGGTTTGGTTGTTAATGGGGCCAATTATTTGGATGGTTTCCCTAATTTTAAACCACCTTTGCATTCCTGGTATAAATCCTACCTGGTCATAGTAAATAACTTTAAGATAACTTGCTGGAGTCCTTTTGCTAGTATTTTATTTAACATTTTTGCATCTGTGTTCATTAGGGAGACTGGTTTATAGTTTTCCTTCTCTGTATTTGATCTTCCTGGTTTGAGAATCAAAACCATATTTCTGTCATAAAAGGGATTTGGTAAGACTCATACTTTGCTTATTTTGTCAAACAGGTTGTATAGCATTGGAATTAGTTATTCTTTAAATGTTTCATAGAATTCACTTGTGAATCCATCTGGCCTATGGATTTTTTTTCTTAGGGAGTTCATTAATGACCTGCTCAGTTTCTTTTTCTGATATGGAATTATTTAAGTATCTTATTTTCTCTTTTGTTATTCTGAAGATTTTATATTTGTGTAACTATTCATCTGCTTCATCTAGATTGTCATATTTCTTGTAATATAATTGAGCAAAATAGTTCTTAATAATTGCCCTAAAATCAATGAGATATAGAGGCAGAGTCAAGATGGTGGTGTAGAAACAGCAAAATTTCAGACCTCTGAATACCGCTCCTTACCAATTACAAACTAAATGCTTCCAGGCGTCTGAAAATCAAACCTAACAACAAGACAGAGCCAAGGAACTCTCCTGCTGGACTCAATCCAAAAAGTATGCCCTTCAAAAGCTGGAATTCAAGAACACTAGGGTTTAAGGGGAAGGAAGAAGGAAAATCCAAGGGCCCCTCCCCAACCACCTAGAGTGCTAAGCCTCCAACAGCAGTGGGAACCTCTGTGCAGACAAAAGCTCTGGCCTGGAGGGTGTACCTTGTAGGCAGGGCTGTGCCAGGTTCAAAGTGTCGAACACAAGGTGTGGGGAAGGAGTTGGAGAGGGAGCTAAGAGCGGGCAGCCTGGTCACAGAGGTTGAAACCCTCCATAGTGTTCCAGCCTTCCAGGAGGTGTTAGCTTCAGGGCATATCCAGGACAAACCAGCTGAACTTAATACCATCAAAAGCCTTCAGTGGTCAGGGAAGTCAAAGCTCCAATACCCCTCCCCCCATAGACTTCTGGACTTTAATACAATCAAAAGCCTCCAGAGGACAGGGAAGCTCAAACTCCAATACCCGTCTTCCACAGACTGCACAGAGATATCTTCTGTCAAAGCTCCAAGAAGGAAGACTGACAGAAAACCCCAAAACCAAAAAAAATGGAGAGGAACAAGAGCACAGACAAATATGGGGAATAAAGAAGGGGTAAATATGAACAAATAACAGAAAAAGAAGAAAGAAATCAAAATTGATAGCTTCTGTACAGGCAAAGAGCAAAGAGCAAAGGGAACAGTGGAGGAGGGATCATCAAATGATAAATCAGAAATCCCAGTGAATTGGATACAGGCTTTGGAAGAACTCAAAATGAAATTCAAAACACAATTAAGAGAGGCTGAAGACAACTGAGAAAAGAAAGATTTTAAAACCAAGTAAGAGCTATAAAACATCACAAAATGTAAAATCAATAATTTTGATTACATCAAATTAAAAAGGTTTTGTTCAAACAAAACCAATGCATCCAAAATTAGACTGGAAGCAACAAATTGGGAAACAATCTTGATTGCAAAAACCTCTGACAAAGGTCTAATTACTCAAATTTATAAAGAGCTAAACCAATTGTACAAAAAAATCAAGCCATTCAGCAATTGATAAATGGGCTAGGGACATGAACAGGCAATTTTCAGTTAAAGAAATCAAAACTATTAATAAGCACATGAAAAATTGTTCTAAATCTCCTATAATCAGAGAAATGCAAATCAAAACAACTCTGAGGTATCACCTCACACCTAGCAGATTGGCTAACATGACAGCAAAAGAAAGTAATGAATTCTGGAGGGGGTGTGGCAATGTTTGGACATTAATGCATTGCTGGTGGAGTTGTGAATTGATCCAACCATTCTGGAGGGCAATTTGGAACTACACCCAAAGGGTGCTAAAAGACTGTCTGACCTTTGATCCAGCCATAGTGCTTCTGGGTTTATACCCCAAGGATATAATAAGGAAAAAGATATGTACAAAAATATTCATAGCTGTGCTCTTTGTGGTGGCAAAAAATTGGAAAATGAGAGGATGCCCTTCAATTGGGGAATGGCTGAACAAATGTTGGTATATGTTGGTGATGGAATACTATTGTGCTCAAAGGAATAATAAAGTGGAGGAATTCCATGGGGACTGGAACAACCTCCAAGAATTGATACAGAGTGAAAGGAGCAGAACCAGGAGAACATTGTACACAGAGACCAATACACTGTGGTACAATTGAATGTAATGGACTTCTCCATTAGTGGCAATGCAGTGATCCTGAACAACTTTTCTTTCTGAGAAAAACCACTATCCACATTCAGAGGAAACACTGTGTGAGTAAAAACACCTAAGAAATCAACTGCTTGAATACACGGGTTGAAGTGATATGGTTGGGGGTGTTGACTCTAAATGAATATCCCAGTGCAAACAACAGCATTGAAATACGTTTTGATCAGGAACACAAGTAATACCCAATGAAATTGCACTTCGGCTGTGTAAAGGGTGGGTGGAGGGGAAGGAGGGAAATAAAGTGATTTTTGTAACCCCCCCCAAAATAAAATAATATATATTAAAAAATAATTGTTTTAATTTCCTGTTTCTTAGAGGTGAGATTACCCTTTTCATTTTTGTAACTGTTAATTTGATTCTCCTCTTTCTTTTTTAAATGATGTTAATCAAAGCTTTATCTATTTTGTTTTTCAATGAACCAGCTACTACTCTTCTTTATTAGCCAATGGTTCTTTTATTTTCAATTTTATTGATTTATCATTTAATTTTTATGATTTTCCATTTTGTTTTTTATCTGGGTTTTAAAAATTTGTTCTTTTTCTAGTTATTTTTATGTTGCATGCCCAATTCATTAATCTCCTCCCTTTCTAATTTTGTTGATATAGAAATTCCAGGATATGATTTTTTCACAGAGTACTTCTTTAGCTTTGTCCTTTGGATTTTGATATGTCATCTCCTCACTGGCATTCTCTTCAATGAAGTCCATAATTGTTTCTTTGATTTGTTCTTTGACCCACTAGTTTTGAAGAATTATATTATTTAATTTCCAATTGCTTTTAAATTTGACTCTCCATGAACTCTTATTGATTTTTAGAGCATTCTACTCTGAGAAAGTTGTGTTTATTAGTTCTGCTTTTCTGCATTTGTTTGCCATGTTTTTAAGCTCTAGTACCTGATCAATCTTTGTATATGTACCATGTGCTGCAGAAAGGAAGACATTCTTTTTATCCCTATTCAGTTTTCCATATACATCTATTACTTCTAATTTTTCTAACATTTCATTCAATTCTTTCAATTTTTTATTTATATTTTGGTTAAGTTTTCTAGTTCTGAAGGGAAAGGTTATGGTCACCCACTAGAATGGTTTTATTATATATTTTCTTCTTGAGCTCCTTCAATTTCTGCTTTAAAAACCCAGAGGCTCTACTATTTGGTGCATATATGTTGAGTACAGATATTTCTTCATTATTTATGTTACTTTTTATCAAGAAGTAGTTTCCTTCCTTGTCTCTTTTAATTGAATCTATTTTTAATTTAGCTTTATCTGATATGATGATCTTAGTTTCATCCCAATAGATTCTCTTCCACTCCCTTACCCTGTGTATCTCTACCTGCCTCAAGTATTTAATCTATTCTGATATCTACTTGTGTTTTAGGAATGAGTTCATCCCATTCACATTCACAGTAATGATTACCATCTCTGTATTCCCCTCAATTTTAACTTTCTTCTTTAATCCTAACCTTACTCCTTCTATTCTTTCCCTTCCCCCCTCCCAGTGTTTTTCTTTTAGTCAGTTTCCCACCTTTTTCCTTCCATTATTTTGTTCCCTTTAACACCCCTTCCCTTCTTACTTCTCTCTTTGAATATGACTTTTTTAATTCCCCCCACAACTTCTCTCTCCCTTGTATTTCTCCCCTCCCCACCACCCTTTTTCTTATTCCCCTTCTTATTATAGGGTATGATACAATTCTATAACCCCATTGAGTCTGGCTGTTCTCTCTCTGAGTCAATTCCAGGGAGTACATTTAAAGTATTACTCCTCACTAACCTCTACCTCCCTTCCATTTTATTGTTTTTCCCTACCTCCCATCCCTAGCACTTCATGTGATATATTTTGTCCCATTTTAACTACTGACAATGATAACAATTTTTAGTTGCATATATCTTGATTCCATATATGATTATAAGGCCTTTAACTTTATTGAAGTCATAAAATTTTTTCTATTCTTTGTTTACCTCTTCAATCTTCCCATGGATTTTATATTTTGTCCTCATATTTTCTGTTTAAATCTGTTCTTTTCTCAAGAATGCTTGGAAGTTTACAATTTTATTAAAGGACTGTACTTTCCCCTGAAAGAGTATATTCAGTTTTGCTAGGTATTTGATTCTTAGTTGTAGACCCTGTTCCCTTGCCTTCAGAAATATTATATTCTAAGCCCCCAGTCCTTTATTATGGAGGCTTCCGGGTCCTTTGTGATCCTGACTGGGGCTCCTTGATATCTGAATTGTTTCTTTATAGCTCTTTATGGTATTTTCTCCTTGATCTGGGATCTTTTCAACCTGGTTATAGCATTCCTGGGCATTTTCAATTGGGTATTTAATGCAGGAGGTTATCTGTGGATTCTTTCGATCTCTATTTTACCCTTGTGTTCAAGAATATCAGGGCAGTTCTCCTGGTTAATTTCCTATAGTATGATGTCAAGGCTTTTTTTCTGGTCATGACCTTTAGGTAGTCCAATAATTCTTAAATTGTCTATCCTGGATACATTTTCCAGGTCCTTTTGATTTTGTATTATAAAATCTTGATGTATCATGAAATCATTAGCTTTGTAAAGATTAAAATTATTATCCCATACTCCAAATATTATATTTAATAATATTTATTAAATATTTATCTTGAAGTATAAGGAAGTTAGGCTAGCAAAAACCAACAGCCACTCCTTCCTCCTCTCACATGGATCCAGAGAGTGTGTGTGGGTGGAAACAGAAACTCAAAACTCCCCCCACATAAAGAGATGCACAAACAGGAAAAGGAAAAGGGGGTTGTGTGAAATGTAGTCTCTAGGGATAAAGATTATGAATCAATACAATTTCCCCTGTGATCCTTTGGGAGACCAGTCTCCCCAACAGATCATGAAAACATTAACTTATAACTTGAACTAGAGGTATATACAAATGTTACAGTTTTTAAAGGGAACTTACAATAATTTGGGGATACAAGGAAAATAAGAGGGAAAAGGAACAAAACCAACAATAGGTGCATTGACAAAAAGCCAATTAGGGCTTTTTGGCATAAGAGTCCCCTTTGGAATAAGAGTGTACATTCAAAACAAAAGCATTTCAAACCCCCAAAGTTCAAATTCAACATATCTCAAAGTTCACTCTGAATCTTCTGGTACAGCATGTGGTATCTGCAGGCATCGTCATGGCGCCTTCTAGATTCTGAGAGGTAGTCTATAAATTTGGCTCAAATTCAAGTCAAAGTTCACAACAATAGCGTAGTCCTCCCTGAGGAAAATAATAATACATTCCACCCCAGAGGAGGATTCAGAGATACATACAGGAATTAGACAGGGAGACATGGTCAAGTCATAAGGCATATGAATCAAGTATCAAAAAATGTCAAGGAATCAAAGAAATTAAAATAAAAAATAACTTCTGAGTCAGATAAAAATATAAAAAGAAAACTTGAAGAAAGAAAAAAAATTCTGGGAAGAAGGAAAAAAAGAGAAAAAAAGAAAAAAAATATTATAACTCACAACAGGTTCTTGTAGTGATCCATGTCCCATAACCATACAACAACAATTAGTCACTAACACAATTTAGCAGTCTGGACTACAGTAAGTTATCATGTCATGAGAGAAAATAGAAAAAAAGAGACTAGATCTCAGGACACTTAGGAAATGGAATTTCCTGGTTCAACCCTTTTCTTTGTTTTTTCGGGATAATGGAGCCAGAGCAAACAATGCTATATGCTTGATATAGAGTGTGGTACAAGGAAGTCCTGCATTTAACACATGCTAAACAAGCTCAAGCTCAAGTCTCACACATGATCAAGTCATTGTGTTTTTGGGCAGAATGTCATCAGTTCCCATAGGATTGGTTTGTTTCCTTTCACCATTTTTGCACTTGTTTGCCACTATGCAAGTCAATTTCTGTGCTCCTTTCTGGTCTGGTCCATTTGTCCTCGGATTAGACATAGTCATTGAGCAAAAGTCTCATAATACTTAAATAACTAGTGGCAGGTTGCCATAGTCCAAAGCTTTTGGGGTATGTTTTTCTTTTATATGTTAGATAAATAGACATCTTAGGTTATGCTATTGAAAAGAGTAAAAGTAGTATAAAAATTTTAAATATTGTAAGGGGTAAATTTAGGGGTTATTGACTGAATACTAGTGACTGCCAGGAATTAATTCAATTCCCATAAAATACTCATCAGTTTGGGATTTTTATGGTGCTTTAATTACAATAGAGGGAAGAAATTAAGAAGAGAGAGAGAAAAGGAATTTGCACTGCTCTGGCAAGTCAGATCAGGGTTCAGAGACCTAGGCCAAGGAGTGTTCTCAATCTAGCTTGGCTTCCAGCCACAAAGTCCTCTCTGAGATGAGGGGCCTCCTAGAAGGATAGCATTTTAAGAGCTAAAGGAAAAAGGGAATCAGTCTAAACTATTCACCAAGCACTCTAAGAATTTCTCCCAGTCACCTCACTGGCAAGCCACAAACAGCCAAACTACCAGCACACCCAACACACTGCCATAAGCCACAAGAGCCAGAAAGACAGCCATGTCTCCGCAAGAGAGAACTTGGAGAGATGAAGTGACACAAAATACGTAGACCATTTTTTACATCACTTCCTGCATCTCATATGTACCAATGGTAGCTTAAGCTTGACTTAGGACAGCCCAGGGGGTCTGTAAGTTGTTTCTTATTTGTCACTTGCTAGCACATGTCTGTCATAGGCCATCCTCCTCAACGTTTAATCCTTAATTAGGGGGTATATATTCCTGGTGGCTAGGATTTTAAAGACTAATCAAGGTGGAGAAAATCTAAAATATACAATCCCTCCTGATGAGGATTTGGGGGACTTGTCTCCCCAGTTGATCACTAAACATAATCACCTTGCACCTCTAAAGTCTTCTAACTGCAGGTGCATACAAAATTTTACCTTCTAAGAGGAAACTACAATAGTTAGAGAGAAGAGGGGAAAAGAAGAGAGAAAGCAAAACCAATGTTTTGCTTGGCACATTGACAACAACCAATTAGGGAGTCCCCTTTTGGCATAGGAGTATACATTGAAATTAAATGTTCAATCAACCTTCAGTTCAATCAAACACACCCAAAATTCATTCTGGATCTTCTTGATGTAGTGTAGGTTTTCAGGCATCTTACTGCAAAAGTTTGTTCTCTGGACTTAGGACTTATCAAGCTTCTTTCCTTGAAGACATTTCTCAAACAAACAAACAAAAAGAATTAAATCTTGGATACCCCCACCCCTAAAGTTGGTGTTGAGATACACCCAGTTCAGCTTAGGATGCATGGCTGAGTTATGGGGGTGTATGAGTCAATTATCAAAAGAAAAGGAGAAAAACCAGACATAAAGGAAAAAAATGGAAGAAAGTTAAACTTTTGGGAGAAAGGGGAAAAATCAGAATCAGAATCAAAATATCAAAATTTATATATAAAAAAATTTTGAGTGAACAAGAATAAATTCATAATAGGCCCTTGTATTAGGGTCCAATGAATTTCTAACAGGCCCATGTATTAAGGTCCAATTAAAGTAATTTCTATCCCACAACTCTATAGGACAGAATGCAGTAATATTTCATTTACCCATTTGCAGCCAAGACTACAGGAAGTTGCCATACTATAAGAGAGAAAAAGGACCAGGAGAGGCGGAGTCAATATGGCATCATAGAGACAGCAAACGTTCAACTTCTAAAAACCCTTCCTTACCAGTTGCAAACTAAATGCTCCCAGGGAACTGAAAATCAAACCTAACAACAAGTTAGAGCCAAGAAACCCTCATGCTCTATTCAATTTAAAAAATATGCCCCCCAGGGGGCAGCTGGGTAGCTCAGTGGATTAAGAGCCAGTCCTAGAGACAGGAGGTCCTAGGTTCAAATCTGGCCTCAGCCACTTCCTAGCTGTGTGACCTTGGGCAAGTCACTTAACCCCCATTGCCTAGCCCTTACCACTCTTATGCCTTGGAGCCAATACACAGTATTGACTCCAAGACGGAAGGTAAGGGTTTAAAAAAAATATGCCCCCCAAAGCTGGAATTTGAGAACACTGCAGTTTAAGGGGAAGGAGGAAGGAAGGTCCTGGGACCCCTCACCCACCTAGAGCGCTAAGTGTCCAGTGGCAGCTGGAACCTCTGGGTGGGCAAAGGTGCTGGCCTGGGGGAAGCACCTTGCAGACAAAGCTGTGCCAGACTCAGAGCATCCAACACAGGCAGTGGAGAAGAAAATAGAGGAGAAACTCAGAGCGCAGAGTGGGAGGCATAGTTGCAGCAGCAGAGATACTCCATATCCCCCCCCTCCACTGAAGTTTTTACCCCAGGGAATATCCAGCAACCCAGCCAGACTTAATCCCATCAATTCTTCCAGAGGATAGGGAAGCTCAAACTCCAAAACCCCTCCCCAACAGACTGCTAGACTTAATCCCATCAAAGCTTCCAGAAGACAGAGAAGCTCTAGTTGTAACACCCCTCACCCACAGAATGCACTGATTTACTGACAAAACTCCAAGGGTGAAGGTGGTAAGAAAAGCCCAAAACCACAAAAAAATGAGAGGAGCAAGAGCTCAGGCAACAGCAGGGAGTAAAAAAAGGGGTAAATATGAGCAAACACAGAAGATGAAAAAGAAATTACAATTGACAGATTTTATACAGGCAATGAAAAAAGAGCAAACAGAACAGAGAAGGATGAGGGAACTCCAAGCAAAAAAAAAAAATAAGAAAAACTAGAAAACCCAGCAAACTAGATACAGGCTCTAGAAGAACTCAAAATAAAATTCAAAACACAATTAAGAAACACAAAACACAAATAAAAAAATTAAGAAAACACAATTAAGAGAAATTGAAGACAATTTTAAAAGCAAGATAAGTCATCTAGAAACAAAAAAACAGTGTCTTGAAATCTAAAATTAATCATCTTGAAAATGAGGCAAAGGAGATAAAAGAGGAGGCAAAGAAGATGAAAGCTGAACTCCAAAGAAAATCAAACCAGAAGGAGAAGGATGACCAAAAAGTCAGGTATGAAATCCAGTCTTTAAGTACAAGAATACAACAATCAAAAGCAAGTCACTTCACAAGGCAGCAGGACACTATGAAACAAAATCAAAAGAATGAAAAAATTAGGAAAATATGAAGCATCTCATTCACAGGACAGAAGATTTAGAAAAAAAGGTCCAGGAGAGATAACTTAAGAATCATTGGTCTAGGACTTCCCGTTAAACATGATGGCAATCTAGATGCAAATTGCTTCCTCTCCCCTGAACCAAACAAAATAGACTACCTCAAAAGAGCATAAAAATCATCTTTAAAAGATCAGAGGAACTCTCCAGCAACCCACAGCAATGAAGGTACATGGGGTTTGAACACTTCCACACTATAAGAGGGAGAGAAAGCTCATTGCCAAGCGTGAGCTGAGCTGAGCTGCCCTCCCCCACCCTGGAATAGGGACCAGCACACTCACTGGAGACAGCAACTGAGTGAGGAACATTTCTGCAGTGAGTGGGGAGAACTCCAGGGTCCTTGGGATCTTACCCATTTGCATAGACCACAGGGGCTCCTGAAACTGCAAACACCAAGGAGGCTTTAGAAACGGCCTGAGGCAAAAATCTCCTCCACTCCTCGCTGTAATGAGGGGCAGGGGCATGCCAAGTTCCCTGGGAACTGACAAGGACTACCAGGGAACTACCAAGTGGTTTTACAGGAGAAGCCTAGGTGCACGGGAAAGAAGAGACCACAGACTGTGTGGGAGGGCACGATAACAAACTTTGGAGGCTGGGAAGAATCAGCCTGAGGCAAAAACATCAAAATCTGCCCATTTTACTCAGATTCCTGACTGAAAAGGAAAGGGAAAACCACCAAAAGGATGTCTCAGAGTGTCCAAGATCAACCCTCCAAGAAGAAAGGGAAAAAAGTGACTATTGAAAACTTTTTGGAGGGAAAACAGATGAAAAAGAGGATGAAATACAAACAAAATCAAAATACACCCCCCCCCAATAGAAACTATCTACAAGCTCTGGAAGAACTCAAAATTGAGCTCATCCAAAAGATGGACACCTTCTGGCTAGAAAAATGGGAACAAATTCAGAAAGAGGTCTTCAGCCTGACAGACAAAATACACAATTGGAGAAAGAAATGGAAACCTCTAATAGAAAGGCAGAACAAACTGAAAAGAAAAACCAGTCCTTAAAGACGAGAATTAAGCAACCGGAAGATAGTGATCTTGCAAAAAAGCAAGAATTAATAAAGCAAAGACAAAAAATTAATGAATTAGAAGAAAACATAAAATATCTCACTAACAAGGTGACAGACCAGGAAAACAGAGGAAGGAGAGACAACTTGAAAATCATTGGTCTACCTGAAAAACCAGAGATTAACAGAAACCTCGATACTATATTACAAGAAATCATCGAAGAAAATTGTTGTGATGTTCTCAAACAAGAGAGCAAAATAGAAATCGAAAGAGTTCATACAACACCTTCTATACTAAATCCCCAAAAGACAACCCCCAGGAATGTAATCTCCAAATTCAAGATCTTCCAAGCTAAGGAGAAAATCTTACAAGAAGCCAAGAAGAGGAACTTCAGATATAGAGGAGCCCCCATAAGGATCATACATGACCTAGCAATGAACATGATAAGAGACCGTAAAGCCTGGAACACGATATACAGAAAAGCAAGAGGACTGGGTCTTCAACCAAGAATCAGCTACCCATCAAAACTGACTATATACTTCCTGGGGAAGTATGGGCATTCAACAAAATAGAAGATTTCAAAATATTCATAAAGAAAAGACCAGAAATCAATGGAAAGTTTGACATACAAACACAAAGAGCAAGAGAAACATGAAAAGGTAAATATGAAAGAAACAAAGGAGAAAAGTGCTTTATTTTTTCTTTTTTTTTCAAACCCTCTTCTATAAGGGCCACAATTAAATCAAATTATATATACTAACATATGGGGGAAATGTTATGTGAGACTTTCAAAAAACTGTATGCATTAATAGAGTAATCAGAAGAATCACTCATAGGGAAAGACTGGGGCATTAACATGATTTGGAGAGGAGGGAGAAAAAAAGAAAGAAAAAGGAAAGGGGGAATCAATGAAGGTACTAAGATATACTTGAAGAAATAAAATTAATTAAATAGAATACTCTTTGTCACAAAGATATACACGGGAAGGGGAGGAGAAGAATTCTCTTATAAGAAGGAGGGGAAAAGAGTGCTAAGGGGTAATACTAAAACCTTACTCTCAGCGAAACCAACTCTGAGAGGGAAGAGCATATAGATCCATTGGGATCATGAATTCTATCATATTCAACAGGGTAAGGGAGAAGGGAAAACAAAGGGGGTAGGGGGAGGAGGGAACACAAAAAGGGAGGGAAAGAGAGGGGGGAGGGGAAGGGAACAAAAAGGGAGGGGCTAGAAAGGGAAGAATAACAAGGGAGGGGACTAGGGGGACTGACTAAAATAAACCACAGGTTCTAAAGGTAATATCAAAAGAAGAAAGGTCAGAATTAGGAGAGGATATAAAAATGCTGGGGAACTCACAAATGACTATCATAACATTGAACGTGAATGGGATGAACACACCCATAAAACATAGATGAATAGCAGAGTAAATTGGAATCCAAAACCCTACCATATATTGTCTTCAGGAAACACACTTGAGGTGGGTAGAAACTCACAAGGTCAGAATTAAAGGTTAGAATAAGACCTATTAGGTCTCAACTGACAGAAAGAAGGCAGGAGTAGCAATCATGATATCTGACAAAGCCAAAGCAAAAATAGACCTGTTTAAAAAAGATAGAGAAGGTAAATACATTCTGATAAAAGGGAGTATAGACAATGAGGAAATATCACTAATCAACATGTATGCACCAAATGGTATAGCACCCAAATTTCTAATGGAGAAACTAGGAGAATTGAAGGAAGAAATACATAATAAAACTATACTAGTGGGAGAGCTGAACCAATCACTATCAAATTTAGATATATCAAATAAATAAATAAATAAATAAGAGGTAAAAAAGGTGAATGAAATCTTAGAAAAATTAGAGTTGACAGATATATGGAGAAAAATAAATAGGGATAAAAAGGAATACACCTTCTTCGCAGCAGCACATATCACATTCACAAAGATTGACCATACACTAGGTCATAAAAACATGGCATACAAATGTAGAAAAGCAGAAATAATCAATGCAACCTTTTCAGATCATGAGGCAATAAAAAAATAATGATCAGTAAGGGTACGTGGAGAGCAAAATCAAAAATCAATTGGAAATTAAATAATATGCTACTCCAAAATTGGTTAGAGAACAAATTATAGAAACAATTAATAATTTCATTGAAGAAAATGACAATGGTGAGACATCCTTTCAAACCTTATGGGATACAGCCAAAGCAGTACTCAGAGGAAAATTCATATCCCTGAATGCATATATTAACAAATTAAAAAATTTGAACAAATTAAAATTGAACAAATTAAAAAAAACAGAATAAACCACCAGAATAAAAGAAAACTAGAAATCCTAAAAATTAAGGGAGAAATTAATAAAATTGAAAGTGACAGAACTATTGAATTAATAAATAAGAAAAGAAGCTGGTACTTTGTAAAAACAAACAAAATAGACAAGGTACTGGTCAACCTAATTAGAAAAAGGAGGGAAGAAAAGCAAATTAACAGTATCACAGATGAAAAGGGAGACCTTACCTCCAATGAAGAGGAAATTAAGGCAATAATTATTAAAAACTACTTTGCCCAATTATATGGCAATAAATATGCCAATGAGGCGATATGGATGGATATTTACCAAAATATAAACTGCCTAGACTAACAGAAGAAATAGAATTCTTAAAGAATCCCATATTCAAAAATGAAATCCAACAGGCCATCAAAGAACTCCCTAAGAAAAAATCCCTAGGGCCTGATGGATTCACTATCCTATTCTATCAAACATTTAAAGAACAGCTAAACTCAATACTATACAAACCATTTGATATAAGCAAAGAGGGAGTGCTACCAAACTCCTTTTATGACACAAACATGGTACTGATTCCACAGCCAGGTAGATCAAAAATTGAGAAAGAATACTACAGAACAATCTCCCTAATGAACATAGATGCAAAAATCGTAATCAGGATACTAGCAAAAAGACTTCAGCAAGTGATCAGGAGGGTCATTCACTATGATCAAGTAGGATTCATGCCAGGAATGTAGGGCTGGTTCAATATTAGGAAAACCATCCACATAATTGACCATATCAACAAGCAAACTGACAAAAATCACATGATTATCTCAATAGATGAAGAAAAAGCCTTTGATAAAATACAATACCCATTCCTATTAAAAACACTAGAAAGTATTGGAATAGAATGGTCTTTCCTAAAAATAATAAACAGTATATATCTAAAACCATCAGCAGACATCATCTGCAAAGGGAATAAACTAGATGCAATCCCAATAAGATCAGGAGTGAAATAAGGATGCCCATTATCACTTCTATTATTTAACATTGTACTAGAAACACTAGCAGTAGCAATTAGAGAAGAAAAAGAAATTGAAGTCATTAAAATAGGCAATGAGGAGACCAAGTTATCACTCTTTGAGGATGATATAATGGTCTACTTAAAGAATCCTAGAGAATCAACAAAAAAGCTAATCGAAAAAGTCAACAACTTTAGCAAAGTTGCAGGATACAAAATAAATCCATATAAGTCATCAGCATTCCTATATATTTCCAACACATCTCAGCAGCAAGAATTAGAAAGAGAAATCCCATTCAAAATCACCTTAGACAAAATAAAATACTTAGGAATCTATCTCCCAAGAACCCAACTACAAAACACTCTCCACACAATTAAACTAGACCTGAGCAATTGGAAAAACATAACTGCTCATGGGTAGGACGAGCCAATATAATAAAAATAAACATCCTACCCAAACTGATTTACCTATTTAGTGCTTTGAACTTCCAACAATTTTTTTACTGAATTAGAAAAAAACATAACGAAGTTCTTTTGGAAGGACAAAGGATCAATGATATTCAGGGACATAATGAAAAAAAAATACAAAGGAAGGCGGCCTTGCAGTCCCAGATCTCAATGTATACTATAAAGCAGTGGTCATCAAAACAATTTGGTACTGGCTAAGAGACAGAAAGGAGGATCAGTGGAATAGACTTGGGGTAAGTAACCTCAGTTAGACAGTCTATGACAAACACAAAGACCTCAGCTTTTGGGAAAAAGATCCACTATTTAACAAAAACTGCTGGGAAAATTGGAAGACAGTGTGGGAGAGATTAGTTCTGGATCAACACCTCATACTCTACACCAAGATAAACTCATATTGGGTGAATGACTTGAACATAAAGAAGAAAACTATAAGTAAATTAGGTGAACACAGAATAGTATACATGTCAGACCTCTGGGAATGGAAAGACTTTAAAACCAAGCAAGACATAGAAAGAGTCACAAAATATAAAATAAATAATTTTGGTTACATCAAATTAAAAAGTTTTTGTACAAACAAAACCAATGTAACCAAAATTAGAAGGGAAGTAACAAATTGGGAAAGAATCTCCATAACAAAAACCTCAGGCAAATGTCTAATTACTCAAATTTATAAAGAGCTAAAGCAACTGTACAAAATATCAAGCCATTCTCCAACTGATAAATGGGCAAGGGACATGAATATGCAGTTCTCAGTCAAAGAAATCAATTCTATTAATAAGCACATGAAAAAGTGTTCTAAATCTCTGATAATCAGAGAGATGCAAATCAAAACATGTGAGTTATCACCTCACATCTAGCAGATTGGCTAACCTGACAGTGAAGGAAAGTAATGAATGCTGAAGGGGATGTGGCAAAGTCAGGACATTAATGCATTGCTGGTGGAGTTGTGAATTGATCCAACCATTCTGGAGGGCAATTTGGAACTGTGTCCAAAGGGTGATAAAAGACTGTCTGCTCTTTGATCCAGCCATAGCACTGCTGGTTTTGTACCCCAAAGAGACAATAAGGAAAAAGATATGTACAAAAATATTCATAGCTGCACACTTTGTGGTGGCAAAAATTTGGAAAATGAGGGGATGCCCTTCAATTGGAGAATGCCTGAACAAATTATGGTGTATATTGGTGATAGAATACTATTGTGCTAAAAGGAATAATAAAGTGGAGGAATTCCATGGAGACTGGAATGACATCCAGGAAGTGATGTAGATTGAGAGGAGCAGAACCAAGAAAACATTGTACACAGAGACTGATACACTGTGGTACAATCGAATGTAATGGACTTCTCCATTAGTCTCAATGCAGTGTCCCTGAACAACCTGCAGGGACCAAGGAGAAAAAAAAAACACTACCTAAAAGCAGAGGACAAATGGTGGGAGTAAAAACATCGAGGAAGGATAACTGCTTGACTACAGGGGAGGAGGGGTTATGATCAAGGAGAGACTGAATGAACACCCTACTATGGAAACCAATAGCAAGGAAATGGGCTCGGGTTGAGGATGCATGATTCACCCAGAGGAATCATGCATTGTCAATGGGAGGGGTGGGGGGATGGGGAGGAGGAAAAAAAAAAGTGATCTTTGTTTATAATGAATAATGTTTGAAAATGACCAAATAAAATAATGTTTAAAATAAAAAAAAAATTTCCCAGTGCGGGGGAAAAAAGAATCATTGCTCTACCAGAAGAACATGACAAAAGAAAAGACCTGGATATCATTCTACAGGAAATTATCCAAGAAAACTGCCCCAATATTCTAGCACAAGAGGAAAAAGTGAAAATTGAAAGAATCCACAGATTAGTTCCTGTATTTAATCCCCAACTGACAACACCCAGGAATGTTATAGCCAAATTAAAGAATTATCAGACCAAGGAAAAAATATTACAAGCTGCTAAGTAGAAGTTGTTCAGATACCATGGAACCACAGTGAGGATAACACAAGATCTGGCTGCATCTACACTGTGTGATAGAGACTGGCATTAGAGAAAAAGTTCCAGACTGAAGAGTATATTAAATTGACCACCTGAATGGGGGAGGGGCCCCAGGAGTGAATTTCCTGAGGAGAGAAGACTCTGGTGATGAAAGCAGTGAAGTTCTCTAGGTCTTGAGATGTCGAAGAGAGAAGATGAATAAAGAATTTCTCCTGACGGTTACCCACTTTTCCTGCTGGTGACTGGAAATCTTTCACCCCCAACACTTGCCAATTGAAAGAACTTTTGAAGAGAAACCTGAGTAGACTTTACGTCAGCTCCTGTTGCCCAGGAGTGAGTCAACCTGACTTTCTCTCAGAGGGGTTCAGGCTGCCAAGGCCCTAGTTCCCCCCAATATTGAGGAGGGAGGAAAAGTGTTTAGATAAAGACAGATTCCCCTTCTCCCCACTTTTCTATTATCGTTTTTCCCTGCCTGTTATTCTTTTGTATTATCTGATTGAGTTAACATTAAAGTTATCTGTTCCCCAAGCTGAGTGTGAGTAAACAGATCGAGGGGAGACCTTTTTGGGTCTCTAGTAGTGGAGGGGGGACAACAGGGACAAGGGCAAATTGGGGAGAGCAGCTTTAGCTAAGGAGGGAAGACAGAAGGGGGAAAATCTTCATACCCCCTCTCCTCTCTCTGAGTCAACACGTTACAGCTGCTGTCTACCCTGTACCCCACTTTTGGAGTAGGGAGTTCTCCTCTCTTCTTCCCCCTCTCCATACTTCAGGGTCCAAACCTCCCCTCTAGATTACATTCCTTTTTAAAAATTTTTTTAAAAGAACTAAAGGACCAAAAGGCATGAAATATGGTATTTCAGAAAGCAAAGGAACTAGGTCTACAACCAATACTCAATCATCCAGCAAAATTGATTATATTCTTATAGGGGAAAGTATGGTCATTTAACAAAATAGAAGAATTTCCAGCATTTCTAAAGAAAAGACCAGACATGAACAGAAAATCCGATGTCCAAGTACAGAATTCAAGAGAATCATCAAAAGATAATTTAAAAAGAGGGAAAAAAGAAAAACAAAACAAAAAAGACTTTTTTAAGAGACCCAATAAGTTAAAATGATTTATATCCATATAAGAAAAGAAGTTATTTGTAACTCTTAAAAATTATTATCACCTGGGCAGCTAGAAGAATTAAACATAGAGGGAACAGTGACAAACTGTATAGGATTAAAGGACAAGACATAAATATGCATAGAGATATATGTATGCATAAATATAGACATATATATATATATATATACACACAATACTGGAGCTAAAAAAAAGAGGGTACTACAAAAAGAAATGAGAAAAGAAAAAAAGGGGGTAAATTTATATGTCACAACGAAGCTCATGGCGGGAGGAGGAGAACATCAATTCACCAGAAGGGTAAAGAGGCTGGAGATAGGAAATACTCAACTCTTATGTACATTGAAATTGACTCAAAGTGGGAAGAATAATCCAATCCATTGGGGCAGAGAATTGATTTGTGCCCTTTAGGGAAGTAGAAGAGTAACAAAAGGACTGGTGGGGAAGGAAGAAGTACAAAGGAGGGAGAAGGTGTGGGGTAGTTTAAAAAGACTGTAAAGAAAATAAGGGGGGTATAAGAAGGGAAGGGGTATAAAGGGAAGTAAAATAATGGTGGGAATTAGGGGGACTGATTAAAAACAAAACATTGGTGTAGAAGGAAATAGTGAAAGAAGAAAAGAAGGACTAGCAGTAGAAATCAAAATGCTGGGAAATACATAGCTGGTAATCATAACTCTGAATTTGAATGGAATGAACTCACCCATAAAACACAAGCAAATAGCTGAGTGGATTAGAAACCAAAATCCTACCATATTTTGTCTACAAGAAACACACATGAGGAAGGTAAACACACATAGCAAAAAAGTAAATGGATGGTGCCAAATCTATTGGGCATCAACTAAGAAAAAGAAGGCAGGAGTCACAATCATGATATATGACAAAGTCAAAGTAAAAATAGATCTAGTTAAAAGAGATTGGGAAGGTAATTACATCCTGATAAAAGGCAGTATAGACAATGAGGAAATATCAGTACTCAACATGTATGCACCACATGGCATAGCATCTAAATTTCTAAAGGAGAAACTAGTGGAGCTCAAGTATGAAATAGATAGAAAAACTATACTAGTGGGAGACATGAATCTCCCTCTATCCAAACTAGATTAATCAAACCAAATAAATAAATAAATAAATAAATAAAAAAGAGGTAAGAGAAGTGAATGAAATCTTAGAAAAATTAGAGTTAGTATATATGTGGAGAAATATAAATAGGGACAAAAAGGAATACACCTTCTTTTCAGCAGCACATAGTACATTCACAAAAAAGTGACAATGTATTAAGGTATAAAAACATTGAAAACAAGTGAAAAAGAACAGAAATAATAAATGTAACCTTCTCAGATCACAATGCAATGAAAATAATAATTAGTAAGGGGATATGGAGAGGGAAATAAAAAATTAATTTGAAATTAAACAACGTGATTCTCCAAAATTGGTTAAAGAACAAATCATAGAAACAATTAATAATTACATTGAAGAAAATGACAATGATGAGACTTCCTTTCAAAATCTATGGGATTCAGCCAAAAAAGTACTTGGGGGAAATTTATATCCTTGAGTTCATATATTAACAAATTAGAGAGGGCAGAGGCCAAAAAATTGGGCATGCAAATTTAAAAAAAAAAACTAAAAATTGAACAAATTAAAAATACTCAGATGAAGACTAAATTAGATGTCCTAAAAATCAAAGGACAAATTAATAAAATTTAAAGTCAAAGAACTATTGATTTAATAAATAAGACGAGAAGCTGGTACTTTGAAAAAAACAAATAAAATAGACAACATACTGGTCAATCTAATTAAAATAAAAGGAAAGAAGAAAACCAAATTGACAGTATCCATGATGAAAAGTTAGACCTCACATTAATTAAGAGGAAATTAAGGCAATCATTAAAAACTATTATGCCCAATTATGTGGCAACAAATATGGCAATCTAGGTTATATGGATGAATACTTACAAAAATATAAATTTCCTAGACTAACAGAGGAAGAAATAGATTACCTAAACAACTCCATTTCAGAAAAAGAAATTGAACAAGTCATCAAAGAGCTCCCTAAGAAAAAAAACACCAGGTCCAGATGGATTCACAAATGAATTCTATCAAACATTCAAAGAATAACTAATCACAATATTATACAAACTATTTCACAGAATAAGCAAAGAAGTTCTACAAAAATCCTTTTACGACACAAATATGGTACTGATTCCAAAGCCAGCCAGGTCAAAAACAGAGAAAGAAAACTATAGACCAATCTCATTAATGAATAAAATGTAATAATCTTGACTCCAGCAACTGATCACAAGGGTTATTCTCTATGACCAGATAGGATTCATATCAGGAATACAAGGATGATTCAATATTATGAAAAACATCCACATAATTGACCATATTAACAAGCAAACTGACAAAAATCACTTGATTATCTCAATAGATGCAGAAAAAGCCTTTGAAAAAATACAACACTCAGTCCTATTGAAAACACTAGAAAGCATAGGAATAAAAGGGACTTTCCAAAAATAATAAACAGTATATCTCTAAAACCATCAGCAAATATCTTCTGCCATGGAAATAAACTAGAAGACATCCCAATAAGGTCAGAAATGAAACAAGGATGCCCATTATCACCTCTATTATTTAACATTGTACTAGAAACACTAGCAGGAACAATTAGAGAAGAAAAAGAAATTGAAGGTACAAAAATGGGCAATGAGGAGACCAAGCTATCACTCTTTGCAGATGATATGATGGTATACTTAAAGAGTTTTTTGTGAGTGCTACAAGCATCTTAGTGATTTCCCCATAGCAAGGGATAGACTTCCTACAAACTCTTGTTGCTCCTAGAATAGCATCTTTTGTCTTAAGAATGAAGATCAGAAAAATAAAATATTCTAGCAGTACAAAGAGGAGGAGGGAATTTGGAATTTTACATACTTCCAATTGGGTAAAAAGCAAAAGACTTTCATGCATGGTAGCATTTATGCTGTTTAGCATTTTGATCAAAAAAGGAAAAGAATAATGCATATTTTATTTTTAATTATTATTACTATAAGGGGTGGTGTTGAAGGTGAGGGTATTTAACTTATTTTATTTTTATGATTTGATTCAATTTTTATTTAAAAAAGAAAATGGGGAAATATTTTAATTATTTATTTATTGCTGCCATCTTGTTGCAGCAAACAACTACTGTAGCTAAGCAGGAAAAGGGAAGAAATAAAAAAGAAGGGGAAAAAAGGAGGAAATAAAATCAGTGCTCAATATTGACTTCTAATGGCCGAGAGGCATCACTACAACTGGAAGGTGTTAGGGGTATGGTTAGGGGTGTGTTTTCAGGGTAAGGGGTGTGGTTAGGGACTGCCAGAAACTAAAATGGAGGATATGACTACAAAATCAGGTAGAGACCAAGATATGGAAATAAGGCAAATTTGGTAAACCAAAGAGGGGTAAGAGTTAAGGTGGGGTGGTTAAAAGAGGGTTTGGATTCACCCATCCAAGGCAAAGAGCCTAGGAGGCAAACAGCTGTCCAGAGGGGAAAGGGACTTACCTTCTATACTGACTGGGGAAAGGGAAGCTTATACTCACCATTTGGAATAGGGATCAGGGTAGCAGAAGCAGCAGAAGCAGTAGCAACACAGGAATGGGGGCCATAGTGGAACTAGCTCTGGCTAAAAAAACAAAAAAACAAAAAACCCAACAGCTGGGCTGATGGTAGGAGAAGCCAAGCCAGGTGTGACTAGGCTTCAGCAGCTGCAGGATGCAGTAGCAGCACTGGGGTGCCATTTCTAAGGTAGTAGTTTGAGGCAATGGGAGAGGAGTGGGCCTGCCACTTATCCAGGGTTTAGCCAAGCTGTGGGCAGAAATGGTCAATTAGGCTGGTTGGGCTGTTGTCCAGGTCATGGGTGGAGAGCAGCTTCTCCACCAAGTCCCCTAAATTTAAGCTGCTGGGCCAGTTGGAGAGCAGCAGGCAGGCAGGGGTGTAAAAATACTCACAGCTGCCAGAGGCTGGGAAAGTGGAAGGAGAGCTAGAGGAATGACCTGCAGCTGGGCAGCTGGAGGACAGGTTTGAAAACTCCCAGGAGAAAAGCAACTTGGGTTGCAAACCAGTAGCAGTTTTAAACCATTGGTTTGCTTGGCTATAATTGGGCTGCTGTCAAGTTCTAGAATCCCTTCAGGTTGCCAAAAATGTAAAGATTAAAATTAATACCCAATACTCCAAGTATTATATTTAATAACATTTATTAAATATTTATCTTGAAGTATAAGGAAGTAAGGCTAGCAAAAACCAGCAGCCGCTCCTCCATCCTCATACATAGGTCCAGAGAGCACATGTGGGTGGAAACAGAAATTCAAAACTCCCCCCACTTAAGGTGATGCACAAACAGGAAAAGGGGATTGTGGGAAATGTAATCTCTAGTGTTCAAGATTCTAAATCAATACTGCTTCTAGTTGTTCAGTTCTAATATTTTTTAAAGACAGGATTTAATCCATAACTCTTTTGTCTTCCATTTCCATTTGAACAATTTTTCTTGTAACTCATTCTCTTTGTCTTTACATTTTTGCCTTATTTCCAACCTGGCCAATTCTGGCTTTCAAGACATGTTCAAGTGCCTCTCTTTCCAAATGACCTATTTTTATTTTTAAGTTCTTTTCCCAGTTTTCTTCAGACTATGTTATTTGTATTTTGAATTCTTTTTTTGAGCTTTTTCCAGAGCCTGAATCCAGTTCACTGGAGTTTCTGAGGTTTTGCTTAATGTTCTTTGGTCCACCTCTCTTCCATATCTTATTTGTTTTTTGTTTGTTTGTTTGTTTGTTTGTTTTGTTTTGTTCTCTGAATAGTTTTTGATTGTAGCTTTTTTCCCTTTAGTTGTTTATTCATACTCTTTCCTTGAACACTTGTTTCTCTGGTTATTAGGTGACTGTGATTTTGAGCTCGTAAGGGGGAAATGGGGTTAATTTTTAAAGGGTTGGACTTGATTATTTGAAAGTGTGGTTCCCAGGAATGTAATTATTTCCAAAGAGATTTTATTTATAATTTATTTACAAAATGTAGAAAGGGTGAAGCAAGAAATCAGAGAGAGAATAATATAAAACATCTAACCTGAGCACTAAGTAATTTAATCCCAGCCCTCTGGTCAGGGAGAATTAGTTTCAGCCAGCCTTGGCAAAATCAAAATGTCTCTCAAGAATGGGTCTCCCCAGCAGTTTTTTCAGAAAAATCCAGCAGTTAAGAGTCAGCCTTTCACTCACCATGTGTCAGTCCAGTCAGCATATTCTTCTGTCCCTCTTCACCAGCCTCAACTCGAAAGCACGAATTCCCTCAGTCTTTACTTCCAAAAAATGAAGAATTCCCTTTCACAGGAAGTAACAACTTTTTCAAAATGTTTCTTTTGCATCATTTCCTGTGTCTTCCCTTAATTTTATGTCTACCAATGACAGTTGATGCTTTGTTTTAGAACTGCCCAGAAAGCAGTCAGTTGATTCTGATTCATCATCCACTGTCACACATGTGGGTAACAGACCTTCCCCACTCAATGTGTGAAATGGGGTGTTTACACCTCTGGTGATTAAATCTACAAATTGATATATCCCCATATTTTAAAAAAACAAAGTCTTTATGGAGTGGCAAAATAACCCAAATTCTGCTTCTAAAAAGGACAGATTCAAATCTCTCCAAGCCATGGTGCAGTGTGAGATCAGGAAGATGCAAGACCGATGGGGGGCGGGGGGGAAAGGCAGAAGAAATCCAGTGCTTTGCTGATACAAAAAATTACATTTTTTTAGTGCCCTCAAGACTGTCTATGGGCCATTAAAACCCACCACCACTCCCTTGCTATCCTCTGACAGTGACACTCTCATAAAAGATAAAAAAGGCATCAGCAACAGGTGGAAAGAACACTTCAGTCAGCTTCTCAACCGACCCTCTTCAGTCGACCAAAGCGCCCTTGATCAGATCCCCCAAAACCGCACCATTGAACAACTTGATGTCCCTCCTTCAATAGAGGAAGTCCAAAAAGCCATTAAACAAATGAGTGCAGGCAAGGAACCCGGTAAAGACGGGATCCCAACCAAGGTGCACAAGGCATTAAATGGAAAGGTGCTCCAGGCATTCAACATAGTGCTGACCAGCATATGGGAAGAGGAAGACATGCCCCCAGAACTCAGAGATGCCTCCATCGTAGCCCTATATAAGAACAAAGGTGCACGAGCAGCCTATGACAGCTACAGAGGCATCTCACTACTCTCCACTGCTGGAAAGATCCTTGCCCATGTTATACTCAACAGACTCCTGTCATCTGCTTCAGAGCAGAACCTGCCTGAATCACTATGTGGCTTCTGACCAGATCGCAGCACCATCGACATGGTCTTCACGGTGAGGCAAATGCAGGAAAAATGCCTTGAGCAGAACCTGAGTCTCTACATTGTCTTCATAGACCTGACAAAGGCGTTCGACACAGTGAATAAGGACGCATTGTGGGTGATCCTTAGCAAGCTCAGTTGCCCAGAAAACTCCATCAAACTGATCCAGCTCTTTCATGTTGACATGACAGGGGAAGTCCTATCTGGTGGAGAGACTTCCGATCGCTTCAACATCTCCAATGGCGTGAAACAAGGCTGTGTCCTCGCTCCGGTACTATTCAACCTATTTTTCACCCAGGTATTACGACATGCTGTGATGGATCTAGACCTGGATGTCTACATCAAATACTGGCTGGATGGCTAACTATTGGACCTTCGCCACCTGACTGCAAAAACAAAGACAACAGAGAGACTCATCCTGGAAGCTCTCTTCGCAGATGACTGTGCTCTCATGGCCCACCAAGAAAATCATCTTCAAACCATTGTGGACAGGTTCTCTACAGCAAAAAAACTGTTTGGCCTGACTATCAGCCTCAGCCAAACAGAGGTGCTGTTCCAACCTGCACCAGGGAGGCCAACTAACCAGCCATGCATTACAATCGACGGCACTCAGCTTTCTAACTTCAACACTTTCAAGTACTTGGGCAGCACCATCGCCAATGTAATAGTTAAAATAGTTGAGGCCATAAACTGTAGTGATTAAAATAGTGGAAGACTTAAATTGTAGTAGATAAAAGAATGGATGAGTAAATTGTGACTGCAAAGATATGTTTTTTATATTAAAAATAAAGTGGTCACCAGGGAAATGTTCCCAATTATGAAATATACCCAAGTCAACTGGGTTTTATAGAGATTTTAATTCATACAATGAGGAATTTTTTTTAAAAAGAGAAAGAGAGAAAAGGGAAATAATGAGAAAAGGGCTGTACCAGCCTAGGCCAGCATGAGCCAGCCTAGGAGGAGAGGGATCAGTCAGTCTTTTATCACTCACCACAAGATCTGTCCAAGCAAGGATTCAAAGGGACAGAGTCTCCTCAGAGGGAGTTCCAGCCAGAGTCAGCCTCCCTCAGACTGTCTTCAAGAAACTGTTGTTTCTCTCAGAATTTTCATCGCCTTATAAAGGGAATTTTCTCCTATGTCACCTCCCCTAAGTTCTCCCATCTACTAATCACAGTAGATGTTTTTCAAAGGACAGACCATTCTCAGTTCACATCTAAGAAAACTAATCTTTTGAGTAATTTACACCTGAGTAGACTAGAATCTCTGAGTAAATTCTCACCTCTTTGATCCTTGTAAGTTCACAAGTTGCCTGACCTTTATAGGTACTTAGCACCCGTTTGTATTAGTCCTAAAAATAGGCACAGCTTAAGAACTTTTTGTCTTATTATAAGTATGGGTTTAAGTACTTTTCATTGTTCAGCAAAGAGTTTACAACTTTATCTTCCCCAAAAGCATGCTTAAGTATGGTGAAGTAGTTCTCACATTCCTGATCAAGTACCTTCACTGCCCAAATGGAAATTGGTCTCAATGGGGAATGGTCTTAACCCAACCTTATGAAGTAGGGTCTGGGAATTTTTAACATTCACAAGTCTGAGAAATGTCAAGATTCACACCAATGACGGGTCCCCAGACCACGAGATTAATGCCAGGATCCAAAAGGCCAGCCAGGCACTTGGGCGGCTGCACTGCAAAGTCCTCCAACACAGCAGTGTAAGCACTACGACGAAGCTCAAAGTGTACAATGCAGTGGTCCTCAGCTCGCTCCTGTACGGCTGCGAGACATGGACACTGTACCGGAAGCACATGAAACAGCTGGAGCAATTCCACCAATGCTCCCTCCGGTCAATCATGAGGATCCGATGGCAGGACTGAATCACCAACCAGGAAGTCCTCGACGTAGCCAACTCCACCAGCATCGAAGTCCTGGTCCTCAACATCCAGCTACGATGGTCTGGACACGTCATCTGCATGGACCCACAGAGAATACCAAGACAGGTATTCTAGGGTGAATTGTCAGCTGGACTCAGGAAACAAGGCCGACCAAAGAAAAGATTCAAGGATCAGCTAAAGTCCAACTTGAAGTGGGCTGGCATGACACCAAAGCAACTAGAACTTGCTGCCTCTGACAGAAGCAGCTGGTGAACCCGCATTAACCATGCCGCCGCCACCTTTGAAGATGAGCAATGTTGACGTCTTGCCGCTGCGCGTGAACGCCGACACCAGGCCACAACCGCACCTCCCGTAATAACTGGCGTCCCAGGCCCCATGTGCCACAAACTCTGCGCCTCAGCCTTTGGACTCCAAAGCCACATGAGGGTACATCAATAGATGATAATGCACAAAGACAATCGTCATTCTCGGTCACTGAGAGACTACCACTACTGTGTTCTAAAAATAGGCAGGGGTTACAATTAATCTTCACACCCTTCCTAACACTCATGCTTGGTTTTGTTGTACATGTAATTCTAGGTTGTAGACCTAGATCTTTTGCCTTTTGGAATACCACATTCCTTGCCTTCTGCTCTTTAATATAAAAGTTTCTAGGCCTTGTGTAATACTGACTGTGTCTCACTAATATTTGAATTATTTTCTTCTAGCTGCTTCTAGCACTGTTCCCTTGGCGTGGGAGTTCTGGAATTTGACTATTATAGACCTGTATTATATTATATTAGGGTCACTTTCAGGAAGGGATTAGTGGATTTTCTCAATTTCTAATTTTCACACTTATTTGAGGATTTCAGGGCAGTTTTCCCTTATTGTTTCTTTTAATATAATGTCCATGCTTTTTTTATGATCATAGCTTTCAAAAAAGTTTCTGTGAAATCTCTTTCCTTTCTCTCTTTGCTTTATTAATTGATCTATGAGTCAGTTGTTTTTTTTTTTTTAACATTGCTAATTTGGCTTGAAGAACACAGCTGCAAGAGAGGGTGAGTAAAAAACATTTTAAAATCTCCTTCCTTTAGGGAACAACTGCCTAAATTAAGATTAAGAAAAACCTGGGAAAAACTTTTGGCCTTGTCCTGCTTCCCTCGTGTTTACTCTAGAAATATGGAGTTACAGCCAGTTCAGAACTTAGTTAACAATTGGAGTTTCAGTAAATACTTTGTTCTTTTCTTAGTACAAACATTGGTCTGCAGCTTACTTAGCAGCTGGCTCATCAGCCCCATGACCAATCTTATAAATACAGAATTCCTTGTCTCTCTGAAAGGGCTCATCCCATGGAACTTATGGCAAAATCTAATCGACATACTACTTTCTCATGAGTTTTTGATTGTTGTAATTGTAATATTGGATCTCCTTGAAGAACTCATTTCTCAGTCAAACCAACCAATTGCTCCCTCTAACATGCAACAAAATGCAGAACTAAATATTCAGCATGAGTTTAAAAGCATTAAAAGAGAGTTAAGAACATTATCAGAATCTCTGTCCCAACTTACTCTGGACACTAACCCTCCTAGCCAACCCACTGCTCACCCTGCCAACTCAACCTTAGAACCCCCTGCTCTTAACCAACCTACCCCTCCCCCTGCCCCACCGGCCTCAGAAACCCTAGTTCTAACCAACTCATTCCTCCCACTACTCAAGCTTTCGACCCCACACCCTCAACTCTAAGTACACCCACACCCACACTTCCAACCCTACACAATCAACTCTAAGTACACACCCTACCCATACTTCTGATCCTAATGCCTCCACTTCACACCTTACTGATTCTTCCAATCCTAATACCTCTATATCCTTTCACACTTCTTCCTTGGTTCCTCCTTCCCACCCTGCTCAATTCAATTCTCAGATCTTACCTATCTCTGATCTTTCTGGCACTATGGGACAACAACAAACCCTCTCCCTTAGTGTGCCCAACTCTTCTATTTCTCGTACTTACCCCACTGAGAATGGAGCAAGAAACCTAGAAACAGGAGTACCAAATAATCCAGATAGGTTATTTCCTTTAAGGGAAGTACCCACTTTTAATAAAGATGGAAACTTGGTATCTGTAAGACATCATACACCTTTTAGCCCTGAGGATTTAAATAAATAAATTGAATGAAGATATACCATCATTTGAGGAAGAACCAATATTAATTATAAAAAAATAGAGAACACATTCAGAACTTTTGACCCCACTTGGATGGATGTTGAGAATTTATTAGAAACATTTTTAACAAAAATAGAAAAAAATAATATCGTCTCTCTGGCTAATCAAAAATGAAGTAAAAAAGGACATTATTGGCCAATTGAAGATCCAAATTGGAATCCAATTGTTGAACTAGATCACACAAAACTAAACCAGGCCAGAGAAGCATTATTGACAGCCATGAGAGCTTGCTCTGATAGACCTGAAAAATGGTCAAAATTTGAAAGAACCTGACAAGATATTGATGAAACACCCTCCCAGTTTATGGACAGACTTATTGGTGTAGGAAATACATATATGGACCTTGATTTATCCAGAGAAAGAGACATTAGGCAAATACATAGGCAATTCGTTGAGAATTGTTGTTCAGTGGTAAAAGACTACTTTAAAACTAGCTGTCCTAATTGGGACTCTATGGACCTTGAAGAATTGAGGAGAGTAGCAACCTATGTTTATAAGTATCGTGTAAAAAGACCTGAGGAAGGCAATACTTTAGTGGAAGATTTAAAGAAAGAAATTGAAATGTTAAAGAGACAATTGAAAAATAAGGGAGAGACTATAGCCCCTTTGCGGGAATTCACAAATAAGTCAGTAACCTGCCACTTCTGTGAGAAGAAGGGCCACAAAATGGTGGAATGTAGAACCTTTCTTAAGATGATTGGAAGGAATACACAGTTTAATAACAACTTTAGAAATAACAACTATAGAAATGATGATAATGGTCATAGAAACCAGAATTTTAGAAATTTTAGAAATTATAATAATGATTATGAAAATAACTATAATGAATATAGAAATAAGAACTTTAGAAACCAGAATTTTAGAAATAAGAATTGGGAAAATAATGACAATGCTCAAAATGAAGAAAATGATAATACCCAACAACAATATATAAGAAATGGTGCTCGTCCAAAAAATAGTCGAGGTGCTAATGACCCTTAGAGGGGTGCCCTTCAGGGGGGTGCCCAAGGAACATCCCAAACACAATGAAGGTGATTCTTCTTAGACTCTATTGGTTTTGTTGATATTAATTAACCTTCTTCAGTTTTGTCTCCATTCCAAATAGTAGGAAAGGATGAACAAAGAACTTAAAATGATGATTGGAAAATTATGCACTGAGACACATTTAAAATGGCCTGAAATTCTCCCTCTGGCCCTATTTTATCTTAGAAGCAGGCCTAGAGGAGACCTACACATCTCACCACTTGAGATGCTTTTTGGACATCCTTCTATACAGGCTAAACGTTTTTCCCCTGCATAAACCTCACTATTAGGGGGAAATACTACTATTGCTTCCTATATACAGGAGTTACAGCACAAACTACGTGAACTTCATGAATCCGGAGCTGCAGTACAAGTCAGACCACTAGATTTTTATCTTCATGATCTGAACACAGGAGATAAAGTGTATATTAAGAATTTCAAGCATACTGGAGCAACTCAGCCTTCATGGGAAGGACCATTCCAAATATTGTTAACTACTCCAACATCTATAAAGGTTGGAGACAAGGACTCTTGGATTCATTGCTCACATGTGAAGAAAGCATCTTCTGTTGAGACTGATTGACTGTACCCTATCATATGCATTGTAGATAATCATCCATAGACAAGTGGATGCTGTTTTGTTTTTTGAGAACACATTGAATTACTAATTTTTCCTTAATTTTTATTATTGCTTTTCTATTATTTTGATTAGAATATTTGATTTTTTCTCATTTATTGTACTAAAGGTACACATAATTAATATTAATATTTTTTCTGCAGTAATACAAGTTAATATATATATATATTTTTGCTATAATATCAATGCATATCCAAAAGCTTTAAACTTTTGGAACCTGCCATTTATTGATAAATATTATAGGACTGTGATTAATGATTGTATCTGATTCCAGAAAATGGGATAAAAACAAGGAGCACAGACTTAACCTGAATAGTGCCAAAAAGAGCACACATGAAATACTAATGTGAGACTCAAGGTTGCGATGCTTAACATATGTTAAGTCGTAGGACTTCCTTGTATCTACGCTCTTTGTAAAGTACTCATACAAGTACAAAATTTGACTATCATACTGGCTCCCTATATTCCTGGGAATGTCAAAAATCAGACAAGGAAATGACACTTCCCTATCAAAATAGAATGCTAATTCTTTTTTTTTAATTTATGGCAACTTCCTGTAATCTTGGCTACAAATGGCTAAATGAAATATTATTGTATTCTGTCCTAAAGACTTAAGGGATAGAAATTACTTTAAATTGGACCTATACAAAGGCCTGTTTTGAATTTTTTTCTCATATTTTTTGGTTATTTTTCTCTTCTTTTGATAATTGACTCATACATCCCCATAACTCAGCATTACATTCTGAGCTAAACTGGATGTTTTTTTTTTTTAACACCTACTTCAGGGGGGATTGTATTTTAATTTAAAATCTAAGAATTTTGAATTTTTGTTTGAGATTGTATTTTTATAAAAATCCAAGATTTTGATTTTTGTTCGAGAAAAGATCTTCAAGGAAGAAGCTTGGTAACTCCTAAATCCAGAGAATGAATTGTTGCAGAAAGATGCAGAAAATCCACACTACATCAAGAAGATCAAGAATGAACTTTGGATATGGTTGATTGAACTGAACATTGATTGAACATTTATTGTAAATGTATACATTTATGCCAAAAGAGACTGCCCCTAATTTGGCTTTCTGTCAGTGCGCCTAGCAAAAAATTGGTTTTTCTTTCTTTCTTTTCTATTCCTCCCTCACTACTCTAATTTCCTCTTATAAAATTGAATATTGCGTATATCTATAGTTAGAAGTATGTTTAGGACTACAAGATGATTATGTTAAATGATCAATGAGGAAACTAGTCTCCCAATGATCATCAGGGGGGATTGTGAACCTTAAAAATTCTCAGACCCTACTTCATAAGGTTGGGTTAAGACCATTCCCCATTTTAAACAATGAAGGAACTTAGATCAGGAATGTGAGACTTATACATAGGTCAGGAATGTGAGATCTCTACTCCACCCCTACTTAAGCCTGCTTTAGGGGAAGAAACTCCTTGCTGAACAATGAAAAATACTTAAACCCATACTTATAGTAAGGCAAAAGTTCTTAAGCTGTGCCTAGTTTTAGATGTAATACAAAAGGGTGCTAAGTACCTATAAAGGGCAGGCAACTTGTGAATTTACAAGGAGCAAAGAGGTGAGAACTTACTCAGAGGTTTTCTGGTGTGAACTTAATAAAAAATTTAAGCCTTCTTAGGTATGAATTAATAATGGTCTGTCCTTTGAAAAATGTCTACTATGATTTTGAAGATGTGAGAACTTAGGGGAGGTGACATAGGAGAAAATTCCCTTTAAAAGGAGAGGCTCAAGACAGTCTCAGGACTATCAGAAGAATCTCTCGAGAGAGATAGAGCTGGCTGAACTGGTGTCTCTCTCTCTGAACACTAGAATCCTTGCTTGGACAAATCTTGTGGTGAGTGGATAAAGGATTGACTGATCTTTCTCTTAGGGCTTGGGCCTGATTTGGCCAGGGCTGGCCTGGGCCGCCTATACTTTTCTCATTATTTCCATTCTCTCTCTCTCTCTCTTTCTTTAATTCCTCATTTGTATGAATTAAAATTTCTATAAAACCCAGCTGACTTGGGTATATTTTAATAATTGGGAATTTTTCCCTGGTGACCACCTTATATTTGATTTAAAAACAAGACACTGTCTTGATACCATATTTTCTGTGGTCACAATTTTAAGAACCACTCTTATATCTACTACAGGTTATGTCTTCCACTACTTTAATCATTACAATATTTCAAGAATTCTTAGATTATCTCTCCTGGATCTGTTTACCAGGTTAATAATTTTTACAGTAAGGTATTTTAGATTTCCTTCCATTAAAAAATGTTTGTCATAGTTCCCTGATGTTTTATGGTTTCATTAGCTTTTATTCATCCAATTCTAATTTTTAGAGTTATTTTCTTAGAGTTTTTGTGTTTCCTTTTCATTTGGCAAATCATACTCTTTAAAAACTTGTTTACTTTAGTATTTTTCCCCTTTTATTTCCATTTCCATCTGGTTTAATCTATTTCTTAAGAAGATGTTTTCTTCAATGTACTTCTGTGCCTCCCTTTCCTTTTGGTCTACTCTAGTTTTTAGGAAGTTGGTTTCTTTAGTGTATTTTTCCAAGTTTTTTTTTCCTGTCAATTCTCTTACTATTTGGTTTTTACATTAATTTTCAAGTTCTTCCAGAGGTCCTTTTGATGCCTGACATCTTTTCACACATTCCTTTGGAGCTTCACATATCTCTTTATTGTCAATATTTGTCTTCCTGAATTCATATTTTGGTCTTCCCTATCAATTGAGTAACTTTCTGTGGTCAGGATGTCTATCTGTTTGTTTTTTTCCCAGTTAAACTATAATGCATCATTTCCAATAGAATGCTGCTTCACAGATATTCCTTTAAAAATCATTTGCTAAATAGATATGTTATTATGTTTGTTAAGGATGGATAGTGCTTTTAAGGTGTCTAAATATTCTTTTTTAAACTGTTGGGACATGACAAACCCCCACTGGCTGACAAAGTCACAGTTTGCCCAGAAAATGAGGCCCCCACTAATCCCTTTCTGTTACTTCTCTCTCTTTAACTTACCTCACTAATGGATGATTATTGTTCTCTCTCCAACACAAAAGAAATTATATTAGAGCAAAGACTTATAGAATAGACATATATCCCACCTGTGAAAGTGGAAATCTAGAAGTTTCCAGTTTATTTAGTTTGGAAATAGAAACCTCAGGTTTTGACCTTGTCACAGGAGAGTTTTCCCCCTGAGGAGAAGGTCCTACTTCACCAGACAATAGACATCCTGGTAGTATGGTTGGGAGTAACTAATCCCATCTGATTTTAAGTATCTCTTTTGTCCCAGTGTTCTCTCCACCTAGGCTAAAGTCCATAACCAAGGTGGTTCAGTCTTGAGCTGAGTCTTTCTCTTTTTGTATTCATTGTAAAGCATCAGTTCTTCACTGTTATTCCTGTCTGGAACTCCTCATTTTCCTCTTACCATTGTAAAGTCAATCAATTATCTCTCTCATCCTAAATCTCCAGGTCATTTAGAAAGGTATTTAAGCTCCCCAACTTTGATGGCTCTTCTGAATTATCATTCACCTACATTTGGCATTTTCCCAGGGGTCAATGACCAGGGTGGCCAGAGTTCAATCCTCAGACTCTGTGCAGTCCCATCTGGTAAGCAGATCTGTTGTCGAGGCCTACTAGTGCTGAACCCCTTTTGCCCTTGATTAAACAGTGATTTTGACTATTTAATAGTTCTGTGTTTTTCCAGTTGACACACCTTAATCTCCCCAGATTATTACCCTAAAAGAGTACCTTTACAGAATTAAAACCTAAAGATCATTACCCATTACCCCCCTCCTTTCCCTCTCCACAGAGTCACTCCCATTACAAGTCAGGCAAGCCAAGAATATTAATCACATTCAAGCACATGTTTACAGGACACACTCCACTGAAGACAGAAACCAGGCAACATTGCCAGGTTCTTTAAAGTAACATGAGAAAAATAGAACTTGTAAATTCAGGAAAACCCCAATTCTATTCTGTCATTAAATTATCCTCTGACCCTGTACCTAGCTACAAAATGTTTTGTTATCCATCTCCCAAGTAATTGTAATTGATTGTGAAAGCTAACCAAAAGTAACAATTATTCTCCTTAGGTTAAGAGGGATTAACCTCCAAAATCACCCTACTCATGTCATTTATCTCTATCTCTGTTGTAGCAACAATGTTTCATTGATTATCTCCTTAGGCTTCACATCTGTTGTTAAGTTCTATGGAAACATGTATATAGAAAATTGATTATGTGACAGAAAAGCATGTACTCACTTAACCTATAAAAATAAACCAACCTCGTGCCATGGCAGAACACTATGTGATGCCTACACATGTGGGACTGAGCACGTAGTGCTTCCCACTCCATTATTTAATCAAAATTGTCATACCTGGACAGAGTGGACCCTAGACCTTCAGGGAGACTGCTGATTGGCTCTCTAAAATTAATAATAATAATATCTTCAGGTAGCTTTTATTTTATTTTTTTAAACCCTTACCTTCTGTCTCGAACCAATACTATGTATTGGTTCCAAGGGCTAGGCAATGGGGGTCAAGTGACTTGCCCAGGGTCACACAGCTGGGAAGTGCCTGAGGCCAGATTTGAACCTAGGACCTACAGTCTCTAGGCCTGGCTCTCAATCCACTGGACTACCCAGCTGCCCCCCTGCAGGTAGCTTTTAGTTGATGAAATTGTGAATTCATTAGAATTTTTAGTTATTCATTTCATTTTTAGAAAATAGTAGTAGTTGATGCAAATATATTTAAATTCATCTGAAAGTCACTAAAGCCACCACTATATTTTCAGTAATATATAGTACCAAGTAATTAATTAAACTTACAGCATTATTATTATAATTATTATTAATCATTACTGGGAGAAATGAATTTTCTTGTGTTTTTTAGTGTATCAAATTTCATTATAAATTACATGTAGAAACATTTTTTTTCAATAATTGTTAACTGATAGTTCCTTCTGAGGTAGTAAGTGTTCTATTATAAACTATACCAGTGTTGTCATACAATACATATTTCCACATTCTTCCTGTTGTGAAAGAAGACACATATCACACATACAATTTTTAAAAAAATCTCATGAGGGAAATGAAGTGAAAAATGGCCTGCTTTGATCTGCAATAAAAATCCAACATTTCCTTTGGGTAAAGATAGCATTTTTCACTAGGAGTCCTTTGGGTTTATATTGGAACCTTGTATTGATTATAATACTTTAGTTCTTCACAGTTGATTATAGGACAATATTTCTGTTACTATATAGAATGTTCTCTTCATTCTTCTCACTTTACTTTGCATCACTTCATGTATATTTTAACAGGTTTTTCTGAACTCATCCTATTTTTCATTTCTTAAGGTGCTATAGAATTTCATCATAACCAGCTATTGCCCAACTGATGGATAACTCCTAAGTGTCCAAATCTATTCCACTTCAAAAAAGAGCTGCTAAAAATATTTTGGTTCAGATAAATCCTTTTCAATGTTCTTTGATCTCTTTGGGGTACAAATCCATTAGGGGTATTATTGGCCAAAGTGTATGTATAGTTTTATACTCCTTTGCCCATGGTTCCATATTTATTCCCAGAATGGTTGTAACAGTTCACATTTTCACCAACAGTGTATTATCTTAAAATTATTTGGAGACTATATCTTAATTTATGATTATGTATTCAAGAGCCAAAGTTAGGCCAAGAAAAGAAAAGAAAAAACCTTCTATCCAATGATGCTGGCCATTCCCTTAGCAAGTCTCCTTCAAAAGCCAAGCTGAGAATTGAAAGCTGGAAGCCAGACCTATGCATACTTTCCTGTTCTGGATTCCCCTGGGGAAAAAAATCCCTTCCTCCCTTTCAGTTCTCAAACTTGTGCTCTTCATGAAGTCCCATTCCAAAGCCCCTCTGATTGGAGAACATAAACTCACACTGAGCAAGAGTTGTGTCTTCCAGATATCAGCTGTGGTTTGGAGCCAGAGACATGGTTGTTCTAGACTTCAGGCATTAGGAGATCTTTAGAATGGCCTCAGAGTGAACATGCCCACTTCTCTATACCTTCACTATGTTTCCTTTACCCACTATTTAAGAGGTCATTTCCAGATAAACAAAATATTTTGTCTACATTCTTAATAAGCAGAGAGTGAGGTAAGTTGTAAATTAATTCAATGAGAGGATAGAGTAAGTTGTAGCTTCAAATTAATATCAAAATTAACCCTTTTTAAAATCCAAAGTTAATTTTGGAGTGCCAAAGAAAGTGGTACAGGCTAGAGTTAAATTTTCAGTGTCCTAGTTTTTCCATATCTCTTCCAACAATTATAATTTCCTTTTTGGTCATTTTAATCTGAAAGATATGAGGTGGCATCTTAAAGTTGTTTTAATTTATATTTCTCTAATCAATAGTGATTTGGAACTTTTTTTCATATAAGTATAAATAGTTTTAATTTCTTCATATAAGAACTACCTGTTCCTATCCTTTCACCATTTATCAATGGGGTAATGCTTTTTGTTCTCATAAATTTGAGAGTTTTCTATATATTCGAGAAATACTGCCTTTCTCAAAAATACTTGCTATAATTTTTTTGTGGTTTCTGTTTCCTTTCTAATCTTAGTTGCATTGGTTCTGTTTGTATAAAACCTTTCTAATTTCATGTAGTCAAAATTATTCATTTTGCTTCTTATGTTGTTCTCTATATTTTTTTAATCATTAATTTCCCCCTTATCCTTAAGTCTGACAAGTAAACTATAGCATTTTCTCCTGGTTTGCTTTTGAAATTACCCTTTATTTGAATGTCAAGTATGTATTTTGACTTTATCTTGGTAGATGGTGTGACATGTGAGTCTCTGTCTAGTTTCTGCAATTTGGATATCCAGTTTTTGTCTCAGCAGTTTTTGTCAAATATAACTACTTCCACCAAAAGCTTTGATCTTTGAGAAACATGAATTTTCAAAATATCACAATATAAATAACATGAAAATTGTTGAAAAGATTGAATAGGTCAAATATTTCATAGTCACATGAATATTATTTTATTTCTGAGCCAGAACTCAAATATCAATTAAATTAGTAATGATCATAGATGGATAGTTAATGAAATAAATTACTGAAGTGTATTTGTAATTTTTCTACACTCTTGTATAAACAGTTAAAAGGATGGAGAGACTCTTTTGAAGTACTCTGTATATACAATAATGAACAAAGTACTTAATTTTATGGATTACACAATTCAAAAAGTTGAAAAGTCGAGTTTACATAATAGAAAAAGGTGGTAATTCTTTGAAACTAACAGTCCATTTGAATATCATTACTATTAAACCCAGAAAAGTATACTCTCCTTTCATTCATCCCTTCATGTATTTCTCTATAAGTATCTTTTACATTCCTGTTCTCTCTGTCTACCTGTTATTTTCCTCATGCTTGTGGGTCTTTCTACATCTAATCTTTTTCTCCATCAGATTTTCACCCTTTTCCATTTCTTCTTTTCTTTCTCCCCTCTTTCTGACTCTTTTTTTCCTCCCTTTGCTCTTGAGTGGTCATATGACAGCTATCATTTGGAGAAAAAAACCCTAAAGTAGTCATATGTTCAAATTCTCACTATTTAAAGTTATAATTATGCAAAATATGGTAATTATTTATGATCTAATGTAGTAGTCTGAATTCAAATGTGACCTCTGGAGGATTCATTATTCATATTAATTGGAACCTAACTTAGTGAATGCAGTTTTATGATCACTAGTTTAATTTAAAAAATAAATTGAGTATTTAATTTTTTCTAATTGAAAAGGAAATAATTAATTTTTAATGTAGTACTTGATTTCCAGTTTTCATCATTTTTTTATTATTCCTCAGACTCTTCCCTACCAAAAAAATCTTTTTAGTTCATAAAACTGATTATCAACCAATACTGGTGGTGGTAGTGGGGAAGAAGTATTTTATTATAGAGCATTGATAGAATTAAATCACATCTATATTATAAACCAATTTGGACAATTTCAATTAGGAGCCTAACAAAATCAATAATTTTGGGTGGTTAGTAATTTCCCTTATACATTTAACAAGGCTGCTTTTGTAAATGTTTATGATTCTTGGCTAAATTTTAGTTATTCTGCACTTATACAGTAATGGAAGTTAAGCCTTTTAATAGCTTTGGGAATACCACCATTTGACAAAACACAATGAAACAAAACAAAAGAACTGATGCTGAAAAATATTAAGTATTTGTTGCATAACCTTTATGTACTTAGTATTGTACTAGGAACTGGAGATTATTAAAGGAATATTAGACATAGTTCCTGCCACAATGAAACAATATTAACTTTGGTGTCATGTAAATATATTCCTTTTTGAGAGCATAAACACAAAGTAATATACTAATTATATACAGAAAATAAAATGCGAAAGGATTCAGAAAATAAAAAAGTTGGTTTGGAATGGCATCATCGGGTAATTCTTCATTAAAAAGGAATAACTTTCAGTCATAAGATGATGTTTTCATTGCAGCCTGTTCTAATTAGATCATATCTGGATTATTGCATTCAGTTCGTGGCATCATGTGTGAATTAAATATCAAGGGGACCCCAATTCCAGAAAGACTCACCTCTTTTGTAGGATGCCTCTGAATCATGTCTTAGGATTGCCAGCATGGTAATGCAGTTCCTGACCAGCAGAAGTCCATGTAAGTGATTGTCTAGCTCTAGGACAAGAACTAAAGTAAACTCTGGCCAATTAGAAACTTGGAATAGGAGGGACGAAACTAGGTTTCAACAAGTCAGCAAGAGAAGCAGGAAGTCCTCTTTCTTGGTTTTCTTCCTGGACTGAAACTGTTCTCTCTCTCCTTGGATAGCAATGCTGACCTTATCTTATTAGTTATCTCTAGGAAGTGGCTGCTTGTCAAGGCACTGGGCCTAGATGACTGAGGCAGTAGTTCAACCTGAAACCTGGAGTCAAAAGGTATGGTTTAGCTTAGAGACTTTTAATTAGACTGATCTTGCTTTTTCTCCCTCATTTTTACTAATAAATATTGATAATTCAATATACAATCTCCAAGATTATTTTTAATCCTTATAGATTGGTGACTATGAAGGGATTTGAAACCACCATGTTGTATGGAGGACATTGATTAGTTGGGAAGTCCCCAGGAAAGAATAGCTAAGATAGTGAAGGGACTCAAGTTAATGCCATATGAGGATCAATTAAATTAGATGAAGAAGGTTAATGAAGAGGAAAAAAAAAGACTTCAGGAGGACATGATAGTTGTGTTCAAGTGTTTTAAGGGTTGTCATGAAGATTACCATTAATAACCTACACAAAGGCGATGGCTCTGAATTTTTCTTAAACAACAATGCCTAATCCATGATATCTAATAAAAATGCCAATGTTTGATGCCCCATAAGTTCAAGATGATCAGAAAATTGTAGTGCTTTTCCCCCCATACCAGTGATAGTGAACCTTTTACAGACAGAGTGCCATGCCTTACCCCACCTGGGAAAATGACTGCCGTGCATGCTTCCTACCCTTCAGTTTACCACTGACAGGGGAGGAAGTGCTCCAATGGAGCTGCTTGGTAGAGGGGTGTGTGCCTTCTCTAGCATGTGTGCCATAGGTTTGCCACCACAGCCCTATTTTTTCTACCTACTTAAATATTTTAATCTCTGTAAATCAAAGTTGGATGCCATTAGGTCTCTTGGTCTTTATCTCTGAGGCAATATTATACTCTGGGTACTTGAAAGGCTCTCATTACCAGATATCTCACTCATATAATGTAGCATTTTAAATTTTTTCTGAATGTTTTTTCTATTTCTTTGCATTTACCCCAAATGTATTTATCTTTGTGTTTTGCTACTTATATTTAGGCATTCCCCAACTCTTGGGGCACGAAGATCATAGAGAATGCAACCTCCTAAAATATAAACCATGGACCAAGGTTTTAAATTCTGATATTACAAGGTACATTTGAATAGTGAATCATTTGTTATGCTACTGAATGCAGAAGAGCATCCTAAGAGGGAAACTGGGCTTATGGTATGAGGATACAAATTTTCTTTTAATTTTTAAATTAATTTTTAATTTAATTTCATTAACTAGAACATTTTTCCATGGTTCCATGATTCATGTTCTTTCCCTCCCCTCTTCCCACCCCCTCCCATAGCCAATACACAATTGAACTGGGTTTTACATGTTTCATTGATCAAGACCTATTTCCATATTATTGATATTTGCACTAGGGTGATCATTTAGACTCTACATCCCCAATCATATCCCCATCGACCCATGTGATCAAGCAGTTGTTTTTCTTCTGTGTTTCTGCTCCCACAGTTCTTTCTCTGGATGTAGATAGCATTCTTTCTCATAAGGACCTCAGAAATGTTTTCAAACATTTCATTGCTTTGTAAAAATGGAGATTTTGAACCCCAGACTTCAATCTCCAGAAGTCCTTGGCGTTTTCCAGAATTCCCTATAATCTCATCTGAGTCTCCAGGTTGGCAAGATCACAATTAGTATTTAACTGGCAGTAACGCCTCTCTCTCTCTCTTCAATTGAAATTATGTAGCAAGTAAGCTAAGCACGGTGATTTTGAATGGGCTAATCAGCCATGGGCACCTGGTTTTTATTTTGTATCCTTGATTTCTAATAATCCTTAATAAACCTCATAAAATATAATATTTTTATTAGTAGAGATATAAAATAATTTTTACAGCTTCTAGTAAAGAAGTCCAATACAATCAATTGCATCAAAGTGTAGAGGATAGAAAATGTTGATAACAAATGTATTCATCAAATAAAATTAAAATTAAATGAGTTAATATATTTGTAAAATACTTAGCAGAAAGTCTAACACATAGTAGGTACTTAATAAATGCTGGTTCTCCAACTTCCCCTAATGAATTTTAATTTTATGGGGGTAAAAAGATGATGCAAATGATCTGATGCTTGCAGGAATCAGAAAGTGAAGTGGCTTTCAAAAGACTCCACTATTAGAAACAAAATGAAGAGACAGGTTTTACAAGGACCCTTCAACACTAGAAGTCATGACAACTGGGCATATACACCTCAGCTAGATGCCTGAATACTTCATCCTACTTCCAAAGCAGTTGGGTTATGAGTGAGCCACTTCAAAAGGAAAACCAAAACAAAATAATGAGTAGTTATGGGGTCAGTTAAAGAATAGGGAGAGTTAAGCAATAACAGTATTTACATTGATGATCAAAACTTTATATTCCTTTAAGCATTCCAAATACAGAACTCAAAAATTTCCTTTTTTTAGTGACCAAAAAAGAGAAAATATTGTACATAGTAACAGAAATAAAGCACAATGATTAACTCTGAATGACAACAATTATTATAAATGCAAGAACCCAGGACAACTTTAAGAGTCTCAAGCTGAAAGGCCATGTAATGACATAGAAGGGATGGACAGAGTCTGAATGCAGATTGAAATGTCATTCTTCACTTTGTTTCTTCCATAACTTCTTCTGTAATTCCAACAATGTATCTTCTTTCACTATGTAATGAGCATGGAAATAAATATTGTGATATGGGATCTATATCATATTACCTGTCATCTTGAGGAAGAGGAAGAGGTAGGAGGTAGGAAGATGAAACAAATCTCAAAATATCAGAAAACCATTACTGAAAATTATATTTTGTAAAGGGTGAAATTATGGCTGAGACTGAATGTACAAATAATTTAGGTTGCCAAGGATTTATTTATAAAATTCCTAATGAAAGACCCATATAATAAAATACCCAAGTCAGTTGACAAATTTTATGGAAATTTAATTGATATAGTAGAGAAGATTAAGAAGAAGGGAGAAGGAAAGGGTGAAGGATTTCCCCCTCTCCCCCCACCTGGCTGGTACTGGGAGGGAAGATTAGAAGATCTAGAAAGTAAGGGTTTAGTGTGAAGGAGCAAGGAATCAACCTGAACTCCAAAAGGGGGCTCAGCTGAGATGCCTGAACCTGAATCAGGTCAAGGACAAAACTCACTGCCAAAACCCATTCAATAACTGCCATCACTCCCAAGATGTCAGAACTCCTAGCATGCTGCCAGCCAGAGTTGCCTCTCCAGGGAAGTGACGTGCCTTATATGGATGTTTTTACATCACTTTTCTGAATCTCATCTCTACCAATGAGGACTTAGTTTGACTTAGGACAGGCCAGAAGTCTGTCCTTTTTTTTTTTTTTTTGCACATGTCTGTTGAAGGCCATCTCCTCAGATAATTAAATCTTGAGTTTGGTGCAGACCTTCAAAATTTTGTTAAACTACTAAGGGTGGAGGATGTAGAGTTTCTAAGACATGATTCTGTTATTCCAAGTATCTCCATTGTTACTGATAAGGAAATAGCTAAATCACATCTTCTAAAGAATGGTCTGATTAGGGTGGAATAGTTTTAAAAAATCACAATTTACATGTAATCTGGAAAAATTAAAAAATTGAAATAATTTTTAAATCGTTCTCATTTATTTTTTTTTCTTTTTAAAATTTTATTTTATTTTTTAAAAATGTTCTTCCATGTTCATGATTCATTTTCTTTCCATTTCCTCTTCCCTCACCCCTCCCAGAGCTGAAAAGCAATTCCACTGGGTTTTTCAAAAGTTATCATTTTAAACCTATTTCCAAATTATTCATTTTTGCTATAGAGCAATTTTTAAAGACTAAATTGCAAATCACATACCCATATATACATGTAATAAGTAATATCATATATATTTTACTCTTGCATTTCTACTCCCATAGTTCTTTCTCTCAATGTCAATAGCACTCTTTCACATAAGTCCTTTAGTGACCTGGCTTATTGCATTGCTACTAGTAGCAAAGTACATTATATTGGATTATTCCTCAATGCTTTACTTTTTGTGTATAAAATTCCACTGCTTCTGCTCATTTCATACTGCATCGCTTCATTGAGTTTCTCCCAGTTCATATAAAAATCCTTCAGATCATCAATTCTTAAAGCACAATAGTATCCCATCACCATCATATAGTGCAATTTTTCAGCCATTCCCCAATCAAAGTTCAACTCTTCATCTTCCAGGGTTTTTTTTTTTTTTGCCACAACAAAGAGTGTGGCTATGAATATTTTATATAAGTATTTTTCCTTAGTATCTCTTTGAGGTACAAACCTATTAGTGGTATTGCTGGATCAAAGATTATGTATTCTTTTAAAGCACTTTGCACATAATTCGATATTACTTTTGAGAATGACTGGATTAATTTCACATTAGTGTCATAATTTTGCCACATCCCATCCAACATTTATTATTTTCCTTGACTGTCATATTGGCCAATCTACTAGGTGTGAGGTGGTATATCAGCTTTGTTTTGATTGTTATTTTTTCTAATTATGTGAGATTTAGAATACTTTTTCATTTCTTGATTGTTTTGATTTCTTTATCTGAGAACTGCCTATTCATGTCCCTTGAACATTTGTCAATTGAGGAATGACTCGATTTTTTTTGGTAAAATGAGAATTTTGTTATAAAAAGGTCCTCCCAGTTTGTTGCTTTCCTTCTAATTTTAGTTGCTTTGGCTTTGTTTGTACAAAAAAAAAATTAATTTAATATAATCAAAATTATTTAAAACCATCAGCAAGTATCATCTGCTGTGATAAGGTGGAATTTATAGCAGGATTGTAAGGATTCATTATTAGAAAATTCAATATTAGAAATATTAGTTCAATATTAGAAAAACCATCCATATAAATTACCATATCAACAAGCAAACCAACAAAAATCACATGATTGTCTCAATAAATGCAGAAAAAAGCCTTTCACAAAATACAAGACTCATTCTTATTGAACACACTAGAAAGTATAGGAATAGAAGTGCCTCTCCTAAGAATAATAAACAGTATATATCTAAAACCATCAGCAAACATCATCTGCAATTGGGATAAACTAGAAGTCTTCCCAATAAGATCAGGAGTGAAACAAGGATGCCCATTATCACCTTTATTATTTAACATTGTACTAGAAACACTAGCAGTAGCAATTAGAGAAGAAAATTATATTGAATATATGAAAATAGGTAATGAGGAGACCAATGTATCACTCTTTTACAGATGATATGATGGTCTACTTAAAGAGCCCCAGAGAAAGATCAAGAATATCAAGGGAAATAATGAAAAAATGTGAAGGTGACCAAACAGTACCAGATCTCAAACTATACTATAAAGCAGTGGTTATCAAAACAATATGGAACTGGCTAAGAGAACGAAGGAGAATCAGTGGAATAGACTTGGCTAAGTGACCTCAACAAGACAGTGTATGATAAACCCAAAGATCTCAGTTTTGATAAAAACTGCTGGGGAAAATTGGAAAAGAGTATTGGAGATTTTAGGTTTATAACACCTCACACCCTACACCAAGATAAACTCAGAATAGGTGAATGACTTAAATATAAAGAAGGAAACTATATATCAATTAGGTGAAAACAGAATAGTATCCTTGTTAGGTCTTTGGGAATGGAAAGATTTTAATACCAAGTAAGAGTTAAAAAAAATTACAAAATGTAAAATAAAGAATTTGAATTACATTAAATTAAAAAGATTTTGTATAAACAAAACCAATGTGACCAAAATTAGAAGGGGAGTAATAAATTGGAGAAAATCTTTATAACAAAAATCAAGTCATTTCCCCAATTGCTAAATGGGCAAGTTACATAAATTGGCAATTTTCAGATGAAGAAATCAAAACTGTTAACAAGCACATGCAAAAGTGTTCTAAATTTCTTATAATCAGAGAGCTACAAATCAAAACAACTCTGAGGTATCATCTCACACCTAGCAGATTGGCTGCATGACAGAAAAGGAAAGTAATGAATGCTGGAGGGAATGTGGAAAAATTGAGACATTAATATACTGATGGTGGAGTTGTGAATTGATCCAACCATTTTGGAAGGCAATTTAGAACTATGCCCAAAGGGTGCTAAAAAACTGCCTACCCTTTGATCCAACCATAGCATTGCTAAGTTTCTACACCAAGGAGATAATAAGGAAAAAGACTTATACATGAATATTCAAAGCTTAGCTCTTTGTGGTGGCAAAAAATTAGAAAATAAAGGGATGCCCTCTGATTGGGGAATGGCTTAACATATTATAGTATCTGTTGGTGATGGAATACTCTTATGCCCAAAGGTATAATGAACTGGAAGAATTCCATGGGAATTGGAACAACCTACAAGATATGATGCAGAGTGAAAGGTGAAGAACCAGGTGAATATTATACACAGAGATTGATACACTGTGGCACAATTGAATGTAATGGACTCCTCTAATAGGAGCAATGCAATGATCCAGAACAATTCAGAGGGACTTATGAGAAAGAATGCTATACACATTCTGAGAAAGAACTGTGAGTAGAAACACAGAAGAAAAACAACTGTTCTATCACAAGGGTGAATGGGGATATGATTAGGTATATAGACTCTAAATGATCACATTAGTGTAAATATTAATAATATACAAATGGATCTAGATCAATGACACATGTAAAACCTAGAGGAATTGCACATTGACTACAGGAGGTGGATTGGGGGAAGGGAGGGAAAGAACATGAATCTTGTAACAATGGAAAATATTCTAAATTAATTAGATAAATTTTTCAAAAAAAATGATGATGTTGAACTAGATATCCATTTATAATTCTTTTAAGTTTTCTCCAAATTTTATTATCTTAAAATTACAGATGGAAAAAATTAGGCTCAAAGAACAAGTGTGATTTGTTCAAGGTCCTAGAGTGATCGAAATTCTAAAGTTTGCAAAGTACTTTGCATACATTACCTTATTTGAAACAGAGCAACTTTATGAGGTAAAGACCTCACCTGTCATTAAGCACCGTTTTACATAAAAAGAAATGAAATATTTAAATGACTTTTAAATAGTCATACAGATATTATATGTCAGAGGAATGATTGAAACCCAGATCTTATTGACTTCAAATAGTATATTCAACCCACTGACATGCTTCCTTCTTATCTTTAATGGTATGATTTTAAGGTCAGAAAATGTAATAGTCAATAACAGCTAGCATAGTTCCTCAGATGTGCAAAGTGCTTTCAATAATCATTTCCTAATTCACTTTCCAAATAATAAATATTCTGGCCAACTTTACAAATGTAACTGACATCAAAATTTAACTGGGTGGCCCATTGGTAGTCAACTAGTAAATGCCAGAGATAGGGTTCAAACCCTGATCTTTATTGATTCCAAGCCTACATTCTTTTCCCTCTACCATTTTGTCATATGAGAACCTGCTCTAGAATAAAAACATTCTGATTCCTAATGTGATGCTTCTCCTATCAATCAACTTTCCTTACTCCTTTTACAAGACTGATAAGTACTTCCTCAAGAAAACAGGAATAAAATCAGAAGGCAATAGTGTCCCTTTAACTAGTGTTCCTAGCATCTCTTCAAAGTTTGTCAGGATTTTAATATATTTACATGGTAAGGCTCTTTTTTGTTGTATGATACAGGAATAAAGGAAAAACATGTTTTTGTTTCCTGGTTTTCTTTAATTTTTCCCCCTTTTTTTCATTTAGAATATTTTCCTATGGTTACATGATTCATGATTTCCTCACACAGATACCACCCCCTTTCCTCTCCCTTCTTGGTGCTGACAAGCAGTTCCACTGGTTTATACATGCATCATTGTCCAAAACCTATTTCCATATTTTTCATATTTGCAATACAGTTTTTTTAAACATCAAAACCCTAATCATATCCTACTATGTGATCAATCATATGTTGTTTTTTTCAGCGTTTCTATTCCCACAGTTCTTTCTCTGGATGTGGATGGCATCTTTTCACAAAAGGTCCTTTGGATGGTCCTGGGTCATTGTGTTGCTTCTAGTAGAAAAGTCTTCTACATTCCATTGTGCCATAATGTATAATTCTCTGTGAAAATCTCAGTCACTGGGTACAATGGAAAATTAAAACATTCCCAGAGCTAAGAGGGACTTATGTTCCAAGGACAGAAAGGAAAACTGTAATAACTAAAAATTAATCTTGAAAACATATTAGATTTATAATTATTTGTAAAAGAGAAAGAGAAATAAAGTTCCTAGATTGCCCTAACTACTCTCAGTCTCTAGCCTTCATTCCAAGTCTTCTTCAGGTTCCATATTCCCAAACCTTATTGTCCTTGTTTTGAGGGCCCAGCATGGCTATGCTGCAAAGACAAGATCAGCCCATCCAAAATGGGCAGCCAGCCACAAATGGCATGAGAAAAATCAGGTAAAAGGGTCCTGAACAGAGTGAGGAAAAACCTCACACAGCATGCCACCAGAGCAGGAAAAAAAAACAAAAAACTCCCGCTCTTGCTTGCTTGGTAGCCCATTTCTTATATTGCAACTATCATTCTACTTGACTTTATGATTGGGCATTCTGAGTCATATGTCTAAAACTCGGGCACAGTAATCACTCCATTCCAGTGGTCCAGTTAGAGGCCACAAGGGGATCTTCCACTTTCTGGGAGTCTGAAACAGCATTGTCAGGCTACATCCCCATATGCTGGATAAAATGTTATAATTTTTATGTTAATTTTACACAATCAACCCCCTGTGATCCTTTGGGAAACTAGATGTTAAGTCTACTAATTTTTACTTCTAGGAGACTAACATGTTAATATCCCCAGTGAATCATTCCATATATGGTATCTATACAATTTAGATGCACCAGAGTGCATATGGGCACAAAAGATATTATTCATTTCATGTGCAGTGTAATTACAATTTGGGTAATAATGAAAGAAGAAAAAATTCCTGATTGTAAAAATGTTGTGCTAAAAAGGGGAATGTCTCTAATGACTCCTTTTCAAAGTGCTTATCAAGCAATTTTCTTCTTTATTTTAGTTTAATATAATCAAAGTCTTTCATTTTATACCTCATAATGTTTTTTATCTCATTTGGTAAATTTTTCCCTTATCCATAGACTTGACAGTTGGCTTATTTTAAGCTCCTTTTATTTTCTAATGGCTGTACCTTTTACATCTAAATTATGTATCCATTTTAATCTTATTTTGGTACAGGGTATACAATATTGCTCTATACCCAGTTTCTTCCATACTTTTTTCTAATTTTCCCAGCACTTTTTGTGAAATAATGATTTCTTGTCCTAAAAGCTTGCATTTTGGGTTTCATAAAACCCCAGATAAATATGGCAATTCACTAATAGTATTCTGTGGCTAATTTATTCTATATATCTACCATACTATTTTTTAAAAGTTCCAGAGTTTTGAAATGATTACAGCTTTGTAATATAGTTTGATTCCTGGAATTCCTAGGCTACCTTCTTTCATTTTTTTCCTCATTGATTCCATTAATGTTCTTGATCTTTTTCCTCTTCCATAAGACATTTGTTATTATTTTTCTAGTTCTGTAAAATTATTTTTTAGCAATTCAATTGGTATGGTACTGAATAAGTAGATTAATTTAGGTAGAATTGTCATTTTTATTATATTGCCTAGACCAACCTGTGAGCAATTAATACTTTACCAATTGTTTATCTGTAACTTTATTTTTGTGAAAAAGTGATTTGTTATTATGTTCATATAATTTCTGGGTTTCCTTTGCCCAAATTTCTTTTATTACCTTCAGTTAAATTAAGTGGAAATTCTTTTTTCTATCTTTTGTTGCTGAATTTTGCTGATGATTTATGTGGATTTCTTCTTTATACTACTGGTTTACTGATTATTAATTATTTCAACTAGTTTTTTTTAATTGAATATTTAAGACTTTCTAAGTATATCATCATATCATCTGCAAAAAGTGATAATTTTATTTTTCATAGTCTATTTTAATTTTTAAACTTGTTTTCTTTTCTTAGTGCTATACCTGGCATTTCTAGTACAATATTGAATAATAGTGGTGACAATGGGCATCCATATTTCACTCCTGAACTCATTGAGAACTTTATTTCCATTACAAAAAAATTATCATTTTAAGGAAAGTTTCATTAATTTCTATGCTCTCTAGAGCTATTTTTGTACTTATCAAGAGCTTTTTCTGCATTTATTTTGATATTCAGATGATTTCTGTTGGTTTTGTTATTTATGGAATCAATTCTACTGATGATTTTTCTAATACAGAACCAGTCTTTTGTTCCTGGTATAAATCCTGGCTAATTATATGATCTTCATGATATATTGCTGTAATGTTCTTGCTAGTATTTTATTTAAAATGTTACCTCAATATTCATTAGCAACATTGGTCTATAGTTTCCTCTGTCTGGTTTAGGTATCAATACTATGGTTTTATTGTAAAAGAAGTTTGGTAGGATGTCTTCAACTTTTTTTCAAATAATTTTAATAGATTGGGATGAATTGCTCTTTAAATATTTGGTAGCATTCATTTGCAAATCCATTTGGCCTGGGTATTTTTTCATTTTTTCTTAGGGAGTTCATTGATGGCTTATTCAATTCTTTTTCATGACATGGTATTGTTTAAGTAATTCTATTTTCTTTTTTGTTAATCTAGGCAATTTATATTTTTATAATATTCATCCATCTCACATTGTCAGATTTTGGGGTATATAATTTGGGAAAAAAACTCCTAATAATTGTTTTAATTTCCTCCTTATTTGGTAGTATAATTACTCCTTTCATTTTCAATATTGGTTTGGTTTTCTTTCTTTTTAAATTAAATTAATCAATGTTTTATCTATTTTTACTTTTTTATATTCAGCTTTTAGTTTTATTTAATAGTACAATTTTTTATTTAATTTTATTAATCTCTACTTTGTTTCTAAGGATATCCAATTTAGTGTTTGAGAATTTTAAATTTCTTCTTTTTCTAGTTTTTTTTTTTAGTTGCATGCTCAATGTATTTATCTATTCTTTCTCTATTTTTTCTCCTTCAGCACAGGTTTATATGTACCTCACAAATTTTAATATGATGTCTTGTAATTTTCCTTAATAAAATTATTGATTGTTTTCTATGATTTTTTGACTTTTATTCTTTTATTATTACTTTTTATAACTATTTTATATTATATTATTTTTATTATATATAATGTATATTATATATATATATTTACATTATATTATAACTAATTATTATTACTTTTATTCTTTAGGATTATATTATTGAGTTTTCAATTAGTTCTTAATTTCTCTTTCCTAATTACTTGTCATTTCTATTACATAATAATCTGAAAATAATTTAATCTATGTTTCTGTTTTTCTGCATTTAATTGTGAGGCTTTTATGCCCTAATATGGCTTTTTTTGCATTGTTCCATATACTGCTAAAAAGGCATATTATTTTCTATAACCATTTAGCTTTCTCCAAAGTTCTATCATGAATAACTTTTCTAAAATTCACTTTCTTAACTTCTTTCTTATTTGTCTTTCAGTTAGATTTAACTAATTTGGAAAAGAAAAATTTGGCATTCCTCACTATTCTAATCTTCCTATGTAGGCTGGGGGGCAGAAAGTCACTTTTCTGATTTGGCCTGGGGCAAAAAGGAAAGTTTTTTTTACTAATTACTCTTTCCCTTATTAGGCTTTGAAAGTCTCTTAGGGTTAAAAGGAACAGTTTTAGTTATTTGTTACTGCTACTCTTCCTGACATCTCTCCTGTGATTCACCTCCCACTTAAGCTAATGCTAGAGGCATGTGGGGGCGAAGAAAAAGGAGAAAGCAGATGTCCAGGAGCAAGATAAGACTAAAACTTTTAAAATTCAGCTCAATAATCAATACCCTCTAATAACAAATGGCTGAGCTGAACTCGTTAACATTCTCCAGTATTTTTAGACTGCAAAATGGTAGCTTTTTGAGCCCATGGGCAGGGTGGGGGATGGGGTGGTGGGGGTTGGCGGTGGGGGGAAAAACAGGGTAGTTGGAGCATCTCCCCAGGTGAGTCCCTCAGGGCCCAGTAATTTTTTTGCCTAAGGAAAAACAGCTAGCTTACTGCCAGTAAGGTAATTTTCAGCTGTCCTTTAAGGAGAAGGCAGCTGTAGATTGTAACTTAGAACTAGCTACTAAAAAGTTGACTTGAGGATAGTTACAAAGTGAAGAAAATTGAGTGGACACATCACAATCTTCATGGTTTGCAAGAAATGTAGTGATTACTATAAGAGAATGTGGTTGCTGATTTAAAAAAATTAATACAGCTCAAGTCAAAATTACTTTTTTTGCAGTTTTGTTTACAAAAGGAGGAAAAGAGTGAAAATAGAGAACCTTAAAAGGAGGTCGAGAAAATATCAAAACTAACATCCTAAATATTTGCTCCAGTACCTGGCTCCACTCTAGCAGGGCTCCAGGAACCCCAGCCAGAGGGCCCAGTGGTAAATTAAGCATGGGTTTTGCCCACAAGGCCTACTCTGAGTGGGAGGCTTCTCCAGGAACTAATAGCTCTGGAAGCCAAGAGAGGTGGGTCAGCTTTTTTTACTCACCAGCAGAAGATCCAAGAGCAGTCTTACCAGAAGCAGACCAAGAGTCAGAATTCCAGACCAAGTCAAAGTCCCAAGCCAGAGTTCCTCCAAGGAGATATCCAAAGGAAAAAGTGTCTTTGGACACAAAGTCAGGGCTCTTATAATCCTTTTTCCATGTCACTTCCTGTCCCTTCTTCTACTTTATGGGGACCAATTGCAGTCTTTTAATTTGCTTAGCACTGACCAGGTGGGGTGTATGGGATGCTCAGGGAGGGGTAGTATCTCTGGTATGGGGGGCTTGTCGTGCCCTCCTAGGGCAGCTCTCCAGCCTCTGACCCTCACCTGACACCCAGCTCTCACTTGTGGCTCCCAGTAGCTGCTAGCATGCGGCAGCGACCACACCCCATGCAATGGCTTCGACAGGCCTGCTAAACCTTGTGAGGGTAGCCATCGGGTCATCGTGGACCCCTGGTGAACCAGGGCTTTGCTCACCCAGAATGTGAAGACTGCTTCGGCAGAACAGTTGGAAGAAACCAATAAGAAGGTTCAACGGCTGTGATGGCGACGCAGCAAAGCACTGTGGAGTGCTTAGGGCATGTTGGAGCACAAAGGACAACACGGCCATCCAATGTAGCTGAGGAAGTCTCCAGGTGTAACGACTTTTCGTGCCACTGGACCCAGCCTTCCAACGCCGAGAGAGTGGGACTGTCTCTGTGCATCGACTTTTCCACTTAAATCTCCTTCACACAAAAGTGTCTTTGTGCACAAAAACGCACAAAGACAATCGTCATCCTCGGTTACCAAGAGACTACTACTACTACTGACCAGGAGTCATTCAGTCACTTTCTGAGGTGTAAACCACTTTAGTAAGGGGTTTGTTCACCTACTTATGGTTAAATAGGGGTGTCTTTGCTTTGGTTGAATACATTTAAAAGTAGGCAAGGGGAGAGTCAATCCCATCTTCACAATGCTATACCAGTTGTTGCATATATGTTTAGCATTAATTATATATTGATATATCACAAATCATATATTAATGATTTAATAATTTATTGAAAATATATTAAATTAATATTAATTAAAATATATTAATTATATTAATATAAATTAATATTAAAAGCTATGGTACATTTTAGGAAGATATAGTCTTGTTCCTTATCTTTTAAAATTAGTTCTAATTTTACTTAGGCTTTAAAAGCATGATTGCTACCTCTGTTTTTTTGTTTGGTTTTATTTTTGTTTTTGTTTTTTTACTTCAGCTGAATCATAGTAGTTTCTATTCCTGGCCATTGCTTTTACTCTGTGTCTCTGTGCTTCAAATGTGATTTTTGTGAATAGCATATTGTAGAATTCTGTTTTTTAATCCTTTCTACCCTATGCTTCTTTTTTATGGGTGAGTTTATCTAATTTACATTTAAAGTTATGATAATTGACTATTTTGTTTCCTCTGTTTATTCTTCTCTTTCCATTCATCTTGACCATTTCACTATCTCCCCCCATCCATCTTCCCTTCTATGGATACCCCACTTCCCTTTTCTCCAATCCTCTTGACTTCCCTTTAGAATAATATAGATTTCTATATCTAACTGAAAATGTACATGATTCCCTATTTAAGCTAAATCTAATGAGAGGATCAAGTGTTACCTGCTATTCCCAAATCTTCCTCTTCTATGTAATATTTTTGAGAATGTTTTATGTGATATAATTCATGTCATTTCATCTTTTCCTTCTCTCTTCTCCTAGTGCAGTTTTCTTTTTCCTCCCTTAATTTTTTTATTTCTACTTACTACAGAAAATTCATACACACACCCTCCATTTATGAATATTATTCCTAACTGCACTAAAATAAAAAAAATCATAGGAGTGATAAGTATGATCTTCTCATATTAGAATATATAGATTTTAATAATTTAATCTTATTGAATCTTGATGTTTTTTCTTTCTTATTTATTCCCTTATTCTTCTCTTGACTCTTCAATTTGAATGCCAAATTAGAATGAAGATCTGGGCTTTTCATTAAGAATTCTTGAAAATCCTCAATTTCATTAAACGTGCATTATTCCCTTGACATATTATGTTGAGTTTCACTGGATAGGTGATTCTAGTTTGCAATATTAGTTTCTTTGCCTTTCAGAATATCATATTGTATGTCCCCTGATTCTTTAAGGTCCAAGTTGCTAACTCTTATTATGTAATCCTTATTGGGGTTCTATGGTATTTGAATAATTTCTTTTTGACTGAAATATTTTTCTTTGGTCAGAAAGCTCTGAAATTTGGCTATAATATTCCTAAGATTTTTCCTTTTAGGGTCTCTTTCCATTTGTTTCATTTTATGATTTTTCAAATTTCAGGGCATTTTTCATAATTTCTTCATAATAATATGCTGATTGGGTTATTTTGCTGTTATTGTTCTTGATTTCCAGACAATCCAAAGATTTTTAAATTGTTTCTCCATGATCTAATTTCTTTGTTAGCTGCTTGTCCAATGAGAAACTTCACATTTTTTTTCTTTTTTGTCTTTTGTTTCTTAAAATCTCAACCAGTCATTATTTTCTATTTGTCTAATTCCAATTTTTAAGAAAGTATTATCTTCACTGATCTTATGCATCTCCTTTTCCATTTGGCTAGTTATAATTTTTAAAAAACTTGTTTCTTCAGTGACTTTTTGAACCTCCTCTTCCATTTGGTCAATTCTATATTATAAGAAGTTGTTTTCCTTGGCAAATTTTTTGGCATCTTAACCCATATTTTTGTCTTTTCTTTACCAAACAGTTTATCCTTTTAAAATGGTTTTCCTGCATTGCTCTCATACCCCTCCCCCCAACTTGTCTTCTACTTCTCTTCTTTGGTTTTTAATAAGTAGGTCTGATTTCTTTGGAGCTCTTCATTAGATATTTTTGGTTTTGAGACCAATTTATATTTTTCTTTGATGCTACACACATAGAATTTTTATCAATACTGTCTTTTATATTTGTATCTTGAACCTCCCTGTAACAATATTAATTATCTAGAGTCGTATTTTTGTTCCTATTTTATCAGTTCTTTTTAATGACATTTTTACTATAAAGTTGATTCATGTTTTTGAGGTGGAGAGATTTCTGTCTCGTGTTTCTTGTGTTAAGGATTGGAATTTTCCTTCTTTCTTTTGTAGCAATCATGATCATTTTTACAAATATGAGTATAGAAAAAATTTATATGAAAGACCTCTTTGGAAAAGCTAATGGGTATAAAAAGGAATATACCTTTTTGAACAATACATGATACCTTCACAAAAATGACCATATAAAGGCATATAACCCCACAAACAAATGTAGAAAGGCAAAAATATTAAATGCGTGCTTTTCAGACTACAATTCAATAAAAATTACACTCAACAAAGGGCAGAGCAAAGAAGATTAAAATTAATTGGAAACTAAATAATCTTATCCTGAATAATGAATGAGCCAAAAAACAAAGGAAACAATAAACAATTTCATTAAAAATATAATGAAGAGGAGACAACACATCAAAATTAATGGGATGCAGCCAAAGCTGTATTTAGGGGGAAATTAATATCTCTAAATTCTAAAATCAATAACATAGAAAGAACAGATGAATGATTTGGGTGTATAACTATAGAAAGTAGAAAAAGAATATGTTAAAAATTCCCAATTAAATACCAGACTGGATGTCCTGAAAATCAAGGAAGAGATAAATAAAACTGAAAGGAAGAAAGCCATTAAATTCATAAATAAGAAAAGTAGATAGTTTTGTAATAAAATAAAATTAAATAGATATACCATTGGTTAATTTGATTATAAAAGAAAGAAGAAAACCAAATTACTGATATGAAAAAATTTTTAAAAAGCAATATAACAATTAATGAAGAAGAAATTAAAGCAATGATTGGAACTTATTTTGCCCAAATCTATGCACATAGAATTAACAATATAAGTGAAAAAGAAGAGTATTTATTAAAAAATATAAACTACACAGATAAAAGAAAGAGAAAATAGAATATTTGAACAACCCTATTACAGAAAAAGAAATAGAAAAAAAAAAAACATTAAAGAACTTTCCAAGTCAAAGGCCCCATGTCAAAAAGTATTCCCTGACTGAATTCTCCCAATCATTCCAAGAAAAAGAAACTCAAAAATTTCACACATTATTTGGAAAAATAGGGAAGAGAAAATACCTCCAAATACATTTTATTATACAATTATGGTATTGATACCTAGAACAAGAAAATCTGAAACATAGAAAGAAAGGTATTAACAAATATCTCTCCTTATCATCATGGATACAGAAATTTTAAATTAAATACCAACATGTAGATCACATTATTCCATAGTGATTGTATACTGCAATTAGGTCATTTATATAAAGAGAATGCAGAATTGGTTCAATTTTAAGAAAACCATAAGCATAACTGACCTTATAAAATACAAACCCAATAGAAATGAAAAGATTATTTGGTTAGAGGTAGAAAAAGCATTTGACAAAAATATATCCATCCTTATAAAAAATGAGAAAACACTGGAATAAATGGAACCTTCCTCAAAGTAATAACTTCATCTATCTAAAACCAAAGGCAAGCATTATTTTCAATGGGAACAAACTAAAACCCTTCCTAATAAGAAATTATTCCTCTTATTACCATTCTTTTTTAAAATATTGTACTAGAAATACTCTCTATAGCAATAAGAGTAGAAAGTGAAATTGAGAGAATTAGAATATACTATGAAGAAACAAAGTTTTCACTCTTCAATGATGATATAATGGTTTGCCTGGAAATTCAACTAAATTTAGTAGAAATAAATAATACCTTAACAAAGTGGCAGGATACAAAATAAACCTATATAAATTATTAGCAGCTCTATTTACCAGCAACAAAATCCAGCAGCAAGAGATTGAAAAGGAAATTCCATTCAAAATAGATCTAGATGATATAGAATAACTGGAAGCATACCTACCAAGCAAACAAAACAACTACATGAATACAATTATAAAATACTCTTCAGACAAATAAAATCAGACCTAAATAATTGAAAAAAATACATTAATTGCTCATAGATAAGATTAGTCAATATAGGAATAATGACAATCCTACCTAAGTTAATTTACCTATTTAATTTCATACCAACTAAACTACTCAAAAGCATTTCATAGAACTAGAAAAAATAACAAAAAGTTTGTCTGAAAGAACAAATAGCCAAAAATATTTAGAAAGTTATAAAAAAACATCTGAAGGAAGGAGGACTGGCCATTCTGATTCTCAAGCCATATTATAAAGAAGTATGATCTATTACTATCTAAGAAATAGAGTGGTGGACCAATGGAATAAATTAGGTAGTCAAAACATGACAGTTAATGTTCAAACTAATTTGGTGTTCAATAAACCTAATAACCCATGAAAGAACTCAATATTTGATTAAAATTGCTGGGAAAACTAGAAAGCAATATAGTTGAGGCTAGCATGGACTAACACCAGGAGAGAATTATATCCTTAATGTCCTTGTTATTTCAATAATTATGATACTTAATGCTATATGAATTGGTAGTGGTTAATGATTGACAAATCTGGATGATCTATAATGTTATGGTAAAAATGACTACATAATTTTCATTACATTTAACCCTGGCTTTTTGTCTTAAATATAAATAACTAATTCCATCAAAGAAAATTCCACTTCTGCCTATGCTTTCTGGTATTTTTTCAAGAAATTAAAATGAATATTGCCTTTTTTCTATTGTTTTTTGTCATTTGTATAGTTGTCTGTAATTATGTTTTTCCCCTAAAAATGAACCTGTCTTGCATTATTAGTTTAAATCCAACTTGATCTTATTTCATTAAAACATTCAAAATCAATATTTATATTGTCCAATACTTTTTTCCTTTATTTTTACTCTTCCCAGTTTAGGTTAAAAGCAAAAAATAATGTATAATAAAAACCATTTAATAGTATCAATTCTTGTGTGTGTGTTTTACCAGTTTCATAATTTTGGAATTAAATAATTTTCTTTTCTTTGATAATATTTTTTTCTCCAGTTAAATATAATTATTCTTAACATTTGTTTTGAAAATATTAGTTCTGAATTATCTCTCTTCTTCTCCTTTGATAAGATGTTAAGTAATCTGTTATAGATTTTTTACTTCTTGTTATATAAACATTTTTAATATTAATCCTTTTGTTGATGAAAATTCAAACAAAAGTGATCAAAGAAATATATACAGTAGGTTTTGGTCTGGATTCAGATTCCATCAGTTCTTTCTCTGGAAACATGACATTTTTGTCTTGAATCCTTTGGGATTATCTTAGATCATTGTTTTGCTGAGAATAGTTATTCATAATTTTCTTATTGTGAAATAGTTGATGTCATGCTCTCCTGATTTCCCTCTGTATCATTTCATGCATTTCCAAGTTTTTCTTAAATCCCCCTGATTGTCATTCCTTATAGTGCAATAGTATTTCTTTAAAATCACAAACAACTTACTGAGTTATTCCCCAATTGATGGGTGTCACTTCACTTTCCAATTCTTTGACACCTCAAAAAACTGATATAATTATTTTTTTAATATATAAACCATTTCCCTTTTTTTTCCTTTTTGGGATATAGTCCTAGTAATGGTGTTTGCTTGATCAAATGACATTTATTATTTTAAAGCCCTTTGGCCATGAATACAATTTGTTCTCCAGAATATTTGAATCACTTCACAAGTCCTCCAACAGGGCATCAGTGTCTTGATTTTCACGTAATTGCTCCAAGTTTTGTCATTTTTCTTTTTCTGTCATAATAGCTAGTCTGATAGTTGTGTGATGTTAACTCAGAGCTGTTTTAATTTACATTTATTCAATTAAGAGTTATTTAGATCATTTTTTCACATGACTATAGATAATGTTAATTACTTTGTCTGAGAACTGCCTATTTATATGCTTTGACTATATTAATTGGAGAATGCCTTGCATTCTTATATATTTGAATCATTTCTCCAAGTATTTGAGAAATGAGATCTTTATTAGGGAGACTAGTAATTTCTTCACCATTATGACTATTGTATATTATACTCCATCCTATTTCCCTGTTTATCCTATTTTCTCTTAAAAGTGTTTTCCTCCTGACTGCCACCTACCCCAATTTGCCCTCTTTTCTATCAACCCCTTCACCATTCTCTTATCCCCTTCCCTTCCTACTTTCCTATAAGACAAGACAGATTTATATACCCAATCGTGTGTGTATCTTCCTCTATATTTGAGCCAATTTTGATGAGAGCAAAATTTAAACCCTCCCCTCCCCACTTCTCCCACCTTCCCTGCCAACTTTAAAAATGTTTTGTACTTTTTTTACATGAGATAATTTACCCCAGTCTACTTCTTTCTTCCCCTTCTCTCAAAGCATTCCTCTTTCTCACCCCTTAATTTTATTTTTAAGGTATCATCCCAGCATTTTCAACTCATACCCTTGCCCTCTATCTTTGCAATCTAATAGTTCCATTGTTGATTTTGAACCTCAAGGACCCAATATGAAAAAAAAATATGAAAAAATATGAAAAAATAAGCTCTCATATGTACCAACACATTATTAGAAATACCATATGATATAAGCAATGTCCCCCAAAATAGAACAACCTGCGGATGTTAACATTATATATCCTATTATTAAATAACAGTTGAAATAATTGTATATGAATAAAATATAACAACATTGTGGCAATAGTAATGATAAAGATGAATTCAGAGAAACACTGGAAAATTTGAGTTAGTAGAGAATAAAGTGGAACCAATTGAATAATATATATATGTTGATTATCACAAAATAAATGAAGAATATATGAATAAGTAAGATAAAAATGAAGTCAAATGCAGTATCTGTTGAAAATACTGGTTTCAAAAAATAAACTCAAAGCACACTTCATTTCTTCGTTCTAACAAGTGATAAACAAAAAAAATGTAAATTAACATATATCAGATTTTTTCTGTACATCAAGTGCTTGTTTCTAACACATACATCTTTCTGTCTCTGTTTACATCTCTTAAGAGCTATTATTTTTAATGTCCCCCAAACCCGTCTCAATCTCATTTTATAATACTCTCCTTTTAGTACACTATGGTAACAAACAAAAATACCTTGGTTTTCTTTATTTTCCTTTCCCATATTACTATATTCCCCATCTTTATGCCTTTGCATTGCATTCCACTCATAGAGATTGTGTGTAGAGTGCTTACTTAAAGAATTTGTTTCAAATTCTGTCTCTGACACTTAATAGTTGTAAAAATCACAGTTCCTTAATGTAATCTATAGTGATACTTATTTGTTATAAGAATTTTTGAGGTTTCACAAAATAAAAAATTATAATAATTTATTATTATTAAAGCCATCATTAAATAACAAGCAAGATGCCTAAACCCTGTTACTAAGATTTAAAAGATTCAAATGAATAAGTGCAACCTGAGTATCAGTCTCTCTGCCACCAAGATTAAAAAATAAGTGTAGGCAGAAGTTTGATTTTTCATTCCAAACTGATCACAGAGACTTATTAGAAAGAATTGAGGTATTATTCTGTCTTTGGGAAGAGAAAATTATGAGAAAAAAGTTCATGAGAAATTGCCATTCTCTCCCATCTAAGATAAAAATCGTTTCTGAAAATGTTGGTACTAGAGATGAGCTGAATTATTTCTACAGAGCTCACCTAATTCTTGTATTAGAAGTAATCTTAGGTATCCCTACTGATTTTGAATTCTGAGATCAAATTCTCTGTTTCATTCTCATTTTAATGTGTTAAATCAAGTCTAAATAGCTGCACATTCCAAGTTAATTCTTATAACTGATAAAAAGCTTAATATTACATTTTGTTTTAAGCATATGGATAACATAGAAAAATGGATTTAGTGCCAGAATTATTAAAGATGTTTTCACATTTTATTGTATTCTAAATCAAAAGCTGATGGATAGCATAATATAGAGTCATTTGGCTGGAAAGTGCCAGATAAATAACCTTAAATATCCAAATACTTGCTTTTTTTTTTCAGAATTATACTATGTGGGCTGATATGATACATATGTTCAACAAAAGGTTTTTGACTTTTTCATGAACTTTGGCAGTGTCCAAGGGTCCACCTCTTGAAATATTACTTAAATAAAATAAATTATTCTACTCCATTTAATTTTGGTATTATTATTGTCTCTTTGTACTTGAGAAGCTTTCTTAAACTACTAAAAGCATTATTTATAAGGGTTTATTCAGAGGAGAGAAATCTGTGAGCTTAGAGTGTTAAGACAATCCCAAATAGACACAGACACACACAAAGCTACATATATGAATACATACATAGCATGTAAGAGAATTTGAGAACTCATTGGCATTCTTGAATTTATAGTTCAGAAGGGCACACATCCTCTTTCAGTCATGAAAGCAATTGGACTACTATAAACTCTGAGCTTGAGTTTTTTATAAAGGCATACTCAGTCAATGAAAGAGCAGACTGAAAAGTATCTGGGACTACAAAAACTGAGCAGTAGCAAATGTAACAGTGAGGAAAGAGTGTCCCTTGCCCTGACAGAATTTAACAGGTTGAGCTGGAAAGAATCCATGACCCAGAAGGCATTTTGAAATGGAGAACTCAGATTGAACTTGCTGGTGCAATCACCTCTTCAAGGAATGAGAGAAGTTCCAAAAGTTTTATTTGTTTCTCCATTTTCCCTCCTCATGACTGCTGTTATTAAATTGTTTAATGGAAAGATACAAGAGGTAACACCTAAATATTTTAAGTTGATTGATGGGGAAAGGGAAAGGAAGGAGGATAACAAGGGAGAAGGAAAAGTTCTTAATCTTATCCCCAAACTTAAATTCCCTTAATACAATCCTAATAGCTATCTTATTTAGGCTAAATAAGTTAAGTTCCCCCCAAACAGAACCTCACAAAACAGAGTCCAGTAAATGAGCCAAGATCCCAGAGGTAAAGTCCAAGATAGGTCCAGCAGAGAAGGGATAGTTCTCCTTTGGTCTTCTGTCCAGCTGCCAGCAGCCAGTAAATCAGTTTTTGTCTTCTTTATCTTGTATCTCACAAAAGGGTCTGAAACCTTGTAGAAAGACAGAAATCTCAGCTACCTACAAACTTCCCCCAGAAGTCTGTTTTTTTTTTTTTTTCAGTTGGGACCTTAGAATCTTGACCCAGACTCCCATGTGATTCTGTGTCACATGTCCCTGTCAATCAAATGCAGTTCATTTTGCAGAATCATTTTGCAATCTTCCTTTGCTTACTACACTGCCTAGCACAGACAGTTTAGTAAAAATTACTTGCTTTTTTTTAAACCAAAAGTTCTCTGTACTCTGCTTTTGTTTCAAATATAAACAGGTGAAGTATTATCTGGAAATACACAAAATTTAATTTAGGGCAGAAAGCCAAATCTAAGGCCAAATGTTAAGAATATTCCTATATTAGGGATATGCATTATTATCATTGAATTAATATCTTTTGTCCTCATATAAACTCCTTAAAGAAAAAGAAAGGCTCCATGTGGACCTAAGTACCATTATATTACCCCTTGGGGTAGCAAGTTAAGTGTTACAACAGTCTGTGTCTGAATCTATCTCTAGATCAGAGTGGGACAGAGAATAGCAGGATTAAGGAAAAGCTCACACCCCAAACCAGTCCCATGGAGGAGATAGTTGAAGCCTAAGAAAGACTAACTCAGCCTTCAAAAAGGGAAAAAGAAACATGAAGGATAGAATACCTTCCATGGTGTCACTCGTCCTTATTTCACATACAAACCTGAACACTTAAATATGGGATCTGAAGATACAATGGATGCACCTATCACTTTACATTTCATATGCATATGCGGTCACTGATGTCCAGAAGGTCACAAAAATAAAAAGACAAATCACAAACTTTCATACATTTAAAGGGGACAATGAGTATATATGACTTGATCCCATGTAACTTTCTTAGCAGGCAAAATGAATGGCATTTGTTGGATTCCTAGCATTTCTTTGATTTCATTCATTTAGGGAAGTCTCCTTGTTATTGAAGTATCTTAAGCAAATATATTTGATAGAGATGGTAAGCCAAGAATATACCAATGGCAGGAGAAGATAATTTGGCATTGTGTGTGGCTGTAGGTATGGCTAGATATTTTTGGGAAAACACCTGGGTTCAGATGAATTTTGTGCCAGAAGCTCATCTGTAGTCATCATCCAAAAAGTAATTACATATTTCATAATTATTTTTATTTACATACACATCAAACTGATGGAATGAGGTTTATATTTTTTCTTCTTTTTTCCATGTGAATAAAATTTCCTTTTCAGATTAAAAAAACAATTTAATAAATAGAAACAACATCTATTTACTAGAAAATTGGTGGGTAATTTTAACTGTATTTTTTTTTTTTACATAAATCTGCATCCAAGGCCTTGAGTAACTTTGTGCGACTGTGCACCATTAATTTCTTCAGAGTGACATTCTGATATGAGCTGAACAGATGGAATTGCAAGATTGTTCTAGCAAATTTATCATAAAAAATGCATCCAACACCTGTGTAATTTGCCTAATCATTTTCCTAATAAGCTCCCACCATTAATTATGCACGATTTCCACAATGCAATCAAGATAAAAGTAAATCTGATGACTTAATACCCTTCAAAATAATTGGTTCACCCAACACAAGGCCTTCTTTGCTTTCCATAGCCATTCCAGTTAATTAGAAAAAGGGTGCACCCTGTAGGAGTCAGCAGAATGGAGGCTGATCTCATGGTGGGCGGTATGCCTGCTGTGTTTTTGGGCAGGAGTCAAGGATATTAACTCATGAAAGAATAGAATAGAATTTTGCCCTCTCCCTTCCTCTTTTTTTGTCTTTCTCCTCCCCAGCTCCCACCTTTCTGCCTCCCCCCTCCCTATCCCAGTAGCAAACAGATGTGATTAGTGTTCTTTAGCCATCAGAAAACTGACTGCAGGACTCTGCAGGTCTAATGAGAATCAACTTTTCTGAAGCTGCTGTCTTGTGGTGCAGCCCACCTGTCACATCATTAGGTGCAGCATGTGCCTTGAATTCACTTTGCTAAATGAGATTTACAGGCCCCAGTGAAACCCATCCTACAGCATCTCTGCTTCAATTAGCTAAAGATTAATTGTCTGCGAAAGGGAATGAAAGTTTTACTTCAACTGACCTGAAAAAAGGCAAAAAAAAATGTATGGTTCAGGTATTCCATATAGGCCTCAGGCAGTGTGAAAAAACGTGATAATTTAAAGGTGCTGCAAATTTCCTACACCTCGACTGGATGAATGAAATTAACTAGCACTAAAAGCTGTCAAATTAAAGGTTGACTTCCAGATATTAGCACCTTAAATGTCACTGAATATTCTCTCTCTTTAATTCTCTCTCCCTCCCTCTCTCTCTCTCTCTCTCTCTCTCTCTCTCTCTCTCTCTCTCTCTCTCTCTCTCTCTCTCTCTCTCTCTGGCAAACATTCATGTCAGCACACCTGCACACATGCACACAAACATTATTTTACTGCTGTTCCTGTTAACTGCTTGTTCGTGCCTGGCCTGGAGTTCCTTGCTATGAATCTTTGATGTAACCATGGCTACAGAACAACTAGCAATTACAAAATTTCCTCCATTTTTAATGTTATGCTAATTATGTTTGAATATGTTTTAATGGTGAAAATGAGCTGGGAGGTGAAGAAACCTCCTGAAAGTAGAGCAAAAAAGAGGGAAATCTTTTTCTTCCACCTGCTACAAATACGCTATAACAGTCAAAGATGTAACCATACAGTTGAAGTGTTGTGAAGAGCTAAAATGTTAAGATCCGTACTTTTCTGTAAAATAAATAGGGGGAAATGTTTTATATAGCTCCATGAGGAACTTAAATATTGGGACACTTATCTTTCTCAGTATCAGTTTTGTAATGTATAAAATGAAAAGACTGGGATCAATGGTATCTGAGGTCCCTTCTTAGCTCTGTAACTCTGTATGTCTATAATAGTCAATGATCATTAATGCCTTAAAAGAAAATGACTATAAGTTAATTGAGTGAGAGAGAATTGATGGATCAGATCATTCCATTAAAGCAATTGTTAATGCACACACCTCCATAGGCCCACATATTCATTCATATATATGTATGCAGGAGGGAGTTTCTTGTCTCCCCCTCTGCACTTGAGCCTATAGCAATTTCTCACATCACCAGCTCCTCTGCCCCAGCAGTACCATGGGAACACTTCCTCTTTCCTTCTGTCTGGAGTAAGGCAGGGGGCTTATATGCACCATGAGGGTTGCAGTTTGGGCACTTGGTCTATGAAAGGTTTACCATCCTTTATATATGCTATCTATGTATCTATCTGTCTGTCTATCTATCTATCTATCTATCTATCTATCTATCTATCTATCTATCTGTCTGTCTGTCTATCTATCTATCTATCTATCTATCTATCTATCTATCTATCTATCTATCTATCTATCTATCTATCTGTCTATCTATCTGTCTATCTATTTATGTTACATTAGTTCCAGAGAAACATCTACTGCTACAGAATTATTGAATGCAAAGTATATTCTCGTAGCTTGGGACTACTCAGTCTTTTACTCTCAGCAGTTTATTACCAGTTCATAAATCATGTTCAGGGATCTGAAGGTGGGAAAAATAGGAACCAGGAATGATAAGAAGATGGTTAATTTGTGTAGCCAGACCTATTCCCCACACATGGTCTGGGGTGGGATGTCATTGTGTGTCTTGAAGAAAGGTTGAATAAAACCTCTAGCTTCTTAAATCCCTTCTTTTCTCCAAGAAGAAAAGCAGGATATTGTGACAAGAAGCTCCAGTACTCTTCTCTCCTCAGAAAGAGGAGTCCCTATACTAGGATAATATCTAGCTTTTCCCTTTGATAACATTTTTCTAAAGAATGTGGTTCTTAGGTTCAAATTAACTTCTGATTGATATTTTATTAACTGAGGGGAGAAGGACCCCAAACTTTATATTCAAAGTTTGACTCTCTTCCCACTAAATGTAAATTCTACAATGAACAAATGAAATAATTATTAGATAAGATAACTTATCTAATTCAATAGTAAAAGAGAAATCAGAGAAAGCCTATATGAGATTACATCCCCAACAATATAAAGTGAAAGACCTCTCACACTAGGAGTAAGGTAAGTAATCTCATCCAAAGGAGAGAATCCAAGATTGCACAAAAGGGGAAATTCCCTGGTTTCAAGTGTAGTAAACTGAGAATAAAGATATTTTGGAGATTTCCAGCTCCTCTAAATGCCAGGTTCTTCACAAAGTTTTTTCTTTCAGTTAATGTGAAGTGGGGTTGACATCATCCATCTTCTTTCTTAAAATTAGAACCTAGAAATACCCAAAGAGGGCTGAAGATACTTGAAGAGACATGAAGAAAACTGAAGACAAAGAATGAAGATATTGAAGACTTGAGGAGCTTGAAGATATTCAAAATGATTGGAGATTTTGAAGAGACTTGAAGACTAGAAGAGTAAAAAATCACTTCTTTCTCCTGCTCAATCCAACTTTGCCTCATTTTTGAGATTCAGTACATTGATCTCCATTATAAAAGAGAGTCCTATAGCAATGGGTTTTTGGGTTTTGGCATGGATTATATTTACTTTTAATATCAAGGCCAGTGACACTATAAATTTTTCAGAAATTAGAAAATTATTTGGGTTTATAGAGGAAGCAAGAAGGTGTGCAATTCAGTAGAAGAGGAAAGGGAATGTAATATGATTTAAAAACTAACAAATCCCATATCAAATATCTCAGCAGAATGGAAAAGTCTATTGATTTCCCTTGCCTATAATCAAATAGCAACTCAATTTCATATACTTAGTGGAACAGATGCCTACAGACATAAATAATATTAAGACATGAAAAATATTTATTGATACAAATCTGGTTTATTCTCAAAATTAATAATTATAATATAGTAATATCACTATTCTAAGTGTTTTACAGTTATTTCATTGATTGAATCTTTTGTATGGAGGAGACTATCTTTTTTTTTTTTGTAACTTCCTCAAGTCGTAATGAAATTTATAGTTGGTGCCTAACTAATGCTACTTTGTCCAATATTGTTCTGATATTAATCCAAACTAGCTTGGTATCAACTAGGCATCCTGTAGCAGTCTCTAAATAATAGGACAAGCCCATTTTTCCTAAACTAATTCTCTCTCTGTGTGTATATACATATATAGTATGTGTGTATGTATATATATATATATATACATATATAAATATATATCAGATATATCAGAGATATATCAGAGAGGATAAGATATCTAGCCTAAGCACTAAATAATTTACTTCCAGCCTCTGGTTCAGTCCAAGCAGAGAGAGTTATCCCTAAATATATTATTGAATTAAAATGGCTTATTTGTAGATATTGAAGCTATTATTTTATAATGGACTGAAAGAAATATTACACAGCCAATCATCAATGCTCAGATGCTGATAATCCATTTTATATACTGTATTCCTAGGCAGCTAGGTGGCTCAGCAGAAAGAGTTCTTGGCTTGAAATCAGGAAGACCTGAGTACAAATCCAGCCTCAGATACTTCCTAGCTGTGTGACCTGGGGCAAGTGACTTAACCTGGGTTTGTCAGTGTAGAAGAAAATGGCAGACCACTCCAATATCTTTGTCAAAAACAAACAAACAAACAAACAAAGAAAACCTTCATGGACAGAGGTCTACAAGGACAAGAAGAGACCTGAAATGAATGAGCAGTAACAATTCTTCCTATCATCCTCTTTATTTCAAGCATTTTGGCCACATCACTACATCATCTTGGCGTTTCTGAAAGATCACCATCATTGTCATAAGTATTTATCATAGGTGCTCTTCTACCAATATTGCAAGGTTTCCCAAAGGCATGAATTCAGTGAACTTCCACTTTTGACAAACTAATTTGCAGAATTCCTTCACAGAAAAGCACCTATCATGCATGTGTTCATCTTGTCCAGAACAGTAGCAAAGTCCTACTTGGCCTTTTCAGATGTCCCCATTCAGTGTTCTTATAAAAGTGTTTGGCTTCTCCTTCTGATCCTAAACCTCTTTGTCCTTTTGATAGAAATGATTATATACTGTAAGGAGCTAAAGGGTTAATTTTAAAAGGGTTGGATTGGATTATTTAAGAGTGTGGTAGCCAGGAACTTATATTAATTCCAAAGAGATTAATTTACAATTTATATACAAAACGTAGAAAGAGTGAAGTAAGGAAAATGAGAGAGAGGATAGGGTAAGATATCTAGTCTAAGCACTAAGTAATTTACTTCTGGCCCCTAGCCCAACCCAAGCAGGGAGAGTTGGTTCTTAGCAGACCTCTGCAAAGCTAAGGACCTGGGGAAAAACTCTCAAGAGGCTAGTCACTCTTGAGGCTAGTTTCTTCAGAAAATATCCAGGAAAGGAGTCAGATTCTACTTACCACATGTCAGTCCAATAGTCTCATCAGGAACAGGGTCTTGGGTCCAGTCAGCAGATTTCTCCTTCAGCCTCCATTCCAAAGAATGAAGAAGTGTGCCTCACAGGAAGCAACCATTCCTTTTAAAGAAACTTCTTTTGCATCGCTTCCTGTGTCTTCCTCCATTGTTTACATGGACAAATCATAGTTTAACACTTTGCTTTGAACTGCCCAGGAGCAGTCAGTTGATTATGATGCCACCCACTATTGCACATGTGGGTCACAGACCTCCCACTTAATGATTAAGTGGAATGTTTACACTTTTGGTGATTAGATCTAAAAATGGGAAGATCTTCCCACTCAACTTTAAGTAGGGTGTTCTAAAAATAGGCAGACGTTATAATTTTTATCTTCACAATCAGGGAAGAGTTAATTTTCAACCACAATAGTGAAGATGGGATTAACTCTCTCCTGCCCATATTTAGATTTTACAACCAGAAGTGTATACACCCCACTTACACTTGAGTGGGGGAGGTCTGTAACCCACATGTGAAGTAGTGGATGATGAATCAGAAGTGACTGATAACTCCCTGGACAGTCCTAAGCAAAGTTTTAGCTGTAATTGGTACATGTAAAATGGAATGAAGTCACAGGAAGTGACAAAAGGGAATGGTCTTTAAAAATGCCAAGAATTTCCTGTGAAGCCATCTTCTGCCTTGAACTTGATCTTGAAGGAGCTCCAGCTTGAGATCTTGGACTATTCTTGTATTTTTCCCTTAGAACTACCACATGGAGTGAGTGAAAAGGGCTGACTCCTTTCCTGGATTTTTCTGAAGGGACTAGCCTTAGGAGAGGCTTCCCCTCTTTAGAGAGGCTTCATGCATCTCCAGGTTCTCAGCTCAAGGAATTGATTAAATTCCTGGTGACCCTACTCTTAAATAATCTTGTCCAATCTATTATATTATCCCCTTATATTTTGGCCCTTTACATATATAAATATCTGTATGTATGTAATAAAGAAAATAGGATTTTGTCTTAGAATAATCTGGTAAATATCCTAAAATTGGGTACCATGTATTTAAAAAATTTCAGAACAATTATATAATGTGAAAGAGGAATTTGAAACTTACTACATCTCCACTAAAAGAAAAGGTATTAAACTACCAGTCCTCTAAAAAGAACAATGCATATTGTATTTAATTACTTTACTTGAAATTAAAACAAGTATTCATTCTGACTCACAATACAAAGTATTAGTAAAAAGGCAGAAGAGCAAAAATGAAGTAGACAACTGGCATGAAGTGATTTGTTCAGGGTCGCACATTTAGGAAGTGTCTGATGCCAAATTTGATTATAAAGGTATTTCCAATTACATATAATAAATTTCTCCATAAGTTTCCCAAAGTTACACGATCCAGATTGGTCTCTTTCTACCTTCCATCTCTACTCTTAGAGCTGACAAACAATTTGATCTAGGCTATACATGTATTCTTGTGCAAAACATATATCTATATGGTTCATTTTTGTAAGAGAATATTCCTATAAAACCCCAAACTACAAAATAAAACCCCTAGTAAACTAAAGTTAAAAATCTTTTTATTTCCATTCCAATAGTTATTTCTCTGGAGGCAGATAGCATTCTTGTCATAAGTCTCTTACAATTTTCCTAGGTCATATTGCTAAGAGTAGCCAAGTCTATCATAGTTAATTATTCCATGATATTATGGTTACTGTTTCTAATATTCTAGTGGTTCTGCTTTTTTTACTCTGCATCAGTTCATGTAGGTCTTTCCAACTCTTTCTGAACTAGTTCTGTTCATCTTTTCTTAACAGCACAATAGTAGTCTATCACCAATATATACCACAATTTGTTCAGCCATTCCCCAAATGATGGACATACTTTTATTTTCCAGTTCTTTCTCACCAAAACAAACAAACAAAAAAACTATAAATAGTTTTGTACCAGTAGGTCTCTACCATCACTCCCAATTTGTGGTAGAGGCATGGAGAGAGAGAAAGAGAGGACTTGTAAGCCAAGATGCAAGAACCAAGGCTGGGAACATTCCATTTGGAACCTTCCTCTTGATTGACAGGCAGGTTAGGTCCCTAGCCTTGGTTCTTGCATCTTGGCTTACAAGTCCTCTCTCTCTCTCCATGACTCTACCACAAATTTTAAAAATTTCTTTGGGATACAGACCTGGTAGTAGTATTATTGGATCAATAGGTATGCTTTGATTTATAGTCCTTCAGGCATAGTTCCAAATTGCCCTCCAGAAGGGTTGGATCAATGTATTATTCCACCAACAATGCATTAATATCCCAATTTTGCTGTATCCCCTCTATCATTTATCACTTTCCTTTACTGTCATGTTGGTGACGCCAAATTGAACCCAAGACTTTCAGTCTCTACACCTGACTCTTAATTCACTGAGCCACTTGGCTACCCAATTAATTTACTTTTTAAAACAAGCTTTATTGATCTTTTCTGATTCTTACAGTACTGTAGTAGAATATATATCCATCCTCTTCACTTCCTAGAGAGCCTTCTCATGTGAAAAATGGTACTTTTTTGGAGAGGAAAAGGAAGTCAGCACAATTGACCCAGATATTGAAAGAGTCTGAAAACTTGTACAATATAGAAGAACTGTGTACTTCTCACCTCTGCAAAGGGATAGGTAAAGGGTGTTTTGTCATACTTCTTTATTAGTGTCCCTCTGAATCTTGGTAATTTTGTTTCATTTAATTTTCGTTGGTTGGTGTGCTGTTATTTTCATGCCCGCTGTTGTAGTTACCATCAATATTATTTTCTTGACTCTACTTACTTTACTTTTTATCAGTTTATATATATATATATATATATATATATATACACACACATATGTGTATATATATATATATATATTTCCATTAATTTCTGTATCCACTATACATTATGCTTATAGCTGTGATAGAAGAATAATCCAGAGTCTTTGAATGATAGAGTCTGGAAGAAATGCAAAGGTTTCCATCCACATCGGGGGATGGATGAGAAGGCTTGGAATATTGAGGGAACAGGAGATTCCAAGCAGAGGCAGTTCATCTCTCTATCTCGAGACAGCAAAGGTTATGATCTGATCAGAGATTGTATTGTATCCTCAGCTATTATAAAAACCCCTCATTGAAATTAATCACCATTTCCCCTTAAAGATACCAAGAAATGTGGAAGAAACATGAGAAGAATAAGAAACAGCATAACAAGATCTCACACAGCAACTGTGACACCCTGGATCTGGACATTGGCTCTGCTGTGATAAAGACCAGGGGTCATAAACCTGAATCTCTCTGAGACCAGACTGTCAATCCTGAGTCTCTCGACTTTGGAGGAAGGTAAAGGGAGATTTTAGACAGACAAGGATTTCCTTTCCCCTCTTTCCTCTAGACCTTAAACTTCAGATATCTTTCTTATTTTACCCCTAACTACAATTGTAGAATAAAGTTGTCAGTTATCCTAAATTGACTGGAAGAGGGAAGTGGAAGTGGGAGAGAGCTAATTTCTCTTTCTTTCCACAAGGGAAGAGGTTCACCTATTAAATCAGTTATTAGAGGGGAGTGAAGGCAGGGTTAATGAGAGACACATTTGAAGAAGACTGAAGGGGGATGGGATGCATCTCACCCTCCTTCTACCTTCTGGGCATTTATTTATCATCAATTCTTTCTCCATTATACTCAAACCAACCATCTAATACATAGCCTAGTAAGGCATTGTATTAATGTATCACAAATTATTTAGCTAATCTTCAACTAATACACATATACAGGCATTCCTTCTATATCTCTGGTGTCAGGAAGGCATTACTTTCTTCACCTCAACTTTCCCTCAATTTGGAAAATCCATATAGAAATTTTTTGGTCCTTTTTTCATATCAGAGGTGAAGTCTGAAATTTTCTTTTTCTTTCTCTTCTTTCTTTAGATGTTTATAGTGTCTTTTTATAAAATTTGAGATAAATATTTGGTCACAGATTACATAGTTTCTAAACTTTTTCTTGGTTGTCTGCTGACCTTTGCAGAGGCTTCAGCAAAACTTTCAAAATAATTCTAATTTAATTTCTCATGCTGACTCATGATCTACTGAAGCTTCAGTGGAAAAGTCACAATGTTAAAAGATATGTGTACTTTGTTCTCAATTATAACCTATAACAAAAAGTGCTTCTTTAAATATTTGGAGCATATGGATATTTTTGTAGGATTTTTTATGCATAATTCCAAATTGTGTCCAAAATGCTGATGTCATTCATTATTGCCTATCTTTCCACAACTACTTCAACATTGACTATTGGCATTTTAAAAATATTTTAACTGATATGCTGCTGGGTGTGAGGTGACTCCTCAGATTTTTTAAATTTTCATTTCTATTATAATTAGCAATTTGTATGATTTTTAATGTGGTCATGAAAAGTTTTCAATTATTTCTAGAACTTTTTGCACATATCTTCATCTATTGAGGAATGCCTATATATACATATATAGAAACTAAGACCTACATATATTATAAATAAAAATACCCATATATGTAATATATATACATATATATATATATTCCTTATTGTTTGGTCATTTGTTATGTCCCACTTTCTGTGACCTGATTTTGGTTTTCTTGGCATAGAAAATGTAATGGTTTTCTATTTCCCTTTTCCTCTAATTTAAAAGAAGAGAAAACCAAGATAAACAGTATTAGGTTACTTTTCCAAGATTATATAGCTAGTAAATTTCTAAAGCCAAATTTGAAGTCTGAACTTCAGGACCTAGCACTCTATCTACTCTACCACCAAGTTATCCTGTTTAGAGATATGCTTTATATTAGATCATATGGTCTAATATAAGTTATCTTATCTATCTATCTAGTATGCATTCATGAATATATTATATAACCACATGTGCACATATTTATATGTGTATATATACATATATATGCATTCTCTACTAGAGATAAGACATCATTTGTTCAAATCTGACATCAGATACTTCAAATAACTTAAACTCCCTTGCCTATCCCTTACTGAGCTTCTGTCTTTGAACCCACACCCAGAATTGATTCTAAGATGGAAGGTACACTTTCAGGAGTCAAGATGGTGGCTTAGAAGCAAAAGTAGAGTCCTCTGTGAAAACCCTTCTACACCAATCAAAAACAAAGAGCTTCAAGGGGGATACAAAACAAAAAAGAATATGAGGACAGAGTCTGGGGACTCTCCTGCTTGATTCAACTTAAAAGGTATGCAGAGAAGGTTGCATTCTCAGGTAAGGAAAAAAAAAAGAAAGAAGGTCCCAGGACTCTTCTCCTAACTACTGTGCTGAGACTCTGGTGGTTGCTGACATCTCAGGGCAAGGGTTCCAGCCTAGAGGGAGTGCCTTGCTACCACAGCTATGTGAGGGTCATGGTTCTGACCACAGCTGGTATCCAGGCAGCTAGAGGAGAAAGGCAGAGAGAAGGGCAGTCGGGTTGCAGCTTTAAGCCACACCTCCTACATCTTGGGCTTCTGTTTCTGGAGGTTTTGACCTCAGGGCACATCTAGATCTGCAGATCTGCTTAGCCAACTTAATCCAGTCTAGCAATAGTGCAGATAAGAAGCCTTCAGAGGGCAGAGAGGCTCAATCACTAGCACCCATCCTCCATCTACTGTGCTGACCCATGGTAATAATCTGACTGACTGGAATCCCAGGTTGAAGGCTGCAATCATGACAGAGTACTTTTTACTACACAGGAAGCTCAGGCTGTAACCTGACAGCTGTGAGGGAGGAAGCTGTCAAAAATGAAGAGAGAAGGACAAAGGTAACTAATTTCATCCTCCACACCTTCACCTTCACTTTCAGCTTCTGCTGGCAGCTGGGGAAGATTTGACCTTGTGGCTAATTAATACAACAGGTCAGTTCCGTTAGCCTAAAACAATTAATCAGCAGAGCAGAGACGAAGCCCATTCAGGACACAGTAGCCCAAACCCAGAGGTCTAGTAAATAAACAGAAGAGGAAGAAGATAGCCAATGATGGGGGGGAAAGGGGAAGAAAAAATATGAGTAAACAACAGAAAAAGAAAAAAAAGAAATTATAATCTACAGCTTCTATACAGTTAATAAACAAAGAACAAATGGAACAGAGGAAGACCAAGGAATACCAAGCAAAACCTCATGAACCCCAGTGAATTGGACACAGACTTTAGATTCAAAAGTTTAGAAGAACTCAAAGCACAATTCAAGGGTGCAGCTGGGTAGTTCAGTGAATTGAGAGTCAGCTTAGAGAAAGGAGGTCCTGGGTTCAAATCCAGCCTCAGCCACTTCCCAGATGAGTGACCCAGAGCAAGTCACTTAACCCTCATTGTCTAGCCCTTACCACTCTTCTTCCTTGGACCAATACACAGTATTGATTCCAAGACAGAAGGTAAGGGTTTAAAAATGAACACACCCAATTAAAAAAAAACAATTAAAAGAGGCTGAAGAAAATTGGGAAAAGAACTTAAAGAGCAAAATAGGTCATCTGGAAACAGAGACACATTAACTAAAACAAGAATACAGTGTCTTTAAAGCCAGAATTGACCAGCTTAAAAATGAGGCAAAAAATGAAGGATGACATACACAGAAAAACTGACCAAAAGGAAAAGGATGACCAAAAACCCAGGGATGAAATTCAGTCTTTAAAAATTAGAATCCAACTAGAAGCAAATGACTTCACAAGGCAGTAATAGTCTATAAAACAAAATCAAAAGAATGAAAATAATTGAGGAAAATTGATTCAGGAGAGACAATTTAAGAATTATTGGACTACCAGAAATTCATGACAAAAGAAAATACTTAGACATCATTCTACAGGAAATTATCCAAAAAAAAAAAAAACTGTCTTGACATTCTTGAACAAGAGGGTAAAGTACAGATTGAAAGAATCCACAGATCACCTCCTGCATTAAATCCCCAATTGACAATGCCCAGGAATTTTATAGTCAAGTTCAAGAACTTTCAGATCAAGGAAAAGATACTACAAGCTGCTAAAAAGATATCATTCAGATATCATAGAGTAACAGTTAGGATAACATAGGACCTGGCTGCATCCACACTGACCAATCTCCTTAATGAACATAGATACAAAAATCTCAAAATAGGTTAGTAGCAAAAAGATTTCAGCAAATTATCACGAGAATTATTCTCTATGATAAGGTGGGATTTATACCAGGAATGCAAGAATGGTTTAATATTAGGAAAACCATCGATATAATTGACCATATCAACAACCAAACCAACAGAAATCACATGATCAATTTAATAGATGCAGAAGAAACCTTTGACAAGATACAACACTCATTCCTATTGAAACCATTAGAAAATATAGGGATAGATGGGTCTTTCCTAGAAATAATAGAAAGTATACATCTAAAACCATCAGCAAGATACACTGTGGCACAATTGAATGTAATGGACTTCTCTACTAGCAGCAATGCAATGATCCAGGACAATTCTGAGGGACTTAGGAAAAAGAACACTATCCACATCTAGAGAAGAACTGTGGGAGCACAAACATAGAAGAAAAATATTTGTTTCATCATGTATGACTGATCACATGGTTTGGTGTGAATATGATTGAGGATGTTGACTTTAAATGATCCCTCTATGGCAAATATTAATAATATTGAAATAGGTTCTGAACAATGATCCATATAAAACCCAGTGGAATTGCTTGTCAGCTTTGGGAGGGAGGAGGGAGAAGGAGAGGGAAAGAACACAAATCATATAATTATGGAAAAATATTCTAAATTAATTAAATAAAAATATAAATTAGATGGAAGATAAGGGTTTAAGATAATGGAATATATCTCTTACCCATGTCTTGAGTGTTATATAGTCTATTTCTCTGAATTTAATTTTTTTTCATTTTAATAATAAATTTCCATGTTTTCCAAAATTATGTGATCCATATTTTCTTCCTTCTTTCTTCCTTCCACAATTTCAGATTTGACAAGAAATTCAGTCTGTGTTATGCATGTTCCCATATTACTTATTTTTGTAGGCAAATAACCTTATAGAACTAAAATCTCAGAACATATATCCAAGTAAACAAGTGATAAATCATATGTAATCATCTGTATTTCTACTCCAACAGTTCTTTCTCTGGATGTGAATTGCATTATTTTTCATAAGTCCCTCAGAATTGATCTGAATCATTTTCTTGCTCTTAGTACCAAATCCATCACATTTGATAGTCCTACAATATTTCAGTTACTGTAAATAATGATCTCCTGATTCTGCTTATTTCACTCTGAATCAGTTCATGTAGGTTTTTCCAGCTCTTTCTGAAACCATCCCATTCATCATTCATTCTAGCACAATAGCATTCCATCACCATTATATACCACAATTTGCTCAACCATTCCCCAACTAAGGGATTTCCCTTTAGTTTTCTAATTTTAGTTTTCTAGTTTTTAGTTTTTTTTTTTTTTTGTGGTTACATTCTTTGTAACCACAAAAAGAACAGCTATAGACATTTTTGTGCAAACTGGTCTTTTACATTTTTAAAAAATCTTGTTGGGATACAAATACATTTGAGGTATTATTGGATCAAAAGTATCCATTCATTTATAGACCTGAAATAATTCCAAATTGCCCTCCAGAATAGTTGGATCAGTTCACAACTCTACCAGCAATGTATCAGTATTCCAATGTTGCTATATTCCCTCCAACATTTGTAATTTTCTTTTACTTCCATATTGGTTAATCTGGTAGGTATGAGGTGTTACCTCAGAGTTGTTTTAATTTGCATTTCTATAATAAAGAGGGATTTACAAAATTTTTTCATATGACTATTGATATTTTTAATTTCTTCCTCTGAAAACTGCCTATTCATATCCTTAACCATTTATCGATTGGGGAATAACTTGGTTTCTTAATAAATTTGATTTAGTTATTTGTATTTTTGAGAAATTAGACATTTATCAGAGAAAATTGTTACAAATTTTCCCAGTTGGTTTTTCTCCTCTAATCTTGACTGCATTGGTTTTGTTTAAAGAAACCCTTTTCAATTTAATAAAATCAATATTTTTCATCTTATATCTTGTAATGTTCTCTATCTATTGTTTGGTCATAAATTTTTCCTTTCTCCATAGATCTGACAGGTAAACTATTCTATATTCCCCAAATTTAGTAAAAATATCACTCTTTATTTTTAAATCATATATCTATTTTGATTTCACCTTGATATAGCTATGATGGTGAACCTATGGAACACATGCCAAAGATGGCATTCAGAGTGCTTTCTATGGGCACATGTAATGCTCCCCCACCACCATAGTTCTTTATTAAAAAGGCAGAGGGACTCATGCAAAACTGCTACTTTCCCCCTCTCCACTATGCCTGATGACATTTTTTTTACATTACCCACCCCTCTACCTAGCACCCCAATGGGAGCACACAGGGGATAGTGTGGGTGGCTCACAAGTAGCAGAGCTGGAGGGGAGCAGAGCACTCAGGAGGCAACGCATGGAATATAGTCTCTGGTGGGGCAGGGCTTGAGGCAGGGTATGCAGTCTCTAAAAGGTTCACCATCAATGGTACAGAATGTGAGATAATGATCTAAACCTAATTTTTGCCATGCTATTTTCTAATTTTCCTACAAGTTTTTATAGTGAGTTCTTATCCACAAAGCTGGGATTTTTGTGCTTATCAAACACTAGCTTGTTGAGATCATTTAACCCTGCTCTATTCCACTGATCCACCCTTCTCTTTCTTAGCCAGTACCACACTGTTTTGAGGATTACTTCATTATAGTACAGTTTAAGATCTGGTATTGCTAGGCTGCCATTCTCCCCCCTCCTTTTTCTTCCATTAGTTCCTTTGATATATTTGACCTTTTATCCTCCAGATAAACTTTGTTATTATTTTTTCTATTTCTATAAAAATAGTTCTTTAGTAGTTTGATATAGAACTGAATAAATTAATTTAGATGGGATTGTCATTTTTTCTAGATTACTTTGGCCTATCCATGAGTAATTAATGTTTTCCCAAATGTGTCAATCTAATTTTATTTGTGTGAAAAGTGTTTTCTAATTATATTCATATAATGCCTGTGTTTGTATTGGCAAATAGATTCCCAAATATTTTATATTGTCTAGAGTGATTTTAAGTAGGAATTTCTCTTTCTAACTCTTGCTGCTGAGTTTTGTTGGAAATACATAGAAATGCTGATGATTACTGTGGTTTTATTTTGTATTATACAACTTTGTTAAAATTCTTATTTCAACTAGTTTTTAGCTGATTTTCTAGGATTCTCAAATTCTACTTTAATTCCTTCAATTTCTTTTTTTTTCTTCTTGCTAAAGCTAGCATTTTAAATACATATTAAATAACAGCATTTATTATTTTATTTATTTATTAAACTTTTCATTGATTCACTCTTATCCCTACTGGGAAGTCTTTTAATTTACCCACATTGCCGATGATACTTGAAGATGGTTGTAAATAAGTGCTACTTATTATCATTAGAAAAGGACCTTTTAATCCTATTCTTTCTAGCATTTTCTTTTTCTTTATTTTTAATTTGGAAATTATTATTCAATTAATAAATTTAGAATCTTTTTTTCATGGTTTCAAGAATCATGTTCTTTCCCTCCCCTATCCTTACCCCCTACTCTAGACAACACACAGTTCCACTGGGTTTTACATGTGTCACTGATCAAGACCTATTTTCATATTATTGATATTTGTACTAGGCTGATCATTTAGAGTCTATATCCCCAATCATATCCTCATCAACCCATGTGGTCAAGCAGTTGTTTTTGTTCTGGGTTTCTATTCCCACCATTCTTCTTCTCAATGTGGATAGTTTTCTTTCTCATAAGCCCCTCCAAATTGTTCTGGATCTGCTGCTAAGAGAGAAGTCCATTACATTCAATTGTGCCACAGTGTATCAATCTCTGTCTATAATGTTCTCCTGGTTCTGCTCCTTTCACTCTGCATCAATTCCTGGAGGTCATTCCTGTTCACACAGAATTTCTCCAGTTCATTATACCTTTGGGCACAAGAATATTCCATCACAAACAGATACCACAATTTGTTAAGCCATTCCCAAATCAGAGGGCTTTTTTTTTCATTTCCCAATGTTTTGCCACCACAAAGAGAATAGCTATAAATATTTTTGTACAGGTCTTTTTCCTTATGATCTCTTTGGGGTATAAACCCAGCAGTGCTAAGACTGGATCATAGGGCAGATAGTCTTTTAGCACCCTTTGTACATAGTTCCAAATTGCCATCCAGGATGGTTAGATCAAGTCACAACTCCACCAGCAATGTTTTATAAGGGAAGATTGCAAAAGGGAAAAAGATGGAACATTCAAAGAAGAGATGATTGACAGCAAAGACTGTTGGGAGCAGAGGATGCTGGGAGAGAAGAGGGGACTTAGCAAAGCCCCATGAAGAATTCTGGAGGCTGGTGAGAGGAGACCTCGAACAGGCAGGAAACACTTCCTTGCTGGGGATCTTGCCAAGAGCCAATAAATGATTTACCTGCATATAATCCTGAGATCATCCTACCAAGTTATTTCAACAACAACTAAGTGTCAAGACTCTTCAGACCCAGGAGGGTCATGGATTCTGCCCAAGAGCCTGGCTCTCTCCTTGTGCTCTTTGCACCTGCTCAGACTATTCCTTAGCCTGGTAGTATTATAAATAGCATGGAGAGAATTTGTGATAAAGGGAAGGAGAAACCCTGTTTTGACAGCTGCCTGGGTGAAGGACCTTTAGGGAAATAGATCAGGGACCCCAATTTCCTCATTACAATTCCCCAAAATTCTTATAGACTTTGCTCAATAAACCTTCATACACACAATCAGATATTTCTTGTGACTTACTTCTTGAAGCTAAAAGGAAGGGTATTTGTTGTGGCTAGATCAGCCATAATAGAGTGCTAACCAAGACCCTTCCCCCACCAAGTCAAAAAATCAGAGAGGCTTGTCTCCAAAATATCCACGTGCAAGGGAAATCTGGGGTACCTGTTATATCACCCGATAGGGGAGAACTTTTATTTTCCCATCACCCTCACATAACAGGGGAACCCCAATTTCCAGAGTAGCACCCCTTGAGAACACTAGCCAGGGGTGAATGAGAGAGTGGAGGAGTCTTCCCATCAAGACTCCTACCAAACAACATATACCTCCTTCACAACAAGCTCCCTTTGACCATCTTTAACTAGCCTTAAAGTAACTCAAGCGTCTAGTTCACTTATAATCATTACAATATTAATGTCCCAATTTTGCCACATTCCCTCCAACATTTATTACTTTCTTTTGCTGTCATGTTAATCAATCTGCTACATGTGAAGTGGTATCTCAGAGTTGTTTTGATTTGCATTTCTCTTATTATAAGAGATCTAGAACACTTTTTCATGTGCTTACTGATAGTTTTGATTTCTTAATCTAAAAATTACTATTCATGTCCCTTCCCCATTTATCAATTGGGGAATGGCTTGATTTTTTGTAAAATTGATTTAACTACTTATAAATAGGAGTAATTAGACCTTTGTCAGAGGTTTTGGTTAGAAATATTTTTTTCTGAATTTATTGCTTCCCTTTTAATTTTGATTGCATTGGTTTTGTTTATATTTTTAATTTAATTTAATCAGAATGCTTTATTTTACATTTTGTAATTTTTCTAATTCTTGTTTAGTCTTAAAATCTTTCCTTTCCCAAAGATCTAACAAGTATACTATACTGTGCTCCCCTAATTTGCTTATAGTTTCCTTCTTTATATTCAGGTCATTCATCCATTCTGAGTTTCTCTTGGTGTAGTGTGTGAGATGTTGATCTAAACATAATCCCTCCCATACTGTCTTCCAATTTTCCCAGCAGTTCTTTTATCAAATAGTGGATTTTTGTCCCAAAATCTTGGATCTTTGGGCTTATCATAAACTGTCTTGCTGAGATCACTTACCCCAAGTCTATTCCACTGATCCTCTTTTCTGTCTTTTAGCCAGTACCATATTGTTTTGATGACCACTGCTTTATAGTATAGTTTGAGGTCTGATACTGCTAGGCCAACTTCCTTAACAATTTTTTTTCATTATTTCTCTTGATATACTTAATCTTTTGTTCTTACAAATGAACTTTGTTATAATTTTTCTAATTCAGCAAAAATGTTTCTTGGTAGTTTGATAGCTATGAAATTCAATAAATGAATTACTTTGGATAGTGTATTTTTCTTAAGTTAGCTCATCCTACCCATGAGCAATTAATGATTGTCCAGTTAGTTAGATCTAGTTTTAATTGTGTGGAAAGTGTTTTGTAGTTGTGTTCATATAGTTCCTGTGTTTGTTTTGGCAGATAGATTCCTAACTACTTTATATTGTTTAGGGCAATTTTAAATGGAATTTCTCTTTTTAACTCTTGATGCTGGGATGTGTTGGAAATATATAGAAATGCTAATGATTTATGTGGGCTTATTTTGTAACTTGCTACTTTGCTAAAGTTGTTGATTTTTTCCACTACCTTTTTTAGTTGATTATTTAGTATTCTTTAAGTAGACCATCATATCATCTGTAAAGATTGATAGCTTGGTCTCTTTATTGCCTATTTTAATACCTTCAATTTCTTTTTTTCTTCTCTAATTGCTATAGCTAGTGTTTCTATTACAATGTTAAATAATAGAGGTGATAATGGGCATCCTTGTTTCATTCCTTATCCTATAGGGAATGAGTCTAATTTATCCCCATTACAGATGATGCTTACTGATGGCTTTAGAAATATACTGTTTATTATTTTTAGAAATGGCCCTTCTATTCCTATACCTTCTAGTGTTTTCAACTGGAATGAGTTTTGTATTTTTCAAAGGCTTTTTCTGCATCTATTGAGATAATCATGTAATTTCTGTTGGTCTGGTTGTTGATATGGTCAACTATGTGGATAGTTTTCCTAATATCAAATATTAAATCCTTTTATTTCTGGTATAAATCTCACTTGATCAAAGTGAATAATCCTCATTCTCACTTGCTGGAGTGTTTTTGCTAATATTCTATTTAAGAGTTTTGTATTTATGTTCATTAAGGAAATTGGTCTGTAATTTTCTTTCTCTGTTTTTGGTCTGCCTTGTATTTTAATTTAAAGTCAAAAAAATTTTGAATTTTTTTGCTTGAGATTGTATTTTTATGAAATTCCTAAATTTTGATTTGTTTGAGAAAAGATCTTCAAGAAAGAAGCTTGAAATTCCTAAATCCAGAGAATGGATTGTTGCAGAAAGATGCAGAAAACCAATAAGAAGATCAAGAATGAACTTTGGATATGATTGATTGAACTGAACTTTGATTGAACATTTATTGTAAATGTACACATTTATGCCAAAAGTTAGGGACTTTTCATTGTTCAATCAGGAGTTTGCAACTTGATCTTCCCCTAAGGCACTGTCTGAGTAGGCTGGAATAATTTTAAAAGTTCGCAATACATTCCTGATCAAGTATCTTCATTGTTAAAAATGGGGAAGAGCTTAATCAAATCTGAAGTAGAGTCTGAGTAGTTTTAAGATTCACACTTTTTGGTTTGGTCTATCCTGCTTTTCATGGCTCCTAGCTGTTTAATTCTGATCTCCAGTTTATTCACCATTTCATTTGATTTCTGGACTTCTTTTTCTAAGTGGGAATTTCTGTCTTTTATACTGTTATTTTATTTTTGAACTATTTTCCACTTTTTTTTTGCCAACTTCCTTCTATCTTTCTCATTTGATTCATCATCTCAGATTTTAGCTCCTTAACGCTTGTGACCAATTTCCATTTTTTTGGTAGGTTTGGTTGTGTTTACTTGTTTGTCATCCTCTTCTATCTCCTCTGTAGTCTGTATTTTTTCCTCCATAACGATTATCCAGGATCAATGCCTTTCTCTTGTTCTTTTTGGTGGTTGAAGATTGTATTTCTTGGGCATTGATGGCCATTGCTATGTTGATTATTTCTTCCCTTCACAACCAAAAGACTGAGTTAGGAGGGCAGGCTCTCTGTATTTTATGCTCTAGAGCGGTTTTTGCCTGAGGCTATTTTTCAAGTCTCAGTGGATTCTGTGTGCCTTCCCTCTCTGCTCTAGCTCTGCATCCAAATTCTGATTTCCTCAGTATCTGGGGGTCCCAAAGCTAGCTGCTCTCAGTGGTAAATCTGTGGGGCTTTTAACCAGCTCCCATGTGCCTAGAGATTTCTGAGTGCTTACTCTTATTCTGGTGCAATAGCTGTGACTCTGGTGCTCTGGGTGGAGTGGGGGAGAGTTAATGAGTTCATATTTTGGTAGGAGCTATTTCACTCCCTTATAATGTGGAAATGCCCAAATCCCACCTACCTTCTATGCTGCACCATATTGTGGATTCCCTTCACTGATATGAACCTGTTTTTTTGTCCTTTTGCGGAAGTCTATATCTGTCAGTGGTGAGGAGAGGAAGAACCCTGCCTCTACATTGCAGAACTTCTTAAGGCAGAAGTTGACCCTTTCTACTGTTGTCAATAGGAATGAGTATTGTATTTTGTCAAAGGTTTTTTTCTACATCTATTGATATAATCTGTAATTTTTGTTAGTTTGATTACTGATGTGGCCAATAATGCTTATAGTTTTCCTAACATTAAATCATCTTGTGTTCCTGGTATAAATTACATCATATCATAGTGAACCTTATGATACATTGCTATAGTCTTTGCTGGTATGTTATTTAAGATTTTTGCATCAATGTTCATTAAGGAAATTGGTCTGTAATTTTTTTCTCTGATTTTTCTCTCTTCCTGGTTTAGGTATAAGTACTATATTTGTGTCATAAACCTCTTTGGAGTTTTTAATTGTATGACATCTAATATTAAAGCCCTATATTCATTTATATGCATTGATGAGTATATTTAAAGATGTTGGTTTGACTCCATTTTCTGCCAGACTATTTTCCAATTTTCTCAGCTTGTTGTTGTTCAATTGTATACAACCCTTTGTGACTCTCTTTTGAAACTTCCTGATGAAGATACTAGAAAAGCTTGCTATTTCTTCTCCAGGTTCCCCAACAATTTTTGTCAAATATGGAGTTTTCCCCTAGGTAACTTTTGTTTTCCACTTTATGAAACATAGGATTACTGAGAATTCAATTGTTTGTGAATCTGTTTTTATCTATTCTGTTCCACTGAACTATCTTTACTCTTTAATCAGTGCCAGATAGCTTTTATGACTGTTTCCTTTTGATTTACATTAAATTCTGTGAGCACTTACTTTTTGTATTTACTTCCTTTGATAATTTAAATGATAGTCTAGATCTTTTTCTTCCAAATGAATGTTTATTTTATGAAGTTCTTTAAAGCATCTTCTTGGTTAATTTGATTGGAATAGGGTCATTGACCCTTATACATTATTAGTATTGGTGTAGATATTACAAATACTTGGGTCCTGAATGGAAAGGCTGTTGTTTTGACTATTGAGAAAGATGGCTTCTCTAAACAATCTGAAAGAATTCTGACTTGGGCCAGTCATATAAAATTATATTTATTGTAGGTATAAAAAATTTAGAGGAAGGGATAGTAAAAGGAAAACAGGTAGAAAGGTATTACTTATATTATGTAGGTCCCTATGCTAATAGATTTTAATGATAATCACCCAACCAATCTGGTCCTTTAGGACCTTCTTCTCCTTCTCCTCAACAGAGTAGACACTATCTTCTCTTCCTATTTATCTAAAACCCCAATTCTTAGCTATCTATTCTAATCTAAATTATAAACTTATAAACAAGAATAATGAGTCAGGATTCTCTTTCCTTCTGCTCAAATGTGATTTCCAGATGGTCAGAAATTCCACTGCTTTCTCCATTCTAACAGGTCAGACTGTAATGCTAAATATTGGAGCAGATACAGATACTACACCCAACAATCTTCTTCTCTTCTCTGGCCTTGTAAAATGGTTTATTTTCAAGATGTAAATTCACCAAAATTTTCCAAATTCTCAGAGCCACCCTTTGGATCACCTTCCTTGTTCAGGCCAGCCCAAAGAGTGAACCATTAGATCAACTGCTTTTTCCAAAGCTCCTTGAGAAAATTCTCTCCCATCAATCATCCATGAGATTCCATACAGATTAAAAGAAATCTAATGTATTAATACCTCTTATGTATCTATCAATAAATCATGCTACTTAACTCTATTTACTAATGAACTCTTAATTAATTAATATATCTCTACATATTTAGAATTTCTTTATCTGTTTATGGATGCTTTATAATAGAATCTATACACTTTGTTATTGTTGTTATTTGGGTAGTCCATACCAAGATATTTTATGAATTTTATAGTAATTTAGAATGTGGGGTCCCATTCTATTAGTTCTTCTTGTATTTTGTAATTATTTAGAAATGCCATTGATTTTTGAGGATTTATTCTGTAGCATGAAAATTTTGCTGAGACTTTTAATTATTTTAATTATAAGATTTGCTGACTGTTGATTTCCAAGTAAATTATCATATTAGTCAGAGGAATAATTTTATTTCCTCTTTAACTCATTTTAACCAGCTCTTTCATTCCTTCCTCTTTCTGCTATTTCTATTATTTCCAGAGTTATGTCAAATAATAGTTGAAAGAATAGACATCTTTGCTACACTTCTATATTCAGTGGAGAAGGTTCTAGTGTACCCTCACTGAATATGATACTTGCTTTTGGTTTTAAATGCTTTTTATGATATTGTAAAATTCCCCTCAATGTCTAAATTTCAAATTGGTTTTAGGATAAAAGAGTATTTTGCATTAATGAAGACTTCTCTATCAATAGAGATGATCACATGTATTGGATATTTTATCTTTCAAAATGGTTATTGTTTTCTTAATATTGAACCATACTTATATTCCAGGAATAAATCCCAATTAATTACAATGTATGATTTCTTGAATAAATTGTTATAATCTGTTTGACAGAATTTGGATTGAATCTTTAAAAACCATATTCAACTATTGTGCTCAAAGAAACAATGAACTAGAGGAATTCCATGTTAACTGGAATGATCTCCAGGAATTAATGCAGACTGAAAGGAGCAGAACCAGGAGAACCTTGTACAGAGATTGATACACTGTGGTACAATCAAATGTAATGGACTTCTCTAGTAGCAGCAATGCAATGATCCAGGACATTTCTGAAGGACTTATAAGAAAGAACACTATCCTCATTCAGAGGAAAATCTATGTGAGTGGAAACACAGAAGAAAAACAACAGCTTGATCACATGTGTCAATGGGGATATGATTGGGATTATAAACCCTAAATGATCACCCTAGTGCAAATATCAATACTATGGAAATAGATCTTGACCGAAGACATGTAAAACCCAATGGAATTGTACATCAGATATAGGAGAGGTTAGGGGGAGGGGAAGGAAAGAACATAATTTTTGTAATCCTGGAGAAATGTTCTAAATTAATCAATTAAATAAAATTAAAAAAATAAAAAACATATTCATTAATTAATGGATAATCATTTTCTTTTTTTGTGGCCAGGTAAACTTGTTTTATTAAGTGATCCAGATATGGTTCTTTATCAATTTGGGAAAATTATTTGTGAAGTATGGGTACTAATTTCACTTTAAAAAGCTGGTAGAACTTTCTGAATCCTTCATGATAAAGAGTTTTTATCCTTTCATAGTTACTAGATATCTAGATCAATTTCCTTTTCTGAGATCAAGCATTTCTGACTGGCTTTTTAAATAGTTTGGATATTTTGCTTATTCCTCTATTTCTTTTGTTTTGTTTGTTTAGAATATAACCATATAATAGGTTCTTATTTTTTTTTCTGGTTTTTCTGGGATTTCATGTTGGACATTTGACATTTTATTGGTTTTATTTTTCTTCTCTTCCTTTAAATAAGCTACACTAAGGGTTTGTCAATATTGTTAATCTTTAAAAAACATTTTTATTTTTTATTTATAATTTGTTTTTTGTTTTCAATGTATCAATTTCTCCTCTATTTTTAAAAATTCCTCCATATGTTTAATTTAAATGTATTTATTTGTTCATTCTAATTTTAATGCATATTCAATTCATTAATTCTCTTTTGCTATTCTATTTTTCTATTTCTACTTCTATTTATAAATATTTGCATTATGTATATTTATTGGTTGTCTGATTTAGAAGATATCAATTATTTTAATGTGTGTGGTTGGTGAAATGAGTGTATAGAATACCAGTCCTAGAGTGAGGAAGACTTCCTGACTTCAAAACTAGACTGAGATATTTACTAGCTGTGTGAATCTAGACAACTTATTTATTTCTGTTTGCCTCAGTTTTCTCATGTGTAAAATGAGCTGAAGAAGAAAATGAAAATCTCTCTAGTATCTTTGCCAGGAAAAACCCCAAATTGAGTCAAAAAGAGTAATAAAAGATAGAAAATGACATAATAACCTATATATTTAAACTCTAGTTGCTCTGAGATTTTAGTTCCATATTTTCCATTTTTAAAATCTTTCTGTTACATCAAAAATGATATATCTCCTGTTATTCTTGTCATGTGGTACGTGACTTCTGATAGCTTGGTTATTATTTCTTTTATGAATTTGTATGCTAAAGCTTTTTAAAGTATGCTTCTTACTGGTATTTATTTATAATACCTTTCAACATAATTTCATTATCTAGTCTTTTTTGTTTTTTGAATCTTTTTTATTTGTTTGATAGCTTGATTGCAATTCTTGCTTATTTAAATTCATTTGATGAATATAATTTCCCCTTTCCTCTCAGTTTTATTTTATGTATGTCTCAATGTTTCTTGTAAACAACAGATTGTAGTTTTTTTTTTTTATGTAATCTATCACTCTTTTTTGTTTTATTGGATTGTTTAATCCATTCATATTTAAAGTTACAAAAGCTATGTTTATATTTTCCTCCATCTGTCTCTAAAATTGGGATTTTTTCAAGTTATAATTTTTCTTTCTTCACTTATAATTTCAGTATTATATTCCTCAGTTACTTTACTTTAATTCTTCTTTAAGACAGCCCTGTTCCCACTGAGTCCTTTCTCCTCACCTCTAATCTTCTCTCCTGGCTCATTAGTTTTTCTTGTTTGGGTTTATTTATTTATCCTCACTTCTGGGCTAAGGTGGCTTCAGAGTAGAAGCAAGGGTCTTCTTCTCCTCACCACTGACTGATATAAAATGCCTCAAAAAGACAAAAACCAAAATCAGATGAGTGAAGAGGCTCTACTGTAGGGCACAGCCTTGAAGGCAGGCAGGGTTTGGATATCTCCACACTATAAGGGTGTAAAATCACTCCTACCAAAGAGTGTATGAGCTGATCACCACCCCCCCACACTCCACTTACAGTGCCAGAGTCAGAGCGAATGTGGGGCAAACTCTAGGTTCTCAGGGGCTAGCCTAGGGCACCATAGACTTAGCTCTGAGAGCAACAAGACTTGGGACCCTAGGTGGCTGAGGAGCATGGAGCTTGATCTCAGAGATAGGGGAGAGATGGGATGCCCACAGCAGACATGACAGAGACTGAAAAAGAGCCTCAGGGCAAAAACCACACTGTAGCTCAATACAGAGAGACCTGCATACCCTCCTCACTCAGATTTCTGACTAGGAAAGAAAGAAAAAGTTAACACAACAATGGCCACCAGCACCCAAGAATTGCAACCTACAACCACCAAAAAATAAGAAAAAATTTGCCCCTGGATAAATATGAAAAGCAACAACCTACAGAGGAAACAGAAGAGGGCAACAAATAATCAAACACATCCAAACTTTCCATAAAAATTGAAAATTGATCACAAGACCTTTAGGAAATCAGAATGGAGGTGGAGAAACAAGTAAGAAATAGTTCAAAAAGAAAATAACAATTTAAAAGATAGGATCTCCCACTTTGAAAAAGAAGCCCAGAAATCAAATGAAATGATAAACAAATTGGAGAACAGAATTGACCTGCTGAAAGCTGTCAAAAGCAGGATAGATCAAACTTAAAAGGAAAATCAAAAGATCGTAGTGGAGAACCAATCTTTAAAGACCAGAATTGGGCAAGAAGAAGCTAATGATCTCATAAGACATGAAGGATTAGTAAAGCAAAGTAAAAGGAATGACACAATAGAAGGAAACAGGAAATATCTCATTGAGAAGAAGACTGACTTGGAAAAAGTTTCAGAAGAGACAATTTGAGAATCATAGGCCTACCTGAAAACCTAGAAGTAAACAGAAGCCTTGACATCATACTACAAGAAATTATCCAAGACAACTGCCCTGATATTCTTAAACAAGAAGGCAAAATAAACATTGAAAGAGTTCATAGATCACCCTCTCCATTAAATCCTCAAAAGACAACATGCAGGGATATAATAACCAAATTCAAGAGCTTCCGAGCTATAGAGAAAATATTGCAAGAATCCAGAAGAAACAATTCAGATGTCAAGAAGCACCAATCAGGATTATAACTGCTCTGGCAGTCTCCACACTAAAGGACCACGAGGCTTGGAATATGATATTCAGAAAGGCAAGAGAATTTGGTCTACAACCAAGGATCATCTTCCCATCAAAATTGACTATATACTTCCAGGGGGAAAGTATGGGAATCCAACAAAATAGATTTCCAAGTGTTTGTAAAGAAAAGACTTGAACTAAATGGAAAGTTTGATATCTAAACACAAAATTCAAAAGAAATGTGAAAAGGCAAATAAGAAAGAGGGTAAAATTTTTTAGAATTTTTTTCTTTAAGGACTTTAAGGTCAAATTGTTTATATTCCTATATGGAAAATTTTGTAATTCTCAAAAACTGAATTCACTATCATAGTAGTTAGAAGAATTATTCATAAGTAGTAATTGGGGTACTAAGTGGTTTACAATGATATGTAAAAAAGAAAGGGTGGCAATAGATGATGGCACCAAGAAAAACTTGAAGGAATATGAAAAATATGATGAATTTTACCGCATATAGAAGCTCATGGGAAGGGGAAGAAAAGAATAGTGTTATAAGAAAAAGAGGAAGAGAGTGCTAATAGGTAAGATTTAAACCATGCTCTCAGTGGAATCAGCTCTGAGAAAGAAAAGCATCTAGATCCATTGGAGTCTTTAATTCTATCTTACCCTACAGGGAAGTCAAGAGAGAAAAAACAGTGAGGAGAAAGGGGCAGGGAGGAACAAAACAGAGGAAAAAAGGGGGAGAGGGAATTTAATAGACTCTAATGAGAAATAAGAGGGGAATAAGAAGGGAAGTGGCAGAATGGGAGTAAAACATTGGGGAGTTTAAGGGGACTGATGAAAAGAAAAACACTGTTATGGAAGGAAATAGTTAAAGAATAAAGGACAGGATTAGGAGAGGAAATCAAAATGATGGGGAATACACAGGTGGTAATTATAACTCTAAATGTGAATGGGATGAACTCACCCATAAAATGGAAGCATAAAGCAGAGTGGATTAGAAACCAAAATCTTAACATATGTTGTCTATAAGAAATACACATGAGGAATTATCTGGACTTCCGGTTAAGATGGCGGCTTAGAGAAAGCTAAAGCTCAGATCTCCGGAAAACCCTTCCCGACCGATCTCAAACTATAAGCTCCTAAGGCGCCGAAATTCAAAACGATCAACAGCACAGACCCTGGGAACCCTCCTCCTGGACCTGGACCCGGTTCAAAAGGTACGGCTCCCCTCAAAAGCCAGAACCCGAGATCACTCGGACCTCAGGGGTAGGAGCGCAGAGTCCAAGGCTCCTGGAAGCCGCAGCCCCGCCGGGCTCAGAGAGCAGGGTCCTGGGAACAACAACCCTCAGGGCCTTCTACCCGAGTTCGGGTGAAAGTTACTGCCTGGGGCTTCCGCTGCAGAGAGCTGGTCTAAACAACAGCAACCCTCAGGGCGGGCAAGACAGCCTCACAGGCTGGATCCTGCTATCCAAGTCTCAGTGAAAGTCCTTGCCCTCAGAGCTTGGGAAAGCTGCAGCCCATCCCCCCCGCAGGCCGACGAAACAGCCTCACGGCCAGCGATTCTGAAGGCAACTTCCGGAAAGCGAGCCGGGGGGAGAGTGTGGCCTCGTGGTCCGACCCTTCCATTCCAGTTCCAGTGAGGCATATTCAGTTTAACCCAGGGAAAGCTCATAGAACCATCTGCCCAGGACTAAAGCCTCTGATCACCAGACAGAGATAAGAAAAGCTAATCCTCCACATTCAGAGATGACAAACTCCACAGAAGCACAGAAGCCCCAAAATACCAAGAAAAATAAGAAGAAAGGGGCGACTTTGGACACATTCTATGGAGCCAAAATACAAAATACAGAGCAGATAGAAGAAGATATACAAGAAAATTCTCCAAAATCTTCCAAAGGAAATAGAAACTCTCCACAAACCCATGAAGAATTTGAATCAGAAATGACCAAAAAGATGGAAGCCCTCTGGGAGGAAAAGTGGGAAATAATGCAAAAGAAATTCATGCATCTACAAAACCAGTTTGACCAAACTGTAAAAGAAAACCAGGTTTTAAATCAAGAACTAATAAAGCAAAGCCAAAAACACCAAGAAATTAGAAGAGAACATAAAATATCTCACCGACAAGGTGATAGATCTGGAAAATAGAGGGAGAAGAGAAAATTTAAGAATAATTGGACTCCCAGAAAAGCCAGAAATAAACACCAAACTGGACATGGTGATACAAGATATAATCAAAGAAAATTGCCCAGAGATTCTAGAACAAGGGGGCAAAACAGCCACTGACAGAGCTCACAGAACACCTTCTACACTAAACCCCCAAAAGACAACTCCCAGGAATGTAATTGCCAAATTCCAAAGCTATCAAACAAAAGAAAAAATCCTACAGGAAGCCAGAAAAAGACAATTTAGATATAAAGGAATGCCAATCAGGGTCACACAAGACCTTGCAAGTTCTACTCTGAATGATCGTAAGGCATGGAACATGATCTTCAGAAAGGCAAGAGAGCTGGGTCTCCAACCAAGAATCAGCTACCCAGCAAAACTGACTATATACTTCCAAGGGAAAGTATGGGCATTCAACAAAATAGAAGACTTCCAACTTTTTGCAAAGAAAAGACCAGAGCTCTGTGGAAAGTTTGATACCGAAAATCAAAGAGCAAGGAATACCTGAAAAGGTAAATATTAAGGAAAGGGGAAAAATGTTATCTTCTTCTTTTACTCAAACTCTCTTCTATAAGGACTACATTTATATCAATCTATGTATACTAACATATGGGGAAAATGTAATGTATAAATAGGGGATAAAGAAAGACCAAATAGAATAATGGTTCTCACACAAAGATTCACATGGGAAGGGGAGGGGAAGAAAACTCCTATAAGAAGGAGAGGAAGAGAGGGGGGGGGGTTTACTTAAACCTCAATCTCAGGGAAATCAACTCTGAGAGGGAAAAACATCCAGATCCATTGGGATCTTGAATTCTATCTTACCCAACAAGGGTAAGGAGAAGGGAAAACCAAGGGGGGGAAGGGGAGAGGGAGAACAAAAAGGGAGGGAAAGTGAGGGGGGAGGGGGAGGGAACAAAAAGGGAGGGACTAAAAAGGGAAACATCAAGGGAGGGGACAAGGGGCACTGATTCAAAGTAAATCACTGGACTAAAAGGTAGAGCCGAAGAAGAAAAGGTTAGAATTAGGGAAGGCAATCAAAATGCCAGGGAGTCTACAAATGACAATCATAACTTTGAACGTGAATGGGATGAACTCACCCATAAAACGTAGACGAATAGCAGAATGGATTAGAATCCAAAACCCTACCATATGTTGTCTTCAAGAAACACACATGAGGCGGGTTGACACCCACAAGGTCAGAATTAAAGGATGGAGTAAGACCTTCTGGGCCTCAACTGATAGAAAGAAGGCAGGAGTGGTAATCATGATATCTGATAAAGCCAATGCAAAAATAGACCTGATCAAAAGGGATAGGGAAGGTAATTATATTTTGTTAAAAGGGACTCTAGACAACGAGGAAATATCATTAATCAACAGATATGCACCAAATAATATAGCATCCAAATTTCTAATGGAGAAACTAGGCGAATTGAAGGAAGAAATAGACAATAAAACCATACTAGTGGGAGACTTAAACCAACCATTATCAAATTTAGATAAATCAAATCAAAAAATAAATAAGAAAGAGGTAAAAGAAGTGAATGAAATCTTAGAAAAATTAGAATTAATAGACATATGGAGAAAAATAAATAGGGATAAAAAGGAATACACCTTCTTCTCAGCACCACATGGCACATTCACAAAAATTGACCATACATTAGGTCACAGAAACATAGCACACAAATGCAGAAAAGCAGAAATAATGAATGCAGCCTTCTTAGATCACAAGGCAATAAAAATAATGATTAGTAATGGTACATGGAAAACCAAATCTAAAACCAATTGGAAATTAAACAATATGATACTCCAAAACCGTTTAGTTAAAGAAGAAATCATAGAAACAATTAATAATTTCATCAAGGAAAATGACAATGGCGAAACATCCTTTCAAACCTTTTGGGATGCAGCCAAAGCAGTAATCAGAGGCAAATTCATATCCCTGAAAGCTTATATTAACAAACAAGGGAGAGCAGAGATCAATCAATTGGAAATGCAATTGAAAAAACTCGAAAGCGATCAAATTAAAACCCCCCAGCAGAAAACCAAATTAGAAATCCTAAAAATTAAGGGAGAAATTAATAAAATCGAAAGTGATAGAACTATTGATTTAATAAATAAGACAAGAAGCTGGTACTTTGAAAAAACAAACAAAATAGACAAAGTACTGGTCAATCTAATTAAAAAAAGGAAGGAAGAAAAGCAAATTCACAGCATTAAAGATGAAAAGGGGGACAGCACCTCCAATGAGGAGGAAATTAAGGCAATCATTAGAAATTACTTTGCCCAATTATATGGCAACAAATACACCAATTTAGGAGAAATGGATGAATATATACAAAAATACAAACTGCCTAGACTAACAGAAGAGGAAATAGAATTCTTAAATAATCCCATATCAGAAATTGAAATCCATCAAGCCATCAAAGAACTTCCTAAGAAAAAATCCCCAGGGCCTGATGGATTCACCTGTGAATTCTATCAAACATTCAGAGAACAGTTAACCCCAATACTATACAAACTATTTGACATAATAAGCAAAGAGGGAGTTCTACCAAACTCCTTTTACGACACAAACATGGTACTGATTCCAAAACCAGGCAGGTCAAAAACAGAGAAAGAAAACTATAGGCCAATCTCCCTAATGAATATAGATGCAAAAATCTTAAATAGGATACTAGCAAAAAGACTCCAGCAAGTGATCAGAAGGATCATTCACCATGATCAAGTAGGATTCATACCAGGGATGCAGGGCTGGTTCAACATTAGGAAAACCATCCACATAATTGACCACATCAACAAGCAAACTAGCAAGAACCACATGATTATCTCAATAGATGCAGAAAAAGCCTTTGATAAAATACAACACCCATTCCTATTAAAAACACTAGAAAGCATAGGAATAGAAGGGTCATTCCTAAAAATAATAAACAGTATATATCTAAAACCAACAGCTAATATCATCTGCAATGGGGATAAACTAGATGCATTCCCAATAAGATCAGGAGTGAAACAAGGATGCCCATTATCACCCCTACTATTTGACATTGTACTAGAAACACTAGCAGTAGCAATTAGAGAAGATAAAGGAATTGAAGGCATCAAAATAGGCAAGGAGGAGACCAAGTTATCACTCTTTGCGGATGACATGATGGTCTACTTAAAGAATCCTAGAGATTCAACCAAAAAGCTAATTGAAATAATCAACAACTTTAGCAAAGTTGCAGGATACAAAATAAACCCACATAAATCATCAGCTTTTCTATATATCTCCAACACAGCTCAGCAGCAAGAACTAGAAAGAGAAATCCCATTCAAAATCACCTTAGACAAAATAAAATACCTAGGAATCTATCTCCCAAGACAAACACAGGAACTATATGAACACAACTACAAAACACTCGCCACACAACTAAAACTAGACCTGAACAAATGGAAAAACATTAACTGCTCATGGATAGGACGAGCCAATATAATAAAAATGACCATCCTACCCAAACTTATTTATCTATTTAGTGCCATACCCATTGAACTACCAAAATACTTCTTCACTGATTTAGAAAAAACCATAACAAAGTTCATTTGGAAGAACAAAAGATCAAGGATATCCAGGGAAACAATGAAAAAAAACACATACGATGGGGGCCTTGCAGTCCCTGACCTAAAACTATACTACAAAGCAGCAGTCATCAAAACAATTTGGTACTGGCTAAGAAACAGAAAGGAAGATCAGTGGAATAGACTGGGGGAAAGTGACCTCAGCAAGACAGTATACGATAAACCCAAAGATCCCAGCTTTTGGGACAAAAATCCACTATTCGATAAAAACTGCTGGGAAAATTGGAAGACAGTGTGGGAGAGACTAGGAATAGATCAACACCTCACACCCTACACCAAGATAAATTCAAAATGGGTGAGTGACTTAAACATAAAGAAGGAAACCATAAGTAAATTGGGTAAACACAGAATAGTATACATGTCAGACCTTTGGGAGGGGAAAGGCTTTAAAACCAAGCAAGATATAGAAAGAATCACAAAATGTAAAATAAATAATTTTGACTACATCAAACTAAAAAGCTTTTGTACAAACAAAACCAATATAACTAAAATCAGAAGGGAAACAACAAATTGGGAAAAAATCTTCATAGAAACCTCTGACAAAGGTTTAATTACTCATATTTATAATGAGCTAAATCAATTGTACAAAAAATCAAGCCATTCTCCAATTGATAAATGGGCAAGGGACATGGATAGGCAGTTCTCAGATAAAGAAATCAAAACTATTAACAAGCACATGAAGAAGTGCTCTACATCTCTTATAATCAGAGAGATGCAAATCAAAACAACTCTGAGGTATCACCTCACACCTAGCAGATTGGCTAACATTACAGCAAAGGAAAGTAATGAATGCTGGAGGGGATGTGGCAAAGTAGGGACATTAATTCATTGCTGGTGGAGTTGTGAATTGATCCAACCATTCTGGAGGGCAATTTGGAACTATGCCCAAAGGGCGACAAAAGAATATCTACCCTTTGACCCAGCCATAGCACTGCTGGGTCTGTACCCCAAAGAGATAATGGACAAAAAGACTTGTACAAAAATATTCATAGCTGCGCTCTTTGTGGTGGCCCAAAACTGGAAAACGAGGGGATGCCCATCAATTGGGGAATGGCTGAACAAACTGTGGTATATGTTGGTGATGGAGTACTATTGTGCTAAAAGGAATAATAAAGTGGAGAAGTTCCATGGAGACTGGAACAACCTCCAGGAAGTGATGCAGAGCGAGAGGAGCAGAACCAGGAGAACATTGTACACAGAGACTAATACACTGTGGTATAATCGAACGTAATGGACTTCTCCATTAGTGGCGGTGTAATGTCCCTGAACAACTTTCAGGGATCCAGGAGAAAAAAAACACCATTCATAAGCAAAGGATAAACTGTGGGAGTGGAAACACCGAGGAAAAGCAACTGCCTGAATACAGAGGTTGAGGGGACATGACAGAGGACAGACTCTAAATGAACACTCTAATGCAAATACTATCAACAAAGCAATGGGTTCAAATCAAGAAAACATCTAATGCCCAGTGGACTTACGCGTCGGCTATGGGGGGTAGGGGGGAGGAAAAGAAAATGATCTTTAATGAATAATGCTTGGAAATGATCAAATAAAATATATTAAAAAAAAAAACAAAGAAATACACATGAGGCAGGTAGACACACATAGGGTAAAAGTAAGAAGCTGGAGAAAAATCTACTGGGCATCAACTAAGACAAAGAAGATAGGAGTTTCAGTCATGGTATCTGACAAAGCCAAAGTAAAAATTGATCTAATTAAAAGAGAAAAGGAAGGTAAATACAACCTGATAAAAGGCAGTATAGAGAATGAGGAAATAGAAGTACTCAATATGTATGTATCAAATGGTATAGCATCCACATTTTTAAAGGAGAAACTATTGGAGCTTAAAGAGGAAATGGTAAAACTATACTAGTAGTAGACCAGAATCTTTATCTATCTGATATTGATGAATCAAACCAAAAAAATTAAAAAGAGGTAAAAGATATGAATGAAATCTTAGAAAATTTAGAGTTAATAGATATATGGAAAAAATTAATTTGGACAAAAAGGCATACAGCTTTTCAGGAGCACATGGTACATTCAAAAATATTGACCATGTATTAGGGCATAAAAATATGGCAAACAAATGCTAAAAAGCAGAAATAATAAATGCAAACTTTTCAGATCATAATGCAATAAAATAGCAATGGGGTACATGGAGAGGCAAATCAAAAATTAATTGGAAATTAAATAATATGATTCTCCAAAAACAGTTAATGAACAAATCAAAAGAACAATTAATAATTTTATTGAAGAGAATGACAATGATGAGACATCCTATCAAAATCTATGGGATACAGCAAAAGCAGTACTCAGGGGGAAATTTATATCCTTGAGTGCATATAGCAGTAAATTAGAGAGGGCAGGTATCAATGAATTGGGCATGCAAATTAAAAAAAAAACTTGAAAGAGAAAAATTAAAAATCCCCAGATAGAAACTAAATTAGAAAATAGAAATTAATCAAATTTAAATTGAAATAGTATTCAATTAATATAATAAATAAGGCTAGAAGCTATTACTTAGGGAGGAAAAACTGGATAATCTAATAAAAAAAAGAAAGAAAAAAACCAAATTAACAGTATTAAAGATGAAAAGTGAGATCTTACCTCTAATGAAGAGGAAATTAAGGTAATTATTAAGAACTATTTTGCCCAATTATATGGCAATAAATATGGCATTTTAGATGATATGGATAAATATTTAAAATATATATAAATTGCCTAGGTTGACAAAAGGAGAAATAAAATACTTAAATAATCTCATGTCAAAAAAAGAAATTGAAGAAGCCATCAAAGACCTCCGTAAGAAAAAATCCTCTGGTGCCAGATGGATTCACGAATCAATTCTATCAAGTGTTAAAAAAAAAAAAAACTAATCCCAATATTATACAAGCAATTTGACAAAATAAGAAAAGAAGTAGTTCTAACAAACTCCTTTTATGATGCAAATATGGTACTATTTCCAAAGCCAGGTAGACCAAAAACAGAGAAAGGAAACTATAGGCCAATCTCCTTAATGATCATAGATGCAAAAATGTTAAATAGAATGCTAGCAAAAAGATTCCAGCAAGTGATCAGAGGAGATTATTCACATTGATCACATGGGATTTATATCAGGAATGCAAGGATGGTTTTATATTAGGAAAACCCTGCACATAATTGACCATATCAACAATCAGACCAACAGAAATCACATGATTATTTCAATAGATGCAGAAAAAGTTTTTGAAAAAAATACTACACCGATTCCTATTGCAAATACTAGAAATTAAAGGAATAAAAGGGCCTTTCAGAAAAATAATAAGCAGTATATGTTTAAAATCATCATATTCAATGGACATAATCTAGAAGCTTTCCTAAGATCAGGAGTGAAACAAGGATGTCCATTATCACCTCTATTATTTAACATTGTACTAGAAACACTAGCAGTAGCAATTAGAGAAGAAAAGAGAAATTGAAGGTTTTAAAATAGGCAACAAAGAGACTAAACTATCACTCTGCAGGTGATATGATGGTCTACTTAAAGAAGCCTAAATAATCAACTAAAAAAGGTAGTGGAACTAATCAACAACTTTAGCAAAGTTGAAGGATACAAAATAAACCCTCATAAACCATAGGCATTTGTATATATTTCCAACACATCTCAGCAGCAAGAATTAGAAAAAAAAATTTCATTTAAAATCACTCTCAATAACATGAAATATTTAGGAATCTATTTGCCAAGACAAATACAGGAATTACGTAAACAACCACAAAACACTTTCCACACAATTAAAACTGGATCTAAACAATTAGAAAAATATTAATTGCTTGGAGATAGGATGAGTTTAAATAATAAAAATGATAATCCTACCTAAATTAATATGCTTATTCAGTGCCATAACTACCAGACTACTAAGAACCTTTTTTACTGAATTAGACAAAAACAAGGTTTATTTGGAAGAACAAGAGATCAAGAATATAAGGGGTAGTAATGGAAAAAAAAGTGAAGAATAAGGCCTAGTAGTATCAGATCTTAAACTGTACTATAAAGTAATGGTAATTAAAATAATATGACACTGTCTAAGAGACAGAAGGGAGTATCAGTGGAATAGACTTGGGGTAAGTGACCTCAGCAAGACAGTCTATGATAAAGCCAAAGATCCCAGTTTTGGGGACAAATATCCACAATTTCACAAAAACTGCTGGGAAAATTGGAAAACAGTATGGGAGAGATTAGGTTTGGATCAATATCTCACACCCTGCACCAGAATGAATTCAGAATGTGTAAATGAGTTAAATACAAAGAAGGAAACTCTATGTAAAATAGATGAATGTAGAAAAGTTTACCTATCAGATCTATGTAAAAGGAAATACTTTAAGACCAAGCAAGAGATAGAGAATAATTCAAAATTTTAAATGAATAATTATGATTAAATTAAATTAGGAAGGTTTTCTACAAACAAAACCAATGTAACCAAAATTAGAAGGGAAGCAACAAATTGGGGAAAAAATCTTCATAACTAAAACCTCTGACAGATCAAATTAGTCAAATTTATAAGAAACTAAATCAATTGTACAAAAAAATCAAGCCATTCCCCAATTGATAAATGGGCAGGGGACATTAAATAGGCATTTTTCAGATAAAGAAATCAAAATTATCAATAAGCAAGTGAAAAAGTGTTCCAAATCTCTTATAATTAGAGAAATGCAAATCAAAACAACTGAAGTACCATCTCACACCTAGCAGATTGGTTAACATGGCAGTAAAGGAAAGTAATAAATGTTGGAAGGGATGTGGCAGAATTGACACATTAATGCTTTTATGGTGGAATTGTGAATTGATGCAAACATTCTGGAAGGCAATTTAGAGCTATGCTCAAAGGGTACTAAAAGACTGCTTGCCCTTTGATCCAGCCATACCACTGCTGGGTTTATACCCCAAAAAGATCATAAAGAAAAAGACTTCTACAAAAATATTTTTCTTCCTAGTCTTTGTGGCAAAAATTGGAAAATGATATGCCCTCTGATTTGGGAATGGATGAACAAATTGTGGTATATATTGGTGATGGAATACTATTGTGCTAAAAGGAATAATGAACTGGAGGAATTTCCATGTGAACTGGAATGACTGCCAGGAACTGATGCAGAGTGAAAGGAGCAGAGCGAGGAGAACATTATACACAGAGACTGATTCACTGTCTCAAAATCAAATATAATGGACTTCTCTACTAGCAGCAATGCAATGATAAAAGACAATTCTGGGGGACTTATGAGAAAGAACACTATCCATATCCAGAGAAAGAACTGTGGGAGTAGAAACACAGAAGAAAAACAACTGCTTGATCCCATGTTTTGATGGGCATATGATTTTGGATATAGTGTCTAAATGATCACTCTAGTACAAAAGTTAATAATATGGAAATAGTTCTTGATCAAGGACACATGGAAAACTCAGTTGAATTTCTCATTTGCTACAAGATGGGGATGGGAGGAGTGGAGGGAAAGAACATGAAACTTGTAACCTTGGACAAATATTCTTAATTAATTAATTAATTAATTAAACTTTAAAAAATGAACATTTCTCCTTCCTCATTTTTCTTTCAGTTAAGTAGATTTTCTTCTTCTCCCCTTCAAACAGTTATAGTCATTAGGTTGCTTATTTAATTTTTTCAACCCTTTCCAAAAATATTTTTCTTACTTTCTTCATTATCTATCTTTTCTTTATACTTACTCAAGACCTTTATTCTCTGATTTGTAACCCCTATAATAGTCTGATCTCTCTTTTCTCTTTAATCTTTATACAATCAAAGTTTCCAAGGTATGTATCCTAGAATATCCCCCCATACACTTTCTACCTTTCTCACATAGGGAATATAACCCATTCATTCAACTTTTACATTATGCCTCACTGCTAGAATAATATCAGTTAGAGATGACTCTATTCCATGGTGGGATCCCTCTCTACATATCCTTGAGTATGCAACACATTACTAATATATACCCTTTCCTAATTTTCTCCCAAAATTTGCCTAGAAATCTCCTCCCTGCTAACATGTTCTCCCACTCCTCCAGGTTATAGTCTCACTGAAAGTTTCCAAATTTCCCTTCTCTTAGGACAAGTAAACTTCTTAAGCTACAGGCTCCTAGTGAAAGTTCTTCACATGCCTTTACCCTAAGAGCACTCATCATTGGAATCTCCTTCAACCTCCAAAGTTAGGCCTTGTGGAGTGGTTGAACAAGTTGTTGTCAATGATTTTAATGGAATACTATAGTTTCATAAGAACTGACGAACAAGACAATTGCAAAAGAAATCTGGAAAGACAAATTAAATACAGTGAAATGTCAGAGTGTCAGAAGTAGTACAGTGAGCAGAACCAGAAGAACTTTGCCATAGGGGAAACTGACAAATTCTGAATGTAGATTGAAGCATATCTGTTGAAGTCAGTCTGATTTAGTGAGAAAGGAACTATGAATAAATCTGAGAGAGACACTTCCTTACTCTCTGGAAGAGAGTGCAAGGCTGGACCTGTAAACAAGATGTGTTTTTCTGGTTTATATTCAATATCCCTTGGAATGTTTTTAGTTCTCAGAACTGCCTCTTCTTAAATAACATTTTGAGTGTAATCTTTTGGACAGAGATGCTTCCTGAGATGATATAATGCTTCAATGATTTAACACTCTACTCTCTTTTAAAAAAGTCTATTAAGAAACATAATAAACAGAGCTGTGTGATACTCTTTCACCTGGTCACAGAATTCTTTGTTTCCAGTGCTTGTACCCTGATAAGAGCAATCAAGAACTGGCACATACTATTCTTCACTTTTATTTCCTTCATTAATTTTCTCTAGGGTAAGAGGTGAAATAGAATACACAGAGGTATGTGCCTTATTTCACAAATGGACTTGGCAATATATACTATATGATTGCATATGTACAGCCCATATCATGACTTATCATGTTAGGAAGGGGAGTAAGATAGGAAGGAAAGAGAGAACATGAATCATAAAATGGTAAGAAGTAATAATTAAATATTGTATTGACACATAATATGGAAAAAATTTTAAATAAAATGTCCTCTTTCCTCCCCCCATCATTGTCAATTGGATCCTTTCTCTTCTTCACAAAAAATACTGTAGGTTCTTCTCTTTATGAGGCTACAGAGGACATCTTTCTCGTACTGCTAGCCCTTGATTTGACTCTAGTATATCAAATATTCCTCTTTATCCTCTTGCTTCCCTCTTTCTTTTTCATGACTCTCCCATACTGTAATGTGGTCCCACAGAAGAAGCATTCACATTTAGGGAGGCTATTGTCATTTCTATGCATAATGCTATCTGTTCACTTCTTCACTATTACCTCTTCCAGATGTTTATTTTCACCCCCCCCCCCGCATCCTTATATGTTATTCTTTCTATCATAACTCCATTTCTACTTCAGTTCTTATCAGTTGCATTTATTTATTCATACTGCTGTTTGAAGTGTTAGAGTAAACTTGTAGGATAGGTCACAATGGACTATATTCATTGCTATTTCAAAAAGATTATTCCATCTTTTCCTCCTTTTTCTAGTGAGTGTTGAATAGTCTTGTATCATTCTAAAGTTGTTACTTTGTATTTTAAAGTCCCTTTCCTGATAGCTTTCAGAACTTGTGTCTCAAGTGAATCTTTAAATGTAATATTAATATGCCTTGGAGTTTGCAGCTTTTGGTTTTTCCTATAGGCAATTTATGAATTCTTTTAATTGAAACTTCATTTTCTATTTTCAGAAGTTTTGAATAATTCACTTCTGTAATTTTCTCTTCATCCTACACACACACACACACACACACACACACACACACACACACACACATACACACATAGACATATATTAATCATCACAAAATTCTTGGATGAATACTTTCATCATATATTTAGAAATCTGGTAATGTTAATCTCTCTTCATTCCTAGTTATTTTATTTTTCTTAATATTTTTAATTTAAGTATTTTCCCATGGTTACATGATTCATTTAACCTCCCCTCTTCTTTTCTTCCCTCTCCTTCTTCTTATTATACTGTCTTAGACCTAATTTCTTGAATTTACCTTTATTTGTATACTAAAGCATTCTTTCTCATCCAGACTTCTCAGTTATAAAATCATTTAATTTGAGTAATATTTATTTATAGCATTAATTTCCAAATAATTTTAGGTAATTAATCATGCTCTTCCTTATGCTAGCCTGCTCCTATTACAGGTTGAAATCTAATTTTCCATTCATGATTTGTAAACATATTTATTTTTTGTTCTAATGAAAATCACATAAAGTTGTAATTCTGAATGACAGAAGATTTATTAAATCTCTATCAAGAATGACTAATTTTTTCTTAAAATATTAATATGAATAGTACTTATTATGCATCATTCTCCATTCCCCATCACTCTTTTTTTCTCCTCTCCTTTTCTTCTTTTCCTTCCTTTCCTCTGTCACCTTCATTTACCTTTTCCTCCTTCTTTAACAATTTTTTCTTCTTCATCATCATTATCACCATCTTCTTATAAATATTTGTTAGATACCTGATTATGGAGTACTAGACATCTATATATAAAATAAAGGATCTGGTTCTACAAGCCTTAAAAAAATACCTCATGCTGAGATTTATACTACATTCCTCTGAATCTATCTCTATTTATCCACCTGGTCATTTTCCTATCATGGATCAAGGCTTGCCCTCCATTGAGGTAAGAGGCATTCTTAAGATTGGTCCCAGACAATAAAGGGTGTTGGAAGCATCAAGTCTTTCTATCAGTACTTATCTTTGCTCCTCCACCTGCAAATCAGAAAATATTTTCTCCTACCTTTACCTATAATCAACTCCATAAATTCTCTGAAATTCCATAGTCGAGAGGAAAACAGTGTTCTGCTAAACTACCTAGTTAATGCTTCTCCAGATTCTCACTGCCCCTTCCCTCTTCTATTTCACCTTAAAGTTTCTGTTTTTATATGTGTTCTCTCAACCCTTAACATTGTTGTTTTTAAATAAATTTGCAAAGATAAGATGACTGAGTAAATCAATTAATTGTTTTGCCTGGCATAAAGTATTGAAAACCTTTAACATCCTTTCTGTATAAAATGAAATTATTACAGACAGAAATAATGTTCAAATTGGAATTGACCAAAGGATTTCATCTCATGTTCTGAGTGATGGGTAAAAGTACTTAATTAAGTGATATTGGGGAATTCTAATAAATTAGTCAGTCAGAGACAGAGAGATAGAGATAGGGACAGAGACAGGTGACAGATTTAGAGACAAACCAAGAGAATACCTGAGAAAGAAATGGAGGGAGAAAATTATAGAGACAGCAAAAGAGTATTTCAGCTAACCCCTCAGGATTAATTGTGTCTTGAGTAAGGGGAATTCTTTTTTTTCCATTTGAATAAGCTTATTTAGTCAATTTAGAGCATTATTCTTTGGTTACAATAATCACATCTCAGAGAAAGGTTATTAAACCTGAAAGGAAAATATAGCTTTATGTCAGGATCTGATTCTCATATGTTATTGAGTATTAGGATAAGGCTCCTCAGATAGTTCCTACAAAGGAATGTAATGTAAGAAATAACAACTGAAACTCCCCCCATGTTCTACCTTTCTGATACCCCTATTAAAATTTTCACATAAATCTTCTCTTTTTATTATTCCAGTGGCCTCAAAGAATGAAAAAGGTTTTTTTTTCTTTGAAAATAACCCTGTCCACCCTAATGACATGAAAATGATTATTTAAATGTTTAATCTTTTATTACTAATGGTACTAGCTTACTTGTCTTATGTTTCTCTTCTTCAATGAAGTTGCATATCAGATGCCTTGCTTAGCTCTTGTTTCTTTGTAAAGAATGTCATAAATTTCTCCTTTTTGCTAAAATACCTTTTAAAATTAACAATTAAGCTCAGCTTGGTGAGATATGTTTTTGGGGAATAGAAACCTATTTCCTTTGTTTGGAAATATTGTGTTCCCTTTCATTCCCATGTGCAATTTCATATTCACTTCCCCCATCTTTTAATAAATGAAAACTAGTTGACTGTTTTATGCTGATTTTCTTTGTTATATAAATACTCTCTGCTGCCTTCAATATTTGTTACCTTATTTTGACGTTCTTGAATTTAGTCAATGAGAACTTTATTCTCCTCACACAAATTTATATTTCTATCAATGAATTTGAATTAATTCATAGATGACATGGTTACAGTATTGAAGACAACATAAAACTTGGAGGCATGATCATCCTGGGCAATAAAATCTAAAAATATCACTCTGGTAGAATTATGGGAGAAGTTTAAAAACATGAAAGTTTCATAGCAATAAATGTAAAGCCCATTCGTTGTGTACAAAAAAATTAAGCTAAACAAATATATGATATTGGTGAAATGGATATACAATAAGAGGATTTGAAGGCATTATTACTTAACTACATTCTGTATGTGATGCACATCTAAAATTTTAGATTCAATTCTGGGTGTCAAATACAATGGATGGTAGTAAAGATGATGAAAACTATTGGATGTCTGACATGCTAGGATGGAATGAATTAAGCAGAATGTGCAACATGGAGAAACTTTAGAAAGGGCAGTAGAATTGACTACAAGTATTTGAAGAATAGCTTTGTAAAAGTATGGATTGCATTTCTGCTTGGCCCAGGAGGGGCCTAGGATCTATGTCAAATCTAGGATCAATGACTGGAAGTTCCAAAAAATTTTTAAAAATCATTATCCAATATTTGCTTTTACATATGTTTTCACTGCCTTTTAGAAGTCTAGATTAACATTTCAACTTCAAACTTCCCTAATTATTTTCTATAACACATAATATAATAATATATAAATAATAATTTGAAGAACTAAACCAAGGAATCTGATTATTTAATATAAACTATGATTATTATTCCCTATTTATACTTCCTCCTCCTCATTAAATCATTAGTTGCTTCATTGCAAATGACTTTAAACTACTCCTACCAATGGCAAGGAATTGGTGTAATTTTAATAGCCAGTGTTGTTCCTTGGGGTAAATACTAAGTGCTTGATAAAGTTGAAAGTCCACTGCATAAAAAAATGTAAAATATGAGTTCAAATCTCAGCACTACCATTTATTATTTGTGTTTCTGTGGGTAAGTAAAATCCTCTTTGAATACAATTTCCCACATCTACAAAATGTAGATAACTTTGCACTGCTTGCTTCACAGGATTGTACTGAGGATCAAATGAGATGAGTATAATGTTCTTAATAAACTGTAAAATGTTACATGAATGCCAGCTCTTTTAAATAGGAACACATAATGCATTATAGTTCAAATCTAATATCTATATGATGATATTAATTAAATCATTAATAAACTATGTCTTGAATGGTAGATAGATTCAGGTAGATTGATGGATACATACAAATTCATACATACACACATACATATTGTGGGTTGCCAGAGACAGATCTTTTTTTCAGAAGTCTGATCACTAAAATTTTGGTGCTTGCATTTACACCGATGAAGCCAATGAATGTTACAAATACTTGATTATTTTATTTTATTACTTTATTGTGTTGTTGATTTGACTTAAGAAAGTCAGGGATAAATTTAATAATGAAAATTAAAGCATTTATTAACTGTTTACAATTTGCCAGACACTGACCTAAGTGCTGGAAATACAAATATGAACAACCAAGAAAATACCTGACCTCAATGAATTTACTTTATAACATAGAGAGGATTTATAAAGGAAATATGTGTGTGTGAGTGAAGATGCACTCAGATGTTTGACTTGTAAATAGTAACTTAAAAGTTATAGGAAGACCTGGTACCAGACAAAATAAGATGAACACTTAAACCTTTCATAGCCTCAGATAGTTCTAGGGTCAGCAGGCAATGTTCTGGGTGGTGGAGTTAGGGTAGAGAAGGAGATGAAGGTGACAACCATAATACAAATGGCATGGTAATTTTTTTAGAAATATAATAATAGTACTGTAACAAGTAAAATATTCTAATGTGGAAACAGTTTCTATACAATATCAGACAAATGTTTATTTGACATTTCTTATGTTAAATGAATTTCATTTAGATTTTAAAGAAATCAGAAATGAATGAGAGATCTAGCTTCCCTCAAGGAGGTTACTATCTAGTGGACAAAATACCAGTGCTGACTCATCATGATCATAATCATCATCATCTCCTTCATCATCATCATCATCATCATCATAGTTAACATTAATATAGCACCTACTAGGTACCAGATACTGTTCAGTTTTACAAATATTACCTCATTTTTATCCTCACAAAAACCCTGGGAGATAAGTACTATGAACATTGCCATTTTACATTAGAAAAAACTGAGACAAAGATATTAAGTGATATCTCAGGTCACACAGCATATTAAAGGTCTGCATCTGGATTTAAACTCCTCTCCTTGATTCCAAAGCTCAATGTTCTATCCATTGTACTACCTACTTACTTTGCTCACCCAGCATGTGAAGACTGCTTCGGCCGAACAGAAAGAAACCAATAAGAAGGTTCAACGGCTTAGAGGGCGATGCAGCAAAGCACTGAGGAGTGCTCAGGGCGTGTTGGAGCACAAAAGACAACACGGCCATCCAATGCAGCTGAGGAAGTCTCCAGGTGTAACGATTTTTCATGCCACTGGACCCAGGTTTCCAACGCCGAGAGAGTGGGACTGTCTCTGTGCATCAACTTTTCCACTTAAACACACAAGTGTTTTTGTGCACACTCATTTACATCACAAATGAAAGCGCACAAAGACAATCGTCATCCTTGGTTACCAAGAGACTACTACTATACCTACTTACAACTTAAGTAACTATTTATCTTTTTATTTGAACACTTTAAAAATGTTTTTCACACTTGATAATAAAAAAATGACTATGACATTGATTATGTAGATATTGTCCAGTAAATACTCTAAAATGAGTTTTTATTTAAATATGACTATTTTTCTTAAACATTTTAAATTCTACATGTTTAAACAATTATTGCAGATGAAATAATGCTTTCCATCTTCATCCATCCCCTCACTGAAATCTACACTTGACCTTCAACCTGGGCAATAAATGTTATAATGTCTATTTCTCTAAGCTAACAACTCACCCATCTGGTAAACTATATGTGGTGGATGACAGAACATTGTTTCTATCCTCAGTAGATAAGTGTCTTCATTTCAAAAAGATCAAGACTTTCCCTAATGAGCTTGACTCTTTGTCAATATGAAAAATTAAGGTGTAGGTAAAAGTCATGAATGGAAATGAATTGAAAATCTACCTGAGGGGAGTCATGTCAATGAGCCAGATACAAGCCCGACTGATGCTTCTCTATCTCTAGGCTTAGAGAGGCCAGTCTCTTTGGCTGTCAGTCTGATATCTCTGCCAGACATTAAAACAAAAGGAAGATTTTAGTTACAACAAAATGAGACCTTTGCTCTAGAAAGAGGAAATTCTGAGATTGGAATACACACACTATCAGGTTGTAAGAAAGGTCTCAAGGTGCAGTAATGTGTATGAAACAGCTTTATGTGGTGGACAGTTTAAGAGAGAGAGAGATTTAGGCTATAATACCATTTTAAAAATTGAATAAGAAATACCTATTACTTTCCTTTGTATGGCTTTATCCCTTTCTTTGCTTTCTTAGCCAGGAAATTTAACCTACACACATCCACTGGTGATTGTGGCAGGAATACAATTACAAGTTTCCTCACAGCAGTGAGCTCTCAATCCCAGCTGTGCCTTCAGCGGCTTGAGCCAGCTTGATTATGCTAAAGCACCCCTGGATCCTTTCCTCTTTTGTTTCATTCTACCCAGAGTCTTAAAGCTTAAACATTTGACATGCTTGGGCAGTTTCCTCTCTAATTTCACCCAAGCTGACTGTGCAGTGACTTTAATGCGTAGGTATAGCCTGTAGGTGCAAATAGCTTCTTCAACCATTTCTCTTTTAGTCCTTGGGTACTGGACAGGTTCCAGGTTGAGATGGATCTACACTATGCTTTAAAAAAAATTAAATATTTTACACATAAAGAGACAAGCATACATGCCCACACACATAAATACCTGCATTATATATGTATATGAATGTGTATGTGTGTATATGTAATTTAGCACATTTAATAAAAGGGGCAGAAGAATATAGTAGATAGAATGTCAGGAAAGACTGGCACTGGGCTTTGTCTATGACATAAATTAGTTTTGTGATTATGATTTAAGTTACTTAACTTCTAAGCTTCTCCATGCTCTCAGGTTATTTCCCAAATAAATTGAGATCTACACTAAAGAGGGAGGCTCCACAACAGAAGCTCTTCATGTTGATTAAATAATGGGATTGATATCTCTATAAACACACACACACATGAATGGCAATGTGTGTATATAAATAATATGGTTATAATATACCCAAATTGATATCTGATCTTTTTGAAATAGTATTTCCCTTTAACAATGCAGATCACATGTATCCATACCTACCTACTCTACATAACTCTTGATTATAATCTGCCAAAATTCAGCCAATTATGTAGGAAAATCCCGAGTACAAGGGTCCATTCATTACGTTGGGGGGTTTCCCATCTTTCTTTCTTCATTATTAGTATGAATAAGGAGCATGTGAACACTACTGGTTATACCTTATTTTCATCATTTGATTAGGCTAGCTTCATTTTCTAGCCTAAATTTCTTGATGCCATTTTTCATTCCAGTTCTTTTCTAAGTCCCTATTTGTTTTGTGTTGCAATCTCCTTACACTCACCATGTACCTATCCATTACTCTCTATAATATAAATTTTAATAACTTTGGAGACTATAGTGTAATATGATACACAACAATATAATAATACTTATAGTATATTTATATTAAATAGTTCTGTTTTAGAGAAAAATTCACATATGATTGAGGAGCTTTTCAGTTTCCTATAAACATCCAATATCTTTTCCTTTTGTTTATGCTTTAAGTCCTACTTATTCATTTTTTCTCTCTTTACAAGATTTATTTATTCATCAGTTATCTACTTAAGTATCATTTACCTCTCATCTATAGATATAGGGATATCTATAGATTTAGATAAATAATAAATATAGGTTTACCTTTATATTTTATATAAACACAAATATATATGTGGATAAATGGACAGAAAGATAAAAGAATGTATGGATGAGCTCAAAAACTTCTCTATTTCAAAAATATAATCTGAACAATATATATTCTTCATCCACTTATTTTTTACTGTTTGGATGATTATTTGAATGATTTCAAATTTCTTTCAGGAGCCTTGACACTGGTCTATGGTTTATGGGGAAAAATCCATAATGTCAAATACAAATAGAAACATGAAGAAATTCACAATGCATAGGGAATCCTTCATGTTGGACAAAATTTTGAATCTTGTCCAAGATAGTAGCCATCAACTCTGCAAGTATGTATTTTGTTGTTTAATGTCTCCTTTTATATTTTCTAATATAATCACTGAGTACATTTTTCAAGGAATTGTTCATCTTTTCATATATATATATATGTATGTATGTATGTTTGGGAGAAACCTTATTGGAAGTAAATGAGGGTATATTTTAATATTTTAAAATAATGAAGAATCAATAAGTAAAGTAGAATTTATTATGTCATTTATCTTCAAGTTGATTATATGATGATAAAGATATAGTCTATATTTGAATGGTATTCATGAAAGCTTTCCTATTCCTCAGACTCTCATAAAAAATACCCTTTAGGCATGCATAGATGATTTACATAGAATTAAATATATATGTATATATATAATATGAAAGTAGATATATAGGTTGGTATTTATTGATATTTTAAAATTAAGTCTAAAGACTTAGTTCATTTTCATTCCTTTATATACATCATAATTTTATTCCACTCTTTTAATTCAGCTATTTTTTCATATTTTCTTTGTTTAGTCCTATTTTAACTCCTTCATATACATATCTAGAAGTGATGCATTAAAGTCGAAGATTTTGGGCTCAACCATTCCTGGTCATATCTCTTTTTTCATAGAAATCATTGAAGATGCTTTCCATTCTCTCATCTTCCTTACCTTTTTATTGTTATATTTAGGTATCTCAATAAACTTTTTTTTAAGTTGACTTTAATCTCCACTGTTCCTCTCTATTTCATAAGACAATGCTACTTAGAATTTGTGTCATTTTCTGTAATATTTTTTAAAATTGTATTTTGACCTGGTATTTTTTACCTGTCAGTATATCTTTACTTGGCAAGAAGTCAAGTGTTTACTAGCATACTTTTAAAGCTCCTTTGATCTCCCTTTTTTGACAGTTGGCTCACTTGGCTTAAACTGTGTAAAATCATTATAGAATATATCTTATTGCTCTTTCATAAATACTGATTTTTTTGTCAATCAGTCAATTAATAAATTAACAAACATTTACTAAGTGTCTGAGGTGTAGTAGGCTTTTTCTGTGTGCCAGGTATATAAATATAAAATTGAAAGACCATTTGTATTACACTGGGTGCATACAATACATTCACATTCATTCATACATGCACATTCAGTATTACTACAGATATACAATGTCTTAGAAGGGGCTCAAATAACTTGGAGAATTAGCTAAGTATATCTAAAATATAGCAAGCTTCATTTGAGCCTTGACATGAGCTAGGTGCTACACACAGTAGAAGAAAGAAGAAAGACTACATTCTAGGTCTGAGAAACATCCTATGAAAAGCTACTATAATTTCATAAATAAACAACAGCAATTAGCCTGTCTTGACTGGAGCATAATAGATATGAGAGGGGTATTAAATAATAATCCTGGAGGGGAAAGCTTGAGACAGATTGCAAAGGATTTTAAACAAGTGAAAAAGCTCAATCAAGAAAGGCTTTCTTATTCAAGGAATAATTATTTCTCTTCATATGTCTGTAAATTTATAGATATATATGTATACACATGTAAACCAGTGTCACAGGTTTATTCTCAAACCAGTGAGGAAGCACTGAAGCTTCTAGAGGAGAGGAATGACATGCTGTTGATATTTATTACCACTCCATGGTCAGACCTGTACAAACTGAATATCAGTTTGGCAACTTCATTAAAATATTGGGGAATGAAGAGACTTGATATACTGAACCCCCCCCAAATGCAATCACAATAAATAGCTGAGAGAGGATGCATGCCTTAAGAAACATAGTTATGCCCTGAATAAAGAGAAGAGAGTAGATAAGAGAATGTCAAGAATGTGAAGATAAAAGTTAGAATACTAATGATAGAGAAGTCGGTAAAAAGGTGAGAGTGGAAGCAGCAAAAGGATACAACAATTTTTCTCCTAGATTTTGACTCGAATGAAGAGCAAAGTAAGAAGGCTGGAGAGAAACGGTTAAATAAAAGTTTTTAACAGTTGAGAGAGGTGTAGGAATATTCACAAATGGCTGGAACAGAGCCAATGGACAGTGGGAGAAGTTACAAAGAATGGTGATATAAGAATGGCAGGATCTTCAAGTTGACAGGAGGAGTTGGGATCAAAGGCATAAGTAAGAGTTGGCATTGAAAAGAAGTATTAACTAATTTTCCAAGATAGGAGGAAAGGAAAAGAGGATGGGAAATGACACTGTGGGGATTAAAGTGTAAAACTGAAGGAAAGGAAATGAAATTGATTGACTTAATTTTTTTCTGAGCAAAATATAAGATGATGCAATCTTCTGAGTGAGAGAAGAACTATTTGTGTAAGTGGGAAGAGAAGTGAAAAAACAATCACTGTGAGAGAATGCTCATTGAGAATCAAAGGATTTCCATGCAAAAGTAAGAGCCTAGATGAGACTACAAAATGTTAATTTATGGGAAATTCAGTCAGTCCATTTATTTGTTTGAAAGATAAGGTATGATTTGTTCATATTGAATGCAATAACTTTTTATGATTTATTATCTTTTAGTTTGGGGCTATTTTTATCATTTTTAAACATACTTGTGATTTGAATGAATATAGGAAAGATTTCCACATAATGAATTATTTTTTCCTGTCTTTGAAATATTCTCCATTTTATGTGTTTGCTGATCTGTGTTGTGCTCCAGTGTTTCCTGATTCAATATGAGACTTTTCTGTATTCTTTGGTGCTTCATCCCTTATCCATATTTTGCAATATAATTTTTACTGCTATTACTGACAATTTGAATCAAAATTACCAATATTTATTTTTTTAAATCTTTAAGAACCCAAAATCAAATGAGCATTATAAGAGCAGAAAATAAAGATCAACATGTAGTTGTGAATTTGCACTATGTACAACTTGCTTGTTCCTCTTAGCAACAGCAAATACAAATTAAATATATTATTGTCAAAGCTATCCTGCTTGTTTTGTTTCTTACTGATCCCTTTTCCATTCTCTTTGGTGCATTTACTCAAATGTTTCAGTGAGCAACTTATAAAGCATTTTCTTTCTTTTTGTTTCACCTCATTAACCCTATTACTAGCCTCCCTCTCTCCCTCCACATGCACAAATTGAAAGAATGAAAAGCAAAATTCTTCTCTTAAGTATACATAGCCAAGAGAAGCAAATCCCCACATTGGCAATGTCTAAAAAAAAAAGATATATCTCATTCTACCACATCACTGTCAGGGGATAGGTCTTTTTCAGCAATGGTCCTCTGGAATTGTGGTTTACCACTTTTTTAATTGAACCTTCCCCCCACCCCCTTCATCTAGTACTGTGATGCTGAACCTATTTCATGTATGCCAAAGATGGCACTCAAAGACATCCCTGTGTACATACTTGCTGTCACCTACCAGAGTTAGTTATTAGGAAGGCAGAAGAACATGGGTGGATCTGATCCCTCTCCCCTCTCCACTATATCTCCCTAGTCCTCTGTTCAAAATCTCAATGGAAGGACTTATTCCCTCCCCTGAGCAGAACACTGGCCACTTCTTTCCCTTTCTGCCTAGCTTTCTGGGGTAAGGTGAGGGAGTGTCGGAGGTGTGGGAGTGTGGCACTTGGTCTCTGGTGGGGCATGGCATGGCATGGCATGCAGTCTGGGGGCTGGGGCACAGCATGAGGTTTAGGGGGTGGGGCACATGATCTCTAAAATGTTCATCATCCCAGATCTAGAATTTACAAAATTAATTTGAGTCTTACCAAGTTCTTAGAACTTATTTACCTCTTCTTTCTCTGCAATAAATATTTATGCACACACTAAAATTATTTTCATAAAAGCATTTTGAAGAAAAATACAAGTATGTATATATTTATATTATATGTTAACATTCATTTTAAGATATCCATACACACACACACACACACATATATATATATATTCTTATATTTACCCCAATTATAGCAATATTAAATGACCAAGTATTCCATGAAATGATGTTTCATATTGTCTTTGGAACCGAACTCTCCCAACTCCTTTCTTTACTTCTTCAAGGAAAACTTGTGATCAATCTGTCTATTTAGCTTCAATGTCAATTTTTTCTTTCTAGTTTCATTTTTAGCACCTTTCTTATCCCTTTCCTCCATAGAATTTCAACTTTTTTCTCAGAGAACAGAGATCTAATTTTTATCATATCAATAACAAAACTAAAATTAATAGCCATCTAAAAACAGTCTATGATTCCTGATATCCGCTGTACTTTTTCCAATACTATGCCATTGCCAATAAAGAGGGAGATGGAGTTTACTAGGAAGTTGTACTTTTTATGTTTATTCATTTCATGGGTTGTAATTGCCAAGGAATTAATCACCAAGTATTCAATCTATTGAACCTCTAATGCTCAACTGGACTGGTCTTTGAAAAATAGACCTAATTTATTTTCAAAATTGAATTGTACTGGTATAACCTTTAAGAATCCAGGGAAACTTTCATGATATGATGAGACAATGAGGTAAAATTTGATAGAGGGTACATATATGTAAACCCTCAGAGACATACTAGCATGCAATAATATTCACCCGAGTTTTTAATCTGTATATCAGTAAAAGAAGTTTTCACCCAGTTTCCTATGCCAATGAAATCATAGATGAGAACTCCTTCCCCCATCAAAATAAACACACACACACACACACACACACACACACACACACACACATATATATATATATATTCAAATATGATAAAGTAGGAATCATCTCATCACTTCTGTATCACTATATACATTGGATTGAATTTATCTTATAATTCTATGGAAACTGGTTGGAGCCTCTACCTTTGGAATATGGATTGTTTCAAAAGTGAACTACAATTCTTTTTTAATGATATATGGTGCTATTTGTGATCCAACTGAGTGGTGGTATGATGATTTGCAATGAATTCTTGGAACTTACTTGGTACAGTCCTATCTCTGATATTTAGTTTCTGCATGACTCTCATAACGTCACTTAATTATTCTACGTCTCATTTTCCTTAGCTATCAAATTAGGATAATTATTCTTTGCTACCTACCAAATAGCAATAGCTCTGAACATGCTGTAAAATGTAAACTCTTATTGGTTTATATCAGCTTGTATTTCCTCTGAGTCTGCCTTCACCAATGTCTTTGCTTTTAAATACTTTAAGCTAATGAACATAAATAGTTGTATCTGTCCAGAACTTGGATCAAATCCCTTCTGTTATATCTGCATCCTCTGATGTGTCTGAGTGTTCTTTGCTGTTTTCTGAAAATCATAAGAGAGTCAATTGTTATTTCAGTAGCAGATGGATGGTCAAATTTCTAGGTCAGCAAGGGACATTACAACACCTGCACATACATCTCAATCTGAAGCAAGGCTTATATGCATGAGCTGTTCACTACTGAAAATTGTATTTTATTGATCACTACCTGTTTTGTGGTCATATTGCATTTTTATTTAGCATTGAGAGATATCATATCTAGAAATACCTTTCTTGAAATTATGGAAATTATTTATATTGGCTTAAACTCTCAATGATATGGAGGTGCCTGAAATAGTAATTGATTAATATGGATTTTATATTAATTTTAGCTTTTTATTGGAAACATTTTGAAATAATTCATCTCTCTTTCAATTAAATTCCCCTTCAAGTTACCATGTGGTTCTTTGGGAGAAAAGCATCACCTTCTTCCCTAGATGTATTGATTACTCAAGTTTTAAAACACCTAAATACTTCCTAGTCACTCCTCACACTTTTTATATTTTCTTGGGGTTCATAGCCAGCAATTATTGACTATCTGATGGGATACTGAATTTTGTCTTTATAAAATTACCTTCTGTTTAGGTTCTTTAAGAGTCATTCTGTCAATATCTCAGTAGTCAAGATTACTGAAAAAACAGAATCATGGTCATTTAAATAACCTTATAGAAAGGAATAATGAGAAATAAAATCTATTTCCTCACTCAGTTTTTACTATAACAAAGGTACATTTGGCTCTGAGTATTCATTCACCAGAAAAATATTGAGCATCCTGATACAGAATATTATATTTTATTCTCACTAAGTGTGCAAAGAGGTAACCATTAAAAAACATCAAAGGGACGTAGGTGACTCAGTGGATAGGGAACAAGGCCTGGACACTGGAGGTCCTGAGTTCATATCTGTCCTCAGACATGTCATAGCTGACCCTGAGAAAGCCACTTAACCCCAATTGCCTAGTCTTTACCCTTCTTATGCATTGGAACCAATACTTATTTTTTAATCTAAGATGCAAGGTAATTTTTTTAAGAAGGTACTATGGGTTGAAAAATAGAAATATCCCTACTCTCAGAATCAAAAGATTGGAGTTATAGTTCCATTCTACCACTGATTAAATGTGGCATTATTTTGCATATATTTAACACTTCTGAGGATTATTATTCATGTATACAATTAAAATATATATGTAATTAGATGAAATAATCTCTAATATCCCTTCCATTTCCAAAATTCTACACTATATCTTTTTTGTAACAGATGCTGTTAAGAACTACCAAATAAGAGTAGGTATATCTGTGAATAAAAATCACAATTATACATATTTTCTTTTTATTTATATGTATATACATGTATGTGTATATGTATAAGCTCATGTAATATATGTGTATATATGTACACATATATATATATATATATATTTCCCTTTTTGAACCAATTCTAATGATGAGATTCAAGTATTGATTGCCAAGCCCCTACATTTTCAACTTACCTGTGCAAACTCTTGCTTGAATGCCTAATTATGAGTCAATTTTCCCCATTCTTCCTCTTAATTCTTTCTTCTCTCAGGACATGTGAATTTCCTGTCTATGTATTTCTTATATCATTCCTACATAGTCAATTCACTTTCACAGCTACTTTGTATGTAAAATCCTTTTAACTACCCTATTAATGATAACAGTTCTTGGAAGTTACATCTACACACACAGACACACCCCTCCAAACACAAACAGAGGGAGAGAAAATAAATTACGCCAAGATAAAGGAAAGCAGGATAAATTTTTCTCACTGCAGTAAGAAAAGGAAGAAGTCCAGGCAGTATAGTGTCTGTGGGAACCAGCAGAACTCAGAACAGGACAATGTGCTGCTACTCCACCAGAGGCAATAAAACTGCAGAATAGCAAAGAACACTACCTGAGCAATTTGACACAAGGATAGGAGGCAGAGAGGGAAAGATTGGGGACATGCCCAGCCTAAGCCATTCAGCAAGGGCAGAAAAGTGGCTAAAAAACCTACAAACTCCCATGTAGCAGCAGAGCACCTGAGACAGCAAAGATGATTGCTATTCAATCTTTTATTTCCTGTTCAATTATTTTTACAATGAGTTACTTCACATTTCCTTCATTTTTCATTATTTTGACGTCTTTGATTATTTCTTTATTTCTTATAGAGTCAGTAGCTTTCATTTACTTAATTCTAATTTTTAAAGCATTATTTTCCAGAAGTTTTTCACCTCTTTTTCCATTTTAAACATTTTCCTTTTTTAAGGAGTTATCTTCAACTGTGAAGTGATTAATCTTATTTCATTTGGTTTCTATTTTTTAAGTTTTTATTTTGTTTAGTATTTTTCATGCTTTTCACTCAACCATTGTATTTTCATTACTTTCTTCCTTCACTTTTATTTCTTAACCTAATTTTTTCATTACTATTCCTATTTGATATTTAAAATCATTTTAGCTCTTCCAGAAAAAATATAATTGTGCATTTGTTTAAAATATTTTTCCATGCATTCATGATTCATATCCTTTTTCTCTCCTCTCCTCTCCTCTCCTCTCCCCCTCCCAGAGTTAACAAGAAAGTCCATTGGGTTATATATGTACCATTTTTAAAAATCCATTTTCATGTTATTCATATTTGCAAGAGAGTAATCTTTTAACACCAAAACCCCAATCATATCCCCATCAAACCAAGTGACTGATCATATGTTTTTCTTCTGCCTTTCTTCTCCCACAGTTTTTTCTCTGAATGTGGATTTTTTCTCTGAATGTGATTCTTTCTCATGAGTGCCTCTGGTCTGGATTGTCCTGGATCATTGCATTGCTGCAAGTAGAAAAGTCTGTCACATTCGATTGTACCACCGTGTATCAGTCTCTGTGTACAATGTTCTCTTGGTACTACTCATTTCACTCTGCCTCAATTCCTGGAGGTCTTTCCAGTTCACATGGAATGCCTCCAGTTCATTATTCCTTTCAGCACAATAATATTCCATCCCCAACATATACCACAATTTGTTCAGCCATTCCCCAATTGGAGGGCATCCCCTCATTTTACAATTTTTCCACCACAAAGAGTGCAGCTATGAATATTATTGTACAGGTCTTTCCCCTTATTATCTCTTTGGGGCATAAACCCTGAAGTACGCTGACTGGATCAAAGGGCAGATAGTCTTTTAGTGCCCCTTGGGCATAGTTCTAAATTGCCCTCCAGAATGTTTGGATCAATTCACAACTCCACCAACAATGCATGTCTCAACTTTGCCACATCCCCTACAGCATTCATTACTTTCCTTTGTAGTCATGTTAGCCAATCTGCTAGGTTTGAGGTGATACCTCACAGTTCTTTTGATTTGAATGTCTCTGATTTTAAGACATTTAGAACACTTTTTCATGTGTTTATTAATAGTTTTGATTTCTTTATCTGAAAATTGCCTATTCATGTCACTTGTCCATTTATCAATTGGAGAATGGCTTGGCTTTTTGTACAATTGATTTAACTCTTTATAAATTTGAGTAATTAGACCTTTGTCAGAGGTTTTTGTTATGAAGATTTTTTCCCAATTTGTTACTTCCATCCTAATTTTAGTTGCATTGGTTTTGTTTGTACAAATATTTTTTTTTAATTTAATGTAATCAAAATTATTTATTTTACATATCATGATTTGTTTTTATCTCATGCTTGGTCTTAAAATATTTCCTTTCCCAAAGATCTGGATGTCCCCAAACTATAGCCTGCAGGACACATGAGCCCCCCTGAGGCCATTTTTCAGGCCCCAACCTCACTTTCAGAAGGGGCACCTCTTTCATTAGTGATCAGTGAGAGGAGTCCAGGACACAACCACATCCTGTGCTCCTGGAGTATTATTTGTGGTGGCAGCTCAAAGCGAGTTGTCGATCACATACAGTACTATTTCCAGATACATAATCCTTTGCATTGCACCTTGGTCTGAGAGTAACTGAATGAGAACAAGGCACCACACAAAGGATTATGTGGCTATACAATGGAAGATGTCAGCATGGTGAGTGGTGATCTGGGGGAGGGGATTCCACACTGTGTATACTGTTGCCTGGCATAGTGGTGACAGTGATGGGCCTATGCAAGGTGTGACAGGACCATCACAGCCAGTGCTGCGGACTTCTCTGTTCCAGAAAGTGGTATACAGTGTCACAGGCCCAGCACTACCTCCAATACTGTATACAGAGTGACAGTTGGCACCCAGGATTTAAAAGAACACCATTTATTTAAAAAAAAAACCGTTAGTGACTAACTGTCACCAACTGTCATCAATTGTCAATTGTGAAGTTGTTGTCAATTACAACTCCTGAGGTGAGCAGCATTTGTCACTGACTCTGCCTAGCAGTTTCCACACAGGATCAAAAACATCATGATTCCTTGTGGGGTGGAGATTTTGCTGCCTCTACACTGTCATCTTCAATCCACCAGTTTTAAAGAACTAGATTATTTAGTTTCCAATTTGCCTTTCCATGGACCCTCATTAATTATAATTTTTATCACATTAAGATCTGAACAAGGTGATTTTCTCTTTCTTATTTAATGTTTTGGGCTTCTTTTGTGTTTTGTATTTGAGCTTCTGATTTTTTTTTTTTTGTTTAGATCTGGATTATTCCTCAGGGATTCTTGGAATCTTCTGTCTTATTAAATATCCATTTCCTCCCTGAAAGAATATACTCAGTTTTGCTGAATAACTTATTCTTAGCTGTATATCCAAAATTTTGCCTTTCTGAATATCATATTCCATGCCTTTTGAACCTTTAACGTAGAAGCCATTAGGTCTTGTGTGATCCTGATTGTAAGTCCATGGAATTTCAATTGTTTCTTTCTGGCAACTTGAAGGATTTTCTCTTTGCATTGGTGGTTCTTGAATTTAGCTATTACATTTCTGGAACTTGTCATTTGAGAATTTCTTTCTTTAGGTGATGTATGAATTCTTTCAATTTCAATTTAATTTTCTCATTCAAGAATCTCTGGGCAGTTTTCTTTGATAATTTCTTGTAATATGATGTCTAAGGTATAAAGATGATATAAACTCTTGACTGGGAATTTACTCGACCCAGTCAGGCAAAAATGATCTACTCAGGGTCAGAGAGTGAAAATAGCTCCTCTCTCTCTGACTCAGGCCAGTAGGTAATCACTCCGATTCCACTTCAAGGTAAAGGTTCATTGTAATTTGGTGTTGAAGATGAGGGAAGGCATGTGGGCTGAGGATTTTTCCTAAACACTAATAAAAACTTAATAAAATCTTAATCCCACCATCTGACTTTTCATAAAGTTTCTTGGTCCCTCAGCAGAGCTGAGGCTATACTCCCTTCCTGACTGTCTCAATGTCTCCCCTCCTATTCTGATATAATCTAGGCTAAGTCAACAAAGGAAATAGTGTCTAGAGTAAGAACATATAGTAATGGAGTCAGGTTTCAGGTGTGAACCTATCTACCCTTGTAAGGCCAAACTCCCCAAGGCAAACTGAGCAATTTGGGTCTACCTTGTTTGAGATTTCTTCTTCAGGGTATAGCAATATAAAGGACTAAATAAATCTTCAGGAAATAAGTAGATTATTCACAGGAACAAGTAAAAAGGTCTCAGGAGGTCAGAGCTGGGTCCTGGATATGCTTCCTTTTCCAGAGTCTTTACCCAACTTCCCTTAATGGTAGTTAAATTCCTCAACATTTTGATCCAGGATTCTGAGGGCTTCTCCTGCACCTGCTGGTTCTCTATATTCCATTCAACTCTGAATTTTCATTCTGTTACATTATTTCCTTCCCCAAATTTCCCCCAGCAAAGATTTTTCTTGATTGTGGCTTTCAAGTAGTGTAATTATTCTCAAATCATCTCTCCTAGATGTATTTTCTAGGTCAGTTGTTTTTTTAATAAGATATTTCATGTTTTCCTCTTTTTTCATTCCTTTAATTCTGCTTTATTGTTTCTTGTTTTCTCACAAAATCATTAATTTCTAGTTGACTAATTTTGATTTTTTAACACCTGATTTTCTTCTCTCAGTTTTTGGTTCTCCTTTTTCATTTGGCCCATTTCTTCTTGAATCATTTTCATTTCTCTTTCCTACCTTTCTTTTTATTTTTTTTTTGAAGTGATTTTTAAGCTTTTCCAGAAGTGACAAAATTTATCACACCAATACAGAACTCCAAGCTAAATAATAAGTTTATTGAGAGGAGGTCCACCTCACAATAAAGCTAGTCTCTGTTCCCATCAGAACCAGAAATTCTAGGCCTTGGGAGATGGACATTTTTATAGAAAGTAATCTTAGGACATAGTGACAGTGAAACAAAAGTAGAAAAAGATTCTAAAATCTTTCACATAGGTGGTACTTCATTAGTGACACAAATGCTGATTAATCAAGTGAGTGTAAAAGATCACTTTTGGTAGTAACTTAAGGCTATTATTATTGCTGACCTTTTAAAGGCCTTTACACTCTTGGTGTTTTTTACTGACAATATTAGGAGTCAACAGTTTAGAAAAATAAGAGGGGCCCTCCTCTTTAGTGATCATCTTGGGCTTTTACTCAAAGCAGGCCTCTACCTCTTGACCATCTTGTCTTTGCATCCAAAGTAGGATTCTTCCCCTTTACTGTTTTGTGCTTACACCCAAAGCAGGCCTCTGCCTCTTGACCATCTTGTGCTTGCACCTAAATCAGGCCTCTACCCCTTGACCCTCTTGTGCTTGCAAGGCAGGGTGTGGCGGGCTTGGTAATAACTTTTGGTTATAGGCTTAAGTTCAAAAGGATGTAAACAAGATTTGATATCACCCTAAACTGAAAGCACCCTTTATTTTGAGATCAACCATCCATTTTGACATTAATTTGGTGAATAGTGTGAGATGTTGGTATATTCCTAACTCATTCCAATTCTTTTCTAGTTTTCCCAGTGTTGTTGTTGCTGTTATTTTTGTTGTTGTTGTTTTAATGGAGAGTCCTTCCTCTAATTGCTTGGATCTTTCTTTTTATCAAGCACCATGTTACTATGGTCATTTTGTTGTTGTTGATTTCCCTACTTATTCCATCGATACACTATTTTATTTCTTATTCAGCAACATTTTTTTCTGATGATTTATGATGATTTATAAACTACACTTTATGGTGTAGTTTAATATGGGATATGGCTAGGCTTCCTAACTTAATTTTTGGCCATTAATTTCCTTGATATTCTGAACTTTTTATTGTTCCAGATGAATTTTTTAAATTATTGTTTTTAGTTCCAATAAATATTTCTTGGATAATAAAACATGGCACTGAAAAGGTAAATTCATTTTGGATAGGATTGTCATTTTCATTATACAGGCTCAGCCTATCCATGTTCACTTAATATTTTTCCAATAGTTTAGGCTTGACTTTATTTATGTGAAAAGTGTTTGTAATTGTGTTCATATAGTTGGTAGATTAGTTTTGGTAAGTATACTCCCAGGTATTTTATATTGTCTGTAGGCATTTTAAATGGAATTTTCTTATCTATTTCTTCCTGTTTAAATTTGTTGTTGTTAAATAGAAATGCTGATGATATATGAGTTTATTTTGTATTCTGAGATTTTGCAAAGTTGTCCATTGTTTTTATTTTTTTTTAGGAGGGTTCACTTTGTATACCATCACATCAACCATAAAGAAGTGGTAATTTTGTTTCTTCATTGCCTATTCTAATACTTTCAGTTTCTTTATCTATTCTAATTACTATCGATAGTTTTTGTATTATAATATTAAATAGACATGGTAATAAAGGGCATTATTTATTCACTTCTTATCTTACTGGGAAGGATTCTAGTTTATCTTCATTGCAAATAATGCTTGCTGTTAGATTTACCTAGATGGCCTTTATTACTTTAAGAAAATGTCATTGTATTCCATTGTTTTCTTTTGTTTTTATTAGGAATGTTTACTGTTTTTTGTCAAGGGCTTTTTCAGCATCTATTTAGATAACTGCATGTCTTCTTTGGATTCTTTTATTCATAATGTCAATTGTGCTGATAGTTTCCTAATATTGATTCACCTCTGCTTTTTTGGTATGAAATCTGCATGGTCATGGTGTGTGATCCCTGTGATATTAATGCTGTATTCTTTGTTAATATTTTAATTTTTTGCATCAATATTCATTACGAGTATTAGTGTAGAGTTTCCTTTCTCTAGTTTGCTCTTTCTGGATATGCTATCAGTATCATATTTGTATCATATTTGTGTCATAAATGAGTTTGGAATAATTACTTCTTTTATTATTTTTCCAAATAATTTATGTAGTGTTTGAGTTCATTGTTCTTTGAATATTTGTAGAATTCACCTGTGAATCCATATGGCCTTGAAGTCTTTTTCTTGGGAAATTATATGACAACTTGTTCTTTTCCTGTGATGATGTGTTTTATAATGTTGTCTCTTCTTTTTTTTTCCATCATTGTCTCTATCTTTATTAATGCCCACCTACACATTGAATTCCACCACTTAGCAATGAATATATTTAGTTGATATGGAGGGTTTTGTTGAATTAATTCTAGGATCTGATGCTTTTAGATCATGAATACTTTCTTCAAGATAATATTAACGAGAATCTACTGATTTATAAATACCACATTAAAAAACAGAGTTGTAATTATATTAAAAAGATAACAATATCAAGTCTTTACTGATGTAGAAGTCACTCTCACATCAGCTGTCTCTTTACAATAATATTATTATAGGGGAAAAATACACAACTTAAGGAATAAAATTTAGAGGGAAATAAGTTACAGTGGGCAATTAAAATTCTAATCTTATCTACTTTAAATAGCTATTGATACAAACATTTTTAAATGAATTGAACTATAAACACTGATTATAACACTTTTCTAAACTAAATTAAATTATGTAATTAATTGTCATAATGAGAAGTCTAAAAATGCCTAGAAATATTTGGCAAATGTTAACTCTTCTTGCCAAATGAAGAGATATGACATCCAATAGTAACAAAGATTTAGATTTTAATTTTTGTTGTAAAATTTCATGACAAAGACTGGTGCAATATCATTAGTAACATTATCTTATAAAGCACTGAGAAGTAGGAGGAGGAAAAATCACTTTAAAGAGAGCACAACATTTAATTAAAGAAAGTTATACTGTATACATTTAAAAATGAAAACAGGAAGAAGAAAATCAAAAGCAGAAATATGTAAAAATTTCAGTGACTAAATCAATTCACCATTACAGACAAAAAAGCCACTTCTTTTCATGGCCACAAAATCTTTTATTATTTTATACATAGATTACTATGTAACAAAATGGAAATAGTCCAAAGAAAACTAAGAAGGGAAAATCAATGACCTATATAAGGTAAAAACTCAGGAGGCACTTTCTAAGTAGTGGAATTTTGACCATGTGGAAAATTGATTGTCTATGAGTCTAAAAAAAATGATCATGAGATCAGTTACAGAAAAGTCTGGTACTTGCTAAATTAAATCATTCAAAAAAGTAATTGAGTGTTAATACATGTTATCGTATATATGTACTTTTACATTTTTATGAAAATTTTCTGAGGATAAATGAATACATTTAGCAATGGCCTCGTTATGGAAAATATCAGAAGAAAAGATGAATTTTCTGATGATGTAAACTATAACAAGGATTTGTAATGATAGACAATTAACTAAAAAGTATTTAGAATACAGGATCTCATTGACTCATAATTTGTTGAAAATAAAAGTATTTTTGTTTAGTTAAGTAATTCAAAAGGTAATTTTCAATACTCTCCTCTAACCAACATACCCATATCCAACAGATATGTGTAGATTCAGTATCTCCCACCTCTTATGGAGCAATGGAGATTTCAAGGCAATTCTGTACCATGAGGACTGAATAGAGTGTGTACACAATTAAAAAAAAAGATAATACTATATATCTTCAATAGTCCTAGCGCTGACTGTATGTCCATAATATGAAAAGTAGATTGGTGAGTGTGACTTCTAAATATTTAAGTTTTATGATATTATTCTACTTTTAAAAATAAGTAGTGTTTCTTTTTGCCTTGTTAATTCAGATTAAGTTACTTTGTATTAAGTACATAATTTCTATTTGGTGTTGAAAGATTGGAGACCATTCATCATTCTAGTAATATTCTAATTATAAATGAAGTGATGAATCATTATATTATATATCATAAATTGCTTGACATGATAATTTTTTATTTAACATTATTTTTTTTTATTTGGTCAATTTCAAGCATTATTCCTTGGTTACAAAAATTATTTTCTATTTTTCCCTCCCCTCCTCCCACTCCTCCCATAGCCAATGCTCAAGTCCACTGGGTATTACATGTGTCCTTGATCAGAACCCATTTCCATGTTGTTGGTGTTTGCACTAGGATGTTCATTTAGAATCTCCATCCCCAGTCATCTCCCCCTCAACCCATGTAGTTAAGCAGTTGTTTTTCTTCAGTGTTTCTACTCCCACAGTTTTTCCTCTGAATGTGGATATTGTTCTTTCTCATAGATATCTCTGGGTTGTTCAGGAACACTGCATTGCCACTAATGGAGAAGTCCATTACATTTGATTGTACCACAGTGTATCCGTCTCTGTGTACATTGTTCTCCTGGTTCTGCTCCTTTCACTCTGCATCACTTCCTGGAGGTTATTCCAGTTCCCATGGAATTCCTCCACTTTATTATTCCTTTGAGCACAATAGTATTCCATCACCAACATATACCACAATATGTTCAGCCATTCCCCAATTGAAGGGCATCACCTCATTTTCCAATTTTTTGCCACCACAAAGAGTGCAGCTATGAATATTCTTGTACATGTCTTTTTCCTTATTATCTCTTTGGGGTACAAACCCAGCAGTGCTATGGCTGGGTCAAAGGGCAGACAATCTTTTATCGCCCTTTGGTCATAATTCCAAATTGCCCTCCAGAATGGTTAGATCAATTCACAACTCCACCAGCAATGAATTAATGTCCCAAGTTTGCCACATCCCCTCCAGCACTCATTACTTTCCTCTGTTGTCATTTTAGTCAATCTGATAGGTGTGAGGTGGTAGCACAGAGTTGTTTTGATTTACATCTCTAATTATAAGAGACTTAGAACACTTTTTCATGGGCTTATTAATTGTTTTGATTTCTTTGATGAAAATTGCCTATTCATGTCCCTTGCCCATTTATCAATTGGTGAATGGCTTGACTTTTTTGTACAACTGGTTTAGCTTTTTGTAAATTTGAGTAATTAAACCTTTGTCAGAAGGTTTTGTTATGATTGTTTCCCAGATTGTTATTTCCCTTCTAATTTTGTTTACATTTGTTTTGTTTGTACAAAACCTTTTTAATTTGATGTAATCAAAATTATTGATTTTACATTTTGTGACTCTTTCTAAGTCTTGCTTGGCTTTAAAATCTTTCCCTTCCCAAAGGTCTGACATGTATACAATTCTGTGTGCACCTAATTTACTTATAGTTTCCTTCTTTATGTTCAAGTCATTCACCTATTCTGAGTTTATCTTGGTGTAGTGTCTGAGGTGTTAATCCAAGGCTAATTTCTCCCACACTGTCTTCCAATTTTCCTAGCAGTTTTTATCAATATCAATAAAAATCCAATAGTGGATTTTTGTCCCAAAAGCTGGGATCTTTGGGCTTGTCATAGACCATCTTGCTGAGTTCACTTACCCCAAGTCTATTCCACTGATCCTTCTTTCTGTTTCTTAGCCAGTACCAAATTGTTTTGATGACCACTGCTTCATAGTATAATTTGAGATCTGGGAATGGAATGCCACCTTCATTTGCATTTTTTTCATTATTTCCCTGTATATCTTGATCTTTTGTTCTTCTTGTTATGGGTCTTTTTTGTAATTCAGTAAAAAAGTTTTTTGGAAGTTCGATGGGTATGGCATTAAATAAATAGATAAATTTGGGTAGGATGGTCATTTGGTCATTTGTATTATGTTAACTCATCCTACCCATGATCAATCCATGTTTTTCCAATTGCTTAGATCTAGTTTTAGTTATGTGGGGAGTGTTTTGTAGTTGTGTTCATATCATTCCTGTGTTTGTCTCAGCAGATAGATTCCTAAGTATTTTATATTGTCTAGGGTGATTTTGAATGGGACATGATGAATTTTTAAAGAAAAATCTTATATCCCAGAACGAGAGTCCAATAACAGATACCGTACAAAGGACCTTCAAAAATAAAGACCAAGATACAAAGGTTTTACACTAATCTCATATTAGAAAACTTAGTTGAATGTCTACTTTGAAATGTGAGATGTCAGGATTTTTTACTTCTGAAATGACAGAGAGTTTTGGAATGAGAGAGCATCAGGGCTAAATATAAAAAAGAGTCAAAAGGCAAGGCTAATTTCTTTAGTTATAATATAAGATAGACAGACACTTGCCTTATATCTTCATGATGAGAATACATAATTGATTTTAAAGAAACATATCTTTTAGACAGTGTTGATAAATATTGGTGGAATAAAGGACAAAAGCTGTTCTAAAGCCTAATGATCCTAAGCTTTACCTCACCAACAACCATCCACATTACCTTCCCAACTAAACTTGTCTCTTTCAGGATAGAGTAGAACAATGTTATAGAGGAGAAAGGGAAGGAAAGGGAGAGACTTACAATTTATGTTTAAAAATTGAATTGAGGTTTTTACTGAAAAAGAGGGAACTTGATGCTCTAAGAATGAAGAAACTATCTGTCCTTCAAAGAATGATATTGTAAAGGTAGGCAAAATATAAGATGAGATCATAAAGCAAGGGTCAAAAAAGAAAGGAGTAATAGTGGCTGGTGTTTTTCTGATATATTCATTTGTCAAACTGATAATGAGAAAAAATAAAAGTCCATTTTCTTCTTGGAGCTTGAATATACATACACAAAAAATGTTATAGCTAACCTTCCAAGAATTACTAAAGGAATAACAAAAATCCACTTTGGATGATTCTTAAGGGTACAAATAATGTTTTTAAAAGAAGCATTAAAGTACTGTCAATAATTTGAAATCCTGGTCAAAAAACATACTCATAAACCTATAGGTTGTATAATCTCTGTTATTCTTTGGAGGGAAGAACTACAGAAGAAAAAAATAATTACAGGAATGAACAGCTAGTTTAGAATTTGATGGATAAGAATTAAATTCAGACTTCTAAACTATGTTTTGACTTTTAGACTTAAGAACTGTACTGACAAGAATAAGATAATTATAAGCCAGTAACCTAGACTTTGACCCTTTGTAGAAATGACCATTAAGAATATTGTTGTAGAACAGCTAAAGAAACTAAATAATCATTACAAAAAGCATAATTGGCTTAATAAATAATAAGTTAACTGATAAGTCCAGAAAGAGAAATGAGAATGGAAACAGGAAAAATCATCCAGACACTGTAGGGTTTTTTGGGAAATGTGTTGAAGAATAAAATTTCCTACTCATGGTCATCCAGATTGACATCTTTTTAAATGACTAGATGTGGAAAATTTTGGACATATAGTTTACTTATATTTTAGTGAAACTTTTGATAAATCATAACATACTACTCTTATGAAGAAGATGGAGAGAGTGATTAGATTATAATTCAATTACACGAGTTCAAAATATTTGTATAACTGATTCCATTTCAACAGCATCAATTTTCTCCAGTGATGTACTTAATGGATATGTTTTTTGACCTGATACTCTTTAACATTGTTATCAGTGACTTGGATAAAGGCATATGAAATTTTAATGACAAAAATATGTGAAAATTAGCTAGCAAACTCATGACAGACTCAATTTTTATGAGCTAAAATTGTGTTTGAATATAGTAAAATAAAACTTAATGTAATTAGATATAAAATCTTATACAATGTGCAAAAATTAACTTAAAAATCATAGGATGGAAGGGCATAATTAGCCAGAACACTGAAAAATATCTGAATGTCTAGAAGAGAAGATTATATGATAAAGGTATGCCAACTGTGCCATGAGACAAACAAAAATGCAATTTTAGGTTGCATGGAAGAGGAATAAGGAAGTTATTGTTTCATTACTCTCATCAAATCTCTGGAGGATCATGTTCAGCCTCAGCTGCCAAGGTTTAATGAGACTGCAAAGAGGATATAGAATGTTAAAAAGAAGGCAACCAAAAATGGTAAAGAATTATTATTATGTGTAATATTTGGATTTCTTTAAAGAGCTGTTTATATTACCTTGGAGAAGAGATGAGAGGATATAATAGATATCTTCAAGTATGTTAAAGGATGTGATTATGGAATAAATCACAGAGGACAGCATCAGGTTCATTGGTGAAAATTATAAGGAAAAGTAAGATTTGTTGTCAGGGAAAACAACAACACATTTTCTGTCAATTAGAACTGTCCAAAATTTTAATAGGATTTCTGTGAAGGTGATAGACTCTCCTTCCTTAGAATTTTTCAAACTTGGGGATGCTCACTTTTAAAGTATATTATAATAAATATTTTTATACCATTTCATCCTATCTTATATTCATGTTTTAGTAGGATCTCTTCTATGCCTAAAATGCATACTTAACTCATGTCTACCTCTTAGAATATCACTATCCATCAAAGCTCAGCTAACCAGATATTTTCTCATCACTCTAAATTTTTGTTCTTCACTTTTCCCCAAATCACATTTAATTAACCCTTCTTACCAATCATCATCAATCTCTAATGTATTTGTTGGAAGGGGCAGGGGCTCAGAGATCTTTTCTAAATCTAAAATTCTGTGGTTTGGAGCTCTGATCATTTTTAATCTTCTGTTGAAATTATTGTGAAGATTTAAGGTAGGTTGTGAAGAGTTAATATTAGATGATCATTGAAGTCCATTGATTGAATAAGATAAAACTAAGAAATTTACCTTTTGTATCAATTTGTAAAATAGGCTAAAATATTTTTATATTGAATGAAGAGTACTAAGCACATTTGGATTACATTAAGCATGAACCTTAAATTCCCCGAATTTGATATATTCAAAGCTAATTCCACATCTCTTGATATCACTTTAATTGTTACTGACTTCACTTTCTTCTCTTTGTCATGGAGCCATTTAGACTTTCAGGAGAAGAGGAAAGAGAAGCATGAAGATAAACATGAAAGAAAAATTTTAAGGGACTCAATAAGGTTAAATTATTTACATTTTTAAATGGAAGATGATGCAACAACTTCTAGAAATTTGCCATTATCAGGAAAGTTAGAAAAGTTCTAAATAGAAAGATATCATAGAACTTAGTTGATTGTTAAGATAATGTAAAAAGAAATAGATGAATGAGAAAAAGGTATGCTCTGTGAGAATGGGAAGAGAGAGAATGAATAGAGAAAATTAACAAGAAAAAGCTTTTATAGCAGAGAGGAAAAAGATGGTAGGGGACAACAATTGAACTACATTCATTTAAATTGGTTCAGAGAGAGAATACACATATACACATAATTGTGTAGAGAAATGTATTTCACTCAAAATAGAATTAGGAGGTAAAGCCCATAAGAGAAAGTGGTATGAGCAATAAAGGGGTTCCATAAACCTACACTAATTTGTTAAAAAAAATAAAGAAGAAAACAAAATTACCAATTTCAAAACTGAAAGAAAGTAAATGAACTACCATGAAGATGAAAATAAATAAATAATTTGAAATTATTTTCCCCAGTTATATGCCAGGAATATTGACAATTTATGTGAAACATAAATACTTAGAAAAATGTGAACTGGTCGGGTTAACAGCAAAGGAAATAGATTACTTAAAGTTAACTTCTCTTGGAAAAGGAAATTGAATAAATCATGAATGAACTCCAGAATGAAAAATAAAATATCCATGATCCGACAAATTTAAAAATGAATTCTTTCAAATACTTGAGGAACAATTAATCCCAGTTCTAAATAAACAATTTCAAAAAATAGTTAAAGGAGTCCTACCAAGTACTTTTTATGATGTAAATATTATTTTGATACCAAAGTCAGGAAGGAAAACTGGAAAGAAATCTATAGACCAATTTCCAATAAGAATAAAATTAGAAAAAAATTTAAATATATTTTAGCAAGTACATTATAGCAATATATCACAAAGACTATGATCAGGTGAGATTTGTATCAAGAATGTAGGACACATAATAGACAATGAAGGAAAAACCTATCACTCAAAAAGGAATGGTAGAAACACCAAATTTGGCATGGTTGTAGTATATAAATCCACATAAATCACCATTTGTTTTTTAAATGAGGTTATATGGTTTTTTTTATTATGACCTTAATAATCACAAACAGAAACAAATAAATTATCTATACAAAAGAGGTGTGTACATGAAATATTAATAAAACTGTGTACCTTAAATTTGACAATAGGGTGACACTATCATACAGTTTCTTGTGACCCAATATGAACTTTATTTTATTCTTTTCTGTGTATTTCAACTCTACTTCTCTCCTCCCAAAACCCAAATCTTTTCAGAAATAAAAAAAAAATCAAGATATTGATGGTGACCATAAGTCAATCGACTGATGAATATGAAATTCATATTTTGTGCCTCACACTCTACTACATGCTGGAGATACATATATGAAAAATAAAAATAGTCCTTGACCTCAGAGAGCTTACAATCTAATAGAGAAAGATAAAACTCAAAAGGAAGCTGAAAGAGGGGATAAGGTACCCAATTGCTGTGGTAGGTTCATAATGGAGAGCAAACAAATGAATATAGATGTGAAATGAAGGGATAACTGCCCTTGGAACCCCTTTTAAATGGAAGCTTTAGAATAACTACTTAAATACAATGAATGTCTTGATTTCTCTTTCCTGTTTACTTTTCTATACTACTCTTGAGTCTTGTATTTGAGAGTCAAACTTTACATTCATCTCTTATCTTTTCACAAGAAATGTTTGAAAGTCATCTATTTCATTGTACAGCCATCTACCTCCCCCAGGCTCCAAAGGATTATGTTCAGTTTTGTTAGGTAAATGATTCTGGTTAAAATATTAACTTTTTTTCCTATTGGGATATCAATTTCTAAGCCCTCTGATCCTTTAAAGTAGAAGCCATTAAATCTTGTGTTATTCTGACTATGACTCCATGATCTTTGATTTTTTTTTTGTTTTATTTTTGGCACTTGCAATGTTTTCTCCTTGAACTGGGAGTTGTGGAATTTGGCTATAATGTTCCTCAGAATTATAATTTTAGGGTATCTTTCATAAGGTTATTGGTGGATTCTTTCAATTCTATTTTACCCTCTTTTTCTAGAATATTAGGGCAGTTTTCTCAATAATTTCTTGAAAAGTATGTAAGGATTTTTTAAATAATGATGGCTTTCAGGTGGTCCAATAATTCTTGGATTTTGTCTCCTGTATTTTCCAATTCAATTTTTTCCAATGATATATTTCAAATTTCTTTTATTTTTCCCATTTTTTACTTTGTTTCTTAATCTTTTTATGAACCCATTAACATATACTTGCCCAATTCTAAATTTTAAGGAATTATTTTCTACACAGAGCTTTTATACCTCCTTTTCCATTTGCCAAACTCACTTTTTAAAGAATTATTTTCTTCAGTGATTTTTTATACCTTCTTTTTCCATATGACTAATTTTGCTTTCTTAAATAGTACTTTTCTTCAGTGATTGTTTTGTATTTCTTTTTTCCATTTGACCATTTCTGTTTTTTAAGGAGTTCTTCTTAGATTATATTTGTATCTCTTTTACCAATTGATCTATTCTGATTTCTAAGGTACTAATGTCTTTAATATTTTTGTGACTTCTTTCTTGACTTTTTAAAATTTTTTTCATGAATTTCTTGTATCATTCCCATTTCTGTTCCCATTTTTTCTACCTCTATTATTTGATTTTTAAAGTCTTTAACTCCTCTACTGAATCTTTTTGGACCTGAGACCAATTCATTTTTTTTTATTTTTGTGGAAGCTTTGGATGCAGCAGTTTACTGCTTCTACTTCTACAGACTTTGCTCTCTACTTCTGAGTTGAGGTTTTTCCATCATTCTCTTTGACACATATAACTTTCTATGTTGAGTTCACTTTTTGTTGCTTGTTCATTTCCCAGCTTTTTTCTTTTAACTTAAAATACTGTTAAATTTGTGCTCTGTAATTGCAGTAAAGGGAGCACTGTTCCAAGCTTCATGTTCTTTTTGCTTTTGCCTTTAGAGCTAGCTCTGGAGATCTATAAGCTTTCAGTTCTTTTGAGTTGGTTTGATCTAAGGAGATCAAATTCAGTGTTACATAGCTTAATTCTAATGTATATACCAATGACAATATTTCTATCATTTGTTTAAGGCTTCATAATCAACCTATTTTAGATTTGAAAGGGTTTGCACTTTCACTTTGAGATATTAGATGTTTCATCTGAAGGGAAAAACTTTTGGTTGCTATTGATGAATTGAATGACATGTACCTCTTAGCAACTCCTCTACTTGACTGCTCACTGAAGAAATATCTGGTCATTCCCAAGTATTTCTGTAGATTCTGTAGATCTTCTGCTGTTAGAATCTTCTTATCGACTTCCGGTTAAGATGGCGGCTTAGAGAAAGCTGAAGTTCAGATCTCCGGAAAACCCTTCCCGACCGATCTCAAACTAGAAGCTCCTAAGGCGCCGAAATTCAAAACGATCAACAGCACAGACCCTGGGAACCCTCCTCCTGGACCTGGACCCGGTTCAAAAGGTACGGCTCCCCTTAAAAGCCAGAACCCGAGATCCCTCGGACCTCAGGGGTAGGAGCGCAGAGTCCAAGGCTCCCGGAAGCGGCAGCCGCGCCGGGCTCAGAGAGCAGGGTCTGAGGAACAACAACCCTCAGGGTCTTCTACCCAAGTCCCAGTCCGGGTGAAAGTTACTGCCTGGGGCTTCCGCTGCAGAGAGCTGGTCGGTCCGGGGGAAAGTTACTGCCTGGGGCCTCCGCTGCAGAGAGCTGGTCAAAACAACAGCAACCCTCAGGGCGGGCAAGACAGCCTCACGGGCTGGATCCTGCTATCCAAGTCTCAGTGAAAGTCTGTGCTCTCGGAGCTTGGGGAAGCGGCAGCCCATCCCCCCGCAGGCCGACGAAACAGCCTCACGGCCAGCGATTCTGAAGGCAACTTCCGGAAATCGAGCCAGGGGGAGAGTGTGGCCTCGTGGTCCGACCCTTCCATTCCAGTTCCAGTGAGGCATATTCAGTTTAACCCAGGGAAAGCTCATAGAACTATCTGCCCAGGACTAAAGCCCCTGAACACCAGAAAGAGACAAGAAAAACTAATCCTCCACATTCAGAAATGGCAAACTCCACAGAACCACAGAAGCCCCAAAATACCAAGAAAAATAAGAAGAAAGGGGCGACTTTGGACACATTCTATGGAGCCAAAATACAAAATACAGAGCAGACAGAAGATAATATAAAAGAAAATGCTCCAAAACCTTCCAAAGGAAATGGAAACTCTCCACAAACCTATGAAGAATTTGAATCAGAAATGACCAAAAAGATGGAAGCCTTCTGGGAGGAAAAGTTGGAAATAATGCAAAAGAAATTCACGCATCTACAAAACCAGTTTGACCAAACTGTAAAAGAAAACCAGGCTTTAAAGGCCAGAATCAGGCAGCTGGAAGACAATGATCGTGTAAAAGAGCAAGAATCAATAAAGCAAAGCCAAAATACCAAGAAATTAGAAGAGAACATAAAATATCTCACCGACAAGGTGATAGATCTGGAAAATAGGGGGAGAAGGGATAATTTAAGAATAATTGGACTCCCAGATAAGCCAGAAATAAACACCAAACTGGACATGGTGATACAAGATATAATCAAAGAAAATTGCCCAGAGATTCTAGAACAAGGGGGCAATACATCCACTGACAGAGCTCACAGAACACCTTCTACACTAAACCCCCAAAAGACAACTCCCAGGAATGTAATTGCCAAATTCCAAAGCTATCAAACAAAAGAAAAAATCCTACAGGAAGCCAGAAAAAGACAATTTAGATATAAAGGAATGCCAATCAGGGTCACCCAAGACCTTGCAAGTCCTACTCTGAATGATCGTAAGGCATGGAACATGATCTTCAGAAAGGCAAGAGAGCTGGGTCTCCAACCAAGAATCAGCTACCCAGCAAAACTGACTATATACTTCCAAGGGAAAGTATGGGCATTCAACAAAATAGAAGACTTCCAACTTTTTGCAAAGAAAAGACCAGAGCTCTGTGGAAAGTTTGATACCGAAAATCAAAGAGCAAGGAATACCTGAAAAGGTAAATATTAAGGAAAGGGGAAAAATGTTATCTTCTTTTACTCAAACTCTCTTCTATAAGGACTACATTTATATCAACCTATGTATACTAATATGTGGGGAAAATGTAATGTATAAATAGGGGGTAAAGAAAGACCAAATAGAATAATGGTTCTCACACAAAGATTCACAGGGGAAGGGGAGGGGAAGAAAACTCCTATAAGAAGGAGAGGAAGAGGGGGGGGGGTTACTTAAACCTCAATCTCAGGGAAATCAACTCTGAGAGGGAAAAACATCCAGATCCATTGGGATCTTGAATTCTATCTTACCCAACAAGGGTAAGGAGAAGGGAAAACCAAGGGGGGGAGGGGGAGAGGGAGAACAAAAAGGGAGGGAAAGAGAGGGGGGAGGGGGAGGGAACAAAAAGGGAGGGACTAAAAAGGGAAACATCAAGGGAGGGGACAAGGGGGACTGATTCAAAGTAAATCACTGGACTAAAAGGTAGAGCCGAAGAAGAAAAGGTTAGAATTAGGGAAGGCAATCAAAATGCCAGGGAGTCCACAAATGACAATCATAACTTTGAACGTGAATGGGATGAACTCACCCATAAAACGTAGACGAATAGCAGAATGGATTAGAATCCAAAACCCTACCATATGTTGTCTTCAAGAAACACACATGAGGCGGGTTGACACCCACAAGGTCAGAATTAAAGGATGGAGTAAGACCTTCTGGGCCTCAACTGATAGAAAGAAGGCAGGAGTGGTAATCATGATATCTGATAAAGCCAATGCAAAAATAGACCTGATCAAAAGGGATAGGGAAGGTAATTATATTTTGTTAAAAGGGACTCTAGACAATGAGGAAATATCATTAATCAACATGTATGCACCAAATAATATAGCACCCAAATTTCTAATGGAGAAACTAGGAGAATTGAAGGAAGAAATAGACAATAAAACCATACTAGTGGGAGACTTAAACCAACCATTATCAAATTTAGATAAATCAAATCAAAAAATAAATAAGAAAGAGGTAAAAGAAGTGAATGAAATCTTAGAAAAATTAGAATTAATAGACATATGGAGAAAAATAAATAGGGATAAAAAGGAATACACCTTCTTCTCAGCACCACATGGCACATTCACAAAAATTGACCATACATTAGGTCACAGAAACATAGCACACAAATGCAAAAAAGCAGAAATAATGAATCCAGCCTTCTCAGATCACAAGGCAATAAAAATAATGATTAGTAATGGTACATGGAAAACCAAATCTAAAACCAATTGGAAATTAAACAATATGATACTCCAAAACCGTTTAGCTAAAGAAGAAATCATAGAAACAATTAATAATTTCATCAAGGAAAATGACAATGGCGAAACATCCTTTCAAACCTTTTGGGATGCAGCCAAAGCGGTAATCAGAGGCAAATTCATATCCCTGAAAGCTCATATTAACAAACAAGGGAGAGCAGAGATCAATCAATTGGAAATGCAATTGAAAAAACTCGAAAGCGATCAAATTAAAAACCCCCAGCAGAAAACCAAATTAGAAATCCTAAAAATTAAGGGAGAAATTAATAAAATCGAAAGTGATAGAACTATTGATTTAATAAATAAGACAAGAAGCTGGTACTTTGAAAAAACAAACAAAATAGACAAAGTACTGGTCAATCTAATTAAAAAAAGGAAGGAAGAAAAGCAAATTCACAGCATTAAAGATGAAAAGGGGGACAGCACCTCCAATGAGGAGGAAATTAAGGCAATCATTAGAAATTACTTTGCCCAATTATATGGCAATAAATACACCAATTTAGGAGAAATGGATGAATATATACAAAAATACAAACTGCCTAGACTAACAGAAGAGGAAATAGAATTCTTAAATAATCCCATATCAGAAATTGAAATCCAACAAGCCATCAAAGAACTTCCTAAGAAAAAATCCCCAGGGCCTGATGGATTCACCTGTGAATTCTATCAAACATTCAGAGAACAGTTAATCCCAATACTATACAAACTATTTGACATAATAAGCAAAGAGGGAGTTCTACCAAACTCCTTTTACGACACAAACATGGTACTGATTCCAAAACCAGGCAGGTCAAAAACAGAGAAAGAAAACTATAGACCAATCTCCCTAATGAATATAGATGCAAAAATTTTAAATAGGATACTAGCAAAAAGACTCCAGCAAGTGATCAGAAGGATCATTCACCATGATCAAGTAGGATTCATACCAGGGATGCAGGGCTGGTTCAACATTAGGAAAACCATCCACATAATTGACCACATCAACAAGCAAACTAGCAAGAACCACATGATTATCTCAATAGATGCAGAAAAAGCCTTTGATAAAATACAACACCCATTCCTATTAAAAACACTAGAAAGCATAGGAATAGAAGGGTCATTCCTAAAAATAATAAACAGTATATATCTAAAACCAACAGCTAATATCATCTGCAATGGGGATAAACTAGATGCATTCCCAATAAGATCAGGAGTGAAACAAGGATGCCCATTATCACCTCTACTATTTGACATTGTACTAGAAACACTAGCAGTAGCAATTAGAGAAGATAAAGAAATTGAAGGTATCAGAATAGGCAAGGAGGAGACCAAGTTATCACTCTTTGCGGATGACATGATGGTCTACTTAAAGAATCCTAGAGATTCAACCAAAAAGCTAATTGAAATAATCAACAATCAACAACTTTAGCAAAGTTGCAGGATACAAAATAAACCCACATAAATCATCAGCTTTTCTATATATCTCCAACACAGCTCAGCAGCAAGAACTAGAAAGAGAAATCCCATTCAAAATCACCTTAGACAAAATAAAATACCTAGGAATCTATCTCCCAAGACAAACACAGGAACTATATGAACACAACTACAAAACACTCGCCACACAACTAAAACTAGACTTGAACAATTGGAAAAACATTAACTGCTCATGGATAGGACGAGCCAATATAATAAAAATGACCATCCTACCCAAACTTATTTATCTATTTAGTGCCATACCCATTGAACTACCAAAATACTTCTTCACTGATTTAGAAAAAACCATAACAAAGTTCATTTGGAAGAACAAAAGATCAAGGATATCCAGGGAATTAATGAAAAAAAACACATATGATGGGGGCCTTGCAGTCCCTGACCTAAAACTATATTACAAAGCAGCAGTCATCAAAACAATTTGGTACTGGCTAAGAAACAGAAAGGAAGATCAGTGGAATAGACTGGGGGAAAACGACCTCAGCAAGACAGTATACGATAAACCCAAAGATCCCAGCTTTTGGGACAAAAATCCACTATTCGATAAAAACTGCTGGGAAAATTGGAAGACAGTGTGGGAGAGACTAGGAATAGATCAACACCTCACACCCTACACCAAGATAAATTCAAAATGGGTGAGTGACTTAAACATAAAGAAGGAAACCATAAGTAAATTGGGTAAACACAGAATAGTATACATGTCAGACCTTTGGGAGGGGAAAGGCTTTAAAACCAAGCAAGATATAGAAAGAATCACAAAATGTAAAATAAATAATTTTGACTACATCAAACTAAAAAGCTTTTGTACAAACAAAACCAATATAACTAAAATCAGAAGGGAAACAACAAATTGGGAAAAAATCTTCATAGAAACCTCTGACAAAGGTTTAATTACTCATATTTATAATGAGCTAAATCAATTGTACAAAAAATCAAGCCATTCTCCAATTGATAAATGGGCAAGGGAAATGGATAGGCAGTTCTCAGATAAAGAAATCAAAACTATTAACAAGCACATGAAGAAGTGTTCTACATCTCTTATAATCAGAGAGATGCAAATCAAAACAACTCTGAGGTATCACCTCACACCTAGCAGATTGGCTAACATAACAGCAAAGGAAAGTAATGAATGCTGGAGGGGATGTGGCAAAGTAGGGACATTAATTCATTGCTGGTGGAGTTGTGAACTGATCCAACCATTCTGGAGGGCAATTTGGAACTATGCCCAAAGGGCAACAAAAGAATATCTACCCTTTGACCCAGCCATAGCACTGCTGGGTCTGTACCCCAAAGAGATAATGGACACAAAGACTTGTACAAAAATATTCATAGCTGCGCTCTTTGTGGTGGCCCAAAACTGGAAAACGAGGGGATGCCCATCAATTGGGGAATGGCTGAACAAACTGTGGTATATGTTGGTGATGGAATACTATTGTGCTCAAAGGAATAATAAAGTGGAGAAGTTCCATGGAGACTGGAACAACCTCCAGGAAGTGATGCAGAGCGAGAGGAGCAGAACCAGGAGAACATTGTACACAGAGACTAATACACTGTGGTATAATCGAACGTAATGGACTTCTCCATTAGGGGCGGTGTAATGTCCCTGAACAACTTTCAGGGATCCAGGAGAAAAAAAACACCATTCATAAGCAAAGGATAAACTATGGGAGTGGAAACACCGAGAAAAAGCAACTGCCTGAATACAGAGGTTGAGGGGACATGACAGAGGATAGACTTTAAATGAACACTCTAATGCAAATACTATCAACAAAGCAATGGGTTCAAATCAAGAAAACATCTAATGCCCAGTGGACTTACGCGTCGGCTATGGGGGGTGGGGGGGAGGAAAAGAAAATGATCTATGTCTTTAACGAATAATGCTTGGAAATGATCAAATAAAATATATTTAAAAAAAAAAAAGAATCTTCTTATCTTTTGGGTGGAAAATATTTATCTTTATACAGCTTCTTTAGGGTAATGAGTCATGTAATTCAATCTATATTATATAGATTGTTGATCTTTTATTTCCAAATATGTTATGGTGCAATTTTCCATTTATATATAAAAATTAATATTATGACTGGTAATGAATATATACTAATGTTGAATTGTGTTCTTCACTTGCATTTAAAAAATTTTTAATATTATGAGAAGTCACTTCAAATGTTCAATCAAATTTTCCTCTTTGAAATCTTTATGCCCAATGTTTCTTATCTGGAAGAGACCGATCTATCTGTAGGTACTCTCTTTATTCACTGATCCCTTGGTTGCAGACTCATGCTTGAGGTTTTTGATATCTATCTCTCTTTAGTGTACATTAAGAATTTTATACTTTATAGAAATACTTATATAAGAATTTTATAAGTACACATGATTGACTTTTTTAAAATGAGAGAAAAATTATTAACCACTTACAAGTCACTGTGTAAGAATTAAAGATATAAATACAAAGTTACCTCAAGAATTTTACCTTCTAATAAAAGAAGACAGTTCAACTAATGTAGTAGTGGTTAAGAAGGTATATTATGGATAGGGGATACAAGCAAAGGAGAGGAGAAGGTTATTATCTAGGAATAATAGGGTATATTTGATTACTATTAATAGAGTAAGAGATAGAATATGTGTGTGTTTAAAGAATTATTTCAGTTCAAATACTTGTTTATTTTGAAAACCATACATAACCCCTCATAGAACCTATAATAATGAATGTAAGGCTTTTAAAGAGAATCACAATAGACTTAAACTATCTCACTAAATGCTATTTCACATCAATTATTCTTTACATTATTGAATTGGTACTGTATTTTAAGCATAGGGAAATTTTACATAGAAAAATTTTCTATACACTTACTTGAGTCTGTTTTAAGTTGATGAATACATGAATATGGAACTGAGTTAAAGGCTTATGGCACTTTTCAGTGGCTTATTTATCAAAAATAATTTTTTTTGCTTATACCTCTGCTACTCTGACCATGCAATGCCAAAAGTTTATCCAATCTGCAATAAAACAACTGAGGAAGAGCTTCAAGCCAATAACTATTTAATAAAAGAACATGTCTCCTTTGACATATAAAACTCCAGATTTTCTTCATGATCTGAGACACTCCCTTATTACAAGTTAGAACATTTAGACTCTTTAAATTCAAAGAATAACACACTGGTAGAGTCCCTTTTGGACTGGCATAACTCAAAATATGAATTTTCATTGGTAGATTAAAATTAGACAGAAGCAGGGATGACAAAAGGATCCCCAGGTTTGGAACATGTAGTAAAAGTTCCTTGACAAAGAGTTGAGCGATTTATACTCTTCCTAGAGTTAGCCATTCAGGTGAAGGGGCTAGGAACAAATGGCCCCTAAAAGATCCAGGGACTTTCTATCTATCTATATGATATCTTGTGCCATGAGGAATAACCTAAAGACATCATGTGCCATGAGGGCCTTGCATGGTCAAAAATAGGGTGGGGACCCCTTTTACTATGGTTGAGAAAAGGGCATATCCTAAGAAACGTTATAATATCATGTGAAGAAATCTTACTCTCCTGCCTGTCATGATGTTTATTCATAATTTTATGGTGAAAGAGAGGTTATTTGAATGTCTATTAATAAAAAAGAACTAGTCACTACTACTATGGAATCATACTAAACTTAATAAATATTGATTGGAACTTAATATAAGGATAAATCAGTTATTTCAGAGGGACATGAGTCTACTCAAATAGAGCAGAAATCAAATTACTTCTAAAAATCCATTTTATCATCAGCAAAATATTTTCTTGTAAGATTTTGTAGATTTTTTAGTTTTGCAAATTATGAATGTGTTTTTAAAATACATGAACCTGTAATTGTTTTATATTTTATAGAGTCACTTGTCTCAACTTTTGGTAATGGAAATATTGTGATATCTTTTGATAAGAAAAATGAGACAGGCCTAATTCTAATATTCTCCAAATATTCAAATATTTGATTATATATTATATATTACCTTTAATTATAGATTTTACCTGATCTTGAAACTTTTCTAATTTTTAGAGTATCTAGAAGCTTTTATTTATTGATTATACAACTTCTGTTTTATTGCAATCATGTAGCTGGAGATGGGCAAATCTGCCATCTAATTTTGTAAAGGGATTTGGTTTTATATTTTTAAATACAATAAAGCTTTATTCAAAATGTTAAAGAAAGTAGTCTTAACTAACAGTCCATACAAAAACAGATGGTAGACTAGATTTAGACCAAAAGCTATAATTAATGGATCCTAGATATCACATATCATAAATATCCTATATCATCCTTTGTTGATTCCTTCTCACTTTTGATTACTTTTTTAAGCCTTTGCAATAAACTTTTTGATTATAGTTGAAATATTTATCATTTATCAACTATTTTGATTCCTCAAACACCTTAATTTTTTTTAAATCTTTGCTTTCAAATTCTGATGAAGGGAACTAGAATTTGTGATACACATTTTATTCTGAATTTTCTGTTTCTTTTTTTGCTTCTTTTAATTGAATATAGGTGTTTAAGTTTTCTACTTTATAGGGTAGCTATATATTGGTAACATTCAAATGTCTTTTCATAGATCTTAAACAGCTTTTTTAGTTTTTTTTTTTTCACAAATGTTGATGCTTACCTTTAGGGGGTATTTCTTGATGCTCCATCTTTTTTATGATTATAAACATGGGAATAGCCCTAATATATTTTACTTTGTGAAAATCCTGTATTTTCATACATTTTATATTAAATAACTCTGAGAATCTTAATTCATAATGCTCATAAATATACCAATTTTCTGAATTATTTAGCTTTAATGCCATTTTTCTGGTAATCAAATCTATGTCAACAAAGTCCAAAAGAGATTTTAAGAATTCCAATTTAAATATGCCTATCTTTTTCAAAATTATATATTATTATTATTGCTTTTTCTATACATTTGTAATTATGCATGATTTTTTGAGGTTAAACTAAGTAAAATATTCAGTGACCTTAATGTCATCAACCTCTCTTCAGATTTTCATAAATTCTTAATTTCTTTCCTTATTTTTTCTAATCTAATCTAATAATAATCATTATTATCATATTTTCCTGTTTGAGAATAGATTTTTTAATGGCTTAGAGCTGAGGGTATCATTGAAAAAAAACAATTAATCTCTTGACTATAATAGTGATGATAGGGTACAAATAATTTTGGCTCTGCTTAATATTCATAGACATTTTCACATATGTCCCCTGTACCATAACCCCTCAAAATGTTTTTGATCGGTCAGAGTTTTAGTGGTTTGTAATTGTCATCTTTATATTTTTCATTCTTATTTCAGATTTGAGATAAAACTGAAGATATTTACATCCTATAATTTTCCAGTTTATGAAAAATTACAGAATTTGATTACATAATTCTAAATAAATTATATGAAATCATCAATTATTGATTATATACTTACTATGTATAATATACTGTGCTATATACTCTCTAAGGGTAAAAAAAGAAATTAAGACCTCTCTTCAAGAAAAAATAAACAGGTGTTCAAATTTTCAAAATTATAAGGAAAATTGGAGATCATTGGTACAATTTGTAAGCAATATTTTCTACAATATACTCTACAAATGATCAGAAGGAGAAGGGAAGCACTACTTCCTGAACTGTTCTAGTTTTGAATAGCTTTAAATATTAAAGACTCTTACTTGACTTCAAACTTAAATTCTTCAATTTATAGCTAATTTTCTCCTAGTTCTCTGTCCCCAGTGAATAACAAGGATAAATCCAATACTTCTTTATAACAGTCAAAAAATGCTTGGAAACCATTTTCTCGCTCTTGAATCTATTATTCTCTATGCTAAACACTCATAGTTCCTCATGTTATATTAAGTCAATGTTGATTCTAATTATCTTCTTTGAAACACTGTCCAGATTATCAAATCTTCTAAAACAGGTGAACATATATCTATGGAGATGTTCTTACAAATAAAATGTAACATAAAAATAGCAAAATACAAACAAAATGTGACCTTTTCTTGAATGTCATGCCTTTCATAATACAATCTAAGCTTGTATTATTTTTCCTGAATGTCATATTACACTGTGTTGAAATGCTGAGCCTAAATTTCCCTAAATTCCTAGATTTTTTCAGACAGATGACTCTCTAGCCATTCTTCCTACATTTTATAATTATAGAGGCAGAACTCATATTGGAACCAATTTATAAGATTTTAAATTCATCTTTTCATTTTCATATTATTAAAATCAGCTAATATTTTAAGCTACTTTTAAATCTTAATACTATATAATAACCCATATAAATATGATGACCTTATTTTCCTTCATCACAATCTGCTAAAATACATTCTTCCTAAAATTCTATTTCCTATTAAAAAGACTAAATATATAAATCTACAAGATTTATTGCCCCAAACCCATACAATTTGGTTTATTTAAAATTGTCTTACTTCTAGCTCCAAAACCCAGGATCATAGCCTCAGACTGTTATTTCTATAGGGGATTGTAGAGATAACTAATAGTATTATACACACATAACCATAAGTTTTAAAAATGAAGAAATTGTCATGTCAAGTAACTTGACCAAGTTCTAAAATATTATTTCTACCAGGAACAGTCTTCTAAATTTTCTCCTTCATTGCATAGGTTGAAAAATGTTATGAAAATGGCAGATAGATGGCTCAGTAGATAAAGTGCTGGACCCCTGGAATTAGGAAGACCTGTTCAAATTTAGCTTCAAATACTTCCTAGCTATATAGCTGTGTGACCCTGGGTAAGTCATATAATGTCTGATTATCTGACAAAAGGAACTAATTGATTCACTGAAGAATTGAATGGCAAACCACTCTAATACTCTCACCTATAAGACTCCATTGATAGCTATGATCTATGGAGTCACAAAGAGTCAGACACTATTGAACAACAAATACAACACTTTTTTTATTAGTGGGATTTACTTCTGAGTTGCTATGAGGATTAAATGAGACAATATCCATAAAGTGATTTCTGATTTATAATCTTTAATATGCTAAATCAAAAATTGTTGTTTGGTCAATTAATCATGTCCAATTCATGACCCCATTTGGGAATTTCTTAGCAAAGATATTGGAATGATTTATCATTTCCTTCTTCATTTCCTTTAGTTCATTTTACAGATTAGAAAACTGAGGAAAACTGAATTAAATGACTTGCCCAAGGTCATACTTCTAGCAAATAGCTGAGGTTGGATTTAAACTCAGGTGCTCCTGACTCCAGAGCCAACATCCTATCTAGAGTACTACCTAGGTGTCCCAAACAAAAGGTATCTATTTTTATTTTTTCAGGTAGCTAAGTGGCACAGTGGGTAAAGTACTAGACCTGCAGTCAAGAAAACTCATCTTGATAAGTTCAAAGATTTACCTCAGGCACTTACTAGCTGTGTGACTTTGGGAAGTCTTTCTATCTCAGTTTTATTTTTCATAAAATGGGTTAGAGAAGGAAATGGTAAACTGCTCTAATATCTTTGCCAACACAACCCCCCATAGGATTTACAAAGAGCTGGGCATGACTGAAAAAAATACTGAAAAATAAAATTTTTGTCATTATTATTTATAGAAGGTCAAAATGTTTTCCTTCTGCTTCTGATATCCTCATTAAGGCAGGGAGAATGGATCTGATGATATAAGACAAAGAGTACTTTAATTTGTTTTTATATCCTCTACAATAAAGTACACAACTAGTGTACTAGACCATCATTGTATTAGCTACTTAACTCCAGTGCCAAAGCCTATTGGTATGGATCACATCTTATTGATATCCATGAATGCCTCAAGCCTGCATGGGGGGCAGAACAAAGTATGTGACAATAAGAAAGAAAAATGCTTGCTAGTTTTCTTTGGATTTTCATCCTGAAAAAATCACTTCAGGCTCCCCTGTTGCTTTTGGCATTTCTTGATTTCACCTTGGAGAGAAGATGGAAGAGATTCACATTGCATTAAGAAAGTCAAGAAGTCAAAATAAGAGGAGCTAGAAATTTCCTTTAGGTCTCTATTGCAAACCTACTTTCTCTAGATTGGGAGCTTCCCCTTGGGTGAGATCTAGAAATCTCAGTTGAATTTAATTTAATTACCTTGCTTCCAATAGGAAAGTTCCTTAACTCCATATTATATGGTATATATTCTCCTATATATATATTCACTGATTTATCTGTTTCTATTGTTAGATAAGTCTATTTCTTTGATAATTCCTATGTTTGTTCACTGTAGAAATCGTATTTGGTGGGCAAGATGGCAGATCATGTTGATCAAGTTTATGGATCCTCTGACATTCTCTAATCATGAAATAGTGATCAGAAGTTATTGTGATTCTGAAAACCATATCCCTGATATTAATAATATTTAAGGGCACATTTATTTTTATTTTATTTTAATAATTTAAAATATTTTCCATGGTTACATGATTCATTATTTCCTCCCCTTCTCTTCCCCCCCCCCCCATAGCTGACAAGCAATTCCACTGGGCTATACATGTATCATTGCTCAAAACCTATTTCCATATTTTTCATTTTTGCAATAGTGATCTTTTAACATCAAAACCCCAATCATATCCACATCTAATAATGTTATCGATCATATGCTTTTCTTCTGCATTTCTACTCCCACAGTTCTTTCCCTGGATGTGGATAGTGTTCTTTCTCCTAAATTCCTCTGGATTATCCTGGATCATTGCATTTCTGCTAGTAGAAAAGTCTGTTACATTTGATTGTGTCACAAGGTATCCGTTTCTGTGTACGATGTTCTCCTGTTTCTGCTCCTTTATTCTACATTAATTCTTAGTGGTCTTTCCAGTTCACATGGAATTCCTCCAATTCATGATTCCTTTCAGCACAATAGTATTCCATCATTATCAGATACCACAATTTGTTCAACCATTTCCCAATAAAAGGACAACCCATAATTTTCCATTTTTGCCCCCACAAAGAGCATGACTATAAATATTTCTGTACAAGTATTTTTCTTAGGGGCACATATAGATATAAATCTATCCTGGTACTCTCTCTTTCTCTCTCTCTCTCTCTCTCTCTCTCTCTCTCTCTCTCTCTCTCTCTCTCTCTCTCTCTCTCTTTCTCTCTCTCTCTCTCAGAGGAAGTTCAAATAACTGAGCCACTGCCCTTCACTTCCTGCTTCTTTCCTGGAAAGAAATAAAATATGTTTTGGAGAAAGTTTGGTAACGAAAGGGCTAAATATATCTAGCATTCAGGTCATACACTAATACCATTTTACAACATGTATGGAACAGTCCTTGCAAAAGCTACCCAAAAAAATCCAGAATAAGCACACTAATATTTGCCTTTTACTTTTTCCCCCTAAATACTCTCTGCCATAAGTTTTCTCCTGTGTAATTTGGTCAGGTTCTACTGTATGTGAAAAAAAGCTTTTTTATTCTATTAAAAATAAAATATAAACCTTTTTCTTTTAGTGAAGGTGAAATTTGTGCATCCCTTGAGGGACAAAAGGAAAAGAGAAAGGTGGAAGGAGAAGTTGAAAGGCAAAGAGTAAGTTCAAATTGCTGATCTATGAGGTCTGTCTAAATTTAACCCAAGGGATCATCTATTCATATTGTCAGAAGCAAAAAGTTCTTGGGAAGGAAGAAAGACAGCTCAAAAGTAATAGGAATATACTAAGCCAAAAAGGGGGGGAAACATAGATAATATTTACAAGTAGAAATTTATCCCAAAGGACTTTTTTAGAATTTAGAGACATATAGTTTTTCCAGTACAAAGTAGACATTCTCATATAGAATGAATCAGTCAATGTATTTAACAATGGATAGAAAAATGACAGATTTTAAAATCAAAGTGCTGTAATTTTTTATTTCATTTTTGGTCCAGTTCTCTAACTTATTTGTTATTTGACTTTTGAACATACTTTTCTGTACTAATTTTCTTATTTGCTAAATGTGAATATAATTTAAAACTTACCTCTCAGGTTTTATGTGAACATTACATATGTAAAATATGTAAAATATCTTGGAATTAAATAACTATATCATATATAGTACTTACTGATACTACCAGAAAATAATTCATTGCAGTGATATTCTAATTCATTTGGAAGCTAGTTAATATAGCTTTCTATTGCTTTCTATGCCATCTGAATTAATCTTGATTTTGTCTTAACCATTTTATGTTGTTCAAATTCTTATTTTTTTATATCAAATATCTTAATTTTGAAGAAATGGTATGAAGTGTTCCTTCTAACTGCTGAATTCAGAAAGGTATATATCTATATCTATATGTATATATATATTTTATGTCTATAATCACACACAGACACACACATGGATAAATATATATAAATATAAATATATTTATATACATATATATATATATATTTATATAGGTATCCTTTCTCTGGCCTCCTCTTCAGACCAGAGAAGAAGTCTAAATTCTTTCTTTTAACATTATGGGGTTTTAACAGTACTTTATATGCATTAATGAGTTACTAAAGTTTCCAAGATATCTTTATACTTCTAGCCTTTTTATATAATCTACTGTGTGTTTTTCACAAACTTTAACTTTTTATTTGTTTGAATTTTAAAAAAGAAATTGTGTATATTCGTGATATTAAAGATAACATATGTTGATATTGTATACAACTAAACATATAGTTTACACATTTATGAGTTTCTAAAATTTTTGGTGTCATCTGCTGGCTTTTGTGTTTCTATGGCTTAAAATACCAATTTAATTTTTTATGCCAAACTGTGATATTGTGATGTATTGAAAGTGATGGGGGAAATTGTGATGTGGAAGAGTATATGCCATATACACACACATACCCACTAACATATTGTGCTGAAAATATGAAAATGTACTAAATCTCAAATAACAGTGAAATAACAACAACATTAATCCTATTTGGCATCTTTATACTGCTCACAAGCATTTGAAAAGAAGGCAGCTAGGTGGCTCAGTGGATAGAGCACTCAGCTTGGACTCAGATGTGTTGCCTTAATCCAATGGAGAAGGAAATAGCAAACCATTCTGTTATCTTTGCCAAAAACAAACAAACAAACAAACAAAGCTAAACAGGATGGTCCATGGTATCACAGAATCAGACATGACTAAATAGAACAACACACCTCTATATAGATTATTCTGAATTGTGGTTCATAGCATTATGAGCTAGCTCTCATAAAATGATAAGAGATAACTTATATGTTGTTTCAAATCTATGAATATTTGTTAATGGATCTAAGTTTTTTTTTCATAATTAGTCAATCTAAGATCAGGATTTGATCACCATCTATATCTAGTCTTTACTTTGTATGATGAAACATGTTACTTTTGAGTTCAACATTTTTAACAACCAGTCCCAAGATTAATTCCCTATACCTGGAATGTACTCCCTCACCTTCTTTCAGATTCCATAGTTACTTTCAAGACTGAGACCAACCTCTTACATTAAGCTTTTCCTAATCCTCATATTCCTTTTCCAAATTGCAATTTATGTAGTTTGTACATAGGTTAAAATAGTTATATATGGAATATTATCTCTTTCAAAGAAATGTAACCTCCTTAAGGACAAAGATTTTATCATTTTTATATTTGTATTTTTTTATTGCCCATAGTTATGCCTCTGACAGGTAGTAGGCACTAATAAATTATTACTAATTGATTGATTGACCTGTGGCACAGAGGAAGATCAGTTTACAGAACTTCTGACCTTTAGGATATTAAAATTTAAAAAGAAACAATGCTATAATAGACATGTTGAAAATAAATTAACTGAGGAACTTACAAAAAATTTATTGATGACTTACAGTTCCTTTAGGACTTGCTTGCTTTATCAAGTTGGGGAAACCAAATGGATAATTATAATCACTAATAAGAAAAAATAGGAGATATTTTTGTTGTGATTGGTTTTTCAGCACAAAACTGAGTCTTCAAATGGGTAGAGTAGAAAGCTAAGTGTAGTAAACTGAATTATAATATCAGTGCATTTAGAGATTTTTTTCAAGTACTCCAGATAAGGACAACAATATCCAAAAAAGAGAAAATGACCTGAGATAAAAAGGAAAGATTTTTTCCTAGGCCATAGCTTTCTCTTCTTACTATGTGTTCTTCATTCATTCCCTTACAGCTCTTTCATGACAAAACCCATAGATTTCCTTTTAATGACTGGTTACAAGGATGTATTTTACTATAATGATGAGTTAGTTCCAATTTATGTGGGTTAACTCTCTTTGCTGTTCAAGAGCAAAAAATACAGTTAATAATCAGAACTACAAAATTCTTTCTCAGTTGATTCAGCTACCAAGCCAAGATAAAATCTTGACTATCTGGTTAGATACTCTGACCCAAAATTAAATTACCAATTAATCACTGGCTTCTTCCATTTCCCTCCCCACCCCCTGCTACACACACACCTGCATACAATAAAAATATAGACATGCATCATGAAGCAGTTATGATTGATCATAGTTTTATATCAAGGTTAAGATACTTTCCAAGGAAAGAATTAAATAAGGAATTTTATTTTATTTTTTAAAATTAAAATTTAAAAATTTAAATTTAAAAATATTCACAATATTTTCCCATGGTTACATGATTCATGTTCTTTTCTTCTCTTTCCCCCCCCCTCCCAGAGCTGATGAGCAATTCTATTCTGTTATATATGTATTATTGTTCAAAATATATGTCCATATTATTAATACTTGCAATAGTGATGATTTAAAGTAAAAATTCCCAATCATATACCCATCAAATCATGTGAAAATCAGGAATTTTAAAGAGACTTAAAGGACAGAGGAACTTTGCAATAAATGTTTGTCATCTGTAAGCAGAGGGAGAATACAAGAAAGAATGGGATCTTAGCACTTCAGTGGTTTCTTTAGTAACTCAGAAAAAAAATAGCTTGGCCATACACCTAAGCAAGGATTTGAAAGAAGAGAGAGGAGTTGATTGTCAGCATGGTTTTAATCTCCATTCAAAACATTTGATTGCTTGTTTTCTCCTCCTCCATCACTATCCCTCAAGCTACTTTTCTTCAGAACCCAAAGAAACAGACATACTTTCCTGTTACAGTTCAGTTTAAAAATTCCTACATATTAGAACTCTATTTTAATAACTTATAATCATGCCAATTTCTCCCAAGGTAAAGAGCAACTATCACAACCAGTCTTGGTCAAAGTCTAATTATGTTCTTCCCTGTCTCTAAGGCATTTTGGTTACATTGGGCTAAAGATTACATTAACAGCAACAACAACAACAAAGCATTTTATAGCCTTTTGGTGTTAACAAAATGCTTTATCTATGATAATTTACTTGATAATGGAAAAAAAGCCTAAGAGGTTAGTATTATATTTGTCCCCATTAAAAAAAAATATATATATATGTATATATATATATGATACCCAGGGAGTTTTATGACACAGTTACACAGTTAATAATTAAATAAATAAATAAAGCAGAATTTTAATTAAACTTGTCTCTGTCTATCTCTTTCCCTCTCTGCCTCTCTCTATCTGTCTCTCATTCTTCCTCATTCTCATCTCTCATTTCTCTCAGGGGTATCTACCATAAAGAGATGATAATCTGGTCTAGAAATGATAGGAGGTAGAAAATGAATGAGATAGAATTAAGTATGTTATTCTCAGAATGAGCATTCAGCTTACAAAGGCTGATTTGTTACATCTTGTTGATTGAGGGGTGTATGGGGTGCTCAGGGAGGAGTAGTATCTCTGGTATGGAGGGCTTGTCATGCCCTCCTAGGGCAGCTCTCCAGCCTCTGACCCCCACCTGACACACAGCTCTCACTTGTGGCTCCCAGTAGCTGCTAGCATGCGGCAGCGGCCACACCCCAGGCAACGGCTTCGACAGGCTGGCTAAACCTTGTGAGGGTAGCCATCGGTTTGTTGTGGACCCCTGGTGAACCAGGGCTTTGCTCACCCAGCATGTGAAGACTGCTTCGGCGGAACAGACGGAAGAAACCAACAAGAAGGTTCAACAGCTGAGAGGGCGACACAGCAAAGCACTGTGGAGTGCTTAGGGCGTGTTGGAGCACAAAAGACAACACAGCCATCCAATGCAGCTGAGGAAGTCTCCAGGTGTAACGACTTTTTGTGCCACTGGACCCAGGCTTCCAACGCCGAGAGAGTGGGACTGTCTCTGTGCATCGACTTTTCCACTTAAATCTCCTTCATGCACAAGTGTCTTTGTGCACACTCATCTATCCTAACCTGTCCACCCTCTTGAAGACCTGCGGCGACGCAACAGGTGGAGGTGACCACTGGCAATTGTAGTCATGATCCTGCACGTAGGTGGCCCACGGACCAGTGGTCGCTCGGCCCTGTGGGCAGCAGGGACATTCGGCAGCATCCTGGGCGACTGAGCAGCCCTCTCTAGGACAGCACTGCTCACCCTAATCAAGGGAGGGGACTAGAAAAGGTGTCCCAAATATTGCCTGCCCTACAAACACCCGGTCAGCACACCGCTGCTGGCGGGTCATCCCTTTAAGGGGTAGAAATCAAAGAAAAAATACAAAGAAACTCCTACTAGGAGCATGGAACGCCAGGACATTACTTGTCAGAGAGAATGCCCCAAGACCTGAGAGAAGAACAGCTCTAATCGGTAAAGAACTGGCGCGATATAACATCGACATCGCAGCCTTAAGTGAAACACGCTTACCAGAAGAGGGATCACTCAGTGAACCCACCACTGGATACAGTGGAGAGTGGGACTGTCTCGGTGCCTCGACTTTTCCACTTAAATCTTCATGCACAAGTGTCTTTGTGCACAAAAACACACAAAGACAATAGTCATCCTCGGTTACCGAGAGACTACTACTACTATATATACATGTATATATATACAAATAAACAGACATACATTTAAATATTTTTATGTATGAATATGTGTGTATATATTCAACATATTTACAAATAAATAGAGGGTTTTTTTTTTTCCAGGAAGACACCTGTGGGTATCAGGTACTAGGGGAATCAGAAGTTGCTAAATCTTATTGTTTCTATTTGAATAGCATCTCTCCTCTATATTTGTACTCTTCTTTCCACTTTCCATAGCCAGAGTCCCACACTATCTTCCAATTTTCTCAGCAGTTTTTATCAAATAGTGGATTTTTGACCCAAAAGCTGGGGTCTTTGGTTTTGTCATAGACTGTCTTGCTGAGGTCATTTACCCCAAGTGTATTCCACTGATCGTCCTTTCTGTCTCTTAACCAGTACCAAATTGTTTTGAAGGCCACTGCTTTATAATATAGTTTGAGATCTGGGACTGCAAGGCTACCCTCCTTTGTGGTTTTTTTTTTTCATTATTTCCCTGGATATAGTTGATCCTTTTCTTCCAAATGAACTTTGTTATGGTTTTTTCTAATTCAGTAAAAACGTTTTTTGGAAGTTCAATAGGTATGGCACTAAATAGATAAGTTTGGGTAGGATAGTCATTTTTATTATATTAGCTCATCCTACCCATGAGCAGTTAATGTTTTTCCAATTGTTTAGATCTAGTTTTAATTGTGTGGAAAGTGTTTTGTAATTGTGTTCATATAGTTCCTGTGTTTATCCCGGGAGATAGATTCCTAAGTATTTTATATTGTCTAAGGTGATTTTGAATGGAATTTCTCTTTCTAATTCTTGCTGCTGAGATGTGTTGGAGATATATAGAAATGCTGATGACTTATGTGGGTTTATTTTGTATCCTGCAACTTTGCTAAAGTTGTTGATTATTTCGACTAGCTTTTTCGTTGATTCTCTAGGATTCTTTAAGTAGACCATCATATCATCTGCAAAGAGTGATAGCTTGGTCCATTCATTGCCAATTTTAATACCTTCAATTTCTTTCTTTTCTAATTGCTACTGCTAGTGTTTCTAGTACAATGTCAAACAGTAGAGGTGATAATGGGCATCCTTGTTTCACTCCTGACCTTTTTGGGAAAGCATCTAGTTTATCCCCATTGCAGATGATGTTTGCTGATGGTTTTAGACATATACTGCTTATTATTTTTAGGAAAGACCCTTCTACTCCTATGCTTTCTAGTGTTTTTAATAGGAATGGGTGTTGTATTTTATCAAAGGCTTTTGCTGTGTCTAGTGAGATAATCATGTGGTTTTTGTTTGTTTGCTTGTTGATATGTTCAATTATGTGGATGGTTTTCCTAATATTGAACCATTCTTGCATTCCTGGTATAAATCCTACTTGATCATAGTGAATGACCCTCCTGATCTGGAGTCTTTTTGCTAGTATTCTGTTTAAGATTTTTGCATCTATGTTCATTAGGGAGATTGGTCTATAGTTTTCTTTCTCCATTTTTGAACTGCCTGGCTTTGGAATCAGTAACATATTTGTGTCATATGTAACAATTAAAATTTAGGAATATGGGGAGACTGAGGCATCTGAAATTAGTTTCTCTCTGCAAGGAGTATTATATTTTTTTAGAGGTATATTGAAGATTAAGGATTAAAGAAAATACAGGATAAGAGACACGTGTCCAGGCCATAGAGTGGCCTAGACACAACCTCACCTACATTATGAAAAAAGCCAGGCCTGCCCCAAAATGGAAGTCCCAGAGTCAAGAGGCTCAAAAGCCTTTGAATCAGCTTAAATACCTTCTCGATCTCGGCCCAGGTGAGATTACAAGGCATTCTGGGGAAGTGGAGCAAAGGCTCATGGGGATTGTAGTCCTGCATTCGAGTCTATTTTTTACATTTCTCCATTTGATTGTTTGCAAAAAAAATAATTTTTCCAAAGGATAATGAAAACATAATCAATTTAAAGATTATAATAATTTGAGGATAAGAGAAAGAAAAGAATAAAACCAATAATTACTGGACGCATTGACAGAAAGCCAGTTAGGGGACAGTCCCCTTTGGCATGAAAGTATGCATGCAAATAAATGTTCATTAACCACACCCAAAGTTCATTTTTGTGCAGCTTGTGGTCTGGAGGCTTCTTCATGATGGCTTCTTCAACAGTTCAGTTTCTGGATTCAGGGAAGTAGCATCTTCTTTACCTAAAATTCTTCTCAAAAGGAATTTAAACTTTGCAATTTAAATAATGATATTTTTTTACATTCAGCCCGTTAAGAGGGTGATATGAAAAAAAAAGGGATCACTTAGGGATGCATGGCTGAGGTATAAGGTATATGAATCAATTGGCAAGAGATATTAAAAAGACATCAGAAAAATCAAAAAGAAAAGAAAAATTTCTGGATGAAAATATAGACTATCAAAGTCTTATGTGTAAAAATTCCAAGTAAAAGAAAAATAAATGTATAACAGGTCCTTGAATCAGGGCCCAATCAAAATGATCTAAGCAATGAGGCATTTACCCAGTTAGTAGCCAGGACTACAGAAAAGTACCACACTATGAGAGGAAGAAAAGGAAGGGACCAGATTATAGAAGCCAAGTAGGAGCCAAGGTTTTGGGGATACTCGTCTGTGAGTATCTTCAGAGTGAGTGTGGACACAAGGAAAGCTTATTTCTTAACACATGTTAAACATAGTAACCTCCAGTCTTCACACTAGGTTCAAGACCTTTGTATTGGCCTAGAAGTGCATCAATCCATCCTGGATTGGCCTTTTTTTGGCTCTGTGCAATGGCTCTTGTGTGTATATCTTGTCCTGGAATCAGACAGAATCATTAAGGAAAGTCCCATAATTTATTTAAATAATTAGTGGCATTGTTTTTATAGTCACAAGCTTTTTGGACATGCATTAGCAAATGTATTTCAAACTTGTAGCACTGAAAAATAAAAAAGTTAAAGAAAATCTTAATGCTGGAGACATGTGCTTCAAATATAAAAAGGAGAGAAAAAATAATAAAAAACTGAAAAAGTATATTGCACATGCAAGAAAATATAATAATAAAAGAGATTTAAAAAATTCAAAAATATAGCTTATAATCATTGACACTCTGTGTCAGCTAAGAAAGTATAAAATGCAAGGCTTTCTCATCAAAAATGAGATCCATTTCCTCTAATATCTGGCCATGCTCACTGTGAGTAGAAGGCAAATGAATTGAACAAGGTTAACAATTCTTTCATTTTTAAAAATACAGTAGTACAAATATGTAGTTACCAAAATCCCCAAAATTCTCAATAGCCCAATTAATTACAATAGCAAACAAACACACTTTCATATTTCACATAAGTTGCTGTATGGCATTTTTAAAACCTATGAATTGATGGATATTTGTCACAATTTTTACAAACATAGCAATCTTTCAACCTTGGTAATAAACATATTTTTAAAACAAAGTAAAACTCATCTTGGGTTTAGAACATAATCAAGAAATCTATATATCATTCTGGTAGAAGTAAAATAGTGAGCTGAAGAGTATAAATAAAGGGGTGATCCTTTTTTGGAGGCTTTTAGGGATACAAATGCCCTGAGAATAACTGCCCAATTTCCATTCACATATTTAGAAATGTGGGAAGGTTGGGGGTTATAAAATGAATTTCACTTCAGCTAATGGGCCTTAGGGCAGGCAAAAATAACCAGATTGTTTAAAAAAATTCCAAAAATCATATTTAAAAAACCCTTAAAATCAAATCAGATATTTAGCACAATAAATTTTTCCAAGGTTGTTAATACAATTATAACCAGTTCTGAAGTCCATCTATCCTCAGCAAAATAGAAAAAGGCTGTTTTTTCATATATGGGCTTATTTACAATAATATTTGTTCAACATAGTTATAGGGGGAAAACAACAGAATTTCAAAACTCAGTACATTCAAAATAAATTCAATCAACCTTCAGTTCAAGCAGAATAATATTGAATCCAGTAATGTATGAACTTAAAATCACAAAGTTAAACCTTAAACAAAAAATGCAATAGAATACAGAGATTTTTATAAACCATTGGAGTTTGAAATGCCTTAGAATATAGCCTTTAGTCTTTAAAGTTCCTTGGGTGGATTTTTGTTTGTTTGTTTGTTTGTTTTTAATTATCCATTTAAATGTCTATTGTCCAAAGGTAGAGTAGTAAAGGCTGGCTATGGGGTTCAAGGGACCCGTCCAGGGCCCCATAGTGGGGAAGCATTGGAGGCCAGATTTTAAGGAGAGACCTCCCTTCTCTAGGCCTGGCTTCCAGTTCACTGGGCCACCCATTTTCCTCCCCAAAGTTAAAGTTGAATCTTTGGGCTGAGTCTGCTCCCAGACAGGAAGGTAAAATCAATGAAATTGCCAGAAGAGTCAAAAATCCTTTTAAACCATTGCTTTTTAGGTTTCTGTTTGAAAAGATCTGTTTCTTCTCTCTAGTCTTTTCTCTCTTTCCCCTCTCTGATCCCCCTGTGGCCAATACCCCCAGCCACGTGGAGTCTTAGCCTAAGGGAAAATTGCCCAGTCTCCTTTCCCTCTCATCTCTCCCCTCCGCCAACGTGGCCAATACTGTTACCAGCTGGTCGCAATGAGTCCTGAGCGATCTGCTCCAAGGATCTGGGTGATGAGCCAACTGGGGTCGTGCTAGTGGGTCTGGGGTGCAGAAATAGGCAGGCAGTGGGTGGGTGAGAGGCCAGGAGCTGGAGCGGCTGCAGGGGTGGGCAAGGCCAGGACCAGGTACCAGGTGAGGACGATCGGGGCTGCAGGCTGCAGGCAGGAAGCGACGGGCGGAGCCAGGTGGGGTGGGCAGCAGGTCCGGAGCCTGTAGCAGCCTTGCGAGGGTAGAAAACCTTGGCCAGAGAGATATGGCTCAAAAAAATTTTTTTTCTAGGTACTAGATATTAAAAGTTGAACTAAAGATCAGAAAAGAAATCAGAAGATTGAGATATTTTGTTTTCCCGAAGTGGTTACGCCAACTGTAAAGATTAAAATTTAGGGGAGACGGGGGCAGGTAGAAATTAGTTTCTTTCTGCAAGGAGTATTATATTTTTTTAGAGGTTTATTGAAGATTAAGGATTAAAGAAAATACAGGATAAGAGACACGTGTCCAGGCCATAGAGTGGCCTAGACACAACCTCACCTACATTATGAAAAAAGCCAGGCCTGGCCCAAAATGGAAGTCCCAGAGTCAAGAGCCCCTCAAAAGCCTTTGAATCAGCTTAAATACCTTCTCGATCTTGGCCCAGGTGAGATTACAAGGCATTCTGGGGAAGTGGAGCAAAGGCTCATGGGGATTGTAGTTCTGTATTCGAGTCTTATTTTTTACACATAGAAGGAATTCAGGCCTAAATAATTAGAAAAACATTAATTGTTCAATGCTAGGCTGAGCCAATATGATGAAAATGATTATTCTATCTAAATTAACTTACCTATTTAGTATCAATCAAGTTACTCAACATATTTTATAGACATAGAATAAATAATTAACAAAATTCATCTGGAAAAAACAAAATTAAAAGATTAACAATTGAATTAATGAAAAATATTATGGAAAGAAACCTAGTTGTAACAGGCCTCAAACTATAATATAATGTGGAAATTATCAAAATAATTTTGTATTGGTAAAGAATAAGAGGAGAGTATCAATAGAATAGGTTAGGAAATCAACTGACAGTATTAAATGAACAGAGTAACCTACTGTTCAATAAACCCAAAGATCCAAGTTTTGTGGGGAAGAACTCACTATTTGAAAAAAACTGCTGTGAAAATAGAAACCAGTATGACAGACAATAGAAATAGAACATCTCAAACCATATTCCTAGTTAAAGTCCAAATGGCTACTTTTTTTAGGAATAATGATGCCATTAACAAACTAGGGGAACATAAAAGAGTCTACCAGTCAGACTTATGGATGCGGGAAGGGATTGATCACTAAACAAGACAAAGAAAATATTATGAGAAATGAAATGGATAATTATGATTACATTAAATATATGTGTATATATTTATAATGCTCAATTGGGAAAGGCAACCCCAAGGGACTAATGATAAAAATGCTATCTAAAGCCAAAGAAGCAACTAATGAAGTCTGATTGCAGATTAAATCATGCAATTTTCAATTTGTTATTTTTTAAATTGATAATAGAAATTCAACCATAATAAGAAATTCAAATGTAGGTGTTTCCCCTTCTCTTTTCTTATTCTCAATTTTAGTGTGGTATTATTTAGACTATATCCCACTGACTCTAATTTTCTCTACATTAAGTCTGAGGGGATTTGGGTTGTGAGCTTCATTAGGAAAGGGAAAATTTATAACAATGACATCATGTATTCCTTGATACATCAATCCTACTACATGTATTTTTAATTGTTTACTTGCTCAAATATTAAATTTAATATTCATTTTAAAATTTAAACAATTATTTAAATATTAAATTTAATAATTAAAAATCCAAATAATTATAATGATAAGCCTTTTCATTTGAAATTATTGATCTTTAGAATATTTTGTTCTTTTGTTTTAGAAATTGTTTAAAATGTTTTCAATATATATAATTTTGACTATTACTTGACAAAGATTTCATTATGCATTTTCAGCTGTCATCAAGTATCATAAATGTTAACTACTGAATGTATGTGTCTTACAGAAATTTCAAACTTTTGTCTGATTAAGTTTGTATCTCATTTTTACATTTGTAAGATATAGATTTCTGTTGTAATGACGGGGAGTAGGACAAAAGAACCCTTGAGGGAAAGGGAACGTTGAGAGCTCTACAGGGGCATGAGGCAGGAACAACAGTTGGAAACTGGACAAGGACTTCTGGGAAATTCTTCTGAGGAGGGGGTCTTGAGTGCAGAGACAGAGAAGGGAGTGGAAGGAAGAGCTGTTTCATTTCAAGATACCTTTGGGGATTTCTGTCACTGACAGAAATCTTAACATCTCTGGTTCCTGTTAACAAACCTAATTTCTCTGAAGACTTTCATTCCATGAACTATTGAGATAATGGAATCAAATCAGTGAGCAGTGTTCTCTCCCCTTTTCTACCTCTCCCCTGCCTATAAGAAAACATTTTACTTCAATAATTAGATTATTTAGAAAAAGATTTAGGGTGCCCTAGAACCCCTCTAACTTCTACATTTACCCCAATAACAATTAAATAAAAATAAGCAGTCGGATAGCAATTTCAAATTTGTTTATTCATATCAAGGGAATAAGCTCATTGGTAGACTCCATTTTGCTGCCAGTCTTCAATAAGACATTAGGGGGAGGCTTGTGAGTGCTGCAAAGTAGCTCATAGTCAGATTGGGATCCCACATACCTCTTTCTGTGGGGAAGACTTCCATGCTGCCTTTGAGGGCTAGCAAGGCCATCAAGAGACAATCCTTTGCCAAGGGGAGATCTCCACTGCGTCTCCCTCAAGTAATTTGGGAACTCTGAGAGGGGGTAGTGAGGTAAGACATTTTCATCAATCCTTTCCTCACTGCCTTCAACCCTTATTTCTCCATCTAAGGAGTGAGACTCCCCCCAAAATTACAGTTATTTATTGAAGGCAATTTCTTCCAGATAAGCCCTCTTCACAAGTCATAACATCAGTTAACAAAAATACTTGGAACATTTTTACCTTATACTCAATAATTAACCTTAACTCATTTAGTGAATAAAATAATTTCATTCAATTTCAAATTAATTTGAAGAACAATATCTAGCAGTTGGCACTTTTTACTTTTTAATTGCTTTTTCATGGAGATATATCTAAATCTAAACATTTATATCTATAAATATAATTATAAATATTAAAAATAGGGCTCAAAAGTTATATTTTTATTTGGTTGTATAATAATACATATTCACAAAGATATGATATGCCATTTCATGCCATGCCCTGTCAAATAATATTTTAATATATTAAGTATGTTACTTAATATATATTGCATATTTACACATCATATACACATATATACACTATGTACACAGATTACATCCTATCATGTATTATATTGTTTCATGTAATATATCATGTCTTATCATATCATGTTAGATTATTACATATATATGGAATAGACAAAGTGACACTGAAAATGTCAAATATAGAATTTGGTATATCACGAATTTTTCAGGTTTATAACTGGCTGTGTAGGCAGTGATGATATCCTTTGAGGAAAGAAAAAAAAACATATGGGCCCTCTGCACTGAAATTTGGTGTAGTGAGGAATACCACTCACTTACAATAATTTATGGTTATTTTGTCATCTTCCTTCATATATCATAATATAATATGAAAACAACATTATGTATTATTTTAAAGCACTAATTGACTTTTTACAAGAACCAAGAAATCCCCAATTGCAACTCCTACCACTTATCATTGCATATTGATATTTTTATGTGTTGAAATAACATTACTATATTTTAAGCCATTTATTTAATAATTATACAGGGATGAACAAAATATATTCACAACTTTAAAGATTAGAAAAAAATGAGAACAAACTAAAAATGTGGGTAGAAAAAACTAAAAAATATATTTGAATTTGTTTTTTGTCAAATTTGAGGAAAAAAGCACCTAAATTAATTATTAAAATGAAAATATTGAAAAGAGATATATTGAAAAGAGAAATTATATACTTCTATGATCTTTAATTGGAAATGAATGATCTTAAAAATCTTCATATTGATCTACCACTATGAAAACTGGATATTAACTACTAACTCATAGAGTAGTAGAATTGTACATAGAGAATATTTTTTTCTATAAACCTTTTAAATGACTCCTTTGCCTTTGGAAATTTTAAAATTAAAATAACATAATGAACATAATATCACTAAAAAGATTTTAATTAAGTTTGCTACATAAAGATAGGGTAAAGATCAAGACTAATCCAATTTTTAAACTATGTTTCATTCCATGCTTTTTCTCACATTGACACTTGATCAGATTAAGGAGCATTGTAGAAAATTAAAATAACAATAACTATCAGAAAAACATACTTATAAAATGCTTAATTATGTATTGCACAAAATTAATGACACTTGTTCCATGAAATGAAATCACATAAACACTTGCCCTCTAGAAGCTTGCAATTAAAGATATAAAATTGCATTTATATATTAGACTGATTATTTATATCAGTATAAAAAAGAATCATGTAATGAGGTAAAATAAAGCAGTCTCAGAAGTTCTCCTACAAAAAGAAATTTCTTTTCATATTTTAAAATCATAATAGATTTCTTGATAAATGAATCCACAGAGATAACTGTTCAACTACCATATGAAAATAAACATCAAGTGAAGCATAAAACAGGGAGATGTATGCTGGAAAAAGCATTTGAGAAATTCCAGTGCTTTCAACAATCCCAAGCTGTTTCCCTGCATGCAAGTTCACCTTTTTTTTTAACTCAAATGTTCTCCTCATAATGTTTTATTATTATTAATATTGTAATACTACATATACAAGAATCAAAATTGGATGTCCAAAGACAATAGAAAGATTGTGCATGCCAATAGGTTGCAAGATACAAAAATTTTGGGGGGGGAATTTTATTTAATTAGTAAATTTAGAATATTTTCCATGGTTACAAGAATCATGTTCTTTCTCTCCCTTCCCCCCAACCATCCTCCCATAGAAGATGCACAATTCCACTGGGTTTTACATGTGTCGTTGATCAAGACCTATTTCCCTATTGTTGATATTTGCACTTACGGTGATCATTTAGAGTCTATATCCCCAACCACATCCTTTTGACCCATGTATTCAAGCAGTTGTTTTTCTTCAGTGTTTTTACTCCCACAGTGTTTCCTCTGAATGTGGATAGTGGTTTTTCTAATAGATTCCTCCAAGTTGTTCAGGATCATTGCATTACCACTAATGGAGAAATCCATTACATTCAATTGTACCACAGTGTATCAGTCTCTGTGTACAGTGTTTTTCCTGGTTCTGGTCCTCTGACTGCATCAGTTCCTGGAGGTTGTTCCAGTCCTCATGGAATTCCTCCACTTTATTATTCCTTTGAGCACAATAGTATTCCATCACCAAATATACCACAATTTGTTTAGCCATTCCCCAATTGAAGGGCATCCCCTCATTTTCCAATTTTTTTGCCACCACAAAGACCTCAGCTATGAATATTCTTGTACATGTCTTTTTCCTTATTATCTCTCTGGGGTACAAACCCAGCAGTGCTATGGCTGGATCAAAGGACAGACAGTCTTTTATCACCCTTTGGGCATAGTTCCAAATTGCTCTCCAGAATGTTTGGATCAATTCACAACTCCACCAGCAATGCATTAATGCCCCAACTTTGCCACATCCCCTCCAGCATTCATTAATTTCCTTTGTTGTAATGTTAGCCAATCTGCTAGGTGTGAGGTAGTACCTCAGAGTTGTTTTGATCTGCATTTTTCTGATTATAAGAGATTTAGAACACTTTTTCATGTGCTTATTAATAGTATTGATTTCTTTATCTGAATATTGCCTATTTATGTCCCTTGCCCATTTATCAGTTGAGAAATGGCTTGATTTTTTGTACAATTGATTTAGCTCCTTATAAATTTGAGTATTTAGCCCTTTGTCAAAGGTTTTTCTTATGAAGATTTCCCCCAATTTGTTGCTTCTCTTCTAATTTTGGTTGCATTGGTTCCGTTTGTACAAAAACTTTTTGATTTAATATAATCAAAATTATTTATTTTACATTTTGTAATTTTTTTCTAACTCTTGTTTGGTCTTAAAATCTTTCCTTTCCCAAAGATCTGACAAGTATACTATTCTGTGTTCACCTGATTTACTTACTTATAATTTCCTTCTTTCTATTTGTCATTCACCCATTCTGAGTTTATCTTTGTGTAGGGAGTGAGATGTTGATCTAAACATAATCTCCCCCTTATTATTATCCAATTTTCCAAACAGTTTTTGTCAAATAGTGTGTTTCCCCCCCCCCCCCCAAAGCTAGGACCTTTGGGCTTCTTATGAACTGTCTTGCTGAAGTCATTTACCCTTAGTCTATTCCATTGGTCCTCCTTTCTGTCTCTTAGTCAGTACCATGTTGTTTTGATGACTGCTGCTTTATAGTATAGTTTAAGATCTGGTACTGCTATGCAACCTTCCTTCACATCTTTTTTTAAAATTATTTCCCTTGATATTCTTAATCTTTTGTTCTTCCAAATGAACTTTGTTATATTTTTTTCTAATTTAGTAAAAATGTTTCTTGATAGTTCGATGGGCATGGCATTAAATAAGTAAATAAGTTTGGGTAGGAGTGTTATTTTTGTTATGTTAGCTCATCTTACCAATGAACAATTAATGTTTTTCTAATTACTTAAATCTAATTTTAATTGTGTGGAAAGTGTTTTGTGGTTGTGTTTATATAGTCTCTGTGTTTGTCTTGGCAGACAGTTTCCTAAATATTTTACATTGTCTTGGGTGATTTTAAATGGAATTTCTCTTTCTAACTCTTGCTGCTGAGATAGGGTGAAATATATAGAAATGCTAATGATTTATGTGGGTTTATTTTGTAACCTGTAACTGCTAAAGTTGTTGATTATTTTCACTAGCTTTTTAGTTGATTCTCTAGGATTCTTTAAGTAGACCATCATATCATCTGCAAAGAGTGATAACTTGGTCTATTCATTGCCCATTTTAATACCTTCAATTTATTTTTCTTCTCTAATTGCTACTGCTAGTGTTTCTAGTACAATATTAAATAAGAGAAGTGATAATGGGCATCCTTCTTTCACTCCTCTAATTGGGAAGGCTTCTAGTTTATCCCCATTGCAGATAATGTTTGCTGATGGTTTTAGATATATACTGTTTATTATTTTTAGGAACAGACCTTCTATTCCTATATTTTTTAGTGTTTTCAGTAGGAATGAGTGTTGTATTTTGCCAAAGGCTTTTTCTGCATCTATTGAGAAAATCATGTAATTTTTGTTAGTTTGCTTGTTGATATGTTCAATTATGTGGATGGTTTTCCTAATATTGAACCATCCTTGCATTCCTGGTATAAATCCCACTGATTATAATAAATAACCCTCCTGGTCACTTGTTGGAGTCTTTTTGCTGGTATTCAATTTAAGATTTTTGCATCTATGTTCATTATGTAGATTAGTCTGTAGTTTTCTTTCTCTGCTTTTGATCTACCTGACTTTGGAATCAGTACCATATTTGTGTCATAAAAGGTATTTGGTAGAACTCCTTTGCTTATTGTGTCAAATAATTTGTATAATATTGGGATTAGTTGTTCTTTTAATGTTTGTGAATCCATGTGGTCTTGGGGATTTTTTCTTAGGGAGTTCTTTGATGACTTGTTCAATTTCTTTTTCTGATATGGGATAATTTAGGTATTCTATTGCTTCTTTTGTTAATCTAAGCAATTTATATTTTTGTAAATAATCATCCATATCACCTAGATTGCCATATTTATTGCCATATAATTGGGAAAAATAGTTTTTAATGATTTCCTTAATTTCCTCTTTATTAGAGGTGAGGTCTCCCTTTTCAACTTGTATACTGTTAATTTGGTTTTCTTCTTTCCTTTATTAAATTATATTGACTAATACTTTGGCTATTTTATTTGTTTTTTCAAAGTGCTAACTTCTAGTCTCATTTATTAATTCAATTGTTCTTTCACTTTCAATTTTATTAATTTCTCCCTTAATTTTTAACATCTCTAATTTAATTTTCATCTGAGGATTTTTAATTTGTTCACTTGCTAGGTTTTTTTTCATTTGCATGCCCAATTCACTGACCTCTGCCCTCCCTAATTTGTTAATATATGAACTCAAGGATATATATTTCCCCCTGAGTACTTCTTTGACTTCATCTCATAGTTTTTGAAAGGATATCTCATCGTTGTTATTACTTTCTTCAATGTAATTATTAATTGTTTCTATGATTTGTTCTTTAACTTATTTTGGAGAATCATTTTATTTAATTTCTAATTGATTTTTTATTTGCCTCTTAATGTACCCTTACAAATTATTATTTTTATTGCATTAGGATTAGGTTTATTTTATTATTTCTCCTGTTTTGAACTTGTTTGCAATGTTTTTTATGCCCTAGTACATGGTCAATCTTTGTGAATGCACTATGTGCTGCTGAAAAAAATGTGTATTCCTTTTTGTCCCTGTTTTTCTCCACATATCTATTAACTCTAATTTTTCTAAGATTTCATTCACTTCTCTTAACTCTTGTACTTATTTTTTAGTTTGATTTATCTAGATCTGATAAAGGAATGTTCAGGCATCCCACTACTACTATCTATTTCATCCTTGAGTTCCACTAGTTTCTCCTTTATAAATATGAATACTCTACCATTTGTTGCATATATGTTGAGTACTGATATTTCCTCATTGTCTATACTGCCTTTTATCAGGATGTAATTTCCTTCAGTATATCTTTTAAATAGATTTGTTTTTACTTTGGCTTTGTCAGATATCATGATTTTGACTCCTGCCTTCTTTTTCTTACTTGTTGCCCAATAGATTTTGCGCCATCCACTTACCTTTACCTTGCATGTCTATCTGCCTCATATGTGTTTCTTATAGACAACATATGGTAGGATTTCAATTTCTAATCCACTCTGCTATTTGCTTCTGTTTTATGGTTGAGTTCATTCCATTCACATTCAGAGATATGATTACCAACTGTGTATTTCCCAACGTTTTGATTTCTACTGCTAGTCCTTCCCTCTCTTCTTTCACTATTTCCTTCTATACCAGTGGTTTACTTTTAATCATTTTCCCTAATTCCCAACCTTATTTTGTTTCCCTTCTCCCCCTCCCTTCTTATTCTCCTCTTTTTTTTTTCTTTAGGGTCTTTTTAAACTACCCCCACACTCTTCCTCCTTTGTATTGCTTCCCTCCCCTCCAGGCCATTTGTTACCCTTCTTCTTCTCTATAGGGTGAGAAAGAATTCTCTGCCCCAATGGATCTGATTGTTCTCTTTATTCTTCCAGTGTATTGGTGTTCTCCCCCACTCCCACCATGCATTTCTTTATGAAATATAAATTCATCCCATTTTGTCTCTTTTCTTATTTCTCTTAGTATTAACCTCTTTTTATCTCGTCATATATATATATATATATATATATATATATATATATATATATATATATATATACATTTCATCCTATGCAGTTTGTCATCATTCACTCTAAGAATATTTTAGCTAACCAGGTAATAATAACAATATTTCAGAGTTACCAATATATATTTTCTTATAGGAATACAAATAACTTTATCTCATTGGGTCCCTGAAAAAAGTGTTTTGTTTTGTTTTGTTTTCCCCCTTAACTACCTTTTAGTGATTCTTTTGAGTTGATGTTTGGACAACAAATTTTCTATTTGTCTGGTCTTTTCTTTATGAATGCTTGGAAGTCTTCTATTTCACAAAATACTTGTAATAATAATCCATGCACAAGAAATTGTACATTGAATTGTACCCTTGGAAAAGGAGGTGTGTTGGTCATGAGAGCAACAAAAATGGGAAAGAAGCCATAGTTCTGGGCTCATTTTAGTAACAACTGACATTTACACAATGCTTCAAATTTTGAAAAGGACTTTAAAATTTTATCTCAATTTGAGGATTACAACATCATATTTTTATCCTCACTTTACAACTGAACAAATTGAGATTTAGAAAACTGAAGGGGCTTACTTGTGGTAATATTGCTAATCAGTATGAGAGGAGTCTTAAACTCATATATTCTAGACATGAAGGCCACCAATCTCTCCAGTATGCTATTCAGTGATAACTACAAATTGTAGGAAAGAATAAACAGGTTTCCAGTCTTTTGAAGATCTGTGGAAGAATATGGAGGGAAAAAATTATAAAAAGAAGACATGGGTGGGTTATGATTTACACTGATAAATGAATGAATAAACCTTCTATTAAGTACTTTCTATGTGCAAAGCACTGTGCTATGTGCTGGGGATGGAAATGGAAAAGTAAGACAGTTCCTTATGTCAAGGAACTCAAATTCTAATGTAGGAGATGACCACTAATGAAGGATTCAGTTCCATATGAAATGCAAAGGTCCAGTAATCTTTAGAGTGAATCATATAGTACTATCTATTTTTCATGTTATTTCTCCATCAGCATTTATAGGGAGATGGTATTCAAGACTATAGTTTGATTTGCCTGCTATATCAATGAAATCATATCTTTTTGAAATTCTGAGGTATTAAAGAATTTTTTCTAAAATACAGAATCAGTCTGGTACTGATTAAGATATTAAGAAATAGAAAGGTAGAGCAATGCAAAAATAGATCAGAACAGATTAGATACACAACATAAAGGGGTAAATGATGTTAGCAATTAGAATTTTACAAACTCAATGAACCCAGCTTTTGGAATGGGAGCTCACTACTTAACAAAGCTGCTGGGAAAATTGGAAAATAGTATCTCTGAAACTAGGTATAGACCAATATTTCACACCACGTACCAAGATAAGGTAAAAATTGGTATATAATTTAGATATAAAGATACCATAACTATGTTAGGAGAGTAAAGAAGAGTTTACCTTATAGATTTTGGGGGAAGGAAAGAATTTATGAACAAACAAGGGATAGAGAACAACATTATAAGATATACAGTGAATAATTTTGATCATATTAAATTTAAAAGCTTTAGTACAAACAAAATTAATGTAATCAAGTTTAATGGGGAAACAATAAACTGAGAAAAAATTATAAGAAATTTCTCTGATAAAGGCCCAATTTCCCAAATTTAAAGAGAAATAAGTCAAGTTTATAGGACTACAAGTCATTCCCCAATTGACAAATGGTCAAAAGATATGAACAAGCAATATTCAGAAGAAGAAATCAATGCCATCAGTAATCAAATAAAATGTTCTAAAACACTCTTAATTAGAGAAATGCAAATTAAAACAATGCTAGGGCACCACCTCAAACCTAATAATACTCAAAGGGCTATAAAATTGTGCATACCCTTTGATCCTGTATTGCCACTACAGGAACTGTATATCAAAGAGATAATATAAAGAAGGGAAAGGATACAATTGTACACGAATACTTAATGCTGCTCCTTTTGTTGTGGCAAAGAATTGGAAATTAAGGGAATGTCCATCAGTTGGGGAATGACTGAACAAATAGTGGAATATTTTGTTGATGGAATACTATTCAGCTATAAGAAATAATAAGCAAGATAATTTCATAAAAAGCTGTAAATATCTGCATGGACTGATGCAGAGCAAAATAAACAGAACCTGGAGACAAAGCACATAGTAGCAACAATATTGTACAATGATTATCTGTGAAAATTTGGCTACTCTTTGCAAGGAATTGATCTTGGACAATTCAGAAAGACTTATGATGGGGAATGCTATTCACATCTAGAGAAAGAACTGTTGGAGTTTGGATAGATGCAGATCAAGGCATACTACCTTTCACATCAATGTATTTATGGTTTATATAGGGGTTTTGGTGATGTATGAGTGTGCTTTTACAACAATGACTAATATGGAAGTGTGTTTTGCATGATAATAAAATATTTTCTTTAATTAGAGAATCTAATGGTTGAGATAAATGTCATGAGTCATTCATATATATAGGGATCACTTGTAAACTATCTAGTTATCCTGATATTTCTTGAATACTTTCATTAATGGAACTATTGTCACTTCATTAGAGAATCTATTTAATTATTGAACAATCTAATTTCTTAAGAGTTCTTTCTGGCTAGAAAAAATGACAAAATGTAAAATCAATAATTTTGATTACATCAAATTTAAAAGGTTTCATACAAACAAAACTAATGCATCCAAAATTAGAAGGGAAGCAACAAATTAGGAAACAATCTTCATTAGAAAAACCTCCGACAAAGGTCTAATTACTCAAATCTATAAAAAACTAAACCAATTGTACAAAAAATCAAGCCATTCTCCAATTGATAAATGGGTAATGGACATGAATAGGCAATTTTCATTAAAAGAAATCAAAACTATTAATAAGCACATGAAAAAGTGCTCTAAATCTCTAATAATCAGAGAAATGCAAATCAAAACAACTCTGAGGTACTACCTCACACCTAGAAGATTGGCTAACATTACAACAAGGGAAAGTAATGAATGCTGGGGCGGGTGTGGCAAAGTTGAGACATTAATGCATTGCTGGTGGACTTGTGAATTGATCCAAACATTCTGGAGGGCAATTTGGAACTATGCCTAAAGGGAGATAAAAGACTGTCTGTCCTTTGATCCAGCCATAGCACTGCTGGGTTTGTACCCCAGAGAGATAATAAGGAAAAAGACTCATACAAGAATATTCATAGCTGAGGTCTTTGTGGTGGCAAAAAATTGGAAAATGAGGGGATGCCCTTCAATTGGGGAATGGCTGAACAAATTGTGGTATATGTTGGTGATGGAATACTATTGTGCTCAAAGGAAAAATAAAGTGGAGGAATTCCATGGAGACTGGAACAACCTCAGGAAGTGATGCAGTGAGAGGACCAGAACCAGGAAAACACTGTACACAGAGACTGATACACTGTGGTACAATCGAATGTAATGGATTTCTCCATTAGTGGTAATGCAATGCTCCTGAACAACTTGGAGGAATCTATTAGAAAAACCACTATCCACATTCAGAGGAAACACTGTGGGAGTAAAAACACTGAAGAAAAACAACTGCTTGAATACATGGATCAAAGGGATATGGTTGGGGATATAGACTCTAAATGGAAAAAGGTTCTGATCAAGGACACAAGTAATACCCAATGAAATTGCACATCAGCTGTGGGAATGGTGGGTGGAGGGGAGGTAGGGAAATAAAGTGAATATTGTAACCAAGAATATAATATAAAATAAAATTTAGAAAAGGGAGTTCTTTCTAATTGTGAGATTAAATTATTCTTTTATTACTTCTGTCTACTGGTTCTAAAGTGTTACTGTTTTTATAAGAACAGAGAACAAGTTTGCTTATAGTTCTATATAACAAGTTCAGATACTTACAGATAACTCTTATGTGTTTGTAACTCTTCTGGCATATGAAATATTGTTTTTTTATTTTATTTATTTTTCTTACATTAAAGTTCCCAGAGGATATATGCTATATATTACATGTTATTCATGTAACAGAGTTGAACCTCAGAATATAATTATAGACAATAAGGTGTGCTGGCAAGAACAATATCCTTTCCATTCCATCTTCTATGCCTTGGGACAAAGCTGACATCTCAGGTTCTTCCTACCTCCTTAGGGGTGGGAGGTGTAGAATATGATCTTTCCTTCAATCACAACCCACTTCTCACTACTCCCTTTCTCTATGGAGATTTAATCAATTTTAGCCTGTTATAATGATTAGTTTATATTTTAGCCTAGGGACAAAATAATGGGCCTCACATATATACAATCCTATTCTCTGGTATTTAACAGAGGTTTTATCAGATGAAAAATTTGCATCAAAATAACACAGAGCCCTTCCTTGAGAAAATTCCCAATATTCAGGCAGAGGTCTAGCTCTCTGCACTAACTTAAAGTTATGTCCATTTCTAGGTAAACCTTTATGTCTGAGTCAAAAGTTAAATGATAGGAATTAAAATTTAGGAAACAGGGATTATTAAGATAAAAGAAGTGTGCAGCATACTTTACACTGTTTATTAATGGATGGATGTGGAGAGGAAAAATTGGAGAAAAACTGAACCTTTTCTCAAGTTATGTTATTTTCAGTCTTCTGCTTTGAGATGTCAGCATGAAGCTAATAATTAGTATTATTTAACAATAGGGAACATTTATAGAACTGTGTACCAGGCTAGGTGCTTTATAATTACTATCTCATTTTATCTTTGCAATAAACCTCAGAGGTAACTGCCATTTTTATACCCATTTTGCAAAAGAAGAAACTAGGCAAACAGAGATTAAGTGACTTGTTTAGGGTCCCATAACTAGTAAGTATTTGAGGACAAATTTGAACTCAATTTTTTTTTTTTACTCCAGGACCACTGCCTAATGCCCAGATTCAGACTTCTTCCATTCTTTCTTAGGAAGTTGATTGCATTTTTTAGCATAAGACCATTGGAATTGTTTTGGATCATTGGATTGCTGAAAATAACTAAGTTGTTCACAGTTGTTCATTGTATGGTATTCTTGTCATTTTGTGCAATGGTCTTCTGGTTCTGTTTATTTCACTCTGCTTTAGTTACTGTAAAATTTTCCTTGTTTTTCTGAGCTCTTCCTATTTATTATTTCTTACAGAATAATAGTATTCCATTAGTCACAATCCTTACCTTCTGTTTTAGAATCAATACTGGGTATTGTTTATAAGGCAGAAGAGCAAAAAGGTCTAGGAATGGGGGTTAAGTGACTCACCCAGGGTCGCATGGCTAGGAAGTATCTGAGGCCAAATTTGAATTCAGGTCTTTCTGACTTCAGGCCTAACACCTTCACTATCCACTGAACAGCCTCGCTTCCTGCCTCAAAAAGTAAGAGATCCCAGTTTTTAGAAGCTAGATTATTTAGCAAACTCACTCTGAATTGGACTCTGTAATGAAAAGGCCTCATTTTTTAGGTGCAACAAAATGGAAAATTTCTGCTAAGGGGAAGCTAACATCATTAACAAGCCTCTGTGCTTTAAAGACATTAAAGATTGCCTTCACTTCTAGGGAATCATATTTGGATACTGATTTCCTATCCCTCCTTCATGGCACTTTGTTGTCTCCTACCACTTTGGAATGAAACTTCTGAATGGATTCAGGGAAATTGCTTAGCCTTGGGAAGCTAATTAGCACTTTATTTTTCTTCTATTCCCAGAGTCTTATAATTCTGAAAGGTCCCAGACTGTTAGATCCAGAGGAAGTAGTGAAGTCTACAAAAATAAACAGAATATGAGCTTGATCTAAAGCAATTATTAAGCCAATCTAGGTCTCAGATGACATAACTCTGGATTAAGAAGGGCTGCTTCTTAAAGGACATTATTTTACTCCAAGCCTTATTCTCTAATCACAAATGGCAAAAGAAGGCTCATTCTGAATGTCTCCCAGTCATTCCTATCTTCAATTTATATACATTAGGAACCTTAACTAGCCCATTTCAAAGAAAACTCTTAGTCATTACGTATTCTGCATATCAAAATTCCAAGGGGACTTTTTGTTGGTTTGTTTCTGGGGACAGAAATCAGTCCTGAGTGCCTAACTCACATGGGAGGTATCTTGGGTCTATGCTGCAAAACCTTGGGATTTGCCTCGAGAATGTATGCAAAGGGTGGGCTCATATCCATTGTGAGATATTGAACCACATCTTTATTCCTCAATACACTTTAAAATAACACTCTTCCCTATGCCACCTCAGTCTCCAAGGAGAGTGAGTTCATTCAGCACCATTTATGCATAACATTGATCCTACCAATTTCATGCCCAGAAACAACACAACTGACAGATGAGTCCTCATATAAGCTACCACTGGGCTAGATTCTGAATTTATTCCTTCTATTCATAGTATCAATTCTGAGCTGCCTGAAAAATCTGGCCTAACTGGCCCAGATTCCTTAAGACTTGATTTCCTAACCTTTAGAATTTAAAAGTCTGGAGGTTCCAGATTAATCTCTGTGAACTATAAAAATAAACAAGGCAAGCAAAACACTAAAATGTGTTTCACAAGATTGCATCAACTTGGAAGAGTAGAAAACTTACAGCCTCTCCCTTTACTGTATTATCTGGTTCAATGTGGCATAAATGCCTCTCTATTTGTGTGATGGGTAGGTTGTAGGGATATGAAAAGGAAGATAATAAAAATAAAGCAATATAAATTATCTTCAACTTTGATACTGTTCATTTGATTCTCTTATTTATTTTTTTATGTTACCCAAATACTTTATCTATTTTACTTGTTTTTTCAAAGTATCAGCTCCTAGTCTTACTTATTAGTTTAATAGTTCTTTTATTTTCAATTTTGATCAATAATGACTTCTCACACCTCTTTATGTTATATAATATCCCAATTTTATTTCTCTCTTCCCTTTTCTCTCAGTGCAACCCTCTCCCCCCTTGATTTTTTATATATCATTCATATGCATACATATCACTCATACATATTTCATAATATCACATTTATAAATATGACAACATATCATGACAATAAACTTACTTCCCCTTTCTCTTTCTGGGTAAATTCTTTCTAATTTCTCTACTACTAAGAGTAATTTTTGAGCATTATAGGGATCCCCTTGCCACATAGACATATAAACATTTTTACCTTAATGATTTCTTTACATTTTCTCTTTCTTATTTACCATTTGGGGCTTCTCTTATGTCTCATGATTGGACTTCAGATTTTTTGGCTAGATCTGGTGACTAAGGTGGCAGAGAAGACCAAAACAAAAACCTAGAAGATAATGAGGAAAAAAAGCTACAAATCCTTTAAGAAAAATTCTTATTAGATACAAACCAACCAAAAATACTTGAAAGAGTTAAAGAGAAAGACAAGATTAGTGGAGGAAAATTTAGGAAAATGTGAGTTTGATACAATAAAATTCTGAAAAAAATATAATTAACAGTTTGGTAAAAGAGACACAAAAAATACTAAAGAAGATGCCATTAAAAAAAGAATTAGCCTAATGGAAAAAGAGGCACAGAATTCATTGAAGAAAAGAACTTTTTAAAAAGCAGAATAGGCCAAATAAAAAAAGAAGTATAGAAATTCACAGAATACAATAATTTTTTTTTTGGAAGGGGGAAGTGGAAGTTATTGACTCTGCAAGACTACTGACCTGGAAAACTGATTAAGGAGAGATATTTAAGAATTTTTGACTCCCTGAATATCATATTTCAAGAAATTATCAAGGAAAAGACCCTTATATCTTATATACAGAGAATAAAATAGAAATTGCAAGAATCCCTTGAAAGAATTCCAACATGATAAATCCCAGGAAATTTCTAGCCAAATTCTACACACCTAGGTAGAAATACTTTAAGCAGTCAGGGAAAAAATCATCCAAATATTGGAGTGCCACAATTATGATCCCAAACGATTTATCAGCTTCTACTTTACAGAGGAAGGGGACTTGAATATATTCCAGAGATCAAAGCTAGGATTACAATCAAGAGAAAGAGAAAATACAGCAACTCTGAGCAAGCACCTCACACTCATCAGAAATTAAAAATGCTTGAGGAATAGGGAAAATAGGTAGAGTAATAAACCACTGATGAAGTTGTAAATTGGTCCAATCATTCTGGAGAACAATTTGGAATTATGCCAAAAGGACTACTAAACTAATACTCTTTGACACAGAAATACCACTATTACGTTTGTACTGAAAACATGGTCAAAGGAAAAGGAAAAGGACCTGTATCTACAAAAAAAATATATTCTTTGTATCTCTTTTTGTAGTGGCAAAGAATTGGATATTGATGAGATCTTCATCAGTTGGAGAATGGCAGAATAAGTTGTCATATGATTTTGATGGAATACTATTTTGCCTTAAGAAATAATTAGTGAAGTTTCAGAAAAAAAAAATCAAAAACCATGGCAATACTATATGAACTGATGCAAAGTGAAGTGAGAAGAACCAGTAGATTATTGTGCAAAGTAATAGCAATGTTGTAATAATGATCAACTGTGAAAGAGTTTGCTACTCTGTTCAATACAATGTTCCATGGAAATTCCAAAAGATTTGTGATGAGGCAATGTTGTCCACCACCAGAGAGAGAAATGGTGAACTTGGTGCAAATTGAAGTTTATCTTTGTCCTTTCTATATTTTCTTATATTAAGGAATATCTTTTACATGATTACACATATAAAAGTAATATAATTTTGCTTGTCTTGTCAGTGGGTTGGAAAAAATTGAGGAAGAGAGGGAAATAATTTTAAACTTAAAATTTACAATTTTACAAAGAAAATACTTTGAAAAATAAATACCTAATAAAAATTAAATAAAATTATACGAATAAAATATAATGAAATATCATTTCACAGTATCAAATGTCAATTGGATTGCTTTAGAGAAACCTGGCAAGACTTGTACAAATTGATTTAGATAGAAATGAGCAAAAGCAAGAGAACATTTGATACCATAAAAATAGCATTATAAAGAAAAATATGTTGGAATGCCTTCTGAATACTAATTATTTCAATGAATAACCATAAAACTATATAAAAATGGTAAAGTATGATATCCTTCTACTGAGAAAAGGATTATAGGTTCAAAGAGTACATTAGCTATACATGTAGGTGTAATTTCAAATGTCTGAAAATTTTTCTTGATTCTTCACATATAATGAGGATTATAATTATATTCTTATCTTTTTATTTCATTTGGGAGTAGAATGGATTAGTTCAGGGTAATTAAAGACAGTTTTGCCAAAATAACCACCACCCCCCCCCAAAAAAGCAAAGAGAAGTCAAAGGGAATCAATTAACTTTTTCTACAAATGATTAGAAGAAAAAAATTTTTTTTCAAGAGGACTGTCTAAATAAAGACAGAGTTTACTACCTTCAATATAAGGGAAGAAACCATCTGATTTTCTGAAGAATGTGGAAAGATTACTAAAAATTTGGTAGTGAGATGGATAATGAAATTGGGATATGTTGATGAGATTAGGCCAGTTCAGCAAACAAGAATCTATATCACAAAGATCTGATATTGAGGGAGACAAGAAATGGTTATAAGCTTTTGAAAAAGGATTAAATTTGATTGAGAATAGGTCTGTTCCTTCAGAGTGCTTTAAATAAGAAAAGGTAAGTTCAGTTGCTCATAAAGCATTCTACTTAGAATAGAAGACATGATATTATTGACTGGTGAGAATGAAACATCAAACAAAATTATTTTATTTAGAGAAGTCAAGAGAACCATAGGTCACAAAAGTCTGATGCAAAATTGCTAACAGATAACATCAAAAAGGGGGGATGGAGGTAGATATCTTTTGTTATAAATATGCTGTAGACACCCAAACACATATTGTGTATACTCAGGAGGAAAACCAAGCATTAATTTAGAAGAAGCTGAATGGCTTTGAACTGCTCTTAGGATTTAGGGATATATGCAAGAAGATCACCTTTGACTGAAAAGATGCTATATCTGACATGTTCATTGGTCAATTTTTGATTCATTCTGCTGAGAACCAAAGAAGGAAGTGTGGCATAATGAGAAAACATTGGCTTTAGTAGCAGAGATGTTGATTCAAATCCTGCCTCAGTGGCATATTCCCTCTCTGATCTTGGACATATCTCTTAACATCCCCAGTGAATGAGTTACTTTATATATTTCATACACATATAACAAAGGAGTCAAACTATGTAACCTCAAAAATCCTTTTCTACATCTATAATCCTATGGTGTGAACTCATATAGATATGATGGTGAATATTAAAAATACAGCATCTTCCTTTAATCTCAACAACATATCTATGTAATCATTGTTTTACACTCATTCTATGAGAAACATTTGATAATTTGATAAATATATCTTTACAGCTTTGGAAATGGCTGAGTCTATAAATTAAATGACAAAGATTATTCATATTCCTCTGTTTCAATAGAGTGAACGTGATAGAAATCATTGTTGTCCAAAAGAAGCACCAACTTTTTATTACTGTTATAAAATTGATTTGATCATAATGTATAAAATTTGTATATGTTGGCATATTCTCCTTGACAATAGTTCATTTAAAGTTTTCTATAAGTATTCATTAAGGATATTTGTATTCTTTATTTCCACTCTTTAGTTAACTAGCAAGATAACATTCTATCCCAGAAGGAAATGTTCAGGGTATCTTCTTTTCCTATGTTCATCAAGTTTTCAATTTTATTGCCATATGGATAGAAAAATAATTTTCTAGTAATTTTGTTTATTTTTTAAGAATTCATTGTTTTCATTTTTGATACTGGTAATTTGGTATTCCTCTCTTGGTAAATCAAGTTAGATAATGGTTTACTATTTTATTATTATCATCATCATTTAAAGTCCTTATTTTTGTTATAATAGGATTCTGGTAAGGAATAAACAAGAGGGAAACACATAAAAATTCAGATTTATTGACTGGGAAGAGGAGGTAGGATAAAGAGTTAGGAGAATTATTGCAAGTTATCTAACACTCAAATTTCTATAAATCTATCTAAATCTATCTTATTCTAAGCCAAACAATAAGTTTGTCCAATAACCAAATCTCACAAGTGGACTCCAATCAAAAGGGCCAGGATCTTTAGGTGATACCTGTCCAAACAGGTCCAGTGGAGAACTGTGTCCTCAATCTTCAGCTCAAGCTGCCAGCAGCCAGTTTAAAAGATTCCTCTCTTCAACTGGTATCAGGAAATACCATAAGCCTGTTTTTCAAACCTCCAACCAAGGCCTTCAGGAGAGAAGTGCTGAGACAGTTGGGACTTTAGAATCTTTCCCCACATCTTCACCCTTAGGGTCCCATGTGACTCTCAGTCACATGCTCCTGTCAATCACTCTGACATATGCATTAGTCAGTTTGTTGCAAAATGTCTTTTCCCTGTCACATTCTTCCCCTTTTGCACAAAACAAAAATTGTGTTTCAAACACAATTTTTGCATTTGTGCCCAATATAAAATACTTACCAAAATACTTAAACTAAGAAATCTACCCCAAATAACAAACAACCTACACTCAACTATCTTACTCTAATACTAACCTATTCTAGGGAATTTTAACAAGGACAAAGGAAAAGGAATTAAATAATGAACAAGTATAAATGTCAAACAAAAGCAAAATCGAAACAGCAAATAATATCAAATAAAAGGTGAACATAACTTCCATGCAAACATCAAACTCAAAATACTCTTATCAGCTAATACAGAAAATTGTACTACTATTGTAGTACATTTTATAGACTAATTAGACTAATTTTTCTTTTGGTTTTCCTTTGTTATTCTCTTCATTGATTTTTACTCTTTCTATACTGGTATTTGATTTTTTTTTAACGTGCTAGCCTTTTTTTCCTGTTTGTTTTATTCCAAGTTACATGCAAAATTTCTGGGTCTTATTGATATAATTATAAAGATATATATATATATATATATACATATATATATATATATATATATATAAACTTTCCCATGAGAAGTGCTTTGGCAGCATCTTAAAACTTTTTTTCTCATTTTTATTTTCTCTAATTTGTTTTTTGACAGACATTTTTTTTCCAAGCATATTTAAACTTTAAATCTTAAAAAATCTCCAGCAATTTATATTGGAGAGCAAATGACTATTTAATTTGTTTAAGAAGTTTTTTATGTTCTAATATGTGGCCACATTTGCAAGGATGGAAAACCATATATTCATTCCAATTCCCTCTCAATAGCTACCAGTGGTCTATCATATCTAACTAAATTCTTATATAAATAACATAGAAAAAGTAGAGATCAACAAATTGAAAATACAATTAAAATAACTAGAAAAAGAACAAATTAAATATCCCAAAACTAAACACCCAATTAGAAATGCTAAAAATTAAATGTGAGATAATAAAGTTGAATATAAGAAAATCATTGAATTAATAAATAAATCTAGTTATTAAATAAATGAATTATAACATGAACAGAATAGAAAAGCCATTGATTAATATGATTTTTAAAAAGAGAACAAACCCAAATCACTGATTAAAGATCAGCAATATAAGTGAAATAGAAGAATATTTACAAAAATATCAACAGCTTAGATCCATATTACCAAAGACATGGAACATGTGCCCCCAATGTGCCAGAGGGAACTGTACCATTCCCCTTCTCCACTATACCTGAGGACAAGTTTCTCATGCCCTACCTCTCTATCCAGTAGCCCAATGCAAGAACTTCGTCCCACTGCTATCTGGGGTAATGCAGGAGGCTCACAGGCAGCTTAAAGGTAGAGTTTGGGCTTGCTCTCTCTAAAAGATTTGCTTACACTGGCCTAGACTATCATAAGAAGGAATAGAACATCTAAAAAAGAAATTAAAGAGGCCATAAATTAACTTCCTAAGAAAATATAATCAAGACCGGATGGATTTGAAACTGAATGCTAGCAAACATTTAAGGATCAGCTAATTCCAATATTAAATAATTATTTAAAATAACAGACAAAGGAGTTTTACCAGTATTCTTTTATAAAACAAATATGATGCTAATAACTAAATCAGGAAGACTAAAAACAGAGATGGCAAAATTAAATACCAAATTCATTAATCAGTATTGATACAAAAATCCTAAATAAAATACTAGAAAGGAGTCTATAATAACATAAGAATTGCTTTGCATTGTATCCACAAAATTTATACCAAGAATTCAGAGATGGTTTAGTATAAGGAAAGTTATCCACATAATTGAAAATATTAATAACAAAATTATTTTTTAAAATTATACCAATAAATGCAGAAAAAGACTGACAAAATGCAATACTTGTTCCTATTAAAAACTTTGAAAAGCATAAGTATAAATTAATTTTTCCTAAAATAATACAAACTTCTATCTATCAAATATTATTTTTATGAGTACCTTCCCAATTAGATCAATAGTGAAACAAGGATGCTCATTATCACCAATATTATTATAAATGTTTGCAAAAGAAATAAAAGTAGAAAAAGAAATTGGAGAAATCCAAATGGGAAAAAGAGGTCATAAAATTATCTCTGCATGTGATGAGATTGAATATGCAGAAATTCTAGAGAGTCACCTAAAAAGTTATTTGAAATGGTCTCATGTTTGGACTTCAAAGTTTTTGCTTAGGTCTGGTTTATTCCTCAGGAATTCTTGAGAATCTTCTCTCTTATTGAATGTCCATTTCTTCCCCTGAAAGAATATACTCACTTTTTCTGGTAGGTGACTCTGGATTGTAAACCCAGATCTTTAACATTCCTGAATATCATATTCCATGCCTTTTGATACTTTAACGTATAAGCCACTAGGTCCTGTGTGATCCTGATTATAGCTCCATAGCATTTGAACTGTTTTTTTGGCTGTTTGCAGCATTTTCTCCTTGTTTGGGGGGGTTCTTGAATTTAGCTATTACATTCCTGAAAGTTGTCATTTCAGGATTTCTTTCTGGAAGTGATCTATGAATTCTTTCAATTTCAATTTTATTGTATTGTTCACGAGTATCTGATACATTTTTTTTGATAATTTATTGTATCATGATGTCCTAGCTTTTTATTTGATCATGGATTTCAGGTAGTCCAATATTTCTCAAAAAATTTCTCTTCAAACTATTTTCCAGGTTAGGGTTTTTGTTTTGTTTTTTTAATAAGGTATTTCATGTTTTTCTCTGTTTTTTTCATTCTTTTGATTCTGCTTCATTGTTTCATGGTTTCTCATGTAAACCTTAAAATTTCTTAGACTTATGAATGTTGGAAATTTCCCCATTGGGAAATTTCATACTTGGAAAAAATTTCCTACTGATAGTAAGAACTCTATTGGAATGTGAACCCCCTTGGCATGGGAGGATCCTTCTCCTCCCTACTTAAGACTACTTTAGGACAGAAACCTTTTGCTAAACAATGGAAAGAGCTTGACCTATGCTTAAGCATAGAACAGGAAGTTCTTTGAGTCATGATTGATTTTAGAATTGATACAATAGAGATACTTGGAATGACAGAACCAGGTCTTGGAACTTACAATCTCCACCCTACTCAGTCTAACAGGATTTAGGAAGGACTGTAGCATAGATCAAGATTTAATTATTTGAGAATATGACCTACAACAGACATGTGCAAAGGAAACAGACCTCTGGGTGGTCCTGGGTTAAGCTAGAGCCACCATTGGCACAGGGGAGACATCGACAGTGATTGGTAGATGTGAGAACTGAGGGGAGGGGACTTAGATGGTTTTCTTAAAGATAGTGGGGTCTGAGGAGAGAAGGAGGAGAGTTTTTTGCTCTGAGAGGTTTTGCTCTAAAGAGGTTTTTGCTCTGAGCGAGGTGGCTCTGAAGGAGGACTGAGGAGGTTGCTCTGTGGGAGGACCAGGAGAGAAGGCTGGCTCTGGAGGAGGAGAATTCTCTGGAAACATTTCTTGAAAGGAGGCTCTCTTGAAGGTGGAGCCTGAGGTTGGCATGAGAAGCCTTACCTAGAGAGATCTTGGGTGAGTGATAAAACCAACTGACTGATTTATTCATTCTTATTCCTTTCTTACTTTCTCTCTTTTTCTATTGATTAATCAGTGTATTATAAATTAAATTTCTCTATAAAACCCAGTTGGCTTGGGCATATTCCCACCATCCCTGGTGACCATCTTATATTTATATAAAACCAAGACACAGTAGAAAACATATTTCAGCTGTCATAATTTATATATATATATATATATATATATATATATATATATATTTCCCTTGCTCCCAAAACATTTTAATTATCACACTCATGGATTTCTGTCTTTTCTGAAGAGCTTTTTAAAGATCAGTATGGAAGGATTATCAGAGAGGTTTTGACTTTTGCCACTACTAATCTACCATCCCCACTCTTCAACCTCCAATAATTCTTAAATTGTGTCTTGTGGATTTATTTTCCAGGTTAGTTTTTTTAATGAGATATCTAATGTTTTCTTCTTTTTTTCCTTCTTTTTATTTTGTCTTATTTTTTCTTCATGTCTCATGAAGTCATTAGCCTCTAGTCACCAAATTCAATATTTTTTAAAGAATAATTTTCTTCTGTGAGTTTTTGAGTTTACTTTTTCATTGGGCCCATTTCTTCTTACATTGCTTTCATTTCTCTTCCCCATTTTTCCTCTCCCTCTCAACTGATTTTTGAAATCCTTTTTGAACTCTTTCAGAATTTGAGTCCAATTCATATTTTTCTTTTTGGATTTGCATGTGTTTGCTTTGCTTTCATTGTCCCTTTCTGTGTCTGTGACTTGTTCTTCATCATCATAAAAATTAGGTATGGTTAGGTGTTTTTTTTTTTATATTTTCTAATTTCCCTAGCCTTTTGAAAGGCAGGCTCTGTTCTACAGATTAGGGAAACCTTTTAAATATCAGTCTTTCCTTTAAACTTCCATAACTTGATTTCTGGATTTCTGCAAGTTTCAGTTCATCCAAGAGGGTATGATAGCCTATAGGCTGGGAGTTCTGAGAGCCACTATCCACTGCTGATTCAATCACCCCCCTCAGACTGCTGATGGCTCAAATTCTAGCTGCTGGCTTGGATATACACTTCTGGTCTCTAGGCTTTGTCAGGTCAGCCACATACCATGAAGATGACTGACCTGTCCTGGGGACTTTTCCTTGAGCTTTGCCAAGAGTTAGCCAATCTTCCTCAAGTCAGAACCCTAGGGACTTCTTCTGCCCTGGATCTGGGGCCCCATTCTGGGTCTAACAACTCCCACAAACTGGGATCTATGTCCTTACCACTAGACTGTACTGGGACTCCTGGCTTTACTCTGGGCCCACAGAAATCAGTGTGTATACCACAGACTTCAATGGGCTGGAATTCCTGATCACACTGCAGATTTGCTTAGAATTTTAAGGGGTGTGCATTGGGTTGAACTGCTTTTGGTCCAGGCAGGGTCTTAGGGTCTGAATGTCGGCTTCTGCCAAGGTTCAGAACCTGGAACAGTAGATGTGAGGTAGGGGGTGGAGAGCTTGCTGTTGGCTTGTTCCTTACTCCTTTCTGTAGCCTATTGCTGGTTATGCCCCTTTCTCACCCCAATGCCCCAGAAGTTCTCTGCCTACCTTTTAAGTTTTTCTCTTTCTAAACATTGCTGTATTCTGTCTGCTTGTAGGTTCTTTCACTCCTGTATTTGTTTTATGGTGTTATTTTAAGATTGGATGGAGAAGGGGGAAGCTGGATAGCTCAGTGGATTGAGAGCCAGGCCTAGAGATGGGAGGTCTTAAGTTCAAATCTGATCTCAGATACTTCCCAGCTGTGTGACCCTGGGCAAGTCACCTAACCCCCATTGCCTAGCCCTTACCACTCTTCTGCCTTGGAATCAATACTTCCAAGAGAGAAGGTAAGGGTTTGTTTTGTTTTGTTTTTTTAAAGATTGGATGGAGAGGATTCTCATGTTGGTTTTGAGCTTTCCTGCTTCTACTCTCTCATTTGAGCTCCCTAGTTTCTAGGCTTCACATAAAACTTGGGGTTGGTTCTCAGATCAGAGATAACCAGATGCTGTTCACTTACTACTCATTGGCCAGCATATAGTCTCAGTCCCATAAATGTTCCTTATATTTTTTTCTGCTTCACTTAAATCCACTTCATGTGCAATCCAATCTGTAGCCCCCTACAAGAAGGACACCACTTTAGCATTCATTGGATCTGTGTCCCAGATTACACATGTCAGATTTTCTGTTGTCTGAAAACCACTATCCCTTGTTATGGTGATTCTGAATTCACTCCCTTCCCCACTCATTTAACCCTTCATATTGTAGGATTCCACTTGGCATTTTCTTGGCTAGGCCCAGTATACAGACTTCTGTCTATTTCCTTATGTTAACCTGGGTTAGGAAAAAAAATTACTTATGATTTTTCTTAGGATTTCTAGATAAGGGCTCCTATTGTCTGGCATATTTTCTAGATCTTTGGTGGGAGTGGGGGTAGTTGTGATGGATTCTTACCTCCTACTCAACCACTTTGACCAATTTTACTAAGTTATTTTTTCACTTAACAAATTATAAGAACAGTTAATCCAATATACTTTTGTAAGCTTGCTCAGGCAAGAAGAAAAAAAAAGATAAAAGATGACATGGGATAAAGGGCATAGAGAGAGAGGACAGAAATGTCATCTCTTCCTTAGAAATAGGAAGAAAAAAGGTAGTAGATAAATACAAAGATTGGTTTTGAGATATGGAATGGGGAACCTTATATCAGATGGCTTATAGTTCTCAGAAATGTAGAGAAATCTATGAAGAGTCAAGGGAGTGAAGTAAACAATCAGAGCTAGATTTGAAATTGCTATCATATAGAATGGAGATTGATAATAAAGAGTAAACATTTTACTATACTGAAACTAATCAACACAACAAATCTAACATCTGCCATCCTCTACATCCATATTACACACATTCACACACATGTACACAGACACAGACATGTACACATACACACATATTCCTGGCCCACCCCCATCTTTCCCAGCCTATTCAGAGAAGTATATCTTCCTTTCAGGATCAAGCTTGATCTTTATAATTACACAATATTCACCTCTGATCTGTAGATTTGTCGTTTCTCTGTACTTTATTATAATTATTGTAGTTAGCATGGCTCTGCTTATTTCATCTTGAATCAGTTCATAAAAGGCTCCAAATTCATTGTATCTGATGCCACATTCATGAACTTCAAATTCCTTGTATTCCCCAGTTAATATAGTCCATTTTGTTTCAATTTCTTTGCTACTACAAAATAAAAACTAGTTTAATTTGTATTTTGTCCCTCTTTCTGTCATTTTTATATACTTCTAATTTTATCTTTATCTCTTGTCTTCTTAAGATATACCCATAATAGTGAAATTTTTGGAACAAAAGAATTGAACATTTAAAAACTTTTTGTTCTTATTGTCGTTGTTATTGCTATTTTCTCCTGAAATTATTCCCAGGAAGTTTTTCTAAATCCATGAATCCCCCCTCCTGTTGCTTTTGTGTTACCTCTGAGACTTTCTAGGGGAACTTCTTTGAGCTGACCCAGACCATTTGGCTATGACCTTTGCTTCTGCCCCTTAGATTTCTGCATGTTCCTCAACCTTGAATTACTCATGCACTTGTGCCTTCCTCGGTTATGTATCTTTCCATGGTTTTCTAGTTCTCTGTGAGTAATTTCTTAATTGCTAAATAGTCAAAGGACAAACAAATGGATTTCAAAATTAGAAATCAAAACTATATTATATGAAAAATGCTCTAAATCACTATTGATTAGATAAATGCAAGTTAAGGCAACTGTGAGGTATTGCCTCAAAACTCTAACATTTGTAAACATGACAGAAAAAAAATAAAAGACAAATGTTGGAGGAGGTGTTGAAAAACTAGGGAACTATTGTATAGTTGCAAAAGTTTTGAAATTATCCAACCATTCTAGAGAACATTTGAAACTATGACACACAGGCTCTAAACTGTGCATACTCTTTTACCTATTAATACCACTAATAGATATGTATCCCAGATATATTAAAAAATGAAAAGGGCTTATATATTCATGAATATAGTTAGATAATCAACTGTGAATAACAATTATTCTGAACAATATAATAATATAAGATAATTCCAAAGAACTTATATCTTTCTACTGGACATACAATAGTAACTATTGATACTGTTAAGAGGGTTTTTTTTTTCTTAATTTCTCCCCTTTTATATTTAAGAGGAAAGGGAGAAAAAGATTTATGAGTAATAGTCCCTCTGCTGTGCAAACTGTCAGTTGGTGACAGTTATAAGTGTGTGGCTGAGAGTTAGTCACTTACATCTGGCAGTTGGAAAGGGGCTTTTTATCTCTGAGTCTCCTGGGGAAAAAAGTGTATGGCTTGTTCTCTCTGGGATTGTGAGGGGTAAAAATTAAAATCAAATCTCAAATAATAAAAATATTAGATTTTAGGAGGTCTATTAAATGATCATTACAATTCAAGGAATAAAGAGGATACAAAATAAAAACCAAATGCCAATGGCTGTTTAACCATTTTCAAAATCCCCACCTTACCACCATCACCGCTGGTTGCTGCATCATGCCCAAGAAGAGGCAGAATCTCAATGCTCACTAACTTAATCCTCTGTCTACAGGAATGACAGGAAGTCAGTGGGCTCTCAGAATATGTAGTTCTTTTTCAGGGTAAAAGATTTTTCAATTAACTTTTGAAATTACAATAAGAGGAAAAGAGAACAAAACCAATAATTGCTAGGCACATTGACAAAAGGTCAGTTAGGAGCAATCCCTTTTGGCATAAGAGTTTATAAAACAAATGCATTCAACCCCACACAGTTCAAATCACCACATCCCAAAGTTCACTTTGGATCTTCTGGTGCTGCGTGTGTTCTGTGAAAACATCTTCACAGTGCCTTCTCCAAATAGTCCAATTTCTGTATTAAGAGGAGAAGAATGTTTCTTAACCTGAAATTACTCTTAAAAAGAATTTAAATATTGCCGTTTAGAATAATTATACATTCCCTCCTGAAGAAGGTGATTGAAAAACACAGGGAACACTTAGGGATGCATAGCTGAGTTATGAGGCATATGAATCAATTGACAAGAGAAATCAGAAATATCAAAAAATCCAAATAAAAGAGAAAAAGAAAACTTCTGGATGAAATAGAGACTATCAAATTCTTATCTGTAAAAATTTTAAGTAAAATAAAAGTAAATTTATAACAGGTCCTTGAATCAGGGCCCAATTAAAATGATATAAATAATTATGCATTTACCCAATCAGTAGCCACGAATATAGAAAGTTTGCCAAACTATGAAAGATAGAAAAGGGACTAGATTATAGGAGCCAGGAAGGAGACAAATTTGAGATACTTGGTAGAATGTGGGCCAAGGAAGACCAGCCTTTAACACAGGTTAAGCCGCCACAACCTCTAACCCCAACCAAGTTTAAGTCCTCTTGTCTTGGCTCAAAATTTTCATTAATCCCATTGGGATTGCTTAGTCTCTTTGACCTTGTATTCTATTGGCATTTTGCTGTTTAGCTTTGTGCTTCTTTGGCACTATACAATGGCTCTTTTTGTATTCTCTTGTCCTGGAAGAAGACAGAATCATTAAGCAAAGCTCTTAATTTTTTTAAACCATCAATGGCATAATTTTTATAGACCAAAGATTTCTGGGTATACGCTAATATTAAAACTAATGTATTTTATTTTTTCTCATTCGTTTTTTTTAATATTTTTGCTTTTTTGATCACATGCAATTCAATTTCTTCTTAAGTTCTTAGCATGGTTGGGAAAATATTTGCTTCTGCTGCTAGCAGTTTTATTTTTTTACATTTTGTTTTATTTATTTATTTATTCATTTTCTAAATATTAATTAGTCAATTTAGAATATTATGCCTTAGTTATAAGAATCATATTCTATACTTCCCTCCCACAAACCCACCCTTCCCTTAGCCTACATGCAATTCCACTGGATATTACATGTGTCTTTGTTCAGAACCTATTTCCATGTTGTTGATGTTTGCACTAGGATGTTCATTTAGAGTCTATATCCCCAATCATATCCAACTTGACCCATGTAGTCAAGCAGTTGTTTTTCTTCTGTGTTTCTACTCCCACAGCGTTTCCTCTGAATGTGGATAGTGTTCTTTCTCATAGATCCCTTCAGGTTGCTCAGGATCACTGCATTGCAACTAATGGAGAAGTCCATTACAATCGATTGTACCAGTGTGTCTGTCTCTGTGTATAATATTCTCCTGGTTATGCTCCTTTCTTAATTAGACCTTTGTCAGAGGTTTTTGTTAGAATATTTTTTCTGAATTTATTGCTTCCCTTTTAATTTTGATTGCATTGGTTTTGTTTATACTTTTAATTTAATGTAATCAAAATTTTTTGTTAGAATATTTTTTCTGAATTTATTGCTTCCCTTTTAATTTTGATTGCATTGGTTTTGTTTATACTTTTAATTTAATGTAATCAAATTTTTTTTTATTTTACATTTTGTAATTTTTCTAACTCTTGCTTAGTCTTAAAATCTTTCCTTTACCAATGATCTCACAGCTATACTATTCAGTGTTCACATAATGTACTTATAGATTCCTTCTTTATATTCAAGTCATTCACCCATTCAGAGTTTATCTTGGTGTAGGGTATGAGATGTTGATCTAAACCTAATCTCTCCCCTACTGTTATCCAATTTTCCTAGCAGTTCTTTTCAAATAGTTTGTCCCCAAAGCTGAGATCTTTGTGTTTCTCATAGACTGTCTTGCCGAGGTTACTTACCCCAAGTCTATTCCACTGATCCTTCTTTCTGTCTCTTAGCCAGTACCACATTGTTTTGATGACCACTGCTTTATAGTATAATTTAAGATCTGGTACTGCTAGGCCAACTTCCTTCACATTTTTTTTTGTTATTTCCCTGGATATTCTTTATCTTTTGTTCTTCCAAATGAACTTCGTTATATTATTTTTTTCTAATTCAGTAAAAAAGGCGCTTAGTATTTTGATGGGTATGGCACTAAATAAGTAAATAAGTTTGAGTAGGATGGTCATTTTTAAAATGTTATCTCATCCTACCCATGAGCAGTTAATGTTTTCCCGATTGTTTAGATCTAGTTTTAATTGTATGGAAAGTGTTTTGTAGTTGTGTTCATATAGTTCCTGTGTTTCTCTTGGCAGATAGATTCCCAAATATTTAATATTATGTAGGGTGATTTTAACTGGAATTTCTCTTTCTATTTCTTGCTGCTGAACTGGATTGGAGATATATAGAAATGCTGATGACTTATGTAGTTTTATTTTGTATCCTGCAACTTTGCTAAAGTTGTTGATTATTTTGACTAGCTTTTTAGTTGATTCTCTATGATTCTTTAAGTAGACCATCATATCATCTGCAAAGAGAAATAGCTTGGTCTCTTCATTGCCAATTTTAATATCTTCAATTTCTTTTTCTTCTCTAATTGTTACTACTAGTGTTTCTAGTAAAATGTTAAATAATAGATGTGATAATGGGCATCCTTGTTTGAATTCTGACCTTTTGGGAAAGCATCTAGTTTATCCCCATTGCAGATGAGGTTTGGTGATGGTTTTTGATAAATACTGTTTATTATTTTTAGGAAAGAACCTTCTATTTTTATACTTTCTAGTGTTTTAAATAGGAATGAGTATTGTATTTTGTCAAAGGTTTTTTCTGCATCTTTTGAGATAATCATGTGATTTTTGTTGATTGGCTTGTTGATATGGTCAATTATGTGGATGGCTTTCCCAATGTTGAACCATCCTTACATTCCTGGTATAAATCCCACCTGATCATAATGAATAACCCTCGTGATGCATTGCTGGAGTCTTTTTGGTAGTATTCTATTTAAGATTTTACCATCTGTGTTCATTAAGCAGATTGGTCTACAGTTTTCTTTCTCTGTTTTTGACCTGCCTGGCTTTGGAATCAGTATCATATTTGTGTCATAAAAGGAATTTGGTAGAGCTACCTCTTTGCTTATTATGTCAAAGAGTTTGTATAATATTGGGATTAGTTGTTCTTTGAATGTTTGATAGAATTCACTTATGAATCCATCAAGCCCTGGCAATTTTTTCTTAGGGAGTTCTTTGATGGCTTGTTCAATTTCTTTTTCTGATATGGGATAATTTAAGAATTCTATTTCTTCCCTGTTAATGTAGGCAATTTATACTTTTGTAAATATTCTTCCATATCACCTAGATTGCCATATTTATTGCCATATAATTGGGCAAAATAGTTTTTAATGATTGCCTTAATTTCCTATTTATTGGAGGTGAGGTCTCCCTTTTCATCTATGATACTGTTAATTTGGTTCTCTTCTTTCCTTTATTTTTATTAGATTGACCATTCCTTTGTCAATTTTGTTTTTTTTTTCAAAATACCAGCTTCTTGACTGAATTATTAGTTCAATGGTTCTTTCACTTTCAATTTTATCAATTTCTTCCTTAATTTTTAGGATCTCTAATTTAGTTTTCAACTGGGGATTTTTGATTTCTTGGCTTTCAAGTTTTTTGATTTGCATGTTCAATTCATTAACCTCTGCCCTCCCTTATTTGTTAATATATGAACCCAAGGATATAAATTTCACCCTGAGTACTGCTTTTACTGCATCCCATAGATTTTGAAAGAATGTCTCCTCATTGTCATTTTCTTAAATAAAACTATCAATTGTTTCTATGCTTTGTTCTCTAACCAATTTTGGAGAATTATATTATTTAATTTCCATTTAATTTTTGATTTGCCTCTCCATGTACACTTACTGATTATTATTTTATTGCATTATGTTTTGAAAAGTTTGCATTTATTATTTCTGCTTTTCTGCATTTGATTGCCATGTTTTTATACCTGAGTATATGGTCAATCTTTGTGAATGTACCATGTCCTGCTGAAAAGAAGGTGTATTCCTTTTTGTTCCTATTTATTTTTCTACACATATCTATCAACTCTATTTTTTCTAAGATTTCATTCATATCTCTTACCTCTTTCTTATTTATTTGTTAATTTGATTTATCTAAATTTGATAGTGGCAAGTTCAGGTCTCCCACTAATATAGTTTTGTTATCTATTTTCTCCTTCAGCTCCACTACTTTCTCCTTTAGAAATTTGGTTGCTATCCCATTTGATGCATACATGTTGATTACTGATATTTCCTCATTGCCTATACTCCCTTTTATCAGGATGTAGTTACCTTCCCTATCCCTTTAAGTCAGATCCATTTTTACTTTAGCTTTGTCAGATATCATGATTTCAACTTCTGCCTTCTTTCTATCAGTTGAGGCCCAATAGGTTTTGCTCCAATCTTTAATTCTAATCTTGTGAGTGTCTACAAGCCTCAAGTGTGTTTCTTGCAGACAACATATTATAGGATTTTGATTTCTAATCCACTCTCCTATTTGTTTTTCATCTTATGGGTGGGTTAATCCACTCATGTTCAAAGTTATGATTGGCACTTGTGTATTACCCAGCATTTTGATATCTTCTCCTACTTCTGCCCTTTCTTCTTTTGCTATATCCTTTTAACCCAGTGGTTTGCTTTTAATCACATCCCTTAATCTCTGCCCTTAATAATCTTCCCTTTCTGCCCCCTCCCTTTTTGTTCCCTTCTTATTTTTTCAGGGTCTGTTATGTTCCCTCCCCCCTCTCTTTCCCTCCATTTTTGTATTCCCTGCCCTCCTACCCCCCCCTTATTTTCCCTTCTTACTTTCCCTGTAGGGTAAGGTAGAATTCAATACCCCAATGGATCTATATGCTCTTCCCTCTCACAATTTATTTCACTGAGAGTAAGGTTTAAGTATTACCTATTAACACTTTCTTCCTCTCCTTCTTATAAAAGTTTTCTTCCCCTCTCCTTCTCATGTGTACCTTTTGTGATAATGCTTTTTATTTGCACATCATCTTATAGCATTTATTACCCCAATCTCTTCCTGTGAATGATTCCTCTAATTACTGTAATAGTGAATATAATTTTTGAGAGTTACAAATAACATTTCCCCTTATACTAATATAAATAATTTGATCTTATTGAAGCCCTTAAAGAAGAATGTTTGAATAAAAAAAATTTTTCCCCTTTTCCCTCTCTTATTTACATTTTCATGTTTCTCTTGATCTTTGAGTTTGGATCTCAAACTTTCTGCTCATTTCTGGTCTTTTCTTTATAAATACTTCAAAATCTTCTATTTTGTTTAATGTCCATACTTTCCACTGGAAATATATAGTCAGTTTTGATGGATAGGTGATCCTTTGTTGAAGACCCAATTCTCTTGCCTTTCAGAATATCATATTCCAAGCCTTGCAGGCCTTTACTGGGGAAGCTGCCAGATCTTGTGTACTCTTTATTGGTGCTCCTTGATATCACAGTTGTCTCTTTTTGGCTTCTTGTAAATTTTTCTCCTTAGCTTGGAAGCTCTTGAATCTAGTAATTACATTACTGGGAGTTGTCTTTTGGGGATTTAGTGTAGAGGGTAATCTATGAACTCTTTCAATGTCTATTTTGCCCTCTTGTTCAAGAACATCTGTTTTCTTGGATAATTTCTTGTTGTATGATGTCAAGATTTCTGTTTATTTCTGGGTTTTCAGGTAGACAAATGATTTTTAGATTGTCTCTTTGTCCTCTGTTTTCCTGATACATCATTTTTTCAGTGAGATATTTTATATTTTCTTCTATTTTTGTCAGACTTTTGACTTTGCTGTATGAATTCTTGCTATTTTGCAAAATCATTGTCTTCAAATTGCCTAATTCTGGTCTTTAAGAATTGGTTTTCCTTTTCAGTTTGGTCTATCCTGCTTTTTATGGCTTCCAGCTATTTCTCCAATTGTGAGTTCTTGTCCTTTAAACTGTTATTTTCTTTTTAACTATTTCCCACTTTTCTTGCCAGAAGGCTTCCATTTTTTGACAAGCTTCAATTTAAATTCTTCAAAAGCTTGTGGAGAATTTCCATTTTTGTGGTAAGGTTTTCATGCATTTTTTTTTGTATTTCCTCTTCTATTTCCTCTGTAGCCTGGGTTTTTCCTCCATAAAAAATTATCCAGGGTCAAACCCTTCTTCTTGGTTTTGTTTTGTTTTGTTTTGTTTTGTTTTTTGATGTGTGGAATTTGTTGTTCCTGGGCACTGTTTGCCATTACTGTGGTGGTTTTTCCTTCTCTTTCCAGTTAGAAATCTGAGTGAGATGTGCAGGCTCTCTGTGTATATATCTAAGGAGCAAGGATTTTGGCTGAGTCCAGCTCTCAAGTCTCTGCAGCTTCTGCTGTTTGCTGCCCATCTCTGTGCTATCTCCCTGCCAGCACCCATGGTCTGAGTTTATCAGCCTGCTGGGACTTCAAATCTTGGTGCTCTCATGGGTAGGTCCTCTGTGGTCTCAGTCATCTGCCAAGGACCCAGAGGAGCCCCTCACTCACTCCAGTGGTGCCCCTTGCTCACTCACTGATTCTAGTGAGCTGGCTCTGACTCTGGCTCTATTGGTGGGGTGGGGGAGGGTGGATCAGATCACATTTTGTTGGAAGATTTTTCACCCCTTTATGGTGTGGAAATTCCCAAACCGCATGTACCTTCAATGCTGCACCCTACAGTAGACTACCTTTGTTTATATGAATTTGTTTTTTTTTTTGGCTTTTTGTGGTAGTTTTTATTGGTAGGTGGTGAGGAAAGAATGATTCCTGGTTCTAGACTGCCACCATGTTTACCTGGAAGTCAGAACAAATGTATTTTAAACTATTACTGCAAAATCAAAAAAGTTAAAGATAATCTTCTTAATACTGGTGACATGTGCTTCAAATACAGAAAGGAGAGGGGAAAAAACTGAAATTGTACATTGGATATGTAAGCAAAAAGGGCTGCAGCAAAGATCAAGATTTAATTATTTGAGAATATGACCTTCAACAGACATGTGCAAAGGGGGCAGACCTCTGGGTGGTCCTGGGTTAAGCTAGAGCCACCATTGGCAGAGGGGAGAGATCGACAGTGATTGGTATATGGGAGAATTGAGGGGAGGGAACTTAGATTTTTGGCTTAAAGATAGCAGGGTCTGAGGACTGGAGGAAGGTGGATGCTCTGGAGGAGGCTGAGAGGAGAGAGGTCCTGGAGGGAGAGTCCTGGAGAGGTCTTGAAGGAGGCTGTGAAAGGACTCAGGAGGAGTCAGGAGGAGGATTCTCTGGAAACATTTCTTGAAAGGAGGCTCTCTTGAAGGTGGAGCCTGAGGTTTGCATGAGAAGTTTTACCTAGAGAGATCTTGGGTGAGTGATAAAACCAACTGACTGATTTATCTCTTAGGACTGAGGTTTAGGCCTTATTGGCTTGAGACCCTTCATTCTTATCCCTTTCTTACTTTCTCTCTTTTTCTATTGATTAATCAGTGTATTATAAATTAAATTTCTCTATAAAACCCAGTTGGCTTGGGTATATTCATAAATTGGGAATATATTCCCTGGCGACTATCTTATATTTATATAAAACCAAGACACAATAGAAAACATATTTCAGTGGTCGTAATTGTTATATATTTCCCTTGCTCCCAAACATTTTAATTATCACATTTTATGGCTCCCACTCTCTTATCTACAACTATTTAATGCTCAAAACTATTTTAAATCTAACATGACACACTATGTCAGCTAAGGAAAGGTAGAATAGAAAGGTTTCTCACCAAAAATGAGATCCATTTCCTCTTCAAACCTGGCTATGATCCACTGTGAATGTAAGCAAATGATTTCCATAAAGTAAAAAAAAATTTTTAAAGAACATTAGTAGAGCATGTAATGTACATTCAAAATTATCAAAATCCCCAAATTTATAATATCCCATTTAATGAAAATAGCAAACAAACCCACTATCATATTTTCCATGAGTCTGCTATATGACATTTAAAGCCAATGGATACTTGACACAAGTTTTTCAGGTGTAGCAATGTTTCAACCTTGACTAAGATATTAAAAACAATCTATTACTGACAACATTACAAAAATGTGGCAAAGGATCTAGAAAAAAAAATCTTTGTACTGTTGATGTTGAGTCTAAAAAATGCCACCAAGAATCTAGAGATCATTCTGGTGAAAGGGTAAAGTGAGCTGAGGAGTTACAAATGAGAGATGCCTCTCTTTTGGGAGCCATCCAGGGGTTCCATGTCCTGGGATCAACTTTTCAGGTCCTTTGGTATGAGTCTGTAATGTCCCATTGGAAGGTGGGGATTATATTTGTACTTCACTTCATCTACTAAAATGGACCTTACTTCCTATTAGAGGCAGGCAAAATGATCAGTTGTTGAAAAAAATCTAAAAATCATGTCTAAAGACCCCTTAAAATCAATTTGAGATATTTAGCTCATTAAATTTTCCAAAGATTGTAATACAATTGTAACCAATTTTTTATGAAGTCCATACATTCTCTATGTGACAATTTAAAAAACTAAAATGGAAGAAAAAGCTGTTTTTATATGGGCTTATTCAGTAATATTTGTTTAGTTGTAGGGGAAAGGCAACAGAATATAACAGTAGTTAAATCCCAATACACTAAAATGATTCAGTGTAACAAAATAGTATTGAATACATTAATATATGAACTTAAAACAACAAAATTAGATCTTAAACAAAACAATGAGCAAAATACAATGAAATACAGAGACTTTCATTGAAGAAAAAATGGAGCCTGAAAAGGCTTAACATTTTAACCTCCAGGCTCTTTAAAATTCCTTTTTTTTCAATCCATTCAGATCCCTATTTTCAATGCTGTGGGATCTCCCATAGTGAGTGAGAACTCCTTGTTGAGCTTAGTGAAACCCAAATTGAATGAATCTTAGAGACTGGGCATGCCAGAATGGCAAAGGGTTGATTCTCTCTTGAATCTCAGACAATATAGGTGAAAGGATCAGTGCATTCATGAATATGGTAGAAGCTATTTGAAATAAGCAAGCTAGTGCTCTTTCATAGAGAATGCCAATCTTTTAATCAACTCCCTGTTTGGAAGAGTAACTTCCTTCTCCTAGTATCCCCTGAAGTCCCCTGCCACTTGGAGGCTAATGAAAGAAAATCCTTTTTTTGTTTGTTTTGGTTGTTGTTGTTGTTGTTTTTACCATCTGCCCTGAGGAGCAGCTCCAAGGACTTCTAGCTTCTGGAGGGGCAGCAATCAGCAGGATCAGCAGCAGTGGAGGCTGATTTAGGAGCAGAGTTGGAGATCTGGAGGAGGATTGCTGGGTCTTGTGACTGGGACTGGGGCCAGGTGAGTGATCTGGGTTGAGAAGGTCAGGAGTAGATGGCTGGTACAACTCAGGAGGCAGGAGAAGACAGCAGGCAGCAGGAGCAGGAGCAGGAGTGAGCAGAATCTAGAGAAGCAGCTTATCTTTTCTCCACCAAGATTCCCCCAGCTAAAAATAGCCCGGCCAATAGGGAAAGCAAGCAACCAGGCAAAAAGTAGGAAGAAAAAGACAGCAGCTCCAAAAAGTTTGAGTTCTCTCACAGTTTGCGAGGTGGGTTGGATGTGTGAGGTGGGCAAAAACCCTTGGCAGGAAAAATGTGGCTTAAAAAAATTATCTAGGCTATCTTAAAAAAATTGAGTTTTCCTCATCCCTTCTGGTTGCCAACTATAAAAATTAAATTAAATCTCAAATTATAAAAAATTTATATTTTAGGAAGTTTATTAAATGATCACTACATGTCAAGTAGTAAAGAGGAAACAAAATAAAAACCAAGTGGCCATGGCTGGTTAGCCATTTTCAAAAATCCCTAAATTACCAACATCACCACTGATTGCTGCATCATGCCCAAGAGGAGGCAGAGCCTCAATGCAGACTCCCTTTATCCTCTGTGTACAGGAAGTCAGGAAGTCACTGGGTTCTTGGGATATGTAGTTCTTTTGTAGGGTAAAAAATTTTCAATTATACAGAGGAGACTGAGAAACAGATTTAAGGCCTTAATAGCCTTATTGATTATTGATTATCTTGAGTAGATAGGTAGATAGATAGTGAGTAAATTATTAGATTGCCAGAGTAGAAAGGTTAGGCTGGAGCCTGGCTCTGGCAGAAACAACTGCCCACAAAGGTAGATAGATTTAGGGTTTCTAGAAAAATTTTAACTAGGATTTAGGATCTTATGTATATGGGGTGCTCAGGGAGGGGTAGTATCTCTGGTATGGAGGGCTTGTCATGCCCTCCTAGGGCAGCTCTCCAAACTCTGACCCTCACCTGACACCCAGCTCTCACTTATGGCTCCTAGTAGCTGCTAGCATGCGGCAGCGGCCACACCCCAGGCAATGGCTTCAACAGGCCAGCTAAACCTTGTGAGGGTATCCATCGGGTCATAGACCCCTGGTGAACCAGGGCTTTGCTCACCCAGAATGTGAAGACTGCTTCGGCCAAACAGACAGAAGAAACCAACAAGAAAGTTCAACGGCTGAGATGGCAACGTAGCAAAGCACTGTGGAGTGCTTAGGGTGTGTTGGAGCACAAAAGACAACACAGCCATCCAATGCAGCTGAGGAAGTCTCCAGGTGTAACGACTTTTCGTGCCACTGGACCCAGGCTTCCAACGCTGAGAGAGTGGGACTGTCTCTGTGCATCGACTTTTCCACTTAAACACACAAGTGTTTTTGTGCACACTCATCTACATCACAGATGAAAGCGCACAAAGACAATCGTCATCCTCCATTACCGAGAGACTACTAACATAAGATTATTCTCACTTTCCTCCTTCCTATTTCCTATCTATATTTTCCTAATAATAAATTAAGTGTTTGTGTTTAAGAAGCAGATCTCCTGACTTTTATTCAAACTCCTACCCCCAAAATTAAACCCTTTGTAGCCTAGTGAGCCAGCTAGGAGTTTGATTAATCTATTGATCTTCTGTTCTTTCCAATATTAGAAAAAGAATAGGAGTGTAACCATGGTGCTTGATATCATGGTATGGGAAGTGAAGGAGGTGGTGCTGAGTTACCTCAGACCATTCCCAATTTCTAGGACATTCATTGAGATTTTAAATCTCACATTTTTGGATTGTCTCCAGTTAGTACCACTTATTGGAATATTTGTGTTATCTGCATTGTTTCAAGGGTACCATCTGTATCAAGTATTTAGTTTAATTCTTACTAAGAAAAGGAGACAACTGAGAGATTAATGGAGACTAGAGTTGTATATCTTGAGGATTGTATCTCTCAATCAACTGAAACTATCTCTCACTTGCCTCAAACTAACTCTCCTACTATTTCTAATTCTCCCACCAAGGCTACTAAAAAAATAAAACGCCAAAGAAAGAAGATACAAAACCTAGCTTTTTCCTTTTAAGAGAAGTACCAAATTTTAATCTAAAGAAGAGAGAGTTCGTAAATATTAGGCACCACAAACCATTTGAGGGATTTAAGTACAGCATTCATTCTTTTGAGGAGGATCCCATAACTATGATAAAAAAGCTAGAGAAGCAATTTGATCCAACCTGTACTGATTTTTAATATCTTCTAGATGAGTTACTAACCAAAAGGGAAAAGGATAAAGTTATCAAGCTTACCAGTGAGGAGTGGGCTACAGCTCACTGGCCTGAGAATGACTCTCATTGGGACTTTAACAATGAAAAAGACTAGGAGAGGTCATGTCATGTTAGGGAGGCAGTTCTGAATGCAATAAGAGCATGCTCAGATAGGCCTGGTACCTGGACAAAATTTGAAGATTTAAAGCAAGAGATAGGATAAAACCCTTCTCCGTTCATGAACAAACTTATAGAATAGGGAGGAAGATATATAGATTTAACAAGAGAAAGAGTCATTAGACAACTAAGAGGGAAGTTTGTAAAAAAAAAAACTGCTGCAAAGTAGTCAAGGACTATTTTAAAACCAGTTTTCCTAACTGGATGAGTATGAACCTTGATGAATTAAGGAGAGTGGCAGTTTATGTTTATAATGGGCATGCAATGAAAGATGCCAATGATAATGATTTGGTGGATGCATTAAGAAAGGAAATGAAAGCATTAAAGAGAAATATTGATAAACGTGAAAAAGGTGTTAAAAGTTTTGGGTTATCTATGGCTCCAGTGCAAGAATATACAACACAAAGAGAATATACAAACCAGAGACCAATGTGTTACTTGTGCAGGAAAAAAAGGGACACCTGATGATAAATTTCAGATACTGTTATCAAATATTCAGCAATTTTAGAAATAATTGTGGGAAATTTAGGAATGACTATTCTAAGAACAACTATCCTAGAAATAATAATAACAGAAACAATTTCTGAAATAACAATGTTGGAAATTATGGGAATGATTGAAATAGTAACCAAACTGAGGCAAATGACTTGTTACAATATACCCATTATGGGGCATGTCCACATAATAGCCAAAATGTAAATGAGTAGAATCAATGAGTAGAATCTCAGAGGGGTGCAAATAATCCTTTATTAAGGTTTACCAAGGGAGAAAGGACTCTGGAATCAAATAGTGAAACATTTGATTTTCCAAAATTTCATCAGTCATTCCAATTCATTATCCTTTAGATATCACTGAACCACATATGACACTGATATTAGGAAATACATTATACAATTGTCTTCTAGATGCTGGGACATTAAGATCTATGCTAATGAGTACACCTGATCATGATTGCAATTCTATTGGCTCTATTAATGTTGTCAGGGTGTCTGGAACATCTTTGGCAGTCCAAAAGCTTTCACCATGAATGGTGTCAGTTGGACATTTATCTGTGGAACATTCATTCCTACTAATGCCTAACTCCCCTATGAATTTATTGAGGAGAGATCTGTTGTGTAAATTAAAAGCAATGATAATATGTAATCAGGATGGTGATATTGCTTTAGAACTACTTGAATCAAGAACTGTAGTGCAAGCTGGACCTATAGATTTGCTTGTTACATAATCTACATCCCAGGGATAAAGAAACTTTCAGCACTCTGGAGGAACTCATTCTGGTGGGTACTTTTGACCACCCCAAAAGCCATCAAGATAGGAGAGAGGACATAGTGGATCCATTGTTCACATATGAAAAGAGTACCTGCCATCAAAAGTGAGTGACTACAATAAAATACAAGACCACAAAGACAACAACAATGAACAATTTCAATGACAATGAACTCTTGACAGCAAGAAGAAGACTATTAAGAAATATGGACTCTATTTTCAAGAACATTTCAATCAACTCCAGAACTTATTTTTTTTCTGTTCAATAAAAAGGTTTGATATTTTTTCTTGTAAAAGTTCAAAATAGAATAAGTAATTTTCAATAGGTAAGAGTATAATTTGTTATATTATAAAATTTAGGGTTGCTATTTAAAAATAATATATAATAACTGATACATAAATGGTAAAGTGGTATAGTGTTATAAGTGTTGATCAACACCCACCTCAGGGAGGATATTAATATTAGATCTACCTCAGAGGTGATAATATTAGATGTTTATTAATGTATATAAAAGGTCCTTATTTATTTTTAGAAGTATATAATGTGTATTATATAAGGTTCCTGTTTATTTTTCTTGTTTATTTTTTGTGCATAGCAACTATAAGGCTTATTTGGATTACTATCTTTTCGTTCATTTTTCTGTATAGTATGATAAGAATACATTTTATTTATGTATAGTATGAATTTTATGATTCTGTATCTATAAATATGAGGAATTGAATTATTTGAGACTTGCATGTTATATGAATTGTTTTATTTTGTTTTCTTTCTCTCTTTACTTCTCCCTGTATATAACATAGAGTATAGGATAGTTTTGGTTGAAACATCCATTGGGGAGATCAGTCTCCCCAATGGATCTCAGGAGGAATATGTTAAAAGAGTTTTTTTTTCTTTATTTCTCCTCTTTTCTATTTAAGAAGAAAGGGAGCAAAAAGATTTCTGAGTAAAAGCCCCCCTGCTGTGCAAACTGTTAGTTGGTGACAGAAGAGTGTGGCTGAGAATTAGTCATTACATCTGGCAGTTGGAAAAGGGCTTTTTGTCTCTGGGTCCTCTGGGGAAAGGAGTGTGTGACTTGCTCTCTCTGGGACTGTGAGGAGACTGAGAAATGGATTTAAAGCCTGATTTAAAGCCCTTATTGATTATTGATTATCTTGGGTAGATAGGTAGATAGATAGTAAATTATTAGATATGCAGAGTAGAAAAATTAGGCTGGAGCCTGGCTCTGGCAGAAACAGCTGCCCATGAAGGCAGATAGATTTAGTTTCTAGAAAATTTTTCATTTAGTTATAAGCTATTATAAGATTACTCCCAATTTCCTCCTTCCTATTTCTTATTTATATTTTCCTAATAATAAAACAAGTTTTTGTGTTTAAGAAATTAGACTCCTGACTTTTTTCAAAATCCTACCCCCAAAATTTAACCCTTCACAATACCTAATGTAATTTTTGGTTATTTACTGATTATGATATCATTCTCCTTTCTCCTAAATTCTCCTATTATTCTCCTAAATACGTACCTTCCAGGATCATTGCACCATATTGCTATTACTATGTACGATATTTTCCTGGTTCTGCTTACTTCATTCTGCAACAGTTCATGTAGATATTTATTGTTTTTTTTTTTCTGAAAGCACCCTGCTTGTTGTTTCTTATAGTATAATAGTATAACATCAAAATCATATGCCACAACTTGTTCAGCTGTTTTCAAGTTGATTGGCATCACCTCAGTTTCCAAACCTTTGCTACCACAAAAAGAGTTACTGTGATTATATTTGTGTATATATAGAGGAAATACAACTCTTAATTGTGAAAAACAACTTTGCATCAAATATCACTGATAAATGTTGATATTCTTGGTACATGAGGAACAACATAAATAAATGATATATAGAAATATTTCAACAATAAATGAATCTATAAAAATAATCCACAAGTTACAAATAATAAAAATTAAAGCAAATTCAAACAAATCTGGAGTTTTATCATATAATCATCTTGATGTAAATATCTTACAAGAATGATTGTGGAAAGATAGATATTGTAGTATACTGCTGGTATAGTTCTGGATTCATCCAACCATTCTGGAAGAAAATATAAACCTCTGGAAGAAAATTTATATTAACAACTCATAATATTCTCAGTAATCCATTACAGGTCAAGTCCTTCATATAATTCAAAAAGAGTAAATAGGGTGTTATATATACCAAATTATTCATAGATCATTGTGGGGGGGGATTATAAGAAAAATATAATCATTAAATGGAGAATAACAACAAATTTAAGTATATAAAATGTAATAAGTTGTTATTGAATCATAGAAAATATGAATATGAACAATTCAGAGAGTTAATGGAAGACTAATATAAAATCATTCATAGGTCTGTACAAAGACGTTGCTTAGTAGGTAATTGTTAGCATATGTGTTATTGAAATGGAACAAAGAAATTTGAACCATGTGCAAAAATTATAATTATAAATAAATACATAAATAAATAACACAGAATGCTAATATTTATGATTACTGGCTCATGAAAATGGATGATTATATACAGTACTGTCTTCTAGGTAAGACTTGGCATTCTAAATATTAAATCAGTCAGATGAAGTGCTCTGCTACTTGACTTTGTCTTAACTGTTTTTTCGTTGTCATAAGTGTTCTCTTTGGGGTTGAGTATTAGGACATTCCCTTAAAGTAAAAGAAAGAAATGCTTCAACAAACCTTTATTAATTAATTTCTTTCATGGTGTGTGTGTGTGTGTGTGTGTGTGTGTGTGTGTGTGTGTGTTACTATAAAGAAAATGGAATAGAATCCTGGAGGAATTGACAGCTTAGCTGACATGACATAAGGATTTTGTGAGAATATGGAAGAATGTAACTGTCATTCTATGTGAGAGACAGAGAGTAAGATAGTCTATCAATCTTTATGAGATACTAAGATTGACATCATTAAACTGACATTCTATGGAATGTTGACTGTAATTCTTGAGGAGACTGTGAGAAGAATATAGTTAACTGTCATTTTGTAAGAGGGAGAAGCTAACTATTATCACTGAATGAGTCTTGAGAAGACATCTTGTGGAGAAGAGATTCTGAGGAAAATTGAGTGCTTTCTAAAATGAGCTAATTAAGAGAACTGTGATTCTTTGGTCTGTGAAACAACCAGCAGTTTTATTTGAGGGTTGTTGCACAGAGTTGATGGCTAATGCAATGCATTGTTGAAATATTTTATTTTTTGGTGTTATTTGTTATATAGTTTATAAATGATATATTATTTATTTTCCTGTTAATAAATAATAAAGCTAGTAATACTGATGTTTATGTATACTAATATATGGGGATTTGATCCCAAAAGAGAAATTTAGAAGGAAAGATACTTCCCTAGTTTTAAAAATATGAAAAACACTTTGAGTTAATGAACTAATGAGAGACATTGTGATTTGTAATGATTTGTGGCACAATATTGAACTATATACTGTCTCTGAATGACACATGTAATTACTATTGGGTACAAATGGTATTCAGTAATACTTGAATACGATAATCATACCTGAGATTACACAATACACATGTTGCTCTTGCTTTGCTACACTTTCATGTGTACATATACACACATGCACTCAAATACATATACACATTATCATGTTTAGGATCTTTATAAGTGAACTAGCAAAAGACCTGACTATTTTGCATGAGGAGTAGCACAAAAGTCCTTTTACACATGGATGGAGCAAATTCCAAGCCTCACATAACCTGTTTGTTTATTTTTTAATTTAAAAGAATACAATTTTAGGAATGTGTGAATATTTACAACTGGTTGAAAATAGTTCATGAAAGAGGCAAGACTGGAGACCAGTTTTGATGCAAGCAGAGAACAAAGGCAGGGATGAAGAAAGGATGTAATCCAGTATAAGAAGTAGAATGCATTCTAGAAATATAATGTGCAGATTTGAACAATGGCAGGTTTCGTATATAGATAATTTTTCTGTATAAACATAATGGAGAGTAACATGAAGTAGGCCTGGAAAAGGAAGGTTATAGACAAATTGAAGAGGACTCTGAGTACCAAGAAAAAAAGACTGTATTTTATAATATTAATAGATGATTACCAAAAGTTTTTGAGAAGAAAAATAATGTGTTGATAACTGTGTATTAGAATACTTATTTTGATATCTCTGCAAAGAATTGGTAAGAGAGAATAATAAATAAAGGTAAAAACATCAATTATAAAAATGTTATAATAGTTAAGTTGAGAAGTAAGAATAAGCCAAGCTTAAATATGATATGAGCAAAAACATGGTGATTAGTATATGGTTGTTGTGGAGTTAACTATTCAATGTTGGAGGTAAAAGAACAGAAAAAGTCAACATTAGACTTAGGTTCAAACCCATGGTGATTATTTTAAATAAATTAATTTTATGCTTCAAACTTCTGAACAATAATTGGTTAATAATAATTGATTAATAAGAACTGATAGGAAATATTAATAATTATTATTAATAAGAATTGTTCAGAATGATTCATGAGAGAAAAATAGAACTACTCAGTTTATCTATATTAATAATTATGAAGTTATCTTACATTATAAATTATGATTAGAAAATGCTTAATTATGAAAGGAAATGTGACTTTAATTAATACAAATTACAGTAATATCTAGAAAAGAGATTTGATGTTAGGATTAATATTAAAACTATGATTTCCTGGGCTTAATATTTATTTATTTTTTTGGATATGTACAACAGTATATATATGAACAATAACTTGTCACTAGTACATTATTTTGGAGAATAATATTTTATACTTAAACAAATTATAGACTGGATTGTGTTTGTTAAAGTTTTTTTTTTCAATCGGTTGTATTAAAGAATTAGACAACCCCCCATATAGTTATTTTTAAAACAAATATGGCTAAACTATGCCCCAAAGCATACATGAATGTGATTCACAAAATTCTATTGGCCTAAAATAATAGTATTTAAAGTATATCAGTTTATTTCAAAGATATTAATATATCAGCAAATATAATCCTGTACATTTATATTTATCTTTTATGTCTTTTTATATTTATTCAGATGCTCCTAGATTAAAAAAAACATCATTATTTGGAAATATTGGAGGAGAACTTGGAAGAGAGGAATAAAGTTTCTGTCTTTTCTTCCATTTGAGCTAACTGTACATAGAGAGAAATACAAAAACTATTAAATTAAACAATTACATTAAAATAGTCATTGTGTGAAAGGGTGGATTAACAATAGAAAAATATAAAATCTGCAATTTAATTTTTGTCTTCACATATATTTGTTGGTGCTAACACACTTGCAAAAACTATATATTTAAAGCTACATTTTATAGAACCTCACTTGCAAAAATCAATAGAAATCTTTAGTAGGTAGAATGTGTATAACAGTAACAAGTAGAAAGGTTAGTGTAAAAGTTAATGGTTCTATCAGGAATAAAGCAGAGTTAAAATGTGAAGGAAAGGTCTGCCACAAGTGGTTCATTAACCTTTTGGAACTCCAATGAATCCTTGCTGTAAAGATTACAACAAACCAAACTCAATCTTTACTAGCATTTGTTAATATTCCAGTGTGGAAAAGTCCAGAATTTTTATTTCTTGTGAGAAAATTATTTTCAAATGACAGTTACACAAGAATGTTGATATCTGAATGGGAACCAGAGGGTGAAGAGGGAATCAATAATGGAATATCAAGGAATTTTGTACCTTGAGGTCTTTTCTTCATATCTGATCCAGGTTTAAACTCACCACCAAAAAGAAAAAAAATCAAGGAAAGTAACAAGACAACTGAAGATTCAATGTGAAATGACTTGACTTGCTCAGTTCAGTTTCTAACAAACAACTGTCTTAACATAGACACAGCTATCTTTTGCTATATTGGTGTTACCAGCAAGTGACCTAAGTTCACAATGAATAGATATTTAAATGTTTTCCTTTCACTCCTGGGAATGGTACAGGCAGAATATAGGAGACAATATTCCAGACATTCGTTGTGTAATTAGTTGAAAGAAAACCAAAGAAATTATTTTGTCATAAACATTATTCAGCAACATTTCTCATTTAATTCTGTTTTAAGAGAAGATAGATTAAATCATTAAATTTTCATTGTAACAATTCCAGGGAGAAGAAAGAGAAAAGAACTATGGCAAAAAAAGCTATGCTTAGATAATGGCTAATACCAGTCTAGAATTGGATATTTGAATTTATCTATTATTAACCTACCCTCTACCATACTTCCTTCTTTCCCTCTATTTGTTCTTCTAATTTAATTATTTACTTCTCCCCCTTTTATTAATTTCTCTCCCCTCCCCACTATCTCCACTTCTAGCTTTCATTCCATTAACTTTCTGGGTAGAAGTTTAAATGAACAGCTGCTGCAGTAAACTTTGCCAATATTCTCTAGCCAACCAACCAACAGGGGGTACTCTTGCACTGGATGCCTGGCTCCCCTTTAGAGACTGAACTAACCTCTGTGACAATTTCAGAGTCCACCAGCTTGGAGCCTGAAATCCCAGCCCTTACATCCTTTCCAAATTTTCCAGTTGTTAATCCATCCTGCTGGGCTGATTCCTTTCAAATTTCCATATAATCCACAAATGGAGAGGATTTTCCCCCTGTCTTTCTTTTCATTTTCTTTTTTAAAGGGGACATTCAATCCACAATTAGAGGAGGAGTAGCTTTTGGATTCAATCCCCAACATGAAATCTGTTATAAATAGATTCTGCCAAAATGCTGAAGAGAGTGCAAATTTGTAATGTGCCAATTTTGTAATAGGGTGAATTCTCCTAGCTCCCCCATCCCATAAGTCCATCTTCTGTGTCATTTCATAACACTTTGTCCTTGAAAACTGATTCATTCTTCCCCCACACTGAAGCACACACTAGTACCACATCACCACTTCTTTTTTTAAAAGCTATGTGGTGTTCATGTTTTAAAGCATTCCCATTTGTGACAGCTCAAGACAAAAAAGTCAGCCTCAGTTTTGGCACAATTAGAGACTTCTTACAGTAATCTCATTTGTGTCTGTCCTAGCACTGTTCTTATTAGTCAGCATCCTTATCTCATAGGCACAGCCGAGGACGGCATTGTGGCTCTCTTAACACAGTTGATACATTGCCTAAAATGCCATCCAGATCTTTGTTACAGCAGACACCATCTTTGGAATTGACTCCAATGCAGAAAATTGCTGAACCCCTTAATCTGTTTCATTTCTCTTGCTTGAATGATGCTCTGAACAGGAAAACTTTGGAGAACAAAAGCTCTAACCATTTGAAATGCTGATTTCTAACTCAGCTACAATATGATGAGAGTATAAACTGTTTTATAAATTGGTCCATGATAATAAGACCTTCTACAAACAACATGATGTTTACAGCTTAAAGTCTTTCTCAGGTGACAAGAATATTTTGTCCAGGCACAACAGGCCTTATAAAGTTAAGACAAATTGGAACTTTCAATGAACAGCAACATTTTGAGTTGTTATATTCACATAAAATTTATTTTAAAAGCTCATGTATCTCATCATTTATTATTGGATTTGGGTGTTCTAAATCAATTATTTAAGATTTGCAAAAGATTTTTATAGTCCTGTCTCTTTGTACTCATGTATTACAGAATTTTGGACTTGAGATATTATTCAGAGGCCATCTTGAACTATTTCTATAAGGGAGTACCCTCTGCAACATCCCCACAAGAGGTCATCCAATATTCATTTTAAAAGATCTAGGGATGATTTTCCACAATTCTAATGGATACAATGATTTTTCTTTATGAGGAGTGGAAATTTGCTTCTGCTAACTTCTACACAGTAATCCTATTTCTGCTGTGATAGAAAGAACAAAGTGATTTTTTTTTCATATGTAACTTTTCAACCAATTGAAGAGAATTTTATGTATTCTTTAATTTTTCCTATATCCTGACTAAACACATTCAGTTCTTTTATTGATCTAAGTAAAAATGGTCTTGAGGCTTTTCCTCATTTTAGCTGCCCTCTTCTGAAGACTCTCCATCTTGTCAGTGGCCTTCCATAAAAAAGGTTTGTACAAAAGTATGAGTATTGGATTCTTAGAGAAACTGGGTTAAAATACCAACAATGATTCTTTCTATCTATGTGATATTATATTATGCAAAATCAAAGTCTCTCTGGAACTCAATCTCTTCATCTCCATGAAAAGGAATTCAAATTTGATTATTTCTGAGCTCCCATTGAGCTCTAAATAAAAGATTCTTTAAAAAAAAACCTACAAATCTACAATTAAATCCAATATTTAAAATGTAGATTGACTAGAATAAATTATATTGAAAATAAAATTCCTTTATTCTGGTTTCTATGTTGCAAATGACATTTGATTTGAAAATTACCAATAAATCCAAACCTTTTCACACATGCTGTTATATAGCCTATATAAATTATGACTTTCCTTAATGATAATTTTCTTTCCCCACTGGTGAGTCTGACTTTATATTCAGCTTAATATGTCTTGGTGTTATGGTGTCCCCCCTAAGGGATCAGAAGTAATTCTCTAATTCCATCTACTTTCATCTTCACTTGTATATTTCCTCTCAATAATATGGGTTGAGAATAATTTAGTCATTATTAATTAGCTTTTAGACAAGGTGTTTCAGAAAAAAAAAACTGACTAAAAATATCTCTCTAAAAGTCTGTGAAACTCTCCCATAATAAGTACATAACGTATCCAAGGGAAAGTGGGCTCAAGCTAAGAATACATGTGGCAGATAGTAACTCCTTATCTTTTTCCTCTTATTTTTCAAGTAATCCAAAATGTTCTTTTTTAACTACAATAAATTTCTATCTTTGTCCTTAGCTGATAAAAATATTGCTCTCACGTGATTTATGGATAAGATGAAGATATCGTTGATGGAAAAATGAGAGGTCTAGCGTCATCTGTATTCCTCAAAGTTTACAAGGTCTCTCTCTGGTCAAAATTGCATTTATAGATCAAAAAGACTCTAACCAGAAACAAGGAGGAGAGTTGAGACATGTTATCCACAAAGGCAATTCTTTTCACAGGCTTTATTTAAATACAATACTTGTTCTCACTTCTAAAGTAACTATAGTTCTCAACTCCTTTGATACGGAAGTGATTTTGTTTGGCATACTGAAATAGATTTCTTATCTGCAACATTTCTCTTCATTCAATAATTTCTAAGGTTTTTTTTTTCCTATCTTAGATTAATTGTGCTCTCACCTTTGAGTAAATTGAAATATATTATCACCTAAACAAGATATAGTGTGAAAGGAAATTATTTCTTCTCTTTGTCTATTCTGAGTTTACCCTTGTGAAAAGGGAATCCTTTATTCTCTTTGCCTAGTTGGAGTTGACACTTTGGTTAACATTAACTCAAGTACCCTCTACTTAGTACCTCACTAGATTGTGAAGACAGAATTAACTCTTCCTTTGTCTACATTTGAATTGAATCAAGAATAGGTTGAATATCCTACTTAGCACTAAGTAGGGCACTGGCAAACCACTTAGAAAAATTTATACCCTCAAAAACTCAATCAGCCAGGAATCTGTGAACCTTTTTGATGAGTATTCACCCCTCAGAGTGAGAAGAGGTTACCACAAACACTGTCCCTTGGGCATTGCTAGATAATTTTGAAGCTGTGATTGGCTCCTGTGAAGAGGGAAAGGGACAAGAAGTCACCATAAAAGACATTAATCCTTTGGTTTGAGGCAGTCATGAGGAAATAATCTCCCAGTACTGTCTCCTGGATATTGTCTTCTGGGGAGAGTTGACTTAAGGTCAGCATCAGAAGTAGGTCAACTTCAGATATGAATAGGCTTGAGGAGTCATCCTCCACAGATCATCACCTTCAGCTGAAGTCATCCTCAAGACCTTGGAGGGAACTTGGGTGAGTGAATAGCTGACTTTCCTTTACTGACCTCTGGAGAGAGTTTGATCCTAGTTGAAGGTCAATAAGTCCTGGCTGAGTCAAGTACCAGGGCAATGTTTAGTTAGATAGGCTAAAATTCTTCTCTACCTTTTATATTTCTCTGCTTTCACTCTTTCCACCCCTTTTATAAATAAATGCTATTAACAGTCATTTGGATTTTGAGCAATAATACTTTAAAACAGTGGCCATCATTATTATTTGTAATCTTTATCTATTTAGCCAAACCATTAATTTTAATTCCTACAATAGTTAAAAAGGGTATGGAGTAATAATGAACACAAAATTCTATATGTGGAATATATTAGAGGAAATACTAAGGACATTATCAACACCTTGATTCTAAAAACTCTGTTTCATTCAACATAGTCAAAAGTCAAACTTTTTTACTATGATATGGTACAAAACCTTAAAGGGAATCATTTGTTTATAACAGGTCAAAATAAATGGAATTAATTAAAAACAAGAAAATAAAATATCTGTTCTTCATCTTTTTCCAAGTCTGCCAAAGGATGTTAGTCCCATTTTCTTTCCTTCATTTTAAAATTTCTTTTTATATGTAATTACAATTACTATCTATATCAGATTTAATTATTTAATATTTCCTTGTGTTTTATCCACTTTTCCCCTCTATAAATCTCCCTTTTCATTTAATATGTCACAATTTAAACCACCTTAAACTTGTTGAATATAGAAGTTGCTTCTAATTTTTTGCTGACAAATTGAAAGGCTAAGAATATATATGCATATATATATATTTTATACATCTATATGAATATATATGGGCATGTAGATACATATATTTGTAAAAATGTATGTATATTATAAAAATTAAAATTATATTTAGTAATAAAATATATTTTAGGAGGTTTTTTAAATGATCATTGCAAATCAAGGAATAAAGAGGATAAAAAATTAAAACTACATGTCCATGGCTGGTTAGCAATTTTCAAAATCCTCACCTTACCACCATTACCGCTGATTGCTACATCATGCCCAAGAGGAGGCAGAACCTCAACACCTGCTCCCTTTATCCTTTGTCTATAAGAATGACAGGAAGTCAGTGGGCTCTTGGGATATGGAGTTCTTTTATTAGGGTAACAGATTTTCAATTATAAACCTCCCCCTCTGAGACCCAAGGAAGTCTAGTCTTTCCAGTGGGTCTTGTAAATATACCAATTTTGAAATTACAATAATTTGAGGATATGAGGAAAAAAGAAAAATATCAATAATTGCTAGGTACATTGACAAAAAGCCAGTTAGGGGGCAGTCCCCTTCAGCATAAGAGTATACATACAAAACAAATGCATTCTACCCCTCACAGTTCAAATCACCACATCCCAAAGTTCACTCTGGATCTTCTGGTGCAGCATGTTGTATGTGGAGGCATCTCCATGGTGCCTTCTCTAAACAGTTCAATTTCTGGATTTGGAGAAGGAACATGTTAATTAGCCTAAAATTACTCTCAAAAAGAATTTAAACTTTGCAATTTAGAGTAATTATACAGTCCCTCCTGAAGAGGGTGTTGAAAAACACAAGAATTACTTAGGCATGCATGGCTGAGTTATGAGGTATATGAATCAATTGGCAAGAGAAATAAAAATAAATATTAAAAACATCCAAACAAAAGAGAAAAAAGTAACTTCTGGATGAAATATAGACTATCAAATTCTTATGTGTAAAATTTTTAAGTAAAAGAAAAATAAATCCATAACAGATCCTTGAATCAGGGCCCAATTAATGTCTATCCCAAAAGTCTATAGGACAAAATGTAGTAATATTTCACATACCCATTTGCAACCAAGACTACAAGAAGTTGCCATACTATAAGAGAGAAAAAAAGAACTAATAGGGAAGTGTCATTCTCTGATCTGATTTAACCTATTTTTCTCAGGAATACTGGAGCCAGAATAATTGATGTATATGCATTTGATATAGAGTGTGTGGTACAAGGAAGTCCTGTATTTAATACATGTTAATCAGTCACAACCTCAAGTCTCACACATGATCAAGTCCTTGTGCTCTTTGGCAGAATGTCATCAATCCATGTAGAGTTGGTTTGGTCTCTTTGAACTCCTGCTCAATTAGCACTATGCAAGTAGCTTTGTACTTCTTTGGCACTAGGCAATGGCTCTTTTTGTATTCCCTTCTCCTGGAATCAGACAGAATCATTAAGCAAAGTCCCATAATTTTTTTAAACAATCAATGTCATAATTTTTATAGTCTAATGCTTTTTGGATATGCATTGACATCAGATCAAATGTATTTTTAATTATATTATAAATAGAATTATAAATTATAAATATATTAATTATATTACTGAAAAATCAAAAAAGTTAAAGAAAATCTTCTTAATACCGGTGGCATGCTTCAAGTACAAAAAGGAGAGAAAAAAAAAACTGAAACAGTATATTTTACATGGAAGCAAAACAATAATAAAAGAGTTCAAAAAATAAAAAAAATACATAACTTATTATTATTGACACACTATGTCAGCTCAGGGGAGGTAGAATACAAAGGCTTCTCACCAAAAAATGAGATTCATTTCCTTTTTAACTTAACCACTGTGTGAGTACAAATGATTTTCATAATAAAACAGTAATACAGTAGATAATGCACATTCAAAGAAGTACCAAAGTCCCCAAAATTCACAGTAGCCCAGTTAATTACAATAGCAAACAAACCCACTATCATATCTCACATAAATTGCTGTATGTCATAAAAATCCTATGAACTGATGGATATTTGTCACAATTTTTATAGATATAGCAAATCTTTCAACCTTGGCAAATATATTTTTAAACAAAGTAAAACTTATTTGCATCTAGAACATCACCAAGAAATCTAGATTGTTCTGGTAGAAGTAAATTAAACTGAAGAGTTTTGCAGGAGCTTTTTTGGCTCCCTGATTCATAGAAACACCTTGGTAGAAATATTTCTTTGTCTCTCTACCTTTAATACATAATTCTTTATAATATAAATATTTTTTAAAATCATCCTTTCAGAAATCACTAGTTAATCAAAATTACTGCTGAAAACCCCTTAGAATTACCACTTAAATTCTTAGTTCATTAAATTCTCCAAAGGTTGTTAGCCAGGTTGAGTCCATTCATCATCTGTGACAATTAACAAATGCCAAATGGAAAAAAAATTGTTTATAGGCTTTTACAATATTTTACAATATTTTTTCAGTAGTCATAGGTGAAAGGTAACAGAATATATCTAATAGTTAAAACACAGTATATTAAAATGATTCAGTATAACAGAATAGTATTGAATACATTAATATATAAACTTAAAACCATCCAAATTAAATCTTAAAGCAATCAGAAAAATACAAGAAGATACATTGACTTTCATAAAATAAAATGGAGTCTGAAAAGACTTAAAATTTCACCTCCTGACTCTTTAAAGTTCCTTTCTCGATCCATTCAGATTCCTTTTGTCACATTTCTGGAATCTCCCATAATGAGGGAGAACATGGTTTTGAGGGATCTTAAACTGGAAGAAAACCTTAGAGAACCATTGGGCAGGCCCAAATGACAAAGGGTTGTAGGGTAATGAATTTCTCCCTTGAATCTCAGGCAAGATAAGTGAAAGGATCAGTGCACTCATAAATGGTAGAAGCTATTTGAAATAGGCAAGGTAGTATTCTTTCATAGAGTACACCATGCTTGTAATCAACTTCCTATTTGGAAGAGTGACTTCCTTCTCCCAACCCCCTCCAATGTCCCCTGCCACATGGAGGCTAATTGTAGCCTAAGGAAAGAACACCCCATTTTTTTTACCATCTGCCCTGCCTCTTAGCAGTAGGGGGTGGGGTCAGGTTGGAGGCCTATTTTAGGAGCAGAGCTAGAGATCAGGAGGAGGATTTCTAGGGGCTTGCTTCTGAGAGCTGGAGCTGAGCCAGATAAGCAATCAGGGTCAGAGACTGGAGGAAGCAGTATTAACAACACCAGAGTCAGCATTGAGGAACTGAGGAACATGGATTCAAGAAGATGGGCAAGAGAAGCAGCTTATCTCTTCTTTGCCAAGAGTCCCCCTGCTACAAATAGCCCAGCTAGTAGGGAGAGCAAGCAACCAGGCAAAAAGTTGGAAAAGAAAAAGGCAACAGCTCCAAAGAGAGTTTGAGTTCTCTCAAAGTTTGTGAGGGTGGGTGGGTGGGTGGGGTGGGCAAAAAGCCTTGGCAGGAGAAACATGGCTTAAAAAAGTTATCTAGGCTATCTTAAAAAAATTGAGATTTTTTTTCTCACCCCTTCTGGTCACTAACTGTAAAAATTAAAAATTATACCTAAGAATAAAAATAATGTATTTTAGGAGGTTTATTAAATGATCATTAGAAATTAAGGAATAAAAGGGATAAAAAATAACAACCATATGCCCATGGATGGTTAGCCATTTTCAAAATCTCCACCTTACCATCATTGCTGATTACTGCATCATGCCCAAGAGGAGGCACAATCTCAATGCCCACTCACTTTATCCTCTGTCTATAGGAAGTACATAATGATAGAAAGTCAGTGAGCTCTTGAAATATGTAGTTCTTTTTTAAGGTTAACAGATTTTCAATTATACAGTATTTTATTTAGGACTTTACTACTGATGGGGCTTTGGGAGAGAAATACTGAAATACTAACAATGGAAAAATAAGGTAAAAATGTATGATCTATTTAATGACTTATAGGCTCCTGTTGTTTTGTTTTCCAAAATGTGTGTAACATGCTGATTATTCAATTATCCTACACAAGGTGAACTTTTTCACCACTGAATTGGTGAACACTTTTTTCTTTGAATAAATGCAAAGGTGAAAATCAATGGTTGGACAATAATTTTATGACATTATGTAGTCACCAATATTTATTATATGTCAACTGAGAAATTTATTTACAAAAAAGAGAGGAAACAATAAAGCAGAGAAATGTGAAGGGGATAGAAAAATTATCTGGCCTATCTTAATCTAGGCAGAGATTAATTAGCTCTCAATAAGGAAGGAAGGTAGTGGGTAATCACACAGCCTCCTCCAAGACGGAAGCTAGTTTCTTCAGAAACTATGAAAGGAGTCAGCCTTTCACTCACCAATAAGTAGTCCAGAAGTCAGATTCCAAATTGAAGCTGAGTTCCAAGCCCACAATCCAAGCCACAGAAGACTATCTCCAGGAGACACTCTCTTCAGAATACCTTCTCAAAGACAATCTGTCTCAAGTCAAAGAATTTCATCGCTTTTATGGTGGCTCCTTTTCACTTCCTCACTTCACAGAGGCCAGTCACAGTTTCCAAATTGTCTAGCACTACACTGGGGGCAGTGTCTTTGGGATCAACTTCTCACCTTCTGAAGCTTAAATTCTCACCTTCTGAAGGTTACGTTCTCATTTAAGGGTGTGTATTTTCTAAAATTCACCTTTTGGAAAAGTGAATACTCGTCCTTGCTGATTGATTTTCTGAGGGTGTGAATTCACTGAATGGTTTGCAGCTCTTCCACCTAGTTCCAGTTTGTGTTGATTCAATCTAAAGGTAGACAAAGGAAAGTTAATCCTGTCTTCACAATCTAATGAGGTACTTAAATTAGTGTTAATCCAGGATAGACAATAGAGTAAAGAATTCTCTGTCACAGTATGAGTTACATAATATGTATATATATGTAAAATATATATACATATACATAATATAAACCCTATATATGAAAGACATATATGATCATATATTCTGAAATTGATCCTATATTTTGATGTATATAACAACATGTGTTTATTTGGAAATGTAATATTTCTAACAATATTATGCAATGAATTCTACCTTCCCATGTTGTCTTATCAGTGTTACTATTTTATTTTCAGGTTTCCATAATAAACTATTTTTCTCATTCTTGATAAACTTGAAGAGAGCTAAGTTGAAAAAATGACAAATCAAAAACATTTTGGTAAGATACAGACATATGTATTTTTAACTTCTAAATCAATTTTAAAATAAAAAAAATTTTATCTGTAATATAATGTCCATATTTAATTTGATCCTGTCTCTAAAAGTGTGTTTGGCCAGAGTGCTATTGGCAATAATTATAAACAAATAATAATGAAATGGGAGGACTTTTCTTTATTTTGTTTTTGTTTCACCCCACCCATCTGGGAGGATGAACTGGGAAGAGAAAATATTTATCCACAAGGGCATTTGGATTCCCATCAAATTGAAAGAAAAGAAGAGGAAAAGGATATTATAATCTGTCTCACACTTGATCAAAGCACATTTTTAACAACCCTTTTTTTCCAATTTATAACAGTTTCCCTGGCTTGACTCCTGCTCATCAATTGCTATCAAGTAACTGACTATACTGGTCATCTGTGTTTGGAGACTTTTTAATGTGCTTTAACATCTTCCTCCTCCAGCAACTTCCTTTAAACAAAAAATTAAAATGCTGTCAAATTGAGGAACTTGCTATGTATGTTAAGTAAATCAAGCCAATCTAGTAGGCCAAATATTTAAGTTTTTTAAGGTTCTTTATTCAATATTCCCCATAGGTGGGACCAAAAGGACATATATATTTATACATGTCAAATGAAAAAATTCAGTAATAAACTGGAGGGGGTGTTTTGCTCTAAAAGCTAACATCTGAAAAATATTTCCTCACTGGGGCAGGGGCGCTTTAATCTTGGTGATAGGAATACCTTCTTTGCATGAAGCCACCATCCTGACTTCTCCAATGGACCATGTTGACTCATGATATAATAGCTCCTAGCCTGAAACCTGTAGGACTTGACTTAAAAGCTATCTCCCAAAAGGATTGTGAGGGAGACAGAATGGTACAGTAGAAAACAGGATTGAATTTGTAGTTGGAGGTGCTAGATTTGGAATTTGGTAACCATTGTGTGAATTTGGGTGAATTACCCAACCCATATGACTCAATTTCTTCATATATATTAGATATCCACTGAGGAGCTTTCTGAGTCTAAATTTATGACTGAAATCTCATAATTTCTGAATTAACTTTTATATGTAAATGTAGAATTTTTTTCATTTTAATCTAAAAAGAGTAACTTGCAAGTCCCAGAGGACTTGTATACTGCACCTGCTCTTTTTTTTTTTTTCAACTAAAAGGCAGATCTACTCTAGACCCACTCACATGGATGATCAGTCCTGGACAAGTTTGGCATTTAGCGAGAATCACACAATTAAATTCATAAAACATTAGCCCTGGTGATGTGGAAAACAAGCACTTAAAGCTTAAGTGTTAGCTTCCAAAAACAGAAAATAGAATGGTCTTGACTCTACAAAATGTACTAAGTTTGAGAAGATATATGTCCTGTACATAAAAGAAGCAGTGAATTTGAAAGAAAGGGTCTAACAAACTCCATTCAACAAAAATACTTTTAAAAGATGATAATAATAATATAATCATTATTATATTCAGCATAAATTGGCAGAAATATAAAAACATATACATTTAGAGCAGCTTTGTAGACTTCTGGCTGAGCATTTTAAATTTCAACTCAGTTTTGCAATGAATCAATGAATGGATGGATGAATTAAAGATTGAAAAACATTTATCAAGTAATTATATATGCAAATCATGGTGGTGAGCACTGGGGATACAAATAGAAAATTAATTCAGTCTATGTTGTCAATACATATAGAAAATTTCAACTTCAAGTAAGATGGAAAAATCCAATGTTCTTCAGCAGCAAACAGCAAAGCAAATAGTAATATATTTTCTTCAAAGCCACTGTCTTCTCTCAAGCCAATGTAAGGCATTGACTCTTGATCTGGCTAATGGTCTTTTTTATGCAGGAATGCTGGAATGATTGCTAATAACTCATTCCTTTGTAGTCATTAACTTTGATCATGTGACCAAGGACATGAAGACCTTTTCAATTCATAAGTTCACCTCAGATCCTAAACATTTTCATGATGAAACAGTTTCATGTTTCAGATAAGGAAAGAATAAATACTTACTGGGCAGTCCAAGACTCAAGAGCAGGATACCCTAAACAGACATAGACACTGTATAAATGTGTTTTGCCTTAGCTGTCATGTATTTATGGTCCAATGGCAGATTGAATAAGCTACTCTTTCTCCCACAAACTAACAAAAATTAGTTCAAAATGGTACTGACATGAATCAAATCCAAGAAGAGTTGAGCGTGACAAGAGGCAATCGCTCACATTTTAAAAGGTTCACAAAGTCACTGATTCCTTTGTCTCAGTAAACAATTGAAGGGAATTACTTGCACATCTCAAAGTGTAAGAATCTTTCAATGGTGAGTTATAGAAATGGTTAGTCAAAAGCAGGCAAAGTTTATTATTCCCAATTCTGCCTAAATATTGTCACTTGTAGTCAGAATAAGGGAGGGAAGTTTTATGTGTGCCTGTTAAGTCCTCGGTTAACTCAGAAACTGCAATAAAGATGAATTAAAATTATAAAAATTAGGAGAAAATATATATATTAGCAATTGACATAAAATTACATGGAAAACCGCAGGGTATCTATAAATTGAAATGTATAATAATATGAAATGAATCAATAAACCCAAATTTAAGTCTGTAATAATTGAAATTATTAACCTTTTTGTTGATGTAAGAGAGGACAAAAATATCTACAAAATCATCAGTATTGTTTATTCATACTAACATAAGAAAAGGAAGCAATTATAGAGACAATCTACTAAAAGTAACTACAAAAGTAGGAAAATATAAAGGTCACAACATACCAGAACACACTGAGTACCTATAGAGATGCAACCATAAAAATTTTTCAACCCAAGCAAAATATTCAAATATTCATTATTTATGGTTTAGCCATGATTATTTAATTAAAATATCATAATTCTTAAATTAATTATTCCAAACAAATATACTGCCATGGGTGGTCACTTTCTCTAAAATTAAATAACATTATCAAGTGAACTAAAATATACAATCTCCAAGACAATGTCAGAGGAAAAAATCAAAATAAAATGATATAATGTTACATATTTGAGATTTTATTATAAAACAGTAATTTTTGAAAGTATTTTTACTGGTTAAAGATATAAAAGTTTGATGGAACAGGATAGATGCAAAAATAAGCCAAATAATAAAAAATAAAAATTCTTTTTCAGTAAACTAAAGAACACAAACAATTGGATCAGAGAGTATTCAGAGAAGAACAAGAAATATTGGCAGGATTTAGGTTTAGATGTGTGACTTATACCATACATAGCAATAATCTTCAAAAAGATATGCGAATCAAAATAAAGAAACTGATTTAAAAATATATAGAACTCAAGATAGTTTTAAAACTATGATGAAGGAAATTATCTTAAGTGGAGAGTTTAAGGAATTTTATGACAGATAATATAACTAATTTTGATTGTATGTTATTTGAAAGAAAACCAGTGTAATGAGAGTGATAAGAGAATACATTGAGTGTAGAGAAATTTTTTATGAAATTTCTCTCCTAAGACTTTCATAGGGAATTAATAGAAAAATAAATGAAATTATGAATAAATGATCAAAGCATATCAACAAAACATTTTCCAAAAAACTATAGATTCCTAAAAATCACTAATAAGAAAAATTTAAATTAAACAATTCTGCACTTTTACCTCACTCTTCTCAACTGTTCAAGGTGCTAGCTATAGAGATTAGACTTGAGTTTTTACTAGTAGAACTCCTGGTTGAAAAAACTCTCTCTACCAATGGAGAGCAGTATCTCTTCTACAACATAGAGTCTTGGGGAGTTGTCTGCCTAGAAAAATGAATTTTTAAGAAATTTAACTTACCTTTGCTTACACAGCTAGTGTGCAACAAAGTCAACAGGTGACCTTAAGTCTTCCTGACATCATATCAGACTATATGTTTTTTGAAGCATGCTATCTAAGTAAAAAAATGTCAAAAGTTGAAAATCTTAAATTATGGTCTGTGAAAGTCAAGATACACTAATACTCTCTTAACATTAATGAAATCTAATCTAGCTGCTCTAGAAGGCAATTTGGACTTATATAAGTAAAATTGCTAAACTTTTCATAATTTTGACTCAGTGATCCTATTACTAGACCTATATCCCAATGACACTAAAGACAGAAAGAAAATAATCATATATACCCAAATATTTGTCCCAATAATTATGCAATGGCATACTTATTAACATGCACTAAAATATTTGATATCAAATAATCATATAAACTAAAGATTTTTATGACTTCAAATAGAGTAAAATGAATAGAATAAAATGGACAATAATATTAATGAAAAGAAAAACTAAGTTTCACAGCCTTAGCTGTGAAACACGGATAATGAGGAACACATGGTCTTTCAGTAGAGTGATGGGGATCATTGAAAGATTGAATGTTACACATACTATTGGGAGTTCTATTTCTGTCTGTTGATTTTATTTAATTTGTTTTAATTCTTCTCAAGTGGAGCAGAGTGAGGTATGATAGAAAAAGACTGAAAAAAAAGAATTAAATATTTTAACAAAAAATATTAGAGTGAAAGTCATTAATCACATGGCTATCAATGTTGTTGATGACAATGCTGAGTGGTGTAATTCATACACAGGGTAATAGAAACATGCATTACAATGATTTGGATTAGTAATAATATATGAAGGGAATAAATGCAAATTTCTATAATTGGTTTTAAAATGTCATTCTTCTATTACTCAGATATCCATGCAGAAGTCAGCATACAAAATGTTTAAATGTATTGATTAATTTTGGCCCAATCCTTAATTTCCTTTAACTGCACCACCTCAAAAATAAAAATAGCATATCTTGATTTTGCTAGAATTTTGGGGATTATGTGTCTACTAAAAGCCTGGTTGAATTAATTACTTAAATTTATCTACTAGGTAATAACTTTTTTTTCCCTGAATCATGTCTCATTGAGCCATCTCTTAAGGTGAGAAGATAGAATTTGCCATGGTGAGTGTTTGAATGTTGATGATTAATCTTTAAATTATTTATGTAGATATTTGGATAGTTAAAAGTAGATGTTCATGAATATATGAGGCCCAGAGTATGTACATAAAGCTAATTCGCTATATATTTTCCTATTCCCCATTGTATTCTATGAAAATATTATTGTGGCCTTTTCTTATTTATCCATCAAGTTAGTGTATCAATCACTGTTTAAGGTACCAGACCATCATCTCTGTCTCTCTTTCTCCCTGTCTGTCTCTCTGTTTTTCTCTATCTCTCTCTGTGTCTATCTCTCTGTTCCAAATTCATGAAGAAAATATTATAAAATGTATCAAATAGTACAACTTGAAATAAAAACTCTGCTCTCAATATAATTGGATAGTATTTTGTAGAAACAATTCCATATATTCAAAAGTGATTGGAAAAATATGGTCATTATCCATAAAATTCAGGCATTGAAGGTTACTACCAAGAGATAGATTAGTGATTTGAAATGCATGGAATTCTCTCCTATAGTTATGAAATTCATGGGATAATTTTTAGCCCTTTACATTATTTTTGTTGTTTACATATAGCCATTGTCTAAAAAAATAAATGATTCATTTCTGTATTGACCCATGTTCAGTGGTGCTCATCTGTACTTGATACTGCCATTGATTTCAAATAGTTCTTCATGTTAGTATCCCCTCTAGGTCATGGAATAAGTTTTTTTAATAGATTATGTAGCTGTCCACACAAGCAAAGTGAAGTGGACAGTTGAATGAACTTAAACATTGTGAATAGATGTTTAGATAATTAATCCCTCCAAGCCCAATTTTTACTTAATGGCAGTTTTATGACTGAATAATTCAGATAATTGCCTCAACCACATAATTCAATTCTCAGATGTAGATATTTCTATAATGTTGAAAGCCTAGTGTATTGAAGGCCTATGTCCTACTGATTTTAATCAGAAAGTTTGGGGAGGTGAAAGGGACAATTTTGTTTCTTGTTTTCTTTTGACTTTAATTTTATAGTTTAATTATACTAATTAATTATAATTATACTTTATTTAAAAATTTTATTTTAAAAAACTTTATTAAAAAATTATACTAATGTAAGTAATCCTAATGAAATTACTGTAACATAGAACTATATGTTCATTTGTATAGGCATTTCATTTGACAAAGGGAGTACTTTAGATGAGAATCAAAGCATTTCTCTAACCTTAAATAGAACACTTTATTTACTGCAAGTTTTTTACAAGATGAGAAAATGAACTTCTAATAGGCAAAAAGTAATATATATTGTAGTAATAGATTAATAAATTTAGTAAAATCTCCCCTAATTCTTTTGGTATTATTCTATATAATGGAAATTATGTTAATAAATTCCAGATCACTTGGATCCCACTTTATGCCATTTTAATTTCCAGCAGCTTTGCTAATAATTAAAAATTAGTAAAATTCAACAAGTATTGATTAAACATCTACTATGTAAAATGAAAATAATAATAGCACCTGACTCAGGGCTGTTGTGAGGACTAAATGAGGTAATTTTTGCAAAGCACTTAGCCCAATGCCTGGCACATAGTTGTTATATCATCATCATCATCATTATCAGTATCATTAGAAACTAGGCATTGTGTTAGACCTTAAGAATATAAAGACAAAAATAAACTAGCTCCTGCTTTCTCAGAGATTACATTCAACTAGGAGAGATAGCTTTTAGATAATTAATTTGTATAATTTCAAATGTGATGAAAGTTAATTTATAGAGAAAAGGCAATTAGTAGTTGAGGTGGGATCAGGAAAGATTTAATATAAATGCAATTTTTGAGCTGAATTTTGAGATAATTATAATATTGCATGAAGCAAATGTTAGGAGGGCAAACATTCTAAGAAAGGAGAATGTCTATCACAAAGTCAAAGAGCTGGAAAATGGAACAGTATATGTAAAGAATAGTTAAAGGTCAGTTGATCTAGATTTGAAATTCTTAATGTGATTCTTGAACCTGATTTTTTTAAACTGATAACTATATTTTTATATCTATCCGAAACTATTTATACCAAATATGTTATTTAGTATGAGTATGTAACTACATAATTGATTTCCTTTGTGGTACTAAGTATTTTATTTAATTCATTAAAAAAATTAAGGAGTTCACAAGATTATTCAAACTGGCAAAGAAGTCTAGAATAGAAATAAGGTTAAGAATCTTAGGTCTAGAGCAAAGAGAGAGAGAAGGGGAACAATATATCAAACTACAAATGTAGTGTAACTCTTCTTGAAAACCCAAAACAGAATACAAAAGACAAAGGGATACAAATATATTAACTATAAAATGTGATATCTGGGGAACGTTTTATGAGGTATAGACCAGTCTCTTGAATTAATTAGAAATTTTAAAAAGCAAATCAATAAGTAAGTAAGCCATACCTCAGTTATAATCCCAGGCCAACATAATTTCCACAAAGAAGAGAGTCATGGATTTGGAAATAAGGCGAAATGAGCCAAGCAAGAAAGGACTGTGCCAGTACAGAAAATGACATAGAAAATCCAACTTCCTCCAGATATACTGATTTCATGGTGCTAATTCTATATCTCAGTTATCTTTTTAAACTGCCTTATAGGGATCTGAAAATTTGTGTGTGTGTGTGTGTGTGTGTGTGTGTGTGCGCGTGCGCGTGTGTTAGTACTTGGGAGAAAAGAGAATTTTGTTTGGAATAATTTTTTTTAAAGTGGTCATTATTATATTTGCTTTCCTAGGTCTACTTTTTAAAAATATCATTGGAAGGAAAAAACTGCAAGGAAAAAATTCCTCAAAGAAGAGATAGGCATAGATGTAACACAAAGATATTTTTTTTCCAGAAATGGTCACTCCCATTTAAGATGCAGACTAACCAAAATAAAGGGTATTAAAGATTATTTAATACCTCTTTCTATCATGAAAAATAAAAACTGGAAGAAGAGAAAAAAGTTTGCAAAACTGATCAAAACATCAAAAACCTAAAAATATATACAATGTTTTGTAACTAAACACTTCCAAACTTTGTAAATAAATGAGGTGGGAATATCTTCTACTATCTCATCTCTGCAGTAGTGTTTGCTCTTTGTAATTTTTCATCATTCACTTTCGATTAGGATAGCTGGTTGGTTCATTGCATAGAGCAATGGACCTAGACAAGTCATTTAGCTTGTGTTTGACTCTCTTTCATCAACTGTAAATTGAGGATACTTCTCTGGATTGTTGAGAGGATCAAATGAGATAATTGTAAAGTGCTTAGCATGGTGCCTTGCACAGAGTAAGTTCCATATAATTATCATTATTTATCATTTAAGTTTTGTGAATTATTTTGTGGTGATTATCATTCCATTTATGTGGTTGTAATCACTATGGGTAAGATATATTTCTGGCTCTGCTTACATCAGTTCATATAAGACCTTTTATGCCCATTTTTATTCACCATATTTATTGTTGCTTACAACCTTATAATGGGCAGCTAAAGTCAATAGAGTACCAGGTGTGAAATTAGGTAGACTCTCCTTTCTGAATTAAAATCTTGTCTCAGATACTTAATAGTTATGAGAAGCTATGCAAGTCACTTAATCCCGTTTACCTCAGTTTCCTCATATGTAAAATGAACTGAAGAAAAAATGGCAAACCATCCCAGTATTTTTGTCCAGGGTAAGAGAAAAAATACTAAGCAACAATTTTTTTCTAAGCCAAATTGACTTAATTGTAAGAACTATAATTCACAAAGTTATGGTCAGAGACATGCCTAATACAGTCTAAGACTCTAAGACACTAAACCAACAAATATTTATAATTTATACAAAAGTCATATTACACACATTTAACCCCCAGAAAGGGGTTTCCAGTTGAATATTTCTTCTCAAGGAAGAGGAGGCAACCAGAATTTCATCTTCTAGAAGTTTCTTTATTCAAGAAAATAAAGTTTTTCTTTATTTTCTTATGGGGACAGGTTATCCTCTGTTCCATATATGATAACAACCAAAGTTATTCTACAGCTAAGAAGTCATAAATCTCCAGTCTTAGACACATCTTGCCACAAACCAGGAAGTCAAAGTCATGGAAAAACTCTCGTTTCAAGAATATCTTGTCAAGGCATTTCAAGGATTTCCTTCTTTTATTATACTCACAATAAAATTATTTATTACTAATTCTCTTGCATAATAATTCATTCAACAATTGGAATTTTTACTTATTAGTAAATCTATAGTTACAACTTATCATTATTATACTTGGTATCTAATAAATTTCATGCAGGATATATGGAGCTCTAAAAAGGGATAAAACAATGAATATGAACAGATTAAAGGTATTTAATTATGTTGTTTTTAGACAATAAAACCACTAAAACAGCCTCAATGATTCAGATACAACTAAAAATGCCTGAACAATTGAACAGTCATGAAAAATTCAATGGACTATGTCTAGCATATTTTATTAGTCTTTCTCTATGGAAATCTACTTTTTCCTAGTCCTTTAATATTACAATAAATACCACCATGCTATTTTCATGTATAATTAGACTTTCTAATAAATGTATCCATTTGAGTATATGGTTAGTAGTGGAACAACAAAAAAGGAACTTGATCATAGAAATTTAATGTGGTGACAGAGATCAAAACACAAATTCAGAGGACAATGAAGTCAAAACTGTTATACCTAAAGCTTCAAAAATTTGAATTTGTCTGCTTGAAAATGATTTAAAAAATCAAATAAGAAAGGCAGAAGAAATAATGGAAAAATAATTAAATATGAAGCTAGAAAACCATGAAAAAGAGCCAACAACTTGTTAAAGGAGGCACAAAAAATACTGAAGAAAATAAAACCTTAACCTATGAAATAGGCAAAATGTAAAAGAGGAACAAAAATGCAATGAAGAGAACTACTTATGAAAGCAGAATTATCTAAATGGAAAAAAATATGTAAAAGTTGACTGAAGAGAAGAATTCCTTTAAAAAGTAGAACTGGGCAAACAGAAGCTAAAGACTCTATGACATAACAAGAATCAATAAAACAAAATAATTTATCAAAAATAATTTTTCAAAGAAAGCCTATGGACTTTTATTGAAAAAACTGTCCTTGAAAATGAATTGAGGAGAGTTAACTGACAAATTTTTGTAGTACTTAAAAGTCATGACTAGAAAGAACTTAGACATCATGTTTCAGAAAACCATCAAAGAAAACTGCCCTAATATCCAAAACCAGAAAGTAAAATTGAAAAAAAAATCACTAGTCCCCTACTGGAAGAGATCACAAAATGAGAAGACTCAATAATGTTATAGCCAAATTCCATAAATTCTCAGCTAAAAAGGAAATATTGCAAATATTAAGAAAGAAATCAAATATTGTGGAGCCACAGTAGGAATAACAAAGAATTTAATAGCTTCTTTTACCTTAAAGGATCAGAGAGAAAATTATATTGTGGGTGGGGAAAGGAATTAGTACTTCACCCAGAATCATTTAACCAGCAAAATTAAGCATAACACTTCAAGATAAAAATGGGTGTTCAATGAAGTAGAGGAATTTTAAACATTGCTAATGAAAAGACCAGACCTAAATGGAAAATTTGACTCTTCAATTTGAATCAAGAAAAGCATAAAAGGCTAAACAGAAAAAATAAATTAAAAAAAAACTCAGGAAGGTTAAGCTGCTTACATACCTACATGGGAAAATTATTCTTATAAGTCTTAAGAACTTTATCAGTATTAGGGCAGTTAAAAGGATGATACATGCATAGAGGTTATGAGTTTGAAATGATTATGATGGAATGGTATATAAAAATAAAAGTAAGAAATTAGAAAAAGAAATGCGATGGGAGAAGGAAGAGGGAGTGGTATAATGAGTACATAATCTCACATGAAAGCACAAAAGACTTTTAACATTGATGGGGAAGATGTGGGAATTTAGTGGGGAGCCCTTGAATGTTATTCTCATTAGAATTGATTTAAAGAGTGAATAATATTTACACACAAATGAGTATAGAAATCTATTTTACCCCATATGAAAGTAGGAACAGAAAAAGGATAAAATAATGTAGGACAGATAGAAAGGAAGGAATATTGGGGGAGGCAGTATTTCACACAAGAAACCCTTTTGAAGAGGGACAGGGTACAAGGAAAAAATAATAGTTTAAGAAGTGGGGAAAAAGAGGATGGAGACAAATAGTCAGTAATCATAACTGAAAAAATTACATCAGCTTTCATTGAGAAGGGTCTCATTTCTCAAAAACAGAGAGAACTGGGTGAAATGAATAAGAATACAAATACATTATCTATTGAAAATTAAATAAATCAATACTGAAGAACTATTCTACAAATAATAAACTGATTACTATGACAGAAAAGGAAAATAAGAAGTATTAGAGAGGATGTAGGAAAATTAAAATACTAGTCAATCCACAGCTGGTGGAGTTATAAACTACTTCAAACATTCTGAAGATCAGTTTGCAACTATACCCAATGGGCTATAAAACCAAACATTTTTTTACTCAGCAATGATACTAATAAGTCTGTATAACATAGAGTTAAAAAAACAAAAAGCTAAATGTCCTATTTATATAAAAATATAACACCCTTTTTATAGTGGCAAAGAATTAGAAATTGATGGGATGTCCATCACTTGATCTCTACCAAATCATTCTCCAAAAAACTATGATATAATGTCTCAAAATGAATTCTGGAACAGTATGATCTACAAAAAGATGGGATGAAATAATTTTAGCTCAAAACAACTTAGAATACTGGTATGAAAGATGTATTGTGCAAGTATGTAAGTGGAGTGCAAAGAAGCATGCCAAGGCAGACCTCTCTCCCACAACATCAACAGAAAAGGCTTCCTGAGCTCTCAGACACAGATGGTAAGGGGGTGGGGGGGAATTACACAGAAGATTACAGGATTACTTTGGTGGCTTTGGAGAAGAGTCCTTTGTCACTTTGCCCATACAAAGATCCAAACTGCAGTCCCTAATTGATGTCCCAGGATGAGGAGAAGCCCAAGCATACTCTAGTGCTTAGAGCCTCATGGGAATAGTTGTCACAGATTCAAGGCAAAAAGTCTATTTGTGGTTACTCACAGACCAGAGCACAGACTGAGAGAGTATTAAAGACATCCCTCCTTAGATCTTAACACCTTGGAAGAACTGAACACTTATAGATTCTCAGAACTAATTCTGAAGGCAGCTCCACAATAACCTGAAGCTTGAAAAAATGCTATCTTCACCAGTTATGTAACCCAAATATAATAGTCTTTTTTTTAAGTCATCAATAAATAATCAAAGCAAAAAGAATGAAAAAATAGAAGAAAATGTAAAGTATATCTTTGGAAAAAAAAGAACTTACCTGGAAAAAATCCAGAAGAGATCAACTAAGCATTATTGTATTACCTGGAAGCCATGATCAAAAAAAGAGCTTAAACATCAACTTTCAAGAAATGTTCAAGTATAGCTACCCTCATACTGCCTTTTGAAAGAGATCCCCAAAGGAGGACTCTTGGGAATATTATAACCAAATTACAGAACTTCCAGTTTAAGGGGAAAATTTTTTTTTCAAGCAGCCAAAACTAACAATTTAGGTATTGTGAAGCCATAGTCAGAATATCAAAAGATTTAGCACCTTCTACATTAAAGGATTAGAAGACCAATGAATATAATATTTCAGATGGCAAAGGAGCTAGAATTTCAAATAAGAATTATTTACCTAACAAAACTCAGCATAATTCTTTGGGGGGCGGGGTGTATATTAAAATGAAATAAAGGAATTTCAAAATTTCCCTGGTGAAAAGGCTGGAGCCAAATGGAAATTTTTACTCTCAAGTATAAGACTGAAGAGAAGCATAAAAAGGATAACAGGAAAGAGAAATCAAGATATTTAACTCTTAAGAACATAATAATCATTAGGGCAGTTAGAAGTAATATGCATTGATAAAGTGCAAGAAGATATCTTAAAAAATAAAATAAAGAATGGAAAAGGCAAATGCATTGGCAGAAGGGGGAAAGGAGAAATAGAATGGGGTAAATGACTTGACATAAATGAGGCATAGTCTCTATATTCTTAATGCAAATCCATCTTGTATAGTGGGATGAATATGGGGAAGTTAGAAAGGGGATCATGTGAATGCTTTCATTAGAATTGGCTCAAATTGGGAAGAAGATACATAGTCATTTGGATATAGAAATCTATCTTACTCTACAAGGAAGTAGGAGGAAAAGGGGATAAAAGAAGGGGGGGGAACTGATGGAAAAGAGGGCAAATTAGGGAATGTAATTAAGGCAAAATAGAAAAAAATACTCTTCTCCCAAAATGAAGTGATAAGTTAGATGGTCTCAAGACCTCCTGGAAAGATTTACTTGAACTAATGCTGCATGATATGGGAACCAGGGGAACACTGTGCATAGTAACAATAATGGTGTATGATGATCAACTATGAATGACTTAACTATTCTCAACAATACAATGATACAAGTCAATTCCAAATGTCTTGCCATGAAAGGTTTTATTCACATCCAGAAAAAGAACTGATGGAGTCTGAATACGAATCAAAGCAATTTTTTTTTAATTACGTGTCTTGGTTATTGTTTTCATTTGTTTTCTTTCCCTGCATGAGTAATAGTGATGTATGCTTTGCAAGACTACTCATGTATGTCCCCAGGGTCATATGGATTCATGAGTGAATTCTATCAAGCATTTAAAGAATAATCAGGCCCAGTACTATATAAATTATATTTGGGAAAATAGGCAAAGAAGAAATCTTGCCAAATTCATTTTTGACACATGGTGCTTATACCTGAGATGAGAAGAGAAAAAAAAAACAGAAAGAAAATTATAGGCCAATTTCATCAATGAATATAGATGCAAAAGTTTTAAATAAAATACTAACAAGGAGATTACAGCAATATATCACAAGAATCATTTACTCTAACCAGCAAGTATTTGCCCCAGTAATAAATGGGCTGACAATATTTTAAAAAACTATCAGTTTAATTAACTATATTAATAACCAAACTAAAAGAAATCACACGATTATCTCAATATATGAAGAAAAATATTTGGACAAAATACAACATCCATTCCTATTAAATACACTAGAAAGTATAGGAATAAATGGGCCACTCCCTAAATTGATAAGTAGTACCTATCTAAAATGATCAATAAGTATCAATTTCAGAGGGAACAAGTTATAAGCCTTCCCAATAAAAACAGGTGAAGCAAGGTCATTAGCACCACTATAATTTAATATAGTACTAGAAAATGCTAACTTTATCAATAAGAGAAGAAAAAAGAAATTGAAGCAATCAAAAGAGGCAATGGGGAAAGTAAACTATCACTCTGCAGATAACATGATGGTATACTGACAGAATCCTAGAGAATCAATTAAAAAACTACTTGAAATAATTAGTATCTTTAGTAAATTACAGGATATAAAATAAACCCATATAAGTCATCAGTATATATATAACCAACAAAGTTCAACAGCAAGAAAGAAAAATTCCATTCACAACAACTCTAGACAATATAAAATACTTGGGAATGTACTTGCCAAGATAAACACAGGAATTATATGAACATAATTACAAAACACTTTTCACACATATAAAATCAGATCTAAACAACTGGGAAAATATTAATTGCTCACAGATAGGCCCAGCTATAATAATAATATAATCCTACCTAAATTAATTTATTTAACTCCTTAGCAATTATACTACCAAAAATTATTTTATAGAAATAAAATAAATAAAAATAAGAAATAATGATAATAAAATAATCTGGAAGAACAAAAGGTCAAGAATATCAAGGGAATTAATGGAAAAAAATGTGTGGAAGGTGGCCTAACAATATGAGATTTCAAACTACTCTAAAGCAGTAATCCTCAAAACAATCTGGTATTGCCTAGGAAACAGAATGGTGGATCAATGGAACAGATTATATAAATAATATAGAGGTATAAATGACTTTAGCAATTTAGTGTTTGATGAATCCAATGACCCCAGATTTGGGGATAAGAACTCACTATTTGACAAAAACTGCTGAGAAAATTGGGAAACAGTAGGACAGAAACTAGGTATAGATCTGTATCTCACAACCTATAGCAAGATAACATCAATATGTGTGTACCATTTATCCATAAAGGGTGATACTGTTATGGGGTTCAGATGTGTACCCCTGGGGTTTGGGAAGGATACCTTTTGCAAGAATGCAAGACTCCAAAACTTAGCTTAAAAACAAAAAGAGAAATTTATTAATTTAGGAAGTAATGTTGAGAATTGCCAGGAGGATAGCAAGGTGGAACAGCAAGATGGGAAGAAGTTCCTGGAAGGTCAGCATGAATGGAAAGTCTGTACCCCATGAGGACAACATGGATGGAAAAGCTGTCCTCCAAACATCAGTTCTGAGGATTTTATACTCTTTACAACAGATGCTATGTCATGGTGTGGACTTGACTTAGAGTGGTAAACGCTCAGGCATTTGGTGGAGTGGGGTGGTCATCTGACTGGGGTCTGCCTGGAGGCATAAAGATTCATCTCTTTGTCCATCTTAAATCTAGAGGACTATCAAAGAGGATAAACATCTCAGGACCCTAGGGGGGTCATTGGGTGTTTCTAGGTTCAGAGTCTGGATGCAAAGGCAAGGGACTTTCCCTGATAATAGTTCACCTGGGTTTCTGGGGGTACAATGCCCATATCAATACCATAAGTAAATCAAGGGAACATAGAATAATTTACCTAGAAGATTTATGCAGAAGGGAAGAATTTATGACCAAGCAAGCAACAGAGAACATTGTGAGATATAAAATGAATAATTATAATTCTATTAAATAAAAAAGGCATTATATAAAATTAATGTAACAAAGATTAGAAGGGAAATAACAAATTTGGAAAAAAAGTTTATAGCAAATATCTCTCACATATATATCCAAATTCTCAAATTTATAGAGAACTAAGTCAAATGTACAAGAATTCAAGCCAAATAGTCAAAGGATGAACAAGTAGTTTTTGGATGAAGAAATCAAGGCTATCAATAATCATATGAAATACATTCTAAATTGTTTTTGATTAGAGAAATGTAAATTAAAATAGCTCTGAGGTACCACCTCACACATATCAGATTGACCAATATGAGAGTAAATGAAAGTGATAAATGTTGGGTAGTTTTGTGGCAAAATTGGGACACTAATACATTGTTGGTGGATTTGTGAGCTAATCCAACCATTCTGGAGGGCAACTTGACACTATACCCAAAGGGTTATAAAATAGTGTATGCACTTTATCATACCACTGCTAGGTCTGTGTCCCAACTAAATCATTAAAAAGGGGAAATGATCTACTTGTACAAAAATATTTATAGCAGCTCTTTTTGTGGTGGCAAAGAACTGGAAATTGAGGAGATGTCCATCAATTGGGGAATGACTGAACACATTGTGATATAGATGGTGATTACATATTATTGTGCTCTAAGAAATGATGAGCAAGATTATTTCAGAAACAGCTGGAAAGACCTAAATGAGCTGATGCAAATCTAAGTAAACAGAACCAGGAGAACATAGTATATAGTAACAACAATATTGTACAATGATCAGTTGTGAAGGATTTATCTAATCTCAGGAATGCAATGAACCAGGACAATTCTGAAGAACTTATGACAAAGAATGTTATCTACCTTCAGAGAAAGAACTGTTGAAGATTGAATGCAGGTGAAAGCATACTCTTTTCACATTAGTTTATGTTTTTTTATTTGGGAATTTTGATTTTATATTAGTTTTCTCTAACAAAAATGATCAATATGAAATATGTTTTGCATGATAGTATACATATAAGCCAGGTCAAATTACTTAACATTTCCAAAAGGTGAAGTAAAGGGGAGAAATAGAGACAATTTGGATCTTATAACTTTGGAAAACATGTTGAAAATTATTACATGTAATTGGGAAAATAATATAACTCTAAAAATGAAAATTGTGAAAAGAAATCAAACTATTAAAAGAAATAGTGGAACACAAGACAAAGGAAAAATAAGAGTCATAAGATTTCTTGAAAAACATGATCAAATAAAAATCTCCAACACTACATTTTAGGAAATAGTAATGTAAAATTGGTCTTTTTTTTTTATTTTGGTGATTACATGGGAGTAAAGTAACATGACTGATAATGTAGAGAGAAAGAGAGAAAAATAGAAAAATCTATAAAGATATCAATACAGATAAATATATAGATGAATCATTTAATATATAAACTATCCCTGGTTTACATATAGATGATGTTATATATTTGTTCAAAGTTGTGTGGGCATGTACATGTACATATAAGTATATGTATGCATATATATGATTGGTTCCCATTATTCTTCAGGATCTAACCTATCATTTTTCTTTCTATCTTCCCTAAAAACAAGTGTATAATTGCTATCCCACTATTTCCATACTTGATTTCTACTCCCTCTGAAAACCTTAAACAAAATCAATAGTGACTGTTATTAGAAATTACTTATCAAATCAATTCCTGTGGCTATACTAGATATCTCCTCTATGAACCAAAACAAAACATCCCTCCCTGACTACTACTCCCCTATAATGTACTTTCTCTCCCTTTCAAATGTAAGCTTCTTGTAGGTACTAATTGTTTTGCAAATGCATTTAAAGTTCTATCCTTTGACCATACATAGTAAGTGAATTCATGCTTTAAGTTAATCACGTCTTTCATTTTTAAAGGTAAAGCTTATTCCTACATAGAAGGAAATCAAATTTTTTTTCAGTAAAAAGAAGCTAAGGATTCTCAATTTGTTGGTGAATCATATGAATAATGACAAAGAGAAAAAAATCAGAATAGTCTGAAGAATAGTCCATTGGTCCTATGGAGGGGATAAGGAAATAAAGTAGTAAATGGAAGACAGAAGTGTAACAAAGAAAAAAATTTACCTACTTCAAAATTCTATTTATGATTGAATCTAGTTCTGTCTTTTAACATCATTTCATTTGCTGACTTTTTAATATCATTCAGCAAATTGAGTTGTATTGTAACTTAAGTTCACTTTCATAGCTCAAACTTGAAATAGAATGGAAACCTAAAGATGAATTAGTCTAACCCTGATTTTAGAGCTAAGTAATTTAGAGTTCAGGAAGGTTGTCAATGTCACATTTGTAAAAGAATTAAATTCTAATATTTATATATATTTATTAAGAAATTTGAGAAAAATTTCAGTTATCACATTTTTAAAATATGAGTACTAGACCTGACTTATATGCATCGGTGTGTATGCATAAAAAATACTCAACATTCCTTGATGCCACAAATAATTGCATAGAAATACTCCCTTTCAAAAAATCAAACATTTGTAAGTGATTGCTATTTGAGGAAATCATATGCTTCATAACATGTCACTAAGCAATAAGGTGAAGTGACACTTCTTACATCTACACTTACAAAACATCAATAAATGTATGTGAACTTCCCAACATGACAGACAGATATATTACACAATGAGGATGTCTTAGACGTATTCTGTCAAAATAAATATATTCTGTCAATATAGATGCACCTTGTCATGTTACCTTTTCATAATTGCCGTCTCAAGAGTTTTAATTATGTCTTAAAATCATAAGTATTTACATTTTATTTGTCTCATGATTCTTTGTGACTAATGTGCCACATTACTTTTTTTTTTCCTTATTGGGTGACAACTGGTCACTCTTCATTAATAAAATGACAACTCTCTTGTCCATGCTGAACTCACAATAGGTTTTCAAGACAGAAACTTGAAGAGATTAAATTCCCTATGTAATTTTTTCATAGTCTTCATATCAATGGAAATTACTATAAATTGGCTGAATTTGAACTGAATATGTTTCTGAATTTTATACCATTCTTAGCTATCTTTTAGAGATGAGCTATCATTAACTAATAATAAATATATTTCTGTAGTGAAGTAGAAGAATTTGGTATCTATTATACATTTGACTGCTGAACTGTTGATGGTTTTAGATTATTGACTATAAGTCCATACAGAACAGGAACCCATGTCTGGTTTGAAATGATTTTGTATAAAACATCAATATAAGGTCAAAAGTTAACTTCTTTGGCACTCAATTTCCTCATCTATAAAATGAAAGAGCTGTATTAAATGGCCTCTGAGGTTGTTTCAATCTCTAGATAAAATTTTTTTGAAGATGGTCAATTTTTAATTCCAAATTTTGTCAGAGTATAATTTAATAAGTTAACCCTAATGAGCAAGGCTTCAGCATGCCATTATTTTATTATAATTTGGGCAAAATCTTTTAGAAATCATTGTAGCATCTAACTAGATAAATTAAAAAGGAAAAAAATAATACCACCAGAGACACAAATGGGAAAAAAATACTAATATGAATCTATAATGTCCTTGGCATTTATAAGGCCTCTTCTGCCTTAGGAAAAAAAAAAGCAAATTTAATATGCCTCAAAATGTGTTCGTGCTTGAACCTAGTCCTATTCTTTCACATCATTTCATTTGTTCCCTTGTAATCTTATTCAACAGATTCAATTCAATTTTAACTTGCTGAAGATTACATTTTCATAGATCTAATTAGATAGAACCAGAAAGCAACCAAAAGATGAATTAGTTCAACTCCTTGATTTTAGAGCTAAGGAAATTGATGTGTATTTCCAACATCTTCTGCTTTGAATAATTATTCAGATGGAAAAGATACCAATTAGCCAATCAACAAGAATATCAAAACAAAATCATTTGTTGCATTTCCAAGGCAAAAAGCATCTACTATGTGCTAGGTTTTTTTTACTAGATTTTAGCAAAACAAATAAAATGAAATATAATTCTTGCCCTCAGGAATCTCACATTCTACCATATTCTTTTGCAACATTATCTCTGTGTTATACTAGTTGGGGTAGAAATACATGAATATCCACAAAAATATTAAAGGAATCCAGAAAAGGTCTCTTGCACATTGAGTCTTTTTTTTTCTCAAAGGTTACATATATTGAATAAAAATCACCTGGGAAAAAGAAAGCTCTTTTATATACTTTTAGCATCACTGAATGTAATTGAGATTATGGATATTCCTTAAGTAAGTAACATTAATTAGCTCATTTGATTTTTTTTAAATGAAAGACAAAAAATCATTTTCCTTCATGCATCAACCTTTAAAGCATACTTCAAAGCAGAGATATGTGATTGGTGCTAAGGAGTGACCAAGGAGGATCACATAATGTTACATAAGAAATTTAGTATAGTAGAGTTGGAAAAGGTACAAATAAGAAAATACTTTGGTTAGAGAGTTGAAATAACTGCAAATATTCAGTGTTCACTTCATAAACATTAAACCTGAGATGCTATTTTCAGCCCTCTCAATATGTTGGGGGTTTTTTTTGTTTATTTTTTGTATGTTTTCACCTCATTTTAGCTATTGCCACAGTGTAAGTGCTATTATCTATTCCCAACATTTGAATGAATCAGATTTAATGTCTTTTTGCCCTACAAGATTCTTTTAACGTATTGCAGCAGAAAAGAGGCTCTGCTCTTAGGAAGAATCAACCATTTATATCCACAATATCTTTGCCCACCTCAAAAATGAACATTTTATTATGAAAATTGATTTTTTAAAGCTTTTACTGCACTTCCATTGGACTAAGTTAAGATTTAATGTTTTCTAATATATTACAACCTAATATCTTTTCCCTTAGAATTTTAGGTTCTTTTCCTTTATCTGCTCTTCTTATAGATTGTAACATGTGCTCCATTAATGTAACATAATTTATTAGTTTTGTCACTAAGACATAAGGAGTTTTACTTTATTTATCCTTTACAATAAACTTGATTGTTCTGGTTTGTCTTCATATTCACCATGAGATTGATAAGGACATATCTAATTCATTGTGCATAGTATCTTGGCACATAAAATTCACAATTTAATATAAGTATTTGGTATAGGTGCCATTATACTTTCTGAAAGCTATAAATGTCTGCAGCATTTGTTAAGTTTTATTGCTGATCCTTGTTCAAAGTAGTTCTTATAGTCAATGGACAGTGCTTTATTTCTTCATTCTCAAACCACACATCTATTCTGGTTGTTTGATGAGATTTTAAAAGCATGATTTTAAGTTCAAATTTATTTCTTTTACATTTTCTGTATTTAAATGATCTTAGACAGCATTGCCTCATGGATACAAAACCGGTATAAAAATCAGGAAGACTTTAGTACAAGTTCTGCATCTAATACATCTTGCTTTTGGAAGCTGGGTGATACAATGGACAGAACACTGAGCCAGATTCCTTCCTGATAGAAGACCTGAATTCAATTCTAATTAGCTCTGTGATTCTAATTTCTGTCTGTAATTTTTCTCAACTATAAAATGAAAATAATAATAATTCCTACCTCTCAGCATTATTGTAAAAATCAAATGAAATAATAATTGTAAGATGCTCTGCATATGCCTAGTACCTACTTGGCACTTAATAAAGCTTATTCTGTTCCCTACTACCTGTAGCAATACACTCCTAGGTGTGTTGTGGGGGACAAATGACTATACTTTCCAAATCCTAAATGCAGTTCGTATATAGGCAGTGAGAATAAATTTGTGACTTCATTGGTCTAGGAAACCATCAGGTGTGGAAACTCCCTAGACTAATGCAGATTATTTTTTTGAGGCAATTAGTAGTGCAATGGATAGAGAACTGGGTTTGGAATCAGAAAGATCTGAATTTCAATCTATCTCATGATACTTTACTGCCCTGGGCATATTACTACCTAATTACTACCTAATCTCTGTTTGCCTCACTTTCCTCAACTTTAAAAAGAGGATAAGGGCACCTATGTCTGTGTTTGTGATTATTGATTTTTCTTATCAACTCTTTACACAAACAAAGGAAATAACTTATACAAAACATTGTTTACATTTATAGAATTTGAGTAAATTGACAAAAATTATAGACTTTAAGAATATATAAATAATGCTCATAAATAATTCTATACACTCATGAGTCAGGGGCATTTAGTCAAAGCTTTTGTTTCAAAAGCTTAGTGCACTGCTCAAAAATTACAGTTGTCACATGATTATGAGAGATGGAAAACCTAGAAAACATGATGGCTGCTGGCCTCTTTTTTCAAGGGGATGTTGTTGCCATGACTAGAAGCAATGATGCAGAGAGGTCCATAAGGAAGATGGTTATGTTCTCTAAGAACTGAGATGTTTGTTCCTGAAGTGGAGAACTTGACTTAGACAACAATGTGATATCCTAAATAAATATCACCTACACTAAGCAAGGGTAGTAGGATAATTAACTTTCCACAAAAATAGATCAGGAAAAGCACAGGATTATTCCATAGAGGACTTTCAAAGATGAGTTCTCAATTTAGTACAAGGGCCAATATTGTGCTACCTCATCTTTAGGTACGGGGATCAAATGCTTCAGTGTCAATCATAACATGACATCATGTTTGCTTTGTATTGATTGATGCTGGATCTACTCCTCAACCTCTCAGTATTTTCTAAAATATGATTGATTATGCTAGAATCCCAGAAGAATTTTTTGGAGTCATTTTCTATCACTGGTCTCTAATACATGTGTTCATTAAATCTAGGGCCTCCAGCACTGTGGCCTCATCCAACTCTATTATCATTAGTTCATTTCTATAACATTTTGTATCAAAGGCCTGATAAATAGGAACTCTTTAAGTTTCTGTCCACAAGACTTGGAGAAGACTAGTAACTGTATGCTGACATTAGAGGGATAGTAAATGGTGCAGTGGATAGAGTACTGAGTCAGAAGTCAAAGGCTCACCTTCTTGAGTTCAAATATGGCCTTGGACACTTACTAGCTTTGTGACTTTGGGCAAGTCATTTAACCTTGTTTTTCTCAGTTTTCTTATCTGTAAAATGAATCAGAGAAGGAACTGACAAACCATTTCAATATTTTTGTCAAAAAAACACACCAAAAACAAATGAAAATAAGAGAAGTCAGACACAATACTATTATGAAACAACAAAATGCAAATAGATAATAGGTCACCAGCAAAAGGTGTTTTGGTATAAGAAATTATAAAGTTAGACAGATCTGGAAAATGGCTCAATAACAAAAACAACAATGTATACTGGGGGTAGAATAATGTAAATGTTAAAATTAAATCTCAATAATAAAAATATTATATTTTACATGGTTTATTAATGATCATTAGAAATCAAGGAATAAAGAGAATACAAAATAGTTATACCAGGGGCTATCCATACTCTCTTAACAGAGTTCACGATGCCCTGGGTACCAAAGTGACCATTTTTATGAAAAGATTGGCAAATATGGTGATAGAAACTTCTGGGAGCAGGGGTTTTTCATCAGATGCTACCCATATTCCATTAATATGCTTTGCTTTAAATTTTTGCTTCCATGTTTCCACTTCCTTTTCATTATAGGAAAGTGATAAATTTAAGTCATCAGTAGTTGTTAGTGTTAAAATTAATTCAGGCCCTTCTATGACTGCTAGCTTTCCAGTGGTATCTGCTCGATCATTTCCCCTAGAAACAGGGTCAGTTTCACCTGTATGGGCAGAGCAATGAACTACAGCTAGGGTTTCAGGCAGCTGGAGAACAGAAAGAACTTCATTAATAATTTCTGCATTAGCTATAGATTTTCTAGCTGTGGTTAAAATTCCGCTCTGAAAGCATCCAGAATGAGTGACAAATGTCAAAAGTATATCTAGACTCCTTATAAATTATTGCCTTTTTATCCTTTGCAATTATATAGCTGTGTTTCAGGGCTATGAATTCTGCACCTTGAGCACTAATATTAAAGGCCAGTGAAGCTGACCACTTATTGTCAAATTCTGTGACTACAGCAGCTCCAGTGTAGCATATGCCATCCCTCATAAAAGAAGAACCATCAGTAAATAAGAACAGATCTGGGTTGTCCAAGGGAGTGTCCAAGAGATTATCTCAAGGCTTTTCTGCCATGGACACTAGTGTTTCACAACTATGTAATGATTCTCCTGAAGTTGGTAAATCTGGAAGCAAGGTTGCAGGGTTAAAGGTTGTACAACATTTCAAGGTGATATTTTCATTGTTTAACAGGGTTATTTTTTATACCTTATAATTCTCCTATCAGAAAATGCTATGCCTTAGCAACAATGCTTCTACCTCATGTGGGCACATAATTGCTAATCTAGATAAACAGTTTTTGTCACTAGTAAGGCTATAGCAGCTATGCCTTGTGACAAGGAAATCACTTTAAAAGACTGATATATATTAATTTAAGGTCACCAAGGAATTCAGCTATGTAATTCCTAAATGAAAACTCAAGTCAGCAGTAAATCTTTTATGGAGTTTAATTACAAATATGAGGAAGAAAGTAATTAGAGATAGAGAGAGAGAAAAGGGAGAGAAGGGAATAGGGCTTAAATACCCCTTCTGTTTAGGCTGGGCCAAAAGGCCCAAGCCCTTAGATAGCTGGGGCAAAAAAAGAGATCAGTCCCTATTACTCACGTGACCAAAATGGAGAAACAGTCTCAGAGGCCCCCACCTTCAGCTTCCTTCAGAGCAAGCTTCTCAGAGCACACTCCAACCACTCAGACAAACTCCTCAACCACCACCCTGAGTCTTCAGACCCCCATATCTTTAAGGAAACCATCCAAGTTCCCTCCCCTCAGTTCTCACATCTACCAATCACTGTCCATCAATTTCCCTGTGCCAATGGAGGCTCTAGCTTAACCCAGGACCGCCCAGAGGTCACTGGCTTTGCACATGTCTATTGAAGGTCATATTTTCAAATAATTAAATCTTTGATCCTTTGCTACAGCCCTTCCTAAATCCTGTTAACCTGAGTAGGGTAGAGATTGGAATAATTAAATTTTGATCTAGGCTGCAGCCCTTCCTCAATCCTGTTAGGACTGAGTAGGGTGGAGATTGATTCCAAGTATCTCCATTGTATCAATTCTAAAATCAATCATGACTCAAAGAAATTCCTGTTCTATGCTTAAGCATAGGTTAAAGTCCTTTCCATTGTTCAGCAAAAGGTTTCTGTCCTAAAGTAATCTTAAGAAGGGAGGAGGAGGAACCTCCCATGCCAATGGGGTTCACATTCCAATAGCCAAGACCCACTATCAATAGGAAATTTTTCAAGTATGAAATTTCCCAATGGTGAAATTTTCCAACATTTATAAGTCTAAGAAATTTTGAGGTTTACAGCCTCTAAGACATGGTGGTGCTCCTGAAGCTACTGGATCCAGTTGGGCCAAATAATAAGCAATTGGGCACTGAGAAGGTCCTAAAGTCTGAGTTAAAACACCTGAAGTGACCCCTCTTTTCTCATGTACATACAAAGTAAATGGCTTGTTGTAATTTGGGATGCCTAGAGCAAGAGCAGACAGGATACCCTGTTTTAGACCTGACAGAGTTGACAGGCATTCCAACTCTAATTTGAGGGGTTCAGTGAACTAATCCCTTGTTAGTGCTATAAGGGGTTTAGTAATTTCCCCATAGCAAGAAAGCTGTTGTCTACAAAACCCTGTTGCTCTTAAAATTGCTCTTAACTGCTTCTTAGTGGTAGGGGCTCTTAATTTTTGAATATTTTCATTTGGGAAAAATAGAACGGGCACCCACAGTCAGGATGAATCCCAAATATTCTAATTTGGGGAGATGCCACTGAATTTTATTCTTAGAGATCTTATGCCCTCTTTTGTGCAGTTCCAAAAGAAGGTGTTTATTATCTTCCTGACATGCTTCTGCATCTGTTGAAGCCAAGAGTAGATCAATCACCTATGTATTTGATTAATTTGCTGTTTTTAAATTTTATATTATCTGTGTCTTGGCTCAAAATTTGTGCAAATAAACTCAGACTTTCTGCCTAACCCTGGGGTAAATGACTCCATGTATATAAGAACTCTTCCAGATGAAAGCAAAGATATGCCTGGATTCCTCATGTATGGGTATGGAAAAGAAGGTTGAGCACAAGTCCACTACTGTAAGGTATGTAGCTGTGTTAGGAATAGAAGAAATGATGGTATTTTTGTTGGAAACTACAGAGTGTCTCTTTATAACATAATTGTTCACAGCCCTCAAATCCTGTATGAATCTATAGAGGTAATTGCCATTGAGCCCTATTTTTGGTTTTTTAATGTGCAGGATAAGTGTATTATATTCAGATTTACAGGAAATTATAATGCCCTGATCAATTAATCATTTATTATTGGGGTAATGTCCTCTATTGCCTCCTCTGAGAGAGGATACTGAGGAATGGAAGGAGGTGGGCTAGATTTAGTTTTTATCTGTACAGGAACAGCCAGTTTAAGTAAGCCAATATTGGAATATGTAGCTGTAAAAAATAGACTCGAATACAGGACTACAATCCCCACAAGCCTATGCTCCATTTCCCCAAAATGCTTTGTAATCTCATGGGAATTCTGAGGTGGGCCGAGATGGGCTGGTGGCAAAGGTTTTTGGGGTGTCTTTTGGACTTCCATTTTGGAGCAAATGTGTCTCTTTCCATAATGTAGGTGAGGTCTTGTCTAGGCCTCTGGCCTAGGCACATTTTCCTTATCCTGTATTTTCTTTAATCCTTAATCCTTAATAAACCTCTAAAAAATATAATACTCCTTGCAGAGAGAAACTAATTTCTACCTGCCTCAGTCTCCCCATATTCCTAAATTTTAACTGTTACATGGCCCAAAGAGACTCCAGTATATCTGCAGGTATTGCAAAGGTGGGATTCTCTTTTCCCACCTGGCTCTCTGAGAGAAGTATGGGGAGCAAATTTAAAGATTCCTCAGGAACTTCCAATGATAAAGATCTATCTGGGGAGCAAGTTATTGTGGCTCTGAATTTGCATAGAAGGTGCCTCCCCAGCAAATTTATAGGGGAGACAGGCATCAAGAGGAAAGAATATTGTACTTCTAGGGATCCTGCAGACACCATCCTAGGGGAAAGCTTTTTAACTCTTTGAGGTATCCCTGACACTCCCATTACATTCTCTGAGCCAATGTAATAGCAACATAAATCAGGTATACTATAGACATGAAAGCTCCAGTGTCCAAAAGACACTGTAAAGTACCATGGGGCTCATCACTATGGGGGGCAATGGGTAGTAAGACATCAGGGTTTGGAAAATCAAAGGTTGTATCCTCTGATTCCTGTGCCCTGCCCCCCCCAGACACCTTCATAGTATTTCAGAAATTACTTGGGCACTCTCCTGAGGGGCATTAGCACCCCGAGTACTTTTTGGATGAACTCCACTTAAGTTATATTGTATTGGAGTCATTTGGTTTGAGCTATCATTTTCCAAATTTCTATTCCTATGGTTATCATTCCTAAAGTTATGGTTTCTATTATCATTATTATAGTTATTTCTATAATTATTATTTTTGTAGTTTTTATTAAACTGCATATTATTTCTGATTGCCTTTAATAAATTTCTACACTTTATCATTCCGTGGCCCTTCTTCTCACAGAATTGGCAGGTAATGGATAGATAATTAGACTCTTGGAGAGGGACAAGTGCCATTGGATGAGTATCATGCCCTTTTTCCAGTTTATCAACCTTATCTCTTAAATATTTCAATTGTTTCCCCCATATTCTCTGTGAGATCATTAGTCTCTTCCTCTTTTTCTTTGTTTCCTTTTGAAACATATAGAGCAGTTTTTTTCTCAAATCATTAAGATCCATTTCAGGCCACCTTGGGCAATGAGTTCTAAAATAATCCCTGATTATATTGCAAGAGTTATTGACAAATTGCCTTCTAAGTTGTCTCATGTAATTTTCTTTAGAAAGGTCAAAATCTAGGTATAGACCCCCAAACTCAATTATTCTTTCCATTAATCTGAAGGGTGTGTCAACTAGAAAAAACGCAGAACTATTAAATAGTCAAAAATCACTCTTTAATCAAGGGAAAAGGGGTTAGCGCTACTAAATACAACAGAGCTGCTTCCCAAGACTGCACAGAATCAAGATGCCCTGGTCACCAACCCCTGGGAGTGCCACCAACTCAGGATGGACTCCGAGGAACAAAAGAATTTGGGGAATCTATATACCATTTGGGAAATCCAGGGGCAGGGAAAGATCATTGACATCACTATGGCTATAAGGAAAATGGGAGTGTTAAAACTACACTGACAGGATACCTTCAAGCTTGGGAAAAGAATCATAGCTAGAGGCTAGGGTGTAAGAGAAAGGGGCTGCTTACAATAGATACTAAAGGATGGTTCCTGCTCAGGTATGGATTTTCCTGGGAAAGGTTCTAATACAATAGGGGAGACTACCTAAAACAAAGAGGGTCCTTAGCATATGTTTATCTTACCCAACCAGGATTGTCATTTCCCTTTGTTACAAGGGAATCACTTTAAAAGACTGATATATATTAATTTAAGGTCGCCAAGGAATCAGCTATGTAATTCCTAAATGAAAAACTCAAGTCAGCCGTCAGCCTTTTTTGGAGTTTAATTACAATAGGAGCAAGAAAGGAATTAGAGATATATATAGAGAGAGAAAGGGGAGAGAAGGGAATAGGGCTTAAATACCCCTTCTGTTTAGGCTGGGCCAAAAGGCCCAAGCCCTTAGATAGCTGGGGCAAAGAAAGGAGATCAGTCCCTTTCACTCACGTGTCCAAAATGGAGAAACAGTCTCAGAGGCCCCCACCTTCAGCTTCCTTCAGAGCAAGCTTCCTCAGAGCCCCGGAACCACACCGACCAAAAACTCAATCCTCTCTCCAGTCTCCAGACCCTCCTATCTTTAAGGACACCATCCAAGTTGCCTCCCCTCAGTCCTCACATCTACCAATCACTCTTCATCAATTTCCCTGTCAATGGAGGCTCTCGCTTAACCCAGGACCGCCCAGAGGTTTCTGGCTTTTGCACATGTCTGTTGAAGGTCATATTTTCAAATGATTAAATCTATACTCCTTTGCTACAGCCCTTTCTAAATCCTGTTAACTTGAGTATGGTAGAGATTGGAATAATTAAATTTTGATCTAGGCTGCAGCCCTTACTCAATCTTATTAGGACTGAATAGGGTGGAATATCTCCATTGTATCAATTCTAAAATCAATCAAGACTCAAAGAAATTCCTGTTCTATGCTTAAGCATAGGTCAAAGTCCTTTCCATTGTTCAGCAAAGGGTCTCTGTCCTAAAGTAATCTTAAGAAGGGAAGAGAAGGAACCTCCCATGCCAATGGAGTTCCCATTCCAATAGACTATCAGTAAGAAATTTTCCAAGTATGAAATATCCCAATGGTGAAATTACCAACATTTATAAGTCTAAGGAATTTTGAGGTTTACAATCCCCCCTGATGATCATTGGGAGACTAGTCTCCCCATTGATCATTTAACATAATCATTTGGTAGTTCTAAATTCACTTCTAACTAAAGATATACACAATATTCAATTTTCTAGGAGAAATTAGAATAGTGAGAGAGGAAATAGAAAAGAAAAGAAAGCAAAACCAATGTTTGCTAGGCGCATTGACAGAAAGCCAAATTAGGGGCAGTCCCTTTTGGCATAAATGTTACAATAAATGTTCAATCAAAAGTTCAGTTCAATCAATCACATCCAAAGTTCATTCTTGATCTTCTTGATGAAGTGTAGGTTTTTGGCATCTTTCTGCAACAGTTCATTCTCTGGATATAAAAGTTTCAAGCTTCTTTCTTGAAGATCTTTTCTTGAACAAAATCAAAATCTTTGAATTTTTTATAAAAGTAAAATCTTAAACAAAAGTCTTGGATTTTTATAAAAATAAAATCTCAAACAAAAAAAATTCAAAAATTCTTAGATTTTAAATTAAAATACAATCCCCCCTGAAGTAAGTATTAAAAAAAATATATCAAGTTTAGCTCAGAATGCAATGTTCAGTTATGGGGTTGTATGTGTCAATTATCAAAAGAATAGAAAAAATAATCAAAAACATAAGAAAAACTCAAAATAGACCTTGTATAGGTCCAGTTTAAAGTAATTTCTATCCCACAAGTATGTAGGACAGAATGCAGTAATATTTCACTTAGCCATTTGTAGCCAAGACTACAGGAAGTTGCCATAATATAAGAAGAAAAGAATTAGAATTCTATTTTGATGGGGAAATGTCATTCCCTTGTCTGATTTTTTTTCCTTCAGAGATATAGGGAGCCAGCATGATAGTCAAGCTTTGTACTTGTTTGAGTACTTCGAAAGGAGTGTAGATACAAGGAAGTCCTACGACTTAAACATAAGTTAAGCGTCGCAACCTTGAGTCTCACTTTAATATTTCTTGTGTGCTCTATTGGCACTATTCAGGTTTAGTCTGTGCTCCTTGTTTTTATCCCTTTTCCTGGAATCAGACACAAACATTAATCACAGTCCTATAATATTTTATCAATAAATGGCAGGTTCCCATAGTTTAAAGCTTTTAGGCATATATTGATATTATAGCAAGAGTATATATATTAACTTGTATTACTGCAGGGAAAAAATATTAATATTAATTATGTGTACCTTCAGTACAAAAATGAGAAAAAATCAAATATTCTGATCAAAAAAATAAAAGAAAAAAAATAAGAAAAAATAAGAAAAAAATCAGTAATTCAATATATTCTTGAAAAAAAACCAGCATCCATTTGTCTATGGATTATTATCTCCAATTCATATGATAAGATAGAGTCACAATTCATATGATAGGATAGAGTCAATCAGTCTCAGCAGAAGATGCTTTCTTCACATGTGAGCAGTGAATCCAAGAGTCTCTTTCTCCAATCTTTATAGATGTTGGAGTAGTTAATAATATTTGGAATGGTCCTTCCCATGAAGGTTCAGTTGCTCCAGTTCGCTTGAAATTCTTGATATAAACTTTATCTCCTGGGTTCAGGTCATGCAGAGAAAAGTCTAATGGTCCAGCTTGTACTGCAGCTCCAGATTCATGAAGTTCACGTAGTTTGTGCTGTAACTCCTGTATATAGGAAGCAATAGTAATATCTCCCCCTAATAGCGATGTATAAGCCGGGGAGAAAGGCTTAGCCTGTATAGGCGGATGTCCAAAAAGCATCTCAAATGGTGAAATATGTAAGTCTCCTCTAGGCCTGCTTCTAAGATAAAATAGGGCCAGAGGGAGAATTTCAGGCCATTTTAAATGGGTCTCAGTGCATAATTTGCCAATCATAGTCTTAAGTTCTTTATTCATCCTCCTACTATTTGGAGAGGAGAAAAAAAACTGAAAAAGGTTAATTAATATCAACAAAATCAATACAATCTAAGAAGAATCATCTTTATTATACTGGGAAGTTCCCTGGGCACCCTCCTGAAGGGCACCTCTCTGAGGGTCATTAGTACCTCGAGTAATTTTTGGACGAGCGCCATTTCTCATATATTGTTGAGTATTATCATTAAAATTTTCTTCAATTTGAGCATTGTCATTAAATTCCCAATTCCTATTTCTATAATTCTGGTTTCTAAAGTTCTTATTTCTATATTCATTATAGTTATTTCCATAGTCATTATTATAATTTCTAGAATTCTGGTTTCTATAACCATTATCATAATTTCTATAGTTATTATTTCTAAAACCATTATTAAAGTGTGTATTCCTTCCAAACATCTTAAGAAAGGTTCTACATTCCATCATTTTGTGGCCCTTCTTCTCACAGAAGTGGCAAGTAATGGATTGATAATTGGATTTCTGGAGAGGGGCAATTGCCGTTGGTTCATTATCATGCCCACTTTCTAATTTAGTTATCCTATCTATTACACATCTCATTTTTTTCTTCATTTCCTCCATGTCATCATTATTCTCTTTCTCCTTTTCTTCGTTTCCCTTAAAAACATATATAGCTGTTTTTCGCAATTCTTCAAGGTCCATATCTGACCATCTTGGGCATTGTGTTTTAAAATAATTTTTAATTACTTTGCAAGAATTATTTACAAAGATTCTTCTAACTTGTCTTAAACTATTCTTTTTATTTAAGTCCCAATCTAAGTATCTGTCCCCAAACTCGATAATTCTGTCCATAAATCTGGAGGGTGTTTCGTTTTCCTTTTGCTTAATTTTTTCCAGTTCCATCCACTTATCTGTACTGTCCGCACATTCCTTCATGGCCGTGAGGATGGCCTCTCTACAACGGTATAGTTGTAGATAGTCCTCAGGATTATTATAGTCCCATTCGGGATCCTGAGATGGCCAATGTGCTGCATTACGCCCCCGGGTTTTGTTGACATGAGCAATTATTTTATTTTTTTCACGTTCACTTAAAAAAGCCTGTAGTAAGCTCTCAACGTCCTTGTAAGACGGATTATATTGAAAAAATATGTCTCCCATCTTTTTTGTTACTAGAAAAGGATCTTGTTCATATGTGGGGATATTTCGTGTAAATTCATTTATTTCTTGGGGAGTAAACGGTATCCTATGTCTTAAAGTCACCACATCCCCATTTCGTCCTATTTCAGGTACTTCTCTTAGAGGAAACAGGCCTCTAGTTGAATTTTGCACCTGTGGGTCAGTTTGACAAGGACAGGTTTCTCTAGGAGGACAAGATCTCCCTTGCATTGGAATTTGGTTTTCTGTAGGAGAAGGAACATGAGAAGCTGGGATTGCAGGGGAAGGGTTTTGGGGATTAAATTCAGACAAGATTTGCACTGCACGAGAGAAGCAGTCTGTTAACTGGGCTATAGGGAAGGTATTTTCCATCTCTATTTCAGGGAAGGAAATTTCCTCATTCAAAGGTTCAGAAACAGGTCTGTTTCTGGTAGAGTGGGTGTTTGCCCATTGATCCTGTAAGAAACATTTTAGATCTTCTAATTGGGCTTGCATTTTTTCCTCAATTTTTCCTATTTTATCTTCCATATCTCCCATTTTATCCTCAATATTTCCTATTTTATTCTCAATATTTCCTATTTTATCCTCAAGTTTTTCTATTTTATTCTCAATATTTCCTATTTTATCCTCAATTTTTTCTATTGTATCCTCAATTTTTTCTATTGTATCCTCAATTTTTTCTATTTTATCCTCAATATTTTCTATTTTATCCTCAATATTTTCTATTTTATCCTCATTTTTTTCTATTTTATCCTCAACATTTTCTATTTTATCCTCAATATTTTCTATTTTATCCTCATTTTGTTTTATTTTATCCTCATTTTGTTTTATTTTATCCTCATTTTGTTTTATTTTATCCTCATTTTGTTTTATTTTATCCTCAATATTTTTTATTTTTTCATCTCTAAATATAGTATTGAGGAGTACAAAAATGACAGTACCTATTAATATAAAAATTTGGAGGTATCCTTCATTCCTCAATGCCCCTACTTCTTCAGCTGCCATATAATTGTCAAAGAATGTAGTACTCATTTTTATATGTATATTTTGTAATTTCACAAAACACGTGGGGAGCAGGGCAAAGCAACAAACTTTCCACAGGGTTTTTTTTTTTTTAATCCAGGAAGTTGTTCCTTAAGGGAAAGGATATTTAGAAACAGTTCTTCCAGCCAGGACTTTAGAGTCCTGTTGCTGAGATTTAAAAACAGCTGTTTTCTGTCTATCAGAGTCACACAGCTGGGAAGTATCTGAGGTCCGATTTGAACCCAGGACCTTCTGCCTCTAGGGCTGGCTCTCAATCCGCTGAGCCACCCAGCTGTCCCTTAAGATTAAAGGGAAGAAAAAGAAAAAACTGCTGATTCCAATTTAACTTAAGGAGAAAAGAGAAAAAGTTTTTTATACTCACGTGTTCTAGCAGCTGTGTCTTTAAGCCAAGTTTTTTTTTTTTTTTAAAAAGGACTAAGTGGTGAAACAGTATAGTAAAAAGGCAAGGAAAAAGTTTTATTGAGAGGATTCTTTAGACTCCCGTGTGGTCAGCCACAATGTTACAAGGGAATCACTTTAAAAGACTGATATATATTAATTTAAGGTCACCAAGGAATCAGCTATGTAATTCCTAAATGAAAAACTCAAGTCAGCCGTCAGCCTTTTTTGGAGTTTAATTACAATAGGAGCAAGAAAGGAATTAGAGATATATATAGAGAGAGAAAGGGGAGAGAAGGGAATAGGGCTTAAATACCCCTTCTGTTTAGGCTGGGCCAAAAGGCCCAAGCCCTTAGATAGCTGGGGCAAAGAAAGGAGATCAGTCCCTTTCACTCACGTGTCCAAAATAGAGAAACAGTCTCAGAGGCCCCCACCTTCAGCTTCCTTCAGAGCAAGCTTCCTCAGAGCCCCGGAACCACACCGACCAAAAACTCAATCCTCTCTCCAGTCTCCAGACCCTCCTATCTTTAAGGACACCATCCAAGTTGCCTCCCCTCAGTCCTCACATCTACCAATCACTCTTCATCAATTTCCCTGTCAATGGAGGCTCTCGCTTAACCCAGGACCGCCCAGAGGTTTCTGGCTTTTGCACATGTCTGTTGAAGGTCATATTTTCAAATGATTAAATCTATACTCCTTTGCTACAGCCCTTTCTAAATCCTGTTAACTTGAGTATGGTAGAGATTGGAATAATTAAATTTTGATCTAGGCTGCAGCCCTTACTCAATCTTATTAGGACTGAATAGGGTGGAGTATCTCCATTGTATCAATTCTAAAATCAATCAAGACTCAAAGAAATTCCTGTTCTATGCTTAAGCATAGGTCAAAGTCCTTTCCATTGTTCAGCAAAGGGTCTCTGTCCTAAAGTAATCTTAAGAAGGGAAGAGAAGGAACCTCCCATGCCAATGGAGTTCCCATTCCAATAGACTATCAGTAAGAAATTTTCCAAGTATGAAATATCCCAATGGTGAAATTACCAACATTTATAAGTCTAAGGAATTTTGAGGTTTACACCTTTAGGGTAGATTCCCATGGGAACAGGGAACAAGTACAAGCTTTGGGGTCTCCAATCTACAAGCTAGCCCTGAAAATTGGGGTTCATCAGATCTCACTAGGTAACAAGTTTGGGATTCCTAGATTCCATGTTGACAGGTGATATGTCATTATTTTGCTTAATTTTTTCAAATTCTGTCCACTTATCCGTGCCCTCAGAGTATTCTCTCATAGCAGTTAAAATGGCCTCCCTACAGTGATATAGTTGTAAATAATCCTCAGAGTTGTTATAGTCCCATTTCGGCTCCTCAGATGGCCAGTGTGCTACATTGTGCCCCTGGACTTTATTGAAGTAAGAAATTATTTTATTTTTCTCACATTCTGTTAAGAAAGCTTAGAGTAAGTTTTCAACGTCTTTGTAAGACATATTATACTGAAAAAATATGTCTGTCATCTTTTTCGTTACCAAAAAGGGATCTTGTTCATATGTGGGAACATTTCATGTGAATTCATTTATTTCTTAGGGAGTAAATGGCATATGGTGCCTTAGTGTCACCACATCCCCACTGAGTCCTATTTCAGGTACTTCTCTTAGAGGAAAAAAAGGTCTCTAGTTGAATTTGGTACATGTGGGTCAGTTTGACTAAAAAGAGTATCTTTAGAAGGATGAGATTTCCTTGGGGCTGGAATTGGTTTTCGTGTGGGAGAAGGAATAGAAGAAACTGGAATCAGAAATTGGGATTTCAGGAGAAGGGTCTTGTGAAGTAAGTTTAGCCAAGATTTGCAGACCACAAGAGAAGCTGAGCTATAGGAGGGATGTTTTCCATCTCCATTATAGAGGAAGGAATTTCCTCATTTGGAGGTTTAGAAGGATGTTTGTAAGGGTCAGACATATTTTGGGTGGGATTGGTATTTGCCACTTGAACATGTGAGAAGAATTTATCCAATTGGTTTTATATGTTTTCCTGAATTTTAGCTTCAAATTTTCTCAAGGTAGCATTTCTTGTCACAATATGTAGGAGTATAAAAATGAACTGACCTAAGAACATAAGAAATGGGAGACATTCTAAAATCTTTAATGTCCCTAATTTTTCAAATGCCGTGAAAATTTCAAAGAATGTAGTATTCATTTATATATATTTTAATTATTTATAATTTTGTTTTAGACAGTAGATGTTGATAACAGCTAGGGGTTAAAGTCAGGGAGTGAAAACAAAAGATCTAGATGTAGTCCTTTTTAAGAGTCTTTTAATCTAGTCAAGTCCTCTAGGCCAAAGAAGGACAGAAAACAAAGCCTTTTGCCTGAGGCTAAGGTTGAGTTTTTGTTTTATTTGGGAGGGGTCATAAGCTTCCTCTCCTTCCCCTTCAGGGTAAAACTGTTTCCCTCTTTGAACAAAGCCTCTGCTTTTCCTAGCTGGCCTCACCAGGTCTTTTTTACTTTTTACTTAATTTTTAAAAACTAGAGACACATGAGGGCTTGGAAAAAAAAAAGAAAGTAGACCTTTAGGAGCAGGCCTTTCTCCAGGTCTCTCTCACCACTAGTTAAGAGTAATCTAGCCAGCTTGTATTGTCAGTGAGGGTTGGCTAATTGGGTTGTTTGCTCCCTAAGGGAAGGGAGATTTAGAAACAGCTTCTGCAGGCAGGCCCCTGCTGCTTAAGGTTAAAAAAAAAAGGCTGTGTTAAATTCAAATTAAGGAGAAAAGAGAAAAAAATATTTTATACTTACCTGATCTCGCAGCTACGTTTTGAACTGGTGAGTTAGATGGTTAAAAGACTGATTTGAGGAGGTAATAGAGAAAGAAGAAACAAAGGTTTTACAGAGATTTGAGGGTACTCATCACAACCTTCGTGGATTAGTCAGACAGTTAAGAGTGATTGCCAGGGATTAAAATTCAATCCCAATAAAATATTCAAGTCAGTTTGGGATTTTTATGGTGGATTAATTACAATAGAAGGAAGATATTAAGAAGAAGGAGAGAGAGGAAAGGGTATAAGACTGTTCTGGCAAACCAGATAGGAGTTCAGAGGCCTAGACTAAGGGGTCTTCTCAATCTAGCTCAGGTTCCAGTCATGAGGCCTCCTCCAAGATGATTGGCCTCCTAGGAGGTTAGCACTTTAGGAGGTAAAAGAAAGAGGAATCAGCCTAAACCCCTCACTAAGCACACTAAGAATGCTACCACCAGCTCCCAATGCAGAAAGAGCCCAATGTCTCTGTGAGACAGCTCGAGAGTGAGAGACACTGCCAAGAGGAGGTGACGAGAAATATATAGGCAGTTCTTAACATCACTTCCTGCATCTCACATATACCAATGGTAGCTTAAGCTTGGCTTAGGACAGCCTAGGTGGTCTGTCAATTGTTTCTTATTTGTCACTTGCTAGCACATATTGGTCATAGGCCATCCTCCCCAACACTTAATCCTTAAGTAGGGGTGTATACATTCCTGGTTGCTAGAATTTCTAAAGACTAAGCAGGGTGGAATAAATCTAAAATTCACAAAAAACAGTTATGGGGCAGTCCCCTTTCACAAAACAGTATACAAACAAAATCAAATGCATTCAACCCCACACAGTTCAAATCACCACATCCCAAAATTCACTCGGGATCCTCTGGTGCAGGGTGTTGTTTGTGTAGGCATCTTCATAGTGACTTCTCCAAACAGTTCATTTTCTGGATTTGGAGAGGTAACATGTTTCTTAAACTAAAATTACTCTCATAAAGAATTTAAACTTTGCATTTTGGAATAATAATACATTCCCCCTGAAGAGGGTGTTGAGAAACACAAGGATAACTTAGGAATACATGGGTGAGTTATGAGGCATATGAATCAATTGTCAAGAGAAATCAAAAACATCAAATAATTCAAATAAAACAGAAAAGATGACTTCTGGATGAGATATAGACTATCAAAGTATCGTATGAAAAAAATTCTAAGTAAAGGAAAATAAACCTATAACAGGTCCTTGAATAAGGGCCCAATTAAAGTGATTTATGTAATTTCCCAATCAACAGTCAGGATTACAGAAAGTTTTGTCACACAATGAAAGACAGAACAGGGACTAGATTATAGGAGCCAGGTAGGAGATAAATTTAAGATACTTGGTAGTATGTGGGACAAGGAAGGCCTACCTTTGATATATGTCAAAACAACTGCAACCTTGAACCCTGAACAAGTTCAATTCCTCTTTTCTTGGCTCAAAATTTCATCAATCCCTTTGGGATTGGATGGTCTCTTTGACCTTAAGCTTGATTAGCTCTATGCAGTTTAGCTTTGTGCTTCTTTGGCACTGTGCAATGGTGCTTTTTGTATTCCCTTCTCCTGGAATCAGACAGAATCATTAAATAAGTCCCATATTTTTTAAGCAATCAATGGCAATATTTTTATAGTCTAAAGCTTTTGGGGCATGCATTGACATCAGAGCAAATGTATTTTAAACTTATATTACTGCAAAATAAAAAAAAATTAAAGAAAACTCTTTTCAATACTGTTGACATTTGCATCAAATACAAAAAGGAGAGAAAAAATAAAACTCAGATACTATATTGCATATGCAAGGAAAAACAATAATAAAAATTTTTAAAAATAAAAAATATATAGCTTACAGTGACAGACTGTGTCAGCCAAAGAGAGGTAGAATACAAAGGTTTCTCACCAAAAAAAAAAAAAAAAGATAAATTTTCTTTTTAATTTAACCACTGTGTGAGTACAAATGATTTTCAGAATAAAACAGTAATACAGTAGATAATGCACATTCAAAGAAGTACCAAAGTCCCCAAAATTCACAATAGCCCAGTTAATTACAATAGCAAACAAACCTAGGATCATATTTCATATAAGTTGCTGTAGGACATAAAAAAAAAAAAAACTTATGAACTGATGGATATTTGTCACAATTTTATAGATGTAGCAAATCTTTCAACCTTGGCAAATATATTTTTAAACTATGTAAAACTTATTTGGGTCTAGAACATCACCAAGAAATCTAGATTGCTCTGGTAGAAATAAATTAAACTGAACAGTTTTGCAGGAGTTCATTTTGACTTCCTGCTTCATAGAAACACCTTGGTAGGAACATTTCTTTATTTCTCTACCTTTAATACAACATTCTTTATAATATAAATATAAAAAAGTCATTCATTCAGAAACCACTAGTTAATTAAAATTACTTCTGAAGACACCTTAGGATTGCCATTTAAATTCTTAGTTCATTAAATTCTCCAAAGGTTTTTAGCCAGGTTGAATCCATTCATCATCTATGTTTATGTATTAACAAATGGAAAATGGAAAAACTGCTGTTTATGGGCTTTTATAATATTTTACAATATTTTGTTCAGTAGTCATAGGGGAAAAGTAACAGAATACATCTAATTATTAAAATGCAGTAGATTAAAATGATTCAGTGTAACAGCATAGTATAGATCAGATTAATATATGAATTTAAAACAACAAAATTAAATCATAAACAAAACAATCAGCAAAATACAATAAAATATAGAGGCTTTCATAAGAAAATAGAGTCTGAAAAGACTTAAAATTTTCACCTTGAGTCTCTTTAAAATGCCTTTCTCTATCTGTGAAGTTTCCTTTTGTTAGAACTGTGGAATTTCCCATAGTGAGGGAGAACATGGGGTTGAGGCATCTCAAACTGGATGAATCTTAGAGACTGGGCAGGCCCAAATGGCAGAGTTGTAGGGAGATGAATTTCTACCCTGAATCTCAGGCAAGATAGTGAAAGGATCACTCATGAATGGTAAAAACTATTTGAAATAGGCAAGGTATTGCTCTTTCATAGAGAACTCCATGCTTGTAATTTACTTCCTGTTTGGAAGAGTAACTTCCTTCTTCTCTTCCTGAGGTAAAACACTAGGGAGCAGTTTGTTTCCCCAGCCAAGTGGAGAGGGAGTTAGGAGGGTAATTGTTGCCTAAGGAAAATACACTCCAGGTTTTACATGTTCCCCAAGGAATGGCTCCAAGCTTGTGAGTTCCAAAGACACAGCTACAGCTACCAGTAGCCTGGGACCTAGGGCTGGAGCAGGGACCAGAGTTCAGGAGAAAGCAGTATCAGTAATGCCAGAGGCAGCAGTGAGGAACTGAGGAATATGGGATTGAGCAGATGGGCAAGAGAAGTGGCTATCTCTTCTTTGCCAAGAATCCCCTGGCTAAAAATAGCCTAGCCAATAGGGAGAGAAACTGGGAAAAAAAGTAGGTAAAGAAAAAGGCAGCAGCTCCCAAAAGAGTTTGAAGTTTGCGAGGGTGGGTGAGGTGGGCAAAAAGCCTTACCACGAGAAACATGGCTTAAAAAAATTTATCTAGGCTATCTTAAAAAATGGAGAGGTTCTTTTCTGACTAGTGGTTGCCGAAAATGCAAAAGTTAAAATTAAATCTCAATAATAAATATCTTACATAATTTATTAATGATCATTATAAATCAAGAAATAAAGAGGATACAAAATAAAGGCCAAGTGCCCATGGCTGATTAGTACATTTCAAAATCTCCACTCACTACCATCACCATGCTGACGGGAAGCCAAAGAGGCAGAAGGAGGCTTACCCATTCAATTTATTCCCTGTTTATAGGAAGTGCACAATGACAGGAAGTTGGTGGGCTCCCAGGAAATGTAGTTCTTTTTTAGGGTAATGGATTTTCATTCATACAATAAGCACTGCTGTAAGTCTGATGACCTGGACTCAAACAACAACAAACTGATATTAGGGTGGAAGTGGTTCCAAAGCCACCTCAAATCATCACTCAATAAGAAGTATACTGGGGGGTAAATATGTCTTTAATCAATAAAGTTTTGTCTTTGGATAAGGGACAAATAAAGCCAATCTGGAAGCATTTTGTGATTTTCCAAAAGAATCAAACATACCTCTGAGTCAGTGCATAAAAATAAAGTTCAGGCTTGGGAACTCAGCAAAGTGACAAACCAGTCTAGTTTCAGGTCAGAGAATACTAATCAATGAGTTCAGATGAACTATTCTGAGAGTAGGTAAAGGGTGACATTTTTTCTGTCTCTTTTCTCCCTCTCACTTTGACCATATACATCATCAGAGACTGATCTAGTAGCAAATAGTATAATAGAGCTAGAATAAGATGAACTAGTAAGAGACAATCCATCAAGTCAAAAGAAATAGTCACCCAAATCAAGAAAATATAATCTCTTATGGTGAAAAAAGTGCAGGTTATGGTTTTTAAAAGAATGAAACCTTCATGCATAGGAGACAGCTACAGGTAAGTTGATCTTTATGGGGCTAGACTGATAGCTCAGATTTGATATTAGAAAGAAATGAAATATGCCTGTCATTAGAAAGTTATTTAAAAGGTTTTCTTAGACATAGACTAGAATGTATAATCAATTAGAAAATAGTATTTTTCACTGGTATATACTGTCACTTATCTCCACAGAAAAGTGTCTTGTTATCAGGATAGAGTGCAATGTCTCATATTGCTATTGGTCATACCTGATGTGTGAAAATTCTTGACTCCATCCACCTTAGCCCCTTTTATGCCTTATTTGACTAGGTATCTATCTTTATGGAAGGTAGTGGAAACCTTACAGACCTAGAATGACTTTCTTGCATGTAAGTGAAGTGGGGATTTGAGTATGCCTGGATTGCCTATCCTATAGCCACTGGACTTTTCCTCTGCATAACCCATCATTTAAAATGAAGGCACTCTGTATCTGCTACTACATGGAGGAAGGTAGTTACCTTTGATGGGTTGCATAGGCAGGAAGACTGCATCTTCCAAAGCACTCACACTAAAACAGTCATTCTTTCATTCCAAGTGGTCTCTTTTCCCCATGGCATCAAGAGCATGTGTGTTGTCAAGTCAAATGCTGAGAGGGGAAAGGTTTCCCCAGAGCTCTCTCTGAGACCTCCCAAGCTATTAAAAATGACTGTCAGGCTTTGTGTTTTTGTTCTGTATCATTTGTTCTACTCAGTTTCAAGTGCAAGAGCAGAAGTTCAATCCATGGGAACTTCGGAGTCAGGATTCCAAGAAGATATTCTAATTAGCTAGGCCAGAAGGCAAGTAAGGGTACTTGAGATTGTAATCCAGTGGAGTGGAAGTTGTATTGGAACTGGAAACTGAGCTATATAGGAAAAGAGGAAAGATGTGATCCAATTTTCCTTCAACTCTTCAGAGACTAAGATGTTACAAGAAGGAAGTGGTGGGAGTAAATTTATTTGTGATTATCTTTTAAAATAAATATTTCTTTGTAAAAGTCAATCTTATTCTTGGAAATGAATGAAATACCACTGGTTGGGGCTGGGGAAATTTGTAGAGAGCCTAGACAATGCTAATCCTATTAAAGATACTGGAGAACCTTAGGAGAAGGATAAAAAAAAATAATGTACCTGACCTTCAGGCACTAGGGGCCAGGGCAATCAGTGTTTTATAGAGAAAGAACCATTCTAGAATAAATTCTAGAGGATCTTGATTGATACTGTAAATACCAGAGTCTCAACTTAATGCAATTTGATTTGCTATGATGCAACAAGCATTTTTAAGTACCTACTATGTGCAAACGCATGTCCAAAATAATTTTTGTTTTATAAGTATATGTATATAAAAATCAATGCTCAACCTTTAGTGGTATATTTTCTATTGAAAGGATGGAACATATGTTATTGTTGCTGCTGTTAATTCATATTCAAATATTCATGTCCAAATTTGGGGTTTTCTTGCAAACATACTGAAGTGCTTTGCCACTTCCTTCCCCAACTCATTTTTACAGATAAGGATACTGAGGCAAATAGAAAGTTAAATGATTGCAGCCAGTAATTGTCTGAGGTAAAATTCAAACTCAGCTCTTCTTGACTCCAGGCCTAATCTCTTTCTACTGTGCCACTTGGCTGCCCTACAATGCACTAACCACATAAACAAATATAAAATAATTTTAAAAGAAAATAGACAAAGGGAGAGTAAGGGGGGGGAAAGAACTTCATAGAGATTAATGACACAAAGAGAAAAAAGACAGAATAAAGTATCTGGGAAGAGGCTGGACAAAAGCATAGATATGGTATCTAGAGAGCCAGCTTTTTTCAAATGTAAACTATATAAAGAATTCTATCATGTGCATAGAGAGATTGAAGTTGACCATAAAGGGCTTTAAATATCAGATCGAAAAGTTTATATTTTATCAGAGAGCCAAAAAGAAGCCAGTGAAGATATTTTCTTGCCTAATAAAGGGGGTTTTACTTCTTTATTATTGCTATCTGTTCAAATCACCCAATGATCACATGTGCCTTAGACACATTTTTTGGAGAATATATGGAAGAATATTTGGAAGGGTCAGAGAATGAAAGCGGTGAGAACTATTATAAGAATTTTGCAACACTATGCAAAGAAGTGATGAAGAATTGAACAGAATGGTGGTTTTGTGACTGGAAAAAATGGGACATGCCTCAAATGTTTTTGGTTTAAAATTGATAATATAGAAAGGGTACAGGAGAGAGAAAAATCGAATCAATTCAATGCAACTATACATACTATCTTTTAGGGACTGGGAAAACAAAAATGAAAAGAGTTTTTCCTCTTGAGAAGCTCAGATGATTTTTGGGAGGGAGAAAAAAGCATTAAAAAACTATATGTCAATGTGACATATAAATTATTTCATGTACTCATAAAGTATATAATATGTACTTTTTATATCATATAAGGCTTATACAAAACCCCATCTGATTCCCAGAAGCATTCAATGATGCTATAGATTCCTGGATTAATAAAAAGGAAATATTACTGATGAGAAAGAGGTATATAGGTTGTTCTGATCATGAGAATTGTGTACCACTGGTTTCTATTCATTGGGAACTGTGGGCCTTGTAAGATAATTTCACTAATATGATGAGTCTAAAGCCTCTAAAGACCAACAGAGGATTATGCTGCTCAGTACAAAAGGATAGTAAGCAGAAGGTCAAGAAAAGAGTTTTTTTGACAGAAGAGAATCAAAGAAGAAAAAGGCACTTCCGGTTTCACTGTTCCCTGCCTACTGATGTCACCAAAAGCTGACAATTAAAGTAACTAAAGTAAAATAAAATGAGTACAAACTAGGTGTGGTACAGAATGTAGAGGGACAATTAATGGACCTTGTGAGAGACAGCTGAAGATGAAACAAGACTAACATGGCACCCTCTGCTACTGGTTGAAGCCTAATATTAAATCTAATTTTATCATACCAGGAGATTTGAGCTATTAGCAATCAGTGGAAAGAAAATACCAAGGAAGCAAAATAAATTTGATGCTTTCAGATTTCCTGATAATTATCCCATTCATCTTGGCTCCAATCCCCACTTATCACTAGATGTACTTTAAGTTCTATATTGTGACAACTTAAAAACTCATAGATCATTCTTCATTTAACCAAAGGGAATTCATGTAGCAATATCAGAAAAAGAATATTGAACGAAGATATTCATTGAGGACAATCCAAGTTGATTCCGCTGAATGAAGATTCTTTGACTCTAAGCTATTTAAAAAGAGAGGCCAAGAGAACAAAACTTGTGAATACTTTGGCTTTACTATGTATGCAATACATTGGGGTAGAGGGGAGCTTCCTAATATTAACATTCAGCATAAGTGATGTGGCCCTTCTGGGCAGACTGCTTCCAAAGGATAGGGAGACAAGAAGTTTTATCTAATTAGTAATAGGAGATTTGACTTTTACAACTTTTGGTTAAGAGGGAAACCTCTGATCAGGCTTTCAGCATTCCATTTAGAAAGTCAATGGGTCTGCAGGAATATCCAATTTGGTCTGAGACCCTGAGAATAAGTATCAACAGATTTTTATGGGCAAAAACAAATACAAAGCTGGGGATTACATCAAAGACTGCAAAAATAAACTGAAGAATGAGCATCAAGAGATAATTTCCACTATAGCTTATTTGTAATTCTTTTTATAAAAGGACATATAAGAATATGTCTAAGGAGGGGCTGCTGACAATTCTAACATTGCATTGGATTAGAGAATGTATCCATCATAGAGTTGTCTTGTTTGGAAAGGTGATTTCATAGTCCCCTGGAAAAGAGGATCTAAAATGTCAAGCAGGAAAATCGCCACTCCCCTAGCCAATTTGTAGTTGACTTGTAAAGAAATGAAGGAAAGAAATATATTTCTAAAGAGGGGGCTTGAGACTGCAAACTATCAAATGACATTCAGGTGGTTGAGAATGGGATTTTGGCTTACAGCCACTCTGAAATCTGAATGATTAATATGATCATTTTCTTGTATGAGAGAGTGTGTGTGTACTTAAAAGATATTAATACTAAGTATTAGTGTTTATTCAACTCAACTATTAAACCTACTAAGAGCTGGGACTATCTCTTTTTACGAAGGAAGATTCATCAATTAATAATTCCTAATAAACAATCAGATATCATTTGCCTTTTGTTATCTGCCAGACAATTATCAGAGATGAATTGAATGTCCTTATTTCTATTTTTTAACTGTCAGAAAGTGATGCTAGTATTGTCCAAGCTATTAATACCCTGATCTAATTAAACTCTTGAAGATTTCACATTTTAAGGAAAAATAGCCCAACTTGCAAGAAGGGGATAGGAGTGAGGATGGAGGCTCCTTGAAAATTCTTCCAACACTGTATAGCACTGAATAAAGCCCATCTTCCAAGAGGGGTAATATTTAGAGGTCTCTTAGAGCTCATCTATTTTCCAAAAAAAGTCTTCAGGACTGACATAGTGAATACAGAATATCTCCCTAATATTAAACATACATTAGTAGTGTTGTCCTTCTGGGCAGGCTGCTTTTTTTGAATTTTTAAAACTTTTTTTTTATTGTCAGACAAAACAAATTTCCATACTGGTAAGAGGAAAGTCATACATAGCCAAAACTCCCAAATAAAATTAAAAAAACACTGATGTGAAACATGACTTCAAATGTTCTTTCTCTGAAGGTAGATAGATTCCCCAACATAAGTCTTTCAGGATTGTCCCAGGTCATTTCATTGTTGAGAGTAACCAATTTTTCACAGATAATCATCATCCAGATAAACAGGATCGCTGTTGGGTACAATGTTCTCCCAATTCTGTCTATTTCACTCTGGATCAGTTCCCACAGATCTTTTCAGCTTTTTCTGAAATCATCTTGCTTATTTCTTATAGTCCAATAGTATCCCATTGCCAACATATACCATAATTTGTTCAGCCATTTATCAATTGATGGACATCAGGTCCAGATTACCTGACAGAATGGCTGGGTCACTTCACAGGCAGACTGCTTCCAAAGAATAGGGAGACAGGAAGTCTTTTCTAAGTAATAGTCACTGATCTTGTTCTTAAAACTTGTTGCTTAAGGGGGAAACCTTTGATCAGACTCTTGATATTCTGTTTAGAAACATCAGATGAACATTCTGCTTCCACCAACTCTCTTATCCAGGGCTAAGTTCCTCAAACCTACTTTGTTTGTTTTGTTTTACAATTAGACTATAGAGATATTGGATACATTACCCTTGAGAAGTAACTAGGTGAGTGGAGGGTAAGGTTCAGAAGGTCAAGTGACCATCTTCCCTCAGGATCAAACTTGGGTCATACATGCAACCACTTAGGTATCAATGGTCAGCCCTGTCAAAATTTGCCAATACTCTAATGGCCAGTTGACTGAGAAGAATACTACTGTGGTCAAATTTACTAGGTTATTATTGTCATTTCTTTAGTGTATTTCCATTGCAGTTCCGGACAAGAACTCCCAACCCCACCCCCATATTTGGTGCTTGAGAAGAACTTTACAAACAAAGAGGAGGGTGTGGGGCAACAACCTTGTTTTATGAAACCCTCAAATTGACCCTATTCCCAGACTAAATGATTAACCCTCAAGCATCCCTTGACCTCCTTAGATAGCAATAACAGATATAATAAAATCTAAATTCATCTTTTTTGGTCTTAATTTCTCCTTTTGTATGCTCCCAGGGACCTTAACCTCTGACAATTGCAGCTAAGCCTCCCCCAGTCAGGTTGACTGTAGCTAGTGCATCATTCCCAAGTGGGTGGCAGGGCCCATGGCCCTTTTTCCCTATCATAACCTATTCAAGCATATTGCATTATGTGGTTCATTGGAAGTTTGAGGACTGATGTTCTTTTTGTTTTCCCAGATTCCTCTTCCTTCCTCGATATAAGACCCTTATTGTAACTACTTTGTTAGTTTTTTTGTGTGTGTTGTTTTTTTTTTCCTAGTTGATAGTGGCAAGAGTGGGATCAGAAGACCTTTACCTTTATCTAAAATTGGCAAACATAACAAACTCAACAAGGAATTAAGGGGGAACAATGGGGTGAGAAATTGTAGTTAAAAGAAAAGGAAGGAGTAGTCATAAACCAAATAAATTACTTCCACCTTGAGAGAAGAATTAAAAGGGGGGAATACAAAATAACTTTAATCTAAATGGAGGTTTTAAAATAGCTCTTTAGACTATCAAGTATTGATTGAACAAATTCTAGCAAATGAATTAACACACAGGACAAGCACCATGAACTGAGCTGTATGGGAGAAGGAAGTGTCAAGAATCAGGCTTGGGGTTTTGATCTGTTCCATTTGTTTGCCAGTTCTAATCACAAGCAGTAAAGTCCTTAGACATTAGAGTTCTAGCCATTGTTATCTTGAGCCTGGATTTCAGTCCCAAAAGAGCCATGAGAAGTTGGGATGCCAGAATGAAAACTCAGGGAGAATTAAACTTGGAAAGTGGAGGTATATAGAAACTGAATAAAACTATGAATCAAATTGCCTTCTTCTCCCTAAAAATTGAATGGCATATGGGAAGGAATATGCTCCCTAAGGCAAATGACAAGTATTTATGTATTTGTTCTAATTATTCCATTGAAGTTAATATCCCACTATAAAAGTTAATCTAATTGTTAAGTGATTAAATTGAACCAGAGTATAGGGAATCCTTAAATTAGGGAAAATACTGCTGGCAGGGGGTTGAGCTAATGTTAAAATGATTAGATACTCCCCAATTCTTTAAAGGTACAAGATAATAATGGGATGGAAAGAAATTAGGGCCAAGCTGGAGCTAACATTTACTGGGGGTGCAGGCTAATCACTGTCACAAAATAATTTTTAAAAGTTCAGAAGGGAAAACAAAAAGTTCAGAAGGAATCACAGACACGTAGTTTTAAAAGTAATGTGTGGAATTATGTTTTAACAGTAACAAATAGGGTTAGGGTTAGGAATTAGATATTTAAATTTTCATATGCTTCTTTTGTGTTGTAATGCTTATATGAAAGCAGTTTAAAACATTTTGGGGAATATTTAAGTTCAAAATAATATTAAAAATTAAATAACCATGAACAGAAGAGTTCATTAACAAAGAAAGCATTTAAAAAGAACATAGTGGTAATGGGTAAGTTTGGAGAGAATAATTTATTCAAGAGATGAAAATAGAACCCAGATCAAAGGGACTGAAAAGTCACTGGGAAGAATAAAAGTCTAGATGGATACTTCCTCCAGACTTTGATTCAGAGGAAAAGACATAAAGGATGATATCTTTGAGAGACGGTACAACATCAGGTAAAGATTTTTTTTTTCCTACTTTGGCTGAGGAACCTAAATAAACAATAGGAAGAAGTACTTTTAGATGAGGAGGTTGAGGAGAGAGAAAAGATGATTCCGAAAGAGTGAGGAGAAGGGGATGAAGTCAAGTGTACAAGGAGAAAAGTTGGAAAGTCAAAAGATCTCAACAGAGACTAGAACAAAAAAAAAATTACATACAGCAGAGGACAGCTTCAATTTTCTTAAATCTTCTGCTGAGAAGAAAGGTAGTAGCATCTATAGTGGGTTTAAAGAGAGAAGGAAAAGGATGAAATGAAGAACTAGATGCTAATAGTTGATCAGCAAAGGATGAAAACAAGGCTGTGTGACAGAGAGGACTCAACTGAATATAGATGATATAAATCTTCAGTGGAACCAATCTGAAATGATTATATGATTTCAAATAATGTTGTCATCCTGTATTTGTACTAGTGTCTCAGACTTACATACAGCATCAAACAAGCATGGTGTATATTTATTTCAGAGCTGTCAAAATGCTTTGTTTGTTTTGTTTTTTTCCCAGATAGACCAGATGATTTTGCTGGCAAAAGGCATTTTTAGTGAGCAACTTCTTTTTACTAATGAAAATTATCAGCTTCTCTTTAATATGTAATCTTTTATTAAGAAAATCTCTGGAACACTGAGGGACTTGAACCCAGGACTTCTTACCTCAAATGCCAGTTTTCTATTCAGTATGCTACATACAATGTCTTTCAAGGCACTTCTAAAGGAATATAAATCAACTGATTAATAGAAACAACATTTTAGAGCTGGAAGGGACATCTCATTAAATTAGTGCAGAGCTAACAGTGAGGAAAAATAAATAATTGTAATCTCTGAAGTGGCAATTTAAGTGATGTATCAAGCAATTTCCATCTAAGCATTTGAAATTTTTCTATAAATAATAATTTGCTAAACCTCTTCATTTATGAAAATTAACACATATATGTATTGATTGATGGGTTTTTATTATAGATATTCATTCCAAATTCAATAAAATAATCCTAAAATTTTAATCCTCCTAATTTTTCACTTGATTAATATGACCTTAAGTCTTTGATGGAAATATAAAGAATGCACTTTTAAAAATAGTTTGTAAAAAGGACAGATATGCATTACATTGGGTAGATCACTGGGCCTGGAATTGAGAAGACCTAAAAAGAAATCAGGTCTCAGATACTGCCAAAGTATATGACCCTGTACAAGTCACTTAACCCTAATTAAGTCATCACTCTTCTGTCTTAGAATTCAAACTTAGTATTTATTTAAGACAGAAAAAAACTGGAAATAAAATAACCATCCAAGTTCTTATAAAAACAACTAATCTACACATTTGAGCATTAATGTAAATGTTCACAACAGTCTATTTTTTGCATTACTTCCTTCCCAAAATATATAAAAACATACTGTGTCATTTCAAATACTCCTTTCTTTCATTGTTTCTGATTTTCTCCCTCAAAATCATTCTCAAAATTTTTCTTTCTATTTTAATTACAACTTAGTCTATTATGTGAGAATACTATTTATTCAATTTAACAACAATCTGTTCTCCAGGGAAATAATTTTCAACTGTATATCTAAAGATTCTGACCTTCCTATATACAGATAATGAGCCAAAAAAAAAAACAACCTGACAAAATCATAAGAATGTCTGAGGCTAATTTAAAATCTTTTGTTTCCTCAATTTTCATAGGCTTCACCAGTGCAAGTTCTGCTTTCTCTTTCAAGCTTAGGTTTGTATGAATTTGTTAGATCTGGTAGCAATATTTCCAACCTCAAAATTATTTATTTTAAAAAATATTTTACTGTAGTTTTAGGAATACTTATGTAAAGTATTTGAATATTCAATAAATTCTAGTTTTATTATATTGACTAATTATGTGTAGAATAATTCAAATAAAACAGATAAAATTTAACATTTTAATATGCTTATTTTTCTATTCTTTAATTATAACAATATTTTGATGGATATATCAATATAAAAATGGAAACATCTACTATTAATATATCATGGAAAAATTATTTTTTTTCCTTACATAAACATAGTGATCAAAGTTTTATAAAAATTCAAGATAGAGTTCAATATCTCAAATGAAAAAGTGACTTACCACCTCTATGGACTGGCTTTCTATTTTTTATCTTTTAATTTTTCCCTACTTCAGCTAATGTTTATTATCTCTTCAATGATATCATCTCATGCTTTGGGAGAAAATTCTCATGAAAATCATTCAATTTGCTCTTCTGGATAGTGGATTTTTCCCAGGCACATCTGTGATGCTACTTTGCACCAGTGGTGATCCTCAATTATTTGTTGAATGACTGGAGCACACAGAATATTTAGCATGTGTTTGTAATTTTTGTAATATATCTGAAATGTAAATACTAATGAACCTTTTTACAGATGCTAGAAGACAACTTCAATAGCATGAATTTATGGTGTAATTAGCAGTTTCTGTTCACACCTGCACTAAATAGCACCTCGTCTTGTGGTATAATTACACTATATATGGAGAGAACACCCTAGGATTCCATTCTTATACAGTCTGTGAAGATCCAGTGAAAAATCTAATTCTCAGTTCTCACACTTAAGTTTAAGATTCACACATTCTTCAGTGAAGGAAAACTACCCAAATTTCTGCCAATCTCTTCAATCCCTTCAAGTATGTATAGAATATGAATAATAGTATGTGTTATACACATTGTTAGATTAATGAGATTAGCTAAAATTTAAATATATGTATATGAATATATGTGTATATCACATATACATATATATGATTAATCATTTTGCATGAGAGAAACATGATGGAAAATTAATTTGAAGTTGTATTATTTAGAGGAGTTCATTCATATTTTAATTTATTTGATAACTAAAACAAAGAAAATAGTCTTAACAAAAACTATAATAAGGGTATTTTAGTTATCAATGAGAGGTTTCTCACTGTCTAATTAGTGATATATTCTAAGGCTTTAGAGTAGAAGGTATGGGATTCTTTACTGGATGATTTTATAGGAATTAAATCAACATTTGTAATTTATTTACTATGCTAATTTTGCATTGTTCTCAACCTAAAAAGTAGCTTATATAATTTGCAAACTTGAAAAAAAAATCTGATTTTTAAAAAATCTTTTTCTATTGAAAATCTAAATGAAATGTTCACTCTTTTATATCTGTGCTTCTAATTATGGCTATCAGATTCATTAGGAGTATTATAGTCATCTGTTATTGTCATATTTTCATCTTTTCTATTTTGTGTTATCCTTTGAGCTACCTCCCAATTAGGATTAGGGATCATAAATAAGGAAATTGTGAGACAAAATAAATGTTTTGAGCTAGTTCTGTCCTAGATATAGTTATTGATATTGAAGAAGCTTCATTCTTTCATACCTCCAAGAATTCAAGTCATATTTTACAAGAAGATAGAAAGTGAAAAGTTGACAGGGCTCTTTCCTCTTTTTTGACTTTATCTTTAGTACAGTAATAATAATAATTTGGGGAAGTAAATGATGGAGTTGAATGAGTATAAAGGGAAGCTTAAAGAGTTAATACCATAAAACTAATAAATTATAATCCTTTGAACACATTGTGGGTAATAGAAATAAATGGAGAATGAAAAAGTCATTATGTGATAAACAAGATGCTACAGCTATTGTTTTCCTATCTGCCTCTCCAATCTAAAATCCTCAAAGAAAAGAAACAGTGACATAATCATAAAACATATATAATGCCTTAAGGTGGCAAAGTATATTTTATCTATATATTCTCATATTTGATTCTCAAAAAAACCTTGTAATACAGAAACTATTATCATCTGTATTTTAAACTGATGAAATTGAAACTAAGGAAGTTAAAGAGAATTATTCAGGGTAAGTGTCTGACAGAATTTGAATTCAAGTCTTTCTGACTCCAAATCCAGAAACCATTTATTCATTATGACACTTAACTCCCTAATCTAGTGCAATTACAGCAAAATTGATAAAAACAGAGAACAGAAGAAACATCACAGTATGAAGAAAAACTTCATCTAAAAATTTAAACATTTAAAGTTCCCACAAATCCAAAACCAGTATACTCAGGACTGCCATGACAAGTAACCATCATGCAGGTTTGTATTCCTGGCTGCTTTTGTAAGGGTTGCTGAATGAATTCCCCATAGCAGTGAACTCATCTAAACCTCTTCTACAGCTCAACAAAAGGTAAAATAAGTTATTTTTACTTAAGCACTTTACAGAATGGAAGTATAATAATAGTAGGGAGAGGGGATGTGAGGAAAGCTATAATAGCACATATTCAGCTCTAAGACTGAAAAAAAAATTTAACAGAAACCTAGTTAGGAGATTTTTCTCATGGAGTTTATAGTCTGGGCAGGTGATCAAATATGTCACCAAACTTCCCAATTCCAAGAGGCTATGGATGCACAGATTCAATAGTCAATGTGGGAAAAGTGTCATGTAGTAATAGAAGAGGGGACATCTAAAGGCAAAGAGGAGTAGCAAGATACAAGTTTCTGACAATGGAAGAAAAAAGGTGACAGAAAAAAGTCTGGACTATGCTTATGTCTAACTCTCTAGTTATAATAATACATTTATAAAGACAAAGAAAACATGCTTATGTTATATTAAATTATATTACATTTAAAGAAGTACTCTAACATGAAATAAAATGTAGTAAATTCATTAATTAATTATCTTTTAAATTCCCTAGACCTCAGGGATAAGACTTCCAGGTAAACATGGCGGCAGTCTAGATGTAAGATTAGTCCTCTCTTCACAACCCACCAATAGAGACTACCTCAAAAAAGCCAAAACAACAACAAAAAAAACCCCAAACTTATATGAACAAAGGGACTCACAGTAGGGTGCAGCATTGAAAGTACCTGGGATCTGGGCATTTCCACACCATTAGGGGGATGAAAAAGATTCCACCAAAATGAGAGCTGATCCACCCTCTCCCACCCCACCCATTGAGCCAGAGCCAGCTCACACTAGAATCAGTGAGTGAGCGAGGGATACCTTGGGAGTGAGTGAGGGACACTTCTGGGTCCTTAGCAGCTGACTGAGACCACCAAGGATGGAGCTAGACCTAAGGCTCTAGCAGGCTGAGGAGCTCAGATGGTGGGTGCATGCAGGGAGATAGCCCAGAGAGGGACAGCAAACAACAGAAGCTTCTGTGACTTGAGAGCTGGCCTCAGTCAAAATCTTTGCTCCTTAGCTCCATACACAGAGAGCCTGCCCTTCTTACTCAGATTTCTAACTGGAAAGGGGGGGAACAACCACCACAGTAGTGACAAACAGTGCCCAGGAACAACAACTTCCAAATATAAAAAAAGAAGAATTTCTTGACCCTGGATAATTTTTACAGAGAAAAAATCCAGGCTACAGAAGAAATAGAAGAGGAAATACAAATAAATGCACCAAAACTCCCCCCACCCCCATGGAAACTCTTCATAAGTTTTTGAAGAATTTAAATTGGAGGATATCAAAAAGATGGAAACCTTCTGGCAAGAAAAAAATAGTTCAAAAAGAAAATAACAGTTTAAAGGACAAGAACTCCCAATTGGAGAAATAGCTGTAAACCACGAAAAGCAGGATAGACCAAACTGAAAAGGAAAACCAGTCCTTAAAGACCAGAATTAGGCAATTGGAAGACATTGATCTTGCAAAACAGCAAGAATTTATAAAGCAAAGTCAAAAGACTAACAAAATAGAAAAAATATGAAATATCTCACTGAAAAGATGACAGATAAGTAAAACCGAGAAGGAAGGGGCAATTTGAGAATAATTGGTCTACCTGAAAACCCAGAAATAAATAGAAATCTTGACATCATACTACAAGAAATTCTCCAAGAAAACTGCCCTGGTATTCTTGAACAAGGAGGAAAAATAGAGATTGAAAGAGTTCATAGAACACCCTCTACACTAAATCCTCAAAAGACAACTCCCAGGAATGTAATTGCCAAATTCAAGAGCTTCCAAGCTAAGGAGAACATTTTACCAGAAGCCAAAAAGAGACATCCAGATATCAAGGAGCACCAATAAGGACTACACAAGATCTGTCAGCTTCCACACTAAAGGACTGCAAGGATTAGAATATGAAATTCAAAAAGGCAAGAAAATTGGCATCAACCAATAATCACCTATCCATCAAAACTGACTATATACTTCCAGGGGAAAGTATGGGCATTCAACAACTTAGAAGATTTCCAAGTATTTGTAAAGAAAATACCAGAACTTGGTGTAAAATTTGATTTCTAAACACAAGGATCAAGAGGAACATAAAAAGGTAAATAAGAAAGAGAGGGAAAAGGGGGGAATGTTTTTTTATTCAAACTTTATTCTTTTGGGGCTTCAATAAGATAAATTATTTATATTAGTATATGTGAAAAATGTTATTTGTGAGTCTCAAAAGGTATATTCACTATTATATAATTAGAGGATTCATTCACAGGAAGAGATTGAGGTTATAAGTGTTATAAGATGATATGCAAAAAAAAAAAGAAAAATGGAGGGGGGGAATTGAATATGACACCAAGAGATACTTGAAGAAATAAAATACACAGGATAAGCATTATCACAAAAGATACACATGAGAAGGGGAGGGGAAGAATACTCTTATAATCTCCGGAGAGGAAGAGAGTGCTAACAGGTAATACATAAACCTTACTCTCAGTGAAATTAATTCTGAGAGGGAAGAGCATCTAGATTCGTTGGGGTATTGAATTCTATCTTACCCTACAGGGAAGGTAAGAAGGGAAAACTTAGGGGGGAAATGGGGCAGGGAGTAAAAAAAAGGAGGGAAAAACAGGGGGAGGCAACTTAACAGACCCTAAAAAATAAAAAGGGAAGAAAAAGGGATGGGACAGAAAGGGAAACTTATAAAGGGCTGGGATTAGGGGGACATTAAAAGAAAACAACTGGTTTAAAAGGATATTTAAAAGAAGAAAGGGCAGAACTAGGAGAGGATATCAAAATGCTGGGGAATACACAACTGGCAACCATAAATTTTATCATGAATCAGATGAAATAAAATAGGAGAGTGGATTAGAAATCAAAATCCTACCATATGTTGTCTCCAAGGAAGATACTTGAGGCTGATAGACACTCACAAGGTTAGAATTAAAGGTTGGAGCAAAACCTATTGGGCCTCAAATGATAGAAAGAAAGTAGGAGTTGCAATCATAATATCTGACAAAGCCAAAGTAAAAATAGATCTGATTAAGAGGCATAGAGAAGGTAACTACATCCTGATAAAAGGCAGTACAGGCAATGAGGAAATATCAGTAATCAACATTTACACACTAAATGGTATAGCATCCAAATTTCTAAAGGAGAAAGTAGTAGAGTTGAAGGAGAAAATAGATAGTAAAACTATACTATGAGAGACCTGAACTTACCACCTTCAAATTTAGATAAATCAAATCAAAAAATAAATAAGAAAGAGGGAATATATGAATGAAATCTTGGGAAAATTAGAGTTAAAAGATATATGGTGAAAAATAAATAGGGACAAAAAGGAATACGTCTTATTTTCAGCAGCACATGGTACATTCACAAAGATTGGCCATGTACTCAGGCATAAAACCATGGCAATCAAATGCATAAAAGCAGAAATAATAAATGCAACCTTTTTAGGTCATAAAGCAATAAAAATATAATCAGTAAGGGTACATTGGAGAAGCAAATCAAAAATTAATTGGAAATTAAATAATATGATTCTCCTAAATCTGTTAGTTAGAGAACAAAGCCTAGAAACAATTAATAATTTCATTGAAGAAAATGACAATGATGAGACATCCTTTCAAAATTTGTGGGATACAGGCAACACAGTACACAGGGGGAAATTCATATCCTTGAGTTCATATACTAACAAATTAATGAGGACAGAGGTCAATGAATTGGACATGCAAGTCAAAAAAACTTGAAAGTGAACAAATCAAAAATTTCCAGATGAAAACTAAATTAGAGACCCTCAAAGGTAAAGGAGAAGTTAATAAAATTGAAAATGAAAGAACTATTGAACTAATAAATAATACTAGAAGCTGATATTTTGGAAAAACAAACAAAAAAGCAATGACCTGGTCAATCTAATTAAAAATGGAAAAAAGAAAACAAAATTAACAGTATCATAAATAAAAAGGGAGACTTCATCTCCAATGAATAGGAAATTAAGGCAATCATTAAAAACTACTTTGTCCAAATATATGGCAATAAATATACCATTCTAGGCAATATGGATAAATATTTACAAAAATATAATCTGCCTAGACTGACAGAAGAAGAAATAGAATTCTTAAATAATCCCAAATCAGAAAAAGAAATTGAACAAGCTATCAAAGAACTCCCTAAGAAAAAATCATCAGGGACAGATGGATTCACAAGTGAATTCTATCAAACATTCAAAGAACAACTAATCCCAATATTATACAAACTATTTGACAGAATAAGCAAATATGGAGTTCTACCAAATTTATTTTATGACACAAATATAGTACTGATTCTAAAGCCAGGCAGGTCAAAAACAAAGAAAGAAAACTATAGATCAATCTCCTTAATGAACAATAGATGCAAAAATCATAAATAGGATACTAGCAAAAAGATTCCAGCAAGTCATCATGAGGATTATTCACTATGATCAGGTGGGATTTATACCAGGAATGCAAGGATGGTCCAATATTAGGAAAACCATGCACATAATTGACCATTTCATCAAGCAAATCAACAAAAATCACATGAATATTTCAATGGATGCGGGAAAAGCCTTTGACAAAATACAACACTCATTCCCATTGAAAACACTAGAAAGTATAGGAATAGAAGGTTCTTTCCTAAAAATAATAAACAGTATATATCTACAATGATCACCAAACATGATCTGCAGTAGGGATAAACTAGAAGCCTTCCCAATTAGATGAGGAATGAAAGAAGGATACCTATTATCACTTCTCTTATTTAACATTGTACTAGAAACACTAGCAGTAGCAATTAGAGAAGAAAAAGAAATTGAAGGCATTAAAATGGGCAATGAATAGACCAAGCTATCACTCTTTGCAGTTGATATGATGGTCTACTTAAAGAATCCGAGAGAATCAACTAAAAAGCTAGTGGAAATAATCTACAACTTTAGTAAAGTTGCAGGATACAAAATAAATCCACATAAGTCATCAGCAGTTCTATATATCTCCAACACATCTAAGCAGCATGAATTAGAAAGAGAAATTCCATTTAAAATCACCCTAGACAATATAAAATACTTGGACATAGGAATTATATGGACACCACTTTAAAACACTCTCCACACAATTAAAACTAGATCTAAACAATTGGAAAAGCATTAATTGCTCATGGATAGGATGCTAACATAATAAAAATGACCATTCTACCCAAACTTATTTACTTATTTAGTGTCATAACCATCAAACTATGAAAAACCTTTTTTTACTGAATTAGAAAAAAACACAACAAAGTTCATTTGGAAGAACAAAATATCAAGGATATTCAGGGAATTATTGAAAAAAATGCAAAGGAAGGTGGCCTTGAATTCCCACATCTCAAACTATATTAAAAAGCAGTGGTCATCAAAACAATATGGTACTGACTAAGAGACAGAAAAGAGGATCAGTAGAATTGACTTGGTGTAAGTGACCTCAGCAAGACAGTCCATGATAAGCCCAAACATCCCAGCTTTTGGGACAAAAATCCACTATTTGATAAAAAGTGCTGGGAAAATTGGAAGACAGTATGGGAGAGATTAGGTTTGGATCATCATCTCACACCCTACACCAAGATAAAGTCAGAATGGGTGAATGACTTGAATATAAAGAAGGAAACTGTTAGTATATTAGGTGAACACAGAATAGTATACATGTCATATCTTTGTAAAAGTAAATATGTTAAAACCAAGCAAGAGTTAGAAAAAAATCACAAAAAGTAAAATCAATAATTTTAATTACATCAAATTAAAAAGGTTTTGTACAAACAAAACCAATACAACCAAAATTAGATGGGAAGTAACAAATTGGGGGGAAAATCTTCATGACAAAAACCTCTAACAAAGGTCTAATTACTCAAATTTATAAAGAACTAAATCAATTGTCCAAAAATCAAGCCATTCTCCAATTGATAAAAGGACAATGGACATGACCAGGCAATTTTCAGTTAAAGAAATCAAAACTATTAATAAGCACATGAAAAAGTGTTCTAAATCTCTTATAATCAGAGAGATGCAAATCAAAACAACTCTGAGGTACCACCTCACACCTAGCAGATTGGCTAACATGACAGCAATGGAAAGTAATGAATGTTGGAGGGGATGTGGCAAAGTTGGGACATTAATGCATTACTGGTGGAGTTGTAAATTGATCCAACTATTCTGGAGGGCAATTTGGAACTGTGCCCAAAGGCTGTTAAAAGACTGTCTGCCCTTTCATCCAGCCATAGCACTGCTAGGTTTTTACCCCAAAGAGATAATAAGGAAAAAGACTTGTACAAGAATATTCATAGCTGTGCTCCTTGTGGTGGCAAAAAAATTGGAAAATAAGGGGATTCCCCTCAATTGGGGAATAGCTGAACAAATTGTGGAATATGTTGGTGATGGAATACTATTGTATTCAAAAGAATAATAAAGTGGAGGAATTCCATGGGAACTGGAATGACCTCCAGGAATTGATGCAGAGTGAAAGGAGCAGAACCAGGAGAACATTGTACACAAAGACTGATACACTGTGGTACAATCAAATGTAATGAACTTCTCCATTAGTGGCAATGTAGTGATCATGAATAACCCGGAGGGATCTATGAAAAAGAACACTATCCACATTCAGAGGAAAAACTGTGGTGATAGGGAGTAGAAACCCCGAAGAAAAATATCTGCTTGACTACATGGGTTGAGGGGGATATGATTGGCGATATAGACTCTAAATGAACATCCTACTGCAAACATCAACAACATAGAAATAGGTTCTGATCAAGGACACATGTAATAACCAATGGAATTGCGTGTTGGCTATGGGAAGGGTGGGGTTAGGGGAGTGAGGGATAGAATATGATTCTTGTAACCAAAGAAAAATGTTCTAAATTGACTAAATAAAAATTTAAAAATAAATAAATTTCCTTGACCTTCATAGCGACCATGGATTAGCAACAAGAAATCCTGAATAGTTCAAAAGAAAACAAAAATATTAAGAGAACATATTAGGATGAAGATAGGGTGAAAAATTAAGGCCCTCAGTGTTGAATTAATGAAGACAAAAGAGGTAGGCATCTTATAATCAAAATGTACAGTGTAGAAACTCTCCATAGCAGAAACTTGTCAATGACTGGGGAATCTTCTTTGCCTCAATCATAAATTTATTTTTGTTCTATTTATGGCATTTTCACTGTCCAGTTTTCCCATTTATACTCACATATTACTGATCCCAATTGGGAGGACTGAGGCAACTGGGTTTACTATTTTTCTACATTTTCTACATTATTCTACATAATGATAATCAGGTCATCGCCATTGGATTTAATTCCTTTTTTTCTCATTTTTCAAAAATTTATTCTGTTAATATAATCTCAATGAGCATGACCTAAACTGATCTTGATGGATGTACAATTTCTGTAGGCGTTCCTGAATTTTTTGCTTTGCTGTTTTCAACATGGCTACTGCTCAACAACAGAACTAAGGCACATTTTTGACAAGCAACCATATGAGAGTACCAGGGCACAAAACCCCCCCAAAAAAAGAGTATAGAAATTGAACTCTTTTAGCTTAAAGTAAGGTTATTTTTTTTAAGTTACCACACTTTTTGAGAAGAAAAAACTTTAGTATATCTTGGAGAAGAATAGAATATGTTTTTGTTTGTTGTTTTTTTTTCCCATGAAGATTTACCTTTTCATACACTCATAATATACTTCTTATATTCTTTAATTAGAATAAATGCTTCCTTTTCTAAAGATTCTTTGCTTCAGGAAAAATTATTTGGAATCTGGAAATAGAATCACTCTGAATAACTAGTACATTTAAATCTTTTTACATCTATTACCTTGACACTATGGGTTACATCTCTTCCTGGAGTCTTGAAGGGTGAGAGCTGCTTAATTTCCAATTGACAAACTTGCATGTAGTATGCACTGACAATGACAAATTGCCAGGGATTCTCAGAACCTAAGATGGACGTTGTTTTCCACAATTTTTTTTTCTGTCATATAACAGAGTGTAATTGGAAAGAGTGAGGGAGGGAAAAGGAAATGCTGCTAAGAGTAGTGGACAAGGACTTTCTTCTGCCTTACTTCTGTCTTGATCTTTCATATGTATATGGAGGAAATAGAAAAATTTCAGGCTTTAAGTTCAGCCTAAAAGGGAAAATAGGGACCATTCATAATAGGCTCTTTTCTTCTCCTTCCACATTTGCCCTTCCCCTTTCACCTTTCCCCTACCTTACCCTTACCCTTCCCTCCTCTAACCTCCCCTTGAGCTTCCCTCTCTGTCCCTTGCCTCTTCTCCCTTTCCCTTCCCTTCCCTGAATATTTCCTTGTTTCCTCAATAATATATTTTCTCTATATCTATCATTTCTATAACCTTTTTCATCTCTATCTCATCTATGTGTGTACATAGGTGATAAAGAAAACATATAACTAATATGAAAATATTTACATGTAGAATATATAGGAATAATAAAGAATAGTTTTTATCTATCCATATATCTATCAATCTGACTACCTCTCCATCTCTCTATTTCTCTAGTTCAAACTCACCCTTATTACCTTTCCCTTGTCACAATAGACTCCATGTCTCTGATCTTCTCACTTTTTTACTCCATCTTCTATACAGTTAACATATGTGAATTTATATATGTGTAAACAAAAACATACAGATATATATCCTCATAAACATGGATATATATTTATATATATGTATACTCCTATAAAAATACATAAAATATTTTTACATATTTATTCCAAAATTTTTTGTGATTCACAATTTTCTCTATAAAAATATAAAAAACATCCAAGATAGTACTGAAACTCCTTAACAATGCATATTCAAACAATGTTTTTAGTACCTCTTTATTTTCCTCATACACTACTTATTATGGTCAAAAGACTTACTCTTCCCTGGTCATGGAATGCAATTCCATACACATGTATCTTTGCTTGGGTGATCTCTCATGCCTGTAAAAAAATTCTCAAGATCACCACTTAGAATCAATCCCAAACTTCCTTCAAACTAAAGCCTAGGTGATATCTCCTATATGAGGCCTTTCCAGAATTCCCCAGTTGTTTTGCTTTTCCTTTTGAAATTACTTTGTTTCACATTGTATTGACTTATCTCTGTACATATTTATCTACACAGTAGAATGTAAAGTCCATAAGGGCAAGGACCATTTCATTTCTGTCTTTGTATCCCCAGCTCTTACCAGAATGTCTTGTACATATTAGAAATTTAACAAATATTTGTTGAATTGCAGGAATGTTAGAGCGGGTAAGACCCTGGATTTGTAGTCAAATACCTACCGTAGATTTAAATTCTTGCCACTTACTACCTCCTGATCTTAAGTAAATCAATTTGCCTCTCTATTTATCATTTTCCTCATTTTTAAAATTAAAAGTCCTGATTTTATTTTATTAGAAGACTTCTTAGGTCACTTTCCAACTATAAACGTATGATCCTACATGATTCCTAACAATTTAATGCCACCTATTAGATTTTTTAAAAATTATATTACTTTTAAGGTGATCATTTTTTCAGCATTACATTTCTTTTAGGCTTCAAAAATATAAATGCATTTGTGATGATATGCATTTTGTTATAGGATCCATCCATGAGAAAAGATTGTAGAACAAATTTCAGTATGAAATTAGTATTTGGACTTCAGAAAAATATGTGGGATTAATAGGCTAGGCTGGACTCAATCTACTTAGGGGGACAGGTTTGATGCTGGAATTGAGTGAGGCGACTGAAGTCCATCTATCAGATACCAAAAGAAGTTTTACTTGGTTATATCAAAGAATATTTTTTCCAAGAAAGAAAATGATATCCAGAAAGGCTACACCTCTCCTTTCTCTAGGGTTGGAAACTAGATGGTAGTTTGGCTAGAGCAGTGGAAGTGGAGCCAATAAAATAGATATTCTAATTTGGCCTCAGACACAAATTAATTGTGTGATTCAGGGCAAGTTATTTAATTTCTATCTACTTCTGTTTACTCCTTTGTAAAATAGGGATAATGGAATCTACCATTCAAGATTGTTATGCAGATATATTGAGAAAATATTTCTAAAATGTCCCATAAATGTTATTTTATAATTGTGATCATTTTTTCTATATGATAATTTTTCCATTCAGAGAATGGCTGAAGATTGCCAAGAAAGTGGGCTCCATCATGACAACATGAATGAGAAGAAGAAATATGAGTCTCATTTACAATTGGGTGAACTTTTGCTAGTACCCTTTGGAGAAAAATAGACATCTGTGATAATGTCTTCAGAGTGGTTTATGTATGAGCAACAGTCTGGTGAATAATTTTTATTTAGACTTGGGCATTAGGCTGAAAAACCTTGTACAAACAAAAAAGATCCAGAGGTCCAAGTTATGTATTAATGCTTGTTTCATGTAGATTTCCTCCAAGTAATGAGGTTTACACAGAGGAGAAAGAGTTAACACACAAAAAAAGTGATCAAACATTTCATAAGATAATATGTGTAATTCCCTCTTCTGCCTCTACTGCAGGTAGAAGTGAGCTAAAAGCATAAAAAAAAGTCCATTTGTGAAGGCTTTAGGTATACAGTATCATTATCTTTATCTTAAGATCTCATTTTATACCCATCAAAACAGAACGCAGTATATAGATATAGCAAAACAAAAAGCAAAGGTAATGAGATAAAAGGCAAAAAATATTTTAAACATTAATTAATATCAGGTTTGTCTTCATTTTAGTAGCCCCTCAATAATGTCAACAAATTCTATGGTAGATCTCAAATGCCCAACATATTTGTTTGCCCTCCAAAACCATCTTTTCTCAGATATACAGGGATAGGTTTTCTTTTTAATAGATCTACTTCTTTGGTTCCAAGATGCTCAGAGAGATTACTTAGATATTACTGCTAATTTTTTTTTTAGAAAGGAGAAATCAATACAAATTAGAATAGATTTTCAAATATGCTCTCTAATAACTATTGAAGTGATAAAAAAATCAAAAGCTTGTGGTCTTGAATTAACAATAGAAATATAAGAACAGTAAATTAAAAATTCACAAAGCACTTGAAATTCAGACATTTTAGGTTTTTTGCATGCCCCATTAGAATCATTTACATTTGACACAGAGGATAGTCTAATTTGTCCCATTTTCAACACTTTGTACTCCAATTAATTCTGTAATCTTTAAGGATAATCAAATGTGATTAGGGATATAAATCTATATATAAAAATATAAGTAGTAACACTTTTGTGGGTAGAGTTTCTCCACTCCTAAGTTCAATAATTGCAGAAATGAATTTACTTATGAGAAGTGGACAAGTACAATTTTTAATAAATTTCATTTAATTTTTCCCAAATATATGTAAAAATAGTTTCCAACATTTAAAAAATAATTTTGAAACTCAAATTTTCTCCCTTTCCCTCCTTCCCTCACCCCACCTCTGCAGACATTGTAAGCACTCACATATAGATTTTTATTTTTTTAATTTATTTTTTTATTTTAAAATATTTTCCCATGTTTAGTTGGTTCATTTTTTCTTCCCCTCTTCTCTCTTCCCCTCCCATAGATGACAAGCAATTCCACTAGGTTCAACAAATGTTATCACTTTATACCTATTTCCATATTATTTATTTTTGCTATAGAGCAATTTTTAAAGCCTAAACCCCCAATCTCATCACATGTATATTTTAAATGTGTGATTATATAAAACATTTGTCCATATTAATTCATTTGTGAAAGGAAATTCAAACGGAAAAAAATAAAGAAAATGAAAAAAAGTGTGTTTGATTTGGACTGAGACTCCATCAGTTCTTTTTCTGGAAACAAAAGGCAATTCTTTTAAATGAGCAGTCCTCTCTAATTTTCCTGGATCATTGTATTGCCAAAAATAGCTAAATTACACATTGTTATTCATCAAACTCTGAACAATGTTTCTTGGTTCCTTGTACTTCACTCTGCTTCACTTCATATGAAGTCTTTCTAGTTTTTTATGAGTACCTTCTGCTCATCATTTCTTATAGCCCAATAGTGTTCCATTATAATCATACTCTATGACTTACTCAGCCATTCACCAATTGATGGGTAAACCCTGACTTTCCAATACTTTGCCTCCACAAAAGAGATGCTATTTTTGAACATAGAGGTTTTTTTCTTTTTCTTTCTTTTTTTTGTTATCTCTTGGGGATATATAACTCTGGAGCACCTATTCTGGATCAAAGAATACATACTCATTATAGCTCTTTGGGCATAGCTCCAAATGGCTTTCCAGAAAGGTTGAATCAAGTTATACCTCCCCTACAATGCATTAGTGTATCAATTTTCTCACATCCCCTCCAAGTTTTGTCATTTCCTTTTTCTGTCATATTAACCAATATGATAGGTGTGGGATAATAACTCAGAGTTGTTTTAATTTGTATTTTCCTAATTAATAGCGATTCTGAGCATTTTTTTGTGGCTAATGGGACTTTAATTACTTTGACTAAGAACTACTTATTGAATATTTATCCAATGGGGAATGACTTGTATTATTTTTTTAAGTTTATATTTAATTAATTAATTTAGAATATTTTTCCATGGTTACATGATTCGTGTTCTTTCTCTCCCCTCCTCTTACACCCCCCCTCATATCCAACAACCAATTCCCTTGGGTTATAAATGTGGGAATAACTTGTATTCTGATATATTTGATTTGTTTTTCTAAGTATTTGAGAAATGAGACTGTTATTAGAGATACTTCTTTTAAAAATGTTTTGTGCCATTATGATTGCTCTGTTTTATTCTCCATCCTATTTCATTGTGATTAGATTTTGACCACCATATTCTCCAGTTTGCCCTCTTTTCTATCAGTTCCATTCCATTCTCTTATTCCCTTCCCATCATACTTTTCTATAGGAAAAGATTTCTATAGCAATTTATTTTGCATTTTCTTCCCTTGTGGAGCCAATTCTGATGAGAGGGAAGCACCGAGGACTCCTTATCCACTTGTCCCATCTTCTCCTTAACTGTAAAAGCTCTTTTGTGCCTCTTTTTTCATTGAGATAATTTACCTCCTTTTTTTCCTTCCCCTTTCTCTCAATGCATTCTTTTTCTCATATCTTAATTTTATTGGCTGTTTAGATATCATTCCTTGCTATTCAACTCATACACTTGTCCTTTGTGTATACTCCTTCCAACTACTCTAAAAATTATTATGTTCTTAGGAGTATATAATTAGAATCTGTTCCCCAGGACTCAAAATCCCACCTTCCCATGTTCCTTCTCACATTATATCCTTATGTTTTGGAAGTAAAGTTTTGTGTAACCCTTCCCCTTGTACTCTTTTCCCAGAAATGGGGCTGGGAAAACTTTTCTTTACTCAGAGTTTACTTTTGTTCTTTTACTCCAAGTGATTATTAATAAAGCTTATAAAATATAAAATTAGAGTTATTACATATTAATTTTAATCTTACATTGTTGGTGAGCCACTAAGGAAGATAGAATCCTTGATCTTCTTTTAAGGTAGCCTTTGAGTAAAAATAGGGAGTTTTCCCAATAGTGGCGATCCACCCACCATAAGAGCCACTGCTCCCTGGCTATTTCCCCTGACTGATTCCCTGAGTTTCCCACACAGAAGGTAAAGTAGAAGTTTCCCTTATATTGCAAACAGCTAAGTGGCTGGTACTGGCCCCCTGCCTCTCACAGACCCCAAATCCATAACCACATGAGTTCAGCACCACTGGTTTCTTGTTTGCTTGGAGCAGGAGAGAAGCCCCTCTCTGGGTTAGCCTAAACAGGAGTGTCCCATACCACAATTTACATCCTAAAACCCAGGATAATGGGGGGGGGGGTAGTAGCAGGTAGCAGGTCTTTGGATTTGAAGCCAGAATTTTGGAAATTAGCCTCTGCAGTCCTGAACCAAACATCAGCTGGAGCCTGCATTCTTTATTCAAATACCTTTTTGTTCTCCTTGGTGTTTTTGCCTGTAGGAGGGAAGGGAAAGAAGAATATTCATCTAAACCACCTAGTTAAATCCTGAGGTTGTTTTAACCTTCAACTAAGTTTCTTTTGTATTCCCTTTAATCAAAAGTCAAATAGTTAAAACTCTAAGGGAATAGTTTTTGCTCCCAGAGAATTTTACTGGGTTAGAAAAGCTTACAAGTGGTCTCAATATGCAAAAGGAAGATCCCTCCCCATCTGTGCCTCAGGTTGAATGCCTCCTCTCTCACCTTGTGAAGCTCCTGGCTACCCTGCCGTCCACTGTCCCTTCTCCCTTCCCCCAGTCCTCTTGCCCTGCCTCCCCATCCTCAGACCAATCCCTCCTTCTCACCTCACCCACTTCTTTCCCTATGCCTCCCCTTACTCTGTAGCAACACAGACATCCAGCCAAGAGACAAAAACTACAAATAATTCAGTTTAAAAATTTCCCCTTAAGGGAAGTGCCCACCTTAAATAAGGATGGAAATATTATTTCCCTAAGGCACCACACACCTTTTACACCCCCCCCCAAGATATTAAGAGATTCAAGTAAATACTCCTTTTTTTGAAGATGAGCCTGTTGTCATTATTAAGAAGCTTGACAACATTTTTTTGTACATATGATCCTTCATGGGTGGACATACAAAATTTGCTCAAAGCCTTTTTTGACAGAAAGAGAGAAAAATAAAATTGTTTCTCTTGTTAACTAGACCCAGGGAAAGAATGTGGTTCACTGGTCAGAGAAAGACCTTAGATAGGATGTTAATGATAAGGGGGATTATTTACAACTATGCCAGGCTAGAGAGACATTACTAAATGAAATGTGATATTGTTCTAATAAGCTGAGTACATGCACCAAGTTTGAGAGCCTTAAGCAATCAGAGGAGGAAACTCCCTTCCAGTTTATGGATAGACTTATTGAGCTGGAAAGGTAGATACATAGATCTAGATCTCTCCAAAGAGAGAAATGTCAGGCAAATAAGGATAGAATTTGTAAATAACTGTTGCAAAGTGTCCAAAGAATATTTTAAGACAAATTGCCAAAACTGACCCACTATGAACCTCGAGTAATTGGGAAGCTTCAAAGTTTATGTATCTAAAAGCCATGAACAGAAAAAAAGATAAGATCAATGAATTAGTAGAGATATTAACAAAGGAAATAAAAGCTTTAACTGAAAGATTTAAAAAAGAAAAAACAGGTCAATTAGTGGCCACTTTCCCTTTGCAGGAATCCAAAAATCAATCATTAACATATCACTTCTGTGCAAGAAGTGGTCAGATAATGATGAATTGTAAGAAGTGGAATCACGTGATTATAAGTAATAACTTTAGAAATAATAACAATTATAGAAATAAGATGAGGCAAATGAGGCAAATAATAACTCACAACAAACTACCCAACAACAATATATCCAAAGTGGGGCTTGTCTACCTATGTGTGGGGGATCCCAAGGATCTTTAGGAAGGTGTGTGGGGTGGGTAGGGTAAGGGCTCTAGATTCAGAGAATGAAACTTTTGACTTCCAGACCCTGATGTTTTAATACCAGCTATCCTTGTCCATTCTCTACAGATAATGATGAACCTCATATAACCTTTAAAGTTGGAAATATGTATTATGATTGCCTCTTGGACACTGGGGCCTCCAGATCAGTATTAGTGAGTACACCTGATTCTTACTCTGTTTCCACTGGCTAACTAAATGTAGTAGGGGTATTAGGGCCATGCTTTCCCCTTGAATGGTGTCTGTGGGACCCCTATCAGTGGAACATCCTTTCTCTTTAATGCCTAGTTTCCCTATAAATTTGCTAAGGTGAGATGTTTTATGCAAGCTTAAAGTAACAAAAACTTGATCTCCAAATGGCTCTATATCACTAGAATTACCTGAAGAATCCTTAAATTTGATCCCTGTACTTCTTTCAGACAGTCAGGAGGTGAAGAAGCCTCCCATGATTATAATCCCAGTTCATATACCTGAGTCTCTCTGGGCCACCTCATCTTCCAGTATTGGCCTACTAAAATCAGTTGTTTCTGTTTAAATCAAAACAAAATGTCATTTACTTCCTTTCATTCCTCAGTATCCTCTATCAAAAGAGCCAATTGAGGGAATTACTCCAGTGATAGATTCGTTAATTGAGCAAGGAAGAATAATTCAATGCAAATCTGAATATAATGCACCTATCCTACCAATAAAAAGGCAAAATTAGTCCCAGATGGGAAAAATATCTACAGATTTGTCCAGGATTTAAGGGCTATAAATAATCATGTCATAAAGAATCGCCCTCTGGTTCCAAACATAGCCACAAATATCTCCTCTATTTCCAGCACATCAAAATGTTTCACTGTGATAGATTTATGTTCAGGTTTCTTCTCAATCCCTATTGATGAGAATTCCAGGAATATATTTGCTTTCACCTGGAAAGGTTCCAAGGGGACATGGTCTCAGTTACCACAAGTGTTTGTGGAAATTTCCATGTTATCAAAGACTTTAAGACAAGATTTAGCAAATATTAAGTTTAAGGAGAGCTGTTTGATGCACTTTGTTGATGATTTGCTCTTGGCCTCATCAAATGTAATAATATGCCAGGAAGATAGCAAACATCTTCTTTTAGAGCTTTATAAGAGAGTCCACAAAGTCTCAAACAAAGGTTCAGTGGTGTCTTTCCAAAGTGAAATGTTTAGGGTTTATTTTAACTTTTGCTTCCTGCTCCATTTCCCCAAGTGAATTGAAGATATTCAGAAATTGAACACATCCTCCACTAAGAAACAGTTAAGGGCAATTCTTGGAACAATAGGGTTCTGTAGGCAGTGGATCACTTGCTATGGGAAAATCACTATATATATAGTGGCTGACAAAACCTTCAGTCCCTGAACTGCTTAAATTAGAGGTGGAAAACCTGTCAGCTCTTTCAAAATTAAAACAGGCTATCGCGTCTGACCCTGCTCTAGACATTCCAGATTACAAAAAAAAAATCTATTTTGTATGTACACAAACAGAGAGAGGTAGCTTCAGATGTTTTAACTCAACCTTTGGGACCTCTTCAGAGTCCAATTGCTTATTATTCAGCCCAGCTGGACCCAGTAGCATAATGAGCACCACCATATCTTGGAGGCATAGTTGCCATAGCCTTACTAGTAATTAATTCTGCTGACTTAGTATTGGGATGCCCTTTAACCATAATATGCCCACATGAAGTTGAAGCATTGTTGCTAAGACATAGAATACAGGCATTTTCTGATGAGAGACTTGCAAGGTACAAGGTGACCTTATAAGAAAATGGAAGTATTACCTTAAAACTTTGTACAGTTCTTAATCCTGTAACCTTGCTTCCTGATTTACCAGTTTCAGGAGAACCTTTGCACAGATGTGAATCTTTAGTGTCCATGGCAGAAAAACCTTGAGATAATATCCTGGACACTCCATTAGACAATCCAGATTTAGTCTTATTCACTAATGGTTCTTCTTTCATGAGGGATAGCATATACTACACTGGAGCTGGTGTAATCACAGAATTCACCACTGTGTAGTCAGCTTCATTGCCCTCAAATATAAATGCTCAATGTGCAGAATTGATAGCTCTGAAGCATGCCTGTATAATTACCAAAGATAAAAAGATAACAATTTACACAGACTCTAGATATGCATTTAGAATATGTCATGTAGTGGGTATGCTATAGGAATTTTTAACATTAGCTGTAAAATGTATGGCAAATGCAAAAATTATTAATTATGTTCTTTCTGCCCTTCAGTTCCTTGTAGTTCCTTGCTGTACCTATACAGGTGGCACTGACCCTGTCTCTAGGGGGAATGACTAGTCAGATACCACTGCAAAGCTAGAGGCCTCAGAAGAGACTGAGTTAATTTTAACATTGCCAACTAGTGATGACTTATTTTTCCCTTTCTTATAATGAAAAGGAAGTGGAAAAATAAATTTAAAACAAAATTGATAAATGGAGTATGGGTGTCATCTGAATGAAACTCCTACTCCCTAAAAGTTTTTATCACCAAATTTGCCAATCCATTCACAAAAATGATAACTATGGTAGCCAGGGTATTGTGGACTCTGTTAAAAGAGTAAGGATAGCACCTGGCATGACTGCCATAGCCTCTAAAGTGTGTAGAGTCGGCCCTACATGCCAAGCATTCAATCAGCACTCCTTTTGTGGCGAAGCTTTTTGTGGGTGTCCTCTGGCTTACACAACTTTTGAACACCTACAAATTGGTTTTATCACTATGCCAAAAGCTAGACAGAATAAATTTTGTCTGGTCACAGTGGCTCAGCTAACTAGAGGGCCTAAAGCATTTCCTACTGCTCAAACTGCAAAGGCTTTTGTTGCCAAGATGCTTTTAAAAGAAATTATTTCTCGCTTTGGCCAGCTAGCATGAATTGTTTCAGACAGGGGAACTCATTTTACCAATTTAATTTTGTCTCAGATTTATTCTTATTTGGGGATGACTCTTAAATTCCATGAAACATATCATCCCCAGAATTCAGACCAAATCAAGAGAATGAATAGAGATATTACAACTATGATTGGGAAATTGTGCATGGAGAATCATTTAAAATAGCCTGAAATTCCCCCTCTGGTCCTATTTTGTCTTCATGACAGGCCCAGGAGAGATCTATATATATCACCATTTGAGATGCTTTTTGGACATCCCACTATGCATACTAAGCCTTTCTGTCCTGCATACACATCATTACTGGGCTGGGGGAGTGTGAGGAGGTTACTTCTATTGCCTCATAAATACAAGGATTGCAAATCATATTGCAAGAACTCCATGGATCTGGAGCAATCAGGTACAAATAGGACCTATAGATTTCTCCCTCCATGACTTGCACCCAGGTAATAAGGTATACCTATAGAACTTCCAGTGCACTGGAGCAACTCAGGATGACTGAAAAGGTCCATTCCTTATCCAATTAACCACTCCAACAGCTACCAAAACTGGAGAAAAGGACTCTTGGATACATTGCTTACATGTAAAGAGTGCACCTTCTATAGATAACAAGTCACTGTATCCTATCATGCTCATTATAATTGCTGATTGTTTTAAGATGTACTTTTGTTTTTATGTTTAAATATTACATTAATCTATAATATTCTGTTACACTGTCACTTTCAGTTAGATAGATAGATAGATAGATAGATAGATAGATAGATAGATAGATAGATAGTTCTGCTGCACTGTTCATTTTTACCATCCTATGCCTGGACTAGATGAAATACCATTATAAAACTCCATTAAATAGTTGAACAAAACCCCTATTAGTAACCTTTAGAGATGTTTATGTGTTTCTTGTGATTTGGGGAATTTTGGCACTTTTTTGAATGCACATTACCTTCTGTACTACTGTTTTTAAAAAGCTGTTACTTGGTGAAAAATTACATGCATTCACAATATGGATCATAGTCAAGTTAAAAAGGAAATAGACCTCATTTTGGGATGAGAAACATTTGTACTTAGCATCTCTTTGGGTAACACAATGTATGACTGATTGTAAACTATATATTTTTGATTTTTAAAAATTTTATTAGTTTTTCCTTCTATGTGCAATAGAGTATTTGGGTTTTCTTTTTTCTCTCATTTTTTGTACTGGAAGCACATGTTACCAGTATTAAGATTTATTTATTTTTATTTTACATTGGGATAAGTTAAAAATGTCAATTAGACCTAATGTCAATGCATACCCAAAAGCTTTAGGCTATGGAAACCTAGCATTGACTGTTAAATATTATGGGACTTTGATTAATAATTGTGTCTGATTCCAGGACAAAGGATCACAAAAGAGTCACTGCACAAGATTGGGCTTAGAAACAGTGAAAGTTGAGTCCTCTGTGACAACCTTTCCACATCAATCAAAAACAAATCACTTCAAGGGGAATACAAAGCCAAGTACAACAATAGGACAGAGCAGAGAACCCTCTTGCTCAATTCAACTTAAAAGGTATGCAGAGAAGGTTGAATTCTAAGGTATAAGGAAAATATATAGTTGGAAATTCTTGAATCCCTAAAAACTAAATTACCCCAAATTCCTTTCTGTATTACCTAGAATCATTTCCCCTATTTCTGTGCTCTCATGTTTACATGATTATATTTAAGATTCTTGTGACTCCTCCCTCTTCTCTTCTTTTGCAACCAGGCTGGATTTAGGTAGTTCTTTTACTTTAGTTATTATTAATAAAACATTTCAAATATAATAGTTATTGTATGTTAATTTTAAAACCCACAAAAAGAAAAAAGGAATGTCCCAGGACCTTTTCCCCACTTACTGTTCTGGGAGTCTGGCAATTCCTGGGTGGGATCTCTAGGCAAGGGCTCCAGCCCAGATGGTGTACCTTGCTACCATAACTATGAGAAGCTCAGGGCTCTGACCACATCTGGCAGAGACAAAGCTGAAGTAGAAGGGAAGCCTGATCACAGCCATCAGCCATGACTCCTCCATCTGGGGCCTCTGGTCTGGAGGTTTTGAACTAGGGGCACATACAGCACTGCAGATAGCAACAGTGCAGATAAAAATTCTTCAGAGGGCAGGGAAGCTCAATCTCCAACACCCTTCCCCCCATCTACTGCTCTGAGAACCCTGGTAAGAATCTGGCTGAATGGGATCCCAGGGGGAAGGCTACAACCCTGGCAGAGTACCTTGGTACCACCATAGGAAGTTCAGGGCTCTGACTGGGAAGCCAGTACAGAGGCACCTGGCAAAAAGGAAGAAAGGAGGACAAAGGCAACTACCTTCAGTCTTCACACCTTCACCTTTACCATCAGCTTCTGCTTGTAGCTGGGGAATATCTGGCATCATTAATACAACAGATCAGCTCCATCAGCTTAATCCAGTTAATCAGCAGAGAAGAGAAGAAACCCCTTCAGGTCAGAATAGCACAAACCTGCAGATCCAGCAAATAAACATAAAATTAAGAGTACAGCCAATTATGGGAGGAAAGATGTAAAAAGTATGAGTAAACAACAGAAAAAGAAAAAAAAAGAAATCACAATACACAGCTTCTATCCATGTAATGAACAAAGAACAAATGATACAGAAGAAGACCAAGGAACACCAAGCAAAAACTCAGAAACTCCAGCAAATTGGATATAGGTTTCAGAAGAACTCAAAACACAATTCAAAATATAATTTAGAGGCTAAAGAAAATTGGCAAAAGAGCTTAAAAAGCAAAATAGGTCTTCTGAAAACAGAAGCTAATGAACTAAAACAAGAAAATAGTGTCTTGGAAACCGGAATTAATCAGCTTGAAAACAAGGCAAAGAAAGTGAAAGATGACCTGCAAAGAAAAACAGACAAAAAAGGATGACTAGGGATGAAATTCAGTCTTTTTAAAATCCAACAACTAGAAGCAAATGACTTTAAAAGCAGTAAGAGTCTATAAAACAAAATCAAAAGAATGAAAAAAAATTAGTAAAATATGAAAGACCTCAGCTAAAAAGCTAAAGACCTGGACAAAAGATCTAGGAGAGACAATTTAAGAAGTAGTAAACTACCAGAAAATCACGTCAAAAGTAAAAGCCTGGAAATCATTCTAGAGTTAATTATTCAAGAAAACTTCCACCACATTCTTGAACAAAAGGGAAAAGTGGAGATAGAAAGAATACATAGCTCCCATCCTTCATTTAATCCCCAATTGATAATGCCCAGGAATGTTATAGCCAAATTCAAGAACTATCAGATCAAGAAAAAGATACTACAAACTGCTAAGAAGAAACCATTCAGATACTATGGAACCACAGTCAGAATAACAGAGCACTTGGCTGAATCCACACTGAAGGCCTGGAAGGCAAGGAATATGAATTCTAGAAAGCAAGGGAACAAGGTCTACACCCAAGAATCAACTACCCATCAAAATTGACTATATTCTTGTGGGAGAGAATATGGTAATTTAAGAAAATAGAAGACTTCCAAGCATTAGTAAAAGAAGACCTTACTTAAACATAAAAATTGATGCCCAAACACAGAGCTCAAGAAAATCACTGTGAGGTAATTAAGAAAGGGGAAAAACATCATTTTTAAGAGACCAAATTAGTTTAAATGATTTGTATCCCTATAAGAAGATATGATATTGGGAACTCTTAAAAATTGTTCTTATCATCAAAGTATCTAGAAGAAGTATACTTAGAGGTTATAGAGACAAACTCTATAGGATGATATTTCAAAAAATAAATAGATACTAGGGATAAAAAGAGAATGATATTAAAGAGACAAATGTTGTGTGTGTGTATATATATATATATATGTACATATATATTTTTTTTCAGAAAGAAGAACATGGGGGGAGAGGAGAGAAGACCAATACAATGCAAAAGTAGAAGAGGTTGACGAGAAGTAAGACTTTAAGTATTATGCTCATTGAAAATGACTCAAAGAGGGAAAAACAATCAGATCCATTGGGGCAGAGAATTTTATCTTGCCCTATAGAAAAATGTAAGGGTAATAAACAGACTCGTGGGGAGGGGAACAATATAAGGAAGGGAGATATTGGGGGTTGTTTAGAAAGCATTCTAGTAAGAGGGAAATAAATAAGAGAGGAGGTGATGGGAAAGGGAGTAACATTAGGGAGTGGAAAGTGGGGAGACTGACTAAAAATGAAAAGTTTGAGGGGAAGGTAAGAGGGATTAGAGAAAAGGCAGAAGGAAATCAAAATAAAGGAGATACATGGACAGTGATCAAACATGTGAATGTGAATGGGATGAACTCACCATTAAAAAGGAAGCAGATAGCAGAATGGTTAAAAAACCAGAACCTTACTCTATGTTCTCTACAAGAACAAACTTGAGGCAGGTAGACATACACAATGTAAAGGTAAGAAGGTGGAGCACAATTTACTGGACTATGAGAAAAAGAAGGCAGGAGTAGCAATTATGATCTCAGGCAAAGCTAAAAACAAAAATAAATCTCATTAAAAGAGATAAGGAAGGTAATTACAACTTGATGAAAGGCAGTATAAATAATGAAGAAATATAAGTACTCAACATATATGTACCAAATGGGACAACATTCAGACTTCTAAAGGAGAAACTAATGGAGCTTAAGGAGGAAATAGATAGTAAAAGCATCCTACTTGGTGACTTCAAACTTCTTCTATCAAAACTAGATAAATCAAACCAAATAATAAATAAGAAAGAAGTAAGGGAAGTGAATGAAATTTTAGAAAAATTAGAGCTAATAAATATCTGGAGGAGAAAAATAAATGGCAATAAGAAGGAATATATCTTTTTCAGTAGGATATGGCACATATACAAAGATTAACCATGTACTAGGGAATTAAAAACATTGCAAACAAATGTAGGAAAATAGAAAAGATAAATGCAATTGTCTCAGATCACACTACCATAAAAATCATAATCAATAGGGTTTGTGGAAAGGTAGATTTAAAATTAATTGTAACTAAATAATCTAATTCTTCAAAACTGGTGGATCAAAGAACAAATTAAAGAAACATTTCTAGATTTCATTTTAGAGAATGACAATGAGGAAACAACTTATGAAAATCAATGGGATGAAGCAAAATTAGAACTTAGGGGAAATTTTATATCCCTGAGTGCATATACCAACAAATTAGAGAGGGAAGAGGTCAATGAATTGGGCTTGCAACTTAAACAATTAGGAAGAGAACAAAGTAAAAATCCCCAGATAAAAATAATTGGAAATCATAAAAATAAAAGAAGAAATTAATAAAATTGGAAGTAAAAGAAATATTGAACTAATAGATAAAACTAGGAGCTGGTATTTTGAAAAAACAAATAAAACAGATAAAGTACTGGTTAACTTAATAAAAAAAGAAAGATGAAATCCAAATTAACAATATCAAAGATGAAATGGGTAGACTCTAATGAAGAGGAAATTAAGGTAATTATTAAGAACTATTTTGTCCAAATATATGGCAATAAATGTGGTAATCTCGGTGAAATGGGTGACTATTTACAAAAAAATATAAATTATCTAGATTAACAAAAGAGAAAACTGAATACTCAATCCCATCTCAGAAAAAGAAATTGAATATACAATCAAGGTACTCCCTAAGAAAAAATCTCCAGGACCAGATGGATTCACAAGTGAATTCTTTCAAACATTTAAAGAACAACCTACACAATACTATTCAAAGTATTTGACAAAATAAACAAAGAAAGAATTTTAATTTTACCAAATTCCTTTTATGACACAAATATGGTACTGATTCCAAAGTCAGGTAGACCAAAAACAGAGAAAGTACTACAGATCAATCTCTGTAATGAACATAGACACAAAATTCTTAAATAGAATACTAGCCAAAAGACTATATCAAGTGATCAAGATAATTATTCACCATGATCAGGTGGTATTTACACTAGGAATGCAAGGATGGTTTAATATTAGGAAAACCATCCATATATTTGACTATATCAATAAGTGTAATGCAGGGATTAGGAGAAAGGATAGTGATGATGGAGAGAAAGAGGGAATGGGCTTGAGAGAGTGAAGAGATACTTCTCCTCTTTCCTTCCTTCTGAGGGGAGATAACCAAATCCTGTCTCTTTGAAAGGGAAGTATGTCTCCCCAGAGAAGTTTTTTGGGATATGGAAAACAGGAGACTAGAGGGGAAAGCCTTAGTAAGATAATAAGTTGCTCCCCTGAGATCCAATCTATCCTTGAGAGGCAAGATGAATTCTTATGCCTCTGCTTCCCCCAGAGACATCAACTGTCAGACCATTTAAGGATCTTAGGACCACTCCACTGCCCAGAAGAGATGCCATTTCCTTGGGTCAGGCAATCATAAATCACTGGGATACAGAAGTCAACACTCCTTTTGGGGAGAGGTATAACCCTCCCCAAATCTTCAATCCCTTTAACTATATTGTTAGAGACTGGCTCAGACCTAAATCTTGAATAACAAGTGATTTATTTGGGGTCAAGCAAGGAAGGGGTGGCAATGATATCAAATAGGAAAGTAGGTAAACAGAGAAGCCCTGTAACTTGCCCCCTGTAGCAGATTGGCCCTCCAAAGTCTAGGCATTCAAGCCTTCTCAGCCTTGATCCCTCTATGTTGCCAACTGGCTTTCAGTCCCTGCTCTTAAGCTAACTGAAACTTGAATATAGGAGTCCAGAGACAGATAAGGGAGAGAGAGACAGAGAGAAATCCTTGGAAAGGATCTATGGATGGCTCTCTTCAAAAAATCCCAATCTACAGCCTCACTGAGGACTTTAGACTGCTGTCAACAAAGAATTTGGTTGAAGGTATTCAGGGATTCAGAAAGGACTGCAGATCTCCAAAGGAATAGGCTTTTCCTTAGCTTCTGGGGATCCACTTCTCTCCTTTCCTTCCCAAAGCCAGAAGTGACTGGTCAGTTGGATCTCCAAGCCTCTGTTATTTCCTTAGAACTCTCAGTTATTTCTTTCCCTTCCCTCACTCATCCTTCAGTAGGTCTCTTCAAGAGATGACTTCTTGTCCATGTAAAAATCTCTCTTCTCTTATCTTACACAAACAAACCAACAGAAATCACAGTTACCTCAATAGATGCAGAAAAAGCCTTTGACAAAATACAATACTCATTCCTATCAAAATCACTAGAAATTATCAGAAGAGATGGATCTTTTCTAAAATTAATAAACAGTATATATTTAACATTATCAGTAAGAATCCTTTTCAATGGGAATTAATTAGAAGCCTTCCCAATATGATCAGGAGTGAAGCAAGGATGTCCATTATCACCTCTATTATTTAACACTGTACTAGAAACACTAATGATACCAATTAGAGAAGAAAAAGAAATTGAAGGGATTAAAGTGGGCATTGAGGAGACTAAACTATCACTCTTTGCAGATGATATGATGGTCTAATTTACAAATCCTAGACAATCAACTAAAAAGCAAGTGGGCATAATTAACAACTTTAGCAAAGTTGAAGAAAAGAAAATAAACTCAAATACATCATCACTATTTCTATATATTTCCAACACAACTCAGCAGCAAGTTAGAAAGAGAAATTCCATTTAAAATCATCCTAAACAATATAAAATATTTATGAATCTATTTGCCAAGACAAACAAAAGGAATTATATAAATACAACTACAATACACTTTCCACACAATTAAAAATAGATCTGAATAACTGGAAAACATTAATTGCTAATGGGTAGGACAAGATATTGTTATAAAAATAACAATCCCATTCAAATTAATTTACTTATTCAGTGACATACCTATCAAAATACCACAAAACTCTTTTTTAGACTTATAAAAAATATAGCAAAGTTCATTGGAAGAACCAAAGATCATGAATATCAAGGGAATTAATGAAAAAACATGTGAATGATGGGGGCCTAGCAGTAGCAGATCTTAAACTGTATAATAAAGCAGTGATCATCAAACAACATGGTACTTGCTAAGAGACAGAAGGGAGGATCAGTGGAATAGACTTAGGATAAATTACCTCAGCAAGATAGTGTATGATAAACTCAAAGATCCCAGCTTTTTGGACAAGAACACACTATTTGACAAAAATTGTTATGAAAATTGGAAAACAGTATGTGACAGTTTAGGTTTAGATCAACATCTCATACACAGCAAAAGAAATTCAGAATGTGTAAATGACTTACATATAAAGAAGGAGATCATAAGTAAATTAGGTGAACATAGAATAGTATACCTGTCAGATCTATGGGAAAGGGAAGAATTTAAGACTAAAAAAAGAGATAAAGAATATTACAAAATGTAAAATGAATAATTTTCATTACATTATATTAAAAAGGTTTTATATAAACAAAACCAGGGCAACCAAAATTAGAAGGGAAGCAACAAATTTGGAAAAAATCTTCATAGCTAAAACCTCTATCAAAGATCTAAATTTCTCAAATTTATAAAGAGCTAAATCAATTGTAGAAAAAATTCCAAGGCATTCCCCAATTGATAAATGCTCAAGGGACATGAATAGTCAGTTTTCAGATAAAGAAATCAAAACTATTAATAAGTACATGAAAAAGTGTTCTAAGTCTCTCATAATTAGAGAATTGCAAACCAAAACAACTCTGAGGTACCACCTTACACCTAGAAGATTGTCTAAAATGACAACAAAGGAAAGTAATGAATATTGAAGGGGATATAGCAAAATTAGGACATTAATGCATTGCTGGTAGAGTTGTAAATTGATACAACCACTTTGGATGGCAATTTGGAACTATGCCCAAAGGGCTTTCTAAGACATCCTGTCCTTTGAACCAGTCATAGCCCTGCTGGGTTTGTACCACAAAGAGATAATAGGGGAAAATACATTTACAGAAATATTCATTGCTGCACTCTTTTTAGTGCCAAAATACTGGAAAATGAGGGTGTGTCCATCGATTGGGGAAAGGCTGAATAAATTGTAGTATCTGATGGTGATGGGATATTATTATGAGGAAAGGAATGATGAACTAACAGAATTCTTTGGAGGAAAGCTGTCCAAGAATTGATACAGAATGAAAGGAGTAGAACCATGAGCACATTGTGCACAGAAGCTGATATACTGTGGCCCGATTAAATATAATGGACTTCTCCACTAGCAGCAATGCAATGAACCAGGACAATTCTGAGGGATTTATTGGAATAATACTATCCATATCCAGAGAAAGAACTATGGGAGTAGAAGTGCAGAAGAAAAACATATGATTGATCATAGGGTTCCATAGTGATATGACTGTGGATACTGACTTTAAATGATCACACTATTGCAAATATTAATCAGATGGTAATCAATTTTGATAAATGATACATATAAACCCCAACCCCCCAAAAGAAAAAAATAAAAAGAAGAGAAAGGAAAATGGGAAGAAAATTGGGGGAAAGAACTTAAAATAATAGAAAAAGAAAATAATAGCTTAAAAGACAAAATTACCCAAATGGAAAAAGAGACACAGAAATAAAATGAAATAATAAGCAATTTGGATACTAGAATTCACCTGCTAGAAGCCATGAAAAGCAGAATAGACAAAACTGAACAGGAATATCAAAAGATCATGATTGAAAATCAGTTTTTAAAGACTAGAATTTGAAAAGTTGAAGTTAATGATTTCATGAGACAGGAAGAAATAACAAGTCAAAAATGAAAAAAAAAAATAGAAGGAAACATTAAATATCTCATTGAAAAAACAACTGACCTGGAAAACAGATCCAGCAAAGACAATTTGAGAATTATTGAACTACATGAAAGCCATGAGAAAGAAAAAAAAAAGAGGCAAGACATCTTATTACAAAAAAAAATTCAAGAAAATTGCCTTTATATTCTTGAACAAGAGGACAAAAAAGTCATTGAAAGGATCCACAGATCACCTCCTACATTCAATCTCCAATTGAAAATGCCAAGGAATATTATAACCAAGTTCAAGATCTTCTAGGACAATGAGAAAATACCATAAAGAGCCAGATAGAAATAATTCAGATTTCAGGAAGTTGGATTACACAGGATTTGACAGCTACCACACTAAAGGACCACAAAGCCTGGAATATGATATTCTGGAAGGCTAGAGAACTAGGTCTACAACCAAGAATCACCTACCCACAAAAACTGACTAAATATATTCAGGGGCAAGTATGGGTGTTTAATAAAATAGAAGATTTTTAGCATTCCTAAAGAAAATACCAGAATTTAAGAGAAAATTCAATTTCCAAAGACAAAATTCAATTGAACATAAAAAAGGTAAACAAAAAGGAGGGGGAAACATTTTAAGGGCTTCAATAAAGTCAAATTTATTATATTGCTGTATGGAAAGAATGATATCTGTAACTCTTAAAACCTGTTTTCATCATAATATATAAAAGAAATATACATAGGTAGAGGTTGTGGTATTAATCTGATTAGGATAATATGTTAAAAATTAGAAGGAAAAAGAGGACTGTACTAAGAGAATCATGAAGGAAAAGGTAAAATGGGGTAAATTATATATAAAAAAGAGTCCCATGCAGGAGAATAATACAATTATAAGAGGGGGAAGAAAAGAGTTGTAACAGGTAATTCTTAAACCTTTCTTTCAGTGGAATTGGTTCTGAGAGGAAAGAATAGTCAGATTTGTTGAGATATAGAGTTATATCTTACCCTATAGAGGAGTAGAAAGGGAATAAGGAAAGGGGGACTGTCTGGGGAAGAGACTATTAAAAGGGAGCAAAAAGTTGGGGTGTGATTAAGAGGTTCTATAAAGATACAGTAATTGTTTTTTCCTTAGTAACTTCCTCAATGGCTTATTCAATTTCTTTTTCTGAGATGGGATTATTAAAGTATTCTATTTCCTCTTTTGTTAATCTAGGCAATTTATACTTTTTTTGTAAATATTTACCAATTTCACCTATTTTGTCACATTTTTGCTATATAATTTTTTTTTAAAGTTCCTATTAGATACCCCAATTTCCTCTTCATTAAAGGTCAGATCATTCTTTTCATCTTTTATACTGTTCATTTTTTCTCCTTTCTCTTTTTTATTTGTTTTTCAAAGTACCAGCCCCTAGTCTTATTTATTACTTCAATAGTTCTTTTACTTTCAATTTCATTAATTTCTCCTTTAATTTTTAGGATTTCCAATTTTGTTTTTATCTGCGGATTTTTAATTTGTTCTCTTTCTAATTTTTTTTTAAATTGTAAGCCCAATTCATTGATCTTTTCCCATTTTGATTTTGTTGCTATAGGCCAGAGATAAAATTTCCCCTGAGAACTGGTTTGGCTGTATCCCATTAGTTTTGATATGTTGTCTCCTCATTGGCATTCTCTTTAATGAAGTCCTTAATTGTTTTTATGATTTGATTTTTGACCCTCCAGTTCTGAAGAATTCAATTATTTAGTTTCCAATTAATTTTAAATTTACTTTTCCATGGACCCTTGTTAATTATAATTTCTCCCACGTTATGATCTGGAAAAAAATTTGCAATTATTATTCCTGCTTTTCTGCATTTGTTTGCAATATTTCTATACTCTAATACATAGTCCATCCTCATCTATATACTATGTACTAATAAGAAGAAGGTATATTCCTTTTTATAATTTTTCAGTTTTCTCCAGATATTTATTAACTAATTTTTCTAGCATTTTGTTCACTTCTCTTCTTTTTTATTTGTTTTTTGTTTGATTTATCAAGTTATGAATGGGGAAGTTTGAGATTCCCCACTAATATGGTATTACTACCTATTTCCTCCTTGAGCTCTTTTAATTTTTCCTTTAGAAATCTCAATGTTATGCTATTTGTTGCATAAATGTTTAGTAATAATATTACTTCACTGTTTAAAGTACACTTTAAAAAAATGTAATTTCTTTCCTTATCTCCATCAATCAGATCAATTTCTACTTTAGCTTTGTCTGGTATATTGATTGATACTCATGCATTTGTTTTTTGTTTTTTGTTTTATTTTACATAACACCTAATAAATTCTGCTCCAGCCCTTTGCCTTGAATCTGTTTGTGTTACCCTGCCTCAAATATGTTTCTTGTAAAGAATATATAGTAGAATCCTGGTTTTTAATGTACTCTGCTATCTGCTTCAGGTTAATGGGGAAGTTTATCTCATTCACATTCAGTGTTATGATTACTAATTATGTATTACCTTTCATAGTACCATCCCCTTTAAACCCTTCTCTATTCTCTTTCTCTCTGTTCCTTTTCACCAGTATTTTGATATTTATCACCACCACCCCTGCCCTTCCCTCTCCCTCCAATTACCTCTCTTTTCCTTTGTCTTATTTCCCTCTACTTCTCTGTGGGGGTAAGAGAGAACTCTATACCCTACTGAATAGTGAAAGATAGAATTCTATACCCCACTGAGAATATTCATTTTCCCCCTCTCAGAGCTCTTTAGGAGATGTAAAGTTTAAGCATTGCCTGTCACCACCTTTATTCTCCCCTCTCTATAATAATTTTTCATACCTCTTTATTTCATGTAATTACTGCATTCTTTCTCCCTTCCCTTTTCTATCAGTACAACCCTCCCTTTTAGCCCTTGATAAATTTGTTTATACATATCATTTGTATGCATACATATGAGAGCATACATACATATCATTCCATATTATCATTTTTACATATGTATCATATCATCATAATCATTTTACTTCTCCACCCTCTTTCTGGGTAATTATCTTCTATCTTCTCTATTACTAAGGGTTATTTCTAAGAGTTACAGAAATTCTTTTTCCATGTATACTTTTAAGCATTTTTACCTTAATGAGTCCCTTAAATTTTCTCTTTCTAATTTGCCTATTGGGAATTTTCTTGTGTCTTGTGTTTGGACTTCATATTTTTTGTTTAGGCCTGATTTATTCCTTAGGAATGCTAGGAAATCTTCTACCTTATTGAATGCCCTTTTTTAACTGGAAAGAATATACTCAATTTTGCTGGATCAGAAACCCAGATTTTTTACCTTCCTGAATATCCTATTCCATACCTTTCAATCCTTTAATGTAGAAGTTGCTAGGTCCAATGTGATCCTGATTGTAGCATGTAGCAGTTAAAATTTTAGTTTCTCTCTAGAAGTATTATATTTTAGAGGTTTAATAAAGATTAAGAATTTAAGAAAATAAAAGTAAGAAAGCACGTGCCTAGGAGGGCTGAAAGGCCATTCAATTCCACTTACATCATGAGAGATGCGTCTGCTTGGAAGCTGAAGTAGGAAGAGTGCTCAGTAGGCTTTTACAGCCAGTTAAATAGAAATTTTGATCTTGCCCAGGTGAGGATCTCAGTGAGATAACAAGGCATTCTGGGAAGTGGCCAAGGACTTCTGGGGATTGAAGTCTGGGGTTCAAATCTCCATTTTTACAAGCCTTCATAGTATTTGAATGATTTCTTTCTGGCTACTTGAAGTATTTTTTCTTTGTTTTGGCAACTCTTGAAATTAGCTATTATATTCCTAGAAATTGTCATTTCAGGATATATTTCTGGAGGTGATCTGTTTATTCTTTCAGTTTTTATTTTATTTTCTTATTTGAGGATCTCTGGGTAGTTACCTTTAATATTTTTTTTGTAATATGATATCCAAGATTTTTTCTTGATCATGGCTTTCAGGTAGTCCAATAATTCTCAAATTGTCTCTCCTCAATCTATTTTCTAGGTCAGTTGTTTTTTTTTCAATAAGATATTTTATATTTTCCTCTATTTTTTCATTCCTTTGATTTTGTTTTATGGTTTCGTGATTTCTCATAGAATCATTAGTTTTTATCACACTATATGGTCATTTCTGATTTTTTTAAAATAATATTTTATGTGATCATTTCCAAGCATTATTCATTAAAGACAAAGATCATTTTCTTTTAGTGTCCTCCAAACCCCATAGCCGATGCGTGATTCCATTGGGTATCACATATGTTCTTGATTCAAACCCATTGCCATGTTGTTAGTATTTGCATTAGAGTGTTCCTTTAGAGTCTCTCCTCTGTCATGTCCCCTCAACCACTGTAGTTAGGCAGTTGCTTTTCCTCAGTGTTTCTACTCTCACAGTTTGTCCTCTGCTTATGGATAGTGTTTTTTTCTCCTAGATCCCTGCAGATTGTTCAGGGACATTACATCGCCACTAATGGAGAAGTTCATTATGTTCGATTATACCACAGTGTATTAGTCTCTATGTACAATGTTCTCCTGGTTCTGCTCCTCTTGCTCTGCATCACTTCCTGGAGGTCGTTCCAGTATCCATGGAATTCCTCCACTTTATTATTCCTTTTTGCACAATATTATTCCATCACCAACATATACCACAATTTGTTCAGCCATTCCCCAATTGATGGGCATCTCCTCGTTTTCCAATTTTTGGCCACTGCAAAGACCTCAGCTATGAATATTCTTGTACAAGTCTTTTTCCCCATTATCTCTTTGGGGTACAAACCCAGCAGTGCTATGGCTGGATCAAAGGGTAGACATTCTTTTATCGCCCTTTGGGCATAGTTCCAAATTGCCCTCCAAAATGGTTGGATCAGTTCACAACTCCACCAGCAATGAATTAATGTCCCTACTTTGCCACATCTCCTCCAGCATTCATTACTTTCCTTTGCTATCATGTTAGCCAATCTTCTAGGTGTGAGGTGATACCTCAGAGTTGTTTTGATTTGCATCTCTCTGATTATAAGAGATTTAGAACTCTTCTTCATCTGCTTATTAATAGTTTTGATTTCTTTATCTGAAAACTGCCTATCCATGTCCCTTGCCCATTTATCAATTGGAGAATGGCTTGATTTTTTGTACAATTGATTTAGCTCTTTATAAATTTGAGTAATTAAACCTTTGTCAGAGGTTTCAATGAAGATTTATTTCCCAATTTGTTGTTTCCCTTCTGATTTTAGTTACATTGGTTTTGTTTGTACAAAAGCTTTTTAATTTGATGTAGTCGAAATTATTTATTTTACATTTTGTGATTCTTTCTATGTCTTGCTTGGTTTTAAAGTCTTACCCCTCCCAAAGGTCTAACATGTATAGTATTCTGTGTTTACCCAATTTACTTATGGTTTCCCTCTTTATGTTTAAGTCATTCACTCATTCTGAATTTATGTTGGTGTAGGGTGTGAGGTGTTGATCAATTCCTAATCACTCCCACACTGTCTTCCAATTTTCCCAGCAGTTTTTATCAAAAAGTGGATTTTTGTCCCCAAAACTGGGATCTTTGGGTTTATTGTATACTGTCTTGCTGAGGTCGCTTGCCCCCAGTCTATTCCACTGATCCTCCTTTCTGTCTCTTAGCCAGTACCAAATTGTTTTGATGACTGCTGCTTTGTAATATAGTTTGAGGTCTGGGACTGCAAGGCCCCCATCATTTGTGTTTTTTTTTCATTATTTCCCTGGATATCCTTGATTCTTTGTTATTCCAAATGAACTTTGTTATGTTTTTTTCTAAATCAGTAAAGAAATTTTTGGAGAGTTCAATGGGTATGGCACTAAATAGATAAATAAGTTTGGGTAGGATGTTCATTTTTATTATATTGGCCTGCACTCTGAGGAGGGAGGGGCCGAGGCCTCCTGGAGCTCTGAGGGCTCCTGATAGGATTAACTTCCCCTGGGTTGGATTGAGTGTGTCTTAAAGCAGGGACCTTCCCTGAGACTGGGATGGAAGAATCCAGCCAGGGGGCTACAGGCTCCCCTCTGTCCCTCTCTGTTTCCCTGCTGTCTGGGTGCCCCTGAGACTGGCTCAGGTTGTTTTCAGGGTGCGGCCTTCAGAATATATGGCCCTGGGGTCCTTTTGCTGGCTCTTAGGTTCCCGCTGTTGCCTCAGACTCAGTGCTCTGGGTTGGGGGAGATGGGTCCTGGGACCTTCCTTCTGCCTATCCCTTAGATCCAAGTGATCTCGGGTTCTGGCTTTTGGGGGGCCATACCTTTTGATCCAGGTCCAGGTCCAGGAGGAGGGTTCCCTGGATCTATCCTGTTGTTTGTTTTGAATTTCGGTGTCCTAGGAGCATACAGTTTGAGATCAGTAAGGAAGGGGTTTCCGGAGATCTGAACTTTAGCTCTCTCTAAGCCGCCATCTTGACCGGAACTGGAAGCTCAATTCTGATTTTTAAGGCCTAATTTTCCTCTGCAGGTCTTTGGTTCTCTATTTTCAATTGGCTCATTTCTTTTTGTATCACTATCATTTTTACTTGCAATACTTTTATTTCTCCTTGTATTACTTTCATTTCTCTCTCCCACTTTTCCTCTGCCTCTCTTAATTGGTTTTTTTAAGTATTTTTTTTTCATTTCTTCTAATATATATGTCCAATTTGTAATTTTCTTTTTGAATTTGGATGTGTTTCTTTTCCTTTCACTGTCCCTGTGTGTCTGTATTTTGCTCTTTGTCTCCATAAAATTTCTTTAGAGTTAGGCTTTTTTTGTGTTTCCTCACTTTTCCTATCTAATTATGGGTAGACTTGGGGGGATGATTTGATGAGCTGAGGGCTGAGAACTGAGAGCCTCCTCTCCCTGCTGATTCAATTGAATCTTGAGATAACTTAAAGGCTTGCTTCAGGCTTAGATGTAAGCTTTTGTGTAAGCTCACTGATCTTGATCAGGTCAGGAGGTGGTCAAATTCTAGCCTTAGGCTTAGTCTCAAGTTTTTGGTTTCACTGTGTACTTGATCAAATCAGGTACATCCTTGATTTTCCTATCTTGGAGCTCAGCCCTGAGCTTTAGACAAAAAGATCAGTACTCAGTACTTTGTACTATCATCCACCAGAAAGAGTGAATTATATCCCTGTCCTAATCCCAGACTAGAAGTCCCTGGGCTAGGACTCTGGAATTCTCCACAGGTTTGAAATTTCAAGGCTTATGGTTTGGTTTGTACTTTTATTTGCTCAAGCAGTGTCTTGGATCTGAATGTTGGTTCAGGCATAGATTTCTAAACCTTCAGACAGTAGATGTAGGCTGGGGGGTTGGGGAAATGGTTTCTCACTCCTGGATTGCTCTTCCCTCCTTGATATAGCTTCTTGCTGAATCTGCTCTCCTTTCACCCCATTGCTCCAGATGTTCATTGCTTACCTTTTGGGTTTTTCTTTTCTTAAAAGTTGTTTCGCTCTGTCTCCTTGTTGTCTCCTGTATTCATTTTGTGGCCATATTTTAATCTTTTGCAGAGAGGATTCTCATGGTGGGACAGAACTGGTGAGTATTATCCTGCCGTCTTGGCTCCCTCAATTTTAATTTTTAAGATATGATTTTCTTGATTGAGATTCTTATCTCCTTTTCCATTTGGCCAATTCTACTTTGTAAAGAGTTCCTTTCCTCAGTGAATTTTTATATTTCTTTTTCTATTTGGCCAGGACTGCTTTTTAAAGCCTTCTCTTCACTAGATTTTTGCATCTCTTTTACCAATCGCTCTATACTGTTTTTTAGGTATTAATTTTTTTTGAGTTTTTTGTACCTCTTCTACAATGTGTTGATTTTTTCTAAGATTTTTCCCATTGTTACTTTCATTTCTTTTTCCAAATTTTCTTCTACCTCTCTTATTCAATTTTAAAAATTCTTTTTGAGCTTCTTTATTAATTCCTTCTGGGCTTGAGAACAAGTTATATATTTCTTAGAAGTTTTGAATGCAGAATATTGGCTTTGTTTTCTTCTTTTGAGTTTCTGTTTTCTTCTTTTCCGTCAACAAAATAACTTTCTATGTTTGGTTTCTTTTTGTTGTTGTTTTTAACTCATTTTCAGTTTTTTTTATTTTCTTTTAACTAAAAAAAGCTGTTTATGTTGGCCTCTACACTTGTGGTGAAGGGACCCCTGTTCTAAGCTTCAAGTTATTTGTGCAGTTGCCTTCATAGCTAGCTCTATAGATGTATAAACTTTCAGTTCTTCCTAGACTGTATAATCTTAGGAAAATTCTGTTTTCTGCTCTTCTTGTCTCTGCCCTTGTCTGTGAGCAAAGGAAAGCACTCTTTTTTCACCATGGAACTGTTACTCGGATCCTATGTCCCGTATTGTCACAAATGCTGGAATGTGCTTATGCTATTCATCATTCTAAGGCCTTAATGCAATACCATAACCTGGATCTATATATGGGAAATGTGACAAGATTCTTATTCCCAGAGCCAGTAAAAAGACCACTATAATCTCTTTCTAAGCAATTAAATGACCCCCATTATCATCATAGGTGTGATCTCTAAAAGCCTTTGCTGCTTATCCAGCTGTATCCCTCAGGACTCTAGGCATAATGGGGCCTTCTTTGGCATGCTGGTTTGTAATTTATGTCCATCCCATTTCAATATATCTTTTGGTACAGCCTTCTAAGTTGTTTTGGACTGAAAAAATTATTTCACCCTATCTTTTTTGGGTTGAGATCATTCAGAATTTGTTTTGAGGCATTATGCTATAGTTGTTTGGAGGGCAATTTGGTAGACATCAGGTGAATCTGTGTGTCTTCTCTCATCTTGGCTTTGCCTCAAACTGAGCTCCAATTGAAACAAGAACTTGTGGTGGGGTTTATTGATAAATAATTAATTGACAATCATACATGGAGACAGTGTATATTAAATAGCGACACTTGTATCTGAATGCATTCAATTGTTAACTACATTCAATGAAACAACCATTAGTTATATTCTAAAAGAATAAGCTACTTTAGAGATTTAATCTGATATGTTACTTCCTAAACATTAATAGGCAAGTGATAAGTCAAGTACAAATTCACTTTGTTATTTGGGATATGGAATGACTACGTATTATATTGAAAACAGGAACACCTTATACTTTCTCATTCTACTCAGCCATTGACCATTTGTTTGATTATAGAAATTTGACATTAAGGAAAAAGCAGGGAAAGTATAAAAATTGGTCAAATTAGGTGGCATCAAATAATATCTAATTAATCTAAATGAATAAGTTATAGTCAGAGATATACTGAACTATTTTTTTCAACAATGAAGACTTTCTCATGACAATAAATTATAATTTAGAAGTCATTCCCTTTAAACAAAAGAATAATTTTATAATTATAATCATATGTTTAATATTTACCAAATCTAAGATTATTAAGGAATATGAGATTAATAGCAATACACAAGAGCATCTGTAATTTTATAAAGTCTGATAGAGACAAGCTCAACTTTCAATTGTGTTCTTGATGTTCTCTCAAGTTTATGTTCTAAACATTAAGAACACAATACAGAACCAAGAATAGTCACTTTCAAAAGTAATCCAAATGTTCTAACATAGAAATAATAATATTTAAAATATTAATTTGAGGTAAGCACAAATTAGAAGTTTTTGATGGAGAAATTAAGGTATTTCTCTTTGCCATATGATTATTTTCTCATTAATTTAATATCTATCTTTTGTTTCTGGTTCTTTTCAATGTGGCCAGGATTGATGGAGAGAAAAGAAGACATTAATAGATATTATTATTGTTACAATTGAGATTTGTAAAGATTTTGCTTTTTACAATATTTTTCCTCTTTGTTGATTAACAGGCCAAATGAGAAATTCATAAACTAGGATTAATGACTAAGCACAAGACACAGATACATAAAAGAGACTTGTACAAAGTGTAAATAATGCATTAGATTTGAGTAACCCCTTAATTTTCTTACAGTTTTTAAACTATCACTGCCATTGCCATTTTTAGACTCTTTTGGCATTACTTTCTCTGTGTCCCTGATAGGATAAAAGAGGAAGAACAGAACAAAAGTAAAGACACATACTGAAGAGAAATAGCAGATTTTAAGGAAAGCAACAAGAAAGGTTTGCCATATAGCAAAGAATTCATTTGAATCCTCAGTTTCCTAGAGCAAGAGTTGTCAAAATTACTGTCTTTTCTGTCCTTGAGTGAAGGGATTAAAGCAAACTATGTTAACAGAGACTTTGTGAAAATTGACAAGAAGAAATAATGTCACTTCATGGTGTTTTCTGAAAATCTCTTAAATGTCTGTGGGAGTTGTCTGAGCTCATTGCCACTTACATCTGTCTTTCAGATATATGTAAGTAGTTTGTCTTCCAAAGGTGATTATAAATTTTACAATATTTTAAGAAAGCCAGTTAATTATTTAAATAATTGAGTTATATTCAACCAATAAAATCTGTAAGAGACCATATTTAAGAATTTTGTACCAAGACACTATCAATGTTTTCCAGTTATTAACCTTATGTAGGGAAGATGTTGAATTTAAGAATTTAGATTTTTGATACTATAGAATTTAGAGTTCAGAATTGGTAACAACAGGCTATATATTAGAGAAAGAATGTAGACTTCAAATTTTGAAAAAATATAGATTAAAAAAGGCTAGCTTTAGTAGGACTAGCTCAGTACTGTTGTAAATATATTGTAGATATGCATTTTTAAAATAGGCATGTATATCTCATAGAGTAAGATGAAAGTAGGAAGGAAACATAGGCTACTGAGCAAAAAGTAAAAAGGTTCCAAATGAAAAAGGGGAAAAAAATCTCCAAGAAACAGTTTTATGTAATTGTGGAACATTGGGTATTTGACTGAGAGAGAGCTTGAACTTCAGGGGCACATTTCCTCAGGGCTATCCTTGGGGTGTCAGGTCTTTAAAGAAAAAGGATAAATACCTGAGTGAGACTGTCTTTATTGTAAGAGCTGCAGACCACAAAATAAGATTCTACAGACCCTCAGTATGGTCTGTGACCCCAGATTTCTATAGATCACAGATAGTTATAATACAAGTATAAGGACAGACTGTGCTGAAATGAATAGGTATTGAATCAACCATTCTCAGTGAGAGGGATGCACTGTGGGAACTTCTGTTTTTGGGTATCAGATGGTCAGCAAACAACAAGATGAGCACTCTTTGACTCCCCTACATGGAGATACAAGTTTGAGAATTCTGGGTAAAAAATGCAAAGAGAATAATTCACTTTATTTAAATTATTTACACAGTACACTTTATGATTATTTCTTGATTATTCTTACTGATTACAGTTATTTAATATGCTAATAACAAATCTCTTACTATAAATCATATAGTTGCATCATAATACATTAACAAAATGATTATAACCTAATCAATTAAAGTTATTGTTACAAAATATCCCTATTCAAAATGAAGTAACAAAATGGGCAAACTGAATCAAGAGGCTCCTGCTTTCACCTATATTCAGGTCATCCTCCCAACTTCATCTCAGATATTATATTGTTATATTATATTTCAATGAGTAAATTGAGTCTTTTCTTTTAAACAGTGAATTGCTGACATTATGATCAATGATCTTTTATCAGACAGTTATACTTGAATCCAAAACTTAAAGTAAAATCATTTACAGCCCCAAATGGAGGCTTACCTCAAATGGGGAGTCTCACTATCCATACCTTAGGGCTGAATAATATTACTTCCATGTATTTGAAATATTTTTTTTTAGAATTCACATGGAGAAAAGACTTTTATCAAGTATCTTTCACTTAATTTTCTTTTTTTCTTCTTAGGTTTTAGCTCATTTTGGTCTAAAGACCAATTATTAGAAATTATTTCTGTAGCATACAATTTTTCACTAGTTTATTTTGATATATGTTTAGAGGTTTTGGTTTCATAAAATTAATCTCTTACAAAAAATTAACAACATGGAAATGTAGTTTTCTTGATAATACATGTATAACTCAGACTGAATTGCTTGCCAGCTCTGGGATGGAGGAATAAAGGAGGAAAGGAGAGAATTTTGATCATACAACTTCAGAAAATTATGTGGAAATTTATTACATGTAACTGGGAAAAAAATTTATTTTGAAAAGAAACAATTTCTGTATATCAATTATCAATAATTCAGTTTCATTTTAGAAATCATGTAATGCAAACAATTTATTTTCACAGAGCTATTGACCTTGCCCACACAGATTACTTTAAGTCTTAAAAGCTTAAAGATAAAAGATCTTTTCATTTAAACTTTTCCACACAATGATTAGCCAATTATATTTTCTTTTCTTTTCTCTTTCCATTATTTTTATACCTCATCTTCTGGTAGATCACTAATAAATTTACTATTCTGGATATTGGGGAAATTCTCTAACTGCTTTGAAATAGATTAATTATATCTTGAGTATAGGCATTAAAACATTCAAACCTTTTGTTTTCAGCAGATTACAACTTTGTTTAACTTTCTTTATTCTTGTCATTTCTATTAACTTTAAACTTTCTCCAAACATTTCCTAAAGCTTCTCATTTATTATTTTGGAACTTGATTAAAGACACTAAATAAAATTTCATGTCTTGTTTCTTTCATATTCAAATCTAGCACTCCTCATAACTTCTTCGATTTGTTTTCATTACCTATGATTCTAAATAATCTGTAATCCACTAAATATCAACTATTAGTAAATGGCCCAAAACAATCCATATTTTAAAAAGCATTTGCCATTTAAACATAAGAGTTTATCAAAATACTTTATAAATTTATGTCATACCTTAAATTTATTCCATAGTACAAATTGGTAATGTAAGAGAGAATGTCTTATAAGAACATATAATTAAATAAAATCCTTAATGCATTCAGTTTGTACTAACCACATTAAAACCATAGTACAACTTGCCCCAATATGAGACTTTTGCATTCAAACAATGAAATCATTCTTATTACAAAAGTATGTATTTTAATAGCATTCCAGACTAACTGATAGTGGTTTAATCTTAAATTTAGTCTTTTGAAACTTTACTCTTTTGTGCTGGTACTTAAGAATGCAAATGAACTTATGAGTACTTTTTCCTTGACCATGAAAAATCTCATTATTTAACTGTCTCTCCATTTTCCAAAAATGACAATAATTTTCAGTATTATAGTTTATTGAATTATTTGCATTTAATTAAGTAGGTTTGGCTCCCATCAAAAGAGGGGTAAATTTTTTGGATGATTTAAATTTAACAGAAATCCTTCTTACACTAAATTTGTAATTAGCCATAGCCATTAGGATGTAATTGTGAAACATCACATAGATTCATTTAAATTTAAACAACAGAAACTTTTTTGATGGTATACTTAAAGAAAGAGAAAATTCTAGCTTTTACATACATTTCCTTGATTTTATTATACTTTCTCTAACTTTTTAGTTACAGTATCTGCCTTCATTAATATCATCAGAGAGAATATTAATTAGAGCTAACAAGATTCCTCTATTTAAAAAAATTTTGTTTGATGTAAACAATAATTTTCCAAAAGACTCTAGATACAACTTTTTCTTACTTTGCTTTTAAACAAATCAGAGATTAAAATCCAACCTTAAAATTTTTAACCTAATTTATTACTGAAAAACATTTTACATACTTTATAGTTGCTTGCTTACCTTAAAAGAAGTTTTCCTTCTCTATGGTGATAAAAAGGCTTACTTGGTATCTTTAGAAAGGATTTTAACCTAGTTTTATGTCATTAATCAAATTTCTGATCAATAGATTATTTTAGTAAACAGAGATTCAATTTATAAAGCTACTTTCAAAGTGAAAAACATTGATTGTCTCATTTTATTTTACCTGAATGGAAACAATAAAAAAACTCTTTAAATGTTATACTTAACGCCATGTTAATATAGACTTTATATTTCAATAAATTTTCTTCTGTTCAACTTATAATAACTTCTTTATGCCTTCAAACACAGGTGAAATTTTAGCTATTATATTTTCCTATTTAAACCACATAAAAAACTGTGTCAACATTTTAACATTTCAGTTTAACACTTTCATGTAATAGAATCATCATTCCCTTCCCTAATAGTTTTATTTATTTATAGGAACAAAGTGTGTTTAAATTAAAAGAAGAGAATAGGAACATGATGAAGGTATGTTCAGACTAAGAGGAACAAAGTTTTGTAATAGCCTAGATGGATTAATAACTTTGCAGCATATGACATAATTCAGAATTACCTCTAGTCAAAAGATAATTAACAAGGGACTTCCAGGTCAAGATGGCGGCTTAGAACCAGGAAAGTTCAGACCTCCAAAAACCCTTTCTTACTGATCACAAACTGAATGCTACTAGGAGACTGAAATTCAAACTTAACAACAGGACAGAGGCGGGGATCCCTCCTTCTGGACTCAAATCAAAAGGTACACCCCCAAAACCCAGAATTATAGAATACTTGGGTCTAAGGGGAAGGCAGAAGCAAGGTCCCAGGACCCCCCCCAACCCAGAGCCCTGAGCCTCCAACAGCAGTGGAATCCTCAGGGCCACTGAAGGAGCTGTTCTGAAGGGTGCACCTTGAAAGCAACCTGGGCCAGTCTTGGGGATTCCAATAGAGATGGCAGGGAAGTAGCCTGAGAGAGAAGGGGGGAGCCTGGAACCCCATTTCTGGGCCCTTCCATCAGAGTCTCACCAGAGGTTTTGGCCTTGGGGCATATCCAGACCAACCCAGCTGAACCTAATCCCATCAGGAGCCCTCAGAGCTCAGGGAGGCTAGGACCCCTCCCCCCTTAGAGTGCAGGGCATTCTGAAAGGACAGGAACCTCGGGGCCAGCAAAGGAGCCTTTCTGAAGGGCTCATGTTGAAAGCAACCTGGGCCAGTCTCGGGACATCCAATACAGATGGCAGGGAAACAGCCTGAGAGAGACAGGAGCAGTTTTTGCCTCGGGGCACATCCAGACCAACCCAGCTGAACCTAATCCCATTAGGAGTCCTCAGAGCTCAGGGAGGCCAGGACCCTTCCCCCCTTAAAAGTGAAGGGCCTCCGAAAGGACAGGAACCTGGGGTGGGAAAAGACACTGGGATACCTTGCAGACAGTGCTGTGCCAGGCTCAGAGCATGGAAGTAAGGCAACAAACAGTGACAAAGATGGCAAACAGTACAGAGGTGCAACAGCCTCCAAACACCAAGAAAAGCAAGAAGAAGGTGGTGATATTGGACACATTTTATGGAGCAAAAATACAAAATACAGAGGAGATAGAAAAGGAAACACAAACAAATGCTCCAAAACCTTCCAAAAGAAATGAAAATTCTCCACAAACTCTTGAAGAATTTAAATTGGAAATTACCAAAAAGATGGAAGCCTTCTGGCACGAAAAATGGGAAACAATGCAAAAGGAACTCAGCAATCTGAGGGACCAAAATATGCAAATGCAGAAACAGCTTGAAGCCTTAAAAACCAGGTCAGACCAAATTGAAAAGGAAAACCAGTCTTTAAAGGTCAGAATCAGGCAACTGGAAGATAATGATCTTGCAAAAGAGCAAGAATTAATATAGCAAAGTCAAAAGACTAAAGAATTAGAAGATAACATAAAATATCTCACTGACAAGGTGACAGACCTGGAAAACAGAGGAAAGAGAGACAATCTGAGAATCATTAGTCTACCAGAAATGCCAGAAATAAACAGTAATCTTGATATCATAATACAGGATATCATCAAAGAAAACTGCCCAGAGATTCTAGAACAAGGGGACAAAATATGCATTGAAAGAGTCCACAGAACACCCTCTACACTAAATCCCCAGAAGACAACTCCCAAAATGTAATTGTCAAATTCCAAAGCTTCCAAGCAAAAGAAAAAATCTTACAAGAAGCCAGAAAAAGACAATTTAGATGTAAAGGAACACCAATCAGGGTCACACAGGACCTAGGAATTTCCACTCTGAATGACCGTAAGGTAGGGAACATGAAAAGCAAGAGAACTGGGTCTTCAACCTAGAATCAGCTATCCATCAAAACTGACTATATACTTCCAGGGGAAAGTATGGACATTCAACAAAATAGAAGATTTCCAAGTATTTGTAAAGAAAATACCAGAGCACTGTGGAAAGGTTGACATCCAAACACAAAGAGCAAGAGAAACTTCTAAAGGTAAATATGAAGGAATGGAAAAAGGAAAAAAATGTTATCTTTTTCTTTTATTCAAATTCTCTTCTATAAGGACTACATTTATATAAAATTATGTATATTAATATGTGGGGAAAATGTAATGTGTAACTCTCAAAAATTGTATGCATCATTAGAGTAGAAAGAAAAATCACACATAGGGAAAGTTTGGCGCATCAAGAGGATATGGTGAAAGGGGGAAATAGAAAGAAAAAGGGAGGGGGGAGGATCAATGATGGTGTAGCTGCTAGCATGCAGCAGCGGCCGCACCCTGGACAACGGTTTGACAGGCTGGCTAAACCTTGTGAAGGTAGCCATTGGGTTGTCGCCGACCCCTGGTGAACTAAGGCTTTGCTCACCCAGCATGTGAAGACTGCTTCAGCCGAACAGATGGAAGAAACCAATAAAAATGTTCAAGGGCTGAGAGGGCGAAGCAGCAAAGCACTGTGAAGTGCTTAGGGCGTGTTGGAGCACAAAAGACAACATGGTCATCCAATGCAGCAGAGGAAGTCTCCAGGCGTAACGATTTTTCATGCCACTGGACCCAGGCTTCCAACGCTGAGAGAGTGGGACTGTCTCTGTGCACCAACATTTCCATTTAAATCTCCTTCACACACAAGTGTTTTTGTGCACACTCATCTACATCACAGATGAAAGCACACAAAGACAATCGTCATCCTCGGTTACCAAGAGACTACTACTAAACTACACTAAACTAAGATATACTCCAAGAAATAGAAAGAAAAAAAACTAAATAAAATAATCATTCCCACACAAAGATACACATGGGAAGGGGAGGGTAAGAAATATCCTATAAGAAGGAGAGGAAGAAAGTTTTCACTTATATCTTTCTCTCAGTGAATCTACTCTGAGAGGGAAGAGAATTTAGATCCATTGGGACCTTGAATTCTATCTTATCCAATAGGGCAAGAGAGAAGGGAAAACCAAGGCGGGTAGGGAGGGAAGGAACACAAAAAGGGAGGGAAGCAGAGGGGGGAGGGAAAAGGAACAAAAAGGGAGGGCCTAGAAAGGGAAACATATAAAGAGAGGGGACTAGAGGGACTGATTTAAAGTAAATCACTGGCTTAAAACGTTATAGAAGAAAGGTCAGAATTAAGGGAGGATATCAAAATGCCAGGAAATCCACAAGTGACAATCATAACTTTGAATTTGAATGGGATGAACTCACCCATAAAATGTGGACGAATAGTAGAATGGATTAGAATCCAAAACCCTACCATATGTTGTCTTCAAGAAACACACATGAGGTGGGTAGACACTCAAAAGGTCAGAATTAAAGGATGGAGTAAGACCTTCAGGGCCTCAACTGATAGAAAGAAGGCAGTAGTTGTAATCATGATATCTGACAAAGCCAAAGCAAAAATAGACCTGATTAAAGAGTATAGGGAAGGTAAATATATTTTGTTAAAAGGGAGTATAGACAATGAGGAAATATTACTAATCAACATGTATGCACCGAATGGTATAGCACCCAAATTTTTAATGGAGAAACTAGGAGAATTAAGGGAGAAAATAGACAGTAAAACCATATTAGTGGGAGATCTAAACCAACCACTATCAAATTTAGATAAATCAAATCAAAAAAATAAATAAGAAAGAGGTCAAAGAAGTGAATGAAATCTTAGAAAAAGGAGAGTTAATAGACATATGGAGAAAAATAAAAAAGGACAAAAAGGAATACACCTTCTTCTCAGCACCACATGGCACATTCACAAAGATTGACCATACACTAGGTCACAGAAACATGGCATACAAATGCAGAAAAGCAGAAATAATAAATGCAGCCTTTTCAGATCATAAGGTAATAAAAATAATGATCAGTAAGGGTATAAGAAGAGCCAAATCAGAAATTAATTGGAAACTAAATAATATGATACTCCAAAATCGGTTAGTTAGAGAACTAATCATAGAAACAATTAATAATTTCATTGAAGAAAATTACAATGATGAGACATCCTTTCAAACCTTATGGGATGCAGCAAAAGCAATACTCAGAGGAAAATTCATATCCATGAGTGCATATATTAATAAACTAGGGAGGGAAGAGATCAATGAATTGGAAATGCAAATCAAAAAACTTGAAAGCGAACAAATTAAAAGCCCTCAGAAGAAAACCAAACTAGAGATTCTAAAAATTAAGGGAGAAATTAATAAAAAAAAAAGTGATAGGACTTTTGAATTAATAAATAAGAGTAGAAGCTGGTACTTTGAAAAAACAAACAAAATAGACAAAGTACTGGTCAGTCTAATTAAAAAAAAGGAAAGAAGAAAAGCAAATTAACAGCATCAAAGATGAAAAGGGGACCTCACCTCCAATAAATAGGAAATTAAGGCAATCATTAAAAACTACTTTGTCCAAATATATGGCAATAAATATACCATTCTAGGCAATATGGATAAATATTTACAAAAATATAATCTGCCTAGACTAACAGAAGAAGAAATAGAATTCTTAAATAATCCCATATCAGAAAAAAGAAATCCAACAGGCCATCAAAGAACTCCCTAAGAAAAAATCCCCAGGGCCTGATAAATTCACAAGTGAATTCTATCAAACATTCAAAGAACAACTAATCCCAATACAATACAAACTATTTGACGTAATAAGCAAAGAGGGAGTTCTACCAAATTCCTTTTATGATACAAACATGGTACTGATTCCAAAGCCAGGCAGGTCAAAAACAGAGAAAGAAAATTATAGACCAATCTCCCTAATGAATATAGATGCAAAAATCTTAAATAGGATACTAGCAAAAAGACTCCAGCAAGTGATCAGAAGGGTCATTCACCATGATCAAGTAGGATTCATAACAGGGATGCAGGGCTGGTTCAATATCAGGAAAACCATCCACATAATTGACCATATCAACAAGCAAACCAACAAGAATCACATGATTATCTCAATAGATGCAGAAAAAGCCTTTGATGAAATATAACACCCATTCACATTAAAAACATTAGAAAGAATAGGAATAGAAGGATCGTTCCTAAGAATAATAAACAGTATGTATCTAAAACCATCAGCAAACATCACCTGCAATGGGGATAAACTAGAAGCCTTCCCAATAAGATCTGGAGTGAAACAAGGATGCACATTATCACCTCTATTATTTGACATTGTACTAGAAACACTAGCAGTAGCAATTCGAGAAGAAATAGAAATTGAAGGCTTTAAAATAGGCAAGGAGGAGACCAAGTTATTGCTCTTTGTGGATGATATGATAGTCTACCTAAATAATCCTAGAGATTTAACCAAAAAGATAGTCGAAATAATCAACAACTTTAGCAAAGTTGCGGGATACAAAATAAATCCGCACAAGTCATCAGCATTTCTATACATTTCCAGCACATCTCAGCAGCAAGAATTAGAAAGAGAAATCCTATTCAAAATCACCTTAGACAAAATAAAATACTTAGGAATCTATCTCCTGAGACAAACACAGGAACTATATGAACACAACTATAAAACACTCTCCACACAACTAAAACTAGACTTGAGCAATTGGAAAAACATTAACTGCTCGTGGGTAGGACAAGCCAATATAATAAAAATGAAAATTCTAACCAAACTTATTTATCTATTTAGTGCCATACCCATACTGATTTAGAAAAAATCATAACAAAGTTGATTTGGAAGAAAAAAGGATCAAGGATATCCAGGGAAATAATAAAAAAAAAAATACAAAATAAGGGGGCCTTGCAATCCCAGATCTCAAACTTTATTATAAATCAGTGGTCATCAAAACAATTTTGTACTGGCTAAGAGACAGAAAGGAGGATCAGTGGAATAGACTTGGCTTAAGTGACCTCAGCAAGACAGTATAAGATAAATCCAAAGATCATAGCTTTTGGGACAAAAATCCACTATTTGATAAAAACTGCTGGGAAAATTGGAAGACAGTGTGGGAGAGATTAGGTTTGGATCAACACCTCATACCCTACACCAACATAAATTCAGAATGAGTGAATGACTTGAACATAAAGAAGGAAACTATAAGTAAATTCGGTGAACACAAAATAGTATACATGTCAGACCTTTGGAAAGGGAAAGATTTTAAAACCAAGCAAGACTTAGGAAGAGTCACAAAATGTAAAATAAATAATTTTGACTACATCAAATTAAATTTGTACAAACAAAACCAATGTAACTAAAATCAGAAGGGAAGGAACAAATTGGGAAACAATCTTCATAGAAACCTCTGACAAAGGTTTCATTACTCAAATTTATAAAGAGCTAAATCAATTGTACAAAAAATCAAGCCATTCTCCAATTGAAAAATGAACAAGAGACATGAATAGGCAGTTTTCAGATAAAGAAATCAAAACTATTAATAAGTACATGAAAAAATGTTCTAAATCTCTTATAATCAGAATTCATTGCTGGTGGGGTTGTGAATTGATCCAACCATTCTGGAGGACAATTTGGAACTATGCCCAACGGGCGATAAAAGACTGTCTGCCCTTTGATCCAGCCATAGCACTGCTGGGTTTGTACCCCAAAGAGATAATAAGAAAAAAGACATGTACAAGAATATTCATAGCTGAGGTCTTTGTGGTGGCCAAAAATTGGAAAATGAGGGGATGCCCTTCAATTGGAGAATGGCTGAACAAATTGTGGTATATGTTGGTGATGGAATACTATTATGCTAAAAGGAATTATAAAGTGGAGGAGTTCCATGGAGACTGGAACAACCTCCAGGAAGTGATGCAGAGTGAAAGGAGCAGAACCAGGAAAACAGAGACTGATACACTGTAGTACAATAGAACATAATGGACTTCTCCATTAGTGGTGGTGTAATGTCCCTGAACAATCTGCAGGGATCTAGGAGAAAAAACACTATCCACAAGCAGAGGACAAACTGTGGGAGTGAAAACACCGAGGAAAAGCAACTGCTTGACTACAGGGGATGAGGGGATAAGACTGAGGAAAGACTCTAAATGAACACTCTAATGCAAATACCAACAACATGGAAATGAGTTCAAATCAAGAACATATGTGATACCCAGCAGAATCACGAGTCAGCTATGGGGTAAATGGGGGGGGGAGGGGGAGGAAAGGAAAAGAAAATGATCTCTTTCTCCAATGAATAATGTTTGGAAATGACCAAATAAAATAATATTTTAAAAAAAAGAAATAAAAAAGATAATTAACAGAAAAACTTATTTCTAAATTACATCAGACAATACACTATATGCCTTATATGTGTCATACCATCTCTAAAGAGCATAAGATTGTTAAAAGCATCTCTTTAGACAACTCTCCAACACTGAATTATGATGTCTATATTTAGAACCTAAAAGTTTTCTAGGTTTCCAATTCCAAACATTAAGAGCACTTTAAGTGATTTACTATTTATTAGGAATATAGAATTAAAATTTATCACTTTCAAAAGCAATTTAAATCTCTCAACTTAGATGATTAACCTTTAACATATACACTCATTATTTTGAAACATTCACAACAAAGATTCAACCAATGGAGAAATTAAAATCTTACAACTTTACAAGTTTATTGATAGTCCTTAAACTTATCAAATATGCTATCATAATTTAGAAATTTTCCAGAGAAATTATCCCCTCTTATTTTTCAAAATAAATTTATTATCTAATTCGTTTTTTTAACTGCCTTTCACCTGTAATTCTAATTACAGTTTGCTAATTTAGTTGCTTTTTTACCTCACTATCTCTGATTACTTCTCTAAGTAAGACTAATCCTTTGGGGTGTGGGGAAGATTACTGATATTTGGGAGTAAAATTCTTAGTTGTAGTACCTACAGATTCTTTTGTTTATCTATATCCAATGATTTAACTAATAAGTTAGCTTATTTAACAAACATATAATTACCATTTAAGATCAAACTACTGGAAGACAAATAGATACTATAAACATACAAAGCACTGCAAATGAAATTATTCCTCCCTGTTGTCTAGGTCTCTCCTAAAAACAACCAAATATTTTTAGATCCTTTACTTCAGGACAACAAGATGGAGCAATTTTGATAATTATTGCTCTAAGATATTAAAGTCTGTCTGCTTGGAAGCATTTTCTGCCAGTCCATCTGGCTATTTCTCCTGGCTATTCCTTCCTAGAGAAGGTTCAGAAATCAGACCTTCTCTAAAATAGGGATATATTAGCCAGGATATCTGACCACCTCTAAAATGATTATAATTTAAGAACAATACTTATTTTAGAAGCTTCTATCTTCAATGCAGTCTAAATGTCCTATATGATTTCGACTATTAAGAGTTCCTGTAAAGATTAACTCTCCCTTTGTTGATTTTTAGCCAATCAAATCAAGAAATTAAAGTACCCCTACTTGACACTAAGAGTTCTCAAGTCCCTTGCTAGAGTGGGTGACAACTCCAGAGGCCTCTGACCCACCCCTGCTCAGTGCTAGGCAAATTGAAAGACTGAGAGTGGTTCCCATAAAGTGGGGAAGGGAAAGGAAATGACATGGAAAAAGGACTATAAAAAGTCCTGAACTTTCTGTCCAAGCTTCTTCTCCTTTAAACTTCTCCTTTGGAGTTTATCTTTGACTCTCTCTCCATTGATGAGCTAAACTGAAGGAGGAAACTGTTTCCCTGGATCCCACATCAATTGCTGGGTGAGAAGCTAGCCTTCCTTTCCTGACTTTTGGAGAGATTTGTTTTGGAGATTTCTGCCTTGGCTTTGGAGGAGGATGCATTGGTAGAACCCTGGATGAAGACATCATTAGGACTCCTGTCTTAAGAGACTACCATGAATCCACATGAAGATCAGGACTTAAGGGAGTCCTTGTCATGTGGTGAGCTTGACTTCTTTGGACAGAAATTATAAGGTATCTATCTAGGCAATACTTTCTACTTCCTTCCTACATTTCTCTCTTTTACTATATCTCTATTAAACTGAATTGTTAAGAGCCGCTAACAGACTTGTGACTTAAGAGTTAATTTTTTTAAATCAGCAACCTCAATATTACTTTAGAACTTTCATATTAGCATAAAAACATAAATTTAAATTCTTATATTCCCTACCAACAAATACAAAAATCCTTAAACCCTAACTACCTATATGAGCCCCCATCAAACAAAACCTTAAAGTACTCCTTCAATTCAGTAAATATAAATCTATAAAAGACACACCAAAAAAAAAACAAAACAAAACCCTAAATCAACAAACAATACTGAGGACACATATATAACATAGAATAGAAAAGGGCACCAACAAAAAAGAGATATCTCCTAGAAGCAGGAAAATTTTTTTTTTTGCCTTGAACTCAGAAATATGAGATCTTTAATGAAATGGAAGTTCATGCTTCAAGTGTCCCAAGAGAAGAAATTTCCACAATGGATCTCCTAGGAAGTTCTCCTGAAGGAGGCCTACAGAACTTAGAGTTCACAAATCTGTCTCTTCATTGACAAGCTATAAAAGAAAAATAAATAGAATTTTCTGAGCCAAATTGACTTTTATTTTTAAACAAGTAATTCATACTATCAGGCTCAAAGTTGTGATCAGTATTAAGATCCTGAGAAATGGAACTGCTCACATTTTTATAGTCAATGCAAAAGATTCAGTTCATACAAAGTCCCCCAGAAAAGAGGATCAACAGAATGTTTCTTTGGAGGTGGGAATAGGGGACAACTAGAATTTTTTCCTCATTATTTTACTCACAATATGATTATTGATTGCTGATTCTTATAAACAATCATTCAATCAAATAAATAAGATTATTCTTTACAATTTATCACTAAAATATTAATTATCTAATGAGATTATATACAGAAGATATACAGCTCTAAGGAGACATTAAACAATGAATATAAACTAAAGTTGCTTAAATTATCTTTTATGTTGTTTTGTTTTATTTGTGACATTTTCTGTTTTCTTTATAACCTTTGCATTGTTTAATATTGTTCTATGTGCTGTACATAATATACTATATAGAACCAATGCATGTGACCCAACTTTGTACAGTACACAATTTTTTATAGATAATGCATGTATATATTTCTGCAGATAATGTATGGTCAGAACTACAATAGGTAACTAACATGGGAATGTAATCTATGATGTACCTTGATAATCATGATAAATTTGAGATTATTATCTGTGACCTTGGCAATATGCATCTATAAGCTATAACTATGTACTACTTCTGGTTCATAAGAATAGTATATGTTTTGGTAATGAGAGAAAATGGGGGGGGGTTAATTCTGGAATATAAGGCAAGGATAATTAACTAGCTCTATCCCATACTTCTAGAATTGTAATTTTAAAGCCTTAGTGATAGTTGTTTCTATGTTTTGGCTTTTAGAGACAATAATGAGAGTTGAGTGGAATTTATGCAACCTAATTTGAATATTAAGTGGGCTTGGTGAGGTTCTAGCTCAGGAGGAATTCATTTGTAGAAAGATTGACCCTGAAAAAAATCATGGATTTATCTGCCTTATCATGAACGTTTGCCCTGACGGACAAAGGAGAAGAAAATATGCTGATTAATCCTAGGAATGCTATGACCACAACTATAACACAAAGGAACAATGGAATGAGAAAATGAGCCCAAATCTGGCAGTAGAAACTCAACAGAAAGTTTCTCAGCAAAAGATGGAAGCCTTACCAAAAACACTAATAGCAGCTTCAGAATAGAGCAACAGTGAGAGACTGGGATTGCTGAGATCCAGATCAATTAGAACTGTGAGAAAAAAACACCATTTAGGTCAAAATCCAAGGAGCTGGAATTTTCAAGAGTTTCCTCTTCCACTGTTGACATGAGAATCTGTGGGTGTTTATGACCCTTTGTGAATGAGAGATTTTCCCTTGCTATTTACTTTTCTATTCTGTTTAATTAAATGTCCCTATCCTCTAATTAATATGTCATTCTACTTAGACTGCCATATATCAATGGAATTTCATTGAAGGTGTCTAGTGTAGAATCCAAATTGATCAAGCATTTCCAATAAAATGGTGACATTCTCCAGATGTTCCTTTTTGAGTTTGACATTGTACTGATTGCATCAAGTCTTGGTACACTAAAGTGCCTTCTAAATGAGATCCATATTAATTCAAAAGAGTTCAGGATACCTTTACACATAGGAAAACAACTTAATAATTGAAGAATAATTATTATATCAACTATGATATTCATTGGGATAGAAATCTCATGGATATTCATAGTTTTTGTTTTACATTAATTCACATTATGAATAGATATTCCTCCTCCTGATCTTTCTTTTCTCTTCCCAGACCCCATGTATCTTTGAACCAGGTGCCAGTCCCTTCCCTCCCTGAGCATATGCCCCCTTTCTTGCTTTTCTCCCTCCCCTTTGAGGTCTGTGGACAAATTAGTAATAGGAGACAGCGTTTTACATAGATGCTGGTGAAACAGTTTATTTACACAAAGCACAAACACTATAATTTATCAGTACATATATCTTAGGCAGACACAATGAACTAAATTCAGAATTAACTAATAGAAAGCCAATAGTTAGTATTGCCTTTGGGAAACTATACAATGATTTTTAAAACCTTACTTTCTAGTTTAGAACTAATACTCAGGAAGAAGAGTTGTAAGGAGACTAGGCAATGGGAGTTAATTGACCTGCCCAGCTACAGGGTGTCTGAACATACATTTGAAACCAGTACATTCCATCTTCAGACTTGGTTCTCTATCCAGTGAGTTTCCTAGCTTTTTAATGCCCACATTTTCTCTTTGAAACGAGGGTGTCTCATCTTAGCATCAATATTCCTCTGTATGTGTCATGGAATGAGTCTTTTAAAAACTATGGGTCCAAGTTACTGAAATGGCTTTTGAGAAACACATGTAGCCTACATATTATTGAAGAGAGGTTGAGCACAAAAAAAAAAGCATCACTATATGTTCTAAAAAAATAATGTATTTAGAAAATGAGGTACTAAGTTATTCATGAGGGTCAGTCAATCAGGAAATATTTATTTCTTTTTTGCATTACTGTCACTAATTCCTTGGTGTTCCTGCCCACATTAATAATCAAGTGTAAGAAGAGGGGCACTGTAACCAACAAACCTAGACTTTGACCGTTATTTAAAAAAAGAAAAAGCATTTGACTACGCCTTGTGTCTATCCACTTCCTTTCAGGAATTGGGCGCATTTTTTTTTTAATTTTAGTGGTGACTCTCTGGTGACATGATTGATTACATTGCTCAAATTTCTTATCTGTCACAATTAATTTTCTCTAAAATAAAATATTGCAATCATAAACTGTTCTTTTAACTCTGCTTATTTCAGTCTACATCAGTTCATATTACCCATGATGAAAAAAAATCTCTTTCTTCATTTGTTTACTTATTTCTCAAAAGTCCAAGTGGCAATATAAGGAGTTCCATTAGAATTTATAAATCCCTCCCCCTCCTTTTTATTCCTTTAAAATACCCTTCAGGATAACAAATGTGCTATGTTTACAACTATTCCTTTCCAACAATTTTCCTTATTATTAATCCTCATACAACCTTATCCCCTCTTGTTTTCCTATAAAATTTAAAGAATTCTTATATTTACTTATAGAAGTGTTTTTGTTCAAATTGTTTTAGTCCATTTCAAATGAGTGAAGTTAGCCTGAACCATATTTTCTCCATTACTTTCTGTAACTTTGTATACTCTTCAACCATCCCAGTGATGAGCTAGTACTCCCTCCTGTCTCCTTTTTACATGAGCAAATTCCCCCTTTTGTCCTCTTGTCTTTCTCCTCTTAAAAATAATAGAACCCATCCATCCCTTGGACTGCCCTTTAAAAAGTTAAATAGTTAATTATCATTTGAAGATAAGAAGTTTCTAAAAGACTACTTTTTCCTCTCCTACTTTTCAAAAGTTAGCACTATATCACCATGTAAATTTTATAAATGTTTCAAATAAATTTACATTTCTATATTTCTTCATACTCTTACATTTATACTTCAGTTCCTATTTATGTCCGGGCATATTTATATTTTGTGTTTATCTTCAAAGTTCCTATTTATAATTGGTATTTTAAAATCAGAAATGCCCTAAAACTTTTTACTCCATTTAAGATCCATAATTTACACACACACACACACACACTTTATATCTTTATCCCTTTAGTATAACACCAACACTCCCATGAGATTATTTTCCAGGTAAAACTATCACTGTTCATGAATATTTTGGAATGAAATAATCCAAAATTTTATCTTGCATTCTAGAAGCATCAAGGTCTTGTGAGATACAACTATATACTTCATTGGTGCTTAAAATCAAGCAATAGTCAATCAATAAAGACTTATTACGTTTATTTAAAGAGTCATAATAGAAAAAAAGTACAGAGTATAGCACTGTGCGCAGAGTCAAAGTAGAAAATTGGCTAGCATGACAGAAAAGGGAAAATAACAAATATTGGATAGGACATTAAATAATTTGGACACTAATGTACTATTAGTGGGGTTGTGAATTGATTCGTCTATACTGAGTAATAATTGGGGGCTATGCTCAAAGAGTTATAAAACTCTGTACATCCTTTTACTCAGAAATACCATTACCAAGTCTGTACCCCAAAGAGTTCAAAGAAAAGGGAAAAGTACCTATTTGTTTATATATATACATATATATATATATATATATATATTTATAAAAGTTATTTTCATTGCAGCAAAGAGTTGGAAATTAAAGAGATGCCCATCAGTTGGCAAATGGATATACATGTTGTGGTATATAACTGTAATGGAATACAAAACAAAAACACTTATATGAAATAATGCAAAGTGATGCTCCCCAAACCAAGACAGCATCATCCACCATAACAATAGCATTGTAAGAATGACCAACCCTGAAGTATTTATCTATTATGATCACAACAATAATCCAAGACATTTCCAAAGGACCAAAAATGAAAAATGTTTTTCATCTCCAGAGAAAAGAATAATGAACTCTGAATATAAATTAAATAATATTTTTAATCATTATTTTTGTTGTTTTGCTATTTTGTATTTTCTTTTAACAATGCTAACATGTATGCATGTTCTGCATGATTTCATATTTATAATTAATATCAAATTGCTTGTCTTCCCAAGGAGAATGGAGGGAAAAATTTGGAACTCTGAAAAAAATAATGATTGTTAAAAAGTGTTTATATGTAATTGGGAAACATTTAATGAAATAAATAAAAACACTTAAAATGTGAAGTTTTACTAACAAATTTTAAATTATTTGTATAGGTTAATGACCCTATGGCATCACAGATAATAATTAGTCAATTCTTCCCCAAATTCTATAATATGAATTCTTAAACTTCTGTTTCTTGAGCAGTCTTCTGGTCCATGTTGGTCCATGTTGTTAAGGGTTCCTAATTCTGATCCTTGGTTATGTGGGTAAATTCTCTCTGCCTCTCTCCTTTTCTGTCTTTTTAACCAATACTTCTTGACTTCTTTAGTCATCTCAATCCCTGTCCCCATATCATTGACCTCTGTACTCATCATGCCACTTGTGTCTATATTTTTTTTTGTTATTTGCACCTATGTCCTGTGTGCCTTAATCAAGTTTGATTACCACCCTATTTCCTGTGGTCAGCAGGATTTTTCATGGTCTTTACCCAATTCCTTATCCCAGTTCCTAAAATTTTAAATTAATTGTCAATTCAGCAATTAATTTCCCCTAACATTTAAAAAGGCTTAACTATTATGTACGCATCAGAATACATAATAATATATCATTTATCACATGAAATAATAATTTAATTATTTGGGAACAAGAAAAAATGTCCAGATTAGCATTGTCACTTGTGGTACAGTCAATTATGTTCTTTTTCTTCTTAAATTTACAGTTGGAAAAATGATTAGATGTGACTAAGACTGCACCAACAATACATTTTTCTTATTTGAATTTTTCCACATCCTTAATTGATTACTTAATTAGGTTATTAGTCACTTTATTTGTTTGTTTTTTAAGTAACACTGAAAAAATAAACTTCTTCATAGATGAAGGAAATGAAGTTGATTTGTACTTTCACTATCTGTTTTTTTTTCATCACTAACTGGTAATTAAATATGTTATTTTGTAATAATATTGGTAAATGTCTACTTTTTTATTCTCAGTATTAATACAAAATTCCTCACTCACTTAAATGCACCATAAGGCAGTCATCATCAGTTTCTCAATGCATTTGATAGTTGAGCCATTCAGATCTGTTGCAGGTAAACTGCCCTATTACCCACATTTGGAACATCATGTCTTTTTTCTATACCTTTTCATAGGTTATGCTCATTTCCTGAAAACCAACTCTCTCCTAACTTCTTATTGCCTCTTAATCCTTTCAAGATTCCGCTCAGGAACTATTTCCTACACAAACTTTTTTCTCATACCATCATTTATTAGTATTCATTTTGTCTAGAAATTACATTACATTTACTTATGTGTGCATAGAGATATATAATGTATATGTATATATGACAGTAGAGTATAAATTCCTTGATAGGAGTGACTTCTCTATTCTTTCTGGTTTTATATCAGATTTCCTAATACAATACTTAACAAGTAGAAAGTATTTAATGAATATTGACTTAGTTGAATTGAATGAAATGTTTATTGATACAAATAGAATGAGTCAGGACTAACTCTAGTGAGTCAGCTCTTTAATTATAACATCATTTGTATAGTACTAAAAAAATAAAACAAAACAGAATACATATTCAATTACCCTGGAAAACAAATGTACTTTATTTACCTGGAAAGTCTATACTTGTAGAATTTAGACAAGGAAACTGATGGACTCAATATCTTGAGATGAGGATCATAAGAACTGGAACTATGATTTTACTAGAAGAATTCTGAGAGATAGGTATAGAACAGCTATTTTGACTAATTTCTGACTAAAAATATATGAAATTAAAGAATTAGAATACTTTGTCTTATTTGTGTGTGTGTGTGCACATGTACATGTACCTTTGTATATGTACAAAGCATGGCAAATGAGACAAGCAATGAACCTAGATACATGGAACCTAGACTTGGATTATGGCTGTTCTTCTTAGTTATATGGCCTTGGGAAAATCCTTTCCATCCTTTCCAAATTTCCATTCTCTTAACTTTAAAGATAATTATACTTTTTAACTCACTGGATTATTATGCAAGTGAAATAAAATAATACATCCAAAGTAATATGAAAAACAGTATACAAATGGATACTTTTGTCATTAATTGGCAACTGGTTGTTCAGTGGATAAAATAACAAGAGTGGAGACAGGAAAATAAAACAACTCAGTTCAGATCTTGATTCAGACAGTTGTGAGACCCTGGGCAAGTAATTTAACCTCGATTTGCCTTGGTTTTCTTGACTGCAACTTGGGGATAATAACAAAACCTACCAAAAATAGTCAATGGGGGGGATCAAATGAAATATTTGTTAGAGAAGATTAGCACAATGCCCAAACCCCAGAAGTGCTCTCTAATTGTGAATTCTATCCCATTTCCCTTACTGGAATGATTAGATGTTTATACCTTTATAATATAGCATTACATATGTAAGTCTTTTCTTCTATATTAGCTCATTTCATCCTTACAGGTAGTATGTAAGATATTTAAGACTACTATCCCCAATATGAGCAAGAGAATTGGAAGCAGTTAAGCAGTTATTCAAAGTTACATAACAAGTGGTAGAGTAAGGACTAGAAGCCAATTATGAATTCCAGTTCACTTGTTGCTCTTTTTCCATTACTTCATTTCTTACATCACCTCACTCTAACAGCAGAACTCATTACTATTTAATTAGGAATAATATTTTATCAAAGAAACAAATAATTCAGAATTGGAAGGAAATGGAGATAATTAGTCCAATCTCCTCATTTTTAAAGAGAGAACCTGAGACCTGAAAAGCTTAAATGACTTATCTGATGTCACCCAGGTAGTAAGAATCAGTTTTGGCCTTCATACCCAGGCCCTGTGACTACAAATTCAAATTCAGTTCTCTTTATTCTGAAAAATGCTACCAAATTTTAATTGCTTTTATAATTTTACTTTCATTTTATTTTACTCATAATTATTATAACTGTTTTACATTATATAATCATTACAACTTGCTCTTAAAGGAAAGAATTTAATATTTTAAAAATACTCATAAGTAATATATAACAGTTTTACATTAATAGTTTATAATAGCAATAACTAGTATTTATATTTCTATATTTATTTTCATATGGTTCATATTACAAATTAATTTATTAGGTTTATTTATATTTTATTTCTAAAAGTGCTTTACATGCATTTTCTCATTTAAATTATTACCCTCATTTCATGGATAAGAAAATTGAAGACCAGAGATGTTATATGACTTTTTGGTGGTCAGGTCCTATAGTGTCATGAGAAGGATCTGATCCAAAGTCCTTTTCTCTTTCACTCCAAGTAGAGCACACCATGTTGCCAATATTTAAAACAATCTGATAAGTTCATTTAGACAGTTCCCTCTTAACTTAATGCAAAATTAATTGTATTTAATGAGAATTATCCACAAATGTGGGGAAAGGAAAGAAGGCACCAGGCTTGAGCAAAGAAGTAAGAGCAAGAGAGAGAATATAGGGGTGTGGTATGGTTGGACAAGTAGGGACCTGGCAGAAAAAAGAGAAAGAACATTAGGTGGGAGATGGGGTAGGCAGACAGGTAGGACCTACACAGGTGCCCAAACAGGAGAAGGTCGATGGGGCAGAGGCCCTGTGCTTGAACCATGGAAAATAGACAAAGCTTGGACTGGGTCATGGAGCAAAGGTCTCCTCTCTGGACACTAGAAATCTCAAGCCAAATCTATCCAGAAGAGGTGGTAGGGGTAGCTTTCCATGAATTCATTTTTCTGTTTTCACTTAGAGGCTTTTTTATGGTCTCTTAAAATGTTATTCCTATTTATTAATGTTTATTATTAGGTGAGAGGGTGGAATATTTTATAGTGCAGAGCCCAGGGGCAGAACTGAAAAGAACACAGTACTCTAAAATAAAGTTAGTATGTGTGTTTTTTTTTAATGTGGATTTCTTTTAGAATTCTTTAAATAAAGTTGTATTTAATTAGCAGAAGGAGAGAATTGCCTGTAAGATCACAACAAAACCTGGACAGACATAAATTGAAGTGATTCAAAATAAAGTGAGCAGAACTGGAGCATTATACATAGTAAAAGCAACAATGTATAATGATCAATGGAGAATGAACTTGTCAACATGGAATTTAGGAATCCCAAACTTGTGGGCTAGTGGGATCTGATGAACCCCAATTTTAGATTTAGCTTGTAGATTGGAGACCCCAAAAGCTTGTCCTGGTTCCCTGTTCCCATGAGAATCTACCCTGAAGAGAAATGATAATCCTGATTGGGTGAGATAAGCATATGCTAAGGACATTCTTTGTTTTAGGTAGGGTCCCCTATTGTATTAGAACCTTTCTCAGGAAGGTCAGACCTGGGCATGAACCATCCTTTAGTAACTTTGTAAGCAGCCCCCTTCTCTTGCACCCTAGCTTCTAGCTTTATTGTATCTTGTCAGTGTAGTTTGAACACTTCCATTTTCCTTGTAGCCATAGTGATGTCAGTCATCTTTCCCTGTCCCTGGATTTCCCAAAGGGTATATAGGTTCCCCAAGTTCTTTTGTTCCCCGGAGTCCATCCTGAGTCGGTAGCACTCCCAGGGGCTAGTGACCAGGGCGTCTTGACTCTGTCCAGTCTTGGGAAGCAGCTCTGTTGCCGTATTTAGTAGCAATCATGGGAAGTGTTATGGGTGTGGAAGGATACCCTTTGGGGTTCGGGAAGGATGCCTTTTGCAAGCATGCAATGACTCCAAAACTTAGCTTAAAAACAAAAAGAGATTTATTAATTTAGAGAGTAATGTAGCCAGGAGGATAGCAAGGTAGAACAGCAAGATGGGGAGCAGTTCCCTGGGAGGACAGCATGAAAGGAAAGGCTATTCTCCCAAGAGGACAGCATGGATGGAGAGGCTGTCCCCCAGACAACATCAGTTCTGGGGATTTTATACATTCTTCACAACAGTTAGTCACTCAGGCATGAGGTGGGGTGATCGTACTGGGGTCTGCCTGGGGACATAAAGATTCCTTAGTTTTAGGGGACAAACAGATGTCCAATGGGATCGAGGTGTGGTCTGAAGGTGCATCTTTCTGACCATCTAGAGGAAGATCAAAGGAAGATAGTCATCTCAGGACTCTAGGTGGGGTCATTGGGTGTTTTTAGTTTCAGAGTCAGGAAAACAACAAGAGTTCCCTTGATAATAGTTGGCCTGGGTTTCTGGGGGCACAGTGCCCATGTCATCTCCCCCCTCTTCTAATATGTAAGGGAAAACGGGATGGCGATCTGTCTTCTGTAACTTCTTCAGAGCTGAGAATGGGCGTAGATCTCCCTGCCTAACATTAGGAGAGAGAGAGAGGTAGACTGTAGGCCACATCCAGAGCATCAGGCTGGGATGGTTGCCGGGGGTTATGGTAGAATCTGGCATCTGGATGACTCCCATGAGTGCTTTTACCCTAGAAGCAACTAGAGAGATGACAAGGTTACAGATACAAGATCCATATATCAAGATGCCCCCAATTATCAGGATGATAGGGATAAATGGGGCAAGGAGGGCATATAGCCAGGATTTCCAGGAGGATGAGCCAGGAAACAGCTTTCTCTGTGGACACCTCATGTAACTCTTGGGCTTGTATTTCCACTTTGTGGGAATTATTGATATACCAAAAAGGACAGAGAATATAAGGAAAGAGATCATCATGGCTAGAGCAAGAGAGATTTAAGATAACAAGGAGGAGGGGATGGAGCTACTTATTCCAAAGTGTCCTTAGGTTGGGTCATTCTTCGGAAGAGGAATTTGAGATCTTCCAGTGGCTCACAGGAATAAGTGGCTTCCGTACCCCCTTCACCACCTGTTTCTAGAGGGATAAAGGGTTTGATAGGAGAGATATGAGTCCATGTATTCTGCCCCTCTAATTTTACCGCTGTAGGAGTGGACAAAATAACCCTATGGGGGCCCTCCCATCGGGGTGTTAGGTGGTTTGATCCACTCCGTGTCTTCAGATATACCAAGTCTCCTGTCTGGGCTGGGTGGAGAGATTCCTTTGTATCCTCTGTGGAGGGTTTGGGGAGGATCTGATTAGCATATTCTCTCAGAACCTGGTGGGTTGGGCCAAGTTGTCTAGAGAACCGAATAAGGCTGTGTATTTCTGTATCTAAAAAAACATCAGAGGCTAGAAAGGGTCTCCCATAGAGCAGTTCAAATGGACTCAGCCCTAACTTTGCCTGGGGAGCAATTCTGATTCTGGTTAGGGCAATGGGGAGAGCTTGGACCCAATCCATTTTAGCCTCCTCACAGAGTTTGGTGAGGGCACTTTTTAGGGTCTGATTCATACGTTCTGTTTTCCCTGAAGATTGGGGATGCCAGGCTGAGTGTAAATGGTAGGTGATTCCCAACGCCTTAGAGACCATCTGAGTGATCTGTGAAATAAAGGCTGGGCCATTATCACTCTGAAGGGTTTTTGGAAGGCCAAACCTAGGAATCATTTCATTGAGTAAGGCCTTTGTGACATCTTGTGCTTTCTCTGATCTAGAGGGAAATGCCTCAGGCCAGCCTGTGAAGGTGTCTACAAAGACTAAAAGGATCTTGTACCTCTTACAAGGTGGCAAATGGGTGACATCTACCTGCCAATCTTCACCAGGGGATTCCCCTCTTCTCTGGACGGGCTTAAGGAGGGGAGGTGGCCTAAGAGCTCCAGTGCTGTTGGTTTGGGCACAGAGGGCACAAGATCTGCAAACTTCCCGGATGGTTTTGGAAATGCCTTTGCCTGTGAAAAGTGCCTTTATCAGAGTGGTTAGTGCTTCTCTGCCCAGGTGTGTGGAGTTATGCAATCCCATACCCAGCTTCCACATTAGGTTACTAGGGAGGAGCAGAGGTCCGGAGGGAGACCTCCACCACCCACTATGTTCAAGGGTGAATCCCTGAAGTTCTGCCTGTGCAATTTCCTCCTCAGTGTACGAGGGAGAAATGCCCTTTGGTATCGTGGGGTGTCGTGGGGTCAGGGTCAGAGCAGTCAGAGAAGTGGCTCTTGCAGCCTCTTTGGCCGCTAGGTCTGCCCTATGATTCCCTCAGGCTATGTTGGAGTCTAGACCCTGATGGAAAGAAAGAGGTTTATTAACTACCAAAAACTGCAGTGAATGACAGCTATTTGGCTGGGTAAAGTGACTGCCTCATGTAAACTCAGGATTTCTTTCCCGTGTTTCAAGGGAGAGTTTTTGGTAGTTAATAAACCTCTTTCTTTCCAGATAGCCCCATGAGCATGTAAAACATTAAAGGCATATTTTGAATCCATGAAAATATTTGGCTTTTTCCCTTCAGCAAGCTGCAATGCTCTTGTGAGGGCGATCAGCTCTGCTTTCTGTGCTGAAGTCCCTGGGGGGAGTACCTTTGCCTCAATGGTGGCTGTCTGAGAGACTATGGAGTACCCCAAAGGGGTACCTTTCCTTACCCATACTCCATAAAGGAGGACCCGTCTGTATACCAGCTGACTTCTACCTCAGGTAGAGGAGAATCTTTAAGATCTGGTCTGCTAGAGAAAGTGCGGTTAATCAATTCCTCACAGTCATGGGAGGAGGGGTCTCCAGGAAGAGGGAGGAGGGTAGCTGGATTCAGTGTCCTGCATACCTTCAGGGGTAAGGCCCGGTGTGTCCAATAAAAGAGCCCAGTACTTAGTGAGGGGCTCCCAGAGAGCCATCTGTGACCTCTAGGACACGATGGGGGGTCAGGATTCCTGGGGGTTGACCCAGAATTAGTTTAAATGCCTCTTCTGCCATGAGAACCATGGCAGAAACTGCTCTCAAGCATGGTGGCCATTCCCTGCTAACTGAGTCGAGTTGTTTGGAGAAGTAAGCAATGGGGCGGAGGTCAGATCCTAGGTATTGTGCTAGAACGCCTAGGGCAAACTGCTTTCTCTCATGGGTAAACAAGAAAAACTGCTTTTCAAGGCCTGGAATCCCTAGGGCAGGGGCAGAAGAAAGCCCGGTTTTTAAGAGTGAAAAAGCTTGTTCCTGGTCTCCCCCCAATCTAGGGGTTCCAAACCAGGCCCCTGAGTGGCTTCATTGAGAGGTTTTGCAATGATCCCAAAATTAGGTATCCAGATACAGCAGAATCCTGCCATACCCAGAAAAGTTCGGAGCTGTCTTTTGGTGGAGGGGACTGGAATGGACAGGATGGCCTGTTTCCTGTCTGTGGTCAGGGAGCGGGAATTTGGGGTTAGGGTGTGCCCCAAATACGTTACAGCCTGGGAGACAAGTTGGGCTTTAGAAACAGAAACCTTGTAACCCGTTCTAGAAAAGTTAGAGTAGAAATGGTATCTGTGATACAGGCAGCCTCAGATGGACTAGATATCAAAATGTCATCGACATACTGCAAGATTGAGCTGCTTGTGAGTCTCAGGGCTCTAAGATCTTTGTTGAGGGCAGCCCCAAAATAGTGGGGACTGTCTCTTAGGCCCTGTGGCAGGACACACCAGGTGACCTGACGAGGTCGGGGGTCTGAGGGAGAAACCCACTCAAAGGCAAAGAGGAATCTGCATTTTGGGTGCAAGGGTATGCAGAAGAAGGTGTCTTTTAAGTCAATGACAGAGAACCAGTGAGAGTTCCCTGGTACCTTAGTTAGGATTGTATACGGGTTTGGGACAATGGGGTGCACAGAGATTATTGCTTCATTAATATGCCTGAGATCTTGAACCATGCGCCAGTTCCCATCTGGCTTCCTTACTGGGAAGATGGGGAATTGCAAGGTGAGGTACCCTCTTCTAAGAGGCCATAGGCCAGAAATTTATCTATGAGAGGTTGTAATCCTTCTCAGGCCTCTGGCGTGCCTCTTGGGTCGCTGGGGTCTCTGGTTGGAGGGGCACTGCCGTTTCCAGTGTCCCTGTTGGCCATAGGCTGGACACAGAGTTGTGGGCGGTCTTCCCTTCTAAGGACAGTCCTTCGACCAGTGTCCATCCCATCCTCAGGGGTAGCAAGAGCCCCATGGCCTCTGCCCATAGGTCAGAGAGGTGAGAGCTGCCTGGAGAAGTTTCTCCCGTCTCTGTCCTTCTGTCCTTCTGTCTCAACAAGATCTCTGTTATGAAAAACCTTAAAAGCAGCATCCATTAATTGGTTAATTGGAGTCTGAGGTCCCAGATCCAGCTTTTGCAGCTTTCGCCTGATGTCTGGAGCAGACTGCCTTATAAAGTGGAGCCTTAAGATAAGCGCCCCCTCATCAGTGTCTGGGTGGAAGTTGGTATATTGCTTCATGGTTTCCACTAATCTGGACAGGAAGAGGGCTGGATTCTCCTCCTTTCCCTCAGTGATTTCTTTGAGCTTATTGTAATTCACTCTTTTTCTAATCCCCCTTTGCATGGCCTCAAGGAGACAGTCTATCATATGGTCTCTCCTAATTCTGTCCCTTTCATTCATATAGTCCCATCCAGGATCTTGCCCTGGGACTGTGGTGGCACCGGGAACTCCTGCCCATGTGCCAGCTAGGGCCTTCTCATCACCTGTTTCTACAGCCAAATCCCAGATCTGGTTTTTCTCATCTGGGGTGCAGCAGGTGGAGATAATAATATGCAAATCTGCCCAGGACAGGTCAAACTGCGGGGTCAGGGATATAAAACCCTCAATGAATTTGGTCTGGTTCTCTGAGTAGCGACACAATTTCTCCTTCATCTGGGCTAGATCAGTCATAGAAAAGGGAACATGTACCTGAGTCAGCCCATCTGGCGAGGGGGCCTCTCTCATAGGGAGGAGGTGGGCCCTGTCGCCATAGCTCAGTCCGCTTGGAGTGTGGAGTGGGCTTGGTTGAGGAATGGGCGAGGTAACATTATCCTTAGGCAGTGGCGCTTACAAAAGGATATTAAGGTTGGGAGCCAAGGGTTGGGGAGAGGAACCAGGAGGATCTGGAGGGGATTCTGTAGTAGAGGTTAGTTTTGGGGGAGGGGAAGGTCTTGACTGCTCTGCAGTCAGTGTAGGAGATGTGATCTCCCTACCCCTCACAGAAGCTAAATTGCTTGGGAGAGCCAAGTCATCCAGAACATCCTGTTGGGGACTTTCCCCAGAAGGGGTCAGTAAGGAGGTGGCAAGGCACCTGCGACATAATCATCTTAGCTCAGGACTCTGGCTGAGTTTAATGAAAGCAGAAAGGTGGAGAATGGCTGTCCATTTCCCTTCCCTTCTGCAGAACAAATCCAATTGTCTGATGGTCTTATAATTTAGGGTACCATGAATGGGCCATGTTTCTTGATTACCAAGGATGTAACGTGGCCAGACAACATTACAAAAAGAAATTAATTGCTTTTTCTTTAAGCTGTTTAGTGCCAATTTTTTTCCAATTTTTAAAGCATATACCCCAAAGGGGAATCTCAGGGATCTCTCTGTCTCTGTCCCATTTGGATGCAAAAGTGGCCAATTTCACACTGAGGGTCAACAACTATGCGTCCACAGAGGTTGCCCGACCAAAGCACTCAGTTTAGCACTGAGGCCAACACTGAGGCGGCAAAAAGACTTTCCCACACAACTAAAATGTCTCCTAGTATACGGGGAAGCCGACAGACAGACAGACCCCAAACTCCAGCAGCCAGACTGAACTGGGGCCGATGGGAGAGAGAGCACAAAGTCAAAGAAAAGGCTCCTTTCCTACCTGAGAAGCCATGTCCTCATGGATGATCTGGGGTACAGGCATAGCTTTCAGGAGAGCCAAGAACCACGTTGGGCATCAAAATGTTATGGGTGTGGAAAGAATACCTTTTGGGGGTTCGGAAAGGATGCCTTTTGCCAGCATGTAATGACTCCAAAACTTAGCTTAAAAACAAAAAGAGATTTATTAATTTAGAGAATAATGTTGAGACTGGCCAGGAGGATAGCAAGGTAGAACAGCAAGATGGGGAGCAGTGCCCTGGGAGGACAGCATGAAAGGAAAGGCTGTTCCTCCATGGGGACAGCATGGATGGAGAGGCTGTCCCCCAGACAACATCAGTTCTGGGGATTTTATACATTCTTCACAACAGTTAGTCACTCAGGCATGAGGTGGGGTGATCGTACTGGGGTTTGCCTGGGGACATAAAGATTCCTTAGTTTTAGGGGACAAACAGATGTCCGATGGGATCGAGGTGTGGTCTGAAGGTGCATCTTTCTGACCATCTAAGGAAGATCAAAGGAAGATAGTCATCTCGGGACTCTAGGTGGGGTCATTGGGTGTTTTTAGTTTCAGAGTCAGGAAAACAAGGGAGTTCCCTTGACAATAGTTCACCTGGGTTTCTGGGGTACAGTGCCCATGTCATATATAAACTGATTTTTGAATTTTTAAGGTAAATTTCCAGAGTGCAACCATTACAATAGAATAGTTGTTGTTTAAAAGACCAGTGAATACTGTTAACTAATTTTACTTTTTGAGTGGAGAGAACTAATGGTTTTGTGATCATTATTTCTGATGATCTTTGGCATATGACCGCTAATAAAGGAATTTCTCACCTGGGAAACTCAAATTTCTAGGAATGTCCTGTATTTTACCACCCCAGTTCTGGAATGTGGGTGAAGTGATTAAAACCTATTAAAGTTTTACCTCAAGACGTTCTTAGGAGCCAAAAGCCTGGACAAGATTTTTCTGCAGCCTAGAATCTGAAGGATTCCTGAAGAAGACATCTCTAACAAGAAACCCGAAGGAGCCCCAAGATATTGGATCCCGATAAGTATTGTTTCTCATCATTTTCATTGACTTTAGGAATATTTCTGTAGCAGACATAAAGCTGGCCATTTTATTTCCCTTGAAAATTCTATTTACCCCGAGCAGTCCCTTTAAGTAGAGAACCTAGAAAGGGCAGAGCTATTCCCTAAGCTTAGTTGAAGTAGGAAAAGTTTAAAATGGGGGCATTTTTACCTGACTAAGGTTTGAATGTAATATCTGTTAATTTGAGAAGTTTCAGCAAAGATTCCAGAGTGCTAGTTTGTCTCAAAGAAGTATCAGAAGTTAGGAAGAAATGATGGAGTCTAGAAATGATTGTTAGTAATACAAGATACATGTTTTAAATCTGGAGCATGGTTAGAGAATTGCCATCTAATAGTGAATTGTATGGGAAGATAATTGGGAAAAAGAAAAGCTATGGAGGAAATTGGTTATTGATACAGTCACAAGGGTGAATGGAAAGGCAGAGTTAATGCCAAGTTCTACAGGTGACTGCTGATCATTGCCAATTCGCCTTCATTTTAAGTTACTTCCCACTTTTCTTCTGTTAATAGCCAATTTTCTATATGGTGAAAGGAGCCTCAGGAAAGCAAGGCAGACTGGAAAATGTGGAGGCAGATAGAAATTTTTAGCCATTATGAATAAGTAAGCAAATTCAAAGAGGTCCCTTTTTCTTGAAAGGAGAGTTTAGGTCATAAGGAAAACCTGGCAAAATATCAGTGCCAAAAGCGGGGAGGCCTTGCACATAAATAGTAGATTCTAAGCAGCATTTTTAATAAACAAGGTTCTGATAGAACACTGAATTGGTCCCCAGCACCAGTAAAGTTTATACATTTTGAAGCCTCAAGGCAGGAAACAAAGGAGATAAGAAGAGAACCTTTGTGACTAGGAAAGCTAATCCATTCACCTATAGATTTAGGCAGAAATTCAATGGTAAATGAGTCCTTATTGCCAATGAATAAATTCTCAGAAAAAATGAAATTATGCCCAAAACTGTCAGAAGAATTATTTTAACAAATTTTTATCTACAGACTTTACATTAGCTAACTCAGTTGCAACATTTTTTTCATACTAGGTAATAGAAGTAAAAAGCCTACTCTATTTAAGCATGGTTATGGTTGTTAAATTAGTTAAAGGTGAATGAAAACCTTTTAAAATCCCTAGCATCTCAGCCTACCCAAAGGGGGGTATGTGAGGTGTGTATGAGGTTTTAAAATTAAGGAAAATTTAGAAGCATTTGTAATCGTGAGAATTTTTGCCCCCTTCTCTTACACCCTAGCTTCTAGCTTTATTGTATCTTGTCAGTGTAGTTTGAACACTCCCATTTTCCTTGTAGCCATAATGATGTCAATCCTCTTTCCCTGCCCCTGGATTTCCCAAAGGGTATATAGGTTCTCCAAGTTCTTTTGTTCCCGGGAGTCCATCCTGAGTCTGTGGCACTCCCAGGGGCTAGTGACCAGGGCATAAGAGTATACATACAAAAACGAAAGTATTCAACCCCACACAGTTTAAATCACCACATCCCAAAATTCACTCTGGATCTTCTAGTGCAGTGTGTTTGTGCAAGCACCTTCATGGTGCCTTCTCAAAACAGTTCAGTTTCTGGATTCAGAGAGGTATCATGTTTCTTATCCTAAAATTATTCTCAAAAAGAATTTAAACTTTGCATTTTAGAATAATCATATGATAGCTATATAGCTTGTGTCAACATGGAAATATAGAGATCCCCAGTTTATTTAGTTGGAGTATAGAAACCCCAGGTTTTGACCTTGTCTCAGGAGAGTTTCCCCCTGAGGGAAGGTCCCTCTTCACCAGACAGTGAACTTCCTGGTAGTTTGGGTGGGAACAGCTAATCCCATCCAATATTAAACATCCCTTTTGTCCCAATGGTTTCTTCCCCCTAGGCTAAAGTCCATGACCAAGGTGACCCAGCCCTAGGCTGAGTCTTTCCCTTTTGTGTCCATTGTAGGGCCCCAGCCCCTCACTATTATTCCTGTCCGGAACTCTTCATTTTCCTTTCTTACCATTGTAAAGTCAATCAACTGTCCCTCTAATCCTAAAGCCCCCAGGTCATCTAGAGTGGTATATAGGTTCTCTAAGTTCTTCTGTTCCTCGGAGTCCATCCTGAGTCGGTGGCACTCCCAGGGGCTGGTGACCAGAGCGTCTTGACTCTGGTGCAGTCTTGAAATCAGCTCTGTTGTCGTAGTAGCAGCGCTAACCCCTTTTCCCTTGATTAAAGAGTGATTTTGACTATTTAATAGTTCTGTGTTTTTTCTAGTTGACACTAGTTAGATAGAATATTTATTGTGTTCTCTTTTAGGAAATAAAGCAAGACAGTCTTTGTCTTGAAGGAGTTTAGATTCTAAAAGAGGAAATACAATCTCTAAAGGGGAAATTGAAAGGTAGAAGGGAAAAGGGAAAAAAACAATGATGGTATTGACATGGGCACTGTACCCCCAGAAACCCAGGAGAACTATTATCAGGGAAACTCCATTGCCCTTGCATCCTTGTGACTCTTAAGCTAGAAACACCCAATGACCCCACCCAGGGTCCCGAGATGTTTACCCTCTTTTGTCCTCTAGATTTAAGGTGGACAAAGAAATGTATCTTTATGCCTCCAGGCAGACCCCAGACAACCCCACCCCACCCCACCAAATGCCTGAGGGACTAACACTCACTCTGGTCTTGTCTGCACCAGGACCTAGCATCTAAAGTGTATATAAACCCCCAGAACTGATGTCCTCTGGGGGACAGCCTCTCCATCCATGCTGTCCCCATGGGGGAACAGCCTTTCCTTTCATGCTCTCCTCCCAAGGAACTGCTCCCTACCTTGCTATCCTCTGGGCCACTCTCAACCTTACTTTCTAAATTAATAAATCTCTTTTGTTTTTAAGCTAAGTTTGGAGTCATTGCATGCTTGCAAAAGGCATCCTTCCCAAACCCCAAGGGTATCCTTCCATGCCCATAACAGTATAATGCCAAGGAAGTGGCAAGGGGACATGGATCTGAATAAACTAAGACAAAAAGTTCATGTACCATATCTGTACTTCTCAGAGCATTATCTGAAGTAAGGAGATGTGAATTACAGGCAAATTTAGAGAATGTATACTAAAGAGATAGCTAAGAATTAATATTTTCTAGTATATAAATATATATTTTTGATGTTTTTGATTGCCAACTCACTTCCTGGTTGCCAATCACATTTTTGTGGTCCAGAAAATTAATTCATTGCAATTATTTTTAAAAGCAAGATAAGGATTGCAAAGTATATTCACTCCTATAACCTCTATTCATTATCAACTTTAAAGTTCAAAACCTGAAATTATGTAACAAATTATACACATATTTATAATTTATCTTACATTAATCCTTAAAATAATTTATAGTAAGGCAGATAGATTGAGCCACCAAAAATATTTTATTGAGAAGAGAATACAAATAAAATTGCAGTATCTTTATTAATAATATTATAGAAGTCTTTAACATTCAACTTGTCAGATTCTTGTATTTGATCATATTGTATCAATTCTTTCCTCCATTTAGTAATATCTTTCCCCTTCAAACTGCCTAGGCCAATATTAATTTCTTAAAATATAAGTTAGAAGTTAGTGCTGTTATGGGGGTTCAGATGTGTACCCCTGAGGTTCAGGAAGGATGCCTTTTGCAAGAATGCAAGACTCCAAAGTACACACCTGAACCCCATAACAGTGCCACCAATTGATGTCCAATAGGGCTTTTAAACTTATCCACCTCTGTTTAGAAATCTTTCCCCCAACCTTAGAGGTATTCCTATTGGAAGTCTCAATTCCTTCTGCTTTTAATCCACTATTCAACATAAGATTCATTGATTAATGTTCTTGAAGCAGCTTTTGCCCTCAATCTCAAATTTTATTTCAAATCCCCACTCTTTAGTTCCTACTTTAGTTCCTATTATAGATAACATCCTTGAATCTGTCTCTTTGCTCAATTTATTCTCTATTCACACTGTGGGAGACCCTAAAATAAGAATCCTATTCAACACCAGCTTGCATCCAGAGTAGGAGTGGAGCAACAGTAAGTGCTATTAAGGGTATAATAAGAATGTCTAAACCTAGATGGCATGGGCATTGTACCTCCAGAAACTCAGACAAACTATTATAAGGGAAATTCCTCTGCTCCCTTAGGGGCTCCTGACTCCCAACCCAAAACACTTTACCTTGGAGGTTATCCTCCTTTGATTACCCCCAAATGAAGTGAGATGGACAAAGAGATGCACCTTATTCATTCATCCTCCAAACCATGAGACTCACCCCCATGCCCTCGAGCTAACCTCCCCCCCAAACCCTTGCTCCAGAGTCCCTTCCTCACTGCTGTGGAAGAATATAAAAACCCCAGAATGGAGGCTCTAAGGAGCATCCCCCCAGGTGGTTCCACTCATGCTGTCTTGCTGGCCAAAAATTCAGTGTTACTAATAAATCTCTCTCTGTACTTTTAAACTAAGTTTTGTTAACTTGGAAATAGCACAGAACTATTAAATAGTCAGAAAAACCAAGTCTTTAATCAGGATAGGGATAAGTCCAATTTGACCCTTTACTCAGAGTCGGCACCACAACCTTTTCAGGGTGCAAACCCTGGACTCTGGAGATGTTATCCCTAGGGAGTGCCACAATGCTAGATGACAACTGTGAGGAACAAAAGAATTTGGGGAACCTATATATCATTTGGGAAATCCAGGGGCAGGGAAAGATGACTGACATCACTATAGCTACAAAGAAAATGGGAATGTTCAAACTACACTGACAGGATACAATCAAGCTTGGGAAAGGAATCATAGCTAGAGGCTAGGGTATAAGAGAAGGGGCTGCTTACAATGGATACAAAAGAATGGTTCCTGCTCAGGGGTGGATCTTCTTGGGACTGGTTCTAATACAATAGGGGAGATTACCTAAAACAAAGAGGGTCCTTAGCATAATCTTATCTCACCCAACCAGGATTGTCATTTCCCTGAGGGTCCCCCACTCAGTCTGAAACTTCCAATTTGGGATTCCCTTCAGGGTAGATTCCCATGGGAACAGGGACCAAGTACAAGCTTTGAGGTCTCCAATCTACAAGCTAGTCCTGAAACTTGGGATTCATCAGATCTCACTAGGTAACAAGTTTGGGATTCCTAGATTCCATGTTGACAGTTTCAAAGTCTAGCATTCTTGCAAAAGGTATCCTTCCAGAATCCTAGGGGTACAACTCTACTCCACAACATAGGGATTTTGAGGAGGCTGTAGAGTTCTTATATCCTAATTAAAATTATAATGCATAGTTCTAAAAATGTGCTATTTATAAAAACTGGTTAGATTTTTAAAATCTTTAATTTTTGTTCTAGTTTTGGTTTAGGAGCACCTGGGTGGAACAATGAGTACAATTTGGGGTCTGGAGTCAGGAACACTCATCTTCGGAAGTTCATTTCAAACCTCAGAAATGCTACATTTATCACCTTGGGAAAGTCACTTGAAGTTTTTGCTTCATTTCCTCATTTTTAAAATGTACCAGAGAAGATAATGTCAAGGCATTCCAGCATCTTTGCCAAGAAACCCAAATGGGTAATGAAGAATCAAAAATAACTAAAATGACCGAACAACACAAAAATTATTGACTCAATGAGGTTTTATGTGCTAGTTTAGAAACCTAATGCCCCTTTATGATATTATTTCATTGGAAAATGTATTTTGAATTTTTTTTTAAAATACTGAAGAATGTCTGGAACACCACTTTATTACTGTTGGGGTTTGGATATTTAAAGAGTATTTTTCCCATCATTCCAGTTGTAAGTCTAAACCAATGAACCACCTAAGTCAGACCCAGAGCAGTTGATTAGTTTCATTGGCAGGAGGAGTTTGAAAGAACAGAATTCTGGGAGAAAAGAAACAAACAAAGGGAAAAAAAACAACTTAGCTTGATAGATTTGATAGTCATCTGAATAACAATGATTATTGAATTCATGAGAGCTGATGAGATCAATCAAACAATTAAAAACATTATTAAGTATGTATTATATTTAGAAACTCTGGCACTGGAGATCAAAACATAGAAATAAATTAGCTTTTACACTAAAGGATTTTAGAATCTGTCAGAGGAGACACGATGTGCATAAAAAGTATATACCAAGTAAATGCAAGGTGTTTTCATCAACTGAATGGGTATATATGAGTCATTGGAGGTATCAGGAAAGTCTTAATAAGGAAGTTGAGATTAGCAGGATTTTGGAGAAAACAAGAAATTCTAAGAGGCAAAAGTGAAGAGAAAGCTCTGAGGGACATCCAGTATAAAGGCTATCCCAGTACGAAATAGACAAAGTCAATTTGGTTAGATTGTAGAGTGTGGATAGAGGAGTAAGTATACAGGATTGTAAAAGTAGGATGGGGACAGACTGCAGAAGGTTTTAAAAGCCAAGGAGTTTATTTTTAATTTTAGCAACAAAGGGGGTTAATGGAGTTATCAAATATAGGTGTAACATGGTCAGATTTGCTCTTTAAGAAATTCTCTTTGTCAGCTTTTTGTAGAACTAAGTGGAAAAGGTATATATTTGTCAAAAGGTAAATATATAGAGATGAGTAGAGGGAATGTTTGAATGACTAGGAATTTTTTGTTTTATTCACAGTAGCAATGGGTTAGAATAAATTGCTTCAAGTGATACCTGATGTTATTGCTATGTTATGGCCTCATCCACCCCAAGAGCATGTAGAATCACTGTCCTGTGGGAATGTTTGATTGCATTTTGTTAGGCTAGACCATCAGTCATATCAAATTAGTGTTATTTTTTTAAGGCTTGTATTTGAAAAATTAGGGTATTAAACTTGTTAAAGTGATAAAGGGAAGGTAAGAGAGAGAAAGAAGAATCACTTGCAGAAGAAAATCTAAAAATAATTGCAGTTGGAATGATGGACAAGTGCTTTATCTTACTAGTTTTTTTTATCATATAATCTGTATAAACTGAGGTCACTTAGAAGTAGTACCCCTTTCCTAGAGGCATTGATTTTTATTATGTGTATATCATTTATTTTTAAAGATAGTTCAAAACTGAAACTTAAATTCTCTAATGATCGAACTTTCTTAGAAGATCATTTCATTTATGACCTACTCTTGATGTTGGATTTTAAAAATATAATCAATTTCAATATTCCCTGACTGTAACTTTTTCTAGGTTTAAAAATAACCCCAGGACTACTGACAAACATAAGAAAGACCATATTGTATAAAATCTCTGGTCCATCCAATCCTTTATGTTGCCTCTGACCTTGATGCCAACAGATTTTTAGGGATAAGTTTCTCTTTCTTTGTTTAACCTACTGGTGCTAGAGATATACAATACTGCCCAATATGTTTGTCTTTACTTTTAAGCATTTTATAGATTTTTCAACTAGATAAACCTTCTTGAGTAATATTTTTAATTTGTTTGTGTGATCATTTGGAGCAAAAAGATGCATAAATTTTTAACATCATGTGAATTAGCATTTCCTTTTATTTGTCTGAAATTTATCATTTTCAAGCTGCGGTATTCTTGAAATCTAATATTCAGATATTTTATGACCAGATGTGTATTCTTTGTACCCTGATATCCAAAATTTTATAGATTTTAAAACTTCCATAGCTTCTCATATTTTGCTGTTATAAATTGAAACATCATTTATAATTTTTAGTCTGCATTTTAATGAGCTCATTTCTTAATAATTTGAAATGATCTGGGTAACTACAAACAAGTTCCATAGTATTCTATGTTCTTCCCATCCTATATTTGTGCTCTTAATTTGAATGAGTATTTGACATAGTCGAGGATTTCATAATTTTATATTTAATATAATATTGCTAGATTCAGTCTCCAATGTTAATCAGTGTAACAATTTTTGGATACCAATTCTATCATCCACTATTTTTAGCAGTACTCAGTTTTGAATAATTATAGAACTTGATAGAAATTTTCCCTTTGTCTTTATATAGTTATAAATATGATATGGGCTGCCACATTTGGTAAAAGAGAATGCATCTTTCTGGGAGCTTCACTTAGAAGACATTCTCATAGAAGGATGGCCCCACTCCATAAAATGATGTCATGAGCAGCCATTCTCCTATCTGGGATCAGCTGAGCTAGAACCAGTCTTTGGCTATTCTTTCCCCTCTCATTTGTTTGCTTCTTTTAACATCAACTTTGTTCAGCTTTGAAAGCTCTATAGTGACCATAGTTGATGCTCACACAACAGGAGGTAAGAGTGCCTGAACTGGAACAAGAGTAGTCTTTCTACAAGTAAAAGAGTTGGCATCAGAGAGAGGTCAATGGAAAGATCAAGCTTGTTTATTTGATCAGAAAATGCCAAAGCAGATGAAATGAAACATTGATTATTAATAGTGTTGTAAAAACTATTTTATATTCCAATGTGGCCTGATTATAAGATTATAATTGGTTATAATAATAATAATAACAAATGGTTATAAGATAAACTATGGAATTCCACTTTTAATTGTTCTGTTAGTGGAATTTATGGTTATGTCTTCATCATTACTTTTTGTATTAGCATAAAGATCTGTTCTATACTCAATTCATATTATTGCAATGATTCTCTTTTATTTCTTTTTTTGGAGGTGAAGTCCTAAACTAGAGCTAAATTAGAATATTGGCTGGAAAAGCTATTATAGAGATGATGAAACAGCAAATATGAGGAACATTAGTTGACTTTCACTAATGATTAGTCAGAATTTGATTGAGGTAAACTTGGATAGACTTTAAAATCCTAGTCTTAAAGCAAATAATTGCCTCTATGTGCTATGCTAGATAAGGCATTTACTTAAAAAATATAAAACTAACATAAAAATGATTCACATTAAACAATAAAAGGGTCTTCATTCCGATTGACATTATTGTAAGAATCACAACACTGGTGAGTAAATTCTTTCAATTAGTTATTTATCCAACAGTACTATCATCCAGGCTACTTTCCTTTATCCTGTCCATGTCCAACTACTTTGAAAGATCAAATGACAACCTACAATAACAGAATGCTATGACTATGATATTCCCTTAATTATGGAATAATTGCAAAAAAAAGGATCAGAGTTAGTTTAATCATAAATCATAGCATTTGGAGCTAGGGTGATTGTTAAGATCCTTAAGTCCACTACAGCTGTTCATACTCTTTAATCCATCAATACCATTACTAAATCTATATCCCAAAGAGATAAAAAATCAAAAAAGTCCTATTTGTACAAAAAAATATTAATTGCACCTCTTCTGTAGTAACAAAAATAATTGGAAATAGATGTATTGTCCATCATTTGTGGAATGACTGAATAGGTTGTGGTTTATGATAGTTATGAAAACTGTACTATAAGGAGTGGCAAGCAGGATAATTTCAGAAAAATCTAGAAAGTTTGATTTGAACTGATGCAAAATCAAATAAGAATAATCAGAAGAACTATGTACAACAGTGACAACAATAGTTCTTGAAGAATAACTGTGAATGACCTAATTATTCTCAGCAATACGATGATGCAAGATAATCGCAGAGACTCATGGTTAAAAATGTCATCTGCCCTCCAAGAGAGAACTTCCTGTCCTTATGTACTTCCAGTAGACAGGGGATATTAAGTAGAGGCGTGGAGGGTCCTGTCCTCTCTTTGGCCCTGTTATCAAGCATGGCAGTGCTGAATGGGGATTTTGAAATGGCTAATCAGCCATAGGCATGTGGCCTTTTTTTTTGTATCCTTTTATTCCTTGATTTCTAATGATCATTAATAAATCTCCTAAAATACATTATTTTTATTATTACAATTTAATTTTAATTTTTCCACTGATGGCAACCACAAAGGGATCTTCTTCATATGTGGGGACATTTTGTGTCAATTCCTTTATGTCTTGTGAAGTAAAATACTGAGGAAATTAGGAAGAGGTTTTGTCCCTTACCCAGTGACATGTTGACAACAGTTTGGTATGGACAATCATAGCATTTCTTACCAAAAAGAACAAAGCTTTCAGAAGTTACACAAAATATAAAATTCCCCATTAATACCTATATTTTGGTATTCTGATCAAGCTGATTTATTGACACTGAATACTTGCTCCAGAAAAAAAAAACAACAACAACATGTAATTAATATACAAAAAATTGGACAAACCTGGCTTGATTATCTAGTTTGTAGTTGTTCTTATGTCCCATTTTCTCTATAAGAGTAATATATTGCTCTTCTATTGTATGGGGCTCAGACTCATCATAGACCTAGAACTGAAAGGGAATTAATAGCCTATAATCCAATCCTCTCATTTTACAAAAGATGAAATTGGGACCTAGGAATTTAAATTATTTTCTGAAAGTTACAAAGAGGTTAGTCTTTGAACTCAGGTCCTCTGAAACTAATTATAGCTGTATTATGCTACTTTCCATCATGCCATACTTTATCTCCGCTTATGGTACCATTACTCTAGCATTCTTAGTGTATTTTCATAATATATTCTAAAGGCAGAAAATAATAATAGCAACAATAATAATTACTAATATTTGTAGAATACTTTGTAGTTATTTTTAATTTCACATGCACTTAACTGATTCTCACAACATCCATGTATAGTATATAGGCCAAGTGTCATGTCAATATTTTAACAGATCTGAAATTTCATCAATATGAGGCATTTATTCAGTGGAAAAGATTTCAGTATGATTATGCCTTCTTGCTATGTATCCAAAATGTACCATAAATCTTCAGCAAGAAATCCACATAATATTCTGGAGGCAATTTTTAAAAAAGTCTTTTGAAACTAGATAAGCAAAATGAGTCAATCAAGATGTTCCTACTCAAGAAGTTTCAGAGAGACTTCTGGGGGGTAGTGCCAAGATGGAGGAGTAATACAGAGTAGCTCTGTGCCACCATGAGAATCCTCTCTGCAAAAGATAAAAATATCACCACAAAATGAATATAGGAGTGAAAGAACCAACAAAGAAACAGAGTGAAACAAATTTCAAGAAAAGAAAAACATAAAAGGTAGGCAAACAACATCTGGGACAGTGGGGTGAGAAGAAATAAGAGTCATCAAAAAGTTATATCAAAAAGAGAAGAGTACACCAAGAGCAGACCACACACCCTCACCCCACATCTGCTGTCTGAGGTTTGGAACCTAAGCTCAAGATAACTTCCAGATCCTGAGATCCTGCCTGGGCAAATAGTGATACAAGCCAACCCATATCCCTTGAAATTTCAAACTTGTAGAGAAGTCTGGACTCCCAGTCCGCAGAATTCTAAAATGGGTTTGGGATAAGGACATAGTTCACACTTTGGGGTGGTTGATTGTACTAAGTATTGATCTTTTTGCCTAAAGTGTAGGGTGGAGCTCCAAGACAGGACAATAAAGGGCGTGCCTGACTAGAATTTGATTAGTCCTTACATGATCAAGATCAGAGCAAGATAAAAAGCCTACACCTGAGTCTGAGGCAAGTCTTTAAGATATCAGCATCTCAAGGGTCAACTGAATCAGCAGGGAGAGAGGGCTTTAAGAATTCTTAGCCCTGAGACCATTACATCATCCCTCCCTAAGCCTATCTATGATTAGATGGAAAAAAATGAGCAAATAGCAACAAAAAACCCCACCTAATTCAAAGGAATCTTGATGAAGACAAAGAGCAAAGTACAGACACAGAAGTGGACAGTGAAAGCAAAGGAAACAGACCCAAGGTCCAAAAGAAAAAAAAATGAATTGGACACAGATTATGGAAGAATTTTTTAAAAGACTTCAAAAAACAATTGAGAGAAGCAGAAGGAACATGGGAAAGTGTAGCAGTCCACCCCTAGCTATGGGCAAGAGGAACAGTTGCTATGTACAGATTGCCTTAGAAGAGAGCATGCTCAGGCTTGAGCATGCTCAGTATTGCACGTGGCTGGGAAAGCCTCTGACCCTTGACCCCAGCTTCCCCCAGGTTAGGCAGGAACACAGGTTTCTTTGTGCTCACCTGGTTAAGAGAAACCACACCTATACGTTGTCATTAACCAATGTTGGGTGCCAGATAAAGCTTCCTCAGAAGGGAGAGAGAAGCTTTAAGGTAGGAAGATAGAGAAAGGATAGAAGTTTTAGAAACCACAAGGGGGATGAAGGAGTCGAAGTAGAGATATGAGGTGGCAGGAATGAGTCTTTATTAATTACCAATAAGGCACAGCCAAGCTCTGATCAAAGGACCCTTCCGAAGGCTTTTACCAGTCCAGAGATCCAGATTCAATACCACACAGGTCAGAGAGATGATAAAGAAAGATTAAATATGGAGCCTGGCCCAAGGCCAGGCTCCTGCAAGGACAGCCATCAGTGCGAGTTGGAAGGGAGCAAGAGCAGAAGAGAGCGAGGTGGAGCTGGCTGGGCCCTATTTATATGCGAATATACACAGTATATAGGGATGATTACCATTGGTTAATGACAAGGTATAGGTGTGGTTTCTCTTAACCAGGTGCACAAAGAAACCTGTGTTCCCGCCTAACCTGGGGGAAGCTGGGGTCAAGGGTCAGAGGCTTTCCCAGCCATGTGCAATACTGAGCATGCTCAAGACTCAGCATGCTCTCTTCTAAGGCAATCTGTACATACCAACTGTTCCCCTTGCCCATAGCTAGGGGTGAACTGCTACAGAAAGAGAAATGAAAGTAATGCAATAAGAAAGGGAAGTGATGCAAGAAGAAATTAAAGTAATGCAAAAAGAAATGGACCAATTGAAAAGAGGAGAAACAAAAACTGACAGATGAAAATCAGGACTGGAAAATCAGAATTGATCATCTAGAAACTAGTGATTTCATGATAAACCAAGAAACAATGAAGCAGAACAAATGAATGAAAGAAAAACAGAGGAAAACATGAAATAGCTTACTAGAAAAACAACTTACCTATAAAAAAATCTAGGAGAGATAATTTGAAAATTATCAGTATTTCTGAAAGCCATACTCATATAAAGATCTTGAACATCACACTACAAGAAATTATCAAAGCAAATTGCTCATTTATCCTTGAACAAGAAAATAAAATTAAACTGAAATTGAAAGAATTCACAGATAACCTCCAGAAAGACATCCTTAATTGACAACTTCCAGGAATGTAATAGCTAAATTCAAGAACCACCAAGCCAAGAAAAATACTTCAAGAAGTCCCAAAGAAATTATTCAAATACCATGAAGCTACAATCAGGATCACAAAGAATTCAGCAACTTCTACATTAAAGGATCTGAAATTCAGGAAGGCAAAAGATTTGGGTTTACAACCAAGAGACACCTATCCAGCAAAACTGAGTATATTCTTTCAGGGGGAAAAATGAACATTCAACAATATAGAAGATTATCAAGCATTCCTGTGTCATAAATCGGACCTAAACAAAAAATTTGAATTCCAAACATGAGACATAAGAGAAGTCCAAAAAGGTAAATAAGAAAGAGAAAATCTAAGGGATTCATCAAGTTCAAAAAGTTTATATGTTTACATAGAAAGAAGATATTTGTAATACTCAAAAATTACCCTCAGTAGTAGAGAAAATAGAAGGTAATTACCCAGAAAGAGGGTGAGGAAATAAGCTGATTCAGATGATATGATGTATATGATAAAGCTAGATATGATATCTATGTAACTGTGATGATATGATACAAATGATGTAAAAAATCAAGAAGTGAAAGAGAGGGTTTTTTAGTGAGAGAAAAGGGAAGGGAGAGATAGAATGGAGTAAATTATATAACATAAAGAAATATGAAAAATCTGTACAGAGAGGTGAGGATAAGGGTGGTGACAGGCAATACTTAAGCTTTATTCTCATTGCAATTGGGTCAGAAATAGAAAAATGAATATATTCATTGTAGTATAGACTACTATCATCACCCTACAGAGAAGTAGAAGTGGAATAAGACAAGGGATGGTAGTAGTGATTGAAGGAAGGGGGAATTGGGTGTGTGGCAAAAAGCAAGGTACTAGTGAGGAGGAACAGAGAGAAAGGGACTTGTTAGAGTTAAAATAGTTTGGGAGCAAGGAAAATATATAACAATTATGACCGCTGAAATATGTTTTCTACTGTGTCTTGGTTTTATATAAATATAAGATGGTCACCAGGGAATATATTCCCAATTTATGAATATGCCCAAGCCAACTGGGTTTTATAGAGAAATTTAATTTATAATACACTGATTAATCAATAGAAAAAGAGAGAAAGTAAGAAAGGAATAAGAATGAATAAATCAGTCAGTTGGTTTTATCACTCACCCAAGATCTCTCTAGGTAAGGCTTCTCATGCCAACCTCAGGCTCCACCTTCAAGAGAGCCTCCTTTCAAGAAATGTTTCCAGAGAATTCTCCTCCTGACTCCTCCTGAGTTCTCCTTCCACAGCCTCCTTCAAGACCTCTCCAGGAGCTCTCCCTCCAGGATCTCTCTCCTCTCAGACTCCTTCAGAGCATCCAACTTAGTCCTCCTTCAGAGCAACGTCCTCAGTCCTCAGACCCCGTTATCTTTAAGGAAACAATCTAAGTTCCCTCCCCTCAGTTCTCACATCTACCAATCACTGCTGATGTCTCCCCTGTGCCAATGGTGGCTCTAGCTTAACCCAGGGCCACCCAGAGGTCTCTCCCCTTTGCACATGTCTGTTGAAGGTCATATTCTCAAATAATTAAATCTTGATCTTTGCTGCAGCCCTTCCTAAATCCTGTTACTCTGAGTAGGGTGGAGATTGTAGTTTCCAAGACCTGGTTCTGTCATTCCAAGTATCTCTATTGTATCAATTCTAAAATCAATCATGACTCAAAGAACTTCCTGTTCTATGCTTAAGCATAGGTCAAAGCCCTTTCCATTGTTTAGCAAAAGGTTTCTGTCCTAAAGTAGTCTTAAGTAGGGAGGAGAAGGATCCTCCCATGCCAAGGAGTTTCACATTCCAATGGAGTTATTACTATCAGTAGGAAATTTTTCAAGTATGAAATTTCCCAATGGGGAAATTTTCATCATTCATAAGTCTAAGAAATTTTAAGGTTTACAGACTAGAGTAGGATCCATAGGGGATGATATGATGGATGGCAATACACAGTCAGTAATAGTAATGCTGAATGTGAATGAGATGAACTCACCCATAAAAGGGAAGCAGATAACACAGTGGACTAAAAACCAGAATCCCACTATATGTTGCTTGTAAGAAACACATTTGAGGCAGGATGACACAGAAATTTAAGGTAAAAGGCTGGAGCAGATTTTATTTTGTGCCATCTAAAGTAAAAAACAAAAAGCAGGAGAAGAAATCATCATACCAGACAGAGCTAGAATAGAAACTTATCTCATTAAAAGAAATGAGGAAGGAAATTACATTTTGTTAAAGGGTACTATAAAAATGAAGTAATATCAAGACTAAGCATTTATGCACTAAATGATATATCATCTAGATTTCTAAAGGAAAAATCAAAGGAGCTGAAGGAGGAAATAGATAGTAAGACAATACTAGTGGGGAATCTCAGTCTTCTCCTTTCAATACTAGATAAATTGAACTGAAAAATAAATAAGAAAGAACTAAGGGAAGTGAATGAAATGCTAGAAAAAAATATAATTAATAGACATCTGGAGAAAATTGAACAGAGATAAAAAAGGTATAAACCTTCTCCACAGTACATGGTATATATATATATATATAAAGACTGACCATTTACTAGGATATGGAAATATTGCCAAAAATGCAGAAAAGCAGAAATAATAAATACAGTTTTTTCCAGATCACAATGAGATAAATATAATTATAAAGGATCCATGGAAAGGGAAATTGAAAATTAATTGGAACCTAAATAATATAATTCTTCAAAACTGGTGAGTAAAAACAGAAATCATAGGAACAATTATAGACTCCATTAAAGATAATTAGAAGGAGCAGACAACATATTAAAACCTATGGGATATAGCCAAAGCAGTACTCAAGGGAAAATTTATATCCATGAGTGCCTATAGCCACAAAATTAAAAGGAGATCAATGAATTGGGCTTGCAACTTAAAAAAAAAATTAAAAAAAGAATAAATTAAAAGTCTCCAGATAAAAACAAATTTGGAATTCCTAAAAATTAAAGGAGAAATTAATCAAATTGAAAGTAAAAGAACCATTGAAATAATAAATATGACTAGGAGCTGGTACTTTGGTAAAATAATAAAATAGATAAAATACTGGTTAATCTAATAAAAGAAAGAAATGAATCAAATTAACAATAGTAAAGATGGAAAGGGTGATCTTATCTCTAATGAAGCAGAAATGAAGCAATTTTTAAGAACTATTTTGTCCAAATATATGGCAATAAATATGACAATCTCAGTGAAATGGGTGAATGTTTACAAAAACATAAAATGCCTAGATTAACAAAAGAGGAAATAAAATACTTAAATAATCCCATTTCAGAAAAAGAAATTGAACAAGCCATCAAGGTACTGCCTAGGAAAAAATTGCCAGGGCCAGGTGGATTCACAAGTTAATTCTATCAAACATTTAAAGAATAACTAATCCCAAAATAATCAAAGAAGTTGTCTTACCAAATGCTTTTCATGACACAAATATGGTATTGATTCCAAAGCCAAGCAGACCATAAACAGAGAAAGAAAACTACAGTCTAATCTCCTTACTGAACATAAATTCAAAAATCTTAAATAAAACACTAGCAAAAAGACTACAGCAAACTATAACAAGGATTATTCAGTATGACCAGGTGGGATTTATACCAGAAAAGCAAGGATGGTTAATATTGGGAAAACCATATACATAACTGACCACATCAATAATCAAACCAACAGAAATCACATGATTATCTCAATAGATCCAGATAAAGCCTTTCATGACATACAATAGCAATTCCTGTTGAAAACACTAGAAAGTATAGGAATAGATGGGCCTTTCCTAAAAATCATAAACAGTATAAATCTAAAACTATCAGCAACTATCATCTGCAATGGGGATAAATTAGAAACCATCCAAATAAGATCAGGAGTGAAGCAAGGATGCCCATTTATCACCTTTATTATTTAACATTGTACTAGAAACACTAGCAGTAGCAAATAGAGAAGAAAAAAATTGAAGGAAACAAAGTAAACAAATGAGGAAACTAAACTATCACTCTTTGCAGATGATATGATGATATATTTAAAGAATCCTGGAAAATCAACTAAAAAGCTATTTGAAATAATTAACAACATTAGCAAAGTTGCAAGGTACAAAACAAACCAAAAGAAACCACCAGCATTTCTGTATATTTCCAACAAAACCCAGCAACAAGAGTTAGAAAGAGAAACTACATTTAAAATCACTCTAGACACTATAAAATATTTAGGAATCTATTTGCCAAGACAAATACAGGAATAATATGATCACAACTACAAAATGCTTTTCACACAATTAAAACTAGATCTAAATAATTGGAAAAATATCAATTGCTAATGGGTAGGATGAGCTAATATAATAAGTATGACAACCCTACCCAATTAATCTACTTATTCAGTGCCATATGGACCTATCAAACTACCAAAAGACTTTTTTTTTTCTAGAATTAGAAAAAAATATAGCAAAAGTTCATCTGGAAGAACAAAAGATCAAAAATATCAAGGGAAAATTTTAAAACATGTGAAGGTTGGGGGCCTAGTAGTACCAGGTCTAAAATTGTATTATAAAGTGGTGGTCATCAAAACAATATGGTAATGGCTAAGAGACTGAAGAGTGGTTTAATGGAATAGAATAGGGGTAATGACCTCAGTTAGGCAATGATCAATAAAACCAACTTTTGGAACAAGAACTCACCATTTGAAAAAAACTGCTGGGAAAATTGGAAACAGTATGAAAAATTAGGTTTAGATCAATATCTTACATCCTATACCAAGATAAATTCAAAATGGGTAAATGACTTAAACATAAAGAGTGAAATCATAAATAAATTAGGTGAACATAAAATAGTATACCTGTCTGATCTATGGGAAAGGAAAGAATTTAAGAACAAGCAAGACATAAAAAACATTACAAAATGTAAAAGGAATGACATTAATTATATCAAATTAAGAAGTTTTTGTACAAACAAAATCAATGCAACCAAAATTAGAAAAAAAAAGCAAAAAACTGGGAAAACATTTTTATAACAAAACTCTCTGAAAAAGGTTTAATTTCCCAAATATATGTGACAAAATCAAATTTACAAAAAAAATCAAGCCATTCCTCAAAAAATAAATGGTCAAGGAACATGAATAGAGAGTTGTCACATGAAGAAATCAAAACTATCAATAAGCAAATGGAAAAAGTGTTTTAAATCCCTCCTAAATAGAGAAATGCAAATTAAAACAACCCTTAGGTACTACCTCACACCTAGTGGAATGGTTAATATGGCTGCAAAATAAAGTGATAAATGTTGGAGGGAATGTGGTAAAATTGGAACACTAATATACTGCTGGTGGAGTTATGAATTGGTTCAACCATTTTGTAGGGCAATTTGAAACTATCTGAAAAGGGCTTTAAAAGAATGTTTGCCCTTTAATCCAGTCATACCACTGCTGGGTTAGTACCCCAATGAGATAATAAGAAAATACTAGTACAAAAATATGTATTGCCATGCTCTTTGCTGTGGCTAAAAATTGGAAAATGAGGTGTTATCCAATGAATGAGGAATGGCTGAACAAATTGTGGTATCTAATGGGCATGGAATACTTTTGTGTTGATAGAAATGATGAACTTGAGGATTTCTACATGAAGTAGAAATATCTCCAGGAATTGATGTAGAGTGAAAGGGGCAGAAGGAAGAGAACATTGGACACAGAGACTGATACACTGTGGCACAATTGAATGTAATGGACTTTTCTACTAGCAGCAATGCAATGACCCAGGAAAATTTAGAGGAACTTAAGAGAAAGAACACTATCCACATCCAGTGAAAGAACTGTGAGAACAGAAACACAGAAAAAAAAAACATATTCAATCACTTGCTTCAATGGATATATGATTAGGGTTTTGATGTTAAAAGATCACTCTTTTGAAATATGAAAAACATGGAAATAGGTTTTCAACAATAACACACATAAAACCCACTGGAATTGTTTGTCAGCTCCAGGATTCAGGAGGGAAAAAGGGTAGGGGGAAATTTTGAATTATTTAACCCTGGAAAAATATTCTAAATATTTTTTAAAGTGCCTACTCAATGCCAGGAAGTGTGTTAAGTGATAGTAATACAAAGACAGAAAGGAAATTACTAAGTGACTAGTCAACCTTCATTTTTAGACCTAAAATTTTTTATTTATAATGTATTTCAGGTAATAAATGCATCTATCATGCATCTTTTCATTAAAAGTTAACACATTTTATGGATAAGAAAACCAATACTCAGTGAAGTTAGGGATTTTACCAAAGATAACACAATTTAATAAATGTGATACTTCAGATTAGAAGCTAGTATTTTGATTCTCAAATTGCTAAGCACAGTAATTTTCACATTTTAGATTTCTAAATAAGTGTGAATTACTATATTAGTAGTTATGATTGTGAGTTATAATAATTATGAGTGCTGTTATAATTGTGAGCTATTATAATAATTATGAGTAGTAATATAAAAAATACCAATAACAACAATAAACATACATCGCTTCACAAGGCAAACAGTAAAGACTAACAACACATAGTTGCCATTGGATTGGTGATTATGATGAGAAAAATAGCAGTAGTATGCATAAAAGGACTGAAGAAGAATGACAAAAGAATATCATCAGATAAATTAATTTTAGTGTTCATTAACATGGAAGTAGAATGGCTGAGGGGTATGTGAACTACATGAAGGTATGTCCATTTACATATTTAGCTGAATTACATTGGAGGAATAACTAATAAGAACTTAGTACACTGAGGAACTGGGAAGTTTGGGTATTTGGGAGGTACCATGATGTACACTGAAGTCTCTTAATATGGATTCACAAGTTGGGAAGGGAAAATTGCCCTTACATACTCACTGAAGAAGGAAGAAGAGTGTTTTGTGGGTCAACATATTATAACCATGTGAAAATAATTTGCATGGTAAATTTCAGTAATGTAAATAATCAGCGAGACTATGCTGCTGGGTGATGGCTACAGAGGGAAGGTATTAAAGTAAAATTAGGAATAAGTATTCAAATGCTTCAACATGACAGGTTATTAGAGGCATATGAGTAAAGGAGCAACTAGTACTTTGTACAGTGGTTAGTTATATGTTGTCATCACAAAGAAGCCAGGTTTTAGTGAAGATAAGAAAAAGGAAGTAGTATTAAAATGAAAGGGTTTATAATGAATACAAGTTTATTTATTATGGATTAGGAATCCTGGATATCCAATGGAAGCAATGGGTAGATTCAGAGTAGTATGGGAGAGAGATACCAAAGAGTTTAGTTTGGGACCTGTATTTTTATTTTGAGGGATCAGAATGATTGGAATTAGGAGAGTAATGGAAGGATGAGACCATTGAGGAATGAATTAAGGCAGCATATTAGTTACTTTGACAGGTTGATTGAGGAAGGCACATCATTCGACTTTTAAGGATTCTCTCTGAAGTTCCAACCTAGTAATAGATACTGATGTTATATCAGGTAAGGGTCAGGAGGCCCATCTTACAGTAGATAGAAGCTGGCCATTGAATATATATCAGATCCATAAAAAAGTTTGTGGAGAATTGTAGAAGTCTCTGGATCAAAGAAAGATTAAATGTAAAGCCTAGATTCAGGTGACAAAGGACACCCTGTGAAGGATATGGGGCAAAGACAAAGGTTAGGAAGTGAATTATTTGAATCAGAGAATCACATATTCCCTACTAGAGGATAAGAATACTAATGTCACCAATGGGTTCGAATCAAGAACACATGTGACACCCAGTGGAATCACGCATCAGCTATGGGGGATTGGCGGGAGGAAAAGAAAATTATTTTTGTCTTTAATGAATAATGCTTGGAAATGATCAAATAAAATATTATTTAAAAAAAGAATACTAATGTCACCACACCAATGTTTTAAAACAATGTTTTTAATAGATGTCATCATCTCTAATGCTTATTATTTCCAAGTTACATGAATTAAAATATTTTTAAAGGAAGTAGACTAGCCCAAGGAGATAAAAATCATGCAGCAACAAAAAGGGGAACATACTATCCTTTTGTTTTATCTAAGAGCACTTTCATTGTACCAAAAGGGGATTAGCTTGTATTCCAATATATTTATTAGTCGCTAAATAAACAAACAGAAATAATTATTTTCTTTGCTTGTGCAATAGCCCATAGAACATTAACTATAAAAGAATAATAGTAGGATAGTACCTTTTTTTTCTCAGGTTTGTTTCTTTATGAACCTCATGGGAAAATAGTAGAACAATGACATAGCAATGCATATAAATTATGAAGATGATATCCCTATTTTGTCTTACATTTTTAATTAATTTTGAATCTTGGAAACTTCCTTGGATATTTCTATATATCTTCATATGCTGAATAACTCTTTGCATAGCTCCAGAATTGGAACCATTCTTCACTGAGATATCATATGAAGATGCATTAAGCTGGGGTCAGTTTTTCCACAGCTTAAACTGTCATAATTGAGTAAAAGTAGCATTCTGAACTGGACTTTTCTAGGGTTCTTTAGTGAATTTTCTTTTTTATATCTTTAATATATTTCAATCATTTATTTTATTACTATTAAATATTATTATTAAAAATAAGTTAAAATATGTTTAATGATGTTTTTATCAGGTTTTGTAGGTATGGATCATTTACAGTCATAAATTCTTTGGGAATAGGTGAGATTATTTACTATAACTGGTCTTATCCTTTGATAATACATGTTTGAAATTTCATCCTATTTAATTTTTATTTCTGAATCTACCTGAATGGCTAATGCATTAGATGTTTTTCTCCCCTTATATTCAATGGTTATTAGGCAACATTTATTTTTGGAAAGACATTTCCAGTTCTATCATTCTTCATGTTTTCTTTCATTTAACATTATGTATGGCTACTGTGTTAGTTAAAAAGGAAATCTGAAAGGAAAGGGAAGATAATAAAAGAGCTCATTCAAAGAAAACAAGGACTTAACAATGATCAGAAAAGAAGAAACATTAACCAACTTTAACTTATGAAGAAAAGGAAATATGTATTTTGTTATTTAACAACAAAAGGCTATTGTACTAAGTGTAGACATTAAAAAATGTTGAAAAGAAAGAGTTTTATAGTTACTAGTTTAATCTGCTGGCATTATTAAAATAGAGATTCAGACTAAATGGGAAGATGGTCAAAATGGGAAGATGGTCAAATTCATTTTGCAGAAAAATTAACTCTATAAGGAATAGCAAAATCTGTGTTAGCAGTCAAAAATTCATATGGCTTTCAATTTGACTATAAATGGGTGGTCACATGTCACATTGATATTAGTCTTATTTTTCCAACTTACTCCACTACTTTAAGGATGTATAGGCATTTGCATAGACACACCCTCCAGCTACACAGATTTTAGCCCCTCCATATATTATATAATGTCTTTACAAATTGCTGTGCTAAAAATTTAATAATCTTCTATCCAATATTTTGATGAACCTCTCTGGATTTAACTAGGCCAATCCTTGGATGATTAATATACAGTCCATCAATATGTCTGTTACAGAAGCATTTCTAGAGCAATATAACCTGTCAACATTTTTCTCTGTTGGCAAGCTCTTCAAGAATCCAGGGTGACCTCCAAGGTAAGAAGAGGCACTGTAATAGGACATTAATGGAGGATATTTACAATAACATTCTTAATTTAAATGTAATAATACTTAGTTTATTTGGCATTGTCAGCTAGAAATTTCTATTGAGGTCCCAATGGAACCAGTGAAAAATACTTGATGCTCAAAATGATAACCCTGAGATATAAAATCTTGAAATGAAATCAGCATCACAAAAAACAGAATAATATTCAGAATTTTTGGCATTATATGTGATTTATATTTTTCCATGTTGAATTTTTAAATCTATATTGTGACAAGGAAATCACTTTAAAAGACTGATATATATTAATTTAAGGTCACCAAGGAATTCAGCTATGTAATTCCTAAATGAAAACTCAAGTCAGCAGTCAACCTTTTATGGAGTTTAATTACAAACAGGAGGAAGAAAGGTATTAGAGAGAGAGAGAGAGAGAGAGAGAGAGAGAGAGAGAGAGAGAGAAAGGGGAGAGAAGGGAATAGGGCTTAAATACCCCCTCTGTTTAGGCTGGGCCAAAAGGCCCAAGCCCTTAGATAGCTGAGGCAAAGAAAAGAGATCAGTCCCTATCACTCACATGACCAAAATGGAAAAACAGTCTCAAGGGCCTCCACCTCCAGCCTCCTTCAGAGCAAGTCTTCTCAGAACACAACCTCTCAGAGCAAAACCTCTCCCACCCTCTAGTCCTCAGACCCCGCTATCTTTAAGGAAACCATCCAAGTTCCCTCCCCTCAGTTCTCACATCTACCAATCACTGTCCATGTCTTCCCTGTGCCAATGGTGGCTCTAGCTTAACCCAGGACCACCCAGAGGTCTCTCCCCTTTGCACATGTCTGTTGAAGGTCATATTCTCAAATAATTAAATCTTGATCCTTTGCTGCAGCCCTTCCTAAATCCTGTTACCCTGAGCAGGGTGGAGATTGGAAGTTCCAAGACCTGGTTCTGTCATTCCAAGTATCTCTATTGTATCAATTCTAAAATCAATCATGACTCAAAGAACTTCCTGTTCTATGCTTAAGCATAGGTCAAAGCCCTTTCCATTGTTCAGCAAAAGATTTCTGTCCTAAAGTAATCTTAAGTAGGGAGGAGAAAGATCCTCCCATGCCAAGGGGGTTCACATTCCAATAGACTAATAGACAATAGAAATAGTTTTGTTCCCAGAGAACTTTATTGTATTCAAACAGATCACAATTTCAGAATGGCTTTGTTTAGCTCTGTTCCTGGTTGGGCTGTTACTCTTAGGATAATTTTACACTTTATCTATTTCTCCTCAAGAAAAATCAACAGAAGGTTACCTTGATTAACCTGCATACTCAAATAGGCAACATTGAAAGACACTTGAGTAATCTCAAGAATAAGAGGGAAGATTCCTTACCATCTAAGCCTATCCAGCCCATGCCTCAAGCTGATTACTTCCTATATCATTTTGTTCAGCTTTTAGAAGTCTACCCTCTTCCCCCTTGCTCTACTTCTCCATCTATCTCTCCTGCCCATTCCCCTTTTCCCCACCCAGCCCCCATCCATTCCTCTCCACACTTCCACCCCTGCCAGATCTCCCTTTGCTCAGCCTCTTTGTCTTTTTCTCCTGTCCCAGCCCCTCCCTCCTCTACCCAAACCACCTCCTCCTTTGCTACTTCCCCTGCTCCCATCCCTGTCCTCTCACCTTGCCTCCCCATCCCCAGACCAACCCCTCCCTCTTAGCTCATCTACTCTTCTCCCTCCCCTTACCTACTCCATAGCAACCCACATATCCAGCTAAAAGGCAGGAATCACAAATAATTCAGATAAAGATCTATTCCCCTTAGGATAAGTATCCACTCATAATAAAAGGGGATATTTAATCACCCTCAGGCACCATACACCCTTCCTACCCCAAGATATTGAGAGATTCTAAAAAATATCCCTTCCTTTGAAGATGAGCCTATTGTAGTTATTAAAAAGCTTGAAAGTGTTTATTGAATTTATGATCCTGTATGGGTACACAGAGACAATTTGCCCCAAGCTCTTTGGACAGAAAGAAAGAAAAATAAAATCATTTTCCTTGTTAATCAGGCCCAAAAAATGGAGAGCAATTCATTGGCCCCAGAAAGACCCTATGTGGAATGTTAACAGTGATCAAGACTACTTAAAACTATGCCAGGCTAGAGAGGCATTACTAACAGAAAATAGAGCTTTTTCTGATAGGCCTGGTACATGAATGAAGTCTGAGAGTCTGAAACAAAAATCTGAGGAAAATCCCTTCCAGTTTGTGGATAGACTTATTGAGCTGGGGGGTAGATATTTAGATCTAGGACAGGGAACTGAGTAGGCAGTTTGTAAACAACTGTTATTAAGTAGTCAGAGATTATTTTAAGACCAACTGCCCAAATTGGGCTAATATGAACCATAACAAATTGAGGAGTATAGCAGTTTATGTCTTTAATGGCCATGGAAAGAAAGACAAGGAGAACAATGACTTAGTGGAGGAATTAAGGAAAGAAATAATAATTTTAAAGGAGGAAATTAAAAAAGAAAAAGAAAATCTAGGAGTAGCCATAGCCCTTTGGAAGGAATCCACAAATAAATCATTAATGTGTTACTTCTGTGCAAAAAGGGATCATGTAATGATGATCTGTGAGAAGTAGAATCAGGCAAATAGAAAAAATAACAAGTTTAAAAATAATAACAATTAAAGAAATAATACAAATGATAAAACCAATAACTCACAACAAAATACCCCAAATGGGGCTTGTTCATGCTATACTCAGTGTGAAAATCCCAGAGAACTAGTCAAGGATCTTTATGAAGGTGTTTGGGGGAGGGTAAGGGCTCTGGAATCTGAGAGTGAAGTCTTTGTTTTCCTAGAAACTGATGTTAACACCTGTTATCCCAGTTCATTCAACATCCCCCCCCCCCATGATGAATCTCATGTAACACTAAAAGTTGGAAACATATTATGATTGACTTTTAGACACTGGTGTATCCAAATTGGTATTGATGAGTAAACCTGTTTCTGAATGTGATTCATCTGACTATCTAAATGTAGTGGGGATTTCAGGGCACCCCTAAAGGTCCCAAAGCTTTTCCAAGAATGGTGTCTGTGGGACCCGTATCAATAGAACATTCTTTTGTTCTAATGCCTAGCTAATTCTTAGAGCTATAATAACATGCTCTCCAGATGACTTTATGATACTAGAATTGCCTGATAAATCTTTAAATTTGCTTCCAATACTTCTTTCAGACAGTCAGGAAGTGAAGGAGCATTCCCACCTTTAAAATCACAGCTGATATACCTGAATCTCTTTGGGCCACATCTTCTTCTGATGTTGGCCCACTAAAATCAACTTTTCCTGTTCAAATTAAAACAAAAGGTGGTTCACCTCCTTCCATTCATCAGTATCTTTTATCAAAAGAGGCAATTCAGGGAAATATCCCAGTGAAGGATTCATTAATTAAGCAAGGAGTAATAATTCTATGCAAATCTGAATAGAAAATACCTACCCTACTTGTAAAAAAGCCAAAGCTAGTCCCAGGCAGAAAAATTGTCTATTGATTTGTCCAGGATTTGAGGGCTGTAAATCTTGTCATAAGAGACATCTTGTGGTTCTTAGCCCAGCCATATATTCCTATTCATGAAAATTCAAGGAATATATTTGCCTTCACCTGGAAAGGTTCCCTGTGGACTTGGTCCCAGTTACCATAAGGGTTCATGGAAAGTTCCATTTTGTCCTCACAGATTTAAAGGTAGGATTTAGAAAATATTAGGTTTAAGGAGAGTTGTTTGATACACTTTGTAGATGATTTGCTATTGGTCTCTCCAAATGCCACAGTATGCCAGAAAGATAGCAAACATATCCTTTTAAAGCTACATAAGAGAGACCACAAGATCTTTAAGGTAAAGATTCAGTGGTGTTTCTCCAAAGTGAAATATTTAGAGTTCATTTTAACTGCTTGTTTCCTGCTCCATTTCCCCAAAATTAATTGAGGATATTCAAAAATTGAATGTACCCTCCACTAAGAAACAGTTGAGGACAAATTTAGGAGTAACAGGATTTTGTAGCCAGTGGATCCCTTGCTATGGGTAAATCACCAAGTTCCTTATAGCTTTGACAAAATATTCAGTCCCTGAACTGCTTAAATTAGAGGTGGAACACTTGTCAGCTCCTTCAAAATTAAAGCAGGCTATCCTGTCTGGCCCTACTCTAGGCATTCCAGATTACAAAAAGCCATTTACTTTGTATGTACACAAACAGAGAGAAGTAGTTTCAGATGTTTTAACTCAACCTTTGCGACTTCTTCAGAGGCCAATTGCTTATTATTCAGCCCAGCTTGATCCAGTATCATCAGAAGCATCACCATGTCTTAGAGACATAGTTGCCACAGCTTTGTTAGTAACTAAATCTGTTGATTTAGTATTGGGATGGCCATTAACTATGATATACCCACATGAAGTCAAAGCATTGTTGCTAACACAGAGAACATAAGCATTTTCTGATCAAAGACTCGCTAGATACTAGGTAACCTTGTGAGGTACTGAGAATATCACCTTGAAATGCTGTACAGTTCTTAACCCTGAAACCTTGCTTCCTGATTTACCTATTTCAAGAGAATCATTGCACAGTTGTGAATCTTTATTGTCCATGGCAGAAAAACCTCGAGATAATCTCCTGGACATTCCTTTAGACAACCCAGATTTAGTCTTATTCACTGATGATTCTTCTTTCATGAGTGATGGCACACTGGAGGTGCTGTAGTCATAGAATTTGCCACTGTGTGGTCAGCTTCATTGCCCTCAAATATAAGTGATCAAGGTGCAGAACTAATACATCTAAAACATGCCTGTATGATTGTTAAAGATAAGACAATAATTTATATGGACTCAAGATATGCATTTGGATTATGTCATGCAGTGGGTATGCTATGGTATCAAAGGGGACTTTTACCCTCAGCTGGAAAATGTATCACAAATGCATAAATCATTAAAGAACTGCTTTCTGCTCTCCAGCTCCCTGAAGCCTTAACTGTGGTTCATTTGCTCTGCCCATACAGGTGGAACTGACCCTGTCTCTAGGGGAAAATACCAGGCAGACACTGCAGTGAAACTCACTGCCTCAGAAGGGCCTGGATTAATTTTGATATTGGCAATGAGTAATGACTTAAATTTATCCCTTTCTTATAATGAAGAAGGAGTGAAAAAATGGAAGCAAAAATTTTAAATAAAACAGATAAATGGTGTATGGGTGTCATCTAAAGGAAAACCCCTACTCCCTAGAAGTTTTTATGACCAAATCTGCCTATCCATTCACAAAAATGGTCACTTTGGCTCTAAGGGCATTGTAGACTCTGTTAAAAGAGTATGGATAGCCCCTGGTGTGACTACTATAGCCTCTAATATGTGTGCAGCATGACACACCTGCCAAACATATAATCAGCATGACTTTCTTGGCAAAACTTTTGGTGAGCATCCTCTGGCTTATATAATTTCAGTACCTACAAATTGTTTTTTATCACTATGCTAAAGACTGGACAGCATAAATTTTGTCTAGTCATAGTGGATCAATTGACCAGAAGGTCAGAAGTATTTCCTGCCACTAGGGCCACAGTGGCTTTTGTTGCCAAGGTACTTTTAAATGACATTATTTCTCACTTTGGCCTGCCTGAACATATTGACTTAGACAGGGGACCTCATTTTAACAATTCAGTTTTGTCTCATATATATTCTTGTTTGGGAATTACTCACAAATTCCATATACCATATGGTTCCCAGAGCTCATTCCAAGTAGAGAAAATGAATAGATATATTTTTTCTATGAATTAGTTTATTTAGTCGATTTAGAACATTATTCCATAGTTACAATAATCAAATTATTTCCTTCCCTCCCCTCCACCCACCCTTCCTGCAGCCAACACGCAATTTCATTGGGTATTACTTGTGCCCTTGATCAGAACCCATTTCGATGTTGTTGTTTGCACAAGGATGTTCATTTAGAGTCTACATCACCAACCATATCCCTTTGATCCATGTATTCAAGCACTTGTTTTTCTTCTGTGTTTTTACTCCCACAGTGTTTCCTCTGGATGTGGATTGTGGTTTTTCTTGTAGATTCCTCCAAGTTGTTCAGGGTCATTGCATTGCTACTATTGGAAACATCCATTCATTCGATTGTACCATAGTTTATCAGTCTCTGTGTACAATGTCTTCCTGGTTCTGCTCCTTTCACTCTGCATCAATTCCTGGAGGTTGTTCCAGTCCCCATTGAATTCCTCCACTTTATTATTCCTTTGAACACAATAATATTCCATCACCAACATATACCACAATTTGTTCAGCCATTCTCCAATTGAAGGGCAGCCCCTCATTTGCCAATTTTTTGCCACCACAAAGAGCTCAGCTATGAATATTTTTGTATGTGTCTTTTTCCTTATGATCTCCCTGGGGTACAAACCTAGCAGTGCTATGGCTGGATTAAAGGGTAGATAGTCTTTTAGCACCCTTTGGGCATAGTTCCAAATTGCCCTCCAGAATGGTTGGATCAATTCACAACTCCACCAGCAATGAATTAATATCCCGACTCTGCCACATCCCCTCCAACTTTCCTTTGCTGTCATATTAGCCAATCTGCTAGGTGTGAGGTGATACCTTACAGTTGTTTTGATTTGCATTTCTCTGATTACAAGAAATTTAGGCAACTTTTTCATGTGCTTATTAATAGTTTTTATTTCTTTAACTGAAAATTGCCTGGTCATGTCCATTGTCCATTTATCAATTGGAGAATGGCATGGTTTTTTGTACAACTGGTTTAGCTCTTTATAAATTTGAGTAATAGACCTTTGTCAGAGGTTTTTGTAATAAAGATTGTTTCCCAATTTGTTTCTTCTCTTCTAATATTGGATCCATTAGTTTTGTTTGTACAAAAAATTTTAATTTGATGTAATCAAAATTATTGATTTTACATTTTGTGATTTTTTTTGTAGCTCTTGCTATATTTTAAAGTCTTTTCTTTCCCAAAGATCTGACATGTATACTATTCTGTGTTCGCCTAATTTGCTTATAGTTTCTTTTTTTATATTCAGGTCATTCACCTATTCTGAGTTTCTCTTGGTGTAGGGTGTGAGATGTTCATCCAAACCTAATCTCTCCCATACTGTCTTCCAATTTTCCCAGCAGTTTTTATCAAATAGTGGGTTTGGGTCCCAAAAATTGAGATCTTTGGGATTATCATAGACTGTCTTGCTGAGGTTACTTACCCCAAGTCTATTCCCCTGATCCTCCTTTCTTTCTCTTAGCAAGTAGCAATTTTTTTTTAATAACGACTGCTTTATAGTATAGTTTGAGATCTGGTATTGCAATTCCTCCTTCATTTGCATTTTTTCATGATTTCCCTGGATATCTTTGATTTTTTGTTCTTCCAAATGAACTTTTTATGTTGTTGTTGTTGTTTTTTCTTCTAATTTAGTAAACAAGATTTTTGGTAGTTCAATGGGTATGACAATAAATGAGTAAATTAATTTGGATAGGACTGCCATTTTCATTATGTTAGCTCATCCTACCCATGAGCAATCAATGTTTTTTCAATTGTTTAGATCTAGTTTTAATTGTGTGGAAAATGTTTTTTAGTTGTGTTCGTATAGTTCCTGTGTTTGTCTCGGGAGATAGATTCCTAAGAATTTTATATTGTCTATGATGATTTTGAATGGAATTTCTCTTTCTAATTCTTGCTGCTGAAATGGGTTGGAGATTTATAGAAATGCTGATGACTTATGTGGGTTTATTTTGTATCCTGTAACTTTGCTATTATTGTGGATTGTTTCAACTAGCTTTTGGTTGATTCTCTAGGATTCTTTAAGTAAACCATCATATCATCCACAAAGAGTTTTAATTTTGTCTCCTAATTGCCAATTCTAATGCCTTAAATTTCTTTTTCATCTCTAATTGCTACTGCTAGTATTTCTAGTACAATGTTAAATAATAGAGGTGATAATGGGTATCCTTGTTTCATTCCTGATCTTATTGAGAAGGCTTCTAGTTTATCCCCATTGCAGGTGATGTTTGCTGATGGTTTTAGATATATACTGTTTATTATTTTTTAGGAAAGGCCCTTTTATTCCTATACTTTTTAGTCTTTTCAATATATATGGGTGTTGTATTAAAGGCATTTTCTGCATCTATTGAGATAATCATGTGATTTTTGTCAGTTTGCTTGTTAATATGGTCAGTTATGTGGATGGTTTTCCTAATATTGAATCATCTTTGCATTCCTGGTATGAATCCTACCTGGTCATAGCGAATAACCCTCGTGATCACTTGCTGGAATCTTTTTGTTAGTATCCTATTTAAGATTTTTGCATGTGTATTCATTAAGGACATTGGTCTATAGTTTCTTTTCTCTACTTTTGACCTGTCTGGCTCTGGGATCAGTACCATGTTTGTGTCGTAAAATGAATTTGGTAGAACTCCCTCTTTGCTTATTCTGTCAAATAATTTATATAATATTAGGATTAGTTGTTCTTTGAATGTTTGATAGAATTCATTTGTGAATCCATCTGGACCTGGGGAATTTTTTCTTAGGGAGTTCTGTAATGGCTTGTTCAATTTCTTTTTCTGATATGTGGTTATTTCATCCTCTAGGCAATTTGTATTTTTGTACATATTGATCCATATCACCTAGATTGTCATATTTGTTGCCATATATTTGGGCATAGTAGTTTTTAAAGATTACCTTAATTTCCTCTTCATTAGAGGTGAGGTCTCCCTTTCAATCTTGGACACTGTCCATTTGGTTTTCTTCTTTCCTTTTTTTTAATTAGACTGACCAGCATTTTGTCTATTTTATTTGTTTTTTCAATGTGCCAGCTTCTAGCCTTATTTATTAGTTCAATAGTTCTTCCACTTTCGATTTTATTAATTTCTCCTTTGATTTTTAGGATCTCTAATTTAGTCTTCATCTTAGGATTTTTAATTTGTTCACTTTCTAGTTTTTAATTTGCATTTCCAATTCATTGATCTCTTCCCTTCTTAATTTGTTAATAAATGAACTCAAGTATATAAATTTCCCCCTGAGTACTGCTTTGGCTGCATCCCATAGGTTTTTAAAGGATGTCTCATCATTGTCATTTTCTTCAATGAATTTATTAATTGTTTCTATGATTTGTTCTTTAACCAGTTTTGGAGAATCTATTGTTTAATTTCCAATTAATTTTTTATTTACCTCTGTATGTACCCCTACTAATTATTATTTTCATTGCATTGTGATCTGAAAAAGTTGCATTTATTATTTCTGCTCTTTTGCACTTGTTTGCCATGTTTTTATGCCCTAATACATGGTCAATTTTTGTGAATGTACCATGTGCTACTGAAAAGAAAGTGCATTCCTTTTTGTCCCTATTTAATTTTCTCCACATATCTACTAACTCTAATTTTTCTAAGATTTCATTCACTTCTCTTACCCATTCTTATTTATTTTTTGGTTTGATTTATCTAGTTCTGATAAAGGAAGGTTCAGGTCTCCCACTAGAATAGTTTTTCTGTCTCTTTCATCCCTGAGCTCCACTAGTTTCTCCTTTAGAAATTTGGATGCTATAATATTTGGTGCATATATGTTGAGTACCGATATTTCCTCATTGACTATACTGCCTTTTATCAGAATGTAATTACCTTCCCTATCCCTTTTAACTAGATTTATTTTTATTTTGTCCTTGTCAGATAACATAATTGTGATTCTTGCCTTCTTTTTATCAGTTGATGCCTAATAGATTTGGCTTCATCCTCTTACTTTCACCCTATGCATATCCACCTTACTCATGTGTGTTTCTTTTAGACAGAGTATGGTAGGGTTTGGGATTCTAATCCACTCTGCTATTTACTTGCATTTTATGGGTGAGTTCATTCCATTGAAATTCAGGGTCATGATTACTAGCTGTGTATTTCCCAGAATTTTGATTTCTACTCCTGGTCCTTCCTTTTCTTCTTTCACTATTTCCTTCTACAACAATGTTTGTTTTTAATCATTCCCACCTAGTTCACACTGTTACTTTATTTCTCTTTCTATCACTTCCCTTCTTATTCCTCCCCCTTTTTCCTGTAGTCTTTTTAAAACTACCCCCACCCTCTCCCTCCCTTGTACTGCTTCTCTCCCCATCAGTCCATTTGTTTCCCTTCTACTCCCCTATAGGACACAAATCTATTCTCTGCCCCAATGGATTGGATTGTTCTTCCCTCTTTTGGTCAATTTCAGTGCATGTAAGAGTTGAGTATTTCCTATCTACAACCTCCCACCATGAGCTTCTTTGTGAAATATAAATTTAGCCCCATTTGTTTCTTTTCCCATTTCTTTTAGTATTAATCCCCCTTTTTAGCTCTAGTTGTATATATAATATATGTACATATAATATATATACACATGTATATGTATTTTTGCATGAATATATCTATATACCTATTTATGTCTTGTCCTATCATCCTATACAGTTTGTCACTGTTCTCCCTAAGTGTAATTCTTCTAGCTTCCCAGGTGATAACAACAGTTTTTAAGAGTTACCAATGACCTCTTTTCTTATGGGTATACATAACATTTTAACTTATTGAGTCTCTTAAAAAAAAGGGGTTTTTTTTGTTTGTTTTTCATTTTTCCCTCTTTTTTAATTACCTTTTGATGATTCTCTTGAGTTCTGTCCTTGGGCATCGAATTTTCTGTTCAGGTCTGGTCTTCTTTTTACAAATTCTTGGAATTCTTCTATTTTTTTTGAATGATCATACATTCCCCTGTAAGAATATAATCAGTTTTCCTGGGTTGTTGATTCTTGGTTGTAGACCTAGTTCCCTTGCTTTCCAGAATATCATATTCCATGCCTTTTGGTCCTTCAGTGTTGATGAGGCCAGATCCTGTGTTATCCTCATTGTGTTTCCGTGGTATCTGAATGGCTTCTTCTTGGCAGCTTATTATATCTTTTCTTTGGTCTGATAGTTCTTGAATTTTGCTATAACATTCCTGGGTGTTGTCAGTTGGGGAATAAGTACAGGAGATGATCTTTGGATTCTTTCAATCTCTACTTTTCCCTCTTGTTCTAGAATATCAGGGCAGTTTTCTTGAATAATTTCCTATAGTATTATGTCCAGGCTTTTTCTTTTGTCATGGTCTTCTATTAGACCAATAGTTTCTAAAATCCCTCTCCTCAAACAATTTTCTAAATCCTCTGTTTTGTGAATGAGCTGCTTCATATTTTCCTCAATTTTTTCATTCTTTTGGTTTTGTTTTATAGTGTCCTGCTGCCTTGTGAGGTCACTTAATTCTAGTTGTTGTATTCTGGTTTTTAAAGGCTGAATTTTATCCCTGGCTTTTTGGTCATCCTTCTTCTTGTCTGATTTTCTTTGGAGGTCATCTTTCATCCTCTTTACCTCATCTTTCATCTCCTTTGCCTCATCTTTCATCTTTTATGCCTCATCTTTCATCTACTTTGTCTCATTTTCCAGCTGGTTGATTTTGGCTTTCAAGACACAATTTTCTCATTTTAGTTCATGTGCTTCTGTTTCCAGATGACTTATCTTAGTTTTTAAGTTCTGTTCCCAATTTTCTTCATCCTCTGTTAATAATGTTTTAAATTGCAGTTTGAGTTCTTCCAAAGCCTGTATCTAATTTGCTGGGATTTCTGATTTATCATTTTCTGATCCCTCCCTTTCTGTTCTGTTTGCTCATATTTACCCGTTCTTTGCTCCCTGTATTTGTCTATGCTCTTGCTTCTCTCATTTCTTTGGTTTTGGGGGCTTCTGTCAGTCTCCCCTCTTGGACTTTTGGCAGAAGATCTCTTGGTGCAGTTTGTGGTGGAGGATTGTTGGAGTTTGAGGTTTCCTGTCCTTTGCATGCTTTTGATTGGATTAAAGTCCAGCAGTCAGTGAGGGAGGGGTGTGGAGCCTGGGCTTCCCTGAGATCTGAAGACTTTTGATGGGATTAAGTTCAGCTGGGTTGTGCTGGGTATGCTCTGAAGCCAAAACCTCCTGGAAGGCTGGAGAAATATGGAGAATCTACACAGCTCTGACCAGGCTGCCAGCTCTATGCTCCCTCTCTAGCTCCTTCCCCACCATATGTGTTTGATGCTCTGAGCTTGGCACAGCCCTGCCCACAAGTTACACCCTCCAGACCAGCACCTTTGCCTGCCCAGAGGTTCCTGCTGCCACTGGAAGCTCAACACTCTAGGTGGGTGGGTAGGGGTCCTGGGTCCTTCCTTCTGCCTTCCCCTTTAACCCGAGTGTTCTTGGATTCTGCCTTTTGAGGGAGTGTACCTTTTGAATTGAGTCCAGCAGGAGGGTTCCTTGGCTCTGTCTTGTTGTTAGGTTTGATTCTTAGTACCGTAGTAGGATTAAATTTGTGATCAGTAAGGAAGGATATTCAGAGGTCTGAACTTCTGTTCCTTCCAGGCTGCAATCTTGACTCCACCCCCCAAATAGATATCTTAAAACTATGATTGGCAAATTGTGCATGGAGACTTATTTAAAATGGCCTGAAATTCTCCCTCTGGCCCTATTTTATCTTAGAAGCAGACCCAGGGGAGATCTACACATCTCACCATTTGAGATGCTTTTTGGACACCCTCATGTACAGGCTAAGCCTTTTTCTCCTGCATAAACATCATTATTTGGGGGAAATTTTGTGTTTCTTCATATATACAGGATTTATAGTCAAATTGTGAGATCCATGAATCCTGGGCTGCTGTACAAGCAGGATCTATAGACTTCTTGCTCCATGACCTACACCTAGGAGATAAGATGTATATAAAGAATTTTCAGCACACTGGTGGAACTCGGCCTGCCTGGAAAAGTCCATTCCAAGTCCTATTAACCACTCCAATAACTATCAAAATTGGAGAAAAGGACTCTTGGATTCATTGCTCACATGTAAAGAGAATACCTGCTGTAGATACTGAGTGATTGTATTCTGTCATGTTTATTGTATTTGTTGATTATTTTAAGATTTTATTTTGTTTTTAAGTTCACATATTGATCTAGTCTAATATTTTCTGTTACACTATGTCACTAACTTACTGCATTTTGGCTATTAGCTATATGTTCTGTTACACTGTTTTTGTTTGAACAGTCCTACTATCTTTATTTGTACCATCCTATGCCATAGCCTAGTTGGGAAAATCCATTCTGTGGCTTGATCATAACTCCTTGTAGATACTGGCTTTGATACCAGATCCATTGCCATCCCATATTGCTTATGTAACATTTTTGCCTTTGTTAATTGTCATATAGATGATGATGAATGTACTCCATCAACCTGGTTAAAACCTGTGTCAGTAACCTTCATAGAATTTATGAGCTCTTATAGTTTTTGGGATTTTGGTCCTTCTTGGAATGTGCATTAGCTATTGTACTACCGTTTTGTTTTGTTTTTTTAAGCTGTTACTTGGTAAAAAATTATGTACACTCATACTATGGATCAAGGTCAAGTTAAAAAGGGAATAGATCTCATTTCAGAGTGAGAAACCTTTGTCTTGTGACTATTTTGTCTATTTATTATTGTCCAATGGAATATGCACTATGAATTTTTGATTTTTTAAAATTTCATTTTTGTTTTTCCTTTCATGTACAATAGGATATTTGAATTTTCTTTTCTCTCTTATTTTTTGTACTTGTAGTACATGCTACCAGTATTAATTTTTTTATTTTTTACTAAAATAAGTTTACAATATCCATTAGCCCTAATATTAATGCATATCCAAAAGCTTTAGACTATAGAAACCTGCCATTGATTATTTAATATTATGGGACTTTGATTAATAATTGTGTCTGATTTCAGAAGAAGGAATCACAAAAGAGTCATTGTAAGAAGCACAAGGTCAAGGAGACCAACCAGTTCCACTGGGATTGATAAGAATTTGCACCAAGAATGAGGACTTGTTTGGGGGTTTGAGGAAGTAGCTGTTTGACAACATCAGATTGAGGATTTCCCCATGTCAGATTTAGACAAAGTACCTCAGTTTGGCTGCCATTTTAGCTCCCCTATCCCTGTGAGTGAAGGTAAAATCAGACCAGGAAATGTTATTTCCCTTTTGTTTCAAAGTCAAAGGTAAGTGAATATTCCTGAAGTGGTCCTACAGGCTTGTGGGACATAAATCACTTTATTCAGTCATGATTTAGGACCTGTTATGGGCTTTTTCTTGCTTACTCAGAATTTTTATATACAGTTTGATTTTGATTTTTTTCTTTGCTTCTATTTTTTTATGTTTTTTTTTTTACTTTCTTTTGACAATTGATTCATATACTTCCTAATTCAGACATGTATCCTGGGGTGATCTGGGTGTTGGTCAACACCCTCCTCGGGGTGTTGGGATTGTATTATTTTCCTATAATGCTAAATTTAAAATCCTTTGGAGAAAGTTTTAGGATAAGAAACTTGCTAACTCCCCAAATCAAGAAAGAGAACTCTTTGGAGAAGGTACCTTGAAGATGCCGTCAGAAACCACAGACTGCATCAAAGATCCAGAATGAATTATGGGGAGTTGAAGGCATTTACTCTGAATGTAAATTCTTATGCCAAGGGGGATTGCCCCCAATTGGCTTTTTGTCAATGTGGCTACCAACCACTGGTTTTGCTTTCTTTGTCTTTTGTTTCCGTTTTATCCCCAAATTATTGTAATTTCCCCTTAGAAAGTAAAATATTGTATGTACCTTTAGTAAGAGATCTTTATAGATATAAGCTGGTTAGGTGTATTGATTCTTTGGGGAAACGAGGCATGTAAATCTGGGATATTCCAACATGCTCACCTCCCAGTGGAATCACAAGGGGGATTTTGTGGATAGAATTTGTTCCCCAGGACTCTCTTACAAAAAAAAAAAAAGATATAAAGGGGAGACGCAGACCCAGAGTGGATTGAGTATTTTCCACTTCCACTTAGGGATTCCCCCGAATTCCCCAGCAGGGATCTCTGTGTATTCTAACCTCTGGTTAGTGAGATTGAAACAGAATCACTTTCTCTCACTGGACCAGTTGCACAAACATCTTGGCAATGATTGGTATAGGAAAAAGAATATCTCTTGTATTATAAGAGATGATACACACTGAAGATCAGAACAAGGGGTGCCTAACTCTAAGAGATCTAGCTAGTCCCCCACAATTCTCTATGTCCCCTGTAAGAGGAAGCCTTCTGGTCTTCCAGCTAAATTACCAGTTCCCTATTTCTATTTAAGTGTTCTCCAAAAGCTCATTAAGCTACCTATCTATGACTCTCAGTAGTTGGTTAGATTTATTTCCAAAGCTGTCTCCAAAAACCATCATGATTGATCTCAAATGGCTAAATTCACCCCACACGGTCTGACCCCTGAGGTAAAACCTCAAAGCCTATCTGACAGGATTTTTATATAAAAACCTTCTGGGAATCACTACAGTTATGGTCAGATCCTTTTCTAGATGTTTCACAGTCAAACAGAGTACCTATAAAGATGATTTAGGGGTTTACTCCTTCTACACAGTCAGGTTGAGGTATATGAGCTCTGACAAACCTGCCTTTCCTTGACCCTTTCATACAGGAAGAACCCAGTTTCCTACAGGAAGTCATTACTCTAGCAGTTGTCACATCCAAACTGTTCCTTCTCTGACTTCTGCCTGCTAAAATTCTTTCCTTTGAGTTCCGAGTATGTACCTTAAGGATAGCCTTCCACTTTTCTTAAATCTTATCCTATCTCTATCCTTTTCCCATTACAATACCTAGCATCCCATTTGTATGCTCATGCTGAGTGGGAACACTAGGTGTGTACGTATGTAGAGTAAAGTTTTGGTGTGACCCCACTTCTTTCTCTCTCTCTGAATGTGGCTACTGAAGCTTGGCAGGAGAATTTACATACATGGTCTTTCTTTAGTTAGAAATTTAGGCTTTGAACTTCTATTTCTTTTTTTATTTCTTTACTTCAAGTGATTGTTAATAAACTTTATAAAATTTATACTGGGTGTTACTGATATTAATTTAAATCTTATATTACAAAGCCTCTGGAGGTAATTCTCTCTTAATACTGCCATTGCTAAAATAGATTTATATCCCCTTTTGGAACTACCTTCAGAATCTGTGACTTAGAGTCTTAAATATCTTCAGTGGAAATAAATCTCCATTCTTCAAGATTAGATTTCATTTTGGGAAAGCACTAAATGCTATTTGGTGAAAAAAATTGGTTAAGTTATTCAAAACAAGTATTGCTATCTTCTTGTAGTGCTGTGGAGATATAGTGATGTAATGATATAATGATTCTCACCAGCTACTTTTGAACTTCTTTGGAATCTTCAACATGCCCTGCACCAGGTACCTTCTATACCCTGACTACATTTATTTTACCTACCTCCTTCATTTTCAGGTTTCTTCTGTGGGTCGTTTTACCCCATTCAATTGTATGATCCTTAATTTTAGTAATTGTCTTTGTTTTTATTTGTATTTGTACTATCTCCCCCCAACCCCTAGGACTTAGCAGAGTGGTTATCACATAGTAGGGCTTAATAAATATTTATTGAGTTGAAAATGATATCTGTTTTCTGTTGTCCTTTAATATCACTAGACTTTTTGAAAGCATCATATTTCATCTAATCCATTGATTCTTCCCCATTCCCCAAGTCACTGATTTTATTCTTTCTTTACCTCTATCCTTTCTCAATTTTGATTTTACGGTCCGCTTCAAGTTATACTCAACCTGAATTCATTGTCTTAAATATTCCATTATTACTAATTTGTCAAGCCCCACTATCTTCTTGTCTGCTTCTGTTTCTTAATATAAGGATGCTTCTGGAAGAAGATGCAAGATGATGTTAATCATTAAAATACTGAGCAGTTTAAATGTAAGAGTTAGTGCTGCTTAGGGGATAGAGTAATGGAAATAGGAATCAGAAAGTCTTGAATACAAATTCCACTCATGAACCCTAGAAAGCATGTGACTGTAAACAAATCATTTAAACTCTCTGAAAGTAGCCAAGAAATCTTTGGTTGAAGATGTCCAGTGAAAGTGACAGTAACCAGTTTCTGAGAGAGAAAAATATTTCACTTCTAATGTGGGAAATAGGTCTGATTTCACTTTCACTTTCTATACTTCATATTATTTGTGGGGTAGAGGATATATGCTTAAATATGACTTTAGAGCAGTCTTGGTTCTTCTATGAAAATATTTTTACATAGGCCAAGAAAAGTGGGAGTACTTCTCAGAGGAGCTCTTTATCTGTGTGATGATACCTTTTGTCAACCATGAGAAGAAGTAGATTTCACATTAGTTTTTAATGAGGGACAGGAAATCATTAAGGTATATGTTTTTAAAATCCTCCTTCCAAATGTGTTTATAAAATTCTCCTATTCTAAAGAAATGTTTTTCCTGGACAGAAAACATACAAATAGCAAATGTTTTTATATTTAAGAAATGTACAAGAAACTCATTAATACAAAAGTTATCAGAGAATTTATTTAAATAGAATTAGTTTCTTTCTTTGAAGAGTCAGTGGGAAAATGGTAGAATGCAGGCTTTAGCATCTTCAAAAGACTTGAAGTATCCAAGTGTGTGTGAGTTTCTTTGTGTGTATTTGATAATGATCCAACTTAGTTCTTTTATTTCTCTAGAATATTTTGAGGTCTATATTTGTACTTGAGGAATTTCTTGTTGATATCAGAAATATAGTGAGCTTCTAATGATTGTAGATACAGAATACAGGACCAGCAAATTATTTTCTCAGTGGTTTGAGGGAAATTTTCAAGGATATATGTTACAGACAGGATATTAATATGCATTGATTGAGGAAATTAGGCACTAAATTTTTACTACTAGTTTAATAACAAGTTTAAAGTTTTTTGAGTTTGAGTCATATTCTGATTTCTTTAATAATGTGATATGATTAGATTGAAAAAGAGAAGGCTCATGATAGACATGATAATAATGTGAAAATATTTGAGGAATTTCTTCAGACCTTGGTTTGTTTAACACCAAAAAGTAGAACCAGGGTGGAAATTACAAAGGGACATGATTACCCTCAGGGCAAGAAGTTTAAACCAATAATTAAGCAATGTAATAATTCATATGTTTTTTAAAATCTCTTAAAATTTCAATTTCTTCCAAAGGACAAGGGTCTGCCTGATGAAGTAGAGGTCCTATTCCTTTCTAATCATTACATGGAGGCTAAAGAACTACTTATTTAGGATGTTATATTTGGAAGCTTTTTTTTCAGATATGGTTTACTTTCGGTAGTCACTAATGTCCCTTTCAACTCAAAAACTCTGATTCTATAATCTTCCCTTTGCATAAGATGATTTTCTCCTAAGTATTTTTTTTTTGCATTTCTACTGTCTAATGCAGTAGTTCACAAAAAGTAACTGCTCAATACACACTAATTTTCACAGAATTCAACTGAGTTGACAGAAGTTTGAGTAGTTGAAATGAAAGTTCTAGTACTTTCCAATAAGTTAATATGTCATCAAGTATTTATTAAGTTCTTACTATTTTCTAGAAAATGTGCTAAGCTTTAGGTGAGAGTGCGAATGGGTTTTAGATTCAATAATTAATTGTTTTATTGTTCAAATACTGAAAGGAACAGAAAAATAAGAATTCTTAACCAGAGTGTACAATATCCAGTGGAAGAGGATTTGAATAAAAGGATTTTCTTTTTATTTTGTTTGTTTTCTCATTACCAACTTAGTGAAATTCTGGGAGGATCATTATCACAATCTGGTCAGGGGATAAACTAGTTATTCTAATGAAATTAAAGATGTTTTGAAGACATGAATCACATGTAATATCTTAAAGTGTTACTATGTTACAATAAAATGTTTATAACATTACATGGATTATTAGCTTTTCAAAGATATTGAGACTTGATTATGATATCTAGGTGAATTCTCAATTAATATATATATATATATATGTAGTATTAAGTAATTTTCATTTTGAAATAAATCAGAAGAGATTGAGTTGAATTTGACTGTGCTAAAGAAAATTCTTGTGTACAATTTAAACTATTAGCATGTGAAGTTTTGTGACTTATTGATTCATAATTTTTTTTCAGCTTGTTCTGAGGAGAATCTAGTCTTACCTATAGGCTCTTTTAAAAAAATGGATTTTTCTCTCCTCTTAGCTGACTCTTGACAATTCAGGAATCAGTACATGGTCATTAGTTTATTTTTACTAAAAATCACATATGAAGAATAAGAAAATTAAAAGGGGAACTTAAAATTTGAAGGTACAAGGGAAAAATATCAAGAAATACAGTAACTGATGCTCAAATGGGAGAGAAAAAATAAATTTATAGTGGTTGTTTTTTTTTCAGAGTAGAAAAAGGAGAATGAAAGAAAGGCTTGAAATTTAAATAATCATGGATTGTATAAATGATCACTGAAAGGTGAATCCTTACTTTGTTTCTGCTTCCTCTATCAAGTGTGACTTTGCACTAGAAATGAAAAATGGTGAATTAATACTGATAAAAAATAAGGAGATAGTAAAAAAAAAAGGGCTTAGTTATACCTGATAAAATTAAATCACCTAGCCCAAATAAACTACATTCTCTGGTTCTTAAAAGCATTAGAACATGTAACTGATGGTTTTTTTTATTTTATTTTTTTTATCTGGTCAATTTCAAACATTATTCCTTGGCTACAAAAATCATTTTCTATTCCTCCCTCCCCTCCCCTATCGCATCCCATAGCCGATGTGCAATTACACTGGGCATTGCATGTGTCCTTGATCAGAACCCATTTCCATGTTGATGGTATTTGCACTAGGATGTTCATTTAGAGTTTCTCCTCAATCATATCCCCTTCAAACCATGTCATTGAGCAGTTGTTTTTCTTTGGTGTTTTAACTCCCACAGTTTTTCTTCTGAATGTGAATAGTGTTTTTCCCCCTATATCCCTTAAAGTTGTTCAGGGTCATTGCACTGCCACTAATGGAGAAATCCATTATATTTGATTGTACCACAGTGTATCAGTCTCTGTGCACAATGCTCTCCTGGTTCTGCTCCTCTCACTCTGCATCACTTCCTGGAGGTTGTTCCAGTCTCCATAAAATTCCTCCACTTTATTATTCCTTTGGGCACAATAGTATTCCATCACCAACATATACCACGATTTGTTCAGCCATTCCCCAACTGAAGGGCATCCCTTCATTTTCCATTTTTTTTTGCCACCACAAAGAGCACAGCTATGAATGTTCTTGTACAAGTCTTTTTCCTTATTATCTCTTTGGGGTACAAACCCAGCCGCGCTATGGCTGGATCAAAGGGCAGACAGTCTTTTAGTGCCCTTTGGGCATAGTTCCAAATTGCCCTCCAGAATGGTTGGATCAATTCACAACTCCACCAGCAATGAATTAATGTCCCAATTTTACCACATCCCCTCCAGCATTCATTACTTTGCATAGCTGTCATGTTAGCCAATCTGCTAGGTGTGAGGTGATACCTCAGAGATGTTTTGATTTGCATCTCTCTCTGATTATGAGGGATTTAGAACAATTTTTCATGTGCTTATTAATGTTTTTTATTTCTTTAACTGAGAATTGCCTCTTCATGTCCCTAGCCCATTTATTAATTGGAGAATGGCTTGATTTTGTGTACAATTGATTTAATTCTTCATAAATTTGAGTAATTAAACCTTTGTCAGAGGTTTTTGTTAAAAAGATTGTTTCCCAGTTTATTTCCCTTCTGACTTTGCTCACATTGGTTTTGTTTGTACAAAAACTTTTTAATTTGATGTAATCAAAATTATTGATTTTACATCTTGTGGCTCTTTCTACGTGTTGCTTGATTTTAAAATCTTTCCCTTCCCAAAGATCTGACAGGTATACTATTCTGTGTTCACCGAATTTACTTATAGTTTCCTTCTTTATGTTCAAGTCACTCACCCATTCTGAGTTTATCTTGGTGTAGGGTGTGAGGTGTTGATCTAAACCTAATCTCTCCCATACTGTCTTCCAATTTTCTCAGCAGTTTTTTATCAAATAGTGGATTTTTCTCCCAAAACCTAGGCTCTTTGTGTTTGTCATAGACTGTTTTGCTGAGGTTACTTACCCCAAGTCTATTCCATTGATCCTCCTTTCTGTCTCTTAGCCAGTACCAAACTGTTTTGATGACCACTGCTTTATAGTACAGTTTGAGATCTGGGACTGCAAGGCCACCTTCCTTTGTATTTTTTTTTTCATTATTTCCCTAGGTATCCTTGATCTTTTATTCTTCCAAATGTATTTTATTATGGTTTTTTTTTTCTAATTCAGTAAAGAAATTTTTTGGAAGTTCAATAGGTATGGCACTAAATAAATAGATAAGTTTAGGTAGGATAGTCATTTTTATTATGTTAGCTCATCGTACCCATGATCAGTTAATGTTTTTCCAATTGCTCAGATCTACTTTTAATTGTGTGGAGAGTGTTTTGTAGTTGTGTTCATATAGTTCCTGTGTTTGTCTCAGCAGATAGATTCCTTAGTATTTTATGTTGTCTATGGTGATTTTGAAGGGAATTTCTCTTTCTAATTCCTGCTGCTATGATGTGTTGGATTTATATAGAAATGCTTATGACTTATGCAGATTTATTTTGTATCCTGCAACTTTGCTAAAGTTGTTGATTATTTTTACTAGTGTTTTAGTTGATTGCCTAGGATTATTTAAGTAGACCATCATATCATCTGCAAAGAGTGATAGCTTGATCTCTTCATTGCCAATTTTAATACCTTCAATTTCTTTTTCTTCTCTAATTGCTACTGCTAGTGTTTCTAGTACAATGTAAATAATAGAGGAAATAATGGGCATCCTTGTTTCACTCCTGATATTATTGGGAATGCATCTAGTTTATACCCATTGCAGATGATGCTTGCTGATAGTTTTAGGAAGATAGTACTTATTATTTTTAGGAATGACCCTTATATGCCTATATTTTCTAATGTTTTCAATAGGAATGGGTGTTGTATTTTTGTCAAAGGATTTTTCTGCATCTATTGAGATAATCATGTGGTTTTTGTTGGTTTGCTTGTTGATATGGTCAATTATGTGGATTGTTTTCCTAATATTGAATCATCCTTGCATTCCTGGTATAAATCCTACTTGATCATAGTGAATGACCCTTCTGATCACTTGCTGGAGTCTTTTTGCTAGTATCCTATTTAAGATTTTTGCATCTATGTACATTAAGGAGATTGGTCTATAGTTCTTTCTTCGTTTTTGACCTGCCTGACTTTGGAATCAGTACCATATTTGTGTCAGAAAGGGAATTTGGTAGAACCCCCTCTTTGATTATTATGTTGAATAGTTTGTATAGTATTGGTCTTAGCTGTTCTTTGAATGTTTAATAGAATTCACTTGTGAATCTTTCAGGCTCTGAGTATTTTTTTCTTAAGGAGTTAATTGATGGCCTGTTCAATTTCTTTTTCTGATATGGGATTATTTAAGGATTCTATTTCTTCTTATGTTAATCTAGGCAATTTATATTTTTGTAAATATTCATCCATGTCATCTATATTTCATATTTATTGCCATGTAGTTGGGCAAAATAATTTTTAATGATTGCCTTAATTTCCTCTTCACTGGAGGTGAGGTTTCTCTTTTCATCTATGATACTGTTAATTCATTTTTTTTCTTTCCTTTTTTTAAATTAGATTGACCAGTACTTTGTCTATTTTGTTTGCTTTTTTCAAAATACCAGCTTCTAGTCTTATTTATTAGTTCAATGGTTCTGTCACTTTCAGTTTTATTGATTTCTCCCCTAATTTTTATGATCTCTAATTTTTTTTCTGGGTGTTTTTAATTTGTTCGCTTTCAAGTTTTTTGATTTGCATGTTCAATTCATTAGCCTCTGACCTCCCTAATATGTTAATATATGAATTCAGGGATATAAAATTTCCCCTGAATACTGCTTTGGTTGCATCCTATAGGTTTTGAAAGGATGTCTCATTGTTGTCATTTTCTTCAATGAAATTATTAATTGTTTCTTTGATTTGTTCTCTATCTAACTGATGTTGAAGAATCATATTATTTAATTTCCAATTTATTTTTGATTTTGCTCTCCATGTACCCTGACTGATCATTATTTTTATTGCCTTGTAATCTGAAAAGTTTGCATTTATTATTTCTGCTTTTTTGCATTTCTATGCCATGTTTTTATGACCTAGTATATGGTCAATCTTTGTGAATATGCCATGTGCTGCTGAAGAGAAGGTGTATTCTTTTTTGTCCCTATTTATTTTTCTCCATATATTTATTAACTCTAATTTTCTAAGATTTCATCCACCTCTTTTGCCACTTTCTTATTTATTTTTTATTTGAGTTATCTAAATTTGATAGTGGTAGGTTCCAGTGTCCCAATAGTATAGTTTTACTATTTCCTCTTTCAATTCTCCTAATTTCTCCATTTGAAATTCAGGTGCTATCCCTTTTGGTGCATACATGTTGGTTACTGATATTTCTTCATTGTCCATACTGCCTTTAATCAGGATGTAGTTACCTTCCCTATCCCTTTTAATCAGGTCTATTTTTACTTTGGGTTTGTCAAATTTCATAATTTCATTTCCTGCCTTTTTTCTATCAGTTGAGGCCCAATAGGTCTTGCTCCAACCTTTCATTCTGATCTTGTGAATATCTACCCGCCTCAGGTGTGTTTCTTAGAGACAACATATGGAAGGATTTTGGATTCTAATCCACTCTCCTATTTGCCTATGTTTTTATGGGTGAGTTCATCCCATTTATGTTCAAAGTTATGATTGTCACTTGTGAATTCCCTAGCATTTTGATATCCTCTCCTAGTTCTGATCTTTCTTCTTTTGCTATAACCTTTTAAACCAGTGGTTTACCTTTAATCAACCCCCTTAATCCCTTCCCTTGATATGCTTCCCTTTCTGGTCCCTTCATTTTTCCCCTTCTTGTTGGTGTTTTTTAGGGTCTGTTAAGTTTCCTCCCCCCTCTTCTACCCTCCCATTTTGTACTCCTTCTTCCTTACCCTGTAGGATAAAATAGAATTCAGGATCCCAATGGATCTAGATGCTCTTCCCTCTCAGAGTTGATTTCACTGATAGTAAGGTTTAAGTGTTGCCTATTAGCCCTCTAGTCCTCTCCTTCTTAGAAGAATATTTCCCCCTTCCCCTTCCCATATGTATCTTTGTGTGGAAAAGATTATTATATTTATTTTATTTATATTTCTTCAAGTATCTCTTACCATCATTGTTTCCCCCAACCTTTTTTCTTTTTTCTTTTTTTTTGTACATATCATTTTCTAGCCCTCAATGTTCCAATGTTTCTGTATGAGTGATTCTTTTAATTACTCTAATTATGAATACAATTTTTGAGCTTTACAAATAACATTTTCTCCATATGTTAATATATGTAGTTTAATCTAATTGTTGCCATTATAGAAGAGAGTTTGAATAAAGGAAAAAAAAACCTTTTTCTCCTTTCCCCTTTCTTTCATATTTACCTTTTCATGTTTCTCTTGCTCTTTGTGTTTGGATATCCAATTTTCCCCTGAGTTCTGGTCTTTTCTTTACAAATACTTGGAAATCTTCTATTTTGTTGAATGCCCACACTTTTCCCTTGAAGTATATAGTCAGTTTTGATGGATAGGTGATTCTTGGTTGAAGACGTAGTTCTCTTGCCTTTCTAAATATCATGTTCCAGGCCTTGCAGTCCTTCTGTGTGGAAGCTGCCAGGTCTTGTGTGATCCTGATTGGTCCTCCTTGGTATTTGAATTGTCTCTTTTTGGCTTCTTGTAGCATTTTCTCCTCATCTTAAAAGCTTTGGAATTTGGCAATTACATTCCTGGGAGTTTTCTTTTGGGGATTTAGTGTATAGGGCGTTCTATGAACTCTTTCGATGTCTATTTTTGCCCCTTGTTCAAGAACTTCAGGGCAGTTTTCTTGGATGATTTCTTGTATTATAATGTCAAGATTTCTGTTCATTTGTAGCTTTTCAGGTAGACCAATGATTCTCAAATTGTCTCTCCTTCCTCTATTTTCCTGATCTGTCACCTTGTCATTCTGTTTTCTTCTAATTTGTCAGTCTTTTGACTTTGCTTTATTAATTCTTGCTGTTTTGCAAGATCATTGTCTTCCAGTTGTCTAATTTTTGTCTTTAAGACTGGTTTTCCTTTTCAGTTTGGTCTATACTGCTTTTTGAAGCTTCTAGCTGTTTCTCCAATTGGGAGTTCTTGTCACTCAGATTTTTTAATTCTCTTTGCATTATTTGCCATTTTTCATTCCAGAAGGCTTCCATCTTTTTGATAACCTCCAATTTAAATTCTTCAAGAGCTTGTGCATAATTTCCATTTCTTTTGGAAGGTTTTGGAACATTTATTTGGGTTTCCTCTTCTGATATTTCCTGTGTAGTCTGTATGTTTCCTCTGTAAAAATTATTCAAAGTCAACCCCTTCTTCTTGCTTTTCTTGGTGTTGGGAAGTTGTTCCTGGGCACTGTTTGCCATCTCTATGGTTTTTTCTTCCCTTTCCAGTCAGAAATCTGAGTGAGGAGGGATGGCTCTCTGTGTATGGTGCTAAGGAGCAAGGCTTTTCCCTGGGGCAAGCTCTCGATTCTCTGCAGTTGCACTACCTTCCTGGGGACACCTAAGTTCTGTGGTCCCCTGCCTGCCAGGGTTTTGGGTGTTGCTGCTCTCAGGGGGAAGTCCTTGGTGGTATTAGTCAGCTCCCAATATCTCGAGCTGTCCCTTGCTCACTCCAGGGGTGCTCCTTGCTCACTCGTTGATTCTGGAGCACACTGACTTTAACTCTGACTCTGTAGGTGTGGTTGGGGAGGGTAGATCAGCTCAAGTTTGGTTGGGAGCCTTTTTGCTCCCTTCTAGTGTGGAAATGCCCAAATCCCATGTATCTTCAATGCTATACCCTACTGTAGAGTCCCTCTGTTCTTATGAGGATGGTTTTTGGGTTTTTTTTTTGAGGTCGTCTATATTGTTGGGTGTGAGGAGGGGAAGCGAGCCACCTCTAATCTGCTGCCATGCTTACTCAGAAGTCTAACTGATCTTTCTTAAGAGAAAATTACAGTAAATCATGAAAATGGAAAAGATTCTACAAGATTCAACCTAAAATCTTAAAATAAAAAAAAATCAGAGAGAAGATTATTTGCAAATTGCAGGGATCTGAACTTGAGTTTGAACCCTGAGGAAATTCTAGAAATTGTGATATTAAAAGATGATTGATAATCATTTAGAAAGGGTATATTTGAATTTATCAAAAAACAGACTCTGAAAGACTAACATACAGTAAGTATAAAGGATAAGCAATATTTGGTCCTTTGATACATTTGAAATATTAAGTGATCTGGAGAAAGTCTTCCAATGTGTTGGGTAGATCTCCTTCCCTTGCCTTTTCTCCTATAAATAATTGATTTATGGGAGGACTTGAACAAAAGTAACACAGAAAGAGAAAGTATGGATAGTTTGAGACCTGTTTCATTGGAAAGTGTGTCCATATCAATGAAATCATAGACTGAGTAAAAAATAAAAAATAAGTATTCTTTTAAAAAACTTTAATCTTGTGTGTCTTACACTTCATAGTTCTTTTATGTACAACAATGAAAAAGAAGGTATGTTCTCCAGGCATTGGTTGGAATATAGGAAGACTTGTCAGTCTTATATCAGTTTTTCATTCTGGGCTTTTTGAAGCTTATTAGAATTGTGATTGTTTTTTTATGACAAGGAATTCTTTTATTTCTAGCCATTTGTGTTTGACTAAATGCTGTTTTACTTGTACTTTAATATTTTGCAAGAAGCAAAGCAAAACAATTCATAACATTCACTGATATACAGAAATCACATCAATGTATGCATCTTAAGTTATCTGAATAAGTAGCCATTGGTCTTGGTCTTAATTTTATTAAATTGTATTTTTTTTCTTTCTCTCTATTGCTAAAGGAAATTCAGCAGCTTATTTAATTCATAAAAATTTTTATTTTTTGCTAGTAATAATGAATAAAAGATTCATCATTTAGATGTGACAATGTCAACAGTTCCCTTTAACGAAAACAAATTTCTTTGCAGAAATGTCTCCATCATTGTTTGTTAGCATTATTGTTGTTTTTTTATAATGATGCTAACTTGTAGAAAAAACTTCAATTGAGATACAAAAAGGAAGACTTGAGTTGTTGATTTGCACTTTGGATTCAGATATTAGAATAAAGGAATGTAGAACAGTGCATCTTCACTGAGTCAATTATTCTAAAAATCAAACAACTCAAATTAAGTTTTTCTTTTTACAGTCACTTTAATAATAGTAATGTGGACAATGTGCTAGACTAGAAGCTTGGAATCCTACATTCTAGTCACTAATTTTGGCATTACTAATGTGACTTTGCATAAGTCTCTTAGTTAAAATGGGGAGAGGGTAGAAACAGGATAAGTCCATTACTTGATGTATAATGTTCCTTTATGCCCTAAAATTTTATGTTTGTATGGCACATGATCAAAATACAAACAAATCAGAGAAAAATTGCATCAAAATAATAATTGTATAGATTAAGAAAAATACTGTTTTCCTCCCAGAGAAATCTCAGAGCAAAATATTCTCTTATTTTTCCTCACATTTCAAGTTAGGCTGGATTTATTATAATGCTACTAGAAAAATGTAAGAATTTTAAAAATCCTGAGAAACACCAATATCTGAAAACAAATTACTTCATTCAAAGATAAGTGGTAAACTAATAACTTATTAGATAAAAAAGGGAAATAGCATTTGAGATATCACAGATATTACTTAAGTAGCTAGGCAAAGCAATCTAAGGAAGAGTCTAATAATTTCAAAATATTTTGGTTCCAATTAGTAAAAGTTGGTTGCAAACCAAAGACAAATTTAAAAAGGTAAGTACAACAATCTTACAAAGAGATACAATTACCTTACCAATTTTAACCATCAATGTTAAAACATCACTTTAATAAACCCTTTTAACACTTAGAGAATAAAAAAGTAAATGTGAAATTTTCATTTCTGTGATGATATCCCTATAAATGTCATTCTTTCAGGCATATAATTATGACTAGAAATTCTGACACCCAGAAAGAAATAGTTAAAACAGTTTTGAAGTTAGAATATGAGCAAAAATCCTAGGTTACTCCAAGGCAAATGAGTATTGCTCAACTTGACTTTGAAGTTGTGTATTCTATTCCCAGGAGGCATGATGCAGGCCTATCATACTAGTTAGATCTAGTCTTGCTGGTATAGAAGTGTAAGAAGTCATATTCAAGACAATCTGGCTCTTCAGTCCTTTATATCCAAATTCCACAGGAAAAAAAAAGGCTATGTAGATCAATGAATGAAGACTAAAACACACTTTTAGTTTCTTTTGTTGTTGTTGCTTTAGATGTCTTTCACAAAAAAGATTTATATGAAAACATTTTACATGAATGTACAAATAAAATCTGTATAAATTATTTACTATCTCAGGGATGGAGAGACGGTTGAGGGAGCTAGAGAATTTGGAACTCAAAAATTTTTTTAAATGTTGAAAGCTGTTTTTATATGTAATTGAGGAAATATATTTTTAAAAAAACTATCTCCACTTTCTCTGCTCTTGCTCCCTTCTGATTTTATCATTCCACCAAAACTGTTCTCTGCACAGTTATTCATGATCTCTCAAATTCCAAACACAATGGCCTTTTCTCAATATTGACTTCTCTATAGCCTTTTACACTATTAATCACTCTCCTCTAGGTTTCTATGTTACCACATTCTCCTGGTTTTCCTCCTACTTATCTGATGGCTTTGTATCAGTATCTTTATTGGATCCTTCACTACATCTCATTCTTTAACTGTAGGTGTCCATCAGGGTTTTCTCCTGGGACCTCCAGACCTTTTCTCCCTCCATACTACTTCACCTGGTAATCACAGGAACTCCTATGGACTTAATTACCATCTCTATGCTGATGTTTCTCAAACCTACCATCCTGCCCCAATCTTTCAGTTGACCTTTGCTGAAAAGAGTATTGACCCTTATTGGTTACTGGTATTAGTAATACCAATAGTTGTCACTTGTGTGGACAGGCTCCTGAGATTGACCATTGAAGAAAATGGCTGCTCAAGCAGTTGAAGGAAAACTTCTACTTAGGCCAGCCTTATAAAAACTATTTATTATAACTATTCAATTGTACAAAAGAGAAAGTAAAAGAAAATAAGTATGGATAAGAAATTGCCTATTAACTAATAATTTCTACATAAATTCCCATCCCAATCTTTCTTGCAAGGGAAGACTTTGTTATCACCAAAAGGTAATCCTCCTTAATCTATTCTGTCTATCTAAAATATAAATTCTAACTTACTAAAACCTATTACCAAAAGTTATAAACTTAACAATTTAGAGATCTACCAAACTTCCTTTCCCTTCAAACAAAGATGTCTAAGTCACAAGCTGTTTCTTCCAGGAGCTAACCTCTGGAACCCCCAGAGGAATTCCAAAGAGCTGATCAGTAAATCTCCTGCTCTCTGATCAAAATAAAATTTCAACTCCTTCAGATTCAAGATCTTGCAAATATTCCACAAATTCTCCAAGGCTGATCAGAGGGAAAGACAGAAACAACAAACTTCCCAGTCTCTGTCACAGAAATGGTTGACAGTTTTTCATCTGACAATCTTAAGACACACTGCAAAATTTAAGTAGTGTACATCAGAATTGTTTTGGTTTGCATTTCTCTACTCAGTACTGGTTACAGTATTTTTTCATGTACCTATAGAGTCTTTGATGACTTTCTCTAAAATCTGTTCATTTTTTTGTCCATTTATTTTTTGGGGATCACTAATTTCCATAAAATTGAAAAAGTTCTCTATATGCTTTAGATATTAGAGACTTCTGAGAATTTTCCCCATTTTCTCCTTTCCTTCTAACCTTTCTGACATTAGTTTCCTTTTGTGACAAGGAAATCACTTTAAAAGACTGATATATATTAATTTAAGGTCGCCAAGGAATTCAGCTATGTAATTCCTAAATGAAAACTCAAGTCAGCAGTCAATCTTTATGGAGTTTAATTACAAACAGGATGAAGAAAGGTATTAGAGATAGAGAGAGAGAGGGAGAGAGAAAGGGGAGAGAAGGGAATAGGGCTTAAATACCCCTTCTGTTTAGGCTGGGCCAAAAGGCCCAAGCCCTTAGATAGCTGGGGCAAAGAAAGGAGATCAGTCCCTATTACTCACGTGACCAAAATGGAGAAACAGTCTCAGGGGCCTCCACCTCCAGCTTCCTTCAGAGCAAGCTTCTCAGAGCACCTCTCCAACCACTCAGAGCCAAAATTCTCCAACCAACCCCCCTCAGTCCTCAGACCCCTCTATCTTTAAGGAAACCATCCAAGTTCCCTCCCCTCAGTTCTCACATCTACCAATCACTGTCCATGTCTTCCCTGTGCCAATGGTGGCTCTAGCTTAACCCAGGACCGCCCAGAGGTCTGTGGCTTTGCACATGTCTGTTGAAGGTCATATTCCCAAATAATTAAATCTTGATCCTTTGCTACAGCCCTTCCTAAATCCTGTTACCCTGAGTAGGGTAGAGATTGGAATAATTAAATTTTGATCTATGCTGCAGCCCTTCCTAAATCCTGTTAGGACTGAGTAGGGTGGAGATTGTAATTTCCAAGACCTGGTTCTGTCATTCCAAGTATCTCCATTGTATCAATTCTAAAATCAATCATGACTCAAAGATATTCCTGTTCTATGCTTAAGCATAGGTCAAAGCCCTATTCATTGTTCAGTAAAAGGTTTCTGTCCTAAAGTAATCTTAAGAAGGGAGGAGGAGGAACCTCCCATGCCAATGGGGTTCACATTCCAATAGACTATCAGTAAGAAATTTTCCAAGTATGAAATTTCCCAATGGTGAAATTTCCAACATTTATAAGTCTAAGATATTTTAAGGTTTGTTTACACTTTGCACATTAAAAAAAATTAATATAATCAAAACTTTTCATTTTATACCTCACAATTCTGTCCATTTCATTTCCTCATAAATTCCTTCCCTACCCATAAGTCTGATGGGTAATATGTTTCCTGTTTTTCAAATTTGTTTATATCTTCTATATGTTGAGATCATTTTTATCTTATTGAATGGTATAAGATATTGGTCCATACCTAGTTTCTGTTAAATTACTTTTCAGTTGTCCCAGAATTGTTTTACTAAATAATCATTTCTTATCCTAATTGCCTGGATGTCTATATAATTTTTTTGCTCTCAAATACAAAGTTAATATAATATTTTAACATTTTTATTGTATGTCTGTTCTGTTGTACTGCTCTACTTTTCTATTTCTTACCTAGTACTAGAAAGTTTTGATAATTACTGCTTTATCATATAGTTTAAAGTCTTGTACTGTTAGATCTTCTTCCTTTACTTTTAAAAAATTATTTTACTATTCTTTATCTTTTGTTGATCCAAATGAATTTTATCATTTTTTTTATATTTCAATGAGGTAATTTGTTTGAGATGGCAATGAATAAGTAGATTACATTAGGTAAGATTGTCATTTTAATTATATTGGCTTTGTCAATACATGAATAATTAAGTTTTCTCCTGATTTTATTTGTTTTAAAAGTGTTTTATAATTATGTTCATGTAGTTCCTGGGTTTGTTTTGGTAGGTATACTGACAGATATTTTATTCTACCTGTGGTTATTTGTAAAGGAGATTTTGATAGTAATATGTAATAATGCTGATAATTTTTGTGGGTTTATCTTATATCCTGTTTCCTTACTGAAATGATTAATAGTTTCACTAACTTTTTAGTTGAATATCTAGGATTATCTATATATAAAATATCTTCAGAGAGAGTTTTATTGCTACCTTGCCTGTTCTGATTCCTTTGATTTCTTGTTCTCTTATTTCAATTGCTAGCATTTATAATACTATGTTAAATAATATTTATGATAAGTGTCATCCTTATTTCACTTCTTGTGTAATCGCATTACAAATAATCTTTGCAGATGACTTTAGTTAGATGCTTTGTATCATTTTAAGAAAAACTCCATTTATGTCTGTGATTCCAGGGTTTTAACAGGAATGTATTTTGTAATTTATATTATATTATATTTTATATTTGTATTTTATCAAAGGTTTTCCCTGCATCTATTGATATATTAACATGATTTTTAAAATTAATTCTGTTATTAATATGATGAATTATGTTGATAGTTTTCTTTATATTAAACCACCGCTGAATTACTGGTATAAATCATGTTTGGTCACAATGTTTAATCTTTGTAATTTCATTGCTGCAGTCTCCAACTCAGTATTTTATTCAGTATTTTTGCATCTATAGTCACTAATGAAATTGGTCTATAATTTTCCTTCTTGTTTTTGGCTTTTTCTGTTTTATATACTAGTAGGATATTTGTTTCATAAATAGAGTTTGGTAAAACCCCTTCTTTACATGTTATTTCCAATTATTTTATGTTGGAATTAGTTGATCTTTTAATATTGGTAGAATTCATTTGTGAATCCATTCGGTCCTGATGCTTTCTTTAGGTCATTCATTTATGGTCTGTAATTTCTTTTACAAAAATAGGTTTATTTAGATATTCTGTCTCCTCTGATAGATTAGCAAGTTGATATTTTTGTAAATATTTTCCCATTTTACTTACTTTTTTAAATTTGTTGGCATATAAATGAGCAAAATAACTTCTAATAATTGCTTTAGTTTCATTTTCATTAGTGGCATTTTAGTCTTTAATGCTAATGATCTAGTTCCCTTATGTATTTTTAAAAATGCTACAAATTAATTATTTATATACTTTGTTGATTTTTTAATAAAATCCATTTCTAGACTGATTTATTAATTTAATGATTTTCTTAAATATAATTTTATTGTCTTTCATTTTTAGGATTTCTAATTTGGTGTTTAGTTAATAATTTTTAAGTTTTCCTTTTTTTTTAAAATCACATTCCCAAATGTTTTATCTCTTCCTTATCTTTTAAAAATATACATTTCTTTCTTTCTATCTATATCTAAATTTTGCCTTAATTTTATTCCAGTTATAAATTTACACATAAGTTTGTCAATATTACATGGTTCATGTTGTTTCTCTTCCTGCCCCCTTATCCCCCCCCTCCCCAGAGTTGACAAGCATTTACACTGGGTTATACCTGTATTATCACTCAAAACCTATTTCCATATTATTCATTTTTGTAATAATACCTCTTCTTTTTCTATTTTATTTATATAAAAATTTAGAAATTTATATTTCTTCTAATTATTATTTTGTTGAATCCCATGGGTTTTGCTATGTTGTCTCATTATTATTGTTTTCTTTCATGAAATTACTTGTTATTTCCATCACTTCTTTAAGCCACACATTTTTTAAGATTAAATTATCTAGTGTGAAGATTGAATTGTAATCCTCTATCTATTTGTTGATTTAACCCCCAGAAATGTAAGCATAGTACTTGAAGTTGAGTGGGAAGATCTGCCTGTGTTAGATCTGATCACCAAAGGTATAAATTTCCCACTTAATCATGAGGTGGGAGGTCTGCAATCCACATGTGCAATAGTTGGTAGATGTGAAATTTAGGAGAGGTGACACAAGAGAAAAAGATTTTTAAAAAGAGGACCACAGAAGGGATTTGAGATGGAAGAACTCTGACTTGGAGTTGGACTGGAGGACAGACACTTGAGGAAGGACTGGAAGAGGAACTGGACCTTGGAGGAGCTCATGCAGGAGACCTCAGACTGCTTTCCTTTTAGACATTCACCATTGGTGAGTGAAAGGCTGACTTAGTGACCCTGGAGGCATGAAGCCTCCAGAAAAGGTCCATCATCTTGAGACTCTTTTCCCCTGGCTAGGGCTTAGAATTTCTAACTGGTATCAGAGGAAGCCAAAGAACTCTCTCTCTCTTTCTCTCTCTCTCTCTCTCTCTCTCTCTCTCTCTCTCTCTCTCTCTCTCTCTCTCTCTCTCTCTCTCTCTTCTCTCTCTCTCTCTCTCTCTCTCTCTCTCTCTCTCTCTTCTCTCTCTCTCTCTCTCTTTCTCTCTCTCTCTCTCTTTCTCTCTCTCTCTTTTTCTTTCTCTTTTTCTATTTCCCCCTCCCCTCTCTCTCTTCTTTAATATCTTTCCTCTATTGTAAATAAACCACCATAAATTCCATTTATTTTAGTAATTCATTTTGGGATTTAGAAATTAAATCCCTGGCAACCACCAAATTAAATATTCAGAGACCAGACACAATTAAATTTAACACTAGCTTTTGATTAAATTTTACTTTTTGTCTCCATAAGCATTTATTATAAATTCATTAATTGCATTATGGTCTGAGAAGGTGGCATTTAGTATTTCTACTTTTCTATATGTAACTCATATTTTTGTGCCTTAACATATGGTCAATTTTTACTTAAAAAATTATGTAATGCCAGAAAGAGAAGAATGTATACTCTTCTCTTCTTTTTAAATTCTCTCCTGATTTCTTTCATATTTAACTTATCTATAATTCTATTCATCTCCTGACTTCTTTCATACTAACATTTTTGTTAGATTTATCTAGTTCTGACAGGGGAAATTGAAGCCCTTCACTATTATTGTTTTGTTATTTATTTCTATCTTTAAGTCATTTAGATTTCCTTTAAAATTTTATATGCTATAACATTTTGCATATATTAGTTTAATACTGATCATGATTCATTATCAATAGTAACTTTTAACATAATATAGTTTCCCTATTCATCTTTTTAAGTGTATATGCTTTACCTTTAACTTTGTGAGAGATCTCAATTGCTAATCCTGATTTTTCTTTTTTCCTGGAATAAGCCAAGGAAAAATGTACTCTGTTATAGTCATTAATTTTTACTCTTTATTCCAAAAATTTCAAATTGCTTAGTGCTATATAATTTTCAAATATTACTCCAACAAAATATCTTATTGGGTCTTTAATATTTATTCTCTTTTTGTCACCTTCCTCCTTTTTGCTTCTCCATGAACTAGGGCTTATATACATTTATTTTATCCTTAGTTGTTTACCATTCTCCTCTTTAATGTAATTCCCATACATTTCTCCCTGGGAATCCAGCATTTTAATTTCTAACCCTAGGAGTCCTTTCTATAGCCAAGTAAAATTCACATAATAAATCTTTATACTTCTGGCTTTTGCCTGATCAGTTAATGACCTCATTTTGAAGTAGATGTCTAATTTAATACATTTATAGTTGGGTTATTAAAAATGTTGAATTTGTCACTCCTAATTGGGTTCTAAGGAAGTAAAAAAAAATTCACTGCATGGCCTCTGTAAGCTGTCATAAACAGAAATTTGAGGTAGAACTAAATTCTCACAGGTTTGACAGCCTATGATTAGGATGTTTTAATTTAGTGGACATACCAAACTCCTTTTGACATTTAAATGGTTGAGTGCCATAAATAGTCTATTTTTGTACAAATTCAGATTTAGAAAGAACAAAGGCAACTTGAAGTATTATTTGAAAGAAATAGTCATCAGAGTGGTGGACTGAAGCTGTATAGTGAATGAAAAATCATATTATGTAATATGATAAATTAATTCTTTGAATGAAAGTGATTTAAATATTGTCATTTTTGAAGTAAGTTTCTAGAATAGGAATCATCTATCATAAGAATGAAAACAATTAATGTATTGTCTTGTTATAGCTTTTTTATATTCAAAATTCTATATTATGAAATATATCATTATAGAAATATATACCAAACTATTTTAACCCTTTAATTTTTATTTAATAACAGAATTACAAGTGAACTCAGAGGTCAAGTGCACTCTGAACCTATAAAATAGTTGCTTCTACAACATCCTTGATAAAGAGTTGCACAGGGCTTTGTTGAAAACTTGAAGTGAAAGTTTTCCAATACGTCCTGAGATAATCCATTGCATTTAAAATTGTTCTACCTTTTAGGAAGTATTTTTTTCCCTCCACTATAAAGACAAACCTGTCTTTTTCAAGCTGCTAATCAATTTTTCCTTTTTCTGCAGACTGAATCCAAACAGGAAAAGTTCAATTTATATTACATATATTACTAGAAATATATGATGAAAGTTATCATTATTCCCCACTCCCCCACATGTGGCTCCTTTTTTATAGTCCCCAAATCCCCTAATATTTTGGTCAATTGGAAATTATACAACCCTCATTTGTCTCCACTAATTCAGACCTTCAATTTCAGCAATGTAATAAGTAAAATGTGGTATACAAAAAAGAGAACAAATCTTCAAATCTGGTCTGATAAGATGAGAATACAATGGATTTACTATCTTTCTTGTTCTCTGCATTATTCCTGTCTTAATATGTCATACATTTCATTACATTTTTGATATCCATGTTATATTACTGATTCTTATTGTCAGCAGCCATTGAAATCCAAAAAAGCTTTCTAGTATGAATTAATATCTACTCACATGCCCCCAAACCTCTTATCTCGAAAGTTTTTTTGGTTTGCTTAGCTGTGTTTTTTTTTTTTTAATAAGATATTATATAGGGTAATTTAATTTGTTTTATTACATTTGGTTAAATTTAGACTCAAATTTTTGTTTTTCTTTTCTAATCTTTAATTTTATATCAGCCATTGTTGCTTAAACATCTCAGATTCTCAAGCCTTACAATTCCAATATGGAATTCATTATTTGTCCAAGTTCTCCTTACTTCTAAACTTCTTTATCACCAACAAGAGTACCGTTATTCTCCCAGGCACCCAGGTAGACAACCTATTGTCCTCATTGTCCTCACCGTTATGTAAAGGGAATCCCTACTTCCCAGGATCATGAACTTTCTGCTCCTCCAATACAGCCCATTAAAATGGCTGAAATGCTCCAAACAGAAGTCATAGGATAAGAGCCCTAGGATCATGACCTGGAACTAAGGGTTACAGGTTCAGGTCAGAGAGACTTTGATTGGTTCCTGAGATGCGATAGATCAGCTCACAGGGAAAGGAAGTGATGTGGAAAAAGAAGACTATAAAAAATGAGACTGTAGAGAAGATCAGGTTCTTCTCTGGAGGGCTTTGGTTGGGAGTCTTTCTGCAATTCGAGTTGGTGTCTTGGGCAGAAGACACCCTCATATGCTGGTAAGACTTGCTCTGAAGAGACTAGTAGACTTCCACATGGAGATTAGAACCTTGTCGGGGACTGAGCTGAAATTCTATGAACCAGACTTTAGAGTTGTAGGCTAGGAAAAAATACTTCCTTCTTTCCTTATTTCTTTCTTATACTATATTCATATTAAATTGAATTGTTAAAAGCTACTATCTTCCTCATTTCTTAAGCGTTAATTTTATAAACAGTGACCACAACATTTTTTACTAATATTATTTAACAAAACCAATTTCTAAATATTACATGTAGCATCTTAATTATTACATTTTATATTTATTTTCATTATTACACTGTCATTCTCCCTATATAAAACTTTATAACATCTAATATCAGTACTTTACTTTTCACTCACAGAACTTTTAGGAACTAGTAGAAAACTGCCAATGTACATCTCAAATAGATCACATAGAGGCAAGTAGCAACATAGGAAGAATGATACTTATGATACCAAGAGATAAGAGAAAACACAAAGAGAGAATATGGTTATGAAATCTATTTCCTTGAATTTATACACAAAAACCAAGATAAAATATACATTCCAATACAAAGAGACAAATTAGACTTAAATCGCTGAGGAACTGTGAGATGAGACCTATGGTTATAATGGGAACTTGAAAGGTTATATATATTAATCATATCTGAAAATTGGATTTGGCTCTCCCCTGATAGTAACAATGAAGGTACTTAGTTCTCCCTTCATTGTGAAGATTAAATTGTAATCCCCTGTCTATTTTTTTATTTTATTCCCCAAAATTTAAGCACAGTACTTAAAGTTGAGTATGGAGATCTACTCATTTTGGATTTTAACACAAAAAGGTATGAACACCCATTTCATACACTGAGTGGGAGGTCTGTGACCCACGTGTGAAAGAGTAGGCAGTACTGGAGTAGAGCATTGACTGTGATTGGTAGACATAAAAATTTAGGGGAAGTGACATAAGAGGAAAAGGTCTTTAAAAGTGGAAACAGAGACATACAAAGACACACTTGGAGTGAAGAGAGAGAGACATTTGGAGTGGAGAGAAACACTTGGAGTCTCCTGTAAGAAGTAGTTCTACTGGAGTTGAGGCTGTTAAAGAATCTGCTGATTGAACTGAAACACAGTGAATGTAAAGGCTGACTTCCTTTCCTTGGCCTTTCTGGAGGCATCAGTCTCCAGAAAGGCCCATTATCTTGAGACTCATTTAGTCTGGTTGGGGCCTTTGAATTCCTACCTGACTCAGAGGAAGCCAGAGTTCTCTCTCTCTCTCTCTCTCTCTCTCTCTCTCTCTCTCTCTCTCTCTCTCTCTCTCTCTCTCTCTCTCTCTCTATCTCTTTCTGTCTCTCTCTGTCTCTGTCTCTCTCTCTCACTCCTTTTCTTCTCTTTCTCTCTTCCTTAATATCTTCCCTCTGTTGTAAAATAAACTACCATAAATTCCATTCTGACTTTAGTAATTCATTTTTGGGATTTAGTAATTAAATCCCTGATGACCAATTAAATATATTCAGTCCAACCATAAATTTAACACAGATGAAACAGGTTATATGGAAATGGCATATACAAGAATAGTCTATGTTTTAAAAAATAGTTTAGTTACTCCTTATGACCCCATTTGGGGCTTTGTTGGCAAAGATAGCAGAATGATTTGTCATTTCCTTCTCTCATTAATTTTACCAATGAGAAAAATGAGGTGAAAATGTTTAAGTGATTTACCCAGAGTCACATAGCTAGTAAGTACTTGGGCCAGATTTTAACTAAGGAAGGTGAATCTGTTTAACTCCAATCTCTTTTATCCACTACACTAGTCAACTACCCATTAAGCAATTATACCCATGTAAACCAGTTCTAGGATAGCAGGGAAAGAGGATGACAGGTATTTGAGTAAAGTTAAAACAAGGCAGAAATATATAGTAAATATTGCATTGTATCTTAGACTGTCTAGATAGAAAGGGTAAATAGATGAGGTGCATTTCTTGAATAAGTCTCCTTCTCTCCTCCTACTAATACCACTCTGGAACAGGTTCCCATCACCTCACATATGGAATAATGAAATAACCTGCTCATTGATGTTCTTACCTCAAAGTTCCCATACCCCTGAAATAATTGAATTAATTCTGAAACCAATCTTCTTAAAGTACATATCCAACCATGTGACATACACTCTCATTCAACAAATTGCACTGGCTCCCTATTATCTCCAGGATTAAATATAAAACCTGTTCTTTTGCTTTTAATATCTCTCATAATATATCTTACCTTTCCAGTTTTTAGGCTTAATTCTCCTCCTTGAACTCTTTGACCTAATTACTCTGACTTCCTTGCTGTTCCTCACAGAAAACAGTCTATTTCTCAACTCAGAAGTTTTATGGGCTGTCTGTCATGCCTGTACCTCTCTTACTCCATCTTTACCTCTAGGTTTTTAATATCTTCTCAAGTCCGACTTTCTGCAAGAAAACTTTCCTAGTCCTACTTTATCTTCCTTCCCTCTGAGCATGTCCCTAATTCATCCCAGGTATAATTTGCTTGTAGAGTTATTTAGATATTATCTGGCATATTAGACTGTAACCTCTTTTAGAACAAGGGTATTTTTTTGTCTAATTTTGTATCACCAGTGCTGACTATAGTGCCTAACAAATTGTCCATATTTTATAAACGCTTATTCACTGGTATTGAAATAAAATATGTTTAGCACAGAAATATGATGTAATATTATAAACAACTTTGATTATTCAAAGATCTGGGAGGTAGAGCCTCATTGACTGAGTAGCAAGGAGCAAAACTGCTTCCTATTTCCCCTGCCAAAACAAAAACAAACAAAAACATTCAAATAGATATAGAAAACACAGCAAAAAGAAATCTAAGAAAAAGTACTAATGAATTTTTTCCTCCTACCACAGTCAGCAAAAAAAAAAAGACATAGAGTTCTACAGACTTTTGAGTATGTGGCCTGATCTTAGAGCACTCCAGAACCTAGGGAGAGGCTCTATATCTGGTTAAGAAGGAGAGTATGTCTTTACGAAGCAATAAGAGTTACCTAAACTTGTGTAGGACTAGATTGCACAGAAAAGATCAATATCTTTTCTCTTTCATTCTGCTAAATCTTTACTTCATCTGTTCTTCCTTTATCTTCCCCTAATGGTATTTTTCAAAGGAATTGGACTTAGGTATAATCCTTTCACATGACAATCATTCTATAAGTCCTCCATCTATTTTCCATTTATTTTTCTATGAGTCAGAAGCTTATTTAAGGAAGAAAAGTTGAGGGGTTTTTGCATAAGGTATTTTTAAAAAAATTTCATTCTTATAATTTTGAACTTGGTATTGATCTACAGGAAGACCTTTTTAACAAATCATTCATAGAATTGTTAAAACAAAATTAATGTATTTTAACAGTTTGTTTCATGTTAATAGCATATTTTAAAATTCCATGTATTTTAAAAGCATTAATAAATGGGTTCTATAGGCTTCCCTGGACTGTCAAATGATACAATGATGTCAAAAAGAGGGAAAAAGTTAAGAACTTCTGCTCCAAACAATTAATCATTTGACTATAGACAAATATATTAAATATACTGTAAATAGTTATCTCACATGGAGCCACACCTTATCTTGTTTCATTTTGAATATATACTTATATTTCTCATTATTTATAAAAATAATTTATATGATTTTTTTTTAAATCTTGAATTCCATTTCTTTTTCTCCTTTTCTGCTTTCCATATTCCTTGAGGAGGCAAGCAATTGATATAGGTTATCCATGTATAATCCCACAAAACATATTTCTATGTTGTAGAAGAAAACAGATCCCCCAATTCAAGAAAATAAGAATAGCTTATGAATAAGTATGCTTCAATTCTGCATCAGACTTTATAAGTTCTTACTCTGGAGGTGAATAGCATTTTTAATCATAAGCCTTTTGGAATCATCAGATCATTATATTACTCAGAATACTGTCATCACATATAATATTGCTTTTATTGATTTACATTGTTCTGGTTATGCTCACTTCACTTTGCATCAGTTCATGTAAATCTTCTTAGATTTTTCTGATTTTTTTGCTTTATGTTAAAGTTAGTATTCTGTTAAAGTCTCAGGGTGGAGAGGGCACTGTCCCAAGCTTCATGATTTTCCTCCTGAGTCTATAAGTTTTCAGTTCTTCCAAGGTGTATATGATCTAAGGAAAGGTGTGGGCATTCCTGTCCTGGCCTATGCTTTAGTCTTTGAGTGAGAACAAGTACTCTTCATTCCTAGAACTGTGTCTAGGATCTCTGCTCCTGCTAGTGTGTCTCCTCATCCTAGGACTACATATAACCCAGAACCAGGCAAAGTAAAAGAGTCCTGCTCCCAGTACCAGCAAAAAGTCCTCTGTAATTTTCTCCTGACCCTTTTACCATCTCTGATTTGAGACCTTCAGAACCTGCCTTTTCAAATTCATTTCCCCTCACTGCTTGCTGCTGGCCTGCTAATGTGGAATCTGAATGCCATATCCTATGCTGGATGTGCTCCACTCTCACCCCAGTGAGATAGACCTTTCCTGCTGAAATTCCAAGTTGTTTTGGGAAGGGAAATTGTTTCTTTCCATAATATTCGTGTTTCTGTCACTTCAGAACTCATTCTGAGTTGTTATTTTAATGCTGTTTTGAGTGCAATTTGTGAAAGTTCAAGGGAACAAGTCAGCACTGTCCTCATTCCACCATCTTGTATGTGCCACACTCATACAATTTTGAAAAAGTTTTCAAATAAAATTTATTACATTGCAGAAAAATTTTTAAAAAACTAGATTTGCCAATTATCTTCTATAAGACATTAATTTTAAAGTCAATTAAGATAAAGGGTATATTCTTAAAGGTACTGGTACTGAATTGGGTACTGAAATAATATAAAATAAAAAAACATTCTTTATGATTCCCTTGTGAGCAACAAATTGGAGGACAAAACATTTTCCTTGATCCTCACAAGCTCTCAAGCTTCTTCAAAATAGAAACAGTGCACCAAGGTGAAACATCTTCATCTATCTCCATGATCTATGATTGCACCCAGAATCCAAAACAAGTTAAAAAAAAAAGAAAGAAACATGAACTGGCACTCACTGACCTTAAGTTCACTTTTACTCATCATCATTCTGCACTAAGGTTAACAAGATTGTACTAACTACACCAAGGAGACAACACTGTCTTATGAACAAGAAACAGATTTACACTAAAACCTATGCTTACATATCAGTTCCACCTCTCACTTCCTTCCTTCCCTTTTTTCCAGTGCCATCAATAGCTTGGCTTCAGGTTGTGGTCATTTGTCCTGGTTGAGAAAAACATGCTGGCCAAAGTCACCTGTCAGGAGCCAAAACCTGCTGGGTCATCACAACTATCACATGAAGAACACAAAACAGGATCATGGAATGCCAACAAAACCAGCATCAAGATATACAGCCCTGTAGAATCAGCATTGGAAAACTCTAAGAGTGTCTAGTTATAGAAATAAGGAACAGAGGAAGGGGAAAATATACCAGAATTGGATACTGTGTACTGTAGGTATGAAGAGTGCAACACTTCAGTAAGCCTGAGGGAAATAGTATAGCATACACCTGTGGTCACTTATGACCAACAAAAGTCACTGAGTCTTGGGAACTATGAATGTCCAAGTGTGGGATGAGGCTGAAACATTTTGAGGTCCAGTTCCACTGGAAATTGTTATCCTAGGAAAAGGAATCTGAAAAGTAATAGGGGAAATAAAGGGGAAGTTAAACTTACAAAATATTTCAGAGGGAAAAAATTAAGATCTGGGACAAAAATATAAATCAACATGAAAAAGCCTAACAATGGAAGGAAATGTTGATTCTAGATCTATTAGATGAATTGAGAAATTCATGAGTTAAATGCTACAAAACAAAGGAAAATGTCTTAATACTTCATGAAGCAGAGGACATTTCTTACAGAATTTAAGGAACCAAAATTCACTTTTGTTGAATGATTCAAAAAAAAATGAAAATTATTAGAGCAGAATAATGAGAGGATAATTATGAGAGCACAGCAAAAATATTGGAAACAATAGGAAAAATGAAATACAATGGAAAGAGAGGCAGACAAAAAGACACAGAGAGAATAACAGGTTGGGAATGCAAATGCTCAAATGTAATGAACTATCTAGAAGATAAGTAAAAAAGCAATAACACTAAGACATATACTTAGTGCTAAAGCAAAATATATTGTTCTTAAAGATGAAATGTGAAGAGAAAACCCAAGGATTATACGTCTCTCTGAAGAAAGTAGTAGAAGAGAACTTCCCTACATGATGGCACCAGGAACCACCTAAAGGGGAGATCCTATAGAGGATACATTGAAAGCTCTATTTGCTAAAGGAATATAGGGAAAAGAAAGATGAGATAATTATAAAAATGATGAAACAGAGGATTAGAGGTTAGAGTGGACAGAAAGAGAATATGGATAATGAAAAGAGTGAGAGAAATCCCTTTTGTAAGGGGACACAAAAAGTAATTAAAACAGACAAATCTAATAAAAACTAGTTGAGGGAAAGTAGAAGAGAGGAAAATAGTACATTTGGTGAAAACAATAGGAAATAATTGGGGAAAGAAACATGTAATCATTTAAAATCAGGAGAGAAAAATAAACTATTCTACAAAATCCTAGTGATGAAGGAGAGATGAATGAGAAGAGGGAATTAAAGATGAGGGGAAGGTGGCCAGTGAGAACAGTGCCACTTGAAACAAAAGATTAAAATAAATGAAAACATATACTGTGTTTATAACAGAAGATAGATAAAATCATAAATTGAGAAAAATACTATTTAAAATTGGAGGAAAATATAAAACTAAATCTTATATCTATGAAATATAAAGGGATCAAACAGTCCAATAAAATTTTTAAAAAGTAACAGGTTAAGCCAACAGAGCCTACAATCTATTACTTAAAGGAAACACATTAAAAAGACACAAAAGAAAAATGAGGAAATGAGGGAAAGTACTATGCATCAATTGAATCCAAAAAAAAAAAAATACAGGAGTTGTGATCATACTCTAACAAAATGAAATTAAAATTTTAAAAATGTTTAAATGATAAACAAATTTATACCTAAAGGATGCATAGGCAGAAAACCCATATCAATGATGAACTTATATGCCCCAAATGACTTAGCATCCAGATTCATAATGGAAGTATCAACTGAACCACAAGAAGACACAATATAAGTCACAGGAGATATCAATATCTTCTTTCAGTTTGAGATAAATCTTTTTAAAAATTAATTTATTTATTTAGAATATCTTTCCATGATTACATGATTCATGTTTTTTCCCCTCCCTTCATGCCTCCCCAGCCAGGAGTTGATGAGCAATCTCACTGGATTATACATGTATCATTGTTCCAAAATTATTTCCATATTATTATATTAATATTTGCAATACAGTGATCATTTAAATCCAAAATCCCCAATCATATACATTGAAACATGTGATCAAGTACATGTTTTTATTCTGTGTTTCTTCTCCCATAGTTCTTTCTCTGGATGTATATAATATTCTTTATCATAAATCCCTCAGTATTGTTCTGGGTCATTGCATTACTACTGAAAAAGAAGTCCATTACATTTGATTGTGCCACAATATTTCACTTTCTATGTATAATGTTAGCCTGGTTCTGCTCATTTCGCACTCCATCAATTCCTGGAGATCTTTCCAGTTCACATGGAAATCCTCCAATTCATCATTCCTTATAGTAAAATAGTACTCCATCACCATCAGATACCACATTTTGTTCAGCCATTCCCCAATAGAGGAAAACTGCCTCATTTTCCAATTTCTGCCACTATAAAAAGCATGTCTACAAATATTTTTGTACAAGTATTTTTCCTTATTATCTCTTTGGGGTTCAAGCCCAGCAATGCTATTGCTGGACCAAAGGGTACAGTTTTGGATAAATCTAACAAAAAGTTTACATATTTTTCAGCAACAAATTGCATTTTTACAAAAAATTACCATGTACTGTGCTATGGCACAAGGATTTTACAAACAAATAATAAGACCGAAATACTTAATGTATCATTTTCAGACAAAATGCAAATAAACATAGAGAGGATAATTCAGGGTTTAAAATAAAAATATACACTCAAATATATACCTAGTAATATAACACTAAATAACAAGCAGACCAAAGAAGAGATTATAAAAATAACCAATAATTATGTAAAAGAAAATTATACTGATGAAACAGATTTTCAGAATGATGCTAAAGCAGTCATAAATGTTTAAATCATATCCTTATGAATATGCTTGAACAAAAGAGAGCAATAACTAACTGTATATGCATTAAAATAGCAAATAAGTAAATCTAAAATATGCTTGAAAGAATAAATATTAAAACTGTGGGTGAATAGATGAACTGAAAACAAGAGAACCATATATATGAGAAATAAAACTAAAAGCTTTCTCTTTGAAAAGGCTAACAAAATTCATAAAACCTTAGCAAATCTGATTTAAAGGAGTAGGGAATCAACTCACAAAAAATGAAAAGAACAAAGTGGAATCACAACAAAACCAAAAGAAATAAAATGAATAATCATAATATATTACACAAAAATACCTTAACAAAATGGAAAAATAAAGAATACCTTCAAAAACATGAAACACCCATACTACCAGAAGACCAGGTAAAAATCATAAATAACTCAAATTCATAAAAAAGAAAAATGTTCTCGATGTAATGAATTAACAGAGAAAAACCTCCTGGTCCTAAAAATCTCACTTGAGAATTCTATCAAAGAAGCGATAATGCTTATACTTTACAAATTATTCTCAAAAATTGAGCAAATACAACCAAAAATAATACTTGAAAAATCTAGGAACTTTTTTAGAAGAGGAAAATAAAATTCTTAAGATTAAAAATCAAAAGAGAAAATTCACACTAAATGGAATAGAATTAGACTATTATCACAAATAATTATATCAAATAATGTAAAACAATACTTTGAATAGATTAATTTTAATTTAAAAAAACTCTAGGTTAGTAAAATGAAAAAGACAGGGTGCAAAATCCTGATCTCAGAAATGGAATTAAAGCCTACATGTAATCTGAAAGCATGAGACAAACCTGATTGTCAAAATATATTTCAAATGACTTTAATAAAGCATTGAGGAAATGAATAGCCTCTCCTCTCCATAAACTCTTCATAAAACAAATGACCAATCATTCTCAAACAAATAAAATATAAAGCAAATGAGAAAGGGAAAAATCTAGATGAAATTGAAAAATTCACAAATATTAAAAATATTATGAGAGTGTATATCCATTTAGTTCTTAACATTGTACAATATAATGATTGATCTATGTTACAAACTGAAAATGGTTGAACATAAGAATATTAAAAATATAATTAATCCTAATATGAAGTAATAATACTCACATGACTATATAGATACCAAAGAACACTAAAAAGTCAAGGAGTAAAATAGTATCTTCTTAAAGCCTAAGAAAAGTTTTGTACATTTCAAAGAACAGTGACTTAGGATAAGATAACTTGTCTTTAAATTTTGATTTTCCTTGTTTCATGTGTAAGTTTGAGCAAATCACTTGGCTTTAGGTTCCTTGACTATAAAATTAAGGTATTCATTCACATAAAAGGCTACTTGTGGCTCTAAAATTGTCGTTCTACCAATCTAAAGTTAAAAACTAGTTTGTATGGAGAAACATTGACAAATATATTGCTAAAACCAGTAGCAAATCAAGGATGAACTGTTGCCACTACTATTTCACACACTATTAAAAATGCTCAATCTTTTTTCTTATGATTTCATCAGTGTAGAAAACTGAAAATACATTTTCCTCTGATGAACATTAGTAACTCACCTACAACCTGGAGTCTTGTAATTACCTTGGAGTCACCAAGAAATCATGACTTTTGGTGGTCACCCATTTAGCATTTATAGAGTTGAAACACATATCTTCTTCATTCTAATCTAAAACTTGCAATAAAAAAATTGTATCTTAGATATCCAAATTTTTTACATATCCAAAATTTCACCTTATTGACATAAATATTAGTTTTAGAGTGTTCCTCAAAGAAATGATCATTCAAATATGGATAAATAATTTTTAAAAGATAAAGAAATAAACTTTTAAAAAATCACATGAAAGCACATTCAAAGTCACCAATAATCATAGAAACGGACATTAAAACAACCCCCTCCTACAACTTTTTTCTCATCAACCTAGTAAAGATCCTGAAAAGTGAGGAAATTATACTAACTGAACTATAGGAAAACAAATCCATATATCCTTCTTGTGAAATAATGATTTAAAATAACCATTGTCAAATAGTTTGGAATTACAACTTAAATTTACTAAATTTCATTATTTTCCTTGGCATCCTAAAGTATAGCAACTATATACCAAAGACATTATTTATAAAAAGAAAATATTCCTATTTACAAAAAAATATTTTAGCAGAATTATTCATGAAAATAAAAAAGCTAAAAATAAAGTTCTTGCCAAATCATTAAGGAATACTTGTAGAGAATAGAATTGAAGGTTTTAGTTCTGTATTGAATGATGGAAAAATTTAAATGAAGAAATAATGAAATGATAATTAAAATGTACAGAACAAATAAAGCAAAGTCAACAGTTAACATAGAGAAGGAAAAAAAGTCTTCTTTAATAATCAACCTTAGTACCCAACTATCAATGTTAATAAAAAAAAACGTTTCTGCTAACAATTAATGAATTTATTTTTGATTAAGGGAATTTCTTTATTAGGGAACTATGAGTATTTTCTTGAAAATATCATTTGTGTAAGAGGAAAAATATAGAAGTATTCTGTTTTACATACTCTTTAGTTAAATGAAGGTTACTGTTGTAGTTGTTTGATTTTGATTTTAAGATTAAGCTTCTCTATCATTTGAAATTATATTGGCCACTCACAGGCCCAATCCCACTGATGATCATTAGGAAAGCTTTGATCTGCTCCATTTCTGACCTTGGCCAATTCCCCCTTCATTAGGCAATTTTCCCTGACCCATCTGCTCACTATATTGATGTTGACCGTAGGATAGAAACATGAATATCTTAAGTCCTACTGCATCTCAGAACAGCAATCTACCAGCTTCAGGGTTCCCAATAGCAAAGATTACAAGTGAAATGAGCACAATGACCAGAAATTTTAAAAAAATAATTATTCTTTAAAGAAGATAAATCCTAGATCAAATCACTTTGATGTCATACATATACACAAAGGTGTGTATGTATACATGCTACATGCATTGTTTTTGTTACTGTTAGAGAAAAAAAAAAGATTGTTACTTTATAGGGAAGTTACAACTATGCCCTTTAGATATCTTTTTTGGATACTTTCTAGAAAAATTGCTTTGAAATGAATGGAAGAAATTGGGAAAGAAAGTTACTGACTATTTGGGAAAAGCTGATAATCCATAATACTTCTGACAAACTTTATCGCTTTTGGTTGTGCTTAACAAACCTTGTCACCTTTGTTTTAATGCCTCAGAAACCCTTGTTAACTTCTTCCCTTTGTTGTCTTCTGGGTATCTGCATTAGGCCTTCCTGCTTAAGTAACTTGGAATGGCCAATTAAAAGAAGTATAAAATGTGCACCTAGGGAAGAATTAACCTATTAAGTTAACCTAGGGATGAATGTTTAGAGATATAAAGCTATCATCATCAACCTTTCCCATAATCTCTTGCTCATGGGACATCCTCAGGGACTTGGTTATTTAATGAATTGCTGCTATGAAAGCAAGTCTAGTTCAAAAGCAATTTTTTCAAAGTCCTTAAAAATTTAAAAAAACAAATACAGGACTATTAACTATATTGTGAGGAAGATCAATTCATATGTTCATTTAACCTCCATGGTAAAAAAAATATGCAAATACCAAAGCTTTACCTTATAGAAACATGAAATGAATGCATGAATGATATATAAAGAAACATCCTAGGCAAAATTCTATTCAGAATGTTTTTGGACCATTTTTATTCAGATTTTTTTAAATGGGAATTATTATGAAGCAAAATCTCAAAGCCTTTGTCAACAGAAAAAGATTATTATATCACAGTAACTATATTGTTTTATGTTGTCATATTATAAGTATAGCTTTATAATTAATATTCTAAAGTAATCTATGCTAACAGATTCATGTTAAAAATAAAATATTAATTATTACTATTTAATTTGATTTATATTATTTTATTTATTCAGATATGTACATATATATATATACAAATATAATGCTCTCCATCTGCTTTTACCAAAAATTGAAAAATATTTAATTTTGAAAGTATATGTTATATTTAAATTTTAGGTTCTGTGCTCTTTTTTGCCTTCTTATACACCTTGGTTTTTCCATTAATGGAAAATAGTCTAAAGAAAAATTTGTCTAATATATACTTACAATCTATAATTAAATCATTTCACCTATTATTAAAACAAAGAATATGTTATTATGAGAAAAGTAAATATGATATAAAGTCTATAATGTACTAATTTAAATGTACATGAAATATCTTTTCTGGATTTTTTATCTTATTTTTTGCTAGTGTATGTTAACTGTATAGATATCTTGGTTTCAGTTCATAACTTGTAAACCCAAGACTCTCTAGGATTATATCAATTGTTCTACACCATTACCAATAGGAGAAGGCTATTCAGGCCCTTGTTATAAAATAGAGACTATATTTTGAACAAAGCAGACAATTACCATGCAGTCTACTGTAACGCTGAATAAAGAATAATTCATGACATTCCTAATGAGTTTTAGTCTGACTTCCATCTGAAATTTTCTAGAAAGTAGGTGTTCACTCCTTTTCAAGGTACTCCATTCTAGTTTTCAACAGCTATCCTTGTTAGCAAGTTACTTTCAGAAAAGCCTCAAGTGACCCTGGGCAAGTCACTTGACCCCCATTGCCTCACCCTTACCACTCTTCTGCCTTGGAGCCAATACACAGTATTGGCTCCAAGACGGAAGGTAAGGATTAAGAAAGAAAGAAAGAAAGAAAGAAAGAAAGAAAGAAAGAAAGAAAGAAAGAAAGAAAGAAAGAAAGAAAGAAAGAAAGAAAGAAAGAAAGAAAGAAAGAAAGAAAGAAAGAAAGAAAGAAAGAAAGAAAGAAAGAAAGAAAGAAAGAAAGAAAGAAAAGACTCAAGATATGCCTTGCTGAAACTTCTATCCATTTACCTATTGTTCTTCTCTGGAGAGGCAAACAAAACAAATTTAGTTTGCCTCAGCTGCTCAAGGAACTGCTGCAAGATACCAGAAACCTGTGGAAAGGAAATGATGATGTCTTCTCTCTTCCCCTGTTTGCTTTCACTTCAGTCAGTACACCAAGGAAATGATAAAGAAACCTGATTGTGTTCCAGAAAAATTTCTCTTCTAAAGCCTCAGATGACATACTCAAACCTTTGCCAAAGCTGTGAGTGTTACTTGGACTTTATTCTGATTCTACATAGCACTACCTTCTGAGGAAAAACATGACACAAAAAAATAGAAAAAACAATCCTTAACTCAGATTTAGGTGACCAGGGTTCAAATTTTCCCCCAAACAATTGCTATTAGCTTATGGACAAATCATCCAAACTCTTTTAAAGCCCCAGTTTCCTGTTTAAAATATGAGTGATAATATATATACCATTTACCTCACAAGTTTGTTTTGTGTAAAATACTTTTAAAATCTCCAGGAAAAAAAAATTCATATTAAAATAAAAAAATAAGTCAACCCAGTTAATTCAAAAATCTAAATCTGAAATAGCATTTCTTCCTTAATAACCCAGTGTATTGGGGTTTATGTTTCCATAACAGAACAAATTAAAAATGTTCAATTTGAGGTTGCTTTACTGCTTCCTCTGCCTATGTTAAGCAAGCCTGACCTCATCCCTAGCCATGATGCAGACTGCTTGTCTTAATAAAAAGTTTTGGCAATATTCAATCTTTTCTCCTATTTTCTTTCCTGAAAGAAGTGGTGTAACATTTATCTGGGAACATGGTGATCAATGGAGCAAAGACATGAGATCAACCCTCTGATTATGGCACTGTTGTATGGTTTCAATGTGCTTAACCACATGTTGATCAGTTGCCTCTCCTAGTTTTGACAATTACAATTTAGTAAATGTGAACATCTCATGATGCAATAGTCATATACTGCATTTTATAAAGAAAATAAGAATCTGTTTTGAGATGATTGTTTAATGGGGGACTTATTCAAAGAGAAAGTATGATTATGGAAGGAAAATAAACAATATATATAAAAGATTGTTTATTTAAAAAATAAGGAAAAAGTAAAGGACCCAGTGATTTGGGGTCTGGACTGGAAGAAAAAAACATAGGAAGATACTGCAATGACATTATTCTAAACAATATAAACCAAATATATTTTAGTGATGATTTAAGTTTCCTTAAGTTATTTCTTTCTAAAGTCACAGGAAGGAGAAAATTGTTTTAACATGATCTGATAAAAGGAAGATAAAATAATAACTAATTGTAATATAAACTGTCCATTGGATAAACTGATCAGTGAAATAGAAAATAGTGGCACCATGAATTAAAGACTAAAAATCCAATAATTTTTCATTTATAAGAAACCTCCTTAAAAGATAAAGATTTGATCGAGAGTTAACTGAAGGATGTAGCAAAATGTAATATACCACTGGCCTAATCTGCCCCTCAAAAAGAGTAGGAATAAAAATTCTGATTACAGATAAGGCAACAGTAAAAACTGAAATATTTAAAAGAAACAATTAAAGAAATTGCATATCACAAATAGAAATGATTACTAAAACAATAACAATATTAAAATGTAAACACTGAATGCCATGAGATATAAACACATAAAATAAAATATAACATAATTCCAGAAGGACCTAACTAAAGAGCAAATAATTCTTAGAAGTTTCAAATTTTTTCTATTTTATTTAGACAAATTTGAAAAGAATATAAACAAGAAAGAAGTTAAGGATATCAGCAGAATATTAGCAAATAATAGTAATCACTATAATTAAAATGTTTATAATATGCTTATTTTCAGCATTAAATAATAACTGGTATTTCTAGTGTACTTTAAGGTTTTCAAAACTCTTTGCTAAAAGTTATCTTATTTTGTGCTCATAACTCCACTTGGAGGAAAATGTTATTATCTCAATTTTACAGTTGAGGAATCTGAGGCACAGAATTCTAAAGTGACTTATCCAGGATTACTCAAAACTTATTGAAGATAGAATTCAACTCAGGTTTTTCTGACAAATGTTCTGTTCTGTGGTCTGTCTATTCTGTCCCCTTATAGCTTCAGTGATTATGATTTTGGGGGATGTTTGAAAATGTTCTATGCAGCACTGTGGGAAAATGTCATAACAGAGTGTGCAACTTCCTTGTTCTCCTAATAATCCACACACACACACACAAAATCCACAGAATCACTGTTAGAAACAGCAAAAACAGACAGAGATTAGGAGTGAAAAGGAATAGTCAAGAATAACTAAAAAGGAAAGTTTCTGACTTCCCTGGCCTCAGTCACAACTCTGTAGACCATGGAGACAGGAAAAGTCCAAACTTAGTGAAATCAACAAAGTGGCTCATGGGGGTAGGATTGAAAATGTCACCATGTTTGCTGAACTCCAGAGTTTGCATACTATAGGATATCACTGGAATCTGCAGGCTGAAGAGTATGAGGGCAGCTGTGGCTTCTGTAGCCTCAGCTCTGGAGAATCACCACCGGCCCACAGCTATGGACTGAGGAGTGGACACCAAAGGATTTATGGGCACTATGCCCTAGGGTCAGGAACTAAAATTTTCTGTAACTAAGGAGGGACTTTAACATTCCAGGACATTCAGACTAGACCACTGCACAATATTGGGCTTCAGCATTAGGAGATGAAGAGTGAAGAAACATACATTGGTGACAGTGATTGCAGAAGAACTGGGGCACCATGAGCTGTGACCGATCCAAGATAGTGGAGTCCCTGGATGTTGGTACAGTGGGAAATGGACTGTATGCTTGCAATTGCAATGGCAGAGTTACTCTTGGGCTCTGGTTGGAACTCCTGAGATCAATGAAACACTTGGATTTGAGCAGACAAGTAGGCAGAGACAAGCAAACAAGGATTACACAACAATATTTTAAAAACTGGAATAACTAATGTGGACCTAGGAATAAACAAACACATACACACACAGACACACACCCCACAAATTCTGAAACAGGATGCTTTCCAACACATTAAGAACCCTGGGACACCAGCAAAAAGTTAATAATTAAGCCTATCAGCCTGACCTCTAAAGTTTAAAAATAAATAAATAAAAATGATCAAACAAGAAAGAATTCAAATATTGATAGTTATTATGGGGACAGAGAAAATCTCAGCTCAATATAGGAGAGTAGTGAAGTAAGAATGCCTTCTTCAAAAATAGCAAAAAAACACTATAAATGTCAATAAGCCAAAAAGAGCTTTTGGAAGAGCTTTAAAAAGAACTCAAAAACAAAATAAGAGTGTATGGGGGAAAATTAGGAAAAAAATAAGAGCAATGAAAGAAAATCAAGAAAATTATGAAAGAAAGATCACAGAAATAAAAAAGGAGATTCAGAAACTCACTGAAGAAAATAATATATTTAAAACTATAGTTGGATAAAAGTAAGCTAATAATTTCCCAAGACTAGGAGTACTATACCCTTCTCTCATCAGAATTGGGATTAACAAAGAATATACACAATTAACAGAGTAAAAAAGCACAGAGAAACAGGAGGGAAGGGCAATGGAATGTGGGAGAGACTGGGAGTCCCCTTGAGGGACTGAGGAAGCAAAGAAAAAGTAGGTTAAGAGAAAGGAGGGTAAGGGAGAAAGTAAAGGGAGAGAAGGAAGGCATACCTAGAGTGGAGTAAATATCAAGAGGTAGGAAGGTAAAGTGAGGGTATAAGGTAAAGACCTGGGATGAGATAGGTAAGGGCTCTTTAGAATCAAACTCATATCAAGAAATAGGAGTTCATAGTTGTTGGGACAGGGAAAGGATTTTTGGAAAAGTGGATAGGATGAAAAAGGTAAGGGGAAAGGGACAAGGCAGGGACCTTTGGAAAGATGAGTCAATTTGTAAGTAGAAGGACAAGAGGAGAGAATAAGGGAGCATTTGGAAGAAAATATGTGAATTGAAGAGGTATTGGTAAAATGAAATTGGACATCTAAAGAAGACTTTGGCAGAAAGAAGAGAAGAGGGGGGCAGAGAGAAAGAATGGAGGATGGAAATTCGCAGCCAGTAAGTATGACATTGAGTGTAAATGGGATGAATTCACTCAGAAGAAGAAAATGGATAGAAAAAATGTTAAAAAACCAGAACTTGACAATGAATTTTCCCCCCCAAGAAACACACTGAATATGAGAGACAGAGTGAAGGTGAGGGGATGGAGCAGAATATATTATGCCTCAGCTGATCTAGAGAAGGAAGGAATAGTAGTCAAGGTCTCTGAAAAATTTGGGAATAAAATGGACATAATTGGAAAGGATGAAAAAGGTAACTAAATTTTGTTGATAGTTACAATGAATAATGAAGCATTATAAATGGACCTGCATGCATTTAGTTGAAGCATCTATATTTTAAAGAAAAAAACTAAAAGAGATACAGATGGAAAAAGCTAACAAAATAATGACAGCAATAGACTTTAATTTTTCTCACTTAGAATTAGATAAATCTAATAAAAAATGAAACAGAAGTTAAGGAATACAATAGATACCTAGAGAGCCTCTATACATCAGTATGAGGCTAGTAGCAGATTGAGCATACACATAATTCAAACATAGTTTCTGTGGCACAACAATGGTCTAAAGAGCATAAATATTCTGCAAAAGTCTTACTTTTATACTCATTATACTTGAGGTAATCTTGAATTCCTGAAGGTTGGTGTATTAGGGGGAAAAAAATCCCACTGGATATGACCAAGCTGGAAATACTTGGTTTTGAATAAAGTGTGGACCTGGGAATAGATTGTGTCTTCTGTTCATGGATTAATACAGTAAAATATGCCCTGCTAATGTATGTTAACAGAGAACCAGACAGTTCATAAGTTGATCAAATTAAATGCTAATAGAAGCATGAAAAAACAAGTCTAATATTACATTGATGGAGCAGCTGAGATTTTGTTTTAGTAAACAAGATAGACATATTGGGAAAAACAAGAAGGAACAAGCAGTAAAGTTCCTCATGATGATTGATGTAAGTATCCATTTATTAGATTTTGGTCCTAAGAGCATTATTTAGAGTGCAAAAATCTGTATATGTATAAAAACAAGTGCAATGATTTGTTTTTGCAAATCTGATATGCAGCAAAACAAAAATTATGACATACATCAAATAACAATTATAATAAAATGTCTTATTTGACAAAAATATGTACAAAGGGCTTATAATGAAAGCTTAAGTAATATAAGCTTAAATAACTAATAGATTAAAGAATAGATCTTTTTTTAAAAATCTACCAATAATATGATGATTTACAAAAATCATGTGCTGCATCTAAGGGAATTTTAACAGTGGGAAAAATCATAGAGAAAGAGAAATAGAGAGACAGAGACAAACAGAGATAGAGACTGAAAAAAGATCAACAGATCAATAAATCAAGCATGTAGTAATATCAAAACAAAGTCAATAAATAACAAAAAGTTATTAAATGAACAAACTTGTAAATCTAATCCAAGAAAGAAAATTCCTGATGATCAAATGAAAAGTAAATATGATAAAAAAACAAACAGCTTACCTGACATAAGTTAGATGTTTTCTTGAGAAATCTAATAATCTTGGGAATCAATTAGCTACTTTCTGAAAAGGAACATTTATCAAAATAAAACATATTATCCGCATGAAAAAATACTATCCACAGCCAAAGAAGGAACTGTCAGGGTCTGACTTCATATCAAAGCACCCCATCTTCCACCTTACTTCATTCATGAGTTTTTTTAATTGTACGTATGATTTGTCTTCTATCATGACATGAGTAATATAGGAAAATGTATAGCACAAAAGAACTGGTATAAACTATAACAGACCATTTACCACTTTGTGGTAAGGGGGAGGGAGGAAGTAAGACACTCTGAATAAAATGTCAGAAAATAATTGTCAAAAATTGTCCATACATGTAACTGGAAAAATGAATTTAAAATATAAATATTTAATATTATAAATAACATATTATTATTTATATAAATAATAATATTTATTATATATTATATATATAAAATATATAAATAATATAAAATAAATAAAATATTGAAAATAAAAAGAGAGGAACAAATGTAAGTGCCTTTCAAACACTCTTGTAAAGAAACAAAATATCAAAATTTCACACAGAGTTGTGTCTATTAATGTTTTTTTTGTAACAAACTCACTTAGTCCTTCCTTTCTTGATGACTCCTTGCCATCAGAGAATACTTATCAATGTTTTAAATTGTAAAGATACTTGGGAATTCTAACGATCTAATGCTACAACCATGCCCTTCCCAGGCTTTCACCCCCTTTGCAAATTATCTAAACCACCTAAAAGCACAATGTTTGTTAGCTTAGTCAAGCAGCATCCCAGAGTTGCCCTTCCTTCTCATATTTTCTGGTTATTATTCCCCTTTTCACCTGCCCTTAAACCCAAACAACCCTCTTCAAAGAGTCTACATGAAATAGCTGAACACAATGCCTACTCCTTAGCTTTCCTCAGTCGTAGTTTATATGATGGTGATTCCTAACCTAAACCACAATGCTGCCCATTTCTTTAATAACAGTGCCAATTAATATTTATTTGCACAAATAGTTAACATTTATAAACTAACATTTATATGTTAACTCACTTGGAAACAAAAACTATGGTCTGATCATATTTTCACTTTTTATGTTACTGTGATTGATATATGTAACCTGGCTTAGGAATGTATATTTATCCCAATTGAATTTTATTATTCCATTTGGCTCATCATTCTAGCCTGTCAAGATCATGCTTCCATCATCAAATGACATAGTTATCCCTCTCAGCTTCCTGTCATCAACAAATTGATTAGTATCCCATTGAATCTTTATATAAATCATGTGTGAAACTTTTAATAGGACAGAACTACAAAAAGACCTTTAAGACATTTCATCCTGGCTGACATTCCACTGAATCATTACTGTAATCAATTCAGCTCAATTCAATAAAAATTAGGTCCCTACTATGCTCAAGGCAATGTGTTAGGCATGGTAGATACAAAGAAAATAAAAGTCTCTGCTGTCAAGAATGTGGCATTCTACTGTGGAGACACATCCAATATCCAAATAGTGCAGCACTTTAATGTGATTGAAAGAATCATGGGACTTGAATTTAAATCCTGGATTTGCTATTTATTATGATCTATGTGGCCTTGAGCAAATCACTTAACCTCTTTGGTACTCATTTTCCTTGACTACAAAGTAGAATATTGGACTAGACAATCTCTAAATTCCCTTCAAATACACTTAGCTTTTCTGAATATAGCCCTCCTTTTATTCATCTGGCAATACATCTGGTCAATAATCATAAAGGTATAGTAAATTATATGGTCTTGGGTGCTCACCAAGTTTAAGACACCCAGACAAGAAGTAGATGGGGCCTATATGTCCCTAGATAACAAGGAGGCTGCAATATGTCAATCAGCCCTTGAATCCAGTTCTGTCTTTTTTCAGGTAAAGGATTCTGGTGTTATGAAGAGGAAGAAAGAAATTTTATGTGCAAATGTTGGTCCCATCAAATGACACCTATAAGATATCCACGTGATGTCCAGAAGGAAGTTGTGAAAATGGGACTGGAATTTAGGAAAGAGATAGATTCCAATTTAGATTTATGAGTCATCTTCATCAAGATGATAATATAAGAGAAAGAACTATTGAACAAAACGATGAGAGACAGAAAGAAGAGTGAAAGACAGATACTTAGTAGGTGTCCATATCAAGTGTAGAAAAATAAGAGCATGACTTAGTAAAAGAGACAGAATAAGCCTTCAAAAAATAAGAAAATCAAGAAATTTGGTTTTATTTAAGCTAGATAATAAGGATGTTTGGGAGGAAGGGTGGTTACAACTGTTAATATAATGAGGTTGAAAAGAATGGCAACTGAGAGTCATTAGAATTAGCAAATAAGAAATTTCTGATTACCATGAAGATGAGAATTTCAAATAGATCCATGACAGAGAGAGACTGAATGGGAAAGAGTGGGGGAAAAGATTTAGCTTAAGGAAACAGGAGGCTCATTTGAAAATTTTGGGGGATTATAGAGGACCTGGGCATATTTTCATATGGCAATGGCAGGGGGGAAATGGCAGATAAGGATTGACGATTGAGGAAGGAAGAATGGGGATAATTTATGTCCCATGGGAATATCAAAATTAATACATCAGAAACAAAGTTCATTATCTTTTTATCTAAATATATTATTCTTTCTATCATTCTTTAATTGAACACTCATGTTTTGCATTCATAATTAGGACTGGGTTTGTAGGATATATTATTTGGGATTAATGCATTAGTTTTTTTTGACAGTGTTAGAGAGGTCTATATAGGCAGTGTTATAAGTCTATATAAGATATTAAGGGTAGGCTTCTACCTCTAGTTTGAAGACTTATCAAACCCTTTTCAGGAATGTTCTCCTTTGGTGTCTCTCCGCCACTCAACTCTCTTACCTCTGGTTCTAAGAAGCTGTAGAATATGCAGTGGTCATAGGCTAGTTAATGATATCACCAAGAGAGTTAAAACAAGTTACCATTAATCAAGAAGCATCAAACCCATCAGGGATTTAGTGGGATGCTTACCCCAGACCTGTGAAAGGTCCTAGTGGAAGGGCAGATGAGAACAATTTGTTTTAAGTACTATGAAGCTAGTTGAGGCAGGCACTGAGAAGCACTTAAAGCTTGGTTAGATGTCAAAGACACCAACCAAGGTCATTCAGTGCATCCTGAGCCATCACCAATTGTCTTGACTTTGTCACTTCATGTGGTGACTGAGAGACAGTGAGGCTGATGACTTTGTGCCACTCTGCCTCATTTAAATCCAATTTATGTGCCAGTCAAAAGACATCACTAGTAATGACATATTGGTCCTCTTCAAGTACAAAGGACAACAATCATCAACCAGCATTAGCTCTTATGCTTTGGATAAAATATTATGCCATTCTCTCTGGTCAATTTTTATGAGTGACACAATTGTTAAGAATTAATTAGGATTGGAAAATATTTTAAATACCCAAGCCACTTGTCTGATGAGTGAGAATGGTGACCAACCATTTAATTTCCAACTGATTTCTCTCTAATTTTTCTTCATGGAAATCAGAAATATGAAGAGATATATTAAAGCTAGAGATCACTGTTAAAGCTACCAACTCAAGAGCAGAATGTCATCTCAAGAAACAATATAGTTTTTGAAAATTGGTGTGTATTTTAATTCCTCATATTTTTTACTCCCTCACCTCTACATTCACTGGCATGAAGGGGTCAATTAAGCTTATTAGAGTTACTTTCTTTCATCTTGCAGAGGGATTTTTTAAGAAGGAGATGATAGATTTGAACAAAGGATGTCTGCCTCTGTAGACAATATCTTTATCCTCTGCATGCTTCTTAACAGACTTACATTTGAGAAAGTTAGATGTAATTTCATAATTCAAGGTTCCTTGTGGCATGTTATTCAGCTTCATGTTTACAGTCTTAGGCCATAATTTCTTCTCACAGATATTGTACTTTGATCTTACTCGAGTAAGTGCGTCATGAAGGGGGAAAATGTTGTTTTATGCAGTACAATAATTAAGAACTAAAAAAGATGCTTCCCCAGCTGTTGCTTTTGAAGTCAGGCTTAGTTAGCGGCAAGGTGCCAATTTTCAATTATTCAAAAGTATTTTTAACTTAAAAATTAAGATGTGTCACATTTGTCAATAATTCCTTTTCAACTTGTTATATTTTCTATTCTTGTAACATGGATGCAGAGCATAAATTATTAAAGGTTGACAATTGTGTTAGCATTCTCTGTGTGTGAAGTGGTTGTTGGATTTCTATTTGCTTAGTTACAGTATATTACAACAGCAAAAATAAATTCATGAATAACATGGGCAATTCAACATGTTAAGAACAACCTTTTTCCCTCTTGTTCCTGAATATTTATAAGGTTTTTTGGGGTAGAACATAATGATGCCTGAAAAAGATATCTCCAAACCTAAGAATTTAAGCTAAGGGTTTTAATCAACAATATTAATAAAGTTAAGTTTTTCCTTTGTTTTCTCTTGCCTTCAAGCTGTCATTTGCCCTAATTTTGTATATTTAAGTATACTTTACAGTTGTAAAATTCCTACTTTCTTTTCTGCCAAACTTTACTCTCCCTTGATAATTCTGCCCTCCAGATACATCATTCTTTTACACATTCTGCTTCTGCTATAACTTTTGATACTCTTTTAAAATAATATTTTTTATAATTCTGGATTGAGTCTATATTAATTTCTCTTTTGAATAATTCTGAAACTTCTAGTGCTGTAATATCATCACTGGAGAGAGTAACAGTTTTTATTTTCTTCAAGTAATCACACATTTAGATTTAGAAATAGGGGATTTACAGTGAATGTTTACTTGTTTTACAAATGAGGAAAATGAAACCAAAACACATGGCTTGACCAAAGTCTTTCAAGAGGTAGGTAGCAGAAACCAAACCTTGTGAATTCTCATTCATTGTCCTTTCCAATACACTGTTATATAAAAAGAATGAAAAATAGTGAGTCTAATGAAAGAACTACTTTATTTGTTGCCTTCGTTTTACTTCCAAATCTATGTGAAATGATGAAAAATACTGGAGAGAAACATTAGTGATTGAATGTCAATTCACTAATGAAGTCAAATACAAAAAGTATATTCTTCTCCAATGAAAGGATATTTTGTTCATATTAATGGCCAAAACCTTCTAAGGTAAATACCTTTAGAGTGTTCTAATTAAAATATTGAAAAAATAGAAATTTTTTTCCTTACTTCCTTTCATCCCCTCCATTTCTTTCTGGGTGGCTTTCTGTCTCTAGTATCTAATGCCTATGACACCAATTTGGTCCAAAATGTTGGGTTCATATTTTCAGGTAACATGAAATCTTTGCAAATTTTAACAGTCTTCTGAATTGTAGACAAGTATATAAAGTACTGGACGCACTCTTTAACTTATAGCCAAAATTAATTATTTCCCTGTTTTGTTTTTTTTTTAAATCAGATTGCAACAATTTTCCTTCCTCTCTCCACTCATCAGATTAACTTGTTTAGGTAGCAATAATTTTAAGGATAACTGATTTGGATTAGAAGAAGGTATATCTTGGATAAAAGTATTCAAATTAGCTTTCATTGTGTCTAAGTGGTAAAAAAGTAAAAAAAGAAGGTAAAATGAGAAAATCAGAAAGCAATAATTATACTAATAAATAACTCATGCAGATCTCTATATAGAAATGGAAAGATTTATGATAACAAATCATGGTCATGAGAAAATAGAAAAAAAGAGTATTCTTAAGAAACTGGGACTTCCAGATCAATGTAAATTATACAGTGAAGTGATAGAAACTGCCATATATGACAGCAGGCTGCTAAAGGCATAATCAGGGGACTAGAACTATAAATCAGAAACTGACTCTCTTTTACAAACTAACATGATAAATACCTATACAATAAATACAAAACATCCATTTTCTTTTACAGAATTCAATAAAGAAACGTTATACTTGGAACTTAGCCAATTCATATGCTCCATCAGGATTTAAACCACGTTTAGTTATTTTTGACAAATCTAGTGGTGCATATCTGTTGCCAATTATCATAGCTGTTTTGAGAAGTGAAATCTGGATGTTACAAAAGTATTTCTATACATTTTTAGCCTTTTCCCATAATAATACCTATCAAAATTGTTCCTCCCTTTTAACAAGTGAGTATTAAACTTTCTATACTAATGTTAAGTTGATGATCTATGTTTTTTATTAAACATTAAATGAGCTTTTGTTTAGACCATGTCTAGATCAATTTTCATCCATGATATTATACCAAAAACAAACTTTATGCCTGGAATATATTGGTATATGTTGTTCTAATTTTGACTACAAATTCTATTCTCTTAATATTAATAGTCTCAGACTTTCCCTGTTAGTCTTATATTTGATTGCTGCATAAATACATATATGCACGTATGTATAATATATGTGATATAGATATATAATATTTATATGCACATATATGTGTGTATATGAATGTATGTTGGTATTTGGATACCAAATCCCAACAGAGAAATTTGATACAAAGATTTTTACCCCTATTTAACTGTTTCCTTTTCTTTCTTTTAATAATTTTATTAATTTAGTCTGTATAGAAACTTTCATTTTTCATGTAATGATTCTTATCTCTTATATCTTTGTTGTTTTCCTCTTTGCTTTATTTGTTTAAAAAATACGTCTCCTACCCATAGCTATAATAGGGTATAATTTATGTCTGTTCAAATTTCTTAAAGAATATGAAGAGTTTTATTATTAAGGTCATCTTTCCATTTAGACTTTATTCTTGAAGATGGTGTATATTACAAGACCAGTTGTTGACAGGTTTTCTTTTTATCCAATAAGGAATTCTTTACTGTGAAATTTATGTTTACTGCTTTATCAAACTTTGGTTTATTGACTTCCATTTTTCTGATTATATTTTGTATCATCTTTTCTATAGATCTCCCTATTTTTAACTAATTCCAAATGAATTTTATGGCTGATGTTTTATAATAAGATCTGGAGAAAGCGTTCCTCCTTTAGTTCCTGTTGTCTATTAAAAACTTCACTTGATATTCTAGTTTCTCATAACAAGCCATAAAAATGGTCAGTTCTTAATTTGTTCTTCATTTCTTAGGGAACACTTTGTAATTCAGTAGATATAAGTTTTTGTATTATTCTATAGACTAATATAGGGCAGCTGAGTCACACAGTAAATAGAGTACCAGGCCAGAAGTCAGGAAATTCTTTCTGGGTTCAAATTCAGCCTCAGACCCTTATTACCTCTGTGTCCCTGAGGGAGTCACTTAACCCTAGTTACTTCAGTTCCTCATTTTCAAAATAAGCTGGAGAAGGAAATGGCAAACTACTCCAGTATTTTTGCAAAGAAAACTCTAAATGGGATCACAAAGAGTTTGTAATGACTGAATAATAGACTGATCTACAGATCTCACGTATTTTGTTGTAACTTTTTTATGGTGGTTTAATTACAATAGTAAAAAGAAATTAAGAAGAAGAGAGAAAGGAAAAGGGGTTGGACTGTTCTGGCAAGCCAGATAGGAGTTCAGAGGCCTAGGCCAAGAGGCCTTCTCAATCTAGCTTGGCTTCCAGCCACGAGGCCTCCTCTAAGATGAGGGGCCTCCTAGGAGGATAGCACTTTAGGAGGTAAAGGAAAAGAGGAATCAGCCTAAACCACTCACCAAGCATGCTAAGAATGCTGCCACAACCTCCCAATGCTGAAAGAGCCCAATGTCTCCACGAGAGAGCAGAGAGAGGAAGTGATGTGAAATATATAGGCAGTTCTTTACATTACTTCCTGCATCTCACATGTATCAATGTTAGCTCAAGCTTAATTTAGGACAGCTCAGGGGGGGTCTGTCAGTTGTTCCTGATTTGTCACATGCTAGCACATGTCAATCATAGGCCATCCTCCTCAACACTTAATCCTTAAGTAGGGGTAGATACATTCCTGGTTGCTAGAATTCTAAGACTAATCAGGGTGGAGAAAATCTAAAATTCACATTAGCATTTCCAAAACTCTTTCAATAATATTAGGAGGAATAGGCATCATTGCTTTATTCCCATTTTTATTAGAAAAAGTTCTAGTATTTTCCCATTTCAAATGATATTTGTTTTTTTATTAAGATAGATATATTTTGTTTTTTGAAAGATCCTCTGACTTTGTAGGATTTTTTTAGCATAAATGAATGTGCTTTTTCAAAGGCTTTTTTTCTGATTTAATTGAAATAATCATGTAGTTTTGAATGTGGTGATTTTAAGTTAATAACATTGATTATTTTCCTAATGTTAAATCATTCATATATTTTGCATTTATCTAGTTGTTTAAGTTGTCTAATCTTGTCTCAGTTAAGTAAACAAATAAAATTTTCCTTCCCTCCATTTTCAATTGTGCTTATCAGCTCTAATTTTTTTTTTACTTTCCCTTTCTGCACACTTTTTCTAAAAAATATTTTATTCCCTCCTTTTCTTATTTTTTCCACTTTATACTTGCCCTATTGTGCTATTGATGGTCTTTATACTTATTGAGAGATTTAAAGTTTTTATATTTCTCATCAAATTAAAGCTTATAAGGTATCTATTTTAGATTCCATCTTTTTTTTTTCCTAAACAGTTTTTGAGATTCCTTCTTTTAAGGTTTAACACTGTTTTCTAGATGTTGTCCTCTGGCCCTTCATTCATCTGGTGTGCCTCAATCTTAAAATACAAATACTATAGATTATTGAGAGAATAATGTCCAAGGTAAAAATTTCAGTATATGCTTAATTGTTCTCTCCATTATTGAATTTTGTTATGTTCTTGGTAATTTTTCCCATTTGTTTCACCATTTCCTGCTGGGCATTATTGATCTTCAAGAATTCTAATTCTCTTTCTCCTAGATCAAAATGAATGGTTTATCTAAATACCAAATTCCTGTCATTCAAATCCCTCCTTATATTAGAATATATTTCTTTCTCTCATGGGAACATTCATCAGTGGTACCCCTTCCTACCACTGCAACTAAATTTCTCTCCACCTTTCTCTCAGTTTTTCCATTCCCTATTCTGGACATACCATCTATTTTTCTTGGTTTTCTTCTTCTTGAGAAAATGCAGGAGTTATTTCCTCTTTACCCTTAGTGCTTCATTTGATTGGAGATAAAAGCTCATATTTCCTAGCATCTCTTTCTTTCCTTTTTTATGTGTTCCCCCCAAAAAATCAGCTTTAAGTTTGATGTTTTGTCAATGGTATTTCAAACTTGTTCTTTCCTATCACTTTTATAAAATGTTATTATTTTCATCTGTTTCTTACATCATTATACTTATCTTAAATATCTATCCTTTTCTACTCCTAAGAAAGTCATTCTATATTATAAATACTATTTTCACAGAAGGAAAAAAGTCAACACAGCTAATGAATATATTGACAATGCCTTAAAACAGGGACAATATATAATATCTGAGGACCTCCTACCTCTCTGAAAGGGTAGATAAAGAAAGATCTCTTCTCATATCTCTTCATTTGAGTCCTACTTCATTGTTATATTTTTTTTTTACTTTTACTTTGTGTTATTGCTGTTGTTTAGTGTATAGTTGCTTACCATTACTTTTATTTGACTTCTGCTTTCACCCTTGGCTTCTTATTTACATGGTGAAATAAATTTCTAAATTGTTGTTCTTTGTTATTTTATTGCTACTGTCCTTGGTTACTGTCCTTGTTAATTTTTAATTTTCTTTGGTCTGGCATATTTGGGAGACAAATAATTTCTTCAATTGTGGTTTTATTTACAGGAAAGTTTTGAACTTTTTTTTAATTGAACAGCCATTTCTTCTCATTTCTGATTGAGCTCAGATTTAAGAGAAATTCACAGTATTGTTGAATTATTTTTCTTGACATGTTATTCTATTTCTTCCTTTGGTTTCTGGTAGATAATAAAAATAGTTTTGTACTATTTAAATTTTCTTTCCTTTTATATTTTCCTTTTTATATTTGAAAGTCTTTCTTTTTATCACTCATAGTTTATCACACTGTATTTTCACATAGTCACACAAAGATGTCCTACCTCCTTTTCCTCTGTTCCTCCATTTAGGTGAGCTCTCTTATGGCACAAAGCACTGCCATATTGTAATCATAACCTGGGAAATATCAGTTACTTGTATGTCAATACTACTGTGAAATAGTGTTGGCTCAGGTGATAATATTGAGTTTTATTGAAAATTCATTTGTTGATTTGTGTAGATCAATTGTTTTGATCATGGTAAGTCGTATCTCTAAATGTGAGGGTTCATTTCCTCACCAAATATCTACTTTCTTCCTTCCAGTTTTCATTGTAGATCATAATACCAAACCACACTTAATTTTTTTAACTCTATGAATTTTTTAATTGAATTTTATTTTTTCCATTACACATAGAAATAATCCCTGACACCCTATCTCCCCAAGGTGGTATATACCCTGATATAGGTGATATATATTTTAATGGAATACATATTTTCATATTCTTCATGTCATGATTGAAGGCACATATTACATATACAATAAAATTTTAATGAAGAAATAGAGTGAAGGATGGCATTCTTTGATCTAACATTAAATTCTAACAGTTCCCTTTTTGGCTACAGATAGCTTCTTGTTTTAAGTCATGAGAACCTTGAGGTTAGTCCTTCATAGTTGATCCTTCTAGAAATATTTATGTTACTATATACACTGTTCTCCTTGTTTTACTTACATCACTTTGGATCAGTTCATATAAGTCTGTCCAGGGCTTTTTTAAAACTCATCCTATTCATCATTTTGTATGGCTCAATAGTTTTCCATTACAATCATATAGAACCGATTATGTGGTCAGTCCCCAACTGATGGATACCCTCTTAGTTTGCAATTCTTTGTTGCTACAAAAAAAGCTGCTAAAATATTTTGCATAAGTAGGTCCTTTTTCCTTATCTTTGATCTCTTTGGGATACAGCCCAAAAGTAATATTGTTAGGTCAAAGGGTATGTTTCTTTCTGTATGTTCCACCTAGCGTACCTTTTCCCACATCCCCTTCAACTTTTGTCACTTTCCTATTTGATCACATTAATCATTCATTTGGTATGAAATAGTATCTTAAGGGTTGTTTTAAGTTGCATTTCTCTAACAAATAGTGATTTGGAACATTCCTTATATGACTATAGATAGTTTTAATTTCTTCATTTGGGAACTGCCTGTACATATACTTTGACCATTTATCAAATGGAGAATATTTTGTATACTTATACATTTGTCTCAATTCCCTGTACATTTGAGAAATGTGGCCTTTTTCAAAGACAAAGATTATCAATTATATTTTTTGTAATGTCTATGTCTTGTTTGGTCATAAATTCTTTCCTTATCCATAACTCTGACCGGTAAACTTTTCCATGATCCCCTAATTTGTTTAAGGTATCTCCAGTTTCTTGTTATTATGTATAAAGATAGGATTAACTCTCCTTTTGTCTATTTTTAGCTAATCAAATCAAGAACTTAAAGTACCTCTGCTTACCATGAAGTATGAGAGTTCACAAGTTCACACCTCCAAAGGCCACTGCCCCCCACCCTTGGGCAGAGCTAGGCAAATTGAAAGACTGCCATTGGTTTCTGTGAAGGAGAAGCAACAGGAAGTGATAGGAAGTGGCCTGGAAAAAGAAGAATAAAAGAAGTGACCAGCATGGTCTAGCTTTCATTCCTTTCCTGGGGGTTAGAGAGATTGGTTCTAGAGATTCCTTTCCTGGCATATGGAGAGATTGGTTCCAGAGATTCATTTCCTGGCTTGAAGGAGTCCTTTTCCATGGATTCTGCTTTGACTTGCTGGGAGAGTGGCTGAGATTCCTGCCTTGGCTTTGGAGGAGGCTTTGGAGGTGGAACTCTGGCTGAAGACACTACCAGGAAATCCAAGTGGAGATTGGATTTGGGGAAGTCCCTTCAGGGGCTGAACCTGACTTCACCTGAGAAGGGCAGGTAGACTTGTTAAGGCTCTGTCCCTAATCTTCATTTTTCCACTTTCACTCTTTCCACCTCTTTGTAAATAAAAACTGCTAAATTGTAAAAAACAAAACAAAACTGCTAAAAGTCATTTTGACTTAAGCTATAATATTTTAAATTTGTGACCACAATATCATTTTATAACTCTCATATTTAGTAAAAAATCTAAATTTAAACTCTTACATTAATTGGTGAACCACAAAGATTTGACTAATACCCTCAATCTCCTGATAATTCCCTCCATCTTTTACTATCTCTAAACTTTCCCTCAGTCAGCTTTTAGTAGTTAATTCTGGAGTTAAAAATCTACAGCTGCTGATCTGTTTGCTGCACAAAGGGTAAGTCCTAAATTTTTTTTTCTTTTCCCCCTTATACTGAAAACAGCTGAATTACAGGCAATTGCTTACTGCTGCCTGTAAACTGGGTGTTTTTTTCTTAAGCAACAATTAGCAGGCCCTCAGGACTCCACCTGAGGAGAAGCTTCCCCCCACCTACCTGCTCCTTGCCTCAGGGGGAAGCACCCCAACCCCTATACGCTTCCATCTGGGAGTCCAAAATTCTTTAAGGCCTTTCCAAACTCTAAGTGTCTCTAGTAGGGAGAGCAGTCAGCAGGAGCAGGAGCAACTAAAACTTCCCCTTTAATCCTGAAAATCTTTCATCCATTGGAGTAAAAATAGAAGAAAACACTTTTTGACCCCAGGTCCAGCTCAGAGAAGTGGCTTCTTGCCCCTGGGCCTAAAAGAGACTCCCTGGAAGTACTTGGTAGAAGCATGTGGCCCTGGCGTTTAACAATTCAAAATTATATAGACACTTCTAATTAATCAGATGTTCATATCTTTTAATATTTCTGTTGTCTTTTAAGTTGATATTTCAGTCTTTAACTTTATATCATGAATTCTTAGAACTCTAATTATTGATCTATCATTTACTCAATAGGAAAATATATTGTCACGGATAGATTTTTTTAAAATTTTAAGCCTTTACATTTTCCTTTTTAGAATATCATATTCCTAGCACTCCCATATTTTAAGTGGCAGTGACAGTCTTATGTGACCTTGACTATAGTCCCTTAATAAAGGAACTTTTTCTTTTGGGCTACTTGAAGGATTTTTTTTATTTGATCTATGCACTCTTAATTTTATCTCTGTCATCCCTGGTAGTTTTCATTTTGGGGTTTCTTTCAAGAAATGTTTAGTGTTATCTTTTTAATTTTTTTTTGCTTCTGGTTTGAAAATAGACAATTTTAATTTAATATTTTTGAAATATAATATTTTTTCTCAATTTCAGGTAGTCCAATGATTTCTAGATTATTTCTCATTGACTTATTTTCTTGATAGTTTGGTTGGATATTATACATCTTATATTTCCTCTCTTTTTAACCTTTTGGTTTTATTTTTAATATTTTATTTTTTGTCTTATGGGGGCCTTGTTTTCTTTTGTCATATTCAAATTATCAGGTAGTTCTATTCTTTTTTTTTTTAAACAAAAAGAGATTTATTAATTTAGAGAGTAATGTTGAGAATGGCCAGGAGGATAGCAAGGTGGAACAGCAAGATGGGGAGCAGTTCCCTGGGAGGACAACATGAAAGGAAAGGCTGTTCCCCCATGGGGACAACATGGATGGAGAGGTTGTCCCCCAGACAACATCAGTTCTGGGGTTTATATACTCTTTAGATCCTAGGTCCTCAGGTAGTTCTATTCTTGAGGCACTTTTACCACTCTCTTTGGGTACTTTCTACTTTGGGATAGGTAAGTGACACAGTAGATCGAACACTAGGCCTGTTGTTAGGAATATCTGAGCTCAAATATGGCCTTATACACTAATTATTTCTGACCTTGGGTAATTTCTTTTTTTTTAAAACCCTTACCTTCCGTCTTGGAGTCAATACTGTGTATTGGCTCCAAGGCAGAAGAGTGGTAAGGGCTAGGCAATGGGGGTCAAGTGACTTGCCCAGGGTCACACAGCTGGGAAGTGTCTGAGGCCAGATTTGAACCTAGGACCTCCCGTCTCCAGGCCTGGCTCTCAATCTACTGAGCTACCCAGCTGCCCCCTTGGGTCATTTCTTAGTCTCTTCATCCATAAAATAGGGATAATATTAGTGCCTTCCTCCTCAGGGTCTTATGAGAATTAAATGAGATAATAATTGCAAAGCTTTTAGTATAGTGCATGATACTTAATAAGCACTATAGTATTATCTTTTATTATTATTATTATTAAATCTTCCCATTATGTCTTTGCCAATGTCTATTGTATTAGTACTATTTCAAAGCTTCAAGGTACTTATGCAGTTCTCCTTTCAAGAACTTTCTTTTTTTAGGTTCTTAATGTACTTCTTGTCAACTTACTCTCTTCTACATTTAATTTTGGATTTTTTTCAGTCTATTATTTCTTCATTGTGTTTGTCCCTTTCCATTTTTATTTGTTTTCCCTGCCCTTTGTTTTTGGATTGGGGTCAAAATGAGACTTATGGATCATTTGGATAGTCCCTGCTTCATCCTGATCTTAGTACCTAAATCTAGACTGTGCCTTCTGTAGTAATAGTTTATCCTTTTTTTCTAGTTTAGGACATAAGTTTCTGGATTCTGCGTTGGGCTTGGGACTTCCTAGATGAGGGATCCAGACTATGTTGCATTAAAATGACTCTGTTTCTGTCTCTTGCTCTGGATTACATGGAATTGCCTCACTCAGGACAATGCAGTCACCCCATCTCCTATTTTTGCATCTGACTTCTTTTGTTTTCCATTTGCTCCAGCTAGTATCCGCCCTGAACTTCTCCTGGGTTATGTGCATGTTTCTTACATTGTTGGATTAAATGAATAAGTTTATAACTGATTTTCTTGAGGGGCTATGGTGGTTTCTTTGTCACTTTTTCCCTTCCTGGTACATTTAAGAACCTTTTTTTGGAATATTTATTTGCCAGACATCCGGGCATCATAGCATACCACCATCTTCACGTAATTTGACATTCTTTTTTTTAGGTGTAATGAAAACTATTTGGTACTGAATATTTTTCTAAATCTTAATTCCTATGATTCTGAGCACTAGCAATATTGAAATACAACTAAAAAAACAGCAAAATGCCTCACGTGATATACTTTTCAATCTAGAGGAAAGTCTAGGTTCTAATCATGTATAGAATTCATATTTTGGAATCATTCTTATGACAGAGACTATAGTCATACATAGTGCCAATCTGGAATAAGCACAAAAACATAGACTGCATACAAACAACTATAAGAAAAATTTTTAATCTACCTAAAAACTTAGATGTGGGGTTTCCTGGATACTTTTATTTCACGCCTTTAGTCTCTCAACAAAATAACAACCTCAACTTCTAACATAACCCAAATAATATTTTCAAGTGCCCCCTAGATTTTATAATGCTCCTCATTCCAGCAACATTATGTACAAATAACTTCTCTACTCAAAGCTCACAAGCAGATTAACTTAAACCCAAATGTGCAAAAAAGAGAATATATCCATGCCATGCTCTCTAAAAAAACCTTTGAACCAGCTTCCCTAGGGATGGACTTAGTCCCCAGTTCAGAGGCTCTGATCATGGACAAAAAAAAACCACTTCTTTTATTTGGGATAAAGAAAATATACCTTTTGTTTGTTTGTTTGTTTGTGTATTTTATGCTGGGCTCACTATGTTGTTCAGACGAATAATATAACTAAAATATTTCAAAACAATGTTTTGGTGGTTTTTTAATTTGTCCTTTAACTTCATTGAGTATAATGTTCATATATTTCACTACTCATTATGAATTCATGTTATATGGAATACTTAATTCTGTATTTTCTTTCAGCAAGCAAGATAAACAAGCAGTATATTTATGAACCAAGAGGGGAAAAAAAGGGGTTTTAATTTTTTTTTCTAATACTTGTGAAGAAATGTTTCCATCTTGGTGTGGGGAATGCCTCAGGTGAATTTCATGCCGAGGATTTTCTTCTTTTTCATATATCAATCTTAAATTAATACACTTGGTGCTCTGCAGCCAGCATGGTTGCACATTGATCTCGGCTAGCTTGTTTACAGTGTTTTGGCAAGTTGCTGATGTACTTCTCCCTGGGGACAGAGCAGAGGTTAATTGCTGTTAAACTCTCAGTGCCAAGTAATGGTTCAACCTCTCTGCTACATTAAAGATGACACTAATAAGGAAAGAGTGCAGTGGTTTGCTCTATATTGAAAATTAGACTTGTGGTGACAGAAACTTGGAGCAGAGCAGATGTAATAGGAAGGCCATAATGTAATTATAACCACTAAACATGTGTCATACCACATTAAATGATACATTAATGAATCAAAACAGGTGATGGAGTGTTTCTTTTTCAGCAAATAGAGGTGTTTTCAAGGTTAGATTGTCGTTAATTTAATAATCTATAATATGGATATTCTTCAAATTACAAATGAAATCAGCCTTAATGCTTTCATACAGGATATCTTATTGAGTTTCAAGTGGGTAAAAAGAAGAAAAACAAACCAAAGGTAGCACAATTCAATGCAATTCACCCTTTGTTTAATTTTATAAGAAAGGTTTTTATATGGTAAGGTAAATGGTTGCCCAAGGCCTTTCCTTATCCCTAGAGACCATTTGATCATTCTGATACCTATCTAACTGGCCAGTGATTGTCATGGAAACATAAGCTTTAAGAAGTAAACAACTACTTCTTTATACATTGGCTGCTATAAAGTGTTCTGTTTATAAATAAAATAAAAATCCTTTCAGCCTTTTCATAATGCACAGAACAGATAGAATATTTTTTGCTAAATTTTAATATAATTTCACTAAAATATGCATGCTTATTTTCCCCTTCTACACAATAATGAAGAAACAGATTGATATTATGGGAACTTGCCCTCCAGATGATACCCTAATGGGCCCCTTATCCCAAGAACTAAAAATGACATATCTTTATACCAACTCTTCTAAATCATTATTTTTCATGCATGAGATCATAGGAACACAAATTTAGAGGTGGAAGGAGATTACAAGTCATCTCCTTCAGCCCTCTCATTGTAGTGGTGAGGAAATTGAGAATGAAAGAGATTAGTTAACTTACAAAAAATCAGATATTTTAAGTGACAGAGTTCATATTCAAATCTATGTTTTTGATCTCCAAATCCAGTATTTACACAATACTACATTTCCTTACTTTCATCAATTTTTACATTGATTTTGAAATTCATATCTAAAAGATTATTTTAAAATTTAGATTTTTATTTTTACTTTTTTAACCTCACCATTACAATGAACTGGTCCTAAATTGATAGTTTCTGCTAAATTGATAATATATATTTATATGTGCTGATATTTTAAGGAAGGAGGGAAAGAGAAAGAAAGGAAAGAAGGAACGAAGGAACGAAGGAAGGAAAGGCCAACTTATTAAGTGCTAAATTCCAAGTTCTGTGTTGTGTTTATACTATATTATCTCATTTGATCTTCACAGGAGTACAGGAATGTATGTGTTATTATAATCTCCATTTTACAGAAATAGAGATAGGGCAAGCAATGTGTCTACAATTGTCTACAAGTGAGTAAATATCTGAGGTTGCATTTGAACTCAGGTTCCTGAAGCTAATCCCATTACTTAATTACTCTGACAATGAGTATCAAAATAGTGGCTTCATTTTTAAATGATATATCAATTTATCATTCTCATTAGCTAATAAAAATCTATCATTGGACTTTCTTGTTACAAAATCCCTTTCTAGTCTATAATATCAACTAATCTCCCCAGGGGTTTTCCTTTTTATTTCTTTTTTTAAACTCTAATCATCTTTTTTGGAATTAATACTATGCATTGGTTCCAGGGCAGAGGAGTCATAAGGGTGAACAATGGGAAAGTGACTTGCCCAGCTAGGAAGAATCTGAGACCAGATTGGGACCCTGGGTCTCTCATTTTGTCCTGACTCTTTATCCATTGAGACACCTAGGTGGCCCTCCCAACAACTTTGTCAAACATACATAGACATCTCTTTATCTTTGAAGCTTACTGTACCCTGAACTACTTCTCACATTGAAAAGACTCTGAAGGGCAGAACTAAAATAGCAGAGTGCAGAAAGAAACCCAAATGAACTTGCCCAGACTTTCCTCTCTAAATAACATACACATGACTCCATAAAAAATAATGGAGGTAATGAGAACCCAGGAAAAGTCAGTGGGGCATTTTCTGCAGACAAAATAGCTTAGGAGTTTAGAGCAGGAGGTTTGTGACATGGGGTTGGGGACTCACCAGAGAGTGGGAGCAGTAGGTCTTAGAAGCAGACAGGATAGTGGTAGTAGCAACAGTATCAAAAGCCCTCAGTACAGAAACCATAAGAGACTCAGACAGCTGGCCATAAGATTACTGGAGACTTTTGACGACATTGGGTAAAATTAGTACTAATTTGCAACTCTTTCACCTATGTGCAATTCTGGGTAGCATTTTCAAGGATGAGAAGAGACGTGTGGTATGACATAAGGAAGCAGGTGCCCTGGTCACAGTTCCAAGTGAGAAAGAGGCTCATCCAGGGTAAATACTCGAGTGCAATAAGGCAAGTAGTGGTCAGACCTTTGGGAGAGGAAAGGCTTTAAAACCAAGCAAGATATAGAAAGAATCACAAAATGTAAAATAAATAATTTTGACTACATCAAACTAAAAAGCTTTTGTACAAACAAAACCAATATAACTAAAATCAGAAGGAAAACAACAAATTGGGAAAAAATCTTCATAGAAACCTCTGACAAAGGTTTAATTACTCATATTTATAATGAGCTAAATCAATTGTACAAAAAATCAAGCCATTCTCCAATTGATAAATGGGCAAGGGAAATGGATAGGCAGTTCTCAGATAAAGAAATCAAAACTATTAACAAGCACATGAAGAAGTGTTCTACATCTCTTATAATCAGAGAGATGCAAATCAAAACAACTCTGAGGTATCACCTCACACCTAGCAGATTGGCTAACATAACAGCAAAGGAAAGTAATGAATGCTGGAGGGGATGTGGCAAAGTAGGGACATTAATTCATTGCTGGTGGAGCTGTGAACTGATCCAACCATTCTGGAGGGCAATTTGGAACTATGCCCAAAGGGCGACAAAAGAATATCTACCCTTTGACCCAGCCATAGCACTGCTGGGTCTGTACCCCAAAGAGATAATGGACACAAAGACTTGTACAAAAATATTCATAGCTGCGCTCTTTGTGGTGGCCCAAAACTGGAAAACGAGGGGATGCCCATCAATTGGGGAATGGCTGAACAAACTGTGGTATATGTTGGTGATGGAATACTATTGTGCTCAAAGGAATAATAAAGTGGAGAAGTTCCATGGAGACTGGAACAACCTCCAGGAAGTGATGCAGAGCGAGAGGAGCAGAACCAGGAGAACATTGTACACAGAGACTAATACACTGTGGTATAATCGAACGTAATGGACTTCTACATTAGGGGCAGTGTAATGTCCCTGAACAACTTTCAGGGATCCAGGAGAAAAAAAAACACCATTCATAAGCAAAGGATAAACTATGGGAGTGGAAACACCGAGAAAAAGCAACTGCCTGAATACAGAGGTTGAGGGGACATGACAGAGGATAGACTTTAAATGAACACTCTAATGCAAATACTAACAACAAAGCAATGGGTTCAAATCAAGAAAACATCTAATGCCCAGTGGACTTACGCGTCGGCTATGGGGGGTGGGGGGAGGAAAAGAAAATGATCTATGTCTTTAACGAATAATGCTTGGAAATGATCAAATAAAATATATTAAAAAAAAAAATAAGGCAAGTAGTGAACACACTTCTCACCAGATAACATCACCTTGGAAGTATCAAGAACTTGCAGACAGAATTAGATCTGGAAATAGAAACACAAAAATGCCTGAAGATTAGTGTGTTGTGTCCCCAGTCACAGTTGAACAGAGCCCAATTTTAATAATGATATCAAAATTAAGATACAGTTTGGAAAAAATGAGCAAACAACAGTGGGGAAAAAAAAGAAATTGGCTATAAAAAGTGTAAACCTTAAAATTTCTTAGACTTATAAATGATGGAAATTTCACCATTGGGAAATTTCATACTTGAAAAATTTCCTATTGATAATGTGAACCCCATTGGCATGGGATGTTCATCCTCCTCCCTTCTTAAGATTACTTTAGGACAGAAACCTTTTGCTGAACAATGGAAAGGGCTTTGACCTATGCTTAAGCATAGAACAGTAAGTTCTTTGAGTCATGATTGATTTTAGAATTGATACAATGGAGATACTTGGAATGACAGAACCAGGTCTTGGAAATTGCAATCTCCACCCTACTCAGTCCTAACAGGATTTAGGAAGGGCTGCAGCATAGATCAAAATTTAATTATTCCAATCTCTACCCTACTCAGGGTAACAGGATTTAGGAAGGGCTGTAGCAAAAGATCAAGATTTAATTATTTGAGAATATGACCTTCAACAGACATGTGCAAAGCCACAGACCTCTGGGCAGTCCTGGGTTAAGCTAGAGCCACCATTGGCACAGGGAAAATGATGGACAGTGATTGGTAGATGTGAGAACTGAGGGGAGGGAACTTGGATGGTTTCCTTAAAGATAGAGGGGTCTGAGGACGGTGGTTGTTGGTTGGAGAGTTTTTTGGCTCTGAGAGGTTGTGTTGCTCTGAAGGAAGCTGGAGGTGGAGGCCCCTGAGACTGTTTCTCCATTTTGGTCACGTGAGTAATAGGGACTGATCTCCTTTCTTTGCCTCAGCTATCTAAGGGCTTGGGCCTTTTGGCCCAGCCTAAACAGAAGGGGTATTTAAGCCCTATTCCCTTCTCTCCCCTTTCTCTCTCCCTCTCTCTCTATATCTCTAATTCCTTTCTTCCTCCTGTTTGTAATTAAACTCTATAAAAGGTTGACAGCTGACTTGAGTTTTCATTTAGGAATTACATAGCTGAATTCCTTGGCGACCTTAAATTAATATATATCAGTCTTTTAAAGTGATTTCCTTGTCACAAAAGCAACTGCATTGGTAGAGAGGACCAAGGCATTGTTCTCAGAAGAAAACAATGGCAAAACATTTATAGCCATGCCTCCAGGAAAAATGCTAAAAGGACACAATTCCAAAAACAATTCTGAGAAAGAAGTGAATATTAGAGGAAAACTGGGAAAAGAAATGGTAGTGATGTAAGAAAATTATGAAAAGAGAATTAAGGGTTTGTTAAAAGAAGTACAAAAATACTAAGGAAACAATACTTTAACTATAAATTTTAAATAATATCTTAAATAAAATAACACTTAAAAGAATTTTAAACAGAATTATTAAAAGTAGATACATAAATTCACTGTAGAAAAACTCTTTTTAAAAGATTAATAGGTCAAATGGAAAAAGGAAATACAATAATTCATTGAAGAAAAGAACTTGAAAAGCAGAACTGATAAAATTTAAAAAGACTTCTTAAAAATTAGGATAGTGAAATGCAAGCTATTGACTCCATGAGACTTCAAGAAACAATCAAAGTCAAAAGAATGAAAATATAGACCTGTGTTTTCAAGATAGTGGAGTAAAGTTTGAACTTGCTTGATTTCTCCCAAATTCTCCTATAAACCAATTTAAAAAATTTAGAGTAGAAACAATTCTCCTACCCAGAAAAACTCAGAGAATCAATAGGAGAAGTTGAATCTTCTAAGAGTTAGAGGGAAGCACAGTCACTAGTAGTGCCCTGAGCCAGATTAAGCAGCACCCAAATGGGGGAAAGGTGAGGCTCTGCTCCCACAGCTGAGAAGCCTCAATCCAAAGTTAGTCAGCAGCAGGCCGGGAAGAATGTATATTAGCAGGGATATTGACCTGCAGCAACAAGACCCTCCCCCATTATATAGGCCAGCAGAGAGGCCCTATTCCCAGGAAAAGGCAGCAATATAGCAGGAACTGTCCATAGAAAAACCTCTCACAACATACACCACAGGAAAAAAAAAATTCAACTGACCTAGAAATTCGTTCACAGAGAGATAATTTTAAATTATTCAACTACCTGAAAGATATGATTAAAAATGAACCAGAATTTCAAGATAATTAAAAAAAATATCAAGGAAAATTACCCAGATATCCTAGAATCAGAGGGTAAAATAAAAATAATCTGCCAATCATCTTCAAAATGAGACCCCCAGATGAATAATCCCAGGAATGTTATAGCCAAATTCCAGAACTCTAGGTTATAGAGAAAATATTAGAGGCTGCCAAAAATAAACAATTAAAATGTGATGGAGACACAGTAAAGATAACACAAGATTTTTCCCCTTCTACTATAAAGAATGTGGGATATGATATTTTCAAGGAAAGAGAATTCCTATCAACAATTACATTTCCAGAATAAATGAACATAATGTACCAGCAGAAAAGAAATGGACATTTAATGAAATAGGCAAATTTTAAGGATTTCTAATAAAAAAGAATTACTTAGAACATTTGACATTCAAACAAAATATTCAAGAGAAGCACTAAAAGGTAAACAGGAAAGAGAAATCATACTGTATTAGTGGGGAAATTGAGAAGGAACCAAAGATGCCAGCTACTTGGGGAATAAATACAGGAATAAATACAGAATAAAAAAAAAAGGTAACACCACTTCCTTCCTCCCCTTTCCCCAAGTTGTGCTGTTAACAAATGGAGTCAGTTCTGACTGAACTGAAAGGGTAAGTAAAATTTCCCCTCAACCCTCCTTCTTTAAATGATGTTCTTTGAAGTTCCCCTCCTAATACATTAAATCTGACTGAAATCTCTATTAAAAATCAAGATGTCTATTTATTTAGGTATAAAGGGTTGAAGAGTAATGAGGACAGAGGGTAAAGGAAATCCCTAGTTATTTCCTATATAGATCTTGGGGGTCTGAACCAGGGAGTCTTCTTCAGAATAAGCTCTGAGTTTCCCCTAAGGGGAAAAAGTCTTTATCCTAAAAGTGTCACCAGTTGAAAGATAAGGTCTTCTATTGCTCAGGCAAAAGGATTAAGAAAATGTGCATCTTCACAGCAAAGGGTACTTCCCTCTCCTCTTAGCTCATGGAGCACAGAACCCCTGATTCCCCAACTGCTGCCTTTTTGAGCTTGGCTTGAAAGTTCCACACCATCCCCCAGTGTCAGCTGGGGTTCCATCTCCTCTTCTCTTGAGATAGTCTTCCAAATTCAATCTTTCCATTGCTTTTGGTCTTTCCCTCTTATACAATACTGATTCAATAAGTCTGGAACTGTGTATATTCTTATATAGGAAGATAATATTTTAAATTCTTGGGAACTTTATCAATATTAAGTCAATTAAGAGAAATATACAAAGAGAGAAGATATAGGTGTGAATTATCTATGATGGGATGTTATACAAAAAAAATAAAAATTAGGAGATGAGAAAAAGGATTGAACTGAGAGAAGAGAAAAGGAAGATATTGAGTAAGGTGACTTATCTCAAATAAAAGATGTACAAAAAAGGAATGGAGGATAAAATGAGAGGTGGTTGTTGGCAAAATTTTAACCTAGCTCTCATCATATTTGACTCAAAGAGGTAATAACATTCACACCTAGGAAGCCATTGGAATCTCAAGGGTCAATTAAATCAGCAGGGCTAGGGGGCTTTCAGAGCTCTAAGGACTCAGATCATCACATCAGTCTCCAAGAACTGAAACTAGTAAAAACCCAGAAAATGAGCTAAAAATGATATAAAGGAAGGATTGAAGTTTAATACGGTACCCCAGCTTCCCAGAAAAGAGAGCTTATCTATAATGAGATAGAAAAAATGAGCAAACAACAAAAAAGCACCTGACTCTAAATAATTTTTATGAAAACAAAAAGCAAGATATGGATACATAATGGGACAGTGAAAGCAAAGGAAACATATGCAAAGTTCGAAAGAAAAATATGAATTTGACAAAGAATCTGGAAGAGCTCAAAAATACTTCTAAAATCAACTAAGATGCAGAGGAAAAGTAGGGAAGCGAAATGAAAGTGGATGCAAGAAGAAATGGGTCAAATGAAAAAGGAGAACTAAAAACTGAGGAAAATCAGCTCATAAAAATCACTAATGCATAAAAACATTGCAAACAAGTACAAAAGAGCAGAAATAATAAATGCAACCTCAGATCAGAATGAAATGAAAATAATAATTAGTAAGGATACATGGAGAGGTAAAGCAAAAATTAATTGGAAATTAAAAAATACAATTCTCCAAAACCAATTCGTCAAAGAAGAAACCATAGAAACAATTAATAATGTCATTGAAGAAAATGACAATGATGAGACATTCTTTCAAAACCTATGGCATACAGCCAAAGCAGTACTCAGGGGAAAATTATATCCTTAAGTTCATATATTAACAAATTAAGAAGGGCAGAGGTCAATGAATTAGGCATGCAAATTAGAAAATTAGAAAGCGAACAAATTAAAAATCCTCAGATGAAGACTAAATTAGAGATCCTAAAACTCAAAGGAGAAATTAATAAAATTGAAAGTCAAAGAACTATTGATTTAATAAATAAGACTAGAAGCTGGTACTTTGAAAAAACAAATAAAATAAACAAAGTACTAGTCAGTCTAATTTAAAAAAAGGAAAGAAATAAAGCAAATTGACAGTATCCAAGATGAAAAAGGAGACCTGACCTCTAATGAAGAGGAAATTAAGGCAATCATTAAAATGATTATGCCCAATTATATGGCAACAAATATTAGCAATCTAGGTGATATAGATAATTACTTACAAAAATATGATTTGCCTAGACTAACAGAGGAAGAAATAGATTACCTAAACAATCCCATATCAGAAAAAGCAATTTAACAGGCCATCAAAAAACTCCCTAAGAAAAAATCCCCAGGTCCAGATGGATTCACAAATGAATTCTATCAAACATTCAAAGAACAACTAACCCCAATATTATACAAACTATTTGACAGAATAAGCAAAGAAGGAGTTATACTGAATTCATTTTACGACACAAATATGGTACTGATCCCAAAACCAGGTAGGTCAAAAACAGAGAAAGAAAACTATAGCCCAAACTTCCTAATGAATATAGATGCAAAAATCTTAAAGAGGATACTAGCAAAAAGACTCCAGCAAGTCATCACAAGGATTATTCACTATGACCAGGTAGGATTCATACCAGGAATGCAAGGATGGTTCAATATTAGGAAAACTATCCACATAATTGATCATATTAACAAACAAACTGACAAAAATCACATGATTATCTTAATAGATGCAGAAAAAGCCTTTGATAAAATACAACACCCATTCCTATTGAATTCCTATACTTTCTGGTATAGGAATAGAAGGGCCTTTCCTAAAAAATATATATATATATATATCTAAAACCATAAGCAAATATCATCTGCAATAGGGATAAACTAGAAGCCTTCTCAATAAGATCAGGAGTGAAACAAGGATACCCATTATCACCTCTATTATTTAACATTGTACTAGAAACACTAGCAGTAGCAATTAGAGAAGAAAAAGAAATTGAAGGTATTAAAATTGGCAATGAGGAGACCAAGCTATCACTCTTAGCTGATGAGATGATGGTTTACTTAATGAATTCTACAGAATCAACCAAAAAGCTAGTTGAAACAATCAACAACTTTAGCAAAGTTGCAGGATACAAAATAAACCTGCATTAAGTCATCAGCATTTCTATATATCTCCAACCCAGTTCAGCAGCAAGAATTAGAAAGAGAAATTCCATTTAAAATCACCCTAGACAATATAAAATATTTAGGAATCTATCTGCCAAGACAAACACAGGAATTATATGAGCCCAACTACAAAACATTCTCCACACAATTAAAATTAGATCTAAACAATTGGAGAAACATTGATTGCTCATGGGTAGGACGAGCTAACATAATAAAAATGACAATCCTGCCCAAACTAATTTACTTATTCAGTGCCATACCCATTGAACTACCAAAAAACTTTTTTTACTGAATTAGAAAAAAATATAATAAAGTTCATTTGGAAGAACAAAAGATCAAGGATATCCAGGGAAATCATGAAAAATGCAAAGGAAGGCGGACTTGCAGTCCCAGATCTCAAACTATACTATAAAGCAGTCTTCATCAAAACAATTTTGTACTGGCTAAGAAACAGAAAGGAGGATCAGTGGAATAGACTTGGGGTAAATGACCTCAGCAAGACAGTCTATGACAAGCCCAAAGATCCCAGTTTTGGGGACCAACACCCACTATTTGATGAAAACTGCTGGGATAATTGGAAGACACTATGGGAGAGATTAGGTTTGGATGAATGTCTCACACCCTACACCAAGAGAAACTCAGACCTTTGGGAAAGGAAAGACTTTAAAACCAAGCAAGAGCTAGAAAAAAAATCATAGAATATAAAATCAATAATTTTGATTACATCAAATTAGAAAGTTTTTGTACAAGCAAAACTAATGCATCCAAAATTAGAAGGGAAACAACAAATTGGGAAACAATCCTCATTACAAAAACCTCTGACAAAGGTCTAATTACTCAAATTTATAAAGAACTACACCAATTGTACAAAAAATCAAGCCATTCTCCAATTGATAAATGGGTAAAGGACATGAATAGGCAATTTTCAGTTAAGGAAATCAAAACTATTAATAAGCACATGAAAAAGTGTTCTAAATTTCTTATAATGAGAGAAATGCAAATCAAAACAACTCTGAGGTATCACCTCACACCTAGAAGATTGGTTAACATGACAGCAAAGGAAAGTAGTGAATGCTGGAGGGGGTGTGGCAAAGTCTGTATATTAATGCATTGGTGGTGGAGTTGTGAATTTTTCCAACCATTCTGGAGGGCCATTTGGAACTATACCCAGAGGGTGCTAAAAGACTGTCTGCCCTTTGATCCAGCCATAGCACTGCTGGATTTGTACCCCAAAGAGATAATAAGGAAAAAGACATGTACAAGAATATACATAGCTGAGTTCTTTGTGATGCAAAAAATTGGAAAATGAGGGGATGCCCTTTGATTGGGGAATGACTGAACAAATTGTGGTGTATGTTGGCGATGGAATACTATTGTGCTCAAAGGAATAATAAATTTGAGGAATTCTATGGGGACTGGAACAACCTTTAGGAATTGATGCAGAGTGAGAGGAGCAGAAATAGTAAAACATTGTACACAGAGACTGACACACTGTGGTACAATAGAGTGTAATGGTCTTCTCCATTAGTGGCAATGCAGTGATCCTGAACAACTTGGAGGAATCTACAAGAAAAACCACTATCCACATTCAGAGGAAACACTGTGGGAGTAAAAACACTGAAGAAAATCAACTGCTTGAATTCATGGGTTGATGGGATATGGTTGGGGATGTAGACTCTAAATGAACATCTTAGTGCAAACAACAACATGGAAATAGGTTCTGATCAAGTACACAAGTAATACCCAATGAAATAGCGTGTTGGCTGCAGGAAGGGTGGTTGGAGGGGTAGGAGGGAAATAGAGTATTGTAACCAAAAAAATTAAATTAAATTAAATTTTTAAAAAAGGATAAAATAATCACTCATTATTTAATGAGAAATCAAGAAAAAATAAAGTAGAATTGAATGAATGGGGGAAAAAAAGAGAAAAACATGAAAAATCTCATTGAAAAAACAACTAACTTAGAAAATAGATCTAGGAGAGACTATCTGAGAATTGTTGGACTACCTGAAAGCCATGATCAAGAAGAAATCTTGGATATTACATTACAAAAAATCATCAAAGATAACTGCTCAGAGATCTAACAAGAAAATAAAATTGAAATTGAAAGATTTCAAAAATCAACTTCAGAAAGAAATCCTCAATTGACAACTTCCAGGAATGTAATAGCTAAATTCAAGAGCCTCCAAATCAAGGAAAAAATACTTTAATCAGCCACAAAGAAATAATTCAAATACCATGGAACTACAATCGGTATAACACAAGACCTAGCAGCTTCTACATTAAAGGATCAAAATATGTGGAATATGATATTCAGGAAGACAAAAGATTTGGGTTTATAACCCAGAGTCACCTATGCAGAAAAATTGAGTATATTCTTCCAGGGGAAAAATTTGGCATTCAGTAAGATAGAAGATTTTAAGCATTCTAAAGTAATAAGCCAGACCTAAACAAAGAAACTGAAGTCCAAACAGGAGACACAAGAGAAGCCAAAAAAATAAATAAATAAGAAAGAGAAAATTTAAAGGACTCATTATCATCAAAATATTTATATATCCACATAAAAATAGGAATTCTATAATTCTCACGAATTCCTCTTAGTAGTAGAGAAGATAGAAGTAATTTACTCAGAAAAGGGTGGAAAAGTAAGCTGATTATGATGATATACTGCATATGATGATATATGAAAATATGATGTTTATGTAAATGTGATGATATGGAATAATATGTATGTATTATATGATATGTATGCATATGGATGATGTGTCAAAAATCAATAAAAGGATGAAAAAGATGAGGCACTAAAAGAAAAAGGAAGGAAGAGATAGAATGGGGTGAATTATGTAACAAAGTGGTGTGAAAAATTAATACAGAGAGGGTAGAATAAGGTTGGTGATGGGCAGTGGTTTAATTTTACTCTCATTGTGACTTACTCAGAGAGGGAAAAACAAGTATACACAGTGGGATATAGAATTCTATCTTATCCTACTCATTGGGTTATAGAATTTTATCTTACTCTACAGAGAAGTAGAAAAGGAATAAGACAAATGAAGAGGTAATTGGAGGGAAGGGGAAGTAGGGGAGTGGACAAAAAACAAAATGTTGGTGAGGAAAAACAGAGAGAAATGGAATAGAATAGAGAAGGATCTAAAGGGGATATTATGATGGAGGGAAATATACAATTAGTAATCATAACCCTGAATGTGAATGGAATGATCTCACCCATAAAATGGAAGTGGATAGCAGAGTGAATTAAAAACCAGAATCCTGCTATATGTTGCTTACAAGAAACACATTTGAAGCAGGATGACAGAAAGAGATTCAAAGTAAAAGGCTGGAGCAGAATTTGTCATGAACTGGAGGATTTATAACTGGGAAAACCTCCAGGAATTCATGCAAAGCAAAATGAACAGAACCAGAAGAACATTATACACTGTAATGATTATATGTTCACTATACTCTTGATGTTATTTCAGTGAAGTCCTAAAGAGAGTATGTTGTGAAAGGTTTCAGAGTGTAGTGATACAGGAATCTTGTTGTTCTGGCTCTTACTCTCCTTCCTTTCTCCTGAGTGAGGCTGACAAGGGTTGCTTCACAGGTAAAAGAGGATCCCCTGTTGTAAGAGGGAGATGGGGAGTTTAAGGAAGGTCTTGCCTATCAGGGTGTCTGGAGGATCCCAAAATTTCCTGGAAAGAGGAAGTTGAGGAGACAAGTCTCCCCAGAGTCCTTGACTCAGTTGGGAGGGGTCTTGGTTGCTCTCAGTTGAGGCAGATTTATTGTCCCAACAAGTTATCTTCCCTAAGTTTCAAGAATAAATCACTTAAAAGGATATTTGACTGCTAAATAAAATATTTAATGGACTATGGTTATAAAGCAAGTAGGGGAGTTGGAAAGAGGGAGTCAGGGTCCCTAATTTGTACCCCTAAACACAGTCTATCACTCAAGTAGCCATCCAGCCAGCTTAAGTTTTCCCATCGTGTTCCACTAATTCTCCAAAAATATTTTTAATATAACAGGTTTAAGGAATGTTAGAACAGTTGCAAAGAGGGATAAAGGGGGAGATCCTGGCTCTCTGGCAGTGAGTCCACAACTCTCTTTCTCTGAAAGATCTATTGAGATGGTCCTAGACTTTAGGTGATGCAGTGATGGGCAACCTTTTGAGCTTGGTGTGTCAAAATTCACCAAAAAACCAAGCATAACTCGGGAGGTGTGTCACTTTGAGAAAAAAACAACACATAATTTTACAATATTTATAACAAATAACAAAACTGTATAATTGTAATATATAACTGTATTTAATAAGCCAAAAACTAATTATTTAATATAACCTGCTTAGTGACTTCTTTGATCATCTGTCAGTTGGTTTCTTTTGTTGATCTTGATATTATTTAACTTGTTTGGCATGCCATGAACTAAGATAAGTAAGAGGGAGGGGGAATTCTTTAACTAACTTGCTTATTAGTGACTTTTTTGTTGCGGAATTTCTTTGGCTAAATCTTCAATTAAAGGTTGTTATTTTGTACATTTCAAGCCCAAGCAAGCACTAACTAACTTCATCTGTCAATGTGTTTCTTTTGTTGGTTTTGATATTATTTACCACTGAGAATAAGGTCTCACAAAAGTACGTAGAGGGAAACATTATGAGTAAAGATATATCTCTATATTTTTCAGGGTGCTAAAAGTGTCTGGTATTCAGTTCCAGGCACTCCTCCATGTCATGTGGGCTGGAACCCCACCCAGTTTTCCACTGCCAGGTCCCACTCTGCCCCTCCCCTCCTTTCCCCAGCCAGCTGGCCCAGGGGAGCTAAGAGAGCAGGAGCTGCCTCCCACCAGCCTGCCTGCCCAAGTGCACTCCTCCTCCCTGCCCCCACAGGATCCCCACATGTCCCAGCTGCCTGGCACATACCTCCTACCACTCAGCACCCAATCCCTCAGTCAGCATGTGGAGCAGCCCTGCCCCCTGGGGCCAGACCAGGGCATGGGCATGGCCATGGCTGCAGGCTCACAGCTCCCCAGGCAGATTCTGGGCCCTGAGACATACTGAGCTTGCTTTGGCCATGTGTCATCAAAAATGGCTATGCATGTCAGTGCTGACATGTATGTCATAGGCTGTCCTCATGGTCCTAGAGGTATCAGATTGATAATATGTAGTGGCAGAAGTAACTTCTGTATGATGTACAGATGAATCTATTTTATGGCGCTCTTGGCAAGGTCCCCAACAAGGAAATTGTTTCTTGCTTGTTTGAGGTCTGAGCTCAAAAAGCCAGAATTCTCGACAGATCTTTGCCAAGTCCCCTCTCCTCTCCCAGCATCCTCCACTTCCAACCATCATTGCTGTTACTCAACACTTTTTGCAAAATTCCATCTTTTCTTCTTGCAAGCTGTCCTTACAACACAGAAACTGAAATACTTATGGCACAATCAAATGTAACACAGATTTTTCTACTAGTGGCAGTATTATGATCCAGGACAACACCAAGGAAATCATGATAAAGAAAGCTATATACAGCCAGAGAAAGAACTGTGGGAATAGAAACACAGAAGAAAAACATATGATCTATCACATAGTTTAATGGGAATATGATTGGGGTTTTGGTGTTAAAATATCACTCTATTGCAAATATGCATAATATGGAAATAGGTTTTAAGCAATAATGCATGTATAAACCAATGGAATTGCTTGTCAGCTCTGGGGGGGGGCAGAAATTGGTGAGCAAAATCATTAATTATGTAAGTCAAATGAATTATAGAGATAATTGAAAGTAATTTTGTATTAGTAGGGGATCTCAACTTTCCCTTAACAGAGCTAAATAAATCTAACCAGAAAATAAATTAAAAAAGAAGTCAAGACATTGAATAGAATCTCAGAAAAATTAGAAACAATGGACCTTTGGAGAAAACAATTCAATGTGAAAAATAGCTTTTTCTCACACATACATAGTATCTTCAAAACATTTATAATATAGTAGGGCATTAAAAACATCACAATCAAAAGCAGAAAATCAGAATTATTAAATGTACCCTTTTCAGACTACAGTACAATACAAATTCACTTAAATAAGGTGCTATAGAACTATAAATTAAAAATTTAATTAGAAACTAAACAATCTAATCCTAAGGAACGAATCAAAAGATAAATCATAGAAACAATCAATAATTTAAAGAAAATAATGACGATAAAACAACATTCCAGATTTTGTGGAATATAGCCAAAGCAATATTTTTTTTTGTAGCTTCTAATTATTTCTATTTTTAATTTTTTTTTATTATTTAGTCAATTTAGAACATTATTCCTTAGTTACAAAAATCATTATTTCCCTTCCTCCCCTCCCCCTACCCCATCCTTCATGTAACTGACTCACAATTCCACTGTGTATTACATGTGTCCTTGATCAGACCCTATTTCCATGTTGTTGATGTTTGCACTAGGATGTTCACCCAGAGTCTACATCCCCAATCATATCCCCCTTGACCCATGTAATCAAGCCATTGTTTTTCTTCAGTATTTCTACTCCCACAATTTTTCCTCTGAATGTGGATAGTGTTCTTTCTTGGAGATCCCTCTGGGTTGTTCAGGATCACTGCATTGCCGTTAATGGAGAAGTCCATTACATTCAATCATATCATAATGTATCAGTCTCTGTGTACAATGTTCTCCTGGTTCTGCTACTTTCACTCTGCATCAATTTCTGAAGGTCATTCCAATTCACATGGAATTACTCCAGTTTATTATTCCTTTGAGCGTAATAGTATTCCATCACCAATATACACCACAATTTTTTCAGACATTCCCCAGTGGAAGGGCATCCCCTCATTTTCCAATTTTTTGCCACCACAAAGAGCACAGCTATGAACATTCTTTTACATGCTTTCAAATCAATATTTAGAGGACAATTTCTCTAGCTGGATGCAATTATAAAAAAGAGAAAGAGCAAATTAATGAATCAGGCATACAACAACCAAAAAAATTAAAATCCCCAATTGTGAACCTTAAAGATTCCTAGACCCTACTTCATAAGATTGGATTAAGACCATTCCCCATTTGGGCAGTGAACTCTACTTAGATCAGGAATGTGAGAACTCTACTTCACCTACTTAAGTCTTCCCTAGGGGAAGATAAAGTTGTAAACTCTTTTCTGAACAAGGAAAAGTACTTAAACCCATACTTATAATAAGGCAAAAAGTTCTTAAGATAAGTACCTATAAAGGTCAAGCAACTTGTGAATTTACAAGGAACAAAGAGCTGAGAAACTTACTCAGAGCTTTCCTGTTGTGAATTACTCAAAAACTTACACCTTCTTAGGTGTGGACTAAGAATGGTCTGTCTTTTGAAAAATGTCTACTGTGATTGGTAGATGGAAGAACTTAGGGGAGGTGACATAGGAGAAAATTCCCTATATATATAAGGAGATGACAGGTTCTTAAAAATAATACAGTCTCTAAGGAGGCTGTTGGGAGAGAGCTCTGGAAACAGTCTCTTGAAAGCAGTCTCTTGAGACAGAAGAATCCCTCTCTGGAGAAGGATGGCTGGCTGAACTGGTGTCTATATTCTTGCTTGGACAGATCTTGTGGTGAGTGATTAAGAACTGACTGATCTCTCTCTTAAGACTCAGGTCTAGGCCATGTTGGCTTAAGGCCCTTCATACTTATTCCTTTCTTACTCTTTCTCTCTTTCTTTAATTCCTCATTGTATTAATTAATTAAAATCCCGATAAAACCTAGTTGACTTGGGTATATATTTAATAATTCGGAATATTTCCCTGGTGACCACCTTATATTTGATTTAAAAACAAAAATACTGTAGTGAAAACATATTTCCTGCGGTCACAACTTACTCATCCACTCTTTTATATACAACAATTTAAGTCTTCCACTATTTTAACTGCCACAGTTTATGGCCTCAACTATTTTAATTATTACACAATTAAATTTTAAAAAGGGATATACTGAAAATCAAAAGGGGAATTCAATAAAATTGAATGTGAAAAAATGTGAAACTTATAAAACTAGACCTGGTTTTATGGGGGGGGGACCATCAAAATATATAAGCCATTGATTAATTTGATTTAAAAAATAAAAAATCAAATTATCAGTGTCAAAAATAAAAAAAATTTTGAAGCCCCACCAATGAAGATGAAATTAAAGTAATTATTTGGAGCTGTTTTGATGAATTATGAGCCAAGAAAACTGACAATCTAAGTAAATCAATCTAAGTAAAATGAATGAATTTTCTTTAAAAAAAAACTGCCCAGATAAACAAAAAAAGAAAATAAATTGAATACATAAATCACTATATTTAAAAAATAATAATAAATTGAAAAATCCATCAACAAACTGCATAAGAAAAAATCCTGAAAACTACATTGGTTTACAAATGTATTTTACTACTCATTTATGAAATAATATTATTACTCTATCAAATATTTTAAAAATATGTAATCTTACTAAATACATTTCATGACACAAACTTAGTTTTGATACCTAAATCAGGAAGAGAAAAAACAGAAAAGGAATATGTAGACAAATTACATTAATAAATATCTATATCCAAATTTTATATGAAATACTCAGAAGGATATTACAACAACATATCATAAAGATGGCACTCTATGATCAGGCAGGACATTTTCAAAATATATAATTGTTTCAATATTTGGAAAACTATTAATATAATTGACCATATCAATTTAACAAATGATTATACCAATAAATGCAGAATAAAACTATTCAACAAAATATAATAATCATTCCTATTAACAACAACAGAAAGCACAGGAATCAATGGTGCCTTTGTTAAAATTTATAAATATCTATTTAAGTTAAATATCTATCTAAAAAGAATGAGCATTAATATTATTAAGAACAAAATTATAAAATATCAGAAGTGAAAGAATAGCCATTATTATCATTTATATGGTGTTGTGATAGACATGCTAATTATAACAATAAGATAAGAAAAAATAAATTGAAGAAATGAAACATATATTGAGGAAATGCAGCTATCCTTTGTAGATAATATTTTGATACAATTAAAGAACTTTAAGGGACCAATTAAAATTAGATGAAACTATCAATAATTTTAATTTTAAGGTATGAAATAAATGTACATAAATCATCAGCGTGTCTATGAACTATCAACAAATGCCTGCAGGAAGATATAGAAAGAGAAATCCCATTTAAAATAACCACAGATAATATAAAATGCTTGAGATTCTACCTGCGAAGACAAACCCCAGAATTATATGAATACAATTACAAAACATTTTTCACAGAAAAAAAAGACATCTCTAAACAATGGGGAAGTATTAATTGCTTGTGGAAAATCCAAAGCAATATAGTTAAATGACAATTTGATCGAAGTTAATTTACTTTTTTCAGTGTTATACCAATCAAACTACCAAAGAATTTTATTTTACACAGCTAAAAAAAATAGTAATAACAATATTCATCTAGAAGAACATCAAGTCAAGAATATCAAGGGAATAAATTTAAATATATGTATGTTTTAATCATATATATATGCATATGCATATATATATATATATATATATATATATATATATATATATGAAGATGCCCTCATAGATCCAGATTTAAAACTCTATTACAAGGAGGTAATCATGAAAGTAATTGTATACTGGCTAAGAAATAAAGCAGAATATCAGCAGAATATATTAGGTACACAGTATACAGGAGTAAATGGCCATAATAATTTAGAACTTGATAAATGCAAAGATCCAAACTTTGGGGGGTAAGGACTTAATATTTTGCAAAAACTACTCAGAAAATTGTAGAGCAATTTGAAAAAAATTAAGAATACACCAACATCTCACCACATATTCCCAGATGAGGTAATAAAGGTTGATATAGGTAGAGGAGCATGGAAAAAGTTTTCCTGTTATATCTATGGATAAGGGAAGAGGTTATGATCAAGCAAATGATAAAGAATACCATAGAATCTAAAATGAATAATTTTAATTACACAAAATTAAAAAGATTTAGTGCAAAGAAAACTAGAGTAGCCAAAGTTAAAAGGAAAACAGAAAGCTGAGGAGACATTTTATAGTAAGCTTGACTGATAAGAACTTCATTTCTCCTACATATAGTGAAATTATACACATTTATAAAAATTAAGAGACATTTCCCAGTTGATAAATGGTCAAAAGATATAAACAATTTTCAGAAGAAGTAATCAAATGTATCAATGGTCCTCCTCCAAAAATCCTCTGTCACTCTTGATCAGAGTAATTCAAATACAACAATTTTGAGATTTCTCTTTATACCTAACATTGTCTAAAATGACAGAAAAGTAAAATGACAAATGCCAGAATGTGCTAAAAATGAGACACTAATGCACCATTGGTAGAGTTGTAAACTAATCTGGCCATCTGGGAGAGGAATTTGAAATTATTCTCAAAGGGCTATAAAATTATTCATACCCTTTGACCAAGCAGAACGATTATAAAGTCTGCGTACTGTATAATTGAAAATCTGTTACCCTAAAATAAGAACACATTTCCTGGGAGCCCACTGACTTCCTGTCATTATGTACTTCCTGTAGATAGGGGATATTAGGCGGGGATGTGGAAGGTCAAACAACATAGTTGGAACTAGTTTTGTGTTGATATTTTACATATTGGAGATATTTTCTTGTCTAGCATTTAGTCATGAAGATTTAGCATTGAAAGAGACCATTAGAGATAGCCTTTTCTAGACTTCTCATTCTGTAAATGAGGAAACCAAAGTCCAGAAACATTAAACAATTTAACCAAGGTCATATATGTTAAAACTAGGAGAGCTGCTATTTGAACCTATTTCTTTATGACTTCAAATCCAGTGATCACCATTATACTACATTATCCTAGATAATTTATAAATTGATATTGTTATAAAGTAAATATTTAAGGAAGATTTTGTCTCATAAGAAAGACTGTGTTGAAACTTTTATTGACTTGTTTTACTTGATAACACAAATTCAGCATATAAAATTTCATGTCTGAGGAAGTATAAATTTTAATAACAAGGTTAATAACAAGTGCCTTTAGTGTAAGAAAAAAAAATATTCTTTCTTCTCCCTACTGGGCCTAATTCCCTGTGAACTTTACTGAATATGTGCATGGGCTACAAAACCAAAGATTACCTAACTAGGGATCTGCTCCCTGGAGCTTATTTGAAGATTAAATCAAATGAAAGGAATTATATAGTAGATAATTTGACTTTGTTTCATACTTTTATCATACAGGAGTAAGGGTAGCAAAAGATGACACTTTTAAAATGACAAGAATATACATATTTTGATGAATGGGAAAATGTTATTTCCTGATGATAAAATCAAAATGAATGCTTTATGTCTTCATAATCACAGATATCTTCTCTTTATCACATAATAAAGCAACTTTAATCATGAATTAAAATTATAATTATTTAGATGCTAATGATTAATTAGACATTAATAATTAAAATTAATTAATTTTGAAATGCTGATTACTAGTCATAATATAATTTTTCCATAAGAAATGCCAATGAAGTGATTAAGAATGTTTTGAAAATCCTTGGTACAGTACTAAAATATTTTAATAAAATAGAATGTGAATAACATATTTTCTTTTAAAGCAATGATTTTGTACTATATATTAGGAAGTAGATTTCTTCTTCGTAAATAAGAGAAAGATGGATGATGCTGTGATTTTTGCATACTATATTTAGAAAATAAGTGAAAATATAGTGAAATGTAATGTCCTTGTAGCAGACATCTGATGAACAAGTGACATTCCTACACCAAATTCATATTGAGAAAGTATTTAATTACTGAGCTGAAAGAAATTGGCTGCTTTAGTGACCTGTGTGTGCACTTGTTGTGATGGATGTATGCTTCAAATATACTTTCCTTTATTCCAGTTCATATATTTCCCAATATTTTAATACCCTTCTAACAAATTAAAAACTATATTTTTACAAGTGTTAAAACTAAATAGAGAATACGTTTGATTAAATGTAGTAAGAGAAAAATTACTTGAAAACTCATACAATGGTTAAAATGTGATCATTCCAATCACAAAGTGAAGAAAATTTGAAATGCTTACTTGCATTTCTATTTTCTCAGTCATCTCTTTCTCTAAAAACAATTGCTAGAATTTGTTAATAACACAGTATCCTTGATCTGGACCTTGGAAGATATTGACTTCTAGGTTTGGGGGGATGTTTTTGTTATTTTACTGAATTATTGTAGTTAATTTGATGAGAACTAAAACCCTTTAAATTTTGAAATGGGATGCCGACAAATATTATTTAATCCAACATTTGCTTTATTGAAATATTAAGTGATTTTTTCTCAATCCACATGTTCTCAAGTCATGTTTCTCAAACCACATAAAGGTAGAATCCAACCTCAAACATTATTATATATTATATTATATTTTATTATATATTTTATGATAGCACATGTGCAATATATAATCATATTAGCTGACATCTTGAGAGGGCAAAGAGGAAAGGGAGGAGAAAGAGAAGAAGGCTAACAAAACATCAGAAATTATTATTAAAAAAATTGTACTAACATGTTAAAAAAAAGAAACACCTTGTCTTACAGCAATAACTCATTTTTCCTGAATTTCAATGCAAAAAATTTTACACTACACCTTTTACTTTCTCTCTTAGTCATACAAAACTATTTCAAAATTATTTCCAATTAGATTATTTTGGGCTAAACCCAGTTCATGTCTTTCCAGTGGTTTAGGCTTAAAATTGAAATGAAATGATACATGTAGAGACCATGTAACTTTTAACAAAAGGAAGTTATCTCAGCAAATACATGAAAAGCATATTCATTAAGGATATAACATAGATGTCCTTGGGTAGAGTTCCATGCCTTTATATTTGTCATGGACTTTGTGTTCTGTTAGTAGGTGGCATCAATCCTGAGTAACCCCCAACTCATCCAACTAAATTTTCATATTTAAATGACCAGGAAGATTGATGAGTCAAGTATGTTTTCATTACTTTCTAGGAAAAAAAGCAAACAATAAAACCTTGCCTGCATGGAGTGTTACTCCTATTATAATTAGACATGGTACTAATGAAACCCTTTCTGGAAGTTCAGTTTTTAAGTAGGTCACTCCTTTTTAAAAATTATTTTATTATTGTGGAAGAGGCATGAAGAGAGAAAGATTTTGAAGGATGAGACAAGATGTAAGAGACTAAGCTGAGGACATGTTTTGTCAATCAAGACAAAGATTCCAAAATGGAATGTTCCCAAGAGGAGTGGCAGTTAAGCTGAAGAGTGTCACTCTCTCTCTGGCAGTTGAGGCTAGCTGAAGACCCTGATTGTGCTGGCTTATTTTTTGGGGCTTTTCTGATTAAGGGGAAACCCCTGCACTCTTTGAGATTTTGACTGACCAAGAGTTGGGGTTTTCTGGCCACAGAGAAAGGAGAAGAAGGAGAAACTTGGCTTTTGAGTTGGTTGTCTCTCTCTCTGAGAGTTTAAGCTGGCCAGGAGAAACTGAGAGACCTTGATGGTGTTGTAAAAGAAGAAAGAAGATCTTAGCTGTTGTCCTCCATTTATCTAACTGTTCCTCTTCTCACCTTTGTTACTGTACTATTTCCCTAACCCTCTCAAATTCCCCTTATAGATTAGGGAAACCCTCATCCCACTTTCCTCAGTTTCCCATCATGTTATCCCAATAAACCCCTATTTGAAAAAGGAAAAGAAAAGAAGATCTTTATAGTTCACTTAGGGGGGGAGGGAAGAAACCAAAGGCTTCAAGAAGAACTGGGAGATAAAAGGGGGGCAGGGAGCAGAGGGTTGGAAAAGGGAGGGAGTGAGGGAGGAAGGAGGTTAGGAAATAGATTGACCCATCAGCCATCAGTAGGGATCAATAGGAAAACCCCAGAAAAAACCCCAGAGCAGTCCTTTGTGTACCAGTATCTCTGTGTGCCAGTATCCCTGTGTGGCAGCATTCCCCTGTACTAGAAGTGTCTCTCATCTATCACCATTGTAATTAGGAGATCCTCAGGGTGTGTTCCCCAGTAGTAGCTCTCTCTAGTCACAGTCATTACTGAAGAAACAGTTTCCCCTCAGTTTACCTTTCTCTATTTCAATCAGTTCTGCTCAGCTTAAATATTTTATTTCAATTGCCAGAGCATTCATTCATTGCAATAAGTAATAGTGTCACCAGTCTCCCCTCAGTTTACCTTTCTCTATTTCAATCAGAAGTAGTTGAACTCAGTTAAAATATTCTATTTCATTATTTACTTATTAACTACCACTATCAAAAATCATTGAACTGGTTACATAAAAAAGATCATTTGTGAAACTACAAACTTCCCATTGTTTAAAATTTGTTTAAAATATATATAAATTATATGTGTGTGCTAATATAAAGATCTACTACTTTCCAGTTCCCTATTGTGGAGATTGAATTTAACTATCTCCGGATTGTAACTGTGAAGATACTTAGTTCTTTCTTTATTGTGAAGATAAAATTGTAACAATGAAGGTACTTAGCGCTTCCTTTATTGGGAAGATTGAATTGTAATCCACAATCTATTTTTAGATTTTAATCTCCAAAAGTGATAACTCAGTATTTGAAGTATATCTACCCATTTTAACTACAGAAAGGTGTTAAGTAACTACAAAAGGTGAACTAACCAAAAAAGGTGTTACGTAACCCCCAAAAAAGGAATAATCTAACCAAAGAAGGTGTGAACTAAAGAGTGGGCAGTCCTGGAGAAAAGCATCTGCTGTGATTGGTAGATATGAAATTTAGGGGAGGTGACACAAGAGAAAAAGATCTTTAAAAAGAGGAACAGAGGCCAGAAGAAGATATAGTCGATTCAAGATTCGAATTCTTCCCCCAAACCCTCCATTGCCTTCTCTCCTTGACCTCTTCATTCCAAATTGGCCCTTCTTTCCAAAACACCCTCCCTTGTCCCTTTCCCCTTAGCTTTTATTTCTTATTCTATCCATCTTCCCAAAAATTACTTCTTTTTCCTATAATTATGCCCTCCTACTTGATTCCCTTATCCCCTCCCCTTATGCCTTTTCCTCTTCATATGTACTCCCGTCTAGGTATTCCTCCCTTACATAACCCTTTTCTTATCTGCTTGCCCTTCTTAAAAAAGCCACCCTTCCTTCTGTTATTTCCTCAATCCCTTAAGGTGACTCCCAGTCCCTCCCATATAACATCCTCCTTCCCTCCTATTTCACTGTACATTAAGAAAATATGTATCCTTCTAGTTGTAGATGTAGTTGTGTATGTTGTTCTCTCTTTGACCTGGTTCTGATGAGTTGGGTTCTAGTACTTCGAGCCCTCCATTCCCTTGTCCCTTTCTCTGTGGCAGTTCCTACATTCATTCCTCTTCCATGTATAAATAGCTGTTCCATCCTGCCTTCTCCTAGTATATTCTACTACAATTTGGGCTCATTACATTACATTCCCTTTACTTTGACTCTTCTATTCATATATGCCCCATCAAAATACCTAGGCAATGATGTAATTCCAGTGGCCCTAGATGATAATTTTTCCATACCTAAGTCAAACAATTTGTTCTTTTGGGATGTTTATGAATTGTCTTTCATAATCTTTGTATGTTTCTCCTAATTTGCTCACAACAGAATCACAGTTTGTTTCGTCACCACCACCATCCCTTTTTTTTCAGATGAGCCCAAATGACTAGAATTAGATTACACAGCAAATGGAATAAATCAAGATCACATGACTCAGAACTTAATACTTTCCCTACAACATAAAGCTTTTAATGACTCAAACCAATCACTAACTTCAATCTCCTTGACACTTCTGTAGTAATTTCCACTTTTACTCACAACCCCCATCTAGAGACCTACTCTTCCTTTTATTTCTGTTAGATCACATTAACATATCTCTAATTCTGTTCCTGCATAGTCTAACTTTTCAGCTACTGATCACATATCTTCATGTTAAGAGTGACCATTCTCTGATGACCTGTTTTTGGCTCTATTTTCACTAACCACCCACTTTTCAAAAACTAATATTTTTCCCTATGAAAAGAAAATATTTTAAAATATTGGGTTGCAAATGATTTTCTTCTTTCTACCATCCCTAACTCTCTTTACCCTCCCTAAAACATCCCTAAAACAAGTAAGCATCCTGATATAGATTTTACATGTGCAATCATATAGAATGTTTTTCTATAATGGTCATTTTGTGGAAGACATCTCAAAGAAACAATAAAACAAGAAATAAAGTGAAATAGAATGTGTTTTCTACATTCAGACTTCATCAGTTTTTTTTTTCTGAAGGCAGATGGTATTTTTCATCATGAGTCTCTGGAATTTTCTTGGATCATTTGTAGTTATTCAAAAAATATAGTACAATGTTCTTGTGGTACTGCTCACTTCACTTTGCAAAAGAGTATGTCTTTCCAGATTTTCCTAAGATTATCCAATTCCTCATTTCTTATGGCATAATAGTATTCCATTATAATCATGTACAACAACTTGTTCAGACATTCCCCAATTTATGTACAATAACTCATTTTCTAATTCCTTAGAAACAAAATATCTTTATTAAGGTTTTTTGAATTTATTTATTTAAAATGTTTTTCCATGGTTACATGATTCATGATTTTTCCCACCACTATTCCCTCACCAATCCTGGAGCTGACAAACAATTCCACTGGGTTATAAATATATCATTGTTCAAAACCCATTTTGATATTATTCATATTTACAATAGTAATCTTTTAAAACCAAAATCCCAATCTTATCTCCATTAAACTATATGATCAATCATTTGTTTTTCTTCTTTGTTTCTACTCTCACAGTTCTTTCTCTGGATGTGGATAGCATTCTTTCTCCCAAGTTCCTTGGTATTGTCCTGGATCACTGTATAGAAAAGTCTGTTATATTTGATTCTGCCACAATGTTTCAGTTTCTGTGTAAAATGTTCTCCTGGTTTGGCTCATTTTGCTCTGCATAAATTCCTGGAGGCCTTTCCAATTCACATGGAATTCATCAAGTTCATTATTTCTTTTAGAACAATAGTATTCCATTCCTATCAAATCCCATAATTTGTTCAGCCATTCATTCTCCAATCAAAGGGCATCCCCTCTGTCCAATTCTTTGCCACCACAAAGAGTGAGGCTATAAATATTTTTGTACAAGTATTTTTCCTTCTTATCTTTTTGTGGTACAAACCCAGAAGAAGTATGGCTGGATCAAAGGGTAAGCATTCATTTATGGCCTTTTGGGCATAATTCGAAATTGCCTTCCAGAATTTTTGGATCAATTCACAACTCCACCAGCAATGCATTAATGTCCCAACTTTAACACATCCCTTCCAAAACTCATGATTTTCCTTTGCTGCCATATTGGCCAATCTGCTACATGGGAGGTGGTACCTCAGAGTTGTTTTTATTTGCATTTCTCTAATTAAGAAGGATTTAGTACACTTTTCATGTCCTCAAAGAGGGAAATTATAAGTAAATCATGTGAACATAGAAGAGCATGCCTGTCAGATCAATGGGAAAGGAAACAATTTAAGACCAAGCAAGAGATAGAGAACATTACAAAATGTAAAATTAATAAATTTGATTACATTAAATTTAAAAAGTTTTCTAAAAACAAAATTAGTACAACCAAAATTAGAAGGGAGGTCACAAACTGGGAAAAAATATAACAGAAACCTCTGACAAAGGTCTAATTACTCAAATTTATAAGGATTTAAATAAATTGTACAAAAAAATCAAACCATTCCCCAACTGACAAATGGTCAAGGGATATGTGTAGGCAGTTTTCAGATAAAGAAATCAAAACTATCAAGAAACACATTGCTGGTGGAGTCGTGAATTGATCCAACCATTCTGGAAGGCAATTTGGAACTATGCCTAAAAAGCTTTAAAAAAATGCAAACCCTTTGATCCAACAATGCCATTACTAGGTTTGTTCGCTAAAGAGATGATAATGAAATATGTTTGTATAAAAATATTCATAGCCACAGTCTTTGTGGTGTCCAAAAATTGAATATTGAGGGGATGTCCTTTAATTGGGGAATGTCTGAACAAATTGTGGTATAGAACAGTGATGGAATACTACTATCCTGGAAGGAACAATGAACTAGAGGATTTCTATATGAACTGGAAAAACCTTCAGGAAATGATGTAGAGTGAAATGAGCAGAACCAAAAGAAAATTATACATGGAAAGTGAAACACAGTGAAACAAGGCAATATAATGGACTGTACTAATATAAGACAATCCAAAGGGACTTATGAGAAAGAATGCTGTCCACATCAAGTGAAAGAACTGTGGGAGTAGAAACAAAGAAGAAAAACAAATGATTTACTATTTGTTTATATGGATATATGATTTGTGGTTTTTGTTTTGAAAGATTATTGCAAAAATGAATAATTTGGAAATAGGTATAACTAATAATATTTGTATAATCCAGTAGAAGTGCTTATTGGTTCTAGGAAGGGGAAGGATAGGGAAAGAAAATGAAATATGTAAACATGGAAGAATATTTTAAAAATTAAAAATTAAAAAAATCTATTTAGTCCTGTCTTTCTCCTCACTCTGCCTGCCTTTGGGAGATTCTTTATGTCATTCATTTTTTCCTAGTATTGGCTTAATTTCTCATTTTAATTTTATTAATCTCAGTATTTTATGTTGTAAATATTTATTCAAAAGATATTAGATTGTTATTATACTGGCATGCAACTGGATGAAATGGTTCCTAATTTATTCTGTATTTCTTCTTCATTGGTTGTCAATTGTTTTTTAATTTTTGATTTTGGCAATTTCTTCATGATCACGAATCCCAATCTTGGGCTTCCGGGTAAAGATGGCGGCAGTCTAGACGCAAGACAAATCCTCTCCTCAGCACCCACCTATATAGATTATCTCAAAAGACCAAAAAAAAAAAATTCATTAGAAAGAATGAACTCTAGAGTAGGTTGCACACTGAAGGTACATGGGATTTGGGAATTTCCACACTATAAGGGGGTGAAAAAGCTCCCACCAAAACCGTGAGCTGATCTACCCTCCCCCATCCCACCTACAGAGCCAGAGTCAAAGCCAGTGAGCACCAGAATCAGTGAGCAAGGGGCACATCTAGAGTGAGTAAAGGGCACCTCTAGGTCCTTGGGATATGACTAAGACTACCAAAGACCTACCCTTGAATGCAGCTACACCTGAAACCCCAGCAGGCTCAAGACTCAAACTGTGGGACCTCATGGGAAAATAGCACAGAGAAGGGCAGCAAACAGGAGAAGCTGTAGAGATTTGAGAGCTTGACTCAGGCAAAATCCTTGCTCCTTAGCTCCATACACAGGGAGCCTGCCCATTTCACTCAGATTCCTGACTAAAAAGGGAAGGAAAAACCTTCTGCTACAATTGGAAGACATTGTAGGAGAGATTAGGTTTGGATCAACACCTCACACCCTACACCAAGATAAACTCAGAATGGGTGAATGACTTTAACAGAAAGAAAGAAACTATAAGTAAATTATGTGAACACATGTTAGACCTTTGGGAAAGGAAAGATTTTAAAACCAAGCAAGACTTAGAAAAAGTCACAAAATATAAAATAAATAGTTTTGATTACATCAAATCAAAAAGATTTTGTACAAACAAAACCAGTGAAACCAAAATTAGAAGGGAAGTAACAAATTGGGAAACAATCTTCATAACAAAAACCTCTGACAAAGGTCTAATTACTCAGATTTACAAAGAGCTAAACCAATTGTACAAAAAAAATCAAGCCATTCTCCAATTGAAAAATGGGCAACGGATATGAATAGGAAATTTTCAGTTAAAGAAATCAAAACTATTAATAAACATATGACAAAGTGTTCAAAATGTCATGATCAGAGAGATGCAAATCAAAACAACTATGAGGTATCACCTCACACCTAGCAGATTGGCCAACATGACAGCAATGGAAATTAATGAATGCTTGAGGGGATGTGGCAAAGTCTGTATATTAATGCATTGGTGATGGAGTTGTGAATTGATCCAACCATTCTGTAGGGCAATTTGGAACTATGCCCAAAGCACGTTAAAAGACTGTCTTCCCTTTGATCCAGCCATAGCACTGCTGGGTTTGTACCCCAAAGAGATAATAAGGAAAAAGACATGTACAAGAATATTCATAGCTGCATTCTTTATGGTGGAAAAAAATTGGAAAATGAGGGGATGCTCTTCAATTGGGGAATGGCTGAATGAATATTGGTATATGTTGGTGATGGAATATTATTGTACTCAAAGGAATAATAAATTGGAGGAATTCTATGGGAAGTGGAACAACCTCCAGGAAGTGATGCAGAGTGAGAGGAGCAGAACCAGGAGAACATTGTACACAGAGACTGATACACTGTGGTACAATAGAATATAATGGGTTTCTCCATTAGTGGCAATGTAGTGTTCCTGAACAACTTGGATGTATCTATGAGAAAGAACATTATCTATATTAAGAGGAAAAACTATGGGAGTAAAAACACTGAAGTAAAACAACTGCTTGATTACTTGGGTTGAGGGGGATATGATTGGCGATATAGACCCTACATGAACATCCTAGTGCAAACATCAACAGTATGGAAATAGGTTCTGATCAAGGTCACATCTAATACCCAGTGGAATTGCGTGTTGGCTATGGGAAGGGTGAGGGGCAGGGAAGGGACAAATAGAATATGCTTTTTGTAACCAAGGAATAATGTTTGAAATTGACTAAATAAAATAAAAAAAAAAAGAATCCCACTCTTTCCCTGCTTTTTTCCCTTTCTTTAAGGATTTTGGGAGCAGTGTAGATATAACCATTCAAAAACTAAAAGAATAAGAAAGGACACTCTCTGGCCACAAGTTAGTACAAAAAACACGATAGATCAAAGTTCCATTTTCAGCTGCTCTGGAGGAAAAATAGTATTTCAGTGAATAACACTTGAAATATTAGAGAAAGAAAACTACGTGGTTATGAGAACCAGAATAAAGGCTAGTACCTGTACTAGTGGAAATAGAAAATTAATTGTTCACTACATTGAGAGGTGATTTTCACTGGAAATCATCTTTACTAGTTAATATTGATAACTTTAGTGTGAGCTTTACATTTAACTTTATCAGTTAGTATTGATATCACTAGAGCAAAATGATAAGGTAAGTCACTAGGTAATTACCTTTATCCTTTAAGACTGATAAGTACAACCTAGACAAGTATAGGCAATTAGTCTGTTAATATAATGAGGCTGCTTTTGTAGAGGTTTAGTATTTGTTACTTAAATTTGGGCACAGGGGACTAGTTACACATTTCATTAATTATAGGCAGAGCAATAGGAAATGAAGGCATATAAAGATGTGCCTGACAAATAATCAAATAATCAACAAGGAATTATTAAACACTACTTTTAACATACTGGGTTAAATATCAAGAATACAAAAAAACCCTAAAAATAGTCACTACATTCAAATGGGTCAAGAAATACATATTTTACAAGGCTATTATATAATAACATGTAATAGTTTAGGTCAGTTATTGTCTAATTAAGTAACTTGCTAGTTGTTTTACTTAATTGAATTCATTTCTGAAAGAAGTCATCATGGATGTGACAAATAACTTGAAGTATCATACTTAGGATTTTAAAGAAAAAATCTGAAATCTAAATGAGGCTGGGGAATAGAGAGAGAGAGAGAGAGAGAGAGAGAGAGAGAGAGAGAGAGAGAGAGAGAGAGAGAGAGAGAGAGAGAGAGAGAGGAAGGATGGAAAGTTTTATTAGAATTTAAGGTACTAGCATGTGAGGGAGAAGTGGAAAGCAAAAAATACATATGAATGCTTACCACATAGGTATCTCTCTAGATTATCACCCACTGTGTTCTGGGCCCTCATAAATATTCCCTCTTTATTTGAGGAGCTAAAGGCATTAGCTGAGGAAACTTTAAACACTTTAAAGCAAAAAGAGGCACACATGGCAGCTTAAGTTGGTTTCTGCTTTATGCTATAGAGAAGGCAAATTCTGTATTAGAGGGCTCAGTGTTAAGATTCAGGTCACCAAATACTGTCAGTGAGGGAGTTTTTCTTTTTTTTTTTTACTTTCTCAAAGTCCTAGTACAAAAACATAAAATAAAAGTTTTTAAGCATGTTCCCCTACTTAACATGCAGCTCCATAAGATCCCTATGATCAAGTTAAAAACCTTAGGGTTATGGACTGGGATCCAAGGGAAAAGATCTTTGGAAAGAAATCTGCCCCTACTTTCATTTCCTTGATTATTTCTATTAACCTCTGAAATAAAACGAAAATGCATATACTCTTCTTCACCCCCTTGTTATACTATCTTTCACAGAAAATATAAGGTTTTTTTTTAGCCTCTCCTGTCCTCTGCTACTTCATAAAAGCCATCAGAAGTCAAATAGAAATATTCACTTACTATGTTACATTATAGACCGTGTATACATTATTCCCAGATAATTTGTATGTTCTGGCCAAAAAATGCTTCTGTTTTCTTAGAAAGAAACTCATAGGCTGATTTTTGTATGCCCATGATGAAACCAGGGAATTGTGGATGGCTGTAGATTCCCATGATACTCAAAAGACAGTGGAAACAGTTTCTTCACCAACAGAACTATAAATGTGACTAGATTCAAGATATGCCTCCAAGTGACAGAAATCTCTGGAGTTTCATTGTCAAACCAGATAATTCAAATGAGTATTGTTAATAATTGCATTCCCATTGAAACATGACATGTCTCTGTATTTATAGCAAATCCCACCTATCCCATCCCTAATGACAATCCTCAGGAGACCAACATGCTTTCCCCTGATATTCTAACCACATATGGATTTGTTAATACATACCATTCTATCAACTTTAGTGAAGGATAGTCTTAAGATAGGAATGATCACTATCTACCTGAGTCCATGGGCTACTGGAGTGTGAAGAAATTCAAAGTTACTTCTTAAGGTGTTAACTCTCCTCCTAGGATTCATATGTTTTTGAATTTGGATTTACACATTTCTAAGTGTGTGAACTCTTAAAAGATTTCAAAAGACTCTGACTATTTGAGTTAGAAAAAGTGGTGGAGCTCTCCAACTATCTTATTGGCTTCTCACATAGCACTACATAGGGAGTGAATTCACTAAGTGGTTTGCAAGCTCCTCTTCCTAGTTCAAGCTTGTGTTGATTGAATCAAAAGATAGACAAAGGAGAGTCAATCCTGTCTTCACAGTCTAGAGAGGTACTTAAGTCAGTGCTATACAAAGTTTGAACTCTAACAAGGCAAAAGGAATAAAGGATTCCCTTTCTCACAAGTGTAAATTCAGAATAGATGAAGAGAACCAAGAACTTCCTTTCACAGAAGTAAATAGAGCAGTTTAATAGAAACTTTATTTAATTTAATTATCTCTAAATTATTCACTAACTACCTAACTCTCTAAAATAATAGACAGCCACAACTCATTCACTCCTTCATTCAGTTTTCTATAGCAGCCCAAATGTCAGTAGCTAACTGCCAGCAGGTCCTTGCATCAGAGACAGACCTCATGCTTTCTAGATATCCCAGAGGCAAGCGACCCTCAATTGTCAGTGGCTGCTTCCTTTTTTCTACTAACTGCCCAACTGTTCCTCCTAACTTCCTGTCAGAGGGCCAGCTACTTCCTCTCCTTAGGCTTTGGTTGCTTTGGAAACAGAATCTTTATTTCTGGCTATTGACACCTGTCAGTTCTGATCTACTTAGGAGTACTGCTCTCCAAAGGAAAATAATAAATGTTGGAGGAGATGTGGCAAAATTGGGACATTAATGCATTGCTGGTGGAGTTGTGAATTGATCAAACACTATAAATGGCAATTTGGAATTATGCCCAAAGGGTGCTAAAAGGCTGCCTGCCCTTTGATCCAGCCATACCATTAGTGGGTCTCTACCCCAAATAAATCATAAGGAAAAAGTCTTGTACAAAAGTATTTATAGCCTAGCTCTTTGTGGTGGCAAAAAAAAAAATTGCAAAATGAGAAGATGCCCTTCAAGTGGGAATGGCTGAACAAATTGTGGTATCTGTTGGTGATGGAATACTATTGTGCCCAAAGGAATAATGAACTAGAGGAATTCCATTTGAATTGAAATGACTTCCAGGAATTGATGAAGAGTGAAAGGAGAAGAATCAGGAGAAGATAATACACAGAGACTGATACACTGTGATACAGCTGAATGTAATGGACTACTCTACTACAAGCAATGCAATGATCCAGGAAAAATTTGAGGGACTTATGAGAAAGAACACTATCCACATTCAGAGGAAGAACTGTGAGAGTGGAAACACAGAAGAAAAACAACTACTTGATCACATGGGTTGATAGGGACGTGATTGGGGATATAGGTTCTACACAATCACCCTAGTGCAAATATCAATAATATGGAAACAGGTCTTGATAAATGACATGTAAAACCCAGTGAAATTGTGCATCAGCTACATGAGGGGTTATGGGAAGGGTAGGGAAAGAATATGAATCATGTAACCATGGAAAAATAATCTCAATTATTTAATTAACTACAATTTCCAAATTAAAAAAAATATTAAGAAATACTGCTCTCTAGTCTCTTAAGGAGACAGCAGGAGAGATTTTTTAAAATCCCTTTAAGATAGATAATACTTAAATCTTACTCTCAGTGGAATCAGTTCTGAGAGGGAAGAACAGCCAGATTTATTGGGATATAGAATTCTATCTTATCCTATTAGTAAGTTGAGAGGGAATAACAAGGGTTGGGGTAGTTGGGTGGAGAGTATTAAAATGGAGGGAAAGTTTGGGGGAGTGATTAATAGACCTTAAAGAGAAATAAGAGGGGAAAGAGAAGGTAGGAGGTGGTAAGGAAATTAAAATAAGGGTGGGAATTATGGGGACTGATTAAAAGCAAAACACTGGTATAGAAAGAAATAGTGAAAGAAGAAAGGGTAGGACTAAAAGAGAAAATCAGAATGATAGAGAATACACAGGGGTAATCATAACTCTGACTGTGAATGGCATGAACACACCCATAAAACAGAAGTAGATAGAAGAGTGGGTTAAAAACCAAAATCCTACCATATGTTGTCTACAAGAAACAGACATGAGGCAGGTGGATACACCCAGGATAAAGATGAGAGGCTAGAGCAGAATTTATTGGGCACCAACTGAGAAAAACAAGGCAGGAGTTGAAATCATGATATTTGACAAAACCAAAGTAAAAATAGATCTGATTAAAAGAGATAAGGAAGTGTTGAAAGGATTTTCATAAACCTCTCCCTTTGTAGCCTTAAGAAGCTAGAAAGCAAGATTTCTAAGTAGATGAGAACTGACAGGAGTCAGTGAGCCAGAGCTGAAGATTTCATTACCAGGGAGACCAGGACTGAAGAGAAGTGGTTCGAACTCTGACAGGAAATTAGGGGGTACAGTTGGGCAGTGAGGAGAAAAAAAGGAAGCAGCTGCTGACAGTTGGGAATCTTTTTCCTCTGGGATCTCTAGAAAGAATGAGGTCTGTCTCTGAGGCAAGGATCTGTGGCAGTTGGCTCCTGACAGTTGGGTTGCTATAGACAACTGATTGAAGGATTGAGTGAGTGGTGGCTGTTTATTATTTTAGGGAGTTAGGTAGTGTTATGGGTAAAAAGTATTCATGGGAGTTTGATGAAATTGCAGAGAGCAATTTTGTACAGCATGATCACTTATTTATTTGGGGTAGAGTAGGGATAGGAAAGAGGAGGTAGGAAATAGGAGAGTTCCTGATAACTATGCCCAATTCAAACCCTAATCTAAAATCTTTAAGAAAACCCTAAATCTAACTGCTTTGCTTGAAGTTTCTTCTTGCCTAACAAAGCAGGCCTAACTACCTACTCTGACTAATCTAAGATTATATTTCTTTATCTATCTAATCTTCTCCAACCTCCTTAAAAGTTGATCTTCTCCCTCAACTGAAATAGAGAAACTGTCTGTCACAAGGGACACAGTCTGATACAAGGGACTCCTTCTCTCTCAAAGTTCTGAGAAAAAGAGACCTCTCAGTAACAGATTCCTTCTTAATTCAGTATCTCAGATCAGATTCCCCAAACCTAAACTACCTAAACCGTTGACAGAGAGAAAACTGACCCAGCACCCTCAAAATCCTCTCAGACCACAACCAGAGCAAAATAGAGTTTCTTTAACTGACACTTACTCTTGTTTATAGCTTGTCTCTTAAAGAGACAGGGGTGGGGGACAATCTATCTGTTAATGCCTCTTAAAGAAATAGAATGTAATTAATTAAACTCCTTATAACAGCACTTAGTGAATAATTTATAGATAGAGTAAATTAGGCCTGGTGTGCCAGGCAGAAGAAACTGTCCTAAGAAGTCAGTTAGAGATAGTTTTAGGAAACTTTAGGCAGTTATTAGGAATTTTAGGTAATCTTATAAAATGTAAGATTAATAATCTCTCTTTCCTATTTTCTATCTTTCTATCTGTATTTCTTTCTGAAATTAAACAAAGTTTATCTTAGAATGCTCTCTTCACATTGTTGAACTCCTTAATTTAACCCTTACAGAAGGTAATTACATTTGATAAAAGGCAGTATAGACAATCAAGAGTTAGCAGGACTCAATTGTATTGTATATCACAAAAATGATATAGCATCCAGATTTTTAAGGAAGAAACTATTAGAGCTCAAGGAAGAAATAGATTATAAAACTATACTAGTGGGTGACCTCAGCCTTCCTCTATCAGTTCAACATAAATGAAAACAAAAAATAAATGAGAAAGAAGTAAGATACGTGAATGAAATCTTAGAAAAAATTAGAGTTAATAGATACATGGAAAAAAAGTAAAAAGGAATAAAAAGTAACACATTTTCTTTTTAGTGGCACATGGTACATTCACAAAGATTGACCATGTACTAGGGCATAAAATCTTTGCAAACAAATGCAAAAAAAAGCAGAAATAATAAATGCAGATTTTCAGATCATAATGCAATAAAATTATAATTAGTAATAGTACACAGAGAAGCAAATGAAAATGAGTTGGAAATGAAATAATCTGATTCTCCAAAATTGATTGATTAAAGAACAAATCACAGAAACAATTAATGATTTCATTGAAGGGAATAACAATGAGGAAATAATTTATTAAAATTTTTGGGATACTGCAAAAGTAGTACTCAGGGGAAAACTAATATCCCTGTGTGCCCATATTAACAAAAGAAAGAAAAAGGAGATTAATAAATTAGACATGCAATTAAAAAAAAAACAACAGAAAAAGGACAAATTAAAAACCTTCAGATAAAGACCAAATTGGAAATCCTAAAAATCAAAGGAGAATTTAATAAAGTTCAAAGTAAAAGAACTATTGAACTAATAAATAAGACTAGGAACTGGTCTTTTTTGAAAAAAAGAGATAAAGTATTGGTTAATCTAATTAAGAAAAAGAAAGAGAACCAAATTAACAGTAGCATGAATGGAAAGGGTGATTTCACATTTAATGAAGAGTAAATAAAGGTAATTAAGAACTATTTTACCCAATTATATGGGCATAAATATGGCAATCTAGGTGAAATGGATGAATATTAACAAAAATATAAATTACCTAGATTAACAAAAGAGGAAATATAATACATAAAATATCCCATTTCAGAAAAAGAATTTGAACAAGCCATCAAAGAACTTCCTAAGAAAAAAATAACCAGGGCTAGATGTATTCACAAGTGAATTATATCAAAAAGATCAATTAATCCTAATACTTTTCAAAGTATTTGAAAAAATAGGTAAAGAAAGAGTCTTGCCAAATTCTTTTTATGACATAAAAATGGTAATGATTCCCAAGCCAGGAAGACCAAAAACAGAGAGGAAAAGCTATAGACCCACATCCTTAATGAACATAGATGCAAAATATTAAATATAACATAGCTAAAAGGCTACAAGTTATCACTATGATTATTCACTGTAACCAGGAATGCAAGGGTGGTTTAATATTAGAAAAACCATCCACAAAATTGACCTTATCAAAAACCAAACTAATGGAAATCACATGATTATCTCAACAGATACAGAAAAAGCCTTTGAAAAAATACAACACTCATTCCTATTGAAAATATTAGAAAATAGAGAAATAGAAGGGCTTTTCCTCAAAATAATAAAGAGTATTCTCTTAAAACAATCAGCAATTATCATATGCAATGTGGATAAGTTAGATGCCTTCCTAATAAGATTAGGAGTGAAGCAGGGATGTCAGTTATCACCACTACTATTTAATATTGTACTAGAAATACTATCAGTAGCAATTAGAGAAGAAAAAGAAATTGAAGAGATCAGAGTAGTCAATGAGGTAACTAAACTATCATCCCTGGCAGCTGACATGATGGTATACATAGAGAATCCAAGAAAATCACTAAAAAACTAGAGGAAAAAATCAATAAATTTAGCAAAGTTTAAGGGTACAACCACCCCCCCAACATAAATCATCAGCATTTCTATATGTTTCCAACAAAACACAGCAGCAAAAGTTAGAAAGAGAAACTCCATTTAAAATTATTCTATACAAGATGAAATATCTGGGAATCTACTTTTCAGGACAAATCCTGGAACTATATGAACATAACTGCAAAACACTCTTCACACAAATAAAACTAGATCTACACAAGTGGGAAAAGATCAATTGCTCATGGGTAGGATGAGCTAATATAATAAAAACAACAATCCTACCTAGATTAATTTACTTATTCAGTACTGTACCTATTAAACTATCTAAACACTTTTTTATAGAATTAGAAAAAGTTATTACAAAGTTCCTCTGGAAGAACAAAAAATCAAAAATATCAAGGGAAATAATGAAAAAATGTGAAGATTGGAATTCCAGCTTTACCTGATCTCAAACTATACGATGAAGTGGTGATCATCAAAACTATATGGTACTGGATTAGAGACAGAAGAGTGGATCAATGAAATAGACTTGCAATAAATGAGAGTAGCAATATAGTGTTCAATAAACCCAAAGATACCAGCTTTTGGGACAAGTATTCACAACTTTACAAAAACTGCTGGAAGAATTGGAAAGTAGTATGAGGGAAATTAGGTTTGGATCTACATCTTACACTCTATACCAAGAATAACTCAGAGTGGGTAAATGACCTAAACATAAAGGGGGAAACCATAAACAAATTAGGGGAGCATAGAATAGTATATCTGAAAGATCTATGGGAAAGGAAGGAATTTAAGACCAAGCAGGAGATAGAGAATATTACAAAATGTAAAATGAATAATTTTTATTATATTAAATTTAAATGTTTCTGTACAAACCAAACAAATGCAACCAAAATTAGAAGGGAAGCAAAAAATTGGGGAGAAAAAATATAACAAAAACCTCTGGAGTCTCAGTCAAGATGGCAGTGTAGGGGCAGTGAAAGTTCAGACCTCTGAAAACCCTTCCTTATTGATTAAAAACTAAATGCTCCTAGGGGTCTGAAAACCAAACCTGACAACAGGACAGAGCTAAGGAACCCTCCTGCTGGACTCAACTTAAAAGGTATATCCCCCAAAAGCCTGAATTCGAGAACACTTGGGTTAAAGGGGAAGGAAGAAGGAAGGTCCAAGTTCCCCACCCCCACCTAGAGCACTGAGTCTTCAGAGGTAGCTAGAACCTCTGGGTGGGCAAGGGTGCTAGTCTTGTGGGAGTACCTGTGCCAGGTACTGTGCTGTGCCAGGCTCAGAGCTTCAAACAAAGGCAGTGGGGAAGCAGTTAGAGATGAAGCTCAGAACTGGCAGCCTAGTTGCAACAGCAGAGACACTCATATACCCCCCTCCCCCCGAGGTTTTAGCCTCAGAGAACATCCATCTCTGCAAGTTCAACTCAGCTGGGCTTAATCTCATAAAGACATCAGAGGGCAAGGAATTTCAAGCTCCAACAACCCTCTCCCACAGACTGCTCTGAGAGATTTGTTGACTAAGCTCCAAGGGCAAAAACTGACAGAAATGCACCAAATCATAGATTTAGCACATAATGAGAGAAACAAGAGTGCAGTCAACTATAAGGGGAAAAGAAGGGGAAAATATGGCCAAACAACAGAAAAAGGAAAAAAAAATTATATTACCATCAACAGCTTCTTTACAGGAAATAAACAAAGAACAAATGTAACAGAGGAGGATGAAGGAACACCAAGCAAAAACACAGAAACTACAGCAAATTGGACACAGGCTTTGGAAGTACTCAAAATACAATTCAAAACACAATTAAGAGACTGAAGACAATTGAGAAAAGAAGTTAAAAAGCAAGATAAGGCATCTGGAAACAGAGGCACTTGAACTAAAATAAGAAAAGAATGTCTTGAAAACCAAAATTAATCTGCTTCAAAATGAGGAAAAGGAGATTAAAGATGAGGCAAAGAAGATGAAAGATGGCATCCAAATAAAATCAGACCAGAAGGAGAAGAATGACCAACAAGGCAGGGGTGAAATCCAGCCTTTAAAACCAGATTACAATAATTGGAAGCAAGGGACTTCACAAGGCAACAGGAAACTATAAAACAAAATCAAAAGAATGAAAAAATTGAGGAAAATATGAAACAACTCATTTATAAAACAGAAGATTTAGAAAATCATTCCAGGAGAGATAACTTAAAAATCACTGGTTTGCTGGAAGACCATAACAAAAGAAAAAGGCTGGACATCATCGTTCAGGAAATTATTGAAGAAAACTGCCCCAATATTCTAGAACAAGAGGGAAAAGTGGAGATTGAAAGAATCAACAGATCACCTCCTATACTTAGACCACACACAGGAATGTTATAACCAAATTCAAGAACTATCAGATCAAGGAAAACATATTACAAGCTGCTTAGAAGAAGTCATTCAGATACAATGGAACCACAGTGAGGATAACACAGGATCTGGCTGCATCTACACTGAAGGACCAAAAGTCATGGAATATGATATTCTGGAAAGAAAGGGAACTAGGTGTACAATCAAGAATCAACTACCCAGCAAAACTTACTATATTCTTACAGGGGGAAAGTATGGTCATTTAACAAAATAGAAGAATTCCAAGTATTTGTAAAGAAAAGACCAGACCTGAACAGAAAATTTGATGCCCAATCAGAGACCCCAAGAGAATCAACAAAAGGTAATTTAATAAGAGGGAAAAAAGAAAAACAAAACAAAAGAAAAATAAAACTATTTTTAAGAGACCCAATAAGTTAAAATGATGTGTATCCCTACAAAAAAAAAGAGATCATTGCTAACTCTTAAAAATTGTTATCACCTGGGCAGGTAGAAGAATTACACTTAGAGGGAACAGCGACAAACTGTATAGGATGAAATGCCAAGACATAAATATGTACATAGATATATGTATGCATAAATACATGTGTGTGTGTGTGTGTGTGTGTATATACACACACACACAACTAGAGCTAAAAAAAGAGGTTAATACTAAAACACATGGGAAAAGAAACAAAAGGGAGTGATATATATGTCACAAAAAAGCTCATGGCGTAAAGAGGGAGAACATCAATGCACTGGAAGGGTAAAGAGGTTGGAGATAGGAAATTCTCAACTTTTACATGTATTGAAATTGACTCAAATAGGGAAGAACAATCCAATCCATTGGTGCAGAGAATTGATTTGTGCCCTATAGGGAAGTAGAAGGGTAACAAATGTACTGGTGAGGAGGGAAGCAGTATAAAGGAGGGAGAAGGTGGGAGGGGTAGTTTAAAAAGACTGTAAAGAAAATAAGGGGTGAATGAGAAGGGAGGAGGGTAGAAAGGGAAGTAAAATAAAGATGGGAATTAGGAGTACTGACTAAAAATAAAACATTGGTGTAGAAGGAAATAGTGAAAGAAGAAAAGGTACGACTAGGAGTAGAAATCAAAATGCTGGGAAATTCACAGCTGGTAAACATAACTCTAAATGTGAATGGAATGAATTCACCCATAAAACACAAGTGGATAGCAGAGTGGATTAGAATCCAAACCCCTACCATATGCTGTCTACAAGAAACACTCATGAGGAAGGTAGACACACAGAGGGTAAAAGTAAGAGGATGGAGTCAAATTCATTGGGCATCAACTGAGAAAAAGAAGGCAAAAGTCAAAATCATATCTGACAAAGCCAAAATAAAAATAGATCTAGTTAAAAGAGATAGGGAAGTTAATCCTGATAAAAGCTAGTATAGACAATAAGGAAATATCAGTACTCAACATATATGTATCAAATGGCATAGAAGAGGTCAAGGATGATATAGATAGAAAAACTAGACTAGAGGTAGACCTGAACCTTCCTCTATCAGAACTAGAAAAATCAAACCAAAAAATAAATAAGAAAAAGGTAAGAGAACTTAATGAAATCTTAGAAAAATTAGAGTTAGTAGATATGTGGAGAAAAATAGGGACAAAAAAGGAATAAACCTTCTTTTCAGCAGCACATGGTACATTCAGAAAGATGGATGATAAATTAGGGCATAAAAATATTGCAAACAAGTGCAAAAGAGCAGAAATAATAAATGCAACCTTCTCAGATCACAATGCAATGAAAATAATAATTAGTAAGGGTACATGGAAAGTTAAATCAAAAATCATTTGGAAATTAAACAATACAATTCTCCAAAACCAGTTAGTTAAAGAACGAATTATAGAAACAATAATTTCATGGAAGAAATTGACAGTGATGAGACATTCTTTCAAAATCTAAGGGATATAGTCAAAAAAGTACTCAGGGGGAAATTTATATCCTTGAATTCATATATTAACAAATTAGAGAGGACAGAGTTCAGTGAATTGCATATGCAAATTAAAAAACTAGAAAGTGAACAAATTAAAAATCCTCAGATGAAGATGAAATTAGAGATCCTAAATATCAAAGTAGAAATTAATAAAATCGAAAGTGAAAGAACTATTGAACTAATAAATAAGACTAGAAGATGGTATGTTGAAAAAACAAACAAAATGGACAAAGTACTGGTCAATCTAATTAAAAAAAGGAAAGAAGAAAATGAAATTGACAGTGTCCAAGATGAAAAGGGAGACCTCACCTCTAATGGAGAGGAAATTAAGGAAATCATTAAAAATTATTATGCCCAATTATAAGGCAATAAATATGGGAATCTAGGTGATATGGATGATTATTTACAAAAATATGAATTGCCTAGACTAGCAGAGGAAGAAATAGAATACCTACACTACCCCATATCAGAAAAAGAAGTCACACAAACCATCAAAGAACTCCCTAGGAAAAAAATTCCCAAGACCAGATGGATTCACAAATGAATTTTTAAAAATATTCAAAGAACAATTAATGCCAATATTATAAAAACTATTTGACAGAATAAGCAAAGAAGGAGTTCTACCAAATTCCTCTTATGACACAAATATGGTACTGATTCCAAAGCCGGGCCATCAAATACAAAGAAAGAAAACTATAGACCAATCTCCTTAATGAACATAGATGCAAAAATCTTAAATAGTATACTAGTAAAAAGACTCCAGCAAATGGACATGAGGGTTATTCACTATGACCAGGTAGGATTTATACCAGGTATGCAAGGATGGTTCCATATTAGGAAAACCATTCACATAATTGGCAATATTAACAAGAAAACTGACAAAAGTCACATGATTATCTCAATAGATGCAGAAAAAGCGTTTGACAAAATACAACACTCATTCCTATTGAAAAAAACTAGAAAGTATAGGAATAGGAGGACCTTTCCTAAAAATAATAAACAGTATCTATCTAAAACCATCAGCAAACATCTGCAATGGGGATAAATTAGATGTATTCCCAATAAGATTAGGAGTGAAACAAGGATGCCCATTATTATCTCAATTAACATCATACTAGAAACACTAGCAGTAGCAATTAGAGAAAAAAAAAGAAATTGAAGGTATTAAAATTGTCAATGAGGAGACCAAGCTATAATTTTTTGTTAATGATATGATGGTCTACTTAAAGAATCCTAGAGAATCAACGAAAAAGCTACTGGAAATAATCAACAACTTTAGCAAAGTTGCAGGATACAAAAAAAAACTCACATAAGTCATCAGCATTTCTATATATTTCCAACACATCTCAGCAGCAAGAATAAGAAAGAGAAATTCCATTTAAAATCATCCTAGTCAATATAAAATACTTAGGAATCTATCTGCCAAGACAAACACAGGAAATATATGTATACAACTACAAAACACTTTCCACACAATTAAAACTAGATCTAAACAATTGAAAAAACATTGATTATTCATGGGTAGGATGAGTTAACATAATAAAAATGACAATCCTACCCAAATTAATTTATTTATTCAGTGCCATTCCCATTGAACAACCAAAAAACTTTTTTTCCTGAATTAGAAAAAAAAAGAACATAAATTTTAATTTGAAGAACAAAAGATCAAGGAAACCATGAAAAAAAATGTGAAGGAAGGTGGACCTTGCAGTCCCACATCTCAAACTATACTAAAAAGCAATGGTCATCAAAACAATTTGTTACTAGCTAAGAGACAGAAAGGAGGATCCATGCAATAGATGTGGGAAAATTGACCTTGGTAAGACAGTCTCTGATAAACCCCAAAATTCCAGCTTTTGGGAACAAAATACACTATTTGATAAAATCTGCTGGGAAAATTGGAAGACAGTATGGGAGAGATTAGATTTGGATCAGCATCTCACATGCTACACCAAGATAAACTTAGAATGGATGAATGACTTGAATATAAAGAAGGAAACTATAAGTAAATTATGTGAACACAGAATAGTATACAAGTCAGATCTTTGGGAAAGTAAAGATTTTAAAACCAAGCAAGAGCTAGAAAAAATCACAAAATGTAAAATCAATAATTTTGATTATATCAAATTAAAATGTTTTTGTACAAAAAAGCCCAATGCAATCAAAATTAGAAGGGAAGCAACAAATTAGGAAACAATCTTTATAACAAAAGCCTATTACAAAAGTATAATTACTCAAATTTACAAAGAGCTAAATCAATTGTACAAAAAAAAAAATCAAGCCATTCTCCAATTGATAAATTGGCAAGGGGCATGAATAGGCAATTTTCAGTCAAAAAAATAAAAACTTTTAATAAGCACATGAAAAAGTTGTCCAAATCTCTTGTAATCAGAGAGATGCAAATCAAAGCAACTATGAGGTATCACCTCACACCTAGCAGATTGGCCAACATGACAGCAATGGAAAGTAATGAATACCTGAGGGGATGTGGCAAAGTCTATACATTAATTCATTGCTGGTAGAGTTGTGAATTGATCCAACCATCCTGGAGGGCAATTTGGAACTGTGGCCAAAGTGTGTTAAAAGAATTTGTTCCAGCCATAGCACTGCTGGGTTTGTACCCCAAAGAGATAATAAGGAAAAAATCTTGTACAAGAATATTCATAGCTGCGCTCTTTGTGATGGCAAAAATTGGAAAATGAGGAGATTCCCTTCAATTGGGGAATAGCTGAATAAATTGTGGTATATGTTGGTGATGGAATACTATTGTGCTCACAGGAATAATAAAGTGGAGGAATTCCATGTGAACTGGAACAATCTCCAGGAAGTGATGCAGAATGAAATGAGCAGAACCAGAACATTGTACACAGAGACTGACACACTGTGGTACAATCAAATGTAATGGACTTCTCCATTAGTGGCAATGCAGTGATCCTGAAAAACCAGGAGTGATGTACATGAAGGAACACTATCCACATTAAGGGGAAAAACTGTGGGAGTAGAAATACAGAAGAAAACAACTGCTTGATTACATGGGTTGAGGAGATATGATTGGGGATGTAGACTCTAAATGAACATCCTAGTGCAAACATCAGCAACAAGGAAAAAAAGGTTTTGATCAGGGACACATGTAATACCCAGTTGAATTGTGTGTCAGCTACAGGTAGGATGGGTGGAGGGAAGGGAGGGAAATAATATTATTTTTGTATCCAAGGAATAATATTCTAAATTGACTAAAAAGGGGGTAGTTGTTTGACTCAGTGGATTGAGAGCCAGGCCTATGGAGGTCCTAGGTTCAAATCTGTCCTCAGACACTTCCTAGCTGTGTGACCCTGGGCAAGTCACTTAACCCCCATTGCCTAACCCTTACCTCTCCTCTACCTTGGAATCAATACACAGTATTGACTCCAAGATGTAAGATAAAGGTTTAAAAATAAATAAACAAATCAATCAATAAATTGATGAAAATAAATAAATAAATAAGTGAAAATTAAAATAAATAAACAAAATTAATAAAAAACATCTCTAATAGGTCTTATTTTTCAAATTCCTTAGGACCAAAGTGAATTGTATGAAAAATCTACTCATTCCCCATTTGACAAATTATCAAAGGACATGAATAGGCAGTTTTCAGATTAAGAAATGAAAAATATCAATAAGTTTTTGAAAAAGTGTTCTAAATCTCTCATAATTTGAGAAATACAAATCAAAGCAATATTGAGGTTCCTCCTAAATCATAGCAGATTGGCCAATATGACAGTAAAGGAAAATAAATATTGGAGGGGTTATGGCAAAATTGGGACACTAATGCCTTACTTGTGGAGTTGTGAATCAATCCATGAATTCTGGAATGTAATTTGGAATTAAAGGCCTGACCTTTGATCCAGCAATACCACTGTTGGGTTTTTACTGCAAAGAGATAATAGGGGAAAATACCTGTACAAAAATATTTATAGACATGGTCTTTGTGGTGGCAAAAAAATTGGAAAACGAGGGGTTGTCTCTCAATTGGGGAATGGCTGAATAAGTTGTGGTATATGATGGTGATGGAATACTATTGTGCTATAAAAATTGATTATCTATAGACTTTCCATATGAACTGGGAGAACTTCAATGAACTGATGCAAAGTGAAATGAGCAAAACCAGAACAACATATTGTATACAGAAAGTAAAACATTGTGGGAAAATCCAGTGTAATGGACTTTGTTACTAGTTGCAATGCAAAAAGCCAGGAAACTCCTGAAGGACTTATGTAAAGGAATGTTATCCACATTGATAGAATTATGAGAATAGAAATGCAAAAGCAAAACATTTAACATCATTAATCACATGTAAGTATGTGTATGTGATTTGGGCTTTAGGCCTTAAAAAATCACCCTAGCAAAAATGAATACAGAAATAGGTATCAAGTGACAACATTTGTATAATCCAGTAGAATTGCTTGTTGGCTCTGGGAAGGGGAAGGGGAAAATGAATCATGGAAGCATGGGAAACTATGTAAAAGTAAACAAAGAAAAAAAGAAAGTAAAAAATACAATATTGAATTGCTATAATATTTTATTGCAGTTTATTGTATGTCTGTTCTCTTCTTGTGATCTACCTTTCTATATCCTATACCTGTGTTGGCAAACCTATGGCACACGTGCCAGAGGGGACTGCTCTCCTCCCCCTCTCCACTACACCTGAAAATATTTTTCACATCACCTGCCCCTCTGTCCAGTAGCCAAATGGAAGAGTTTCCTCCTTGTCTGGAGCAAAGGGGTAACTCACTTGTGGCATGAGGGTTGCACATTGGGACCTCAGACTCTAAAATGTTTGCCATCACTCTCCTAGACAATACCAAATAGTTTTGATAATTACTGATTAATAATAGAATTTATAATCTGATAAGGTTAGAGCTCTTTCCCTTACATTATTTATTCCTTCTTTTTATATTGTTTATCTTATATTATTCCAAATGAATTTGGGTATTATTTTTTCTATCTCAATTTTTTAAAAATGTAATTGGATATATGCTTCATCACATAGTGTGATAGGGATGATTAGGGTTTTGATGTTAAAGGATCACTCTACTGGAAATACGAAAAACATAGAAATATGTTTTGAACAATGATACATGTATAACCCAATGGAGCTGCTTGTTGGCTTTGGGAAGAGGGGGGAGAGAAGGAGGCAGGGGGATTATGAATCATTTAACCATGAAAAAATATTCTAAGTAAAAATTTAAAAAAGAAAAAAAGACAATTTAACTGGGATAGCATTGAATGAATAGATTAGTTCAGTTAGGATTGTCAGTTTAATTATATTAGCTCTGCTCATCCATGAACAAGTAATATTTATCCATTTATTTAGATCTTTATTTGTGTAAAAATTTCTATAATTATGTTCATGTAGTTCCTGGATTTATTTTGACAGGAATACTCTGAGGTATTTTATTCTATCTTTAATTATTTTAAAAATATCATTTATTTTTTTTAAACCCTTGCCTTCTGTCTTAGAATCAATACTGTGTACTAACTCCAAGGCAGAAGAGTGGTAAGTGCTAGGCATGGGGGAGAGGGGAGTTAAGTGACTTGGCCAGGGTCATACAGCTGGGAAGTGTCTGAAGGAAGATTTAAACCTAGAATCTCCCATCTCGAGGCTTAGTTCTCAATCCACTGAGCCATTCAGCTATGCCCTATCTTCCATTATTTTAATTGAAGTATTTCTTTTTATGTCTTCTTACAGTGCTTTGTCAGTAATATATTAAAAGGTTGATAATTTTTATGGATCTAATTTATATCCTGTTACTTCACTAAACTTGTTTTTAGTTTTAATTAACTTTTTAGTTAGATTTCTGGGATTTTCTACATAAACCATTATATCATCAGCAAATAAAGGTAGTCATAATGCCTCTTTGCCCATTTTAATTTCTTTAATTTTTTTCTCCTCTTATTGCTATTGCTACTTCCTATAATTTTAAGAGAAAATCCATTTATACCTATGTTCTCCAGTAATCTTTTTAAACTCTTATCTTCTGTCTTGGAACCAACATTTAGTATTGGTTCCAAGGCAGAAGAGTAGTAAAGACTAGACACTGTGGGTCAAGTGACTTGCCCAGGATCACACAGCAAGGAAGTATCTGAGGTCACATTTGAACCTAGGACTTCCTGTCTCTAGACTTGGCTCTTAATACACTGAGTCATCAACCTGCATCTTATAGTGAATTTTAATAGGAATGAATGTTGTATTTTGTCAAAGGTTTTTTCTTCACCTATCAATATAATCAAATGATTTTTATTACTTTTGTTGTTGAAATTATCAATTATGTTGACAATTTTTCTTATATGAAACTATCTCAACATCCCTGGTATGAATCCTATTTGGTAACAATATTTTATTTTTGTGACATATTGTTGTAATTTCCTAGCTAGTATTTTGTTTTGGATTTTTGCATTTACATTCACTAATGAAATTGGTCTATAATTTTCTTTCTCTGATTTAGCTTTTCCTGGTTTAGTGATCAGCACAATAGAATGAAACTCCTTTCCCAGTTATTTCAAATAATTTGTTTAATATTGGAATTAATTAGGTCTTAAATGTTTGTGGAAATCTACTTATTAATCCATCTTATCCAAATTTGTTTTTTTTAGGAATTTCATTTATGTTATATTATGCTCAATTTCTTTTTCTAAAATATGTTTATTTAGGTATTCCTGTTCTGTTTCTTGCTCTGGTAGTTGAAGCAGTGTATTTTCCAAAGTATTCTACTTCACTCATTAAATTTATTTTTAGGTAATTAAGCAAAGTAACTTAATAATTGCTTTAATTTCATCTTCAATGGAGGTTTATTTATTTTCATCTTTAACACAAGTGATTTGGTTTTCTACTCTCATTTTTTTATTAGATTAAATAATGTTTAATAAATTTTGTTGATTTTTCATAAAAGCATCTACTAGATTTATTCATTAATTCAATGCTTTTCTTGATCCCAATTTTATTGATCTAACCTTTAATATTTAGAATTTCTGTTTTAGTAATTATTTGGGTATTTTTAATTTGTTCTTTTCTAGAATTTTTAACTACATTTTCAAATCATTGATCGTTTTTTCTTTCTCTATTTTATTTATGTAAGCATGTAGGTGCATAAATTCTCCTTTAATTACTCCTTTTGCTGTATGTCATAGGTTTTGTTATGTTGTCTCAATTATTAACATTCTCTTTAATGAAATTATTGTTTCATTATTTAAGATAAGATTATTTAATATCCAATTAATTTTACTTTTTTGTGTTATGGTCTGAGAAAGTTAAAATTCATTAAATGCACTTTTTTCTGCCTTGCACAATTATTCTCAGTTTCACTAAATATATTATTCTTGTTTGTTAGTCCACTTATTTGCTTTACAAAATGCTGGATTACACATCCTGTGTTCTTATAATATTGTGACTGCTAAATCTTAAAGATGTAATTCTGACTATAGTTTCACAGTATTTAAATTTTTTTCTTCCCTTGTTGCTTGTCATATTTTTCCCTTAACCTGGGAGCAATGGGACATAGCAATGGTGTTCCTATGCATTTTCATCTTAATATCTCTTTGAGGTATTGATCAATGGATTCTTTCTATTTCTATTTGGCCCTCTGATTCTAGACTGTCTAAGCAGTTTTCTTTGATGATTTCTTAGGATATGGTGTCTAATCACTTTTTTTTTTTAATGGTAACATTCTGGGAGTTCAGTTATTCTTACCTAATCTCTCTTTTGTTGCAAAATATCTAACTACAGGAACACAAATAAGAGAAACTAAGTCTCCAAGGCAAAAAGAAATAGGTTTAATGAAAGAGGACCAGTTTCACAATAAACCCAGAATTCTGGTCAAGACCAAAAGACCCAGAACCTTGAGAGAGGTCTTCTTCTCTTTCCAAAGAATTAGACAATTTATATACCAGTTTAAAAATTATTCAAGATAGTGATAAAAACAGAGAGATGTGGATTGTTTGAAGTATCTAGGAAATACTTCTCATTGGTAGAAGAAGTCACTTTATGATGACTTGAAAGTCACTTGATAGACAAAGAGGAGCAGGGGAGCCTGAACCCTACTTTCTAAACCTGATGATGTCAATGATGATGTATACTGAGATGACCAGGCTAAATGGGAGATGCAAGACCCCCAAGCAGGGCAAAAGCTGATGGTGCATACTAGGGTATATACAAAGGTGAAGGGGTGTCATCTTATAACAGAGGCAATTTGCTATAAAAATTTCCCCACCTGCCTATTGCATAGTTTTTCAATATTTCTTGATTTGTGAAGGCATAACAATTCATAGGGAGTCATGGCATTATTTTTTAATCTGAACAATTTGTCTTCCCCAGGGAGTAGGAAGGGTAGGGAGGAGGGAGAAAATTTAGAACTCAAATTTTAAAAAAAGAATGCTAAAATATTTTACATGTAATTGGATAAAAACAAAATATTATTTAAAATAAATTAATATCAGACCAAAAATTTTCAGTATATATTTAGTAATAGCAGGCTGTACAGTAAGTATTACACAGATCAAATGAATAATTTGACATAGATTTAAAAATGATATGTAATGGAAGATATATAATTCTAGAATTTTCCATTAAATAATTGTCCAAAATTTGTCATATATTTCACATTTGTTTTCCAGATATTCATTCTGGGAAATTTACCTTAATCTAATAAAACCAAGATAAAGTTGCCCAGAGTTTAATAATTATCTAAATTTGGGGCTATTTTCTTGTCTTTTAAGTACATCAACATTAAACCCTTTGACATTTAACTTGATACTTTCTCAATATATTTATTTTTTACTCCCCAAAATATTTTCACTCATGTTCTCAAAGCTTGGATGAATTTGGAGTCACCAATCTTTCTAATGAGATAGAAGACCATCAAGACTTATTGTCTTCCCTATTCCTCACGCCTAACCTCTTTCAGACATTATAACCTATTTCTACATAACTTGTTCAAAAAATTAATTTAATTACTGAACAAAATGAAGAAAGAGCTTTAAAACAAAGAACTAAAAGGTTTTCAAATGGAATGAGAAGTCTTGAAGAAAATAAAAAAAAATACAATGAATTCATGAGGTAACAAGAAACATTAAGAACAGAGTCAAAAGACTGAAAAATAGAAAACAATATAAGATACCTTATGATCAAAACAAAAAACCTGAAAAACATATAAGTGAAAAAATTATGAATCTGTGGACTAAATAAGCGACATGATCAGAGAGACAAACAGACAGAATCAGAGAAACAGAGATTAGAAATCATAAAACCAAAGGTCAAAGTGTAAATAGAATCTATCAACTACATTCCCAAAAGAAATTTTGAAATGAAAAGATTCCATTAACAACCCAGACAAAATGAATATATTTCTAGTCAAAAAACAAATATTGTAAGCAGTCAGAAAGAAAAAAAAAGAAAAAAAAGTTTCAAGTATTGAAAGATCCAGATCACACATAATTTTGTAGCCACTACTAGAAAGGAACAGATAATTTGGAATATAACATAGAAGGCAAAGGATGTGGATTCACTACAAATAATAGCTTACACACACACATACACAAACACACACACACACACACACAAAGAATCTAACAAAAGAGGGGGATAATAAAGATTTTTAATAAAGTATAGTACTTCCAAGCATCCCAATAAAAATGCCAGAAGTACAAAGAAACTTTGAAATATTAATTTGGGATGAAATTTTAAATATATATTCATGTATATATATATATATATATATACATATGTATATATAGACACACTTGCTCTTTCATGATAACATATATATATAATCATGAATGAACAAATATAAAACAAAGATAAACTTTTTACATTAAACTATGAGAAAAATGATATAAAGTATCTCTCTAATTCATGTTGTAATCAAGGTTCATAGAGGGAATGCAATTAAACAAAGCTGAGAGTAATATTGTTATATCCTGTTGAACTTAAAAAAATAACAATGGAAAGAGAGTAGAAGAGAAATACACTGAAACACTGGGATGAATGATAGAGGGAGGAGAGAAGGAAAGGAAGGTTGGGAAATTATTTTGTCTAATCATGTTACACAAGTAAACATATAGGAGAGGTGTCATTGCTGCTGAAATCTGAGTCTCACTCTCATTTGAATTGGGCAAAAAAAGTACTACTAAGACACATATGCACTTTTGTGTTTAGAAATATATTTCACTAAAATGTTAAATAAGACATAAAAGAGAAGCGATGAAGCCTAGTGTGTGACATTGAGAGAAAAAAAGGAGGGACAGAGAAACAGAGCTACAAAAAAGCAAGGGCCAGATGGAGGGTATAAGATCTCCATTTATTATCACAAAGAGAAAGGTTTTTATATAGAGTGTAGAATATTAAGCATTAAATCATTTAAGAGGCATAACTTTCCCATATGTTATTGCGTATGAAAAGACTTTACCCAAAACATTCCTAGGACATTTCTACAAACCCAAGCAAATGAGCAATATTTATAATAATTTGAACAACACAAGTATTATTATGAAGGAAGCTTTCAGAAAATGGATTTATCTGTTACAGCTAGACAATCCATTTGAACTGTTATATTGAGAACAGGCCCTGCCCTGAAATCTCAGGCAAACTCACAAACAAGTTTTTATGGCTGCTTTTCCTCAGTGGGTATAATTTGTCTTACATTCTTTCATATAGAAAAAAAATGGAATTAGAGAGAAAGTAGATTAAGAAGGGGATTAATTATAAGCAAAATACATTATAAGAATGCATAAAGGAGACCAAATCAAGATGGCAGTGTGAAGGATCCAAACTGCCAAACTTCTGCTCTCCCAAATCAACCACTGTAAAAGCAGTAGGCAAAGGCAAGGATGGAGTATTGGAAGAGGACATGATTGCTGGATGAAGACCCTTGGGAACAGAGGATCATGGGAGAAAGAGGATGACTTGAGAGAGCTCCAAGAGGAATTCTTGGGTTTTTGAGTTTGGATCTCAAGGTGGGAGGAAGCATATTACCTTGCTAGAGATTACTCAAAGGCCAACTGAAGAATTTCCAAGTGACTAGCCCTGGGACTTCTCCAGAATAGTGATACTACATCTTAATATCTCTAATAACATCTATAGATAGACTTTAGTTTCACCAGACCCCTGGGGGTCCTCGGACTTCCAACCTGAGAGCCAGATTCCCTATCAATCTTTCTGCATCTGTCCTACTCTTATCTTGACACTTCTAGTATTTAATTTAGCTTGTGATAATTGGGAAGTAAGGAGAAATTCTGATATTTGCTCTGAAGCAGTCAGAACCAAGGACCTCATGGGAACTTAGAAAATAGAGATACCCATAATCTCTACCAGAACCCTCATACGTCCTGATATCCTGTGTTATTAAATTATTCAATAAGCAGTCAGATATTTAAGAGGAATTACTCTAGGAGCTTTGAGGAAGCAACTCATTGGGTTACAGACCAACCATTGCTAAGTGCTGGTCAAGACTCCTCCCCTGCTGAGCCAGAGGTTCTTTCTAGTCCAATCATGCTCAGGTATTTTGGGGGTACCCCAGCCATCATTCAACAGGAGAGGCTTCCCTTCAATTCCCCATCAACAACTTACCACTGGGGATCTTCAATTTTTCTGAACCACAGCCCAGGAAGAGTGAGTGAGAGAGAGCAATTGGAGTAGCTCCACCTTAACTCCTACCTTTCCTCACTCATCAGTTCAGTAGTAATAGACTCCTCTAGACTAACAAACACCATCCCCAAGATAATCATTACACCATAGAAAATACGAAACCAAATTCTGAGTGAAAGTCAATAAAAAGTCACAGTGAATCATTTTTCTATACTAAGACAGCTTTCTAAGACAAAAAAAAAAAAAGAAAGAAAGAAAAAAAAGAAAAAAAAAGATCTAAAGATCCTGACATGAGTACAGGCTAAAGAATAGCATGGTGAAGAAACAATGAGCTGTAGGCTGTGGAATCTTGGAGGCAGGAACTAAAATAGTATCAGAGGTACTGGGCATGTCCAGTGAATAAGATAGGTAAGAGAAGAAAATACTTGATAAGAAAGAAATTGAAAAAGACCATTGTGCTGATATCAGGACTGGTATCAGAGTTGTCAAATCATGACGTATTAGGAAACTGGATTTCAATTTCAAAGCAGAGAGGAGCAATGCAGTCATGAGTTAGCAAGGATCAGAGTATAGGCAAGGAGGATAGTGATCACATCTCAATAGCAAAAATTTATAGGGCTCCAGATCTAGGTAGAGAAGCTTGGACCAACATCACTCCCAGCGGTGAGAAGGAAATCATTAAGGCAATGAAATCATTAAGAAACAAAAAAAACTAGAAAAAAAATTAAAAATCCTTAATTAAATTAATTAATTAATAAAATTAATTAGACTAGAGCTAAATAGAAGATCTGACATTCAAATACAGAAGACAAGAGAATAATAAAAAGATAAACATGAATGAGGAATCATATGATTTAACAAGATAAAACAGTTTACATTCCCAAATGGTAAGGCAACACACAAGAGCTCTATCAACATTACCATCATTAGAACAATTACTAATCAATGTACAGAGCATGGGTTTTAGATTCTTATCTTCCAAAGAAATGAAAGAACAAATGGAAAGATGAGAAAATGGGAAACACTACATAGGCAAAGGGAGAAGATAAATAGGGGGAATAATTTCACATCAGAGGCACATGACGAAGATTTTATTTCTAATAATAGAAGGAATGATGGAGGCTGGGGAGAGAGAAACAATGTTTGAAATGCACTCTCATCTGAAGAGGTTAAGGGGAAAAGGGATATATTCACACTCATTTGGGAACAGAGAATATTAAATGGGAAACAAAAGTAAAATAACAGTTTATCAGCAGTGCATAGGACTTCTGTGTTAAGATGGCTGCTGTGTAGAAGCAGGACTCTCTCTCCTCACCATCTACCAATATAGACTACCTCAGAAGGCAAAAAAAGCCAAATTCATATGAACGAAGGGACTCCATAGTAGGGCGCAGCATAGAAGGTAGATGGGATTTGGGCAATTCTACACTATAACAGGGTGAAATAGCTCCCACCAAAATGTCAATTGATCAACCCTCTCCCACCCCACCTACCAACCGAGGGTCAGAGCAAGCAAGTGAGGGGCACCCTAGGCCCTTGGCAGCTGAATGAGAACACCAGGGATTTACTGCTGAGAGCAGCTAGACTTGAAACCCTAGGAGGCTGAAGAATGTGGGCCTTGGGGGTAGAGATAGAGCAGAGAGGGGCAGCAAACAGTAGAAGCCCCAGAGACTCAAGAGTCTCAGGCAAAAAGCAAGCTCCCTAGCTCCATAGGCAAAGAGCCTGCCCTCCTCACTCAGACTTCTGACTGGAAAGGGGAGGAAAAACCATCATTGTGATGGCCAACAATGCCCAGGAAATACAACCTCCAATCACCAAGAAGACCAAGTGAAAGGTCAATTGACCCTGGATAATTTTTACGGACAAAAATTCCAGACTAGAGGAAATAGCAGAAGATGACAAATAAGCACTGCATAGCATCTTCACAACAACTTATCATGAAATAGTATATAAAAATCTCACAAAAAAGCAGAAAATCAGAAATATTAAATATGCCATTTCCAGATCATAATGCAATAACAATTTTGTACCATAAATAGGTCTGAAGCATAAATTAAAAATTATTGGAAATAATCATCTAATTCTAAATAACAAATGGCCAAAGAACAAATGATAGGAATAATTAATAATTAATTTAAAGATAATAGTAATGAGACCATATACTATATGTTGTGAAATGTTGCAAAAACAGTACATAGGGAATAATTTATATTTATAAAAATTTATGCCAATAAAAGAATGAAAAAGGAATACAAGAGATTTCTTTTAATACAAAAAATTGAATTCCCAAATAAACACCAAAACAGAAAACCAAAAATCAAAAAAGATTGTTAAATTTGAAAGTGAAACAAATAACTTTAATAAATAAAACTAGAAGCTGTTTTTTTTTTTAATTTTAGATAAACTGGGACAGCTAAATGACTCAGTGGATTGAAAACCAAGTCTGGAGATTGGAGGTCCTGGGTTCAAATCTGACCTCAGTTGATTCCTAACAGTATGACCCTAAGCAAGTCATTTGATCTCAGTTGCCTAGAGTTTATGGTCCATCTTCCTTGGAACCTATTCTTAGTATCAATTCTAAGATGGAAGATGTATTTTTAAAACCATAGATATTTATTTCAAATATATAACATAAAATAATACACATGATTTGTTATAAACATTAAATATTATAAGATATGCTTGTCCAAGAGAAACAAATTCTCACATAGCTATGTCCAAAAATTTATCTCATTCTTAATACTGTTAATTTGATTCTCTTCTTTCCTTTTTTATTAGATTAAAAAATACTTTATCTATTTTCTTTGTTTTTTTCAAAGTACCAGCTCCTAGTTTTATTTATTATCTCAATAGTTCTTTTACTTTCAATTTGATTAATTTCTCCTTTAATTTTTAGGATTTCCAATTTATAGTTTTTATCTAAGGATTTTTAATTTGTTCTTTTTCTGACTTTTTAAGTTACAAGCCCAATTCATTGATCTATTCCCTCTCAATTTTATTGCTGTAGGCCCTCAGAAGTATAAACTTTCCCCTGAGTACTGCTTTGGCCGTATCCATAGGTTTTGATATGATGTATCCTCATTGTCATTCATTTTAATATCCATAATTGTTTCTATGATTTCTTTTTAGACCCACCAGTTTTGAAGAATGGGATTTTTTAGTTTCCAATTAATTTTAAATTTGCCTTTCCATGTACCCTTGTGAAGTATAATTTTTACCTCATTATGATCTGAAAAAATGGAATTTATTATTTCTGCTTTTCTGCATTTGTTTACAATATTTCGATACTCTAGTACATAGTAGATATTTGTATATGTACCATGTATGGATAAGAAAAAGATATATTCCTTTTTATCCCTGTTCAGTTTACTCTAGAGATCTATTAACTAATTTTTCTAGCATTTCATTTACTTCCCTTATTTCTTTCTAATTTATTTTTTGGTTCTATTTATCTACTTCTGAAAGGGGAAGGTTGAGATCCCCAACCTGTATGGTCTTGCTATCTATTTTCTCCTTTATTTCCTTTAATTTTTCCTTTATAAATCTAGATGCTATACCATTTGGTGCATAGTAATGACATTACTTCACTGTTTATAGTACCTTTTAGCAAAATGTAATTTCTTTCCTTATCTCTTTTTAAACAGATCAATTTCCACTTTGCTTTGTCTGGTATCGTGAATACTACTCCTGTTTTGTTTTTGTTTTTGCTTTTTCTTACCTAGATGATGTGTAATAAATTCTGCTCCAGCATTTTACCTTGAATCTGTGTGTGTCACCCTACCACAAAGGTCTTTCTTGTAAAACACATATAGTAAGATTCTGATTTTTAATCCACTCTGCTAAACTCTTCAGTTTAATGGGTGAGTTCATCCCATTCACATTCAGTGTTATGATTACTAACTTTGTATTGTCCTCCATCTTATTTTCCCCTTCATATCCTGCTCTATTCCTTTTCATTATGTTTCTCCATTTTGTCACACATCCACTTCTCCCTCCCTTCAATTACCACTCCCTTGCCTTGTCATGTTCCCCTTCTACTTCTCTGTAGGGTAATAGAAGTCTATACCCCACTGAGTGTACTTGTTTTTCCCCTCTCTGCACCAGTTACAATTAAAGGAAGGTTTAAGCATTGCCTGTCACCACCCTTATCCTCCCCTCTCTGAATTGTTTTTTTCCACCTATTTATGTTATGTAATTTACCCCATTCTATCTCTCCCTTCCCTTTTCTCTCAGTACAACCCTCTTATTCAGACCTGTTAAGTAAAAAGGAGACCCTCTACCAATGTGTATAGATGGGCAGCCAGGATTTAATGCAACCTGGTCTGTCAGAACTGCTCCTTCTAAGGCCAGAGAGCAAAGATGGTGATGTTCTCTGTCCTAGGCCAGTACAAATTTCATCTGACTGTGTTTTCAGATTAACAAGGTTGATTCTATGAATAACGGGAAGGGGAGGTAGAAGTTTGAGGTTCAGGTGGATCCCTAATTCTATGGTTTCTACCTGAAGGCTCCCTCAACTGACTTTTGTCTTTAAAGTCTCTTCTTTCCCCAGCTGGGCCAGGGCTGCTCTGTCTTCCTAAGCTCACTAGAAAGTTCCCAGGTGTCTGGCTTTGACCTAAGCTAAAGCTACACAGGATATCAAGTGTTTAGGATAAACGAGGTTTGATATGGGAAAAAAGAGGTAAAGAGTGATTCAGTCCCACCCCAGAGAGGTATATTCTCTCTGAAGTGACCTTAGCAGTTTGATTGGCTCCTCTCCCGAAGCTTTGGTCTTCTAGCCTTTAGAGGATGCCAGTCCTGTCAGAATGTCTCATAGGAATCAGTCTGAGGTTAACAAAATATCAGAGCTGACTCCAAGAGCTGGCTTTCTCTCCAGAGCCCCTCTCCAGAGCCCCTCTCCAACTCCCCCAGGCTGGCAGTTAGAATTCCTTTAGTCCCCCCTTTTTGGATTCCAAATGGGTTCACCTCTCACTCTGCAAGTTCCTAATATTCTGTGGCCCTCTTGCTTCTCTTTCTAAAATCCTTCCTTACAGCCCTTGAGTGATTTTTACATGTAATTCATATGCATACATATTATATCATATACACATATTGTTCCATATCATCACATTTACATACACATCTGTAAGAATAAGGAATAAAGGATAGGAAAAAATGCAAAGGTTGTCTCTAAGAGGGAGAGAGAAGAATTTAGACACAAACCCTGGGAAAAGATTCTAGAAGGAGGAGCTCTGGAGAAGGGGATTTGGGGAGTTTACTGAGAAAAATGGTCACTCCTCAATGGCCTTCTCTCTCTGAGTTGGAAGGGAGAACCACTGCTCCATCAAATACTGGGAACTAAGTAGTTTTGTGGGAAACTAGGAGGTTCTTGGGTCTGGAGGAATACGTGGGAGGAGATCTGTGTTTCCCTGAAGTGCTGTGAATAATCTGGCTGTGAAATTTTCGACTGTGGCAATTTGGATAAGGTAAACCAAAGGGTTTTACATCTAGGACTTTGAGTTTTACCTAGAAAGCCAACCCCAGGCTTGGGGAAGGACTCAGTACACCTGTGAGTCCTGTCTCCTTAGCCATATAGAGACAATCTGGGATATTTAGTTTAGCAAGGTAGTCAGATGGTTTATTTCAGGCTGTTTGAAGTAATTTTTACTTGGCTTGGTAGTTCTTGAATTTAACTATTACATTCCTGGGAGTTGTCAATTGAGGATTTCTTTCTGAGGGCAATCTGTGAGTTCTTTCTATTTCAATTTTATTTCCTTGTTCAAGGATCTCTGGGCAGTTATTTTTGATTATTTCTTGTAATGTGATGTCCATTTTTTTTCCCATCATGGCTTTTAGGTAGTCCAATAATTATCTAATTATTTTTACTAGATCTATCTTCTAGGTCTGTTGTTTTTTCAAAAAGATATTTTATTTTTTCCTATCTTTTCATTCCTGTCATTCTGTTTTATTGATTCTTGATTTCTTCTGAAATTATCAGTTTCTAGATGGTCAATTCTGATTTTTAAAGCCTGATATACTTTTGTCAATTTTTGGTTCTCCCTTTTCAATTGGCCCATTTCTTCTCGAAACTCTTTCTTTTTTTCTTGCATCAGTTTTGTTTATCTTCCCTACTTTTCCTCTGCCTCTCTTAATTGGTTTTTGAAGTTTCTTTTGAGCTTTCCAAACTGTGTCCAATCCATATTTTTCTTTTCAACTTTGGGTGTGTTTCCTTTGCTTTCACTGTTCCCTTGTGTCCATATCTTGCTTTTTGTCTCCATAAAAATTCTTTACAGTTAGGTGTGGTTTTTTTTGTTGTTGTTGTTTGCTCATTTTTCCTATCTAATTATAGGTAGGTTCTGTTTTCTGGGAAGTTGGGATACCCTCTTAAACTTCAGTCTTTCCTTGATGCTATTTTCAGCTTATTTTCTGTGTTGTTACTAGTTTGCCAGATAGCTTGAGGGCTGAGATCCCTGAGAATCCCCTCCCCCAGCTGATTCAATCGACCCTTGAAATGCTGATAGCTTAAAGACTTTCCTCAAGCTTGGGTGTAAACTTTTGATCTCAGTTTCAACTTGATCAGGTCAGGGGATAATCAAATACTGGCCCCAGGCTTAGGCTTAATTTTTTGGTATCTATGTGTTCTTAATTCAATCAGGCACATCCTTGTTTGTCCTGTCTTAGAGCTCTGTCCTTAGTTTTGGGCTCCCCTGAGAACTATACCATCACTGCAAACCATGGATCACGTTTTCATCCCAAGGCCATATTCCTGGCTTTGCTCTGGGCCCACATGGATCAATCCCCTTCAGGTCAGATTGCCCTGGGCTGGAACTCTGGACTTTTCTACAGGTTTGAAATTTCAAGGGGTGTGAGTTGACTTGGACCACTTATCTGCCCAGGTAGGATCTCAGGGTCTGAATGTTAGTTGCGATTAAGTTTCAGAACTTGTGATAGCAGATATGGGGGTGCAGAGGAGGGTTCTTCTCTTGTTCTTTACTCCTTGATATAACCTCCTATTAGCTCTGCTCCCCTATCACCTCAGTTCCCATGATGGTCTCTGACTACTTTGGGGGTTTTCTTTTCTTGCAGATTGTTTCACTCTGTCTCCTTATTGTTTATTTGTTTGTTTATTTTTTGTGTGGTGATATTTTAATCTTGGTTTGGAGAAGATTTTTGTGGTCAGATGGAGCTGCTTCTCTACTTACTCCTCCATCTTTGCTCCACCCCCTAGAAGGTCTTTTCATTCTTTATGGAATCCTTACAAATACATTTCCCTTAACTGTAGTGTTGGGTTTCAAGGATCAGTAGCATTTAAAGTTGATATGCTGTATTTCTCTCCATTGTGAAAGGTCACACTCCAAGAAACTTTCACCATAACTGGAAAAATATCTTTTTATCCAATCCTACTGACCCTTTTTCTATCATTGGTCAATTGTGTACAAGTGTACAACTTACTCTAGTTGTAATTGTGGTCTGTTAATGGCTCTCCTCCTCAGTTGGTTACACCCTTCTGGAAAAATAAGTTCATGTAAAATCAGGGAAATCAAGCAAAACCAAAAGTTGTTATTTATTTAGGAACACGTAATAGCCAGATAAGAGATACAACAGCTATCCTTCTTTATTACCCTGAAGCTCATAGAATGAACAACTGACTCATCACCACAAAAGAAGAGAAGAAAAAAACTAAACAAACTCAAATTTTCCATCAAACTAAATTTTTAAAAACTACTATTATATCCAGATTTTACATAGCACTTTGAAGATGTACAAAATTATTATATGTATGTCATTTGATTCTTACAACAATCCTATGAAGGAAATGTTCTTTTATGCCTTCTTCACCAATAAGAAAACTGAAGATGAGAGTGATTTGCCCAGATACTAAAGCTAGTAAGATTTTAAGGTAGAATTTAAACAAAGCTAGAGTAGTACACTAGCCATAGTACTACTTCACTTCCCATAGTTTTATGATGCTAAATCCAGTGCTCCATCCATCATATCATTTTGTATGAGGTGGTCTTGGTCTTTGAGAAAATTCCTGCAATGCATTTAGAAGTCATGGTAATGTTAATGCTACACATAAAGTATATTTTTGAGATGAGAGAAGAAAACATAAGAGTTGTTATTAATTATTTAACTAAATGAGATGCAGCATGATATCCTGAAAGTTTACTGGAACTAGAATAAGAAAGATCTGGATTTTAGTAGTGCCTCTGCCACTTTTTGTGAGCTTTGAGGTCATTTTGCTCCTATAGTCCAATTTCCTTATCTTTAAAATGAGACAAATAATACTTGAACTACTTATATACTTACATGTTCTGATGAGCAAAAAAGTAATGTGTATTGAAATTCCTTTATAGTCATAAAGTATTATATAGATTATTCTTGTTTTATTATTTCTATTTTATAATTTAGTAATTTTCTGTAGAAATTAGAATATTTGATTTGAGCTATAAACTTCTTCACCATGTAATCTTCTTTTATGTTATGACAAAGAACAATTAATTTTCTGAGATCAGAAAGAAGGAAAAATGTATGTGGAAGAAATGGGGGGGAAGAATTGGTGTGTTTAATCTCAAAATGTCAGATAAATAAATACTGTCAATGTGGTCAAAACAGATCTTGTAGGAGGGACTTTAACAACAACACGCTCTTAATTCAAGTACAATGTGGGGACAAAATGAGGCATTTGCAAATCATTGAATATTTTATAAAATTAGAGGTTTACTTTGCTTTGTGACAGCGAGGACATAAAAGGATGCCTTGACATTTAGCTTCTATGGCAACAGCCTCCACCCATCTTCTGGAAACTGCATCTGGTGAATTAGTCATCAGAGTAGAGTGACTTATCTGGCCTCAGACACTCACCCAATCTGAGAGGTCCTGACTACAAAAGACTGGAATCTTTATGCCCCTAGACCTAGAAACTGTATCCTCTAAAGGCAATGGAGCCAATAATGTTGCATGGGAGAAGGAAACTATGTGAAGAGTGTCAGAGAAACTTATTCAGAAAACCTCTAGCCCTATCTTAACCACCTTATGGAAACATCAGGGTAATAGTACTGGCTATATCAGTGACAAACTGTATGACTTTAACTTAGTCCCATATCCTCTGTGTCTCAATTTCTTCATTTGTCTTATGTGGAAGGATGTCTGTCTCTCTCACAGATTGTAGGAGGAAAAATGAGGCAATACCTTTGAACTGTTCTGATTTCTTTAACTGAAAAGTGCTCTATAAATAAAACATTTAAATTTGGAGAAAAATGTTCATATGGAAAATGAAATACATTGCTAAATATTACCATGCTGTGCAGAATGTCATTACTCAAAAAAAGTATCTGATACTAATCATTTATTTGGTAAGTTAAAGAAAATGAACATCTCAAAAAAATGCAAGACAGCTCTATGGCATGGCATTTAGTGCCATTTGTGTCAAAAAGTAGAAGGAGAAGTCAGAAACTTCACATTTAAATAATGAAACAGAAAATGCAAGTTACTAGTTGTCAAGTGACAACTTTCCAGGTTAGTGACATGTGCACCGTAAGTGTACAATCACATTTTATTTTTAGACAATTGCATACTGCTTATTGGTTAGTTTAGAAATTTTAAGTCATTTATCTTTTATTACTTTATGATATTTTCTACCTGGATGCTAGAATAAGGAGAAAAGTACAGCCTGGGTGGGGGCTCAGAAAAAATAGTAACTTATCATTTAAAAAAAATTAACTCCAATGTATGATATACAGGGGGATTTCAAAATATAGTACTTATTGTGTGGATTTCAGTAATAATACATCTTTTGTATGATTAATTTTTAGACATATATGGAGATCAGAAAAGAGTTGCAGCAATCGCAGTCAAACCAAACAAGATATACTTTCATTTCTCTATAATCTTATTCTTGTCTCTTGAAATAACTTCTCTAACATATTTTAGGTTGGCAAAAATGGAAAGAAAGTTAATCTCTTCCTCATCTTATCCCAAACATCCAATCATGTGTGCTCTACATTCTCATATTGTGTTCAATTAAATGAAAAAGAAAAACTGACCCCAGAGTCAGAAAACATAGAAATTGTCATTACTCTAGGACCTACTATGTGAAAAACAATGAATACTATTACAAAATTCTAAATAAGTATAAGATTTTTGTAGGGAGTGGTACAAAGTCATAGATAATGATATTTGGTCAAACTTACAGGATAGTCTAATTAAAACTTGGAACTTTTTTGTAGATTTGGAACAAGGGCATTGGTCTGTCACATTTCTCATAATGTCAGGTTTATTTTCAATGTATTTTTTCTGTTTTAAATATCTTTCTTACTTTTTCTTCTTAATTTTCCTTTCATAAAAATGATGCCATTAGACAATGACCAATATGGAAGCATGCTTGCATGATATATGTATATAGGCCAGATAAAATTATTTGTCATCTCCAAGAGCAGGGAGGGAAGGGAAGAAGGGAGGTAATTTAGATCTTATAATTTTGGAAAATGTGTTAAATATTTTATTACATATAATAGTAAAAATAAAATATATTTGAGTTTTTAAAATACAACTTAAAAAAGGAATGCTGTTATGGATGGCTCTCCACAAGGGGGAAGAAGGAATAAAGTAGGAAATTTGGGTTATGTAAAAACCAAAAACAGATTGTACCTAAACTTAACAATGAAAACAAACAAAAAAGATTATAATTATAATCATACTAATGAAGAGAAGTAAAGAAATGCAGAGGGTGGGGGCAAAGATTTTTTAAAAAGGAGGGGTGAATTTTGTTGCTACTTACAACTACTTTGGGTTTTATAGCCTTCCTTAATATAGTACTAAAGGTTTTCTATTTGGAGGTTCACAAGCATAATACATGAATTCCCCTGTGCTTAAATTTACAGCTACGAGGCTTCAGAATTTGGCATGAATTGTGTTTTATGGTTGCTAGGTTATTGCTGCATTAAATTCCAGATTTTGTTGTCTCTCATATTGTTCACATCAGATATTGTTTTATCTTTTTGATGGTTACTCTATGCATTTTTAGATAAAATGTTTATTGTGCATTTAGAATTTTTATCATTTTAATTACAAATATTACTAGTTATTGAATGTATATAAACTAAATTATTTCTGCTATACTTTGTAGTTCTGTCAGGTCTAGTTAGTTTCCATTTGAGAATGATAGCTTTTGTTTGCCATTCATCTCTCTTCATTTTAATATTTAACTGCTATTGTCAGGATTTGTACCATTTTACACTCTATACTGAGCATCCTATAGATGAGGGAATGTAGATTAGACATTGCTATTCAGCAAACTGTAAGAATAAGTTCTTTGTAAGTAAAAGTGATTTCATTTGAATTGTTCCATCACAGAAACTAAAACCACTAGCTGATTTATATTTTTTGTCAAAACTGAAATTGAAAAAATTAATGTCTTTCAAATATATTAATATACATTATGCTCTTAATCTAAATTTTACTCCTCTTTCCACTTGCAAATATTTAGCCTACATGGAGTAGGAAAAATATTAAATTTTCCCATAATTCCACAGGCATAAATCTGAGGGAATTTTGGGAAGAATAAAAAATGTAAAGACTAGCATGACTGGGACTATCAGTGGGCATGGAACCTCTGTTCAATGAAATGAAAAAATGGATGGGGAAAGTAGAATAGATTTCCATACAAGTCCTAAAGAGCATCCAAGTCAAACTGGGAATTGGAATTTAAATTAAAAGCTAACTTCCAGGTGCTGGTGATTTTGCTTCCTTTACCAGAATATTGTACTAGATTATACAGTGATTAGAATGCTGGACGTGGAGTCAAGAAGACCTGAGTTCAGCTTCTAATTCAGAAGCTTAGTAGTGGTGTAACCCCAGAAAAGTCATTCAACTTCTCTCACTCAGTTTCCTCACCTGTGAAATGAGTGTGGTAGACTTGGAAGATTTTATAGCTCTAAATCCATGATCTTATGTTTCTCTTTATAATTTTTTCCAGTTTACATGTTCATGTAATTTTTAATAATTGCTTTCTGTCATTTTGAGATCCATGTTCTCTCCCTTGATTCCACCTTATATAGTACCTCAAGATGACATATAATATGATATAAGCTGTACATGTGTTATTATATAATACATATTTCCAAGTTCATAACATGAAAGAAAGCACATATTGCAAACACTAGAAAAAATTCATGGAGGAAATAAAATGAAGCATGGTATGCCTCAATCTGCATTGAGACTCTGTTGTACCTTTCATGGTGGTCCATAATTTTTTTTCATAATGGGTCTGTTGGAGTCATCCTGGATCCTTGCATTGCTGATGTCATTCCCAACTGATCATCATACATTATTGCTGTTACTGTGTACAATATTCTCCTGGTTCTGCTCACTTCATTTTGCATCATTTCATATAAATCTTTCCAAGATTTTTGGCACCATCTTTTTTGTTATTCCATATGGCACTATTGTATTCAATTACAACCACAGAGCATAACTTGTCCACTCATTCTCTAAGATCTTATTCTGCTTATGCTAATTGGAATCCTTCCAGTACTAATAGTTTTTTCTATGCAGTGAGACCAAAGAAGGAAGCAATATTATTTTCACATTAAATAGACCTATGGCATGAGTCTGATTTCTGTTTTTTTGGTTATTGTTATTTTCCTTTGTAAGGAAAGTAAATATGCCTTATGTTCAGATATTTATCAGAAACGTGTTTGTATCAGAGGAGAAAAAGGAATTGAATATCTTTTTGGAGGGGTGAACTAGATAGAAATCATATTCACATGATATTAGAAAGATTTTTAAATAGGTAGAAATAAGAAATAGTGTGATCATTATTGGAAGATGTTCTCTAGAACTGAAAGTAGTCTTCCTGTCCTCATTTGAGATATTGATTATGTATATTTTTCAAAAATAAAACATTATTTTAGTTGTGAACAGAAAATTTATTTAGTCATGTTTTGGAACATTTATACCCTGCTCCTTCCTGAAAAGATTAAACAAAGTAAACATGTATGCAAAGGAACCCAAATACACTGGAGACTGCTGACAATTATCACCTGCCACTGACATAGCTTAATTGTAGTGAATTAGGACAAGACAGACAATGTTCTTATGACCACCACACAGAGTCATGAGTACACACATTAACACCACACTCAGTCAAGCTCTTTGATTCTGGAAACAATGTCTCCTGGAATATTCATCTTCCTGAGTTCAGATCAGGCCTTAGATACTTCCTGGCTGTGTGACTCTGGACAAGTCACTTATTTCATTTACCTCAGTTTCCTCTTCTATAAATTAGCTGGAGAAGGAAAATAGCAAATGTCTTCAGTATATTTTCCAAGAAAGTCCCAAATGGGGTCCCAAAGGGTCATCTGTGACAGAAAAAAACTGAATAATTCCACACTATCAGGCAGCTTTCCCTGGCATAAAGCATCTATTTGGCATCTTACATCATCTATTCATTGTACCTAATTTGATATTAGAGATTCAAGCAGAACAACTTAAAAATTTCTTGAATGAAGTAGCCCTTCAAATAATAAATATAAATAATTTTCCTCCCCAAAATAAGTTTAAATATTTAGTCAGACATATTCTCATGCCTTCAAATATGTTTTTCTTGTTTTTAAAATTTAGAACAACATTTGTACTTTTCCAGTCATTCATGATCTTTTCTAAGTTGGACACTGCAAACCCAGTAACTCAGCAATGGCATTAACCACATATTTCAGTATCCTGGAATATTTGTTTGTCATGGAAGCTAGGTGGCCTTTTGCCATATATATCTACTTTTCCTGGGCTTCTATTCTCTGTTGGACATTTTTGTTCTGATCTCTTTGTTTCAAATAATATTCTCCTTGATAGAAAAAAGAGAAGCAAAATATAAATTGAATAGTTCTGCTTTTTCTGTTACCATTATGCTATCTTACTCGTTTTGGATCCTATTTTTTTTTCAAATATAGTTTGAAATAGGATAAAAAACTTTGTCCTTAGGATTTCTTATTAATCTTAGGCCTTTCTGAGCTCCTAATAGTAGTCTTTTTTGGACCTTGTTAAACATTTATTTTTATTCTCTGGTGTCTGCTCTTGTTTCCATCTTCTTACTTATCTTTAACATGTCTTCATATAGTTTGAAGTTTAAATTATTTAAAACTGCAATGATCTCTATAAAAGTTTACAATCTTCTTCAGTGAATTAAATTCGGCTTTTTCTTCATAATAAAATTCTTGAAAATGTCTGACCTCTTTTAGAATAACTTTAGTATGGGACCCTTTATTTATTTTCTTTACTCTTTTATTACATTTTTGATTCCAAACTCTCTCCCCATATCAGAAAAGATTAAGTATATATTATATGGTTCTCTCTATCTCTCATATATATATACATACATATACTAAGCTATTTTGAGTAATATGGTCATTCAAACAAACTACAAAGGATTTATGAAGGGAAAATGCTATTCATATAATATATACCTCTACTTCCATACATTAGTTATTTCTCTGGAGTTGGATAGCATTTTCCTTCATAAATCCTTTGTATTTTTTTTAATGACCATATTACTCAAAATAACTTAGTCAGGGGCAGGTAGGAAATACAGATGATAGAGCACCAGACCTGGAGTTGAGAGGGTACGGGTTCAAAACTAGTCCCTTCCTTGTTGTATAATCCTGTCAGTCACTTAACCCCTGTTTTCCAAACCCTTGATCCTCAGTTTTAGTGTTGTTACTAAAACAGAAAGTAAGGGTTTTCAAAAACTGGCTTAGTCATTCACAGTTATGCATTGAACAATATTGCTTTTACTATATACAGCATTTGCTTGATTCTACTCATTTTATTCTCTATTACTTCATGCAAATCTTTCTGTATTTCTCTAAAATCAACCTGCTTGTTATTCCTTACAATATTCCATCAAAATTGTATTCCACTACTTATTCAGCCATTCTCCAAATGATGAAAATTCATTTTATTTTGAGTTTTTGCTACTACAAAGAAAATGCTATAAAATATTTTAGAACATATGTGTAGTAGGTACTTTTCCTTTTTTCTCTAATTGCCTTGAGAAACAGACCTAATAGTGATGTTGTTGGATCAAAGGGCAACTAGTTTTACAACTCTTTGGGCATAATTTGAAATTGCTCTCCAGTACGGTTGGATTGGTGGTTCAGAATTCCATCAATACTGTATGTAGATCCCAACTTTTCCACATCCGCTTCAACATTTGTCATTAACCCTTTTCTATAATCTTAGCCAATCATATAGGTGCGAGATGGTATCTCAGGGTTATTTTTAAAAGTATTTCTATAAATAGCAAGGGTTTATATATATATATCTATATGTATCTATATATATATATAGATATATAATCTATCTACTGTGCCACCTATAATAGCTGATAACTATATAAGATACAACTATATGTTTATATCAAATTATTTTTCCAGTCGCATTGAATGAGTCTCTGTTGAGAGCTAATTGAATACATTGGCTGATTATAAATAGAAAGTATACAAATAGGAGTTCATAAGTTATAGTGTAAAATATATATATATATATATATATATATATATATATATATATATATATAAATGTACTTAGGAACCAATAAAAACTAAGTGTAGTTATCTCTTTGGGAACACAACCTTTAAGTGTATGTGCAAATTAGATGTGTAGCCGAGGGACTTCTGGGTAATTATGGCAGCAGTCTACACTCAAGATTCTTCCTCTGCTCAGCACCCACCAATATAGACCACCTCAAAAGGCCAAAAAACCCAAATTCATGAGAACTAAGGGACTACACAGTAGAGCACAGAATTGAAGGTACATGGGATTTGGGTATTTCCACACTATATGGTGGTTAAAAAACTTCCACCAAAACTGCAAGCTGATCTACCCTCCTCCACCCCACTATGGAGCCAGAGTCAGAGCAAGCACACACCAGAATCAGTGAGCAAGGGGCACCTCTAGAGGGAGTAATGGGCACCCCTAATTCCTTGGGAGCTGACTGGGACAACCAGGGACCTACCCCTGAGAGCGGCTAAACCTGAGACCACTGCAGGCTGAGGAGCACAGACCGTGGGTGCTCCCAGGAGGATAACACTGAGAAGGGCAGCAAACAGCAGAAGCTGTGGAGATTCGAGAGCTTGCCTCAGGCAAAATCCTTGCTCCTTAGCTCCATACACAGAGAGCCTGCCCATCTCACTCAGATTTGTGACTAAAAATGGAAAGAAAAACCTCCACAGTGATGGCATATTGTGCCTCACACCAACAACCTCCCTTCAAGAAAAAAAATAAAAAGGCATTGACCCTGGAAAATTTTTACAGACAACAAACTCAGGCTACAGAAGAAATACAGGAGGAAATTAAAAAAAACCCAAAACCCTCCAAAAAAATGGAAATTGTCCAAAAGCTCCTGAAAATTTTAAATTGGAGCTTATCAAAAAGATGGAAGCCTTCTGGCAAGTGTGATTTTTAAATCTCCTCCATCTTCCTTGGTCTAGCACCCAAAAATTGTGCACACCCACTCTACATGGGCATGTGCTGGTCAATGACAAATCAGAAATAACTAACTGCCCACCTGGGCTGTCCTAAGCCAAGCTTGAGTCACCATTGGCATGTGTGAGGCACAGGAAGTGAGGTAGAGTACAGCCTCTAGAGTTTGCTCACTTCCTGTGGACAGGGCTAGGTGCCAGTTCATTCTAGGAGCTTGAGCAGGGAGTAGGCCCACAGGCTGCTTTCCTTCAGATCAGTCACGTAAGTGAAAGGACTGATTCCCTTCTCTAACTTGGTCTTCCAAGGCCTAAACTCCCTTCTGGCTCTGCCAGAATGTTGAGTTAACCACTTTCCTTGTCCCCTTCTTTCCTTCTCTCCTTTTCCTTCTTTCTTAGTCCCTTTGTGATTAAAGTACCATAGAACTCCATTCTGACTTGAGTGTTCCATTTAGGATTTTCACAAGTAAAATCCTTGGAGACCTTAAATTAATATATACCAGTCTTTTAAAAGTGATTTCAATGTCACACAAGAAATGTGGGAAATAATTCAAAGAGAAAATAACAGTTTAAAGGACAAGAATTCCCAATTAGAGAAATAGCTGAAAGCCACAAAAAGCCGGATAAACCAAATGGAAAAGGAAAATCAGAAGATTACAGCAGAAAATCTGTCCTTAAAGACCAGAATTAGGCAAGTGGAAGATAATGTTCTGGTAAATCAGCAAGAATTAATAAAGCAAAGTAAAAAGACTGACAAAATAGAAGAAAATATAAAATATCTCACTGAGAAGATGACAGATCAGGAAAACAGAGGAAGGAGAGACAATTTGAGAATCATTGGTCTACCTGAAAATCCAGAAATAAATAGAAATATTGACATCATACTACAAGAAACCATCCAAGAAAACTGTCCTGATGTTCTTGAACAAGGTGGAAAAATAGACATTGAAACAGTTCTTAGAACACCCTCTAAACTAAATCCTTAAGAGACAACTCCCAGGAATGTAATTGCCAAATTCCAAAGCTTTCAAAGTAAGGAAAAAATCCTACCAGAAGCCAAAAAGAGACAATTCAGATGCCAAGGAGCACCAATCAGGATCACACAAGACCTGGCAGTTTCCACACTAAAGGACTACAAGACTTGGAACATGATATTTAGAAAGGCAAGAGAATTGAGTCTTCAATCAAGGATCACCTACCCATCAAAACTTACTATATACTTCCAGGGGAAAGAATGGGCATTCAATAAAATAGAAGTTTTCCAAGTATTTGTAAAGGAAAGACCAGAACTAAGTGGAAAGTTTGATATTTAAACACAAAGATCAAGAAAATCATGAAAAGATAAATAAGAGAGGGAAAAGGGGAAAATGTTTTTTATTCAAACTTTCTTCTTTAAGGGTAATAATTAGATCAAATTATATATATTAACATTTGTGTAAAATGTTATGTGTAACTCTCAAAAATTTTATTCACTATTATAGTAATTAGAAGAATCATTCACAGGAAGAAATTGGGATAATAAGTGCTATAAGATGATATACACAAAAAAGCAAAAGGGAGGGGGTAATTGAAGATGGGACCAAGAGATACTGGAAGAAATAAAACAAATAGGATAATTGTTATCACACAAAGATACTTATGGGAAGGGGAGAGGACGAATACTCATAAAAAGGTGAGGAAGAGAGTACTAATAGGTAATACTTAAACCTTACTCTCAGTGAAATCAATTCAGAGAGGGAAGAGCATCTAGATCCATTGGGGTCTTGAATTATATCTTATCTTACAGGGAAAATGAGAAGAGAAAACTAAGGGGGTTAAGGGAGAGGGAGTACAAAAAGGGAGGGAAAGAGAGGGGGGAGGGAACTTAACAGACCCTAAAAGAACAAGAAGGGAACAAAAATGGCGGGGCCAGAAAGGGAAGCATATTAAGGGAGGGGATAAGGGGGATTGATTAGAAGAAAACCATGGGTTTAAAAGGATATAGCAAAAGAAGAAAGGACAGAATTAGGAGAGGATATGAAAATGCGGGGAATACAAAAGTGACAATCATAACTTTGAATGTGAATGGGATGAACTAACTCATAAAATGAAAACAAATAGGAGAGTGGATTAGAATCCAAAATCCTACCATATGTTATCTACAAGAAACATACCTGAGGTGGGTAGATACTCACAAGGTTAGAATCAAAGGATGGAGCAAAATCTATTGGGCCTCAACTGACAGAAAAAAGGCAGGAGTTACAATCCTGATATCTGACAAAGTCAAAAAGGGAAGGTAAATACATCCTGATAAAAGGCAGTATAGACAATGAGGAAATATCAGTACTCAACATGTATGCACCAAACGGCATAGCATCCAAATTTCTAAAGGAGAAACTAGTGTAATTGAAGGAGGAAATAGATAGTAAAACTATACTATTGGGAGACCTGAACCTACCACTATCAAATTTAGATAAATCAAATAAAAATAAATAAAAAGAGATAAATGATGTGAATGAAATCCTAGAAAAATTAGAGTTAATAGATATATGGAGAAAAATAAATAGGGACAAAAAGGAATACACCTTCTTTTCAGCAGCACAGAGCACATTCACAAAGATTGACCATGTACTAAGTCATAAAAACATGGCAAACAAATGCATAAAAGCAGAAGTAATAAATGTAACCTTTTCAAATTATAATGCAATAAAAATAATTATCAGCAAAGGTAATTGGAGAGCTAAATCCAAAAATTAATTGGAAATTAAATAATATGATTCTCCAAAATCTGTTAGTTAGAGAACAAATGATAGAAAAAAATTAATTATTTCAGTGAAGAAAATGACAATGATGAGACAACCTCTAAAAATCTATGGGATGCAGCCAAAGCAGTACTCAGGGGAACATTTATATCCTTGAGTTCATATATCAACAAATTAAGGCGGGGAGAGGTTAATGAATTGGACATGCAAATCAAAAACTTGAAAGCGAAAAAATTAATAATCCCCAGAAGAAAAGTAAATTAGAGGTCCTAAAAATTAAGGGAGAAATTAATAATTTCAAAAGTGAAAGAACTATGAACTAATAAATAAGACTAGAAGCTGATATTTTGAAAAAAATGAACAAAATAGACAAAGTACTGGTCAATCTAATAAAAAAAAAGGAAAGAAGAAAACCAACTTAACAGCATCATAGATGAAAAGGGAGACCTCACCTACAATGAAGAGGAAATTAAGGCAATCATTAAAAAGTATTTTGTACAATTATACGTCAATAAATATATTAATCTAGGTGATAAGGATGAATATTTACAAAAATATAAATTGCCTAGATTAACAGAAGAAACAGAATCCTTAAATACTCCAATATCAGAAAAAGAAATTGAACAAGCCATCAAATAACTCCCCAAGAAAATCCCCAGTGCCTGATAGATTCACAAGTGAATTCTACAAACATTCAAAGAATAGCTAATCCCAATACTATACAAACTATTTGACATAATAAGAAAAGAGTGAGTTCTACAAAATTCCTTTTGTCTCAAATATGGTATTGATTCCAAAGCCCTGCAGGTCAAAAAACAGAGAAAGAAAACTATAGACCAATCTCCTTAATGAACACAGATGCAAAAATGATAAATAGGATACTAGCAAAAAGACTCTAGGAGTCATTATGAGGATTATTCACTATGAACAGGTGTGATTTATAACAGAAAAGAAAGGATGGCTCAGTATTAGGAAAACTATCCACATAATTGACCATATCAACAAACTAACAAAAATCACATGATTATCTTAATAGATGTTGAAAAAACATTTGACAAAATACAACACTCATTACTATTTAAAACACTAGAAAGTGTAGGAATGGAAGGGTTTATCCAAAAAATAATAAATAGTATTTATCTAAAACTATCAACAAACATCATATGCAATGGGGATAAAGTAGATGCATTCCCAAAAAGATCAGGAATGAAACAAGGATTCCCGTTTTCACTGCTATTATTTAACATTTAACTAGAAACACTGGCAGTAACAATTAGAGAAGAAAAAGAAATTGAAAGTATTAAAATTGGTAATGAATGGACCAAGCTATCACTCTTGGTGGATATGATGGTCTACTTAAACAATCCTAGAGAATTAACCAAAAAGCTAGTGGAAATAATCAACAACTTTAGCAGTTGCAGGATACAAAAAAACCCCACATAAATCTTCAGCATTTCTATATATCTCCAACACATCTCAGCAGCAAGAATTAGAAAGAGAAATTCCATTTAAAATCACCTTAGACAATATAAAATAATGAGGAATCTATCTGCCAAGACAAACACAGGAATTATATGAACACAACTACAAAACACTTTCCACACAAAACTAAAACTAAACAATTGGAAAAAACATTCACTGCTCATGGGTAGGATGAGCAAACATAATAAAAATGACCATCTTACCCAAACTTATTCACTTATTTAGTTCCATACCAATCAAACTACCAAAAAACTTTTTTACTGAATTAGAAAAAACTATAACAAAGTTCATTTGGAATAACAAAAGACCAAGGATATCCAGGGAAATAATGAAAAAAACTGTGAAGGAAGGTGGCCTTTGTAAAAAATGGAGATTTGAACCCCAGACTTTAATTCCCAGAAGTCCTTGGTAGCTTCCAGAGTTCCCTATATTCACACTGAGATCCCCACCTGGGTGAGATCAAAATTTTTATTTAACCTGGCTGTAAAGTCTACTGAGGTCTCTTTCTGTACTTGGAGATTGCAAGGATGTAGTGAGTAGACTAAGTGGGGGCTTGCCAATGGGAATGTGGTTTATTATTTTGTACCCTTGATTTCTTTATTAATCTTTAATGAACCTCATAAAAATATAAATACATTTAGCAGAGAAACTAATTTTTAATATTAACAGTTTGGTGACCTAATGGGAACAAAAAACTCTCAATTTTTTAAAAAAGATAGCCTAGATAATTATTTCTAAGCCATGTTTCTCCAAGCCTTTTTAGCAAACCTCTTGACTTATCTCGTTCCTTCCCGTAATCCGGTCCCAGATTGTTCTCACCTGGTCTCAGTCCAGCCTGCCTTTCCCACCCAGCCTGGCCTGGCTCAGCCCTGCTTGCCTGTGTTCCTGCCTGCAGCCATCCACTTCGGACCTGTTCCTGGCCCTGCCCACCCTGGTGGTTTCTCTCTCTCACTCACCTGGCTCAGCTGATCACCCAGGCTGCTGGTAGTGGACCCAATTTCTTCAGGATCAAACACCAGCTAGTAAAAAATGGGAATGATTTTTTTCTTTAGGCTACAATTAGCCTCCACATGGACTGGGGGCAGGGAATCACAGGGGGTGAGAAAAAAAGAAAGAGATCTTTTCCAAACAGGAACTTAAAGCATGGCTACTTTAAAAAGATATCTTTTGACTGTGTCGATTCTTTCACATAGCTCACCTGGGAGTCAGGGGAAAAATTCAGCTCCCTGCAACTCTTTAGCCAAATTTGAGATTGCTAAAATCCACCCTCACTATGTGGAGGCAGCTCAGTGGCTCAGTGAATTGAGAGCCAGGCCTAGACACGGGAAATCCTTAATTGAAATCTGACCTCAGACACTTCCCTGCGTGTGGCCCTAGGCAGGTCATTTAATCCCCATTGCCTAACCATTAACAATCTTCTGCCTTCTGACAATGGGCATCTAAATGGATAATTTAAACAAAATACCAAGGAACTTTAAAGAGACTGGAGGTTATATTTTAAGGCATTTCAGACTCCAATGTTTTATAAAAATCTCCTTATTCTATTGCATTTTGCTGATTGTTTTGTTTAAGGTTTAACTTTGTGATTTTAAGTTCTGTTGTAGTGAAAATATCACCTTTAAAGATTGCTATAATATTAAAACTATGGTTGCCAAGGAATTTACTTATGAAATTCCTAAAATGAAACACTCAAGTCAGAATGGAGTTTATGGTGGTTTAATCACAGTGGGAGTAAGAATGGGGAGAGGGAGAGAAGGAAAGAAGGGGACAAGGAAAGTGGTTAACTCTACATTCTGGCAGAGCCAGAAGGGAGTTTAGGCCTTGGAAGACCAAGTTAGAGAAGGGAATCAGTCCTTTCACTTACGTGACTGATCTGAAGGAAAGCAGCCTGTGGGCCTACTCCCTGCTCAAGCTCCTAGAATGAACTGGCACCTAGCCCTGTCCACAGGAAGTGAGCAAACTCCAGAGGCTGTACTCTACCTCACTTCCTGTGCCTCACACATGCCAATGGTGACTCAAGCTTGGCTTAGGACAGCCCAGGTGGGCAGTTAGTTATTTCTGATTTGTCATTGACCAGCACATGCCCGTGTAGTGTGGGTGTACACAATTTTTGGGTGCTAGACCAAGCAAGATGGAGATTTTAAAATTCACAGTCCCCCCTGATGATGATTGGGGGACTAGTCTCCCCAACTGATCACTAAACATATGTGTACTGCACCCCAAAAAATTCTAACTGCAAGTGTATACAAAATTTTGCCCTCTAAGAGGAAAACTATAATAGTTGTAGATTAGGGGAAATAGAGGAGAGAGAAAACCAGCAAACCAATGTTTTGCTGGGTACATTGACAAAAACCAATTAGGGGGCAGTCCCCTTTGGCATAAGAGTGTACATTCAAAAAAATGTTCAATCAACCACACCCCAAGGTTCATTCTGGATCTTCCTGTAGTGAAAAGGTTTAGATATCTTTCTGCAAACAGTTCATTCTCTGGATTCAGTTAGTTAGCAAGCTTCTCTGAAGATCTATCTCGAACAAAATTTAAATCTTGAATTTTATGAAATACAATCCCCCCTCAAGAAAGTGTTGAAAAAACACAGAGTCCAGCTGAGGATGCAAGGTTTTAGTTGTGGGGGTGTGTGAGTTAATTCAAAAGGAAAAAAAAATGAAAACAAAATAAAAAACAAACAAAGAAAACAAAGAAAAAAAAGAGAAAATTTTAAGGGAAAAATATAAACCCTTTATATATATATTAATATTAAAGAATTCAAAATCAGTATCAAAATATCAAAAAAAAATCTATGTATACAAGATTTTGAGAAAGCAAGAATAAATTTTCTCACAGGCCCCTGTATTAGGGTCCAGTTAAGTAATTTCTAATCCCACAAGTCTGTAGGACAGAAGGCAGTAAATTTCATTTACCCATTTGCAGCCAAGGCTACAGGAAGTTGCCACACTATAGGAGAGAAAAAAGGACCAGATTTTTTTTTTTTACTTTATATATGGAAGTGTCATTCCCTTGTCTGATTTTACCTTTTTTATTTTTAACAATCTCTGGTCATTTTGCCTGCCCCTATCATGAGGTAAGGCCCATTTTAGTAGCTAAAGTGAAATACAATTATAAACCCCAACTCCTGCATTTATAAGAATGTGAACAGAAGTTGGGAAGTTAATCCCAGGGCATATAGAACCCCCGGAAGACTCCCAAAAGAGGAGCATCTCTCATACTCTTCAGCTCAGTACTTTACTTCCACTAGAATGATATCTAGATTTCTTGATAATGTTCAAAACCTGAAATAAGTTTTACTTTGTTTAAAAATCTGTTTACCAATGTTGAAATATTTGCTATGTTTGTAAAAATTGTGACAAATATCCATTAGTTCATAGGCTTTTAAAATGTCACATAGCAACTTATGTGAAAAAATGATAGTGTGTTTGTTTGCTATTGTAATTAACTGGACTATTGAGAATTTTGGGCATACTGATTCCTACATATTTATAATACTATTCTTCATATAAAAAATGTTACCTTGTGAAATTCATTTGCTTGAACTCACAGTGGATCATGGCCAGATATGAAGAGGAAATGGATCTCAATTTTGGTGAGAAAGCCTTGTATTCCATATTTTCTTGGCTGATAGTGTGTCAATGATTATAAGCTACATTTTTAAATTTTTAAAACTTTCTTATTATATTTTTTCTTTCATGTGCAATATACTATTTTATTTTTTTTTATTTTTTCTCTCCTTTTTATATTTGGAACACATATCACAAGCATTAAGATTTTCTTTAACTTTTTGATTTTGCAGTAATATAAGTTTAAAATACATTTGCTATAATGTCAATGCATGCCCCAAAAGATTGAGACTATAAAAATGATGCCACTAATTGTTTAAACAAAATTATGGGACTTTGCCTAATGATTCTGTCTGATTCTAGGACAACATAAACCAAAGAGCCATTGCATAGGGCCAAAGATAAGCTAATCCAGGATGGATTGATGCACTTCCCAGCCAATACAAAGGACTTGAACCTAGTGGGAAGACTCAAGGTTGTGATACTTAACATACGTCAAGGCATAGGCCTTTCTTGAATACACACTCACTCTGAAAATACTTACAGACGAGTATCCCAAACTTGGCTCCTACCTGGCTCCTATAATCTAGTCCCTTTTCTGTCCTTCATAGTATGGCAAACTTTCTGTAGTCCTGGCTACTGACTGGGTACATGAATCATTGCTTAGATCATTTTAATTAGGCCCTGATTCAAGGACCTGTTATAGATTTACTTTTCCTTTACTTGGAATTTTTACACATAAGACTTTGATAGTCTATATTTTCTTCCAGAAATTTTCTTTTTTATTTCGATTTTTCTGATGTCTTTTTAATTTCTCTTACAAATTGATTCATATACCTCATAACTCATCCATGCATCCCTAAGTGATCCTGTGTTTTTCAATCACCCTCTTCACAGGGAAATGTAAAATATTATTTTAAATTGCAAAGTTTAAATTCCTTTTGAGAAGAATTTTAGGTTAAGAAACATTATAACTCTTCAAATCCAGAAACTGAACTATTTGGAGAAGACAACATGAAGAAACCTCCAGACCACAAGCTGCACAAGAAGATCAAGAATGAAGGTGTGGTTGATTGAACATTTATTTGTATGTATACTTTCATGCCAAAGGGGACTTCCCCCTAACTGTTTTTTTGTCAATATGTCTAGCAATTATTTGTTTTGTTTTTTTCCTCTTATCCTCAAATTATTGTAATATTTAGGTTGATTATGCTTTCACGATATTTTGGGGGAAATCTTTCCCAATAAGGATCAAAAGGAGATATGTAAAAATGGAGATTTGAACTCAGATTTCAATTCCCAGAAGTCCTTGGTAGCTCTCAGACTTCCCTATAATCCCACTGAGATCCCCACCTGTGCAAGATCAAAATTTTTATTTAAATTGGCTGTAAAGCTTACTGAGGTCTCTTCTTGTAATCAGAGATTGCAAGGATGTAGTGAGTAGACCAAATGTGGGGGTTCACCAATGGGCATGTGGTTTATTATTTTGTATCCTTGATTTCTTAATCTTTAATAAACCTCATAAAATATAAATACTTTAGCAGGGAAACTAATTTTTAATCTTACCATCTTGCAGTATCAGATCTCAAACTATAGTATAAAATAGTAGTAATCAAAACAATATGGTACTGGCTAAGAGACAGAAAGGAGAATCGGTGAAATAGACTTGAGGTAAGTGACCTCAGCAAGACAGTCTATGACAAGACCAAAGATCCCAGCTTTTGGTACAAAAATGGACTATTTGATAAAAAGTGCTGGGAAAATTGGAAGAAAGTGTGGGAGAGATTAGGTTTGGATAAATACCTCATACCCTACTCCAAGATAAATTCAGAAAGGGTGAATAATTTGAACATAAAGAAGGAAACTATAAGTAAATTATGTGAACACAGAATAGTATACATGTCAGACCTTTGGGAGGGGAAAGACTTTAAAATCAAGCAAGAGCTAAAAAAATCACAAAATGTAAAATAAAAATTTTGAATACATTAAATTTAAAAGTTTCTGTACAAACAAAACCAATGTAACCAAAATTAGAAGGGAAGTAAACTGGGAAACAATCTTCATAACAAAAACCTCTGACAAAAGTCTAATTACTCAAATTTATAAAGAGCTAAATTAATTGTACAAAAAAATCAAGACATTCTCCAATTGATAAATGGGCAAAGGACATGAATAGGCAATTTTCAGTCAAAGAAATCAAAACTATTAATAAACACATGAAAAAGTGTTCTAAATCTCTTATTATAAGAGAGATGCAAATCAAAACAACTCTGAGGTATCATCTCACACCTAGCAGATTGGCTAACTTGACAACAACAGAAAGTTATAAATGCTAGAGGGGATGTGGCTAAGTTGGGATTAATGCATTGCTGGTGGAGTTGTGAATTGATCCAACCATTCTGGAGGGCAATCTGGAACTATGTTGAAAGGGCGCTAAAAGGCTGTCTGCCCTTTGATCCAGCCATAGCACTGCTGGGTTTGTATCCCAAAGAGATAATAAGAAAAATATATGTAAAGGAATATTCATAGCTGCACTCTTTGTGGTGGCAAAAAAATTGGAAAATGAAAGGATGCCCTTCATTTGGGGAACAGCTGAACAAATTGTTGTATCTGTTGGTGATGGAATACTAAAGCAATAATAAAGTGGAGTAATTTCATGGGAACTGGAAAAACCTCCAGGAAGTGATGCAGAGTGAAATGAGCAGAACCAAGAGAACATTGTACAGAGAGATGGATGTACTGTGGCACAATTGAATGTAATGGACTTCTCCATTAGTGGCAATGCAATGATCCTGAACAACCCGAAGGGATCTATGAGAAAGAACACTATCCACATTCAGAGGAAGAACTGTGGGAGTAAAAATGCTGAAGAAAAACAACTGCTTGATTAAATTGGTTGAGTGGGATATGATTAGGGATATAGAGCCTAAAGGAACATCCTCATGCAAACATCAACAGCATGGAAATAGGTTCTGATCATGTACACATGTAATACCCAGTGGAATTGCATGTCATCTATGTGAAAAGTGGGGGAGGGGAGGAATAGAATATTTTTGTAACCAAGGAATAATGTTTGAAATTTACCAAATAAATTTAAATCACATAAAGCTTAAAAAAATTAAAAAAAAGATGAGTAGCCCAAAGGATGATATAAAAGAAAGAAAATATCCAACATAATCAATGCTGATATCCATTATTAATTTTGATTCTATCCTGAATTGTGGTAAAAATCATTGAGACTGGACTTTCTCAAGGAGGTTAATAGAATAGAATTATATTTTCCACTTTTGAATGAGAACAGTGAACTAGGATACTCCCTCTAACTCAATCTAAAAAGAGTATAGCAGAATTGTTGTGGCTACGCTGTAGTGGTCACCATAAGACCTCAGCCTATGCCTCATTAAGTAGAAGAGAGTAAAATCTGTCCATAAAATTAAATGACTATTCTACACCATTGGTTAAATAGCTTCTGGAAATGTTATTTACTTTTGTGAATGTATGTATGTGTATGTGTGTTGAATAGGGTCAAATAAGTGCTGATAAATTTATAAAAGTGATAATTGATTTATACTCATAAACAAATCATATTAATCATTTCAGCCAGTCAGACAAGAAAACAATATGAATAAATTATAATTTATAACAAAGCTGTTTCATTAATTTCTATTCATAAGAGATTTTCATATTCAATGTATCTAGCTAAAAGCATTGCACAAGTGCTTTAATGATCTAGCTAAGAGCTGGATTCACTTTGAATCCACTTTAAAATTTTAGTTTCTAAATCAATTATAGTTCTGCAGGAATATGTATAAAATACAATGCTAGATTTTTAAGCAAAAATTAGCATGTAATAAATTTTTCAGTTATAGGTATTTATAAAAAGTTCAAATAATTTTAGTGGAATAGTTGTCATCATGTGAACATCATTGTCAGCAATTACTAGGTTTAAAAATAAGAAAATAACTTCAATTTGTCTGAAATAGACATCCTTCCTTTGAAAGAAAAAGCTTAATGTTTCTTTAGTTTTTCTTTTTCAACATGAATGAAAAAAGTTAGAAACAGACAATAGAAGGTGTCAACAAATTATCTCCATCTTTTCATATGCAAGTATTTAGTTGATATTTGAAGTCAAATATTTCTTACTTTTAACACTCTTTCCTTCTAATGGTTGTTTCTATTCATTTTGGGAAATTAAAATGGCATTAGGGGTAAAATATACATTAGATTATGGGTAACAAATAGTAATTGCTTCAATATTGAGTTCAAATATAGACACTAGGGCTGGTAAAGAATAATTGGTTCTTGCTGTAGGAGAAACCTTATAATAAAGAACTTGAAAGTGCTGTCATATTTCACATAACTAGCAAAATCTCAGTATATTTAAAAAATATTCTGAAAGAAAAATGTCTTGGGGCTTTTTTAATGAGAATGAATGTGGTTTGAAAAGATCAAATAATATCCACATGTGTCAAATTCAGATCTTAGTAATAAAAATAATGAATATAATTAAATTAGGTGAAATTAAATTACTTGTTTTCTAATAGGCAATAAGCATCCTAATCACTGCTTGTTAAAATATAATTAAAATAAATGTGTTATTTACAAAAAGTACTTGTTATGATAAGTAATATCAAATGAAATAATTTATGATATTTATTCTTCATGGTTTTCTTGTTCACATCAGAATTTTGCACTTGATAGTTATGTAAATAATGAGATAATAATTAGAATACTATTAAATTTACAATACATATAAAACAGAATGCATTTGTATCTGTTAATGATATTTTATGATTGTTTTATCTCCTGTTTTAGACATCTTAGTATAAAGTATACTATGGTAGCTGAACAATGAAATCTTCATTCATGGAAAATGTCCAATGCAATTCTAATATATTTCTTAAACTCTTTAAGATGCAGTTAAATATATGAATATATGTATAAATAAGTGTATATGTATAAATATAAATGATTGGGATGGCTAAGTGACTCAATGGATAGAAAGCCAGGCCTGGAAATGGGAGATCCTGAGTTCAAATCTCATCTCAGAAACTTCCTAGCTGTGACCCTGGCCAAGTCAGTTAACTCTAATTGTTTAGCCTTTATAGACCTCTTCTGTGTTGGAACCAGTTCCTAGTATCAATTTCAAAGTAGAAGGTAGGAGTGTAAAATAAATATGTATGGTCAAATATCATTACATTCTATAATCTTTTCTTTGGTAAATCTTTGAATAATTGCAAAATTTGAGTTCTATAGATAAGAGTTTTTAGAAAGAGATTATTCATCTAAACTTGTTATGTAAATTATTACTGAATAACAAATTATAGCTTTTATTTTAAAATTTTTAATTTTTCCTTTAAAGTTAGGTTTTTTAAAGTTTACATTTAGAATGCATTTTATTTGACTACATAATATAATGAAAGTGCTTCTGATGATCCTTCTCCAGCTTGAAACATTTGTTTCTAGGTACCTGCTTTTTAAAATATAGCAGAAAAGTAATCTAGAAAATATCACTAATGCTTCTTATCTTCTGAGTCCTGTGTATTTAAAAAAGGTTATAAGTAATCATGGCCTGGACTCAGTCCAAAGGATTGATTGTTAAATTTCAGTATAAGACTACACCTTGGAAATTGGCAAAACCTATAAATCAAAGAATGGTTTATTGTTTTGTTGATTGTTTAGGCTTAAGAAAGGCTTAGAAATTAAAACTTTAATCCTCTATTGTTATTAGATTTACATGTAAAGGCATCTATCTAGTTATCTAATTATCTAGATTTCTTGTTCATCTAGTTCTTCTTCTCTCTTTATCAGGAGAAGCAGAAGTATAGTTTTGCAGGTAAGAAGTGAGAGAAGAATTCTGCCCATTAAGTGATTAACCAAAGCAGCAGAAAGAGTTGTCCCAGTTTGAGTCAGAGGAATGTTTACAAAAAGGGTAGTGGCAGACTTTTCCCTAGCAGGAACTTTCCTATAGCTGAAGCAAAAAGTACCAAATAGTTGTTGCTAGCAACAGGAGAGTAAAAAGAATCACCTAATTCTCAGTGGATGCTCTGCTCTTCTAAGAAGGTCTACCTTTGGATTTATTTTGTATGGAATTGGAATATATTTCTTTATACACTTAATTCTCTGGATAGAAAGTGAGAGCCTTGAGGTCAACTATTTCATTTCTTAAAAATTATTTCATCCTTAGTGCTTAGCATAGTGTTTGGCATGTACTAGGATCTTAGATAGACAACTAGGTGGCTCAGTGGACGAAGCGCTGGTTCTAGAGTCAGGAAGACCTGAGCTCTAATCCAGACTCAGACACTTACTAACTGTGTGATTGGGGAATTAATCCATCACAGAAGTACACAACAACAACAATTTCTTAATAAATAAATAATATGGAAACTTCCTGGATCTGAAATTTTGAAATGAATACTTTGTATTTCTAATTGTTTCTTTTCATTTTTTTTTGCCAAGAATAAAGTGTTTACATAGTCAATTATATTTTGTTGGTTCTTGTGGAAAAGAAACTCCATTATATTAAGGTAACTTGATTATGATTCTGTGAAATACAGTGTCAGTTAAGAGACAAGTTTTTGATAAGATAAGAGCGTCATGTCTATTCATATTGACTAAATCCACACTACCTATATGTAAGAATGTTCTGGAACAAGCTCCAACTGGCTCACAGAGTCATTTGTTAAATTTTCAGTGGGAGTATTTACACTTTAGAATTCAGCAAATGTTACAATTTGAGGCTTCATCTGTTGTTTAGTTGAAATGAAGAAGGTGATAGAGAAAATGGCAATACTGCAGATAAAACTTTATATTTTAGGTTTTAGGTGATATAGTTGTTAAACATTTAACAGAAAGCATCTTTGCCTATCTCATCTAGACAGAAAATTGGCACACCTAAGCATTTAGGGGAGAGAATGTCATACATTAATAAGAATCACCAAGACCTGCATAATTCCCAAGAATTTAACATCAGAGAGGTTAAGTACTATAAAAATCCAGTGTGATCTTGAGGCTGGAGCAGTTCTGAATCCTTTTTCTTCTTATTCATTAGGAACAGGAAAATAGCTTTCCAGCATATTTTTTCTGATTATTTAATGATCCCAATTACTAGATTAGGTATAAATTTAATGAAAAATAGAAAATGCATTGACTTTAGTCATTTGAATAGCACTGAACTTAAAATCCACTGAATTTAAAAGCCTAATAATATCATCAAAGTATACTTTTACATTATAAAGGAAGAAAAATACTTTAAAGTGAACAATGCAAGCAATATTTCAGAGAATTCAACCTACTTAGGTAAAGAGGGAATATTCAAATTCTTAACTGTATTTTTAGGTAAATAAATTATGTGATTGAAAATGAGTCATGTACATCCATTAGTGTAGGTTAAGTCATGTATTTGAAAAACCCTTGCTAGTATGCATTGCTTTTTTTTAGCTACTTAAAAAAAACTTAAAAAAGACTTCTATTCATAAAAACAACAAAAACAACACCCATGCCCATAAAAAGATGTTTAAAATTCATGAGATTTTGTCCAATTAACAAAAATTACAGTGAACCATTTTTGGACTACTACAACACAAGAGATTTTCCAGAATTTTAATTCAAATGAGTGAGAAAGATTTTTGAGAATATTTATCTTAACATAAAACTTCAATGGAATTATTTGTTAAATCACAGATATATGGAAGGCCAGAAACAATCAAAAATTGATTTTAGACATAACAAAACCTAAATAATCTCTTTCTGGATCCATTGATGGTAAGAGAGTCATTGAGTTTTACAATTTGTCATTATTTCTATACTTTCCATGTCTGAGAATTAGCCTTTCCTGAACTTTACTGCAATCTGTTTCATAGCAAGGAATTATACTTATTTGACTAACTCTTTACAATGTTAATTTTACAATACATAATTCTGTATATTCTCATTTTTCAGATGCAGAAACTGAGGGGGTCAATAATTGACATAAAAAAGTCATAGACACAACAATCCTTAAGACTTGAAGAATTAGAATGGATTTCAGAGGTCTTCTGGTCCAATTGTGAATTTTAAAAGTCTCCATCTTGGTCTAGCACCCAAAAATTGTGCACACCCACACTACACGGGCATGTGCTAGTCAATGACAAATCAGAAATAACTAACTGCCCACCTGGGCTGTCCTAAGCCAAGCTAGAGCCAACCATTGGCACTTGTGAGACACAGGAAGTGAGGTAAGGAACAGTCTCTGGAATTCGCTCACTTCCTGTGGAGAGAGCTAGACGCCAGTGGGTGTTAGGAGCTTGGACAGGGAGGACGCCCGCAGACAGCTTTCCTTCAGATCACTCATGTGAGTTAAGGACTGATTCTTTCCACCTTGGCCCTTTGGGCCTAAAACTCCCTCTGCCTTGGTCAGAGGTTGAGTAGCCCCTTTCCCTTTTCTCTTCTCTCCTTCTCTCCCTCTCCTTTCCCTACTCCCAGTGTGATTAAACCTCCATAAACTCCATTTTGACTTGAGTGTTTCATTTTAGGAATTTCATAAGTAAATTCCTTGGCGGCCATTGTTCAATATTACATCAATCCTAAAAGGTGAAATTTCCACCATTACACAACCTTAACTCAGTGCATGAGTTCAAGTTACAAAATGATGGCTGATATTTTTATTGCACTTTATGGTCTATAAAGCATTTTAAATACAATATCTAAATTCATTCTCACTATTACTCACAAGGTAGGTTTTATAGGTTTTATCAATTTTAGAGATTAGTAAGAGACTTAAAGATATTAAATGACTTACTCATGGTCACTGTGGTAAAATAGAATTAAAATAGAAATTTTACTTAATATCTATACATTTTAAAACTTGAAATAGTATTATATAAATATGTGTGTTTAAAATGTCATAGATATCAATAAGAGAAGAAAAAGAAATGGTACATAGAGAATCCTAGATAATAAACTAAAAAATTAGTTAAAGTAACAACTCTAGCAAAGTTTCAGGACATAAACCCACATAATGCATCAGCATTTCTATATATGAATAACAAATCCCAACAATAAGAAATAGAAAAATAAATGCCATTTAAATTAAAAATAGATAATACAAAATACTTGGGTTTCTAACTGCCAAGACAAATCCAGGGACTATTTTTTACACATCAGTGAAAAGCACATCACTTTTCACACAAGTAAAGTCAGATATAAATAACTGGAACAATATTATTTACTTTTAGGTATTCCAAGCCAATATAAAAAAAATGATAATTTTATCTAAAGAAATCTACTTATTGAATGCCACACCAATCAAATTATTAAAAAGTTATTGTGTAGAGTTAGAAAAAGAATTTTTATAAATACATATGTAAGAATAAAAGTTTAGAAATATCAAAGGAATAAATGAAAAAAGTGTGAAGGAAGTTAACCTAGCAAGGGACTTGTTCCTCCTCAGGATCTTTATCACTTGATAAAGAAAGCTGTTGCCATACAGAAGCATCTTTAAATAGAAAGGATAGAGGAATGTAAATAATTTATTTTATCATTATGATTTCTCTTATTAAGTCTTATTCTGAATGCCAATTTTTCTATCTAGGTCTTGTCATTTCATTAGGGAAAGTCATCTGATCTGGAAAATAGATCAGGAAGAGATGATATAAGATATTTAGTCTAGAAAGTTATGATTTTTAAGAGTACTTATTTGTTTCACTAAATTCTATTTTTTTTCTTTATAAGATTATATTAAATTTTGCTGAACAGGGTATTCTGGGTAGAAAATTTGGCTTCTTTACCTATAGAATTTTATATTCTGAGACTTCCACTTCTTTATAATAATATAAATATTTTTGATCATGTGTTTGGCTCAACAGTATTTGAATCATTATTCCCTGACTGCTTCCACCATTTTTCTTTTGATTTGAGAACTCTAGAAATAGACTCTAAGATTCTTAAAGGTTTTAATTTGGAGATCTCTTTTAGGACACAAATTATTTCATTTTATATTTTGATGTCTGGGACTACAATATCTGTGGAGTTTTTTTTTTTAAATTACATTAAATAGAACGTCTAGCACATTTATTTACTCATGACTTTCAGATAATCCAATAATTCTTAAATTATGTCTTCTCAATTCTCCTGGTTAGTTTTTTTTCTAATGACTTCTTTCATACTTTCTACTTTTTTATTCTTTTGACTTGGTTTGATTGTTTCTTAATGTTTCATGGAGTTATTAGCTCCCACTTGATATGTTATTTTCTTCAGTTAGGTTTTATAACTCTTCTACTAAACTGTTTATCTTTCTCTACTGGTCTGATTTATTTTTAAAATAACCTTATTTTTAAATTTTCTTTATATCTTCCAGGAAGTCTTATTGAGTTGTATCCAATTTGTATTTTTCTTTGAGGCTTTGCTTGTAGATGTTTTATAGTAATTATTTTCTTCCTTGTTTTGTTCTTGAGATCCCCTGTCTCCTTTGAAGCTTTGTATTATGAGGTTTTATTTATGTTTGATCATTTATATAACCTTTTCTTGACTTTTTACTTTATGTTAGAATTCAATTCTGCTAACCTCTTGGGGTTGGAAGTGGTTAACATGAGTTTAGGGTCCCATAGGTTTTTTTTTTTATGTTTCCAAAATCCAGAGAGAGATCTGGCTATTATCTTGCTAATCTTTACTCTGATCCTTAGCTAAGTAGAGATCTTTATCCCTTCAGCCTGCGAATCATGTCTCCTCTCTAGCAGAAATTGCAGGCTAGAATTGGGAAATGACTGACCAATTTCTGACAAATAGTCTTTCACCCAATGCTGATAAGAGTACTCTATAATATCTTTCCAACCAAGTATATACCTCCCCCCTCCCGCCTAAGTAATCCTTAGAAGCTAAGCATTCTTGGTGCCATCATTGTTGCTACTACTTCCAGGTCTCTCAGTGGTTATTGAGCTAAAAAAGGAACAAATATTTCCCCTCGGAGAAATGATGATCCAGGTTGATCTTCAGTACAGGGCAGAAACACTTTTCTTCAGCACAGTGAGGTAGAAGGGATACTAGAAAAGCAACTCTCCTCCCTATCTCTTTTCAGAATCTTTGGTAAGAGAGTGACCAGAATCAGCTCTGGCCAACAGTTTTTTTCTGCTTTTTGAATGTTCCATGGAATTCTCAATTCTCTCTTCCCCTACCGGCTTACTGTATGTTCCATCTGCTCTCCTTGGTCCCTCTTCTTTAAATCTCCTTCCCTCCACCTTTGGCCCTCCGGGAACTGACTAGCAAATTCTACTGGGTTTTAAATGTATCATTGTTTAAAACCTATTTCCACATCATTAATATTTGCATTAGAGTGATCATTCAAAGTCAACAACACCAACCATATACCCACAGAACCGTGTAATCAATCATATATTTTTATTATTATTTTTTTTATAAACCCTTACCTTTCTGTATTAGAGTCAATACTGTGTTTTGGCTCCAAGATAGAAGAGTGGTAAGGGCTAGGCAATGGGGGTCAAGTGACTTGCCCAGGGTCACACAGCTGGGAAGTGTCTGAGTCCAGATTTGAACCTAGGACCTCCCGTCTCTAGGCCTGGCTCTCAGCCCACTGAGCTACCCAGCTGCCCCAATCATATATTTTTAATTTCCGTTTCTACTCCCACAGTTCTTTCTTCAGATGTGGACAGCGTTCTTTCTCATAAGTCCCAAGGATTATCCTGGATCATTGCATTGCTGCTAGTAGAGAAATTCATTACATTCGATTGTTCCATAGTGTATGCATCTTTGTGTATGTACAATGTTCTCCTGGTTCTGCTTCTTTCACTCTGCATCATTTCCTGGAGGTCTTTCCAGTTCACATGGAATTCCTCCACATTATTATTCCTTTTAGCACAATAGTATTCCATCACCATCAGATATCACAATTTGTTCAGCCATTCCAAAATTGATGGACAACCCCTCATTGTTCAGTTTTTTTTGTTTTTGTTTTTACTTTTTTTTTTTTGCCACCACAAAGAGCATGGCTATGAATACAAGTACAAGTATTTCCCCCTATTATCTTTTTGGGGTACAAACTCAGCAGTGGTATGGCTGGATCAAAGTTTGTCAGACAGTCTTTTAAAGACCTTTGGGCATAGTTCTAGTCCTCCAGAAAGATTAGATCAATTCACAACTCCAACAGCACCGTATTAGTGTCCCAATTTTGCCACAACACTTCTAACATTTATTATTTTCCTTTCCTGTCATATGGGCCAATCTGCTAAGTGTGAGGTGTTACCTCAGAGTTGCTTTGATCTGCAATTCTCTAATTATGAGAGATTTAGAACACTTTTTCATGTGCTTATTGATAGTTTTGATTTCTTTACCTGAAAACTGTCTATTCATGTCCCTTGCTCATTTATCAATTGGGGAATGAATTGATTTTTGTACAATTGATTTAGTTCATTAATTTGAGAAATTAAACCTTTGTCAGAGGTTATAGATATAAAGATTTTCCCCCCAATTTGTTGTTTCCTTTCTAATTTTGGTTGCATTGATTTTGTGTGTACAAAAACTTTTCAATGTAGTGTAATCAAAATTATTCATTTTACATTTTGTAATATCTACCTCTTGTTTGGTCTTAAATTCTTTCTTCTATCTTCACCTAATTTACTTATAATTTTGCTCTTTATTCTAAATATTTTATATTGTTTAGGGTGATTTTAGATGTAATTTCTCTTTCTAAATTTTGCTGCTGGGTTTTGTTCGAAATATATAGAAATGCTAATGATTTATATGTTTTTTTTCTGTATCCTGAAACTTTGCTAAAGTTGTTATTTCTAATAGATTTTAGTTGATTCTCTTGAATTCATAAATATACCTTCATATTATCTGCAAAGAGTGATAGTTTAGCCTCCTTATTGTCTATTTTAATCCCTTCAATTTCTTTTTCTTCTCTAATGGCTATCGCTAATGTTTCTAGTATAATGTTATATAATAGAGGTGATGACGGGCATCCTTTCTTCACTCCTGTTCTTATTGGGAAGATTCTAAGTTATCCTCATTGCAGATGATCCTTGATGATGGTTTTTTAAATATAAACTGTACATTATTTTTAGGAAAAGTCTATCTATTCCTCTACTTTCTAATGTTTTCAATAGGGATGAGTATTGTATTTTGTCACAGGCTTTTTTCTGTATCTGTTGAGATAATCATGTGATTTTTTTGTTGGTTTGGTTATTGATGTGGTCAATTATGTAATCTTGGCAGTTTAAATTTTTGTAAAGTATTATCTCTTTAATATGTGTTAAAGAAAAATTTGCCTGCCTAAAATAAGATATTTTTCTAATAATCATTAATTTCTCCTAGATTGCCTGATGTATTGGAATACAAACGGGCAAAATAAGTTTTATTATAATTGCTTTAATTTTCTTTTCATTTCTTTCAAATTCACCATTTAATTTTTTTAATACCTCTACTTTGGTTTTCCTTTTATTTTTTGGATCAAATTAACAACTATTTTATTTTTTATTTCATTATTGTTCTCCCCCGCCAAAATTAGCTCCTTTTCTTATTTATTAGTTCAATGACATCCTTGCTTTCCACTTTATTAATCTCTTCTTTGAATTTCAAGACTTCAATTTTGGTGTTTAATTTGAGATTTTTAATTTGATCTTTTACTGTTTGTTTGTTGTTGTTTTTTAATTTGCAGGCCCAGTTCATTGATCTACTCTTTATTTTCTTGATGTAAGCATTTAGACATATAAATTTCCTCTAAGTATTGCTTTGACTGAATCCTCAAAATTTCAGTATGTTTTTTTTTTCTTTTTAATGAAATATTTTATTGTATCTGTGATTTGTTCTCTGGCCTACTCATTCTTTAGGATTATGTTTTACAGTTTTCATCATTTTAATCTTTTTTTTTCAGCATTTTGTTACAGACAAAAGAATGGTTGCCATAAACTGTGACCGTGAAAATATGGGTTCAAGACTTTGAATTGCTAAAAGCATAAAGATAATTTTTAGTGTATTGATTCAAATAAAAAATAAGTGGTCACCATGGGAAAAATTCTCAAATATGAAATACCCAAGTCAACTGGGTTTTATGGAGATTTTAATTAATACAAATGAAGGAATTAAAGAAAGGGAGAGAGACAGAGTAAGAGGAAATAATAGGAAGGCTAGGTCCTAGGCCTAGGTCTTTCTTTTAAGAGAGAAAACTAAGTCAGTCTTTAATCACTCACCACAAGATTGTCCGAAGCAAAACTCTAGTGTTCAGAGAGACCCTCCAGTTCAGCGCCTGAGCTCAATTGATCCGAATTCCCTGAACTGGTTCAGACAGCTCCTTTTAAAGAGAATTTTCTCCTATGTCACCTCCCCTAAGTTTTCATGTCTACCAATCACAATAGATGCTTTTTCAAAGGAGTGACCATTCTTAATTCACATCTTGTTATCACCTTCTTAATTCACATCTTGTTATCACCTTCTTAATTCACATCTTTTTATCACCTTTTTAATTCACATCTTTTTATCACCTTCTTAATTTTCATCTTGTTATCACCTTAATTCACATCTTGTTATCACCTTCTTAATTCATATCTTCTTATCACCTTCTCTGGGTAGACTAAAACTTCTGAGTATTTCACATCTCTTTGCTAAGCTTGCCCTTTTAGTGATTAATTTGACCTTCATAGGTACTTAGCACCCTTTTGTATTAGATCTAAAAATGGACCCAGCTTAAGGGTTTTAGCTTTACTTTAAGTATGGGTTAAGTACTTTTCATTGTTCAGTAAGTAACTTTATCTTCCCCTTAAGGTATGTCTAAATGTGGGTGGAATAAGGTTAAGTTCTCAATACATTCCTGATCAAGTACCTTCATTGTTTAAATGGGGAATAACCTGAACCATAACCTTAAGATAATGTTCCAAGGTAGAATCTGAGAAATTTTAAGATTCACAATTTTATGGAACATAATTTTATAGCTTTATAATCTATAAAGGATCACTTTAATTTTTTGCTTTCTGAATTTTGTTGTGAGATTTATATGTCATATTACATTATTAATTTTTGTGAGGGTACTATTCACTGCTGAGAAAATTCACATTCACTTTTCTCCAGTGGTCTAACAAATTTAACTATTCTATTTTCACCTCCAAATTTCTTTCTAGTTTATTTGATTTCTCGATTTCTGATAGGAAAAGGTTAACATTTACTACTATTTACTACTAGTAAACTACATTTACTAATGTAGTTCTGATGTGTGAGAAAGACACTCAAGTTTGTATCAGGGTCTCAGCTCCAAGAAAGGGATTTTCAAACACCATTTAATCCAGAAGAGAAATATTTTATTTTAAGAAGTTCTTTATGGTGATATAATAGCCTAATAGCTGGTGGAATAGTCTGAAAGGACTAATCAGGTAGTCCTAGGGTTGATGGATAACCCCAGGGTCAAGTAGAGTAGCCAATTTGGAGCTGATAGCATAGAGTAACAGTTCCTCTATAAAATGGTAGATTCCACTATAGAATGGCAACTTCCATTAAGGAGTGGCAACTTCTGTCCTCTGTGGATAAGGGTTGGCATATTTATTGGGGTCTGGTAGCTTAGCATCTCCCTTTCTAAACTCAGGTGGAGGTATGTTTTGGGTTTGTTGCCATAGGAAAAAAGGGGGAACAAGATTGGGGGATTCTTCTGGAATGCCAGAGTCCCCAGCGCTCTGGTTCCATGTTCCTACATTGTCCACCTTGTCATCATTTGTCAGTGGAGGAGAAGTCTTGCTGCCTTTCTGGAATGGGAACATGGTGGAGGAATGTGATACATTGGAGAGCCACTCTAGGTAATTAATTATTTTTAAGAACAATGCAAGTAATTAATAAGACAGAGTAGGTACAAAGCCGATGCCCAGTATACAGTGTTAAAGATTCAGCACACAGTATAGATAAGTGAACAATATACAGTTCATGCTTGACTAATGCTGAAACTAAAGATTTTGCAGTTGATATTTAATAAGTGCTAACTGAGAAATGCAAGATTTCAGATTATGAGGTTCCCATTCCTATTACTGCCCACTGTCAGCCCACTTCAGTTTTAATGTATATTTCTTCTTGTAACTAGTGTAATCTTCCCTTTATGGATTTGGTGTTTGGATGCTATGCTCTCTTTCCCTCCCTCCCTCCCTCCTTCCCTCTCTCTCTCTCTCTTTCTCTCTCTCTCTCTCTCTGTATATATATATATATGTGTGTGTGTGTGTGTGTGTGTGTGTGTGTGCATGTGCATGTGTGTGTATGATATATGTATGTTTTATATATGTGTGTATAGCTTTGTTTTCCTTAGTGACTTTTATGTAATTTCATTCTTTATCTTTTTTTAAACCCATACCTTCTGTCTTAGAACTAATACTATGTATTGGTTCCAAAGAAGAAGAGTGGTAAGGGCTAGGCAATGGGGGTTAAATGACTTGCCCAGGGTCACAAAGATAGAAAACATTTAAGCCTAGAATTGAACCTAGGACATTCCATCCCTAGGCCAGGCTCTTAATCCATTGAGCTACCTAGATGCCCATTCTTTATCTTTTTCAGTTAGGTCAATTTTCACTTTTGCTGATCTGAGATCATAATTGCTACCCTTACTTCTAAATTTTAATTGATGTTCTAATGAAAATTTTTACCTTTACTCTTTGTGTGCCTCTCTACTTTAAATGTGTTTCTTATAGGGAACATATTGCTCGATTCTGACTTTTAATCCACTCTGCTTTCCTCTTTCATTTTATCCCATTCATCATATTCAGTTCATCCCATTCACATTTGCAATTTTGATTGCTGTGTATTTCCATTCATCATATTGTCCCATATTTTTCCTTTTCTTCCTCTACTTTCTGCCTTTCCCAGTTCACAATCTTTTGATTCTAAGTACTGCTCAACTTCCCTTTTGTCTATTGCTCCATTCTCTAATTACCCCTCTCTTTTTACTTCTGTATAGATTAAATGAGGTTTCTATTGCTCAGTATGGATGTTATTCCGGCTTTGTGATAATTCATATGAGAGTAAGGTTGAAACATCCCCACCCCATTACCTCATCTTCTCCTCTACTATATGAATCTTTACATATCTCTTTAGGTGAGCTAATTAAGCCCAACTTTCTTTCCTTTTTTTTTCTTTTCCTAGTGTGTTCATCTTTCTTATCCCTTTGCCTTTTTTGAGGGGGGGATGGGAGGGCAATATCATACCATTATATTAAACATACTCCCTGCTTTCTTAATATGTTTATTGCTATTCACTGCCCTAATAGTGATAAAGTTCTTAAATAACTTCAATAGCTTAAGCATCCTAATTACTTTAGGTATCTTAAGTATCTCAAAATATCTTAAATATCTTTACTATAATCTTACCATGTAGTTATGTGATCAGCTTAAATCCATTTAGATTTTCCCTTGATTACCTTCAATATCTTAAGTATTTTAAGCTCCTATAATATCTCTTGTATCATATATATCTTAAATATCCTAGCTATTAATTTCCCAAAAAAGGAATGTGATCAACTTAACCCCATAGAATCTATTGAGTATTTTCTTTTCTTTTTAAATTTTTAAAGCTTCTCTTGAGATTTGAATTTGATCATCAGATTTTCTTTTCAGATCTGTTATGTTCTTAAATTTAAAACTTTTTATACAAACAAAACCAATGTAACCAAAATTAGAAGGGAAGCAACAAATCGGGAAAAAATCTTCATAAGATAACATAAATCTTCATAACTAGACCTCTGACAAAGGTCTAGTTATTCAAATTTATAAAGAGCTAAATCAATTGTACAAAAAATCAAGACATACTCCAATTGATAAATGGAAAAGGATGAATAGGCAATTTTCAGTTAAAGAAATCAAAACTATTAATAAGCACATGAAAGAGTGCTCTAAATCTCTGATAATCAGAGAGATGTAAATCAAAACAACTCTGAGGTACCACCTCACACCTAGCAGATTGGCTAACATGACAGCTATGGAAAGTAATGAATGCTAGAGGGGATGTGGCAAAGTGGGGACATTAATTCATTGCTGGTGGAGTTTTGAATTGATCCAACCATTCTGGAGGGCAATTTGGAACTATGCCCAAAGGGCGCTAAAAGACTGTTTGCCCTTTGATCCAGTCATAGCACTACTGGGTCTGTACCCTAAAGAGATAATAAGGAAAAGACTTGTACAAGAATGTTCATAGCTGCGCTCTATGTGGTGGCAAAAAATTGGAAAATGAGAGGATGCCTTCCAATTGGGGAATGGCTGAACAAATTGTGGTATATGTTGGTGATGGAATACTATTGTGGTCAATGGAATAATAAAGTGGAGGAATTCCATGGGAACTGGAATGACCTCCAGGTATTGATGCAGAGTGAAAGTTGCAGAACAAGGAGAACATTATACACAGAGACTGATATACTGTGGTACAATCAAGTGTAATGGACTTCTCTATTAGTGGCAATGCAGTGATTCTGAACAACCCAGAGGGATCTATAAGAAAGAACACTATCCACATTCATAGGAAAAAGCTTTGGGAGTGGAAAAACTGAAGAAAAACAACTGCTTGATTACATGGGTCAAGGGGATGTGATTGGCGATATAGACTCTAAATGAACATCCTAGTGAAAACATCAACAACATGGAAATAGGTTCTGATCAAAGACATATGGAATACCCAGTGAAATTACACATTATCTACAGGAAGAACGGGAGAAGGGGAGGGAGGGAAGGAATATGATTCTTGTAACCAAGGAATAATGTTCTAAATTGCCTAAAAAATTAATTAATTAATTTTAAAAATAAACACTTTCACTTGAAAAAGTGTTCTAAATCTCTTATAATCAGAGAGATGCCAAACAAAACACCTCTGAGGTGCCACCTCGCACCTAGCAGATTGGCTAACATGACAGCAAAGGAAAGTAATGAATTTTGGAGGGGATGTGGCAAAGTTCGGACATTAATGCACTGCTGGAAGAGTTGTGAATTGATCCAACCATTCTGGAGGACAATTTGGACCTATGCCGAAAGGGTGCTAAAAGATTGTCTGCCCTTTGATCCAGCCATAGCATTGCAGGGTTTATACCCCAAAACATATCTGTTATGTTCATAATAAATGCCTGAAAGTCCTCTATTTCATTAAATATAAATTTCTTCCCATGAAATATTATCCTCTCTTATTCTGGGTATAAAATTTCTGGTTGTAATCGTAGATCCTTTGCCTTTCAACATTTTATATTCTATGCAATCCTATCCATTAATGTAGAATCTGATAGGTCTTGTGTAAACCAAGGAGAAAATAATGGAAGTAGCCAGATATCATGTAGCCATAGCCATGTTTACACAGGATGTGCCTTCACTTGGCATCTCTTCCTGATCCTAGTTCTCCTGGTGTAAAATAAATTGTTCTGTTCCTTTGCATGCACTGGACTTTTCCTCATGCTGCCAATTCCCCTTGTTCCCCCCCTAATACTAACTAAGTAAAATGCTTCCTTCCTGTTGTTCTTCTACATTTTCCTTGGTTGAAATATTGCTTCACTGTCATTGTTTGGTTCTGTTGCTCCAAAATTAATTTTTTAATAATATTTTATTTGATCATTTCCAAGCATTATTCATTAAAGACAAAGATCATTTTCTTTTCCTCCCCCCCAAACCCCATAGCCGACGCTTGATTCCACTGGATATCACATGTGTTCTTGATTCAAACCCATTGCCATGTTGTTAGTATTTGCATTAGAGTGTTCGTTTAGAGTCTTTCCTCTGTCATGTCCCCTCAACCGCTGTAGTCAGGCAGTTGCTTTTCATCGGAGTTTCTACTCCCACAATTTGTCCTCTGCTTATGGATAGTGTTTTTCTCCTAGATCCCTGCAAATTGTTCAGGGACATTACACCGCCACTAATGGAGAAGTCCATTACGTTCAATTATACCACAGTGTATTAGTCTCTGCATACAATGTTTTCCTGGTTCTGCTCCTTTCGCTCTGCATCACTTCCTGGAGGTTGTTCCAGTCTCCATGGAATTCCTCCACATTATTATTCCTTTTAGCACAATAGTATTCCATCACCAACATATACCACAATTTGTTCAGCCATTCCCCAATTGATGGGCATCCCCTCATTTTCCAGTTTTTGGCCACCACAAAGAGCGCAGCTATGAATATTCTTGTACAAGTCTTTGTGTCCATTATCTCTTTGGGGTACAAACCCAGCAGTGCTATGGCTGGATCAAAGGGTAGACATTCTTTTATCGCCCTTTGGGCATAGTTCCAAATTCCCCTCCAGAATGGTTGGATCAGTTCACAACTCCACCAGCAATGAATTAATGCCCCTACTTTGCCACATCCCCTCCAACATTCACTGCTTTCCTCAGCTGTCATCTTAGCCAATCTGCTAGGTGTGAGGTGATACCTCAGAGTTGTTTTGATTTACATCTCTCTGATTATCAGAGATTTAGAGCACTTTTTCATTTGCTTATTAATAGTTTTGATTTCTTTATCTGAAAACTGCCTATCCATGTCTCTTGCCCATTTATCAATTGGAGAATGGCTTGATTTTTTGTACAATTGATTTAGCTCTTTATAAATTTGAGTAATTAAACCTTTGTCAGAGGTTTCCATGAAGATTTTTTCCCAATTTGTTATTTCCCTTCTGATTTTAGTTACATTGGTTTTGTTTGTACAAAAGCTTTTCAATTTGATGTAGTCAAAATTATTTATTTTACATTTTGTGATTCTTTCCATGTCTTGCTTGGTTTTAAAGTCTTTCCCATCCCAAAGGTCTGACATGTATACTATTCTGTGTTTACCCAATTTACTTATGGTTTCCTTCTTTATGTTTAAGTCATTCACCCATTTTGAATTTATCTTGGTGTAAGGTGTGAGGTGTTGATCAATTCATAATCTCTCCCACACTGTCTTCCAATTTTCCCAGAAGTTTTTATCGAATAGTAGATTTTTGTCCCAAAAGCTGGGATCTTTCGGGTTATTGTATACTGTCTTGCTGAGGTCGCTTGCCCCCAGTCTATTCCACTGATACTCCTATCTGTCACTTAGCCAGTACCAAATTGTTTTGATGACTGCTGCTTTGTAATATAGTTTGAGGTGTGGGACTGCAAGGCCCCCCTCATTTGTGTTTTTTTTTTCATCATTTCCCTGGATATCCTTGATCTTTTGTTCTTCCAAATGAACTTTGTTATGTTTTTTTCTAAATCAGTAATTTTTTGGGAGTTCAATGGGTATGGCACTAAATAGATAAATAAGTTTGGGTAGGATGGTCATTTTTATTATATTGGCTCATCCTATCCATGAGCAGTTAATGTTTTTCCATTTGCTCAAGTCTAGTTTTAATTGTGTGGAGAGTGTTTTGTACTTGTGTTCATATAGTTCCTGTGTTTGTCTTGGGAGCTAGATTCCTAGGTATTTTATATTGTCTCGGGTGACTTTAAATGGAATTTCTCTTTCTAGTTTTTGCTCCTGAGCTGTGTTGGAATTATATAGAAATGCTGATGACTTATGTGGGTTTATTTTGTATCCTGCAACTTTGCTAAAGTTGTTGATTATTTCGATTAGCTTTTTGGTTGAATCTCTAGGATTCTTTAAGTAGACCATCATGTCATCAACAAAGAGCGATAACTTGATCTCCTCCTTGCCTATTTTGATGCCTTCAATTTCTTTTTCTTCTTTAATTTCTACTGCTAGTGTTTCTAGTACAATGTCAAATAGAGTTGATGATGGGCATCCTTGTTTCACTCCTGATCTTATTGGGAATGCATCTAGTTTATCCCCACTGCAGATGATATTAGCTGATGGTTTTAGATATATACTGTTTATTATTTTTAGGAATGACCCTTCTATTCCTATGCTTTCTACTGTTTTTATTAGGAATGGGTGTTGTATTTTATCAAAGGCTTTTTCTGCATCTAGTGAGATAACCATGTGGTTCTTGTTGGTTTGCTTGTTGATGTGGTCAATTATGTGGATCATTTTCCTAATATTGAACCAGCCCTGCATCCCTGGTATAAATCCTACTTGATCATGTTGGACGACCCTTCTGATCACTTGCTGGAGTCTTTTTGCTAGTATCCTATTTAAGATTTTTGGATCTATATTCATTAGGGAGATTGGTCTATAATTTTCTTTCTCTGTTTTTGACCTGCCTGGTTTTGGAATCAGTACCATGTTTGTGTCATAAAGGGAGTTTGGTAGAACTCCCTCTTTGCTTATTATGTCAAATAGTTTGTATAGTATTGGGATTAACTCTTTTCTCTGAATGTTTGATAGAATTTACTTGTGAATCTGTTGGGCCCTGGAGATTTTTTCTTAGGGAGTTCTTTGATGGCCTGGTGGATTTCATTTTCTGATATGGGATTATTTAAGAATTCTATTTCTTCTTCTGTTAGACTAGGCAGTTTGTATTTTTGTATATATTCATCCATATCACCTAAATTGGTGTATTTATTGCCATATAATTGGGCAAAGTAATTTTTAATGATTGCCTTAATTTCCTTTTCATCGGAGGTGATGTCCCCCTTTTCATCTTTGATGCTGTTAATTTGCCTTTCTTCTTTCCTTTTTTTAATTAGATTAACCAGTACTTTGTCTATTTTGTTTGTTTTTTCAAAGTACCAGCTTCTTGTCTTATTTATTAAATCAATAGTTCTATCATTTTTGATTTTATTAATTTCTCCCTTAATTTTTAGGATTTCTAGTTTGGTTTTCTGCTGGGGGTTTTTAATTTGATTGCTTTCGAGTTTTTTTATTTGCATTTATTTGCATTTCCAATTGATGGATCTCTGCTCTCCCTAGTTTGTTAATATATGAGCTCAGGGATATGAATTTACCTCTGATTACTGCTTTGGCTGCATCCCAAAAGGTTTGAAAGGATGTCTCGCAGTTGTCATTTTCCTCGATGAAATTATTAATTGTTTCTATGATTTCTTCCCACTTTTCCTCCCAGAAGGAAGGCTTCCATCTTTTTGATCATTTCCAATTCAAATTCTTCATGGGTTTGTGGAGAGTTTCCGTTTCCTTTGGAAGGTTTCAGAGCATTTGCTTCTGTTTCCTCTTCTATCTCCTCTGTATTTTGTATTTTTGCTCCATAAAATGTGTCTAAAGTCACCCCCTTCTTCTTGTTTTTCTTGGACTGTTGAGGCTTTTCTGCGCTGTTTGCCATCTCTATCTGAGTGGGGAGGTCTAGCTTTTCTTATTTCTGTCTGGTGTTCAGAGGCTTTAGACCCAGGCAAATTGTCCGTTTGTGGGTGTTACTGCTCTCAGTACCCTCCCGATGCTTCTTCGTTGCCTTACTCCCACGCTCTGAGCCTGGCTTTGCTTGGGATATTTGGATAATATCTTCACAAACCTAGGGTAACTTTCACTGAATACACATATTTGAGTTGGCAGACATGAAACCCAAATGAAGTAGCTGTTTTTATTTGTTGTTTGTTCTGCTTTAAAAGAAAGGACCTGATTGCATAATGGATAGATACTCCCTTCAGTTACAAAAGACTACTATGACTATTTTGGAATATAAGGTGACATTCTTTAACTATATAGACAATAGGGTTTCTCGACTAATGATCATGAATAATGATTTTTAATGCAAAATTTATCTTAATAGAAATATTCTATGTTAATATTCTATTTCTTGTGAGACTTTAAAATATTAGCTTTTCTTAATCTTTCTCAATCCTATTCTTTAGGTTCAAAATACACAAAATTATAATTAAACATTTTTGCTCATGGAAAAAATCCAGAATCTACTATTCATGTTCAACACCTCTAACACGGGACCTATAGTTGAAGAATATTTGTCTTCCTCAATTACAGGGTGACCTCTTTAGCTCTCTGACTAGAAAAGATTCCTATATATATATATATATATATATATATATATATATATATATGTGTGTGTGTGTGTATTACTAATTATCACCTTGAGCTTTACACTGTTGATTCACTTAAGGTCCTGTCTAGGGACTTCTTCTGCAATGGTGGAATTTTTTTTATCTTCCCTCTCTTCCATTTGTGCTACATTTGTCCTATTTATATCCCTCATATATAACTGAAAACATGTTAGAGAGTTTTATACATTAAACACACATGAACATTAATCCCTGCTAAAATTCTACCTCTATAGGAAAGCTTTTAATTTTAGTGATTTGTCTCGATTATTTCCTATCCTTTACATAGTTTGTTTGTACATGGCAGTTTGCAAGTGGTCTCTTCCATTAGATAGTGGGCACCCGAAGGACAGAGAATGTCTCTCAACTTTCTTTATATCTCCAGTGCTTAGCATAATATTTAGAAAATTATAAGTACTTAATTCTACTGGCTTAACTGGCTGGCATACATTTCTTTAAAAAATTGTGTGTGTGTGTGTGTGTGTGTGTGTGTGTGTGTGTGTGTGTGTGTGAACTGAACCATGTTGATACTTGTAATTCCAAATGATACTTGGTATATATACTGCTGACCCATTATCTAGAACAAACATCTTTGAGAAGAGGCATAAGGAAGTGTTATTACCAGAGAGTGGCCTATTCTACATACAAATCAGTTATTACAAATTCTGTTCATGAAATGGAGTGCCTCGTATTCTGAAGGAGAAAAGATTAGATCATATCAAAAGAGAGCTTTGCATTTCCTATTGTTCATCAAAAATAAAAGGCAAAAAATTCTTTCTGGATTGAGGCATTCTAGATATAGGGGAAAGGATGAAAGGATGAAAATGGAAATATTTCTGAAATAAAATATTCTACTTCATGTCCAGTGTTACATTACAAATAGACTCCGTGTACCATATATTCACATATATGTATTTGATATGTTAAGTGCATATTCTAGTTAACTGGAGTTCAATTTATTCTGGATTATCTTTTGGGGATATTTTTGTCCTGCATACTTATTAAAAGAGTAACATGAAAAATGGTGTGTTAAAACTAAGACATAAAGATAGAAGCTTCAGAAAGAGGGATGAATCATTGCACATTCAACAATAGATCTCATCAAAATTGTTTTAGCATATCATACTTTACATTCTATGGTCAATCTATGAACAAACTAGTGACTGAGCTATGGAGTCTTCATATCATTTATCATAGCAGAACTATATCTATTGCATTTCATGAAAATTACAGAAAATAAAACTGTAATAAAACCAAAAAGCTGGAAACAGAGATGACACCCATGACAACATTTTAAAAAGGATACTGAATGTGTTCAGTCAACCACTCAACTTATAATTGATGTAAGAAAAGATAGATGTCTGTCTTTTGCTGAAGCAATATCCAGGCTCACCTAGAGTAAGACCCTATGGGAATGCATCAGTGATTTGAACACAATTTAATGGGTAAAAAAATAGGATAGTAGGGAGAGGAATCATAGGAGGAAATGATGGTGGACCCGTTTGTCTTTTCTTATGTGTTGCCCTTGTCCTGAATCTCAAATCTAAAAGTTGATGTGGCACATGTGGGTGACTTACATAAATAATTTAATTTAACAAAAGATATTTATTATGAACATTGTAAATTGAAAATAAGGTTAAAACTCTGAAGATCCTCTCAGTTATTCTCTTCAAAGATACAGAATGTAATTATTTTATGACTTGCTAGATGATATTTGAGAATATTGATTTCCAAAATATCCTTCACCTAATGGCCACCTTTCTGGAGAGGAGTCTAAATTTTTGGCTAGAGGTTTTTTTTTTTTAAACCCTTACCTTCTGTCTTGGAGTCAATACTGTGTATTGGCTCCAAGGCAGAAGAGTGGTAAGGTCTAGGCAATGGGGGTCAAGTGACTTGCCCAGGGTCACACAGCTGGGAAGTGGCTGAGGCCAGGTTTGAACCTAGGACCTCCCGTCTCTAGGCCTGGCTCTCAATCCACTGAGCTACCCAGCTGCCCCCTTGGCTAGAGTTTTTAAAAAGATCCTCTTCTCTAAAATATTGGCCAAGAATTAAATTGCCTTAGCTAGAGAAAAGTTAAATTTAAATAAATCAAATATGGGAAAGAAATAAAAGTGAATTGAAAGAAAATTATAAAAAACTACTATACACTCTATTAGTAGTTAGGAATGTGGAGTAAGGGATACTAAAGATTCACCCAAATCCACCTCTAAACAACCACATACATATCTCAAAACATATTTTGGAGTGGCAGAATCAGCAAAGGTCAGAGTAAATTAGCATTTTAGCAAAAGAAAATTTAGAAGGACAGAAGGAAGGAACCTCTTGCTGTGTAAGAAGGAAGAATAACATAATTGACAACATAAGGAGCAGCCCAGTATTGTAGAAGATCAAGGTAGGATAAATTGAGGAGCATGGGGAGTGGCTTGGTGCAAGCATCCCTGGGGAACCCACAGTGGAAGAAGTAACCTGATACTCCCAACACCAGGGAAAGCTGGCAATTAAAAAATCCAGCTCAATCCAGCATATGTGGCACCAAGGGACAGTACTCCTTCCACCCCAGGAGTGAATCTGAGATTCAATGTATATGCAAGGTAATGAAACCTCCCCACCACCCCTAAATGAGATGACAAAATGAGAAAAAAGACAAAGAAAAAGTCTGACCCTGAAGTATTTAAGCAAAAGGGAAGATGAAAAGACAAGCTAAGAGAACAGCAAGGCTAAAACAAATATGTGAAGCCTTAAAATCTAGAAAGCTGTCAGACCCAAAATGATCTGGAAGAGCTCCAAAGGAAGATCACAAAACAAATAGTAAGAAAGGTAGAAGTAAAATTTCAAAGGGAAATAAGAGATTAAGAAAGAAGGTAGAAAGTTTTACCTTATATGGGGAAGGCTTATGTAACTGGAAGTTGTATTGGAGAATGGGAAAGCCTCCTGAAAAGTTGGATTTTTGAGCTGATTATTGAAACAGGATACGAGTAGCAAGACACAGTCATGAAGAAGGTGAGGATTCCACCCCTGAGGGGAAAGCCAGTACAAAGACAAAAAAAAATTGAAATACAAGAGTGGCCAGTATAGTTGGATTTTGGATATGTAAAGAATGGTATAATGAAACAAGACTGAATTAGTAGAAAGGAGCCAGATTATGAAAAGACTTAAATGGCAAACAAAGGAATGTTTAAGAGTAATAAAGATTCCTTGGAACTCATTTGACATAGAAAAAACATGGTTACATTTAATGTTTACAAAATATTTTTTACAGATAAATAGAGATTAGATTACACTGTAATAAGTGGGGAGCCTAAAGCAAGGAGAGCAAAAAACATTTAAATTGCACTTACATTGTGCAAGGTATTGCATTAAGCATAATAAAAACATTATATCATTGCATTCTCACAATAATCCTACAAAGTAGGAGCTGCCATTATTCACATTTTAATTGAGAAAAGTGAGGCAAATCAGGATTAAGTGACTTGTCCAAGATTAAAAAGCTAGGGCATATGTGAGACACGATATGAATTCAAGCCTATTCTAACTTCAGACCTAGTACTCTATTCACCATGTGAAATATTATGCTAAAACAATAGTTTATTTTAAGATAAGGGAAGGGAAGTGGGATGATCTATCTAAATAAACCTCCCACAAAATCTTGTTGATAATTATAGAGAGATGGTATCTATACTATCTGTTATTTCTCTATCTAAAATTCCCAGTTCCTACAGTAAACTACACATCATTAACCCAAATTCCCCCCTTGGATGGTGATGGAGGCAGTAGGGTAGGAAGGAAAATAGGACCAGAGATCAAAGGGATGGTCTCACTGACAGATTTTTTTTTGGTGTTGTCAGCAGCTCTATAGAAATATCTTTTAGCATCAACAGGATCCACAGGAACAGGCAGTTGGTAGATGGATCAAAAGGAAAGGCAGGAGAAAGAATATCTAGCTCTCTAGGTCCACCTTAGAAGACTAGAAAAAACTCAACTCCTGCTTGTTTTACTGTCTCTCTGAGAAGAAGTAACAGATCTGCCACTTCTCCAGAGTTCTGGAACCTTCCTGCTTCTGCCTTTGCATTTCCTTATAACACCTGCCACCTAGTTGCCTCAATAAAAGACCATTTTAATGGCCCAAATGATAGAGCATGAAGGCCTAAACTAATTGACAGTGTGACTTGAGAAAAAAAAAAGAATATATACAGAAGATGTTGTGATGGTACAATTGATGAGATTTCACCACATATAAGATATAGAAGATGAATGAGAGTGAAGAGTTGAGAACCCCAAAGTTATTAACATAGGGACTGAGATTATGGGTTTTCCCTCAACATTAAAAGAATTTGTCAATGGGACAATTTGGGGGGAAAGAATGATTTCTGTTTTAAACATGTTGAGTTTGAGATGCTGAATGACAGCCATGTTGATGTGTTCAAAAGTCACTTGATAATGTAGTATAATAGTTTAGGAGATAGAGTAATGCTTGACCTATTGATCTAAGAATCATCAGCATAGAGATGAGAACTAAATGGAAGTTGATGAGATCACCAAGGAAGACTACATAGTGAAAAGAGAAGAGTGCCTGATGTAGAACTTTGAGGGACACACTCAGTGGACATGATGTGGACATGAAGAACAAAGGAGACGTAGGACACATGGTCATACACATAGGAGTAGGTTCAGAAGAGTGCTGTGTCACAAAAACCTAGAGAGGAGAAGGTATATAGGAGAAGCATGAACAGAAATGGAGGGAAATGATTGTTAAGACTTACACATATATGTATTCATATAATTTTTACTTTCAAAAATATTCTCTCATTGGCCTCCATTTGAGAAAACAAGAAAAATTAAACCCCTTTTCAAATATGTATACTCAATGTAATCAAAATAATGGGATACTTCTGGGCTAAGATGGCTGCAGGGTTGGAGCAAGCATTTTACTCTCCTCACCACCTACCAATATAAAGCACCTCAAAAGTACAAAATCAAAACCAGACAACTGAAGGGGCTCTTCTGTAGGGCACAGCCTTGAAGGTAGGCAGGGTTTGGGAATTTCCACACTATCAGGGGGTAAAATTACTCCTACCAAAGCTTGAGCTGATCATTCCTCCCCCTACTCCACCTGTCGTGCCAGAGTTAAAGTGAGCACTGTAATAGTTAAAATTATAGTTGAGACTGAAGAAAATCTAAATTTAAATGGTCACCTAGGGAAATCCCAAATAATAAAATACACAAGTCAGCTGCCAAATTTTTGTGGTGATTTAATTACAACAGAAGGCAGAAAATATTAGAGGGAGAGAGAGAGAGAGAGGGAGAAAAGGAAAGAGGGAGAGAAAAAAAGGAGTTTAACTCAGAACCATTCTGGCTCAGGCTGAGCCAACGCGAGAATTAAGGTCTTAGAGAGTCAAGGCAGGGTAAGGGGTCAGTCCTTATCACTCACATGTCCAATCTGAAGGAAAGCAGTCTGCAGGGCTCCTCCAACCTCAAGCTCCAGGATCGAACTGAACTCTAGCCTCCTCACAGGAAGTCCCGAGAACTCCAGAGGCTCTTCTCTACCTTACTTCCTGCATCTCACATGTGCCAATGGTGACTCAAGTTTGATTTAGGACCGCCCAAAGGTCTGTCCTTTTTTTGCACATCTCCATTGAAGGCCATTTTCTCAAATAATTAAATCTTGAGTTTGATGTAGCCCTTCCTAATCTTGTTGTACTGAGTAGGGTGGAGAATGTGAGTTTATAAGACCTGATTCTGTTATTCCAAGTATCTCTATTGTTATTGATCAGGAAATAGCTAAATCATGTCTTCTAAAGAATGGTCTGATTAGGGTGGAATAGTTTTTAAATTCACAATCCCCCAAGGCCCAAGGAAGACTAGACTCTCCAATGGGTCTTGTAAGCATACCAGCTATGAAATTATAATAGTTAGAAATAAGGGAAAAATAGGAGAGAGAGAGAGAGGGAGAGAGAGAGTGAAAGAGAGAGAGAGAGAGAGAGAGAGAGAGAGAGAGAGAGAGAGAGAGAGAGAGAGAGAGAGAGAGAGAGAGAGAGAGAGAGAGACCAAAATCAATGTTTTGCTGGGCGCATTGACAAAAGCCAATTAGGGGGCAGTCCCCTTTGGCAGAAGAGTGTACATTCAAAATAAATTCAATCAAACTTCAGTTCAATCATCCACACCCCAAGGTTCATTCTTTATCTTGATGTAATGTAGGTTTTCTGGCTTCTTTCTGCAATAGTTCATTCTCTGGATTTAGGAGTTAGCAAGCTTCTTCCTGGAGGCTCTTTCTTGAACAAAAAAAATTCAAAATCTTGGATTTTTATTAAAATACCATCCCACCCTGAAATAGATGTTAAAAAAAAAAAAAACATCCAGTTCAGCTCAGGATGCATTGTTGAGTGATGGGGGTGTATGAGCCAGTTATTAAAAGAATTCAAAGACAATAAAAACAAAACAAAAAACAAAACAAAAAATATATCAAGGGAAAAATATGGAAGAAAGTTAAACGTTTGGGAGAAAGGGAAGAAAAAAAATTCAAAATCAGAATCAAAATACCAAAATCTATATAAATAGATATATAATAATAGTATATAAAATGTTGAGTAAGCAAGAATAAATTCATAATAGGCCCTTGTACAGGTCCAATTAAAAGTAATTTCTATCCCACAAGTCTGTAGGACAGAATGCAGTAATATTTACGTACCCATTTGCAGCCAAGACTACAGGAAGTTGCCATACTATAAGAAGGAAAGAAACTAGAATTCTATTTTGATAGGGAAGCGTCATTCCCTGGTCTGATTTTTATTCATTCTCAGGGATATAGGGAGCCAGCATGATAGTCAAAGTTTGGTACTTGTATGAGTACTTCATAAAGAGTGTAGATACAAGGAAGTCCTACAACTTAACGTATGTCAAGTGTCGCAACCTCAAGTCCACATTAGTATTTCCTGTGTCCTCCTTTTGCACTATTCAGGTTAAGTCTGTGCTCCTTGTTTTTATCCCATTTCCTGGAATCAGACACAAATATTAATCATAGTCCCATAACGTTTTATCAATTGATGGCAGGTTCCCACAGTTTAAAACTTTGGGGTGTGTATTGATATTATAGCAAGTATATATATATATATATATATATATATATATATATATATGTATATATATATATATATATATATATAAAACTTATATTTCTGCAGAGAGAAAAAATGTAATTGTATGTACCTTTTGTATAAGAAATGAGGAAAGGGGGAAATCAAATATTCAAAAGAAATGCAATAATTAAAATTAAGGGAAAGAGAAGAAAAAAATCAGGAATTCAATGTGTTTTTGAAAAACAGCATCCACTTGTCAATGGATTATTATCTTCAATGCATGTGATAGGATACAGTCAATCAGTCTCAACACAAGATGCTCTCCTTACATGTAAGCAATGAATCCAAGAGTCCTTCTCTCCAACCTTTATAGATGTTGGAGTAGTTAACAATATTTGGAATTGTCCCTCCCAGGAAAGCTGAGTTGCTCCAGTACGCTGGAAATTCTTAATATACACCTTGTCTCCTGGGTTCAGGTCATGAAGTGAAAAGTCTAGTGGTCCGGCTTGTACTGCAGCTCCAGATTCATGGAGTTCGTGCAGTTTATGCTATAATTCCTGTATAAAGGAAGAAATAGTAGTATCTCCCCCTAATAGTGATGTACATACCAGGGAGAAAGGCTTAGCTTATATAGGCAGATGTCCAAAAAGCATCTCAAATGGTGAGATGTGTAGGACTCCTCTAGGCCTGCTTCTAAGATAAAATAGGGTCAGAGGGAGAATTTCAGGCCATTTTAAATGGGTATTAGTGCATAATTTGCCAGTCATAGTTTTGAGCTCTTTGTTCATCCTTTCAACTTGGCCTGAGCTCTGGGGATGATATGGAACATGGAATTTTGGAGTTATTCCCAAGCAAGAATATATTTGGTTTAAGACAGAATCAGTAAAATGACTTCCTCTATCTAAATCAATACATGCGGGCAGGCCAAAACGAGGAATAATTTCTTTTAAAAGCACCTTAGCAACAAAAGCCACTGTGGCTCGGGTCCCAGGATATGCTTCTGGCCATCTGGTCAGTTGATCTACTATGACTAGACAAAATTTATAATGTCCAGCCTTTGGCATTGTTATGAAATCTATCTGTAGGTGCTCAAAAAGTGTGTAAGCCAGAGGACGTCCACTGAAAGCTATGCCACAAAAGGCATTTAGTTATATGCCTGGCAGGTAGAGCACGCTGAACACACTTTAGAGACTATGGTAGTTATACCGGGGGCTATCCATACTCTCTTAACAGAGTCCACAATGCCCTGGGTGCCAAAGTGACCATGTTTATGAACAGATTGACAAATTTGGGGATAGAAACTTCTAGGGAGCAGGGGTTTTCCTTCAGAAGACACCCATACTCCATTAATCTGTTTTGCTTTGAATTTTTGTTTCCATTTTCCACTTCCTTTTCATTATAGGAAAATGATAAATTTAAATCATCAGTGGTTGTTAATGTTAAAATTAATTCAGGCCTTTCTATGGCTGCTAGCTTTGCAGCAGTCTCTGCTCTGTCATTTCCCCTAGAGGCAGGGTCAGTGCCACCTGTATGGTCAGAGCAATGAACTACAGCTAGGGATTCAGGCAGTTTGAGAGGAGAAAGAACTTCATTAATAATTTCTGCATTAGCTATGGATTTTCCAGCTGAGGTTAAAAATCGTCTCTGGAGCCATACCACCCCGACTGAGTGACAAATGCCAAAAGCATATCTAGAATCCATATAAATTGTTGCCTTTTACCCTTGGCAAATATACTGGCATGTTTGAGAGCTATGAGTTCTGCCCCTTGAGCGCTAATGTTAGAGGGCAGTGAAGCTGACCACTCAGTGGCAAATTATGTGACTACAGCAGCTCCAGTGTAGCGTATGCCATTTCTCATAAAAGAAGAACCATCAGTAAATAAGACCAGATCTGAGTTGTTTAAGGGGGTGTCCAAGAGATCATCTCGAGGCTTTTCTGCCATGGACACTAGTGTTTCACAACTATGTAATGGTTCTCCTGAAGTTGGTAAATCTGGAAGCAAGGTAGCAGGGTTAAGGGTTGAATAGCATTTCAAGGTAATGTTTTCATTGTTTAACAATGTTATTTCATACTTTATAATTTGCTGATCAGAAAATGCCTGTTCTATGCCTTAGCAACAATGCTTCTACCTCACGTGGGAACATAATTTTTAAAAGGCATCCTAATACTAGATCAGCAATTTTTGTCACTAATAAGGCTGTAGCAGCTACTCCTCTAAGACATGGAAGTTCACCTGATGCTACTGGGTCCAGTTGGGCCAAATAATGAGCAATTGGGCAATGAGAATGTCCCAAAGTCTGAGTTAAAACACCTGAAACTACCCCTCTTTGCTCATGTACATACAAAATAAATGACATTTCTGATATTGAACCATCCCTACACTCATGGTATAAAACTCACCAGATTATGGTATATGATCCTTGTGATATTATACAGAAATCTCTTAGCTAGTATTTTATTTAAAATTTTTCACAACAATATGCACTAGGGAAATTGTTCTATATTTATCTTCCTCTGTTTTGTCTCTTCTTGATTTAGGGATCAGTATCTTATATGTGTCCTAAAAGGAATTTGAAAAAGTCCTTTTTCACCTCTTTTTCCAAGTATTTTATATAATATTGGAGTTGAATTGTTCTTTGGATCTTTGGTAGAATTTGCTTGGAAATTCATCTAGCCTCATAGATTTTTCTTAGATAATTTATCAATGATGTTCAATTTATTTTTCTAAGATGGGATTATTTAAGTGTTCTATTTCTTTTCCTGTTAAGATAAGCAATTTATATATTTTGTAAATATTAAGCCATTTCATTCAGTGTCAAATTTAATGTCATATATTCAAGCAAAATAACTCATAATAATTGCTTTAATTTTCTATTTGTTGGTTATGATTTAACTTTTTTATTTTTATACAAATAATGTATTTTTTTCTTTTTAAAATTCAAATTAGTCAGTGGTTTACCTATTTCACTGTGTTGTTTTTCCTTATATAATCAACTCCTTGTCTTAGTTAGTTAAATGATTTTCTTATTTTCAATTTTATTAATCATTCCTTTGATATTCAGGATTTCTAATTTGGTGATTAATTTGGAGATTTTTGATTTGCTCTTTTTTCTGTCACTGCCTGTCACTCCTTTTATCCCCTCTCTATAGACTCTTATGCACCTCATCAAGTGTGATAATTTACCTACTTCTTTCTCTCCTTTTTTCTTGTCCTAGCATGTGCCTCCTAATTTAAAAAAATTTTTTTAGATATCATCCCATCCTATATATACATCCTTCCTTCTCTTTATGTATATACCTTCTCACTACCATTATTGTGATTAAATATTTATATATCCTAAGTTCCTTAGCTATCTTCAGTACCTTAAGTGTCATAGACATGCTAAGTATCTTAATTATCATCTTCCCATATATAAATGTAAACAATTTAACCTTTTTGAAACTCTTTTCACTTTTCTGTTTAACTCTTTCAGCTTCCCTTGAGTGTCAAATTTTCCCATCCAATTTTTTCATCTTTAATTTTTGTCAAGAATTCCTGGAAGTGTTTTATTTCATCAAATGTCATTTTTCCCCTGGTGGATTTTGTTGAGTTTTGCACAGTAGGTGATTCTTGATTGTATTCCTATATACTTTAACTTTTTGAATATCATATTCTATGGTCTCTATTCTTTTAATTTAAGAACTGTCAGGTCTCGTGTAATCGTGATTAGTTCCATAATATTTTATGTAATTTTTTCTTCTGGATGCTTGCAGTGCTTTTTCCTTAGACTTAGCATTCTGAAATTTGGCTAATCATCCTAGGGCATTTTACTTTGGATTATCTTTCAGGAAGTGGTCAGTTCTTTCAGAACATGTTTTTCCTTCCTGTTCAGTGATATCAAGGCAGTTTTCACTGATAATTTCTTTTAATACCTTTTCCAGGTTTTGTTCTTTGATCAAGACTTTCAGGTATTTTGATGAGACTTAGATTATCTCTCAAATCTATGTTCCAGATCAATTTTTTTCAATATGACATTTAAATTTTTCTTCTATTTGTGTTTCATTCTTTTGATTTTTTTGGTTTCTTGTTGTGTTATGGACCCATTAGTTTCCATTTGTCCCATTTTAATTTTTAGAGTTATTTTCTTGCTTTATCTTTTGGGTTTCCTTTTCCATTCAGCCAATTGTACTCTTTAAGACCTTATTTTTCTTCCTTGGGATTGTTTGCTTCCATTTCCATTTGACCCATTCTAGTTTTTAGAGAATTATTTTCTTCAATTATTTTTCCAAGTTGTTCACTCTTTCTATAAATCACCTCATTATTTTATTTTTATCCTCTTTTCAATTTTTTTCCAATAAATTCTTTTAGGCCTGACACTCTTTTCACTTTTATCCATTTCCTATTCATCATTATTTTCCTCTTCTGAGTTTGCATCTTTTTCTTCCATGTCACTAAAGTAAATTTCTAATATTAAATATATTCTTTGTCTTTTGCTCATTTTCTAGTTATTATTTTTGTCACCTGGCCTATTGTTGTGGCTCTGCTCTGCTCCTGTGATTAAGGGAACACTATTCAAGTAGTATATTCTTCTCTGGTGCTTGTGTTATGACCATCTTTATTTGGGTTCTTCAGTGTGCACTTTGATAAAGTGACCCAGCTGGCTTCCTGTGAGAAGGCTTGCAGGTGCTTTGTTTAGTTTGGATCCACTCCCCTGCTGTCACTTTCCTTATTGTGTTGTGGACTGTTCTAGTATGCTGCTCTGCCACTTCAGTTGCACAGGCTATTGACTTCAATTGTATTTGTCCCCACTCTGCTGGTTCTTTGCTTCTGGCTGTGTAGTAGTGCTTTGGTTTCATTAATGTTCTGTTGGTTCCTTTGGATGCTGCACTCCCTAGGCTATTCCCCTTCTAATCACAGTGAGAAATGCCCTGCATTCTTTTGTTTTGAGGTGACTTATTTTAGTTTTATGTGTTTGAAGGTTATAGGCAAGCAGAGTATCCCTTATTCTGCCATTTTAGCTCTCAGATTAGAATTCCCTAACCCCATTTAAATATATGCAAGAGGCATCTTGCTTCTATAGTATACAGGTCAAGATTTAACCCTCCCAAGGTCCCAAAGCACAGCCCTTTCCCCTTTGAAATAAAGGATAAATTTTAAGAAAAATTTACTTTTCAGATTGGGATGCTGATGTTGAAAGAACATAGCTGTCTTAAAGCCATAAGTCACAGAATACAATATGGAGAATTCAAGCCTTTAGACATCATGCAGATTTTGGGGAAAATGCCTGCCATGAAGGCCTCCTAAATGAAATCTCGGCTTCTTCAATTTGGGAGATAATGCCATGAAATTCTCAAAGGAACCAAATGCTAAATATGTACATATACCACATAAAAATAAACCCAACCAGAAAGACTGAGCTAATACTAAGGTAATCAGGAAAATAATGAATTTTTCCTGTGACTTTTACAGGTAATTTTAGATAACATCATTGCTAGATTTAGAGAAGTTAAAATAGCTGCCAGGATTTTCTTTTTAACAAATTAATCACCTATGAGTCTATAAAAGTAACTATATTAAGTAATATTAATTCATTTGCCTTCCTTACCTGAATTCTATGTGATTAACGGGATAGGAGCAATTTTGTCACTCTTCTTATAAAATTCCAGTTTGCTGTTTTATCTAAGAATGGGTAGACCACTCCACATCTATGTCTCTAGCAGTGTTTATGTCTACTCTTACATCTCTTTCTAGTTAAAGATATAGAGATAGATAGATAGATAGATAGATAGATAGATAGATATCCATTTGAATAGTATCACTAAAATCTATATTTGGAAGAAATCTCAGAAAACATCTAGTCTAGATGGGGTTAAATATGCTCACAATGGGTTGTATTTAGTATGCAAAACTCCTGATTGCTATCAGAATAAAATCAAATGAGTAAATAATTGATAAGATAAATAAAAATACAAAAAAACAAATTTATTACCAATATGTGGTTTTCAATGCAAAAATATAGCTATCCATGATCCTTCTATATGACTTAATGACACCCATTTCTACTTGAAAATGACACAGTTGATCTAGTTTATCCCCAAAAGTTTAGAATCTCCTTTTATGATACAGTTTTGAACTTGATAACAAAATAAGGGAACCATAAAGCAGAGGAATAGCTATAGCTAATGGGCCAATTTCACTTATGAATAATGAAAAAATATTTTAAACAAAATACTTGAAGGGGGTTACCTAGAAAAATAGTTCACTTTGAATAAATTGAGGTGATTTGAGAAATATCAGAAAATCAAAATATCCTGTGGATAAAGTATTAGCATTAGCAATAAAACAAATAACAATCAAATAAATATTTCAAAGGATGTAGAAAGGCTTTTAACAAAATACATTACTAATTCATTTTGAAAACTCAAAAATATATTAATGCAAAGGTGGCATGGTTAATGTGGGTTCGCCAGCTGCTTCTGTCAGAGGCAGCGAGTTCTAGTTGCTTTGGTGTAATGCCAGCCCACTTCAAGTTGGACTTTAGCTGATCCTTGAATCTTTTCTTTGGTCGGCCTTGTTTCCTGAGTCCAGCTGACAGTTCACCGTAGAATACCTGTCTTGGTATTCTCTGTGGGTCCATGCGGATGGCGTGTCCAGACCATCGTAGCTGGGTTTTGAGGACCAGGACTTCGATGCTGGGGGAGTTGGCTCTGTCGAGGACTTCCTGGTTGGTGATTCGGTCCTGCCATTGGATCCTCATGATTGACCGGAGGGAGCGTTGGTGGAATTGCTCCAGCTGTTTCATGTGCTTCTGGTACAGTGTCCATGTCTCACAACCGTACAGGAGCGAGCTGAGGACCACTGCGTTATACACTTTGAGCTTCATCGCAGTGCTTACATTGCTGTGTTGGAGGACTTTGCAGTGCAGCCATCCGAGTGCCTGGCTGACCTTTTGGATCCTGGCATTGATCTCGTGGTCTGGGGACCCGTCGTTGGCGATGGTGCTGCCCAAGTACTTGAAAGTGTTGACATTAGAAAGCCGCGTGCGGTCGATTATAATGCACGGCTGGTTCGTTGGCCTCCCTGGTGCAGGTTGGAACAACACCTCTGTTTTGCTGAGGCTGATAGTCAGGCCAAACAGTTTTTTTGCGGTGGAGAACCTGTCCACAATGGTTTGGAGATGATTTTCTTGGTGGGCCATGAGAGCACAGTCATCTGCGAAGAGAGCTTCCAGGATGAGTCTCTCTGATGTCTTTGTTTTTGCAGTCAGGAGGTAAAGGTCAAATAGTGAGCTATCCAGTCGGTATTTGATGTAGAAGCCCAGGTCTAGATCCATTACAGCATGTCATAATACTTGGGTGAAAAAATAGGTTGAATAATACCGGAGAGAAGACACAGCCTTGTTTCAACAAAGATAACTCACTCCACACTATTCTTTGATCATCTTGGAAATGTCATATATAATAATGCCATAAGAGAATAAGCACAAAGTTATCATCATTAGAAAATAGAAGATAAAACTGTACCTGTTTGGAGATGGCATGATTCTATAATTTGGATACAAAGGATCAGTGAAAAAATTAAGTGAAATAGTTAATAGTTTCAGAAAAGTTGTACAGAATGGGCAGCTGGGTGGGTCAGTGGATTGAGAGTCAGACCTAGTAGATAGGAGGTCCTAGATTCAAATATGACCTGAGATACTTCCCAGCTGTGTGACTCTGGGCAAGTCACTTAACCCCCATTGCCTAGCCCTTATTGCTCTTCTGCCTTGAAAACAATATACAATATCGATTCTAGGATGGAAAATAAGGGTTTTTAAAAAGTAGGATATAGAATATATCCATAGACTGAAAATATTTGCAGATATCATTTTAAAGAACTTGAAGGAACCAATAATTTCATTCAAAATAGTCCCAAAAGGCTTAAAATATTTGAAAATGAAATTGTCAAGATTTGCACAAAATTAGTAGATTTTATAGCATTTGTAAATGTCTTTACATATACTGCATATTTATAAGAAAATACAACAAAAATTACAATGAATAGTTGAAGAGATTGTGCATAACTGAGCCATGCCAATAAAATTAAAGTGGCATGCTAGCTAATTTAATTCACAGTTTGACATGGGCAACTCAAATTAAAATAGAGAATTAGAATAATTCATAGTTACTTTAAAAAAGTAGGCAAAATTATTATAGAATTATAAAAAATTTATTGGAAAAGTAAAAAGTATATATACTCTAATAAAAAAAATTTAGAAAATCTGCAAATGAAAAGTCTAGGATTTAAAGACAAATTATAGTTTGAACAAAAAAATCACCAAAGGTTTTTGACATTGATTAGATTGATATAATAGTTTTACATCAATTAAATATAGACAAAAATCTTATGTCAGCTATGATAATGAATTCAAAGTAAATATTTTGCATGTATATAAAATCATAGAGCATAAATCAGAATACAGTGAGAACTGTATTTAAAAGCTGGTGTTGGAAAGATTTATTTTTTTAAAAATTTTATAATTTTTTCAGTCATATCTAAAAACAATTCCAAGGTCTTTACAAACAAAAACTACTATTATTTACAATAGAAAAAAGTAGACATATCACACTTTTTAAAAAAATTTGAGTTCCAAAATTCTCTTCCTCTCACCTTCCATTCCTATTTGATAAGACAAGAAAAGTTGATATACATTATACATGTGAAGTCAAGAAAAACATAATTTCTTATCAGTAAAAAACAGAATAAAATACAAGAAAAAAATATATATATAAATCTTCATTCACACTCCATAATTTCTTTCTCTGGAGGAAGATAGCTTGCTTCATCATAAGTTATGCATCAGATTGTCCAAATTGCTCTCCAGAATGGTTAGATCAGTCCACCACTTCACCATCAGTGCATTCATGTCCCAAATTTTTCATATCCTTCCCACAATTTATATTACTTTTCTGTCTTTGTGGACAATCTGATAAATATGAGGTGATATACAAGAGTTGTTTTAATTTTTATTTCTCTAATCAATAGTGATTCAGATTATTTTTAATATAACTAAAGTTAGCTTTGTTTTTTTTTTTCTTCTGAAACCTACCTATTTATGCCCTTTAACCATTTATCACTTGTAAAATGACATGTTCTTGAAAATTTGACTCAGGTCTCTATATATTTGAAAGTAAGGCTTTAATCAGAGAAACTTGCTGTAAATTTGCCTGCCCCAGCTTTCTGCTTTCCTTATAATATTGGTTGCATTGGTTTTAGTTGTGCAAAATGTTTTTTTTTTTTTATTTACAGTATTCAAAATTATTCATGTTAAATCCTGCAATGCTTTATCTGTTTGGTCAAAATTTATTCCTTTACCTATAAATATATGACAGGTAAAATATTACATGCTCCTTTAATTTGCTTATATTCCCCTTTATGACAAAACCAAGTACCCATTTTTTCCCTTATCTTGATATATGGTGTGAGATGTTGGTCTATATCTAGTTTATGCCAAACTGCTTTCCAATTTTTCCCAACAATTTCTGTCGAATAGTGAGCTATTACTATAAATGCTTTGATCTTTGTTTTTTTGTCAAATGTAATATACTATCATTATTTGCTACTAGTGTATTAAAGACCTAGTTTATGCCACTGCTTTTCCCACTATTTCTTAGTGAGCACCAGATTATTTTAATGATAATTTCTTTGTAATACAATTGAGCTATGACACTTCCAAGCCATTTTCCTTACCATTTTTCATCAATTTTTCATTGATTCATTCCACATTCTTGATATTTTGTTACTTTTTTCTAGTTCAAAAAAATAATTTTTGCCATTTTGATTACTATGACACTGATTAAGTAAATTAATTTTGTTAGAATTGTAATTTATATTCTATTGACTCCTACAAATGAGCAATTAATATTTCTTCAATTGTTTAGATAAGATTTTTATTTATATGGTGTTTTATAATTATGCTACATATAATTATAAAATAAATATATGCGTTCATCTATTTCTTGAGTTTGTTTTGGCAAAGACTTAAGTATTTTATACTTCATGTAATTATTTTAAATGAAATCTCTTTTTGCTGGATTTTGGTTGTGATAGGTTTATTTTTTATCCTGTACCTTTGCTGAAGTTGTCAATCTTTTCAGCCAATTATCATCTCTAGGATACTCTGTATATCATGTCATCTACAAAGCATGATAGCTTCATTTCCACATTTCCTATTTTAATTCCTTTAATTTTATTTTCTTCTCTTACTACTAGGACAATATTAAAACTCTAGTACAATATTGACTTAAAAAGAGGTGATAATGAGCATTCTTGTTTCACCTCTGATCTTATTGGGAATGCTTCTAGCATATACTCATTCCATATAATACTTGCTAACGGTTTTAGATAAGGCTTCTTATCTTAAAGAAAGCTCCATTTTTTCCCTTTAAACGTTATTTTATTTAGTCATTTCCAAACATTAATCATTGGAAACAAAGATCATTCTCTTTTCGTCCCTCCCACCCCCTACCCACTACCTCTCCCATAGCCTACGCACGACTCCACTGGGTATCTCATGTGTTCTTGGTTCGAACCCATTTCCATGCTGTTGGTATTTGCACTAGAGTGCTCAATTGAAAGCTCCATTTTATTCTATATTTTTCAGTATTTTTAACCAGGGCTTTGCTCACCCAGCATGTGAAGACTGTTTCAGTGGAACAGGCAGAAGAAACCAACAAGAAGGTTCAATGGCTGAGATGGCCATACAGCAAGGCACTGTGGAGTGCTTAGGGCATGTTGGAGCACAAAAGACAACACGGCCATCCAGTGCAGCTGAGGAAGTCTCCAGGTGTAACGACTTTTCGTGCCAATGGACCCAGGCTTCCAATGCCGAGAGAGTGGGACTGTCTCTGTGCATCAACTTTTCCACTTAAATCTTCATGCACAAGTGTCTTTGTGCACAAAAACGCACAAAGACAATCGTCATCCTCGGTTACAGAGAGACTACTACTACTAATAAAATGAATGTTGCATTTTGTCAAAATCTTTTTCTACACCTACTGAGATAATCATGATTTTTTGGGGTTTGTTGCTGATATAGTCAGTTATGCCAATAATTTCCCCAACATTGAATCAGACCTTTATTTCTTGTATAAATCCCACCTTTTCATATTATATTATGATATATTGTTGTGATACCCTTAATATTTTATGTAAAATTTCTTAATCATATCCATTAGGGAAATTGGTCTATAGTTTTCCTTCTCTGTATTTGCTTTTCCTGGTTTATGAATCAGCACCATATTTGTGTCATTGAATGAACTTTGTAGGACTCCATCCTTGTCTACTTTTCCAAATGGTTTTCTACTTTTCCAAATTTTTGATAATTTGTTTCTCTTCATTCTTTTTTAAATCAAATTAACCAAAGGTTTATATATTTTATTTTTTCAAATAAAACTAGCTCTTCATTTAATTTGTTTGTTTAATATTTACTTTTTTAAACTTTCAGAATTGTTCATCTCTCCATTGATTTTCAGGATTTCCAATTTGGCATTTAATTTGTTCTTTTTCTAGCTGTTATTTTTTGTGTGGCATGCCTAATTCTTTGTTCCGTTCTTCCTCCATTTTCTTGATATAAGCATTAGAGATATAAATTTTCTTCTAATTATTAATTTAGTTTCATCCCACAAATTAAAGAATGCTATCTCATTATCATTCTCTTTAATGAAATAACTGTTTCTTTAATTTGTTATTTGACCCACATATTCTTTGGAAATAGATTATTTAGCTTTAAATTATTTTTAAACTATTTTTCCTTTGTAAAATATAATTTTCATTAAATTATAATAAGAACAGAATCCATTTAGTATTTCTGTTCTTGTGAATTTGTCTGTGTTTTTTATTCCTTAATATATGGCCAATTTTTTTTTTCTGTAGGTGCAGTGCACCACTCAGAAAAAGGTATGCATCTTTCTTTTCCCATTCAGATTTCTCCAGAAATCTATCATATATAACTTTTTTCTAAAATCTTATATATCTCCTTAACTTCTTTTTCATTGTTAGTTTGATTTATCTAGACAAAAAATCTAGATCTCAGAGGGGAAAATCAAAGTCCCCCACAAGTATAATTTTTGCTCTCTATTTCCTCCTGTAACTCATTTAGTTTCTTTAAGTATTTGAATGATATAATATTTGGTGCATATATGTGTCATAGAGATATCATTTATTGTCTATGGTTACTTTTAGGAAAATATAGTTTCCCTGCTTATCTCTTATAATTCAATATATTTTTCCTTTTGATTTGTCTGAGATCATAATCTCTACTCCTCCTATTATTATTTCAGATAAGCATAATAGATACTGCTCCAATGTCTTACCTTTTCTCTGTGTGTATTTTTCTGCTTCAAGTGTGTTTTTTTAAACAACATATTTTAGGATTCTGAATTTTAATCTACTTTGTTCTCTGCTTCCATTTTGTTGGGTGAGTTCATTCTATTCATATTCATTACTATGATTACTAACTGTATATTTACCTCCATATTATTTTCCCCCTTTTCTTCCTTTTCTGTTTCTCCTTTCACCTTGTCCCTCTTCAAAGTCTGCTTTCCTTCAGATCCCTGTCTCACCATATCTGTATTTACTTCTATCAGTCTTTCCAAACTCTTATCTTCCTCTCCTCCTACCTCCACAAGGGGTATTAAAGATTTCTATACCCAAATGAATATGCATGTTATTTCTTCTTTAAACCATTTATGATGAGAGTAAGATTCATGCATTGTCCACTACCAGAACACAGATCTTTTTGAGGAAGAATTCTAAATGAACCAAAGTGAAGATAATGCAGTAGACAAAATAGACATTTTAAGTTATATATTTTAAATTTTTTTACAAATTAAACAAAAATTTAAAAAAATCAAAGAGAAATTTTGACCTGGAATATTATTTTATCAAATATTAGTGAAGGACTGATATTTTATTTTCTCCATGAATTTTCCCCCAATGTTAGCAATATGTAAGTTCTTTTACAACATGATGAACATAGAAATATGTATGATATAATAACACATAAGCAACTTATGACATATTACCTGCCATCTTGGGAAAGTGGGAAGAAGGAATGGAGGGAAAGATTATGAATCTCAAAATGTCAGAAAATGATTATTGAAAATTTTATCAACATGTATTCTGAAAAAAATTAAAAGTTTAATAAAATAATTTAAACTCCCTTCCAAAAACCACACGAAGGCCATTTTGCCAATACATAAGGGGTCAAAAGATTTCCAAAAGACTTATAAATTATTATTATATTGAAACATGCTCCAAATTCCTAAGAATATAATCAATTAAAATGACTTAATCATCAGCAAACTGGAAAGATGACAAAAATGTAGACTATTAGGAAGTTTGTTAAGTAGAAAGGAGCTATATATGTTTTGTTGAACAATGAGCAGTTCCTCTATTAAGTGTTTCAGCTTAGAATTTTGAAATATATTTTGATGCATTTTGATCAAGCTATCTACAAGTGGGCAGCATACAGCCAAAGACTTTATTGACACATAGTTGTAACATTTACCAAAATTAATTATAGTATTCTTTGTGGTAGCAAAGAACTGAAAGTGAAGAAAATGTCCTTCAATTGGAGAGTGACTGAAAAATGACTATGAAGATGAGAAAAAAAGAATTCAGACAAAAATAAAAACTACCTATGAATTGATGAAGAATGGAATTAGGAACAAAAGAATAATATACACAGTAGCTACAGTTAATACAATTAAAGAGCACAAAAAGAAACAAATACTGAGTCACTGAAAAATAAATGATGGTTTCATGCATATCTCCCTAATTATGACATAGGTTGGAGATTTGAAGATGAGAATTATGTATTCAGAAATGAAATCATCATATCAAGTATCTTTTTAAATGCTATAATTGAAAATTTAGTATCTAAGTTAGAGCTAGGGATATCTTTTCCCAGAAATACTCATTATATAAGAACAAAAATCATCTATAAAAACATTAAAATATGCACAAATGCTATATTTTTATTGCCTTGTGATCTCTCCTTTTGTCCCCCAAACTAACATTTCCTTATAAAGTTTTCACATATTCCCACATCAATAAGAAGAAAAAAGAGATTACTAATCTGTCTCAGTGCAAAAGCAGTCTGTTTTGTAATATTAAGAAAAACTATGCTTATATCTTAATTTGTCTTTTTCCATTTCCTCTTTCAACCCTTAAGATTTTAAGAGTTTACCTGGAGAATGGAGCATTTATTCTGAATCTTTAAAGATCTTTGCTGTCATCTCTATCATGATCCTCCCCCCACCCCCACCCATGCTGACACTACAGAGCACATTGTCTTAGTCTTCCAGGTGATACCCTTATTACATATGTCATTAGAAGATGTTTACCATATCTGCTTTAACACCACAGACATTTAAAGTAGGTTATTCCATCACTTTGCCATTTTGATTATGACAACAAAATGACACCATATTGAAATGGATTTTGGAAGGAAAGGCTAACTGTCCAAAGAGGTCTATGCTCACTTTAATTAAAACTGGCTTAAGTGGCACAACCTTCATAATTCAGAGTATGACTATGAAGGATATGCATGTTAAAAGCATTCTTTGCTCATTAGTGCTATTTCTGTCAGACACTACTACCTGCTCTTTTCTTAATGAATGCTAAGCCATTTCTTTAGAAGATTGTGTTACTTCCCTGAACTAAAGAAACTGTCTTATTTCCTTCCAAGTTCATCAGGAGTAAAATCAGGAAGTCACCTCCTTGACATTTCCCAACCTCTGTACTTATTTATCTCTTTGAGACCCTGTGCTCTAGAGATATCACTGTCTTAATTAAGAAGAAGGATGTGACCATGGTAAATTGACTGATTTCATTGATTAAGGACTAGCTGTACAAGTAACATTGATTTTAACAGTGGGTCTACATAAATGTAATTGTTCAAACATGGGGCTGTATAATTATGGTGATGTACGAGAATAGTTGGTTTGTCCTTTTCAACCTTCACTAACATTCTTTTGCATGATAATGTACCTTTTGCAATTAGCAAAAAAAAAATCTTAAATGTTACAAAATGTCTTTTGTGAAGATATGCAGTAATCATTATAGTTTAATTTAATTCAACAAAATCAGTTTGTCTTTTTCTTTTCATCTTCCTTTTTTATACAAAGGGGACCTTGTATATGGTAATATGAACATGGTTTTGTCCTTTCAAATGAAGATGTTCACAAATATAGTTATACAAAAATGAACTCATCACTATACATTTAAACATAAACACATAGAATATATATTTGTAAAGGTAATATGCATAATTTATGTAGCTTTGAAACTAGCCTACATGTTGAAATTAAAACCTGAAAAAAATGTTTCTGTTCTTTCTCTTCTGAAATATTGAAGTTTACTAAGTTTTCAGTTGCTATTTGATGATTGTTATTCTTTATACCCTCAAAAGATGTTCTGTTAACTGATCATGGCAATTGTTATGTGTTAAATAAAAATCACAATTTTTTAATGGATTGAAGGAAGAGGAAATAGGAAGGGGATGGAGGAAGAAAGGAAGGAAGGAATAAAGGGAGGGGAAAGGAGGGAGGGGAGGAGAGAAGGAAAGAAAAAAGTAAAATAAGAAAGAAGAGGAAGGAAAGAAGGAAAAGTGACTAAAATCAATCTTTTCTAATTAAGTAAAAAATTTACCTATACTTACATACTTTAAGAAGAAAGAAAATGTTAAAATACTACAGTCAGCATTTTTAAAATGTAAAAGGTGCCCACTCTACCACTTCCCCACTGCCCAAAATTGTCCAGGGTCCTAATACTTAAAAACACAGCTTCATAATCATCTGGATACCTTTACTCTAGGGAAGCCATTTTCATCTTTTTCCCATATGATTTCCTTAAAAGATCTTTCTGTATCTGCCTCTCTCTTTTTGTATCTCTGTCTCTGTCTGATTGTCTCTCTTTCACACACACACACACACACACACACACACACACACACACACACACACACACAATATTTGGAAGCTCTCTAAGCACAAGCATTCTATTTTCCTTAACTTTTCCTGGCATTTAACCTAGTCCATTACATATAAAAATAACTTAAAATGTTTTTAAGTAAATAGATACTATAAATGAAGACACTATTGAAAAATTTACAAAAAGTCATACCTAATATATGTTTTTGTTATCAAAGCATCATTACTCTAAAATCATTATTTTTCCAATATCTTTTAAATTTGCATTTATATTTATTTTAATCACCTTTTTATATTTCTATTAGTTTCTTTCTTTGAATTTCACCTTCATGTATTGTTTCTCTTTCTAAATGGAATCTATTCTATGTTGGAAGAGCTTCATGAATTGAAACAAAAAAAACTCCTGTATGAATTCAGTTAGACTATATTGAAGGGTTTTTATAAAATATGAGGGCTTCAAGCTTGGGATTACTTAATCAAATATGTATTTATTAAGGTCCTATTATGTGCCAGGAGTTCTAAAGAGATAATTTCTACTTAAAAACTTACATTTTATAAATTGCATATATGCTTGGTATACATATATATACATGTATTTCTATATTCATATATTTATTATGTGTTATATGTATTATCTGTTATATACACATGGATTTTATAGAGAGAGATTATATATCATATGCACACACTATATACATTATAGATTTACTTTATTCTATATAGATATGTGTATATTGGTATATGTGTGTATATATTTTGTAAAATATATGCAAATATGTCTATGGACACAAAGAATAAATCCAAATACATGCATGCAAAGTAGTTAAATGAAGGGAGAAATAACTGGCATTTAGAGGCCTCAAGAAAAGTTTCATATAAAAGGTGGTGTCTGAAATGTGTCTTGACAGAAAATAAGGACGCCACAGGGCTAAGGTTAGGAAGAATTACACTCCAGTTGCGTAGACTTACTAGTGAGAAGGCACAGAGACAGGAAATGGAGGGCTAACTTTGAGGAACAGAGGAAAGGCCATTATGTTAGATGATAGAATGAGGTAAGAAATCATGTCTTGTGAATCTAGACAGATAGAATAGGTCCAGCTTAAAAAGGCTTTAAAATTTAAAGAGTTTGTAGGTATTCCATAGATAATAGGGAGCCTCCAAAGTTTATTGAGTAGTAAAGTGCCATATTCATACTTAAACTTAAAGAAAATCAGTGTGGCAGCTGTATATAGGATAAGAGATAGTGGGGGCATATTTGCCTGAGTGAAATCAAATAAGAGACCATTGCAATAATTTAGCAGTGACGATAAAAAGCATGGACTAAGGTAATCGTTATGTGAGGAGAGTAAAGAGGTCCAATGTTAGAAATGCCAGGATTTTCTTAGATATGGCAAGATATGGCTTTGCTTGGTGCTGAGGCAGTTTAAGGAATTAAGAATAATACAAAGGTTACAAACCTGGAGATTAGAAGAAGTGTGATACCTTAGGGGAAAATAGGGAGATTGGGATGAAAATTATGCTTGAGAGGAAAGATATTGGCTTCTGCTTTGGAGTTTGAAGTAGTTATGGAACATTTAGTGTTATTTGTGCAATTGTCAACTAGTGATGCATAACTGAAACTCAGAGAAAGCTGGTGGTAAAATGTTCACTCTAGGAGTCATCAGCATGGAGATTTTGCTTAAACTCATAGAATACTGTCAATCAGGTAGAGAATACATTAAATGAGTAGGGCACAGAATAGAACCTAGGAAAATATTCTCAGATAGAACACAGCATAGGTGTTAAGTTGGCAAGAAGATTAAAAAGTGATGAAATGGGTGAGAGGAGATACAGCAGAATACTGTCAAGAAAGCCCCCAAATGAGAGATTATCTAAAAGGGAGAGTATGGTTGATAATGCCATATGCAGTCAAGATGCCAAGAAATAGGAAGAGTGAGAAAAAAATCATATTTAGCAATTTAAAAAGATTTGGCAACTTTGAGGGAGATAGTTCCATGGTCTGAGCAGTGAGTAAGAATAAAGAATGTGTAGACAATGAACATAGATCACTCCCCCCCTCTCCCCCCCCAGGAGTTTGGTTGAGCAAGAGAGGAAATATAGGATGGTAGGGTTAGGGCAGGGGAGGCCAGTGAAAAGTTTTCTTTCTTTTATTATTGGACGACAGAGGCTTGGGAATATTTGAAATCAGACAGAAACCAATAGATGGGGGGGGGTGGGCATTGAAACTTAGTGAAAGGACAAGAATTATTAAGGGAGTACTGTACTAGAAAAGTAGAAATGAATAATGTACTGACTTCTATGAAAAGAGGAATTACATTACCTCACACTGGTAAAGAGAAGATAGTTTCTAGAATATCCATGTATATTGTCAATATTCCTTTACAATTGGCATTAAAATATGTTCATTCTTAATTGGGAAATCACTCACCCAAATGTTCCTAAGTGTGAGCATTTTGAAATAAGTCAGAAACAAAACTTCTTTCCAGGATTTTTGGCTGATATGTTAGATAACAAAATGTGCATTCCAAAAGAATTTAAATGACAAGAAAACTGGATTAAATATAAAAGTTATAAATTTAATAGAAATAAATTTGAAGCATCACATCTATATTAAAAATAACTTGCTATATAAGTGAAAATGTGAGATATGATCATATTAGCTTTTCTGAAACAGATTTAGGGCTTTCATGAATCACAAGATCAGTATGCTTTACCAATGTGATACGGCAAATATGATAGTGAATATAATTTTTGCATTAAGGGATATATAGGATAGGAAAGTAGTATTCTTGTTCTACTATTCTACCTGGCCAAAACACATTTAGTGTGTTCATTTGAGAAGGATAGTTATAAGCTAGAGAGGCTGTAAACTGTTAAACATTGCACTTCTTGAAGGATTTCAGAGTTTTTAGACTGTATGAGAAAATATAATGGAGAAATTCCAAGGACCCCTGGACTTCTCCCCCTCCCCCCCCCCCTGTTAAGTACCTTCAATTACGCTAGAAGGAACTAACTTTGCAAGGCAAAACCAACCCCAATGCTCACCAAAAACCAGATGCAGTAACAGAAATATCTGTTTATGTATACATTTCTGACCTGACTAACCGTAACCCCTCTGGACTTTACTTGCTCCATCATCCCCTTCCAGTTGTATTAGTCCAACCATGTAGCCTATGGAAAATCCCTGTTTCTTGAGTTAGTTCAATCATGCAGCCTTTGCAAACCCCAACGGTGTTAGACCAATCATGCAGCCTATGGAAATGCCCTGATTGCATGTATAAAATAATCAGAGACCCTATCCTTGGGGCCCAGACCTAAGGGACAATCCTTTCTTGTCTCATAGATAATAAATCTTTTCCTTCACTCTGAGTGGCATTGTGGTTTCCCTGAGCCTCGTGAAACAAATTTCTATATCAAAAAGACTTCAGGTGACCTGATAGTTGTTTTTGTGTATTTAATGGATTATCACATGGAAGTGTTCTGCTGGACTTTCAAGACTGAACTTGAGACTATGAAAGAGGACCAATAACTTACACTGACTTGATGTAAAGGAAAAACTTACAAATAATCAGTGCTATCAAAAACTGCAGTGAGCTTCTTAAGAACATAGTGGATTTTTTAATCACTAAATTACTTTAAGAAAAATCTTTTGACTTATCAGTTATATTTTACAATAGAGTTGTGTGTGTGTGCGTGTTCTTGTTTGCCTTTTTCAGGAACTATTTGGATTAGATGTCCTCTGAGATGCTTTTCAGTCCTGAAATTCTATTATTCTGACTCTATAATGGTAACTGTCATGAAGTGTTTGAAAGACTGCCAAGTGGAAGGATTAAGTTTGTTTTGTTCAGCTCCAGCTCATAGTAAGAAAAAAATACAATAAATTAATAGAAGTTACAATAGAACAGATAGCGCATAAACATTTATTAAACAGCTACCAGGAGCCAGGCACTGTGTTATTGAGTGGGAAATACAAAAAAAGAGATGACAAACTGTCCCTGTCCTCAAGGAGATCACCAACTATTATAAGAGATAAGCAAGTAAATAAACACAAGCTTTATTTTGGAGGGAAGTCCCTGGAAATAAGATCAATTTGAAAATGCTAACTGTAGATGATGCGATTTTAGTTGGATTTCAAGGAATCTAAGAGGTAGAGATGAGGAAGAACAGACATTAGTGACCCAGAAAATTCTGGGAACTGACAAATGGAACATCTTCCTTGTGAAAGAATAAGGAAGAAAGGGTCATGAATTGAAGAGTATATTTTTGGGTATAAGAGGCAAGAACAAAGGAAAGGTTTGTGGAAGGGAGGTAATAGTTTATGACAGACTTTGAATAAGAGACATGAACATGTGCAAGACAAATTGAATCAGGCCCCCAACACTCACAATGTCCACCATATTTTCTCAGATCCTATATTTGTATTATCCTGTTATTTCTTTTGAGATTCTAGTCTTTTTGTTACTCTAAAAGAATTGCTATTAGTTTGTCTAGTTTTCTGGAAATATTCCCTTGACAATTAGATGAGTATAACACTAAATTTCTAAATTCATCTTTATATTTTGGCATATCCTAATCATGAATATTGAATGTCTATTCAGTTGTCTATCTTTATTTTGGTAAAAAAATAGCTTATAATTTTATTCAAATAAATCTTATATGTGTGTAGATAGTTGAATGCCCAGATATTTTATGCATTTTAGTAGTAATAAATGCAATTTTATTTATTTTTATTGTTTTTAAGTTCTTTATAGAAATGATATTGATCACTGATCATTTATTTTTTAATCTTCCATTCAAATAAATTGTCTCAATTAAGTAAATATTTTCATTGTTTTTTAAAAACCAAAACATCATTTGTAAAGATAATAATTTTGCCTATTCTTAGTTATATTTTTGCTACTTTTCCTTATTACTACAATCTAGAACTTCTAAAGCTATTCCAAATCATAGTATGTGTGACACGCATCATTGACTTACTTCTATATGGACTGGGAAATTTTGTAGTGGTTCTCCATATTAAATGATGGTAGTTCTTGTTTTTAGATATATGCTTTTGATATTTTAAAAGAACTCTTCTATTGTTAAATTTTTTCTTATATAGAAATGTTTGGCATAATCTCAAATATTTTTTCTGCAGATATAGAACTAATATATTTTGTTGAGGAGATCTTTTTTATATGATTATGCTCATTGTTTTCCTAATGTTGAATCATTTTTGCATCCCTAATAGGAATTCAACTTGGTCATAGAAAATTAATTTTTGACATATTATTATAGTTTCCTTGCAATTATTTTATTTAATATGGTTATCTCAATAATCACAGTAAACTGGCCTGTATTCCCTCTTTCCTGCTTTGTCCTACTTCTTTTTTCCAGTAACAAGACAATATAATACAAGACTAATAAAGTATCTTCTCTTTATTTTTTGAGAATGTTGTTTGTTTCATATGTAATTTGTTTTGTATGTATATGTATTTGTTTTATATTTAATTTTTAATAATTTTTCCAGATTACATGTCAAAGCAATTTTTAAAAAAAATTCTGTTTTCTTTTTGTAGTCTATGCTTTCTCCCCCACCCCCACCTCTCCCTCTTCCCCAAAGAAACATGTAGTATCATATAGGTAGTGCATGTACATACATATAACACATGTTCCCATGTTCACATTTCATGAAAGAAGACACACACTGCCTACACTAGAAAAAAGTTCATGGAGGAAATAAAGTAAAGAATGGTATATTTCAATTTGCATTCATCTGTTCTTTTTGTGGAGGTGGATATCCTCTGTTTTTTTCATGAGATTCTTGTGGTTGTCCTATTTGATAATGATGATAATAAGTTAATCATCATACATTACTGGTACTGTGTACAACATTCTCCTTGTTCTCACTTTTCTTTGAGTCAGTTCATATAAGTCTTTCCAGATTTGTAGGGGGCGATTATATTGTTTGTTATTTCTTATGGTACAATAATATTCCATTATAAGCATTTGCCACACCTTGTTCAGCCATTCCCCAATTGATTGACTTCCCTTCAGTTTCCAGCTCTTTGCCACAACAAAAAGAGCTGCTATGAATAATTTTGCACAGGTAGGGTTTTCCCTCTATTTTCAATCTTTTTGCAATACAGACTTTCTAGTGTTATTCTCTGTCAAAGGGTATCCACAGTTCATGGTCTTTGGGGCATTGTTCCAGATTGCTCTCAAGAATGGTTGTATCAGTTCATAGCTGTACCAGTAAAGTATTAATGTACCAGTTTTTTCCAAATGCCCTTCAACATTTACCACTTTCCTTTTTAGTCTTGTTAGCCAGTTTTAACTTACATTTCTCTAATCAATAGTAATTTGGAGCTTTTTTTCATTGGAATAAAATAAGTTGCAATTTTTTTCCATTTGAGTTTACCTGTTCATATTCTTTGCCCATTTATCAATCGGGAAAGTTCTTGTATTCTTATAAATATAACTCATTTCTCTTTATATTTGAGAACTGAAGTCCTAGTCAGAGAGACTTGCAACAAAGTTTTTTCCCACTTTTTTGTAAGATAAATTTCTATATCCAAATGAGGGTGGAAATTATTTCTACTTTAATCCAATTCTGATAAGAGTAGGATCAAAGAATTGTCTGCCACCATTTCCAACTTCCCTCCCACTGTATTGATTATTACATGAAATAATTTATCCCAATTTTCCCTCCTTTTCTCTTCTCTCAGTATATAATTCTTCCCTCAATTTTTTAATATTGCATCACATTCAACTTACTCCCTGCTCTCCATTTGGATGTGTTCCAATTCATTTCCCTAATACTAATAAAGATAAGCATATTCAATACTCTAAATACATAACATATATCTTAAGCATTTTGAATATCTCATTCTTAGTAGTAATGTAATCAGTTTAACCCCATTGTTTCCCTTGATTATCTGAAACTATCTTATATATCTTAAATATATCTTATAAGTACCTTAAATATACTAGTTAACACTTTCTCAGGCAAGGAAGGTCATCAGTTTAACCCCACTGGTTATCCCTTTAAGTATATTAAGTACTTTACATATCTCTTGTACTATAGAAATATCAAGTTTTCTAGTTACCACTTTCCCATTAAGGAATGTGATTAATTTATTCCACTGATTCTCTTTAGTTGTTTCCCCCTATTTTCTTTTTATGCTTTTTTTGAGTATTGAATTTGATTATTGAATTCTCTTTTTAGCTCTGATTATTTCATCAAGAGTGCCTGGAATTCTTCTGTTTCATTAAATATCCATTTCTTCACCTGGAGCACTATGTTCAATGTCACTGAGTAGGTGATTTTTTGGTTGTAGTCCTAGATCATTTTATACTATGGAACATCATAGAGCATGCCTTCTAATCCTTGAATGTAGAAACTGCTAGATACTATGTAATTGCAATTATGGTTCCACAATATTTTTTTTTCCAGTGGCTTCTAGTATTTTCTCTTTGGCTTCAGAGTTCTGGAATTTGACTAGAATAGTCCTCAGATTTTGAAATTTGGAATTTCTTTAAGGAGATGATCAGTGGATTCTTTCAATTTCTTTTTTTTTCCATCTTATTGCCTTTCTTAGGGAGTTTTTTTTCCTGTTTAAAGTATTTTAATTCCCATTTCATGGGACTATTTTCTTTAGTTAGTTTTTATTCTAAGGTGTTGAATTTTCCCATCATTTTCTTTTCTAATTTTTCTGCTACTTTTCTTATTGTTTTCTGTCCTTTATGGAGTTCTTTCAGGGATCCATGTTGTTTTTGATACCTTTTTATATTTTCTTTTGAAGTTTCACACATTTTCATTTCTGTATTGCTACATTCTTCTGAGCCTGCATTTTGGACGTCTCTTTGGTTGAAATATTTTTTTTCTAGAGTTAGAGTTTTTTCTCTGTCTTTTGGGGTTTTTATTACCCCTTAATTTTGTCAATGTGCAAACACACAGCTCTATTCCTAGGTTTGAAGGAATACTGTCCCAGATTTGTACTGTGCCTGGTATTGTATCAGCTGTCTCAGTCTCAGACTGAGCACTATAGAGAGGCATCTATTTTGGCCTGCTAAGAAGAGGTTTGTAGCTGTTTAGTTTAGCTGGTTTGAGTTGGGTTCTACCTAATCCCACCAAGTCTGAACTTCACTGAGTCACTTTCCTCCTACTGCTGCCTGCTTTATAGTAGGTAAATTTCTCCTCTTACCCTGTTGAGACTAGAGAAAGCTGGATGTACTCTTTCCCCTACCATTTGCACTGCATGACATTGGAGGACCACTGAGGCGTGTTTAATGCTCTCTCATCATATCCCCATGAGATAAATATTCCTTGCTGTCACTCTACATTGTTCTGGACCAAAGAATTGCATAACCCCTTCTTCTGTTGGTTCTATTGCTCTGGTATTCTTTTTGAGGCATTTTTGTTCTTCTTTGGTCATTTAAAGAGTGGTTGGTAGGCTTCAAATCTTTCTCACTGTGCCATCTTGACCCAGTCTCTTCAGTATTCTATATTTAAACCTTATTTAGATGTTTACTTCTCAAATCCTTTTTCTCTTCTGAATCCACTGTTTTCAATGGGCAGCAGTATTAAAAATATTGCCTTTACTTCTTTGGTCTTCACTTTCTTCTTGTAATGGCTTACCAGAAATTCCTTTTGGCCCTATTACCCTGAGAAAGCCAATATGAATCGTAACAAATAGATACTAGTCATTAGTTTTGAGAAGTCCCAAAATGTTCTAATATTTCTTGAATAAGAGACCTATCTCTACTTGTTATTTAATGAATAAATAACTATCCCTTTTCTCTCATTAGGAAGTAGCAGCTAACAATTCCATTTTCTTCCTCCTTTGTCCTTAATTCATTATCTCTTGATGGAAGATTATGTGTATAGTTAGTTAACTTAACTAACTATACACATAATCATTCTATGAAAGGCCATCATTTGCTTCTTCCTTCAGAGCATCTAGTTCTAAATTTTAAAAGAAGAACCTCACTCTGTTCCTTCACTTTTTCTATTATATTTTTACCTACTCCAATCTCCTCCCAGAGACAAAATTTATCTTGTCTTTTCATATTCTTTATCTACTTTCTTTGCACATTGAATCTCCTCTTTCAGTTTTTAAGAGAATTATCTCATTATCTCTCATAAGCTGCAGTGTGAATAAATGTCTCTGGAGCCCCTGTACTCTCTCTTCTAGAACAGAAATCATTCTGCTTCTTAAGCTTAAGCTCAGTCATTTTTAAATACTAGAAACAAGTGCATATACACTCATGATCATTTGCTATAAATTTCTTCCTCATCTCAATTCTTTTTTGGAATTTACCCACTCTAATACCTTTTTAGGTCTGTTACCTGTGCTTTATACCTTTTCACTTCATAAATCTGTATTCATTTTATTTCTTTGTATAATTTCTTTATTCAGCTCTTTCATGTGAAAATCACACCAAACTTCATTTTCTTTCAACAATGTAACTTCCATAATTTATCTGCTTCCCCTTCTATCATTAAATTGTTTTCTTATCCTGTCAATTTTCATTTCTTACCCATATTTATTTATATTAAGGACTAACCACCTTGTCTTTGAATTCTGTTCCTCTTTGTAGTCCATTTTCCTGTCCTTTTATTGATATTATATTCAATATCTCTTCACATCTAACCCTTTCTAGTTTCTTCTTTCAGACTGAATTGATCTTCAGTTTTTCTTAATTTTCTCAAAATTTTTCCTCCTCCCACTCAGTCTTTTCCATCTGTCCAGAAATCTAAGTCAAAATTACAATTTTCTTTAGTTATTCACCTGTAGTTTTTATCCTCAACTCTTATAACCTTTTACGAAAGTTGAGTAGAAAATAAAAGTAATCCTTTTTTACATTTTTTACAGTCTTGATAATTTTAACCACAGTAATTATATTCAATTTTATTTTGATAGAAATAACTACTAATTCCTTATTTTCCACTACAAGTTTATTGAATCATACATTATAAGACATTTCCTGTGCCAGACATAACAATTCCTTGCCCCTCCATATATTACCTCTATGAGTATTTTTATTTTACTTTGTAGAACTTTAGTTTTTCATCTATAAAATGAGGGCATTATCTAAATTCATGATCTTATTGCTAGTTTTCTTATTATAATTGCTTTAGTTTATTCTCTTCTTCATTTTCATCTTAACTTCTAATAGTCAAATAAATATATGACAACATATATCTATGAAGCTAGAGAGTAAGATTTTTTTTCTCTCTAGGTTACAGATGAAGAAACTGAAGCAAATTGGGTAAATTAATATTCATAGGTATATAAGAAAGTTCATAACAGAGTTTGACCAGGACTCAAATCTCATAATTAAATACTGTGGTAGGAAAGAGGGTTTAAAAAAAACTTTAAAATTTTCATAGGTCTTGGGGTCGCCAAGGCCCCAGTAATGGGGCAGATGTGGCCTATTTATTGATGTGTTATTCAACTGATAAAATGTTAAAACCATGCATCCATAAAATATTCATTCTAAGGGCTAAACATCTGGTTTCCGTCCTGAGCTCAAAAAGCAAGAGGTTTGTGCAAAGTAAGATAAGATGAACAACAAAGGTAGCATGGGGCTTTGAATAACAACCATTTGCTAAGAAAATGCTCAAGGCAGCTAAATTTTATCATACCTTCCTAGAGAGGCCTTAGTATCTAACACTTAAAAGCAAAGAAACTGAAAACTTTTATGAAAACTATGATACCCATAATAACAGCATATTTATATATTTAATATTTTCAGTTATTTATTTATATTGTCTTCTGAAGTATGAAATATAAACATTGTTGCTTTCATTGAATAAATAAAATGAGTTTCAGATAAATTAAGTGATTTGTTCTTTATCATATCAATGCAGAATTCAATATTTGAACTCTGGTTTAATAATTCCAACTTGGTCCAACATGTCTTCAACTATTATTTGCTATCCCAAGTTACTTACTTTTGGTTGCTACACCATGTGCTTCTAAAATGCTTAGGATTATCCTTTTTCACCAACTATCTTTAGGACATTATGTCTCAAAACTCCTTATTAGATGTTATCTATTAATTCAAGGAAATACAGCAAAAAATTAGGATCTATATTTATGGAAATCTTTAAAAACAATATAGATAGCCATCTATCTATGAAAGAAAAGGTAATGTCCTTCCTGGAAGCATTCTGACAGATTATATGCCTTCTTGACCATTGATTCTATATCATGACTGAATGACACAGGTTTAAGGAACAGTGTGCCTTTTGTAAAAGAAATATTTGAGTTATAAGAATGTAATTTTAGTTTTTTAAAAAAAATAAATTGAATAAAAAATCATAATACCAAAAATAAACAAATTAAAATAGACATTTAGAAAAAAACAAATTATTTGTGGAAGACAAGGATTTAAATTATATAGGTAATTATTTTGAAGTCTGACAGTAAAAGCTATAAATATAAATTTGTACATCTAGAGTAAATACTATAAAATATATTGTATCCAATAATACCTTACATTGGAATACAGATAATGCAAAGACATGAGTCTGATATTGGCAAAGTTGCCATCCAAACCTTCTGAAGAAAAAAAAATATAACTTTCTATTCTATTTTTTCTTGATAACTAGGTGATAAAATCAATTGCTTTTTCTTGCTTTGCATTCAAGAAGACTGGATGCCCAAATGAGGAAGATGGCAACTTAGAACAAGAAGATTGATCTTTTGGGGAAACGATACTGAAATAAAGCTTAGAATAAACCCTCTGAAACACTCACAATATTGTTTTAGAGCTAGAAGGTATGAGAGGTCATCTAATCTATAGATTTTATTTTATAGAGTAGAAAATCAAAGCCCAAAAGTAAGTAATTTGTGCAATATTATAGGATAAGACTCATCCAAGTTATACTGACATGTAGATATATAGAAGACTCATCAGCTAACTTTGAGCCAAATTGAGAATGTAAATATGTATAAATGCATAAAAGCTAAGGAACTACTAAGGAAAAGGCAATAAAGAATGACATAGAAAGTAGAAAAATTAAAAATATTGGATTTAACATGGAATTGGAACAAATTTACTTTACCAATATAAATATACTCATTTGTCAATCATCAATCATTAATCACATTTCTAGATAAAAAAATAGAAAACTCTAGTTGAAATGATGGATTCATTATTTTAGACCCACAGGATGATATTAACAAGAAACAGAATTGTGATGATGAATCATTGAAGAAAATATCCACTTTGATTAAGATCAAATAATTTGAGTATTTAAGAATTAGAAGATGTGCAGAAGGTTAGGACATAACATGAATTGTTTCAGGAAAATTTCAAAATAGACCCAAAGTTTGATAAACCTAAGACAAGAAAAATATGGGTTTTAATTGTATATTGAGGTAAAAATAAAGCAACAGTGAAGGGATGAAAAGATTTGGAAAAGCCACTTTGTTGAGAGAAGTAACTTATTAAATTACAGAGATGTAAAAAGATTGCCTTGCAGCAGTGAGTGCCATTCTAGATTATGTAATAAAAAAAATAAGTGAACCCAATAAATATCATTTTGTAATTTCCTCAGGCTTCAGGAGTGAAGACAGTGAAGAGAGTGATCCAAAGTTCAAGATTCCAGGGCAAGATCTGCAAAAGGTCAAAAGGACAAAGAATTAGAAAGAAGAAAATGTAGAATTGAACTCATTCATCATGGTGTCAAGATAAGAATGAGAAGAGTGATTTGTGTAGAGGAGATAGAGTTTATATACCTCATAAAATACAGTTATTCAATTATTCTGAGTTCCAATGATAATGGTCTCTTTGCTGTTCTTTGCTTTTTAAAATAAATTTCTTTTAGCTTTTTTTTCCTTTTAAAATTTGAGTTACAAATGATCTTCCTCCCTCCAATTTCTCTCCCATCCACTGAGAAGGTAAGCATTACTGTATCAATAACATACTGCATCAATAATCATGCAAAACATTTTCCATATTAGTCATATTACAAAAAAGGCAAAATAAAATAAAGCCAGAACATTATTCTTCAATTTTCACTCAGAGTTTCTAACTTTTCTCCCTGGATGTGGATAGCACTTTTTTCATCATGTGTACTTTGGAATTTTGAACTGTCATATTGATCAAAATGGACAGATTTTTCACAGGTGCTCTTACTACAATATTATTCCAGTTCTCCTCACTTCCCTTTGAATCAATTTATATAGGTTTTACCATATTATTTTTGAAATCACCCTTTTCATCATTTTTAATAACACAATAGTATCCCATCACTATAATTTGCCACAACTTCTTCAGCCATTCCTCAACTGATGAACATTCCCTTAATTTCTAATTCTTTGCCAACACAAAAATAGAAGCTATATATATTTTTTACATATGGGTCTTTTTCCTTTCTTTATTGATCTCTTTGAGGTACTAAACTAGGAAGACATTCAGTTTTATAGGCCATTAGACTAAATTCCAAATTTTTCTACAAAATTAAAAAAAATAGTTGGACCAATTCATGATTCCACACACTTTAGTGTACTTATTTTCCCTTAGCCTTTTTTCAAGCATTTGCCCCTTCTAATAGTTATAATGTGGTACCTCAGAGTTGTTTTACTTTGCATTTCTTTAATCAATATTGTTTTAGAGGATTATATGTGCCTATGGATAACTGATTTCTTTTTCTAAAAACTGTCTATTCAGATCACTTATCAATTGGTATACATAAATGATTTTTGTAAATATATATAGTCATATAAAATTACATTTAATTTAGATTACATATGAATATGTAAAATTGTATATAAACATATAAACTTGACTTAGTTTTATATGTATATTTGAGAAATAAGACCTTTTTCACAGAAACTTTCTGTTATTTTAATTTATAATGATTCATTGCCTGTGGCACCTTTTAGTAAAATGTAATTTTACTAATTATCTCTTTTAATTCAGCTACTTTTTGCTTTGCTTTATCTGAGACCATGATTGCTACCCCTGAATATTTCCTTATCTGAAACAGAGAAGAGTCTGCTTTCAAACTTATTTTAATCATTTCTTTTTCCTCTCTCAAATCTGCCTTAAAATAGAATATTGTTAGATACCTCTTTATAATTTATTCTGCTATCTATTTCAATTTTATGGGTGAGTTCATTCCATTAACATTTACAGTTATGATTACTAACTGTTTTTTCCTCCATTCTATTTTCTCTTGCTTATTTTTCTCTCTTTTCTTTCCTTCCTTAAAAATCTGTTTTGCTTCTGACTACTGCCTCCCTTAACCTGCCTTCCCTTTTCTCATTGCCCTCATATTCCTCATTCCCTTCCCCTCCTATTTTCCTAAAAGATATGTTTCTATGCCCAGCTGAATGTGTATATATCTTCCTTGTTATAACTTGTCTGCTCTGGTAGACCCTTTTCCTCTTGCCACACATATTTATGCATTTGTGGGGAAATCCATATAATAAAATTATGGATCTGTATTTTAAAAGTAATTAAACTGTAATCAATATTTTCCCATGCTTTTCAATATTAATTGCCAAAATTTCCCCAACCATATAAAGAAATAAACAACTTCAAAACCTTTCCCTTGGTATTAAAATACTATAAAGTTTTTTCCAACACCAATTACTCTTTTATATCCAAACTTCTAGAAGGTGTTTATTCTCATCATCTCTGCTTCATCTCCTCTCACTCACTTTTCAATTCTTTGAAATCTGCCTCTCACACTATCTCACAACTGATCATGCTCTTTATAAAACATATTTAATTGTCAAATTCAGTGACCTTTTCTTAATCTTTATCTGTCTTCACCTCTGCAACATTTTAAACTATTGATTATCATTTACCAGTAGACACCTTTTTTTCTTCATTTTCATGACAATGTTCTCTTTCCATCTCTCTGGCTAGATGTATTTATGGCTGTATCTTGGGAATTCTCTTTTATCTCCTCTTTAGTCTTCCCTTTTTCTTTCTGCATTTTTCTCAGTCTCTTTCTCTCTCTTCACAGAGTTCAATTCTCATTTCTAAGCAGGAGACTTTAAAAATACACGTATCCAACTTTAATCTCTCTCTCCAGTTCCATGTCAACAATTAAATGTTGAACTTTTCCAAATGGATACCCTATTGCCATATCAAATTCAATATATCCAAAACAAAACTGTTTTATTGTCCTTTTTGAATGCAATATCAATTAGTGATAAGAAGATTAATTGGGATCCAAGAAGATCCAAGTTCAAATACTATAAAAGATATTTTCCTTCTAACCCTAGAAAAATAACATTAGTAGTCATTGCTTTGTTTCTTCTTATTTTCAAAAAAATTAGGACATGGGACCTGATGATCCATAAGACTATTTTCAGGTCTATATCTCTTAATATATAATTAATTCCCCCAAATCCAACTCTCCTCATAGGTTTTTGTTGAAAGCACCATTATACTAATAGCAAGCCAAATTCACAAACTAAAAACCATTCTCAAATCTTCACTATCTCTTCCTATATCCTATCTCCAATTAGTTGCCAAGTCTTATTGATTATCCCTCCACAGCATGTTTATAATTCATCTCTAGTCAGTTAAAAAGCTCTTATGACTCCCAGAGGATAAAATGTATCTTCCACATGACATTTAAAACTCTTAAATGTCTGATTACAATCTTTATTTTCAGTCTGTTTTTATATTATTTTCCTTAATACCCTATGTTCTAACTGAACTGGCCAACTGATTCTCACTTATACGTAGTATTTTATCTTCTTTCTCTATACTTTTTCATAGACCTCATACCTGGAATGCACTTTTTCATCTTGTCCACATCTAAGAATTTCTAGCTTCTGTCAGAGATCAGTTAATGTGTCATCTCCTATAGAAGGTCTTTCCTAATCCACCTAATCACACCCACGAACTTCTTGTCTCCATGTAAATTTATTTTTTTAATTTTTGTTTATGTAAGATTACATATATTCAAATATAAATATAAACAAATGACTGAGTGAAACATTAAAGATATCTCATCTCAGATCCAGCCCACCCTTCTCTAATTTTCATTTGAGATTACAATTTATGTCTTTGAGGAGAACAAAAGGAGGACCATGGTTGGGCATTTGCTTCTTCCTTCCTCTATGTCCAAGAATAAAACTGAGGTGGAGTATAATATGTCACCAGTGCCTGAAGTATCTGTAACTCCACAGGTACAATGTTTTAGAGGGTTTGGAACATATTTCACTTTCCCTGACTGCTTCCAAAAGGAAGATAATAGTTCAATATTACCAAATTTAATTCGTCCTTCTAAATACTGGTTTAAAAGGAGTATATATTGCAATGAATAAATCTATTTATGAATAATAAATAGTAAATCAGACTTCAAGAAATTGTACAGTATAAGATATGTTAAATTCTGTATAAAAATAAAAGATTTTTGACTTGAAGAAATCTTAGCTCAACAAAAGAGATAAGCAACCATCTCACTAAGGAAAATTGGCTCTCAGCAATGTCTGTGGTTGCAAGTGTTAACAGTCAAATAATACTATGGGTTCTGGTTTCTCTATGTCTATAATTCTAGTCTTCCATTAACCATATAAAAGTTTCACTTTCCTAAACTATTTCTCCACAAATTCATTTTCTAAGAGTCCTTCCATAATATCCCTCATAGAATTACAAAGCATCTCCCTCAAATTTCTGTCATCCTTATAGGAATTATTTTTCCCTCTCCCTCTGCATGAAAGGTTAGTAGACAATTATACATTAAAAAATGCTCCCCCTCAACTAAGTGGGAATGGGCATTATATTTGTATACACTGTTTTCTCCAAAGAAATTAGGAAAATACAAAATGTTTTAGATCATGGAGCATTCTATTCTTCCTAGTACAGAGCTTCAGTTTTGCAAGTGTATGGTGCATGCTCGTTGCTCAGCTGACATTAAGTAACCTTTTCACCATCAGATAACTTAATAATTTTTTTAAATTATTCATCAAGATCCACTTTTCTCAAACATCTGAGTAAATGTTTTTACTCTATAATCTTACTTTTTAAACTAAATAAAAGTTGCTGTATCAAGTTTTAATATCATTTTAAAATATGTCCTTGTAGAACTTGCCATAAATGTCGACATTTTCAGCAGCACAAATTTATGGTGACACTGAATTTTTATGACACTATAAAAGTCCCTAGTCATGATGACATTTACAGCTGTATTTTCACAGAAATATAAGAAACTGTATGCCAGACATGAGGCTCATCCTATTTAGTGATTTGAAGAAAGAAAACCAAAGTAACCAATATTTCTGACATTCTGAAACAAGAAAAAGTTATAGTCACAATAATTCAGGAAGTTGTTCTCATTCTATTGAGAATAGGCAGCTAAAAGAACAGTAACCTTTCCCATTTACTCCCCTCCCAGCAGAAAACTTCCTCATGGTTGTAATGCTAATGTTTTGAAAATTGGTTTAGATAAAAGACAAACTTTAATATGTTAGAACTAAATATAATGCATGATGATTTTTAAATTCTTTCTTAAGATTATATTTTCATATACAATAAAACAGTTTTTCTATCAGTCTATTTTCCCTTCTTGTTCAAAGACATCAAGGAATTTTTCTATAATGATTTATTGTAATATGGTGTCCAGACTTTTTTTTTTCATGGCTTTCAAGTAATCTGAGGATTCTTCGATTAGATTTCCTGAATCTACTTGCCAGATCATTGTTTCCAGTGAGATAGTTCAGATTTTCTTCTATTTTTTTATTCTACTGATTTTTATTGATTTCTAATATCTCAGAGTCAATACCTTCTATTTACCCAATTTTAATTTTGAGAGAGTTATTTTATTCCTTGACCTTTTGCTTCCTTTTTCATTTGGCCAATTTTAATCTCTTATGCATTACTTTCTTTACTATTTTTTTGTTTTCATTTCCATTTTTTTACCTTCATTTCTATTTGACCCATTCTAGCCTTTAGAAAGTTGTTGATTTTTATTGAATTTTTCCCAGTTATTGACCCTGTTTTTTAATACATTTCATGTTTCTATTGAGCAGTTCTTTCTCTGAATATGGACATTCACAAGTTATTTTCCAAATACTTTTTGTAGCTGTGTATAATATTTTCTTCATTATTTCATGTAGATCTTTTCAAATTTTTCTTTTATAAAATTAACCTACTTACTGTTTTCTTATGACACAGTAATATTCCATCACCATCATGGATCCAAACTTGCTCAGTCATTCCCCATTTGATGGATATCCCCTTGATTTCTAATTCTTTCACACGACAAAGATATCTACAATAAATATTTTAGAACATAGAAGTTCTTTTTCTTTTCTCCCTGATCGCCTTGAAAAACACATGCAGAAGTGATATTTTGGGGTTTAAAGGTATACACAGTTTTATATTTCTCTGGAAATAATTCCATATTGCTCTACAAAATGGTTGGATCAATTTGCAGTTCACAAACAGTATATTAGTGTTCCCATTTTTCCACCTCCTCTCCAACATTTGTCATTTTGTCCTTTCATCATTTTATTCAATTTGATAGGAGTGAGATATATTTGAATAGTTTCAATTTGCATGTCTCTAATTAGTAGTGATTTAGAACTTTTTTTTCATATGTCAGAACCCAGAGGTTCCCTTATTTCTTACACACAGGTACCATATTACACTATTCATTTATATAGATTTCAAATCACTAAAACTCATAGAACTAGGGTAACTGGGTGGCATGTTGGGTAAAGCACAAGACTTAGTGTCAGAAGACCTGATTTCAAATCATGTCACAGATTTACTATATGTTTTTATTCTAGAAAATTCATTTTTATTTCTTTCAGTCTCATTTTCCTCAACTGTAAAATGAGAATGGACTTTATGGAGTCTTTTTTACCTCAAGTCTATGGCTCACGTGTTAACACATTCAGTATTTTGTACTGATGAAAACAATCATATGAATCCAAATGTAAAGTTGTATACCATTAGATGTATTTTTATTAAATTTGGCTCAGTATTCTAGCCTGTCAAAGTCTGTCTTGAATATGACCATAATCATAATGTATATCACATCCTTCTCCCATATTTCTATCAAATAAATTTGATAAATACAGCATCTATGTTCAAATCACTGACAAAAAAATCAAATATCAACAAGACAAGATTCCTCTGGTATGCTTTTGAAGGCCCCTTGCATATTGGCATGAAGTCCTTAATGACTAATCTTTGCCCAAGACAATATAACTAATGAAGATCCATTCAGTTGTGCAATCATTTAGTCCACCTCTCTACATCCTTTCCTCAAGTATTTCAGAAGAGTTTATGCAAGAGATTGTTTCTTATGTCTAAAGTATTACCTTTATCTTTATTTTTTGAATGTTTAGAACTAACTTTATTTGTGAGAAAATTGTTTTGTAACTGTGTTAAATAACTACCATGTTTTGTCTTTGCAAATATATTTCCAATTACTGTCTAGAGCCATATTGGCAAACCTATGGCAGACTTGCTAGAGAGAGTCAGAGGGGCTGCTCCCTTCCCCTCTCTACATGGGTCTAAAGACATTTCTTACTTGACCTGCCCCTCTGCCCAGCAGCCCAATTGGAGTTCTTCCTCGCTCCCCTGTTTGTGTAACAGGGTGGAGTGAGGGGCTTCACAGGATGTGTGAGGGTTGCATTTTGGACACATGGTCTGTAAGGTCTCTAAAAGATTTTCCATTACAGATCTTGAGTGATTTTAAATGGAGTTTCTCTTTCTAACTCTTGCTGCTGAGTTTTATTGGAAATATATAGAAATTCTAATGATTTATGTGGTTTTATATTATACCCCACAACTATGCTAAAGTTATTATTTCAAAAAGAATTTTTGTTTATTTTCTAGGATTTTCTAAGTATACCACAGAGTGATAATTTAGTTTCCTTACTGCCTACTTTAATTCCTTCAATTTCTTTTTCTAATTGCTAAAGCTGGGATTTTGAGTACTATATTAAATAATAGTGGTGATAATGGGCATCCTTGCTGCTCTCTTAATCTTATTGAGAAGGATTCTAACTTATTCCCATTGAAGATGATAATTGCTGATGGTTTTAAATAAGTACTACTTATTATTTTAAGGCCCTATTATTCCCATGCTTTCTAGTGTTTTCACTAGGAATTGCTGTTGTATTTTGTCAAAGGCTTGTTCTGCATCTTTTGAGATAATCATGTGATTTCTGTTAGTTTTATTATTTATATGGTCAATTATGCTGATGGTTTTCCTACGGTTGAACCAGTCTTTCATTCCTGTATAAATTCCACCTGGTCATAATGAATAACCTTGTGATATATCGCTGTTGTCTCTTTGCTAGTATTTTATTTAAGATTTTCACATCTATGTTCATTTTGGAGATTGGTCTTTAATTTTCTTTCTCTGTTTTTGGTCTTCCTGGCATAGGCATCAGCACTATATTTGTGTCACAAAAATAAATTGGTGGGAGTCCTTCTTTGCTTATTTTACCAAATAGTTTGTATAGCATTGGGATTAGTTATTCTTTAGATATTTGATACAATTCACTTGTGAATCCATATGGCCCTGGGGACTTTTCTTGGGGATCTCATTGATGACTTCCTCAATTTCTTATTCTGAAATGGTATTATTTAAGTATTCTATTTCCTCTTTTGTTAATATAGGCCATCTATATTTTTAAATATTCATCTATTTCACCTAGATTATCAGATTTATTGTCAGATAATTGGGTGAAATGGCTTCTAATAATCACTTTAATTTTCTTTTCAGTAAGAGTGAAATCACCTTGTTCATTTTTGATTCTTGTAATTTGATTCTGTTCTTTCTTTTAAAAAAAAATTAAATTAACCAAAACTGTATTTTATTTGTTTTCTTTTTGATAGAACCAGCTCCTAGTCTTATTTATTAGTTCAATCATTTTTTTACTTTTAATTTTATTAATTTCTCCTTGATTTTAAGATTTCCAATTATTATGGATAATATTGTTTGGGGTTTGTTTGGGGTTTAGCTGAGCACAGCTTAATCCAACACTTATTTATTATTAACTGTGCAGAGAGGAACAGGATAAAAGAGGTAGGAATGAAGCAGGAAATGTCTTACACGGATTCGAATATTTCTAACTAAAACCCACAACCCAAACTGCCCCTCACGAGGTATCTTCTTTGTCTACCAGGTAGACAACTACACTTTCATATACTAACTGATTACAGATTAAATTCTATCTAATTAGCTTTTTCTAAAGTTATGAACTTCAAATTATATTACATTCTCAAATTATCTATAAAAATCCTCAAGTTGCCTCAACTAACAGTCAGATGGAGCAGTTAGAAATCACTAGCCTGGTCTGACTCTCCCCAGCAGGGAGTCAGACACTGACACAGTTCCAGTGGGCGGAAACAGAGGCCCCTACTAGCAACTTTTCCCCCTCTGGGAGAAAATCTCTCACTCCAACAACTTTCTTATGCTTAACAGATGTTCTTCCAACTTTTTTTGCAATTCAAGACTAAATTGCATTTATTATGATTAGTTATTAATTAATTATCTAATCAACTCTCACAGAAATCACTAACAGATAGTCCCAGAGAAAAATCCCCAGCAACCAGCTCTAGTGAGGGAGTTCAAAAGACAGACCCAGAGTTCTGTAACTGACTTCCCAACATGCAAATCTTCTTTCTGCTGGTTTCTTAAAGAGCCCTCAGTCCTATTTCCAAGGCTTCTCCTTAAAGAGCCTGCAGCAAACATTCTGTACCAGTTCTCTCTCTCTTAAAATCTCTGGTCTACATCTCTGCTTCTAATTTGATTAGATAATTAATTAATAACTAATCATAATAAATGCAATTTAGTCTTGAATTGCATTTACAATTCATTGATCTCCTTTTTCTCTATTTTACTGATATAAGCATTCAGGGATACAGATCAAGGAATTTAGTTATAAACAGATAATTTTTCATGTTCTAATTTCAATTTCAATTATTTTTAACTTAATGTGCCTTGCATTTTGTTTTGTTTTCAGTATTGTATTTTGATTTTTTTATTTTATTGAGTTAGTTGTTTTCATTTTTTCCATTATAATTTTCAGGATCATAAACTCTTGTTTATTATTGTTCATTTTAAGATATCAATTTTGATTACAGTTTTTTTCTCTGTTTCATGTTGCATTTCTTCTTTCATTTACTTTTATTAATTTTCATTTATTTCTATTATTCCTATTCTCCTCCATCCTGTCCCACCCCACCTATATCAAGGATATTATTATCTCTGAGACTTTATGTGGATTTATGGATTTACTCTCTTCTGAATTTCCACCTTAATCCTCTTGTTTTGATTTTTCTTATTTTGGTGGTTGTTACTGATTTTGTTTTCTCCTATTTATTCATATCTCAAGCATCAGTTTCTAGATTAGAGACATGTGCTAGGCACAAACTGATCTCTCAGTTGTAGATGGTATGGGTTTGGCCTACTTGAATTTTAATTCAGTGTCTCACCTTTTGCAGGACCTTTCTGACCTTGTCTCTTGCTGTAATTCAGATACAGATGGACTCAATGCTAGTTTTTGCCAGGGCTACTTTTATATTAATTTGCTTCCGAATCTCATGAGTTCCCATGGATTTAATTATTATTTCCATGAAGATGATTCTTAGATCTATTTGTATACTCCTAATCTCTCTTCTGACCTCCAAGTCTCGCATCTTTACCAGTCTATTAGAAATCCTAAACTGGATATTACACATCTTGAACTCAAAATATTTCAAACTGAAATAATTATCTTTCCTTCACCTGTAACTTTTATCTCTTCCTAACTTATCTGTAACTATTGAGGATACCACCAACCATCCAGGCTCACAAGTGGTATCATCCTCAACTCCTTACCCTCTCATCCAGTTCTTTTATTAAAAAATATTATTTAAAAAGAGAACTTATACAGCATTTCTAAAACAAAGTAATAAAGCATCATTTTTTTGGATATAAAAATTATTTTAGTGAGATTGGGGGTAAATTTTTATGGTTTTTTTTTCACTTAGGAATCTAATCACCATTTTGCAGTGGGTATTAAGCATTGAAATATTTTCATTTTCTATTAGTTCAATTATTGCCATGTAAAGAATAAATGATAAAAATGTTATGATTTCTACTAATTCCTTCCTTGTCTTTTTTAAACCCTTTTCTTCCATCTTAGAATAAATATTTTGTTTTAGTTCCAAGGCTGATGGGCAGTAAGGATTAGGCAACAGAAGTTAAATGACTTGCTTAGGGTCACACAGCTAAGAACTATGTAAGGCTAGATTTGAATCCAGGACCTCCCATGTCTGGACCTTGCTCTCAATCCACTGAGCCACTTAGTTGTCACATTTTTTTAAATTATATATTCTTCCATATTACATGCTTATATAATTTTTAGCATTTATCTGACATTTTGTGATCCATGTTCTTCCCTTTCCCCCCTCTTTCCCACTTTCCCCAAAATATCAAGTAAAATGATATAGGTTATACATATCCTATCATGCAAAATATATTTTCAAATTTATCACATTGTAAAAGAAGACATATTGCATGTATAAGAAATAAAACTCCTGAAGGAAACAATATGGAAAATGAAATGCTTCAAGCTACATTCATGCAATCAACTGATAGGTAGCTTTTATCATCAAATCTCTTGGACTTATTTTGAATTCTTGTATTGCTATTATTAGTTAAATGAGTTATAGCTGATTGGAGTACATTCTTGCTGTAACTGTGTATACTTCTTTTTTCTGCTCTCTTCACTTTGCATTACGTTATGTCTTCCCAAGTTTTTTATGATCATCCTGTTTGTTATTTCTTATAGCACAACAGAATTCCATTAAAGTCATATACCAAAACTTGTTCAGACATTCCACAATTGATGGACATATCTTTATAATTTCCTTTTTTTATTTTTAGGATTGATAATTGCAGATGACTAGGCAATACATTTATAAAGACTAGACATTTTGTGAAAAGGTATAATAAAACATGATCAAATAAAGAACTGTCTAAGCTGCCCAAGAAAAACTCTAATAATCATTCCTTCTAAAGTAACAATATATAGTTATTTCCACCCTTAAATATTTTTATTACATTTGGATCTCTAATAATGGAATCTAGGTAAAGGAGACAGATGGACTAGTTTACAGTGGGATGAATCAAGATAAAATAGTGATAGAAGGATTGAAAAGTATTTAGGACTTTTTTATTTCATTTTTCACAGCGTATCCAAACATATGTCTTCTCCTCTTGTTGGCAATGTAAATCTGTTAAACTGAGAAATCAATAAAACAGCTAAGTTTTTTTAATAGTAAAATTATTTTTTCTTGCTTTTCCTTTTCATATTGGTAAAAGTTTCTCATTGATGCTTTAAATTTTTGAAATTTAAATACATTGTTGCAGAGTTCATGTCCACAGTTATTTGTGTCTCAAAATCAAAAAACTGTCTGAATGGGATAATTAAAAATTAAAAGGTTTTTAATCACAGCAATAGTTACTAAGCTATGGACAGACATAATTACATAGTGAGATTGTCTAGGCTCTGCTAACTCCAATATTAAGATATTTCACAGGAATGTGGGGAAGAAAAACACAATGTCACATTATTTCTCCAATTCATTAACAAGCATGTTTTTTCTTGCACACCATTCTTCATGCTGTATTAACTTGTGACAGAGGTCAAAGATACATTAAATTATAGAATAAATTAGTGGAGTTAACAGTGGTATTTGACAGCTTTTTAGGTAACTGCTGCTCTTAAACTGGTTATGCATAGGCCTATTTTTTAGGTATAATAATGAAAATATTTTAAGGTAGATTTCATTAATCAATTTTTCACTTAGGAAAATCCCTTTTACACAAAGCAATATAATAAACTGGCATTCAATTAATTTGTGTTACATGTATTATTTTACCAGGCTAACTTAATGAAAATTATAGGGGAATATTCTGAATAATTATAATAAATATCAAATATATGTAATCTAAAAGAAAAGATATATAATTGACTCAGTCTTCTATTTTTATCATAGATCAAATTTTTCTTTGGAACCAGAGATAGAACTCTACTATAGAATGTTTAAATTATATATGATGTACTCCAATAAGAAATTGACATTTTTATAATGTAACTAATGGTAATAAACTTTTTTTTTGAACATTATTTTATTTGGTCATTTCCGAACATTATTCATTGGAGATGAAGATCATTTTCTTTTCCTCCCTCTCCTCCCACCACCTCTCCCATAGTCGATGCGTGATTCCACTGGGTATCACATGTGTCCTTGATTCAAATCCATTTCCATGTTGTTGATATTTGCATTAGAGTGTTCATTTAGTGTCTCTCCTCGATCATGTCCCCTCAACCTCTGTAGTCAAGCAATCGCTTTTCTTCCGTGTTTTTACTCCCACAGTTTGTCCTCTGCTTGTGGATAGTGTTTTTTAGATCCCTGCAGATTGTTCAGGGACATTGCATTGTCCCTAGTGGAGAAGTCCATTACGTTCTCTTGTACCACAGTGTATTAGTCTTTGTGTATAATGATTTCCTGGTTCTGCTCCTTTCGCTCTGCATCACTTCCTGGAGGTTGTTCCAGTCTCCATGGAACTCCTCCACTTTATTATTCCTTTTAGCACAATAGTATTCCATCACCAACATATACCACAATTTGTTCAGCCATTCCCCAATTGAAGGGCATCCCCTCGTTTTCCAATTTTTGGCCACCACAAAGAGCGCAGCTATGAATATTCTTGTACAAGTCTTTTTCCTTATTATCTCTTTGGGGTACAAACCCAGCAGTGCTATGGCTGGATCAAAGGGCAGACAGTTTTTTATCGCCCTTTGGGCATAGTTCCAAATTGCCCTCCAGAAGGGTTGGATCAATTCATAACTCTATCAACAATGCATTAATGTCCCAATTTTGCCACAAACCCTCCAACATTTATTACTTTCCTTTGCTGTCATGTTAGTTAATCTGCTTGGTGTGAGGTGGTACCTCAGGGTTGCTTTTATTTTCATTTCAAAGAGGTTATGTTCTAATGGGTTAAGAGAACATAAAAATAAGATAAGGGGAAGATAAGGGACGTTCATGATAGAATGGTTTCCAAAACCCTAGAGACTTCCTAGAGTCAGAAATACAGCAAAAAGGAAAATCTGATCCAGACATACCCCAAAAATGGATCTGAGAAACTCAAAATGGGAAAATGTAATAAGAATGGAAAAGAGATACAGCAAGTTAAGAAGGCCCTAGGTAATGGAAAACTTCCAGGATAAGCATGGTTAAATCCTTAGAGACAGAAACATAACTAATAGAGTCTGCTATAGGCCCACCCCCAAAATAGAGGCTTGAAAAGGAACCAACCAATGGGACCGTGGGAACAGCATTATAGGAGAATATTGCAAGATGAGAGTGCAGATGATTTATAGTGGCAGCTCCAAGATCTAGAAGTACATCTATGAGGGGAATGGATCACATATTTTGGGGCCCTTCCCCCAAATCAGATAATGTAACTTCCTTTAGCATTTGAAAGGCACTTGATATTTTATCTACCCTTCTACATGAATGGGAAAATTGAAGCTGGTAATATATTATATGTGAAACTATATTTTGGCCTCTCAACTGTTAGCGTTCTCTCCTTTATCAAATTATATTGCATTTTATATAAATATACACATCATTATCATTCCTCCTCCTACTTTATCCCAGGAAATGCAGGCTCCCTTGAGAGCAAACAGTATTGATGTATTATCTTCATATCTCAGCAGCTAGCCATCATCTTAACGTTTTTTTGGAGGGTCAAGGGTCTATATCTGTGATATCATTGATATAAAGAACTTCTGTTGATGAACCCTCATATATCAATACAGTTTTTACAGTATTTGACAGTTTTTTTAGGTAATTGTGATTCTTACACTGGCTATGGATAGGTGTATTTTAAGTAAAAGAATTATCTGGGGCAGTGCAAGGATACATGACATGCCCAGTGTTATACAACTTCAGAGGCAATCACTGAGATCTTGTTTTTATTACTATGGAGTCAGCCTCTTCCACTACATCTTGCCACTTTATTTATTTCATATAATAGGCATTTGAATGTGTCTGTTGAATTGAAGCACAGAAAACAATAAGAAATATATGTCACATTTTTGTTTATGTATATGATATAAACACAAATATCTATATTCCTAAAACACATTTGATAATCAATAAAGAAAAATACTTATTAGATATTAGCTAGACACTATTCTAGGTGCTTGGGATATAAATATAAAGAATGAAATGATCCATACTTTCATGGAACTTAAATTAGAATAGATAAGACAATAAGAGCATAATTAAATATATATTGAGTAAATTTGTAAAGAATATAGGTATACATAAATAAATGTAAGATAGTTGGAAGGCCAAAGATAAAGAAAGATCTCATAGCACATGGTACTTGAAATAAAGATTAATAAAATGTGCAAAAATTATACTGATGGTGATGATATAGGGGAATGACAGTTTGACCTGTCATTAAGGACAACGACATTTATTTCATTATTGGAATTTGACTGCAAGCTCTTTGAAGGCAGGGACACATTTTACTTTACATACCTAGAATACAGTGTCTAGCACATGATATCCCCTTAACAAATTCTTATTGATATACTATTTTTTACCTCTGATGTGAATCAAATAGGTAAAAATTGAGGCAAAGGGTTTGAATGAACTGAGTGAGTGCAATGCATATATTACCACAAGCTGGCCACTTCTTAAGTTATTACTTTCCAGTGTGATCAGCTTATCAAGTTTTCAATGGTCTTTACCATACCATTTAGCAAGTAGAGGGCAAGAAAATCTTAGATCACATTTTAAAGAATTCTGAGTCTGATTTTCTTGCCCCAACATTGGATCTTGCTGTGATATATCCTCCCTTAAATTTCCTAAAATAGGAGAAAAATGAAATTTTACATTATGAAAACTACTATAATCATATTTGGTTTTACTACCATTCCACTGTTGGAATAGTTTACCCTTTCAATTCTTTCCTTGCCCTCTACCTTCCTAGAATTTAGATACGGCAAAGAAAACAACTGTAGTTTTATCTTAGAAAGAATAAAATAAAAATTCAAACACTTCCCCACTAAAATGAAGATAATTACTGTACACTCTTCTCTTTTTGTATCTTATTCTATCTCTGATGCAATGGGGGAAAAAAGATGCTGAGTAACATACTGGAGTTGATAAAGGGAGAAACTGATGCTTTCCTCTGGATCATTAGTGTGGTTTTAAATAGGTATCATATTAGTTCACAGTTCTGTGCAAATTCTGGGCTGAGATAATATTTGCCAACTCATTTTGAATACCCTTTAAATGGTGCTTGAATACCCTTGTTTCTTTCATATTCCCATGTGTTAACATCCCCTGACTTTCTCAACTCATAGCATTTCATGGTTCACTAATTTGTAAAAGAAGCTACAAAGCACAGGCTTTATCCCTATAGAACTCTCTTGTAAATGTTTTTTTTCAGGATCTATATCATCTAGTCAATTCTGAATCTCTCACAAGCTTTGATAGGTTCAAAGCAAAAGTACGAAAAATAAATTTTAAAAATATTCCTAAGCTATATAAAGTACTTGGAAATTCTTCAAATTAAATTTTGGTCTGTATCTTAAGAATCTTTATTCACTGTTTTAGCATAATTTTTTTTCTGAATATGGCTCTCAATATTTAAAGGAAATCATCTTTTAAAGTATCTTCCCAACAATTTGTATCTCATCTATTTGAAAAAAAATGTTTTGCAAAAGTTACTAGAAAAAGGTCATTATTAGATTACATACTAATTTTTCAACCTCCCCAAAGATGTGTTAATAGGATAGAAAACAATTAAATGACCATATTTTTTACTAATTTCTTTTGATTTAAATGTCTTATTTTTAATTTAATTTAATTAATTTGAATAAAATAAAATTATTTTTAAAATTAATAATCTTATTAATCAATGATTTGGCAACACAACTTGTTTAAAATAGCACTGACCATGGAATCAGAGATCAGAGATTCAAATGCCATTGTTCCAATAACAAAAGATCCATTCATCTCTGAAATTGTTGACAGCATTTTTTTTTGGATCTCCCAACTTCCTTATTTGTTTGTTAAGTAATAACAATCTTATATTTTTCCTTATAGGAATACTGTGAAGCTCAAATAAAATAATGTGGATGAAGCAGCCTAAAATAATACAATGCTATAAGATATAACAATCACAAATATTTCATACTTTTCAACACAATGCATTTAACATTTTAATATTATAACATTACTTCACAAGAATTTGAAAACCACTGTAAATTTAAATTATTATTGTAATCATGACTTATTTCTAAATTACACTGATGGGTAGGAAGAATTTGACTTGTGCAATCTTGAAAAAATTAAACATAAAGCAATGAGGAAAGAAACTTAGTTGATTCTTTATTTTCATAAAGTTGACTTTTTCTTTATGTATACTGCTTTTGTCCATTAGAACCTGGAGAAGTAATTTAATTTCTCACTGTTCTAGATAATTCTCTGTGACTGTAAGTTGCATAAAAGTTGACAATATACATTGATCAAAGGAATTTCATCATATAAGTGTTTTATAAACTATTGAAAACAGATTCAGTCTCCTTACCTCTTCTACTAATGCTGCTACTATTTTTTCTTAATTTTGAAAGTGTTGTAAATTTTTTGACTTTAATTGTTTTATTTATTTAGAAATTTTTGAATTAAATCTACTTCTTCAAAACAATATTGTATTTATTTTTTATCTATTCCCTAATGTTTTTATTGGAGAATTTAGTCCTCTGCAATTTTTAGACTAGTTTTTCTTTAATAATTCCATGTAAACAGAATTCACAGGTTGTTATTATTAATAATAATAAATTATATTTATATATAATATATAATACATATTATATATAATATATATAATAATAAATAATAATAAATTACAGAAATTTCCTAAGCCTTAAGTAAGTTTTTTTTTTAATTTGTACTCCTTATTCATTAAAAATTGAGATATTCCTTTCCTAATCTTCATCAGATCAACAGTCATCACTAAACCTTGAAAATAACAGAAGAACTGAACTGGCTAGTATGTTACTATATTTTGAGGAAAATACCTACATTCTAGAAAGCTACTGTTATAATATTAGACTTTAAAAGCACTTCCATTGGGTCATCCATTACATCAACTTAATTATAAAATGCTTAAAATACCAGTTAACCTACCGATACCTTTTCAACATCTCCATAATTCGTAAAAAATTTTGATAGAAACTAAAGAAAACATATAATTGAAGAGACAGTCATTGTTCATGATTAGTAAATGATAACATGATAAAAATTATAAGGATATTTAAATTGATTTAGGGATTTTTTGCTATATCACTAATTATGCCATAGTTATATTTATAAAACTATTCAAAAGGGAAATATTTTTGAAAGACTATATCAAACAGGGAAAGACTAAAAGGAAAGAGAAAAAAGTAAACAGAAGATATAAGATAAAGGAAAACCTATGATTAACTATCCCAATTGTGCATATGAATTGAATGAAATCACCCAAAAAGGATAACAGGAAAAATAAAAAAACAGAATACCAAAACATTCTATCTACAAGAAACACATTTAATACTGAGAAACAAAGAGTACAAGTAAGGGACTGAAGTGGAATTTACTATGCCTCAGCTAAAAGAAAGATATCAGGGCTAAGAATTATGATCTCAGACAAAGAAAAAACTGAACTAATCAAAAGATATAAGTAAGGAACTCACATCATGAGAAAGGCACCACAGATGATGAAATAATATCAATAGTAAGCATGTATACATGAAATGCCATAGCATCCAGATTCCTAAAGGAAAACTTATGTGACTTACAGTAGGAAATTAATAATAAAATGTTACCAGTGGGCAGCCTCAAGCCTACTCTCTCAGAAACAGATAACTACAACAACAAAAATAAATAAGAAAAAAGTTAAGAAATTAAATAGAACTTTAGAGTTTGGTATGATAGATCTCTAGGGAAAACCAAATAGAAATGGAAATTTTGCTCAGCTATTCATGGCATTTCCCCAAAAATTGATCCCATAATAAGTCATAAAAACTTCACAAACAAATATAAAAAGGATAAATATTAAATGTATAATTTTCAGACCATAATGTAATAAAATTGTATTTTAAAAGGGCAGCAAAAAAGACTAAAGATGAATTGAAAACTCAATGGCCTTATATTAAAAAATGATAAGTCAATGAACAAATCATAGAAACAATCAACAATTTCATTAAAGAAAATGACAAAGAGCAGACAAATTATCAAAAATTATGGGATGCAGCCAAATCTGTTCTTAAGTAGAAATTTATTTCTATATATTCTTACATAAATAAAATAGAGAAAGTGATTAATCAATTTGAAATGAAATTAAAAAACTAGAAAAAGAACAAATTGAAAATCTCCAATTAAATACTAAATTAGGAACCCTGAAAGTCAAAGGAGAAATTAATAGAAAACTATTAAATTAATAAATAAGGCAAGTTGGTTTTATAGAAAAAATACATAAATCACTGATTAACTTCATTAAATAAAAAGAGGAAAACCAGATTAGCAGTATCAGAAATGAAAAAGACAAAATAACAAGCAATGAAGAGGAAATTAAAGCAATTACTAGAAGTTATTTTGCCCAATTATATACCAACAAATCTTATAATCCATGTGAAATAGATGAATGGTTACAATATGTAAACAACCCAAAATACCAAAAGAAATAAAATACTTAAACAATCACATCACACAAAGAGAAATTGAATAAACCATCAAAGAACTCCCTAAAGTTAAAGGTCCTAGGGCCAGATGGATTCACAACTAAATTTTACCAAATATTCAAAGACCTCTAATACTACATTTTATGTTTGTAAAATAGGGGAAAAGGGAATGCTTCTAAAATCTTTTTAACGACCCAAATATGGTATTTCTTTTTAAACCAGAAAGAACTAAAAGAGAAGAAAACTAGAGACTAATTTCCCTAATGAACACTAAAGCAAGATTTTTAAATAAAACACTAGCAAGGCAATTGCCACATTTTATCACAAGAATAATACACCATGATCAGGTGGGTTTTATATCAGGAATGCAGTGATAGTTCAATATTAGGAAAAGAACAGCATAATTGACCATATCAATAACAAAACCAATGGAAATCTTATAATTATTTCAATAGACACAGAAAAAGCTTTTGACAAAATACAACACTCATTCCTTATAAAAAAAAGAAGAAAATATTGAAACATAGGGAATCTTCCTTAAAGTCATAAATGACATCTATCTAAAAACTTCAGCAAGAAAAATATAAGGACAGGGATGTCTTATAGCAAGTGTCTCTGACAAAAGTCTCATTTCTCAACTATATAGGAGAGTCAAAGTTAAAAGCATACAAAGTATTCCCCAATTGAAATCAAAGGATACAAACAAGCAGTTCTCAGAGGAAGAAATTAAAACTAGGTATAGTCATATGAAAAAAATGTTCCAACTTACTATTTAGAGAAATACAAATTAAAACAACTCTAAGAAATGTCATACCCACCGAATTGGCTAATATGATGAAAAAGAAACATTATAAAGGTAAGAGAGGATTTGAGAAACTGTGACATTAATACAGTATTGATGTATCTGTAAACTGATACAACCATTTTGGAGAGCAATATAGAACCACACCAAAAAGGTCATAATATTATTCATATCTCTTGACCCATTAATACTGTGTCTGTGTCCCAAGGAGATCAGAGATAAGGGGAAAGGATCCTTCCTGTATCAAAATATTTTGGTAGCTCTTTTCATAGTGGCGAAGAATTGAAAACTGAGAGGTCGTCCATCACTTGAGAAAGAGATGAAGAAATTGTGGTTTATAGTTATAATGGAATATTATTGTACCATAAGAAATAATGAACAGGATGAGTTTCATAAAAATGTGGAAAGACATATGAACTAATTCAAAGTGAAGTGAGCAGAACCAGGAGAACAATGTATAAAATAGCAGAAATATTATACGAAGAGTAACTATAAAGGAAATAGTCATTATCAACAGAACAAAATTTCAAGATAACCAGAAGGGACTCATGATGAAACTTCCATCCATAGTCAAAGAAGAAACTGGTGGAGATTAGGTCCAAATCAACGCATGCCATCTTCATGAAATGTTTTATTATATGTGTGATATGTGTCTTCTGTCATTGTACAAGCAACATGGAAATCTGTGCCACATGAAAGTACTGGTAGAAACTCTATTAGACCATTTACTGCCTTGGGGAGAGTGTGGGGAAGGGAAAAAGGGACAAAAGCTGGATCTTAAAATGTCAGAAAACATGTGAAATATTCCTACATGTATCTAAACAAAATTTTTAATTGGTAAAAATAGTGAATGACCTTTGATCCATCTTTACTCAATGTTTCTCTCCAGGAAAAAGTATTTATAGCAACCATTTTTTTTCTTTTAACAAAACAATAAAGGTGGAACTACAGGGATTTCTATCAATTGAGAAATGTCTGAATAAATCATTGTGTTTGAAAATGAAGGTATACCATCATGATAAAATAGATGATAAAATAGATAAAAACAAAGCAACATGGAAAGACTTGTGTAAACATATTTATAACAGAGAAGAATTGGTATGAAAACTTGCCTGTTAACCTCAATGTTACAAAAAACTAATAATTTTGAAGACTATTATAAACTGATGCAGAAGAATATGAGTTTGGTCACAGAAAAACTTTTTTATACAATAACAACACTGTAATTACCTTTGAAGTTAAAACAATGATAAAACATGCATGATTCCACAAGAATGATGATGAAATATATTGTTCTCCCCCTGACAGAGAGATGATTTGGGTGCAGAATGAGACAAATAGTCATTGTGTACAGAAAAAAGAAAATTATTTTTCTCCTCCCAATAGTGTGGGTAGTGGTAGGAAAAAAATTATTTTCATTTATCAAAAAATGTAATTGTAATTTGAAAAATATAGTTAAATAGCAACAAAACTTAAGTCATTATAGCTGAAAATATAGTGGTACTACCTTCTTCAGGGTACAACTGACTTTCCTTTGGTAAATAATTGTATACATACTCTTGTAGTTCCTCATTAAGTTATTTTACTCTTCAAGTTGTTATTCTGCTGAATTCATTCTAGAAACTATTGTCTATTTTTCTTCTTTTTAAAATAAAATGTATTTAAACAGAAGAATTTATAAAATTAATGCTAGATGTATTGTCAAAAAACATATAAACTAAAATGTTGTTAGTGGAACTATGAATTGGTCCAAGTATTCTTAAGAATTAGATTTGGAACTAGGCTTGGCATATAATAAAACTGTTCAAAATCATTCAGGTAGCAAAATTCATGCTGGTCATAAAGCTCACAGAGGTCAAAGACAAAGGTCAATATTTCATGTCTAACAAAATATTAATAAATGCAAATTCTGTGCTATTTAAATAAAGAAGCAGAAAAGGTTGTTGCTAGCCATAAACTGGGAAATGATTGAACATAACTGTAGAATAAAATGTAATAGACAAACATCAAGCTGAAAAATACAAATATTAAAAATTCAAAAAACTTCAGAAGTATTAGATGAACTATTATAGTGCATAGCAAACATAACCAAGAGAACAATTTACAGAATTACCTCAGTAGTATAGAAGATAATAGTAAGATGTATTTTAACTCAGATCAATATTTTGACAAACGTGACTCCAGAGAATTTGTGGTTTGTGCCTATGTCCCTTATATAGGTGTAGAAAGATGTACATTCTGCCAGACATTAGTGTGATAGTTGGTTTTGACAAAGTGTTCTTTGTGAAAGAGAAATTTTTATTGGAGGTGTGATGTGTTAGGAAATAAAGCAATGTTTTATTTTGTCTTGATATGTTTTTAAGCATCAATGAAATACTTTTTAATGTGATGATAGTAGAGGGAGGAAGACACTTTTTTTAAAGGTGATGACATGAAAAGCATATGATGGAGCTGGTAGATTCCTCTTAAACAAGGGCTTCATTTTTCATATTTATCTTACTGAGGCAATTTTCTAATATACATTGTACAATATAGCTTTGAAAAGAACTGGCCACCAAGCAGTCTGTCCAGGGCAACATTAGTATACACTTCACTTTTCAAATAGACCTCTTTTAGAACTGATGCAAAGTGAAGTGAGAAGAATCAGAACATTGTACATGGGAACAGAAATAGTTTTTAATGAACAACTGTGGGTGATCTATTATTCTCTTCAATACAGTAATCCAAGACAATCCTAAGGACTCATGATAAAAGTGCCATCTACCTACAAAGAAAAAGCTGATGAAGTCTGAATTTAAATAAAAACATACTATATTGCAATGTCTTATTTTTTTGTACTATATCTCTTCCATAAAAAGACCAAAATAGAAAAATATTTTACGTGATTACAAATATAAAGCTTATCAGATTACTTACCTTCTCAGTGAGAGTGGAGGAAAGGGAAAATAGGAAGGAAGGAGAAAACTTGGAAGTTAAAAATCTTTTAAAAAATAATGTTTAAAAGTGTTTTTACCTGTAATTGATCAGAAATGAAATGTTATTTAATTTTTTAATAGAGGACCCACAACAACAACAAAATGTCATTTAAAAAAGATGAAGATTGTGAAAGCTAGGTATAGAGTAAATAGTTTGTTGGACATAGAATTAGGAAGAACTGAGTTCAAATTCAGCCTCAGAAACTGTGAGCCTGAGTGAATAACATAATTTCTGATTGCTTCAATGTCCTCAACTATAAAGTTAGGAAAATAGTAGCACCTACCTTGCTGAATTGTGAGATCAAATGAAATAATATTCTTAAAACACTTAAAACAGTGCCTAATAAGAGTCAGAATCAAGATGGTGGCTTAGACACAACAAAAGCCCAGACTTCTCTAAAACCCTTCCGCATTGATCAAAAATAAAGTGCTTCAAGGGAACAGAAAACAAAATCTAACAACAGGACAGAGCTATGGGACTCTCCTGATGATTTAACTTAAAAGGTACACCAAAAACTGCCTAAATTTTTGATTCTCAGGTTCAAAGGAAAGGAAGTAGGAAGATATAAAGAACCCTCCCCATCGTACAGTGCTGAGTCTCCAGCAGTCCCTGGAATCTCTGGGCATGCAAGGGCAGTAGTTAGGAGGGAGTGCCATGCTGGCACAGCTGTGCCAGACTCAGGGTGTTGAATACAGGAAACCAGGAGACAGCTGGAGGAAAAGCTCAGAGAGGGCAGCCTAGACACAGCCAAAATGCTCCATCTTGCCCTACTCCTTTCTTGAAGTTTTGGCCTCAGGGCACATCCAACTGGAAAGCTCAACTCTACCCTGGGTTAATTTTATCAATAGGTCAGATTAAAAAGCCTTCAGAGGGCAGGGAATCTCAATCTACAACACCCCTCCCCCATAGACTGCTCTGAGAGTAGCTGTAAGAATAAAGCTGACTAAGGACTGAGGGCAAAGGCTGTAACTCCTACAGAATACCTTGATAACAGGGTGGGAAGCCCAACTCCCTTCCACCTCCACTTCACCTACATATTCAGCTTCAGCTGCCAGCAGGGGAATATCTGACCTCAGGGCTCATTAATACCATCAGCCTGAGGCAGAGTCAAGATGGTGGCCTAGAAGGAGCAGAAGTTCAGACCTCTGAATACCCTTCCTAAACGATCATAAACTGAATGCTCCCAGAGGACTGAAAAACACACTTAACAAGAAGACAGAGCCAAGGAACCCTCCTGCTGGACTTAATTCAAAAGGTACTCCACCCCTCCCCCAAAGCCAAAATCTGAGAATACTCTGGTTTAAGGGGAAGACAGAAGGAAAGTCCCAGGATTCATCCCCCCTCCCACACAGAGAGCTGAGACTCCCAGACGCCAGTGGAAGCGGGAACTTCTGGGTGGGCAAAGTGCTGGTCTGGAGAGTGTACATTGCAACCAGGGCTGTGATAAGTTCAGAGTGTCCAACACAGACAGAGGGGAAGGAGCTAGAGAGGGAGCATAGACCTGGCAGCCTGGCCAGATCTGTGGAGATCCTCCATATTTGCTCCATCCTTCAAGGAAGTTTTGGATTCAGAGCATACCCAGTCCAACTAAGCTGAACTTAATCCCATCAAAAGTCTTCAGATCTCAGGGAAGCCCAGACTCTACACCCATCCTCATTGACTGCTGGACTTTAATCCAATCAAAAGCCTCCAGAAGATAGGGAAGCTCAAACCCCAACAAACCTCCACCAGAGAGTACATCAAGGGATCTCCTATTAAAGCTCCAAGAGGAAAGACTGACAGAAGCCCACAAACCCCCCCAAAAATGAGAGGAGCAAGAGCATAGACAAATACGGGGAGTAAAGAAGGGGTGAATTTAAGCAAACAACAGAAAAAGAAGAAAAAAACTACAATAGACAGCTTCTACTCAGCAAATGGAACAGAGGGGGAGAGATCAGCAAACGATAAATCAGAAATACTAGTGAATTGGATACAGACTGTGGGAAAACTCAAAATACAATTAAGAGATGCTGAAGACAATTGGGAAAAGAATGTAAAAATTAAGATAAGTCATATGGAAACAGAGGCACTTGAACTAAAACAATAAAATTGTGTCTTGAAAGCCAAAATCAACCAGCTGGAAAATGAGGCAAAGAAGATGAAAGACGAGGTAAAGAGGATGAAAGATGACCTCCAAAGAAAATCAGACAAGAAGGAAAAGGATGACCAAAAAGCTAGGGATGAAATCCAGGCTTTAAGAACCAGAATACAACAACTGGAATTAAGTGACCTCCCAAGGCAGCAGGACACTATAAAACAAAATGAAAAGAATGAAAAAATTGAGGAAAATATGAAGCTTCTCATTCACAAAACAGACGATTTAGAAAATTGTTTGAGAAGAGACAATTTAAGAATCATAGGTCTACCAGAAGACCAGGACAAAAGAAAAAGCCTGGAAATAATACTAGAGGAAATTATCCAGGAAAACTGTCCCGAAATCCTAGAACAAAAGGGGAAAGTGGAGATTGAAAGAATTCACAGATCACCTCCTGTCCTTAATCCCCAATTGACAACACCCAGGAATGTTATAGCCAAACTAAAAGACTCTCAGACCAAAGAAAAGATATTACAAGCTGCCAAGAAGAAGCCATTCAGATACCATGGAAACACAGTCAGGATAACTCAGGATTTGGCTGCATCCACACTGAAGGATCGAAAGGCATGGAATATGATATTCCAGAAAGCAAGGGAACTAGGTCTACAACCAAGAATCAAATACCCATCAAAACTGAATATATTCTTACAGGGGAAAGTATGGTCATTCAACAAAATAGAAGAATTCCAAGCATTTGTAAAGAAAAGATCAGACCTGAACAAAAAATGTATTGTCCAAGCACAGAACTCAAGAGAATCATCAAAAAGTAATTAAAAAAGAGGGGGGAAAGAAAAACAAAACAAAACAACAACAAAATTTTTAAGAGACTCAATAAGTTAAAATATATATCCCTATTAAAAAATAGGTCATTAGTAACTCTTAAAAACTGTTTCTATCACATGGGAAGCTAGAAGAATTACACTTAGAGGTAATAGTGACAAACTGTATGGGATGAAAGGACAAGACATAAATAGGTATATACATTCATACATGAATAAATACATATGCGTGTGTGTGTGTGCATACATATATATACACACACAACCAGAACTAAAAAAAAAGAGGCTAATACGAAAAGAAATGGGGAAAAAACAAATGGGGATAAATTGATATGTCACAAAGTAGCTCATGGTGGAAGGGGGGAGAACATTGATACACTGGAAGGGTAAAGAGGTAGGAAGTAGGAAATTCTCAACCCTTACCTGCATTGAAACTGATCCAAAAAGGGAAGAATAATCCAATCCATTGGGGCAGAGAATAGATGTGCACCCTATAGGGGAGTAGAAGGGTAAAAAAAGGACTGGTCAGGAGGGAAGCAGTACAATGGAAGGAAGGGGGGGATTTTTAAAAGACTACAGGGGAAAATAAGGGGAGGGATAAGAAGGGAGGTGGGTAGAAAGGGAAGTAAAATAAGGATGGGAACTAGGGGGACTGATTATAAACAAACACTGGTGTAGAAGGAAATAGTGGAAGAAGAAAAGGCAGGACCAGGAGTAGAAATTAAAATGCTGGGAAATACACAGCTATTAATCATAACTCTGAATGTGAATGGAATGAACTCACCCATAAAACACAAGAGAATAGCAGAGTGGATTAGAATCCAAAAGCCTACCATATGCTGTTTGCAGGAAACACACATGAGGAAGCTAGATACGCATAGTGTGAAAGTAAGAGGATGGAGCCAAATCTATTGGGCATCAACTGATAAAAAGAAGGCAGGAGTCGCAATAATGATATCTGACAAAGCCAAATTAAAAATCATTCTAGTTAAAAGAGATAGGGAAGGTAACTACATCCTGATAAAAGGCAGTATAGACAATGAGGAAATATCTGTACTCAATATGTATGCACCAAATGGCATTGCATCCAAATTTCTAAAGGAGAAACTAGAGGAGCTCAAGGATAAAATAGACAGAAAAACTATACTAGTAGAAGATCTGAAACTTCCTCTATCCAAATTAGATAAATCAAACAAAAAATAAATAAGAAAGAAGTGAGAGAAGCAAATGAAATCTTAGAAAAATTAGAGTTAGTAGACATGTGAAGAAAAATAAATAGGGACAAAAAGGAATACACCTTCTTTTCAGCAGCACATGGAACACTCACAAAAATTGACCATGTATTAGGGCACAAAAACAATGCAGGGGGAAGCTGGGTAGCTCAGTGGATTGAGAATCAGGCCTAGAGATGGGAGGTCCTAGGTTCAAATCTGACCTCAGACATTTCCCAGCTGTGTGATCCTGGGCAAGTCACTTGACCCCCATTGCCTAGCCCTTACCACTCTTCTGCCTTGGAGCCAATACACAGTATAGACTCCAAGATGGAAGGTAAGGATTAAAAAAAAAACATTGCAAACAAGTACAAAAGGGCAGAAATAACAAATGCAAACTTCTCAGACCACAATGCAATGAAAATAATAATTAGTAAAGGTACATGGAGAGAAAAATAAAAAATTAATTGGAAATTAAACAATGTGATTCTCCAAAACCGGCTAGTTAAAGAACAAATCATAGAAACAATCAATAACTTCATTTAAGAAAATGACAATGGTGAGGCATCCTTTCAAAACCTATGGTATATAGCCAAAGAAGTACTCGGGGGGAAATTTATATCCTTGAGTTCGTATATAAACAAATTAAGAAGGGTAGAGGTCAATGAATTGGGCATGGAAATTAAAAAACTAGAAAGTGTACAAATTAAAAATCCTCAGATGAAGACTAAATTAAAGATCCTAAAAATCAAAGGAGAAATCAATAAAATTGAAAGTCAAAGAACTATTGATTTAATAAATAAGACTAGAAGCTGGTACTTTAAAAAACAAATAAAATAGACAAAGTACTAGTCAGTCTAATTTAAAAAAGGAAAGAAAAAAACCAAATTGACAGTATCCAAGATGAAAAGGGAGACCCCATCTCTAATGAAGAGGAAATTAAGGCAATCATTAAAAACTACTATGCCCAATTATATGGCAACAAATATGGCAATCTAGGTGATATGGATGAATACTTACAAAAATATAAACTGCCTAGATGAACAGAAGAAGTAATAAATTACCTAAACAACCCCATATCAGAAAAATAAATTGAACAAGCCATCAAAGAACTCCCTAAGAAAAAATTCTCAGGTCCAGATGGATCCAAAAATGAATTCTAACAAACATTCAAAGAGCAACTAATCCCAATATTATACAAACTATTTGACAGAATAAGCCAAGAAGGGGTTCTACCAAATTCTTTTTACAACACAAACATGGTACTAATCCCAAAGCCAGGCAGATTTAAAACAGAGAAAGAAAACTATAGGCCAATCTCCCTAATGAATATAGACGCAAAAATCTTAAATAGGATACTAGCAAAAAGACTCCATCAAGTCATCACAAGGGTTATCCACTGTGATCAGGTAGGGTTCATACCAGGAATGCAAGGATGGTTCAATATTAGGAAACCATCTGCATAATTGATAATATTAACAAACAAATCGACAAAAATCACATGATTATCTCAATAGATGCAGGAAAGGCCTTTGATAAAATACAGCACCCATTCCTATTGAAAACACAAGAAAGTATGGGAATAGAAGGGCCTTTTCTAAAAATAATAAACAATATATATATCTATAACCATCAGCAAACATCATCTGCAATAGGGATAAACTTGAAGCTTTCCCAATAAAATCAGAAGTAAAACAAGGATGCCCATTATCACCTATACTATTTAATATTGTTGGGGTGTGTGGGATGCTCAGGGAGGGGTAGTATCTCTGGTATGGAGGGCTTGTCATGCCCTCCTAGGGCAGCTCTCCAGCCTCTGACCCCCACCTGACACCCAGCTCTCACTTGAGGCTCCTAGTAGCTGCTAGCATGCGGCAGTGGCCACACCCCGGGCAACGGCTTCGACAGGCCAGCTAAACATTGTGAGGGTAGCCATCGGGTCATTGACCCCTGGTGAACCAGGACTTTGCTCACCCAGCATGTGAAGACTGCTTCAGCGGAACAGGTGGAAGAAACCAATAAGAAGGTTCAATGGCTGAGATGGTGATGCAGCAAAGCACTGTGGAGTGCTTAGGGCGTGTTGGAGCACAAAGGACAACAGGGCCATCCAATGCAGCTGAGGAAGTCTCCAGACATAACAATTTTTCGTGCCACTGGACCTAGGTTTCCAACGCCGAGAGAGTGGGACTGTCTCTGTGCATCGGCTTTTCCACTTAAATCTCCTTCACGCACAAGTATCTTTGTGCACACTCATCTATCCTAACCCCGTCCACCCTCTTCAAGACCTGCGGCAATGGGGGAGTGGCAAAGCAACAGGTGGAGGTGACCACTGGCAGTTGCAGTCACGATCCTGCACGTAGGTGGCCCACGGACCAGTGGTCGCTCGGCCCTGTGGGCAGCAGGGACGTTCGGCAGCATCCTGGGCGACTGAGCAGCCCTCTCTAGGACAGCACTGCTCACCCTAATCAAGGGAGGGGACTAGAAAAGGTGTCCCAAACATTGCCTGCCCTACAAACACCCCGTCAGCACACCGTGGCTGGTAGATCATCCCTTTAAGCAGTTGAAATCAAAGAAAAAATACAAAGAAACTCCTACTAGGAGCATGGAACATCAGGACACTACTTGACAGAGAGAATACCCCAAGACCTGAGAGAAGAACAGCTCTAATCGGTAAAGAATTGGCGCGATATAACATCGACATCACAGCCTTAAGCGAAACACGCTTACCAGAAGAGGGATCACTCAGCGAACCCACCACTGCATACACCTTCTTCTGGAAAGGTCGAGCCTCAAATGAAGACAGAATCCACGGTGTTGGTCTGGCTATCAAGACCAGTTTGCTCAAACAGCTGCCAGACTTGCCTGTGGGCATCAGCGAGAGGCTCACGAAGATCCGTTTGCCTCTCAGCAAAGACCGGTATGCCATAATCATCAGCGCATATGCCCCAACACTGACCAGCACAGAGGAGACCATCGAGCAGTTCTACTCTGACCTGAGTGCCTTCCTGCACTCAGTGCCCACAAATGACAAGCTGATACTACTGGGAGACTTCAATGCCCGTGTTGGCCAGGACCATGAAAGATGGAAAGGAGTGCTCGGCAAACACGGTGTGGGCAAAATGAACAGCAACGGCCTACTGCTACTCAGCAAATGCTCAGAGTTCGAACTCTCCATCACAAACACTGTGTTCAGAATGGGGAACAAATATAAAACAATGTGGATGCACCCACAATCAAAACAGTGGCATCTCATTGACTACATCATTGTACGCTGGCGAGACATCCAGAATGTACAGATCACCAGAGCCATGAGAGGAGCTGAATGCTGGACAGACCACCGATTAGTTAGAGAGACTCTTCAAATGCGCATTGCGCCTCGCCATCCAAAACGGGCCCAGACAGTTCACACATTTTACAACGTGAGTCATCTTAGAGATCCATCTTATTTGCAAACATTCCAGTCCTGCCTGGACGACAAGCTGTCTGCCAAGGGACCACTCACTGGAAGCTCAACTGAGAAATGGAACCAGTTCAGAGACGCAGTGAAGGAAACATCAAAGGCAGTCCTAGGCCAAAAACAATGCAACCACCAGGACTGGTTCGACGAGAACAACACTGCTATTGAAGACCTATTGAGCAAAAAGAACAAAGCCTTTATGGAGTGGCAAAATAACCCAAACTCTGCTCCTAAAAAGGACAGATTCAAGTCTCTCCAAGCCACAGCACAGTGTGAGATCATAAAGATGCAAGACCAATGGTGGGAAAAAAAGGCAGAAGAAATCCAGCTCTTTGCTGATACAAAAAACTACAAACAATTTTTCAGTGCCCTCAAGACAGTCTATGGGCCATTAAAACCCACCGCCACTCCCTTGCTATCCTCTGATGGTGACACTCTCATAAAAGATAAAAAAGGAATCAGCAACAGGTGGAAAGAACACTTCATTCAGCTTTTCAACCAACCCTCTTCAGTTGACCAAAGAGCCCTTGACCAGACCCCCCAAAACAGCACCATTGAACAAATTGACATCTCTCCTTCAATAGAGGAAGTCCAAAAAGCCATCAAACAAATGAGTGCAGGCAAGGCACCCAGTAAAGACCCAATCCCAACCAAGGTGTACAAGGCCTTAAATGGAAAGGCGCTCCAGGAATTCCACATAGTACTGACCATCATATGGGAAGAGGAAGACATGCCCCCAGAACTCAGAGATGCCTCCATTGTAGCCCTATACAAGAACAAAGGCTCATGAGCAGCCCGTGACAACTAGAGAGGCATCTCACTACACTCCACTGCTGGAAAGATCCTCACCCGTGTTATAGTCAACAGACTCCTGTCATCTGTTTCAGAGCAGAACCTGCCTGAATCACAATGTGGCTTCTGACAAGATCATAGCACCATCGACATGGTCTTCACGGTGAGGCAAATGCAGGAAAAATGCCTTGAGCAGAACCTGAGTCTCTACATTGTCTTCATAGATCTGACAAACGCGTTCGACACAGTGAACAAGGATGCATTGTGAGTGGTCCTCAGCAAGCTCGGTTGCCCAGCAAAATTCGTCAAACTGATCCAGCTCTTTCATGTTGACATGACAGGAGAAGTCCTATCTGGTGGAGAGACTTCCGATTGCTTCAACATCTCCAATGGCATGAAACAAGGCTGTGTCCTCGCTCCAGTACTATTCAACCTATTTTTCACCCAAGTATTACAACATGCTGTGATGGATCTAGACCTGGGCGTCTACATCAAATACCAACTGGATGGCTCACTATTCGACCTTCTCCACCTGACTGCAAAAACAAAGACAACAGAGAGACTCATTCTGGAAGCTCTCTTTGCAGATGACTGTGCTCTCATGGTCCACCAAGAAAATCATCTCCAAACCATTGTGGACAGGTTCTCTACCTCAAAAAAAAACTGTTTGGCCTGACTATCAGCCTCAGCAAAACAGAGATGTTGTTCCAACCCGCACCAGGGAGGCCAACGAACCAGCCGTGCATTATAATCGACAGCACGCAGCTTTCTAATGTCAACACTTTCAAGTACTTGGGCAGCACCATCGCCAACGATGGGTCCCTAGACCACGAGATCAATGCCAGGATCCAAAAGGCCAGCCAGGCACTCGGATGGCTGCACTGCAAAGTCCTCCAACACAGCAATGTAAGCCCTGCGATGAAGCTCAAAGTGTACAACGCAGTGGTCCTCAGCTTGCTCCTGTACGGTTGTGAGACATGGACACTGTACCGGAAGCACATGAAACAGCTGGAGAAATTCCACCAACGCTCCCTCCAGTCAATCATGAGGATCCAATGGCAAGACCAAATCACCAATCTGGAAGTCCTCGACAGAGCCAACTCCACCAGCATCGAAGTCATGGTCCTCAAAACCCAGCTATGATGGTCAGGACACGTCATCCGCATGGACCCACAGCGAATACCAAAACAGGTATTCTATGGTGAACTGTCAGCTGGACTCAGGAAACAAGGCCGACCAAAGAAAAGATTCAAGGATCAGCTAAAGTCAAACTTTAAGTGGGCTGGCATGACACCAAAGCAACTAGAACTCGCTGCCTCTGTCAGAAGCAGCTGGCAAACCCACATTAACCATGCCACCACCACCTTTGAAGATGAGCGACGTCGACATCTTGCCTCTGCGCGTGAACGCCGACACCAGGCCACAACCGCACCTCCCGTAACAACTGGCGTCCCATGCCCCATGTGTCACAAACTGTGCGCCTCAGCCTTTGGACTCCAAAGCCACATGAGGGTACATCAATAGATGATAATGCACAAAGACAATAGTCATTCTCGGTCACCGAGAGACTACCACTACTATTTGATATTGTACTAGAAACACTAGCAGTAGCAATTAAAGAAGAAAAAGAAATTGAAGGTATTAAAATTGGCAATGAGGAGACCAACCTGTCACTCTTCGCAGATGATATGATGGTCTACTTAAAGAATCCAAGAGAATCAACCAAAAATCTAGTCGAAATAATCAACAACTTTTGCAAAGTTGTAGGATACAAAATAAACCCGCATAAGTCATCAGACTTTCTATATATCTCCAACCCAGTTCAGCAGCAAGAATTAGAAAGAGAAATTCCATTTAAAGTTACCCAAGACAATATAAAATAGTTAGGTGTCTATCTGCCGAGACAAACACAGGAACTATATGAATGCAACTACAAAACACTCTCCACACAATTAAAACTAGATCTAAACAATTGGAAAAGCATTGATCGCTCATGGGTGGGACGAGCTAACATAATAAAAATGACCATCATACTCAAACATCTATCTATTTAGTGCCATACCCATTGAACTTCCAAAAAACTTTTTTACTGAATTAGAGAAAACCATAACAAAGTTCATTTGGAAGAACAAAGGATCAAGGATATCCAGGGAAATGATGAAAAAAAAAATACAAAGGAAGTTGACCTTGCAGTCCCAGATCTCAAACTATATTACAAAGCAGTGGTCCTCAAAACAATTTGGTCCTGGCTAAGAGACAGAAAGGAGGATCAGTGGAATAGACTTGGTGTAAATGACCTCAGCAAGACAATCTATGACAAACCCCAAATCCCCAGCTTTTGGGACAAAAATCCACTATTTGATAAAAATTGCTGGAAAAATTGAAAGACAGTGTGGGAGAGATTAGGCTTGGATCAACACCTCACACTCTACACCAAGATAAACTCAGAATGGGTAAATGACCTACACATAAAGAAGGAAACTATAAGCAAATTAGGTGAACACAGAATAGTATACATGTCAGACCTTTGGGAAGGGAAAGATTTTAAATACAAGCAAGACTTAGAAAGAGACACAAAATGTAAAATAAATAATTTTGATTACATCAAATTAAAAAGTTTCTCTAAAAACAAAACCAATATAACTAAAATTAGAAGAGATGTAACAAATTGGGAAACAATCTTCATAACCAAAACCTCTGACAAAGGTCTAATTACTCAAATTTATAAAGAATTATACCAATTGTACAAAAAATGAAGCCATTCTCCATTGAGAAATGGGCAAGGGACATGAATAGTCAGTTTTCAGTTAAAGAAATCAAAACTATTAATAAGCACATGAAAAAATGTTCTAAATCTCTTATAATCAGAGAGATGCAAATCAAAACATCTCTGAGGTATCACCTCACACCTAGCAGATTGGCCAACATGACAGAAAAGGAAAGTAATTAATGCTGGAGGGGATGTGGCAAAGTGGGAACACTAGTTCATTGCTGTTGGAGTTGTGAATTGATCCAGCCATTCTGGAGGGCAATTTGGAACTATGCCCAAAGGGCGATAAAAACTCTCTGTTCTTTGATCCAGCCATAGCACTGCTGGGTTTGTACCCCAAAGAGATGATAAGGAAAAAGACTTGTACAAAAATATTCATAGCTGCACTCTTTGTGGTGGCAAAAAATTGGAAAATGAGGGTTTGCCCTTCAATTGGGGAATGGCTGAACAAATTGTGGTATATGTTGGTGATGGAATACTATTGTGCTTAAACGAATAATAAAGTGGAGGAATTCCATGGAGACTGGACCAAGCTCCAGGAAGTGATACAGAGTGAAAGGAGCAAAACCAGGAGAACATTGTACACAGAGACTGATACACTGTGGTTCAATTGAACGTTATGCCATTAATGGCAATACAATGTCCCTGAATAATCTCCAGGGATCTATGAGAAGAAAAAATAATCCTCAAGCAGAGGACAAACTGTGGGAGTAAAAACACTGAGGAAAAGCAACTGTTTGACTACAGTGGTGGAGGGGATATGATTGAGGAGAGACACTAAATGAGCACCTTAATGCTAATACCAACAACAGGGAAATGGTTTCTGAGCAAGGAAACATGTGATACTCAGTGGAATCGCCCATTGGCTAGGGGAGGGGTGGTTGGAGGAGGGGGGGAGGAAAAGAAAATGATCTCTGTTTCCAATGAATAATGTGTGAAAATGACCAAATAAAATAATGTTTTAAAAAATTTTTTTAAATTAAAAAAAACAAAAACACCATCAGGCTAACCTAGTCAATCAGCAGAGCAAAGAAGAAGTCACTTCAGGACAGAATAGCCCAAACCCACAGATCCAGCAAATAATCAAAGGAGCAAGATTACAGCCTATTATAGGGGGAAAAGAAGGTAAAAATATGAGTAAAGAACAGCAAAAGAGAAAAGAGATTACAATTGACAATTTCTACGCAGGTAATGAACAAAGAGCAAATGGAGCAAAGGAGAACCAAGCAACAACAAGTAAAAACACAGAAATTCCAGTGAATTGGACACAGACTTTTGAAGAACTCAAAATACAATAAAAAACAATTAAGAGAGGCTAACGACAACTGTGAAAAGAACTTAAAAAGTAAAATAAGCCATCTTGAATCAGAGACATATAAAGAAAAATAAGAAAATAGTGTCTTAGAAGCCAAAATTAGCCAGTTTTAAAATAAAACAAAGTATGTAAAAGATGACCTACAAAGAAAATCAGACCAGAAGGAGAGGATGACCAAAAAGCCAGGGATGAAATTCAGTTTTTAAAAATTAGGATCCAACAACTAGAAGTAAATAATTTTACAAGGCAGCAAGAATCTATAAAACAAAATCAAAAGAATGAAAAAATGAGGAAAATATGAAACACCTCATTGACAAAATGACAGAAATTGAAAATAGATCCAAGAGAGAAAATTTAAGAATATTTCAACTACCAGAAGATCATGACAAAAGAAAAAACCTGGATGTCATTTTCCAGGAAATTATCCTAAGAAAAATGCCCTGACACTTTTGAGCAAGAAGGAAAAATGGAGATTGAAAGAATTGACAGATCACCTGCTGCTTTTAATTCCCAATTGACAATGCACAGGAATGTTATAGCCAAATTCAAGAACTACCAGATCGAGGAAAAAATATTACAAGCTGCTAAAAAGAAGTCATTCAGATACCATGGAGTCACAGTTAGTATAACATAGGGTCTGACTGCATATACACTGAAGGAGCAGAAGGCATGGAATATGATATTCCTGGAAAACAAGGGAACTGGGTCTACAAAATAGAAAAATAAAACAACAGACCAACCTCCTTAATGAATATTAATGGAAAAATCTTAAATAGAATACTAGTAAAAAGACTCCACAATTGATCACAAAGGTTATTCATTATGATGAGGTGGTATTTATGCCAGGAATGCAAGGATGATTCAATATAAGAAAACCAGCCATATAACTGACCTTATCAACAAGCAATCCAACAATAATCAGGTGATTATCTCAATAGATGAAGGAAAAGCCTTTGACAAAATACAATAGTCATTCCTTTTGAAAACACTAGAAAGTAGAGGGATAGGAAGGCCTTTCCTAAAAATATTAAATAATTTATATTTAAAACCATCAGCAAGCATCATCTGCAATGGGGATAAATTAGAAGCCTTCCCAATAAGATAAAGAGTGAAACAAGAATAGTGTGAACCTTAAAAATTATCAAACCCTACTTCATAAGGTTAGGATTGTAAACCTTAAAAAATTCCCAGACCCTACTTCATAAGGTTGGGTTAAGACCATTCCTCATTGGGACCATTCCCCATTCGGACCATTCTCCATTTGGGCAGTGAAGGTACTTAGATCAGGAATGTGAGAACTCTACTTAGATCAGGAATGTGAGACCTCTACTCCACCCCTACTTAAGTCTGCCCTAGGGGAAGATAACGTTGTAAACTCTTTGCTGAACAATGAAAAGTACTTAAACCCATACTTATAGTAAGACAAAAAGTTCTTTAAGCCATGCTTATTTTTGGATATAATACAAAAGGGCGTTAAATACCTATAAAGGTCAGGCAACTTGTGAACTTACAAGGAGAAAAGAGGTGAAAACTTACTCAGAGATTCTAGTCTACTCAGGTGTGAATTACTCAAAAAGATTAGTCTACTCAGGTGTGAACTAAGAATGGTCTGTCCTTTGAAAAACATCTTCTGTGATTGGTAGATATAAGGACTTAGGGGAGGTGACATAGGAGAAAATGGCCTTTAAATAGGAGCTCAGATTCATTCAGAGGGGCATTCAGATTGAGGATTGAGCTGGTGGAGGCAGCTGAGATGATGCTGGCCTGGTGTCACTAGAATCCTTGCTTGGACAAATGTTGTGGTGAGTGATTAAGGACTGACTGATCTTTCTCTTAAGGGCTTAGGCCTGGGTTGGCCAGGGCTGCCCTGGGCTGGCCTATCCTTTTCTCATTATTCCCCCTTTTCTCTCTTTCTCTCCTTTTCTTTAATTCCTCATTTGTGTTAATTAAAATCTCTATAAAACCCAGATGACTTGGGTATATTTGAATAATTGGGAATATTTCCCTGGCGACCACTTTATATTTGATATTAAAACAAAACACTGTAGTGAAAACATATTTCCTGTGGTCACAACTTACTCATCCACTCTTATATCTACTACAATTTAAGTCTTCCACATTTTAATAATTACAGTTTATGGTCTCAACTATTTTAATTATTACAATAGGATGCCTATTATTCCCTCTATTATTTAACATTGTACTAGAAACACTGGCAGTAGCAATTAGAGAAGAAAAAGAAATTGAAGGTATTAAAATAGGCAACAAGGAGACCAAGCTATCACTCTGCAGATGATATGATGATCTACTTAAAGAATTCTAGAGAATCAACTAAAAAGTTAGTGGAAATAATTGAAAACTTTAGCAAAGTTATAGGATACAAAATAATTCCACATAAATCATCAGCATTTCTATATATTTCCAACACATCCAGGCTACAAGAGTAAGAAAGAGAAATTCCATTTCAAATTACCCTCAACAATATAAAATACTTAGGAATCTAGCTGCCAAGACAAAGGAATTCTAGAGATCCAACTACAAAACACTTTCCACACAATTAAAACTAGATCCAAACAATTGGAAAAGGATTGATTGCTAATGGGTAAGACAAGCTAACATAATAAAAATTACAAGACTAACTAAAATATTTTAATTATTTATTGCCACACCTATCAAATTATCAAGAAACTTTTTTTTTTTTACTGAATTAGAAAAAAACTATAACAGAGTTCATTTGGAAGAATAAAAGATCAAGAATATGAAGGGGAAAAGGAAAAAAAAATGTGGAGGGGGGCCTAGCAGTACCAGATCTTAAAATGCACTATAAAGCAGTGGTCATCAAAACAATTTGGTACTGGTTAAGAGACAGAAGGGAGGATCAGTGGAAGAGACTTGAGGTGACACCTCAGCAAGACAGTGTACGATAAACCTAAAGAGCTCAGCTTTTGGGACAAAAATCCACTATTTGACAAAAATTGCTGGGAAAATTGGAAGACATTATGGGAGTGATTACATTTAGATCAACATCTCACACCCTAAACCAAGATAAATTCAGAATTAGTGAAAGACTTGAATATAAAGAAGGAAACTATAAGTAAATTAGGTCAATATAGAATAGTTTACCTGTCAGATCTATGGGACAGGAAAGATTTTGAAACCAAGCAAGAGTTAGAAAATATTATGAAATATAAAATAAATAACTTTGATTATATTAAATTAAAAAGTTTTTGGACAAACAAGCTCAATGCAACTTAAATTAGAAGGGAAGCACAACATTGGGGGGAAATCTTTATAACAAAAACCTCTAACAAAGGTTTAATTACTCAAATTTATAAGGAGCTAAATCACTGGTATAAAATAGCAAGCCATTCCCCAATTGATAAATGGACAAGGGACATGAATAGTCAATTTTTAGATAAAGAAATCAAAACTATCAATAAGCACATGAAAAGATGTTTAAAGCTCTTATAATTAGAGAGATGCAAATCAAAACAGCTCTGAGGTACTACCTCACACCTACCAGATTGACTTAAATGACTGCAAAGGAAAATATAAATGTTGAAGGGGATGTGGCAAAGTTGGGACATTAATTCATTGCTGGTGGAGTTGTGAATTGATCCAACCATTCTGGAAGGCAATTTGGAACTATGCCCAAAGGGCGCTAAAAGACTCTCTGTTCTTTGATCCAGCCCTAGCACTGCTGGGTTTGTACCCCAAAGAGATAATAAGGAAAAAGACATGTACAAAAATATATATAGCTTCACTCTGTGGTGGCAAAATTTTGGAAAATGAGGGGATGCCCTTCAATTGGGGAATGGCTGAACAAATTGCATTATCTGTTTGTGGTGGAATACTATTATGCTGAAAGGAATAATGAACTTGAGGAATTCCAAGTGAACTGAAGCAACCTCCAGGAATTGATGCAGAGTGAAAGGAGCAGGACCAGGAGAACCTTATACATAGAGATTGATACACTGTGACACAATTGAATCTAATAGACTTCTCTACTAGGAGCAATGCACTGATCCAGGACAATTCTGAGAGACTTATGAGAAAGAATGCTATTCATATCCAGAGAAAGAACTGTGGAAATAGATACACAGAAGAAAAACAACTTCCTCTTGACATGGGCCAACAGGGATATGACTGGGGATGTAGAATTCTAAGCAATCACCATAATGCAAATATTAATAATTTGGAAATAGGTTTTGATCAATGACACATGTAAAACCCAGTGGAGTTGCCCGTTGGCTATGGGAGTGGGTGGGAGAAGGGGAGGGAAAGAACATGAATCATGTAACCATAGAAAAAAATATTCTAAATTAATAAATTAAATAAAATTTAAAAAAACAATACATAATACATTGTAAGCACCATTTAAACCTATATTTCCTTCTTCTACTCCTTCCTTCAAAAGGTTTGTATTTGTTATGGTATATTATAAATCTCCAAATATTTAGCATGTATTTTCATTAGGCTACACACATATCTTGATGACCTAATGATTATCTGTCTTCAGAGTATTATTTTGGGCCAATGTATGCTAACAAGTTTACCACAAATCACCCTCCAGTATATTCTCTCTTTAAAAAAAAGCAAACTTGACAAATGAAATCATAGGTGTCTTTTAATGAAAATCTAGTAATATGGTAAATCAAGTAATTGATTTAAGCATTCAGATTCTTGGTACCTGTAACAAAAGCAACATCTATTAGAGTTCCTCTCACATGTATTAGGTTTGTTCTCTATAAAAGAATAAAGCTGTCCCTGAGATTTGATTGGTCCAAAGTATAGAGTCAAGCTGTTGATGTAGCTTCCTATCCAAATAGAATATAAAAAGGGAAGCCTGGAAATTGGCAAAATCCATTACACTTATCATATTTCTCACTATAATTAAGATCAAAATATTGTTCTGACACAATATACCCTCTGATGCATTTCTATGTGGAAATGGAAATGGTTTTGGTCAAATGAACCTCTGCAGTATCTTTAGTGAGCCCCTTCCATGCTATTGGTAAATAAGCATTTTAAATTATTTTGTTGAATATCTTATTGCTTTCTAATCCTGTGCATGTACTCCTTGACTCATCTGAATCAGGCTTGTCCTAGAATTTTACTCATACAACATTTGAGTCTATAGAGATTATTTCCCTAGAACTCATGTTCCCCATTTTATCTTCATTTCTAACATTACACTGAAGTGTTAAATCAGTGTCATACTTTCTGTTGGTATTCTTTCTATTTTATCTTGCCACAAACTTCAAATCTTTGAAAATTTGTCTTTTTATGTTACTTTATAATTTTTTTTCCAATTTTTTGAAACAGTTTCTGACATTTGTTTCTTGACATTTTTAAATTCAGATTTTTCTCTCTCCCTGAGGGGGTGAATAGTCTTATACAAATTGCCCCCATACTTTCATGTAATATATATTTCCATATTGTTCATTTCATGAACACATATCATACATATTGAAAGAAATATAGTGAAAGATGCTTTGATCTGCACTCAACTTATTTGGCTGTGGATTGTTTGAGATTTTATAAAGCAAGGCTCCCTTCCTTCGTATATTTTATCATGAATCCCCTTGATATTATTGGCCTTTTGTTTGTTTATGTGAACTCTGCTATTTTTCATTGTTCTATGAAATATTTTGGGGTAGTTTTATTGGTATGACACTGAATAGTGAAATGGAGAAGGTAAACTGGGGAAACTATTTCTTGCTGCTGTAAATGACTATACTCTGACTAGCTGTGACTGGAAAACTGCTAGAGGGGAACCTGAAACTGCTTATTTGTAATGGAGGTAGGAATTAGAGATGCTGAGGGATGCTAGTACAGGGATACTGCCACACAGAGATGCTGATACACAGGAGAACTGTTTTGCGGAATGCTCTGGGGTTTGCCTACTGATCCCTACTGATGGCTGATGGATCAATATATCTTTCTAACCTCCTCCCCCCTTCACTCCCTCCCTTCTCCAACCCTCTCCTTCCTGTCTCCTTCACCTCCCAGTTCTTCTTGAAGCCTTTGGCTTCTTCCCTCCCCCCTTAAGTAAACTAAAAAGATACTCTTTTCTTTTTCCTTTTTCAAGTCAAGGGGTTTATTGGGATAAAAGGATAGGAAACTGAAGTAAGAGGGATGAGGATATCCCTAATCTAAAATGAGGGAGAATTTGAGGGTTTGAGAAAGTAGTCTAGTCACAAACTATGACTCTAAGACAGTTAGAGAGATGGAAGATAACAGGTGTTTAAAATCTTCTTTCTTCTAATTCACAAAGTCAGCCAGGTCTCTCAGCTTAATTTCTGAAGCCCCCACCCCCTTCCCCCAAGGGTCCTTCAGTCTGAGACAACTCTCCAAGAGAGAAAACAAAGTCAAAGTCTCTCAGTTTCTCCTGGCCAGCTCAACTCTCAAAGATCCAACCAACTCAAAAGCCAAATTTCTGCTTCTTCTCCTCTCTGTGGCCAGAAACCCCCAGGAGTTCCCACTCCTGGGAACATTCCGTTTGGAACCTTCCTCTTGATTGATAGGCAAGTTAGGTCCCCAGATTTGGTTCTTGCATCTTGGCTTACAAGTCCTCTCTCCCTCTCTCCATGCCTCTACCACAATAGATAAAGCAATTTAATAAGAATTGTCATTTTCACTATGCTGGCTTGGCCTATCCATGAGCAATTAATGTTTTTTTTTCCAATGGTTTAAAGTGAATTTGTATAAAATGTTTTGTAATTATATTCACATAGTTGCTGTTTGTTTTGGTTAATATATCCTCAGATACTTTACATTATCTAGAGTTACTTTGAATGAAATTTCCTTTCTCTTATTGAATTTCATTATTAGTAAATAATGATTTATGTGGGTTTGGTAACTTGAGACTTTGTTCAAGTTTTCTTTTAATTATTTCTATTAACTTTTTGGCTTATTCTGTATATATACCATCATATCATCTGTAAATAATAATAACTTTATTTCTTCATTGCTTATTATAATTCCTCAATTTTTTACTGATCTTATTTATAAAATGAACATTTTAGTATTATATTAAATAAGAATTTCTTTCTTAATATGACTCAAATAAAATTTTCATACTATAGCATATAATAATTTCCAATACTTAACATTTACCTTGCACTTGTTATATGCTAGGCACAATATGGTATATGCTTTACAATTATTTTGTTTGATGCTTACAACAATCCTGAAAGTTATGGACTATTATTATCCCTATTTTACAAATGAGGTAATTGAGGGAAACAAATGTTAAGTAACTTGTCTATGATCACACAGATAGTAAGTGTCTGAAGTCTAATTTTAACTCATATATATGTGTGTGTGTGGGGGGGAGAGCACTGGAACTACTTCTGCCATGATGGTCACATTTTATCAAGATATTGCCATTCCCTCTTCTCTCCATATTTAATCTCCAAAATCTCACCCTTTGAGAGATTATTTCCCCCCAGTTTTTCCAAAACTCCTTTTTAAAGAAGTTTAATCATGTCTGAAAACATGTACAGCTTTTGAGAGAATAGAGATTTAAAATATGGGTATGGCCCAGAAACAGTCACCTTGCTTCTTTTTACCCCATTTTATTTGAGGTGAGAAGAATCTAGATAAAGGTAAATGTCTATGAAATATAAATAAATCTTTCTAGGATTTCCTCCAATTTGAGATCTCTAAAATATGCAATCCTTAACTGCAAGGTTGCTTTTGAAATTTCAGGCAACTCACATGATGAATGGATAATCAAATTAATAATTTCTATTTACAGTTTATCTTAAAAGATAGTAAAAAAAAAGAATTATCCTCTCATCTTTACTCCCTTCTTTCTTTTTCTAAAGGAAGAAGTGAATTTTGAAGGAGTGAATTTTGAAATATATTGACATTCAAAGGATTATTCACAAGAAATTGAGGTCATCTCCTTTAACTTCAATACACATCATAAATTTATTTCAAATGGACATTCATATTCTGCATAATGAGGCAAAAATTTATAAATAAGAATGTCTTGTAAAAATGTAATTGTTCTATATTTAAAACCCAAGTTTGATCTTATTCATATGAAAGATTTTGGCACATGTAAAACAATAATATTTATTCAATCTAACCTCTAAAAGTAACTTATCATAGTTATTGGATGTTAAGATGCAACCCTGTATTTGCATACATGTTCTATTTGGGAAACTATTCTGCTGTTTTATGGAGCAACAACCATATTTAGTATCATGTATTTTAAGTCTCATGTAGGGAATATTGGGGAATTTTGCTATTTGGTTAGTGAACAATCAAAGCAGTGATGTTAACTCATTGCAATATTACTTTTAATTGTCAAGTCTCATTCAATTAAAACATAAATATGCCAGATCCACCAAATGAAATCAGAATGGTCCTATTTCAGTGTTAAGGTCAGCTTAAATGTATTTGGTACAAGGAGCATAAAAGTGATTTAAAATGAAAGAGTTAAATGAATTATAAGTATTGTTATTCTTGTTTTTACTATTATGTTTCCAATTCAATGATTTTTTCATCTGGTTTGTGTGCTATAGATCCCTTTGGAAGTCTGTTAAAACTTATAAATGAATCATTTTTCAGAATAATGTTTTTAAGTATGCTATCTACTTTCCTGTCATACTAGCTTACATGGGACTTGTACATAATCCTCCATCTCAGTGATGGAAGTGTAAAGAGGAATGATGGTAAAATAGAATAGAAAAGTGGGGAAAATACAGGTTGTGAATATCTTTAAATGCCAAATAAAATAGTTTATGTTTGATCTTAAGGGTAATAGGAGCCACTGAAGCTCATTAAGTAGGCAGGTGGTGATATAGACATACATTTTAGAAAAAAAATCAATTCTAGTATTTTAGGGAGGTCACATTGCATTGAGGAGAGGCTTGAGTAAAGGATACCAATAGGAAGGTACTTATGATAGTCCATGCAAAAGGTTTTGAAGGATTAAAATTAGGTTATGGATGTGTAAGTGGATAAAAGGTAATATGAGAAAGTGCCCATATATCTGGGAATAACTTCTATGTCCAAGAATTCCACATTTCCTTCATGACTCAACTCTTACATCAACTATTGCAGGCAGGCCTTTCTTGGACACTAACAGTTTAAGATTTCCCCATGAATATTGCCTTATAAATTATTTATATAAGTCTTAGACAAAGGTATATGAGTACATTTGTTATATTTCCATCATTGTTTAGATTTCCAGTGTAATGTGTTACCCAATGCCCTTTAAGGATTTATAATTACTAGAATTTAAAAATTTTATATAGTAGATCTGAAACTTTTGTAACACTAATTTTTGTTCCTGGATAAATTTGCCTTTTGCTATTTTTAACTTTATTCTATTTAATTTTTAAAAAACCCTTGCCTTCCATCTATGAATCAACATTAAGTATTTGTTCCAAGGCAGAAGAGTGTTAAAAACTAAGTTATGGGGGTTAAGTCCAGAGTCACAGAGCTAGAAAGTGTCTGAGTCCAGCTTTGAGCCCAGGAACTTCCATTTCAAGACCTATGTGAAGATTGAATTTAGCTTTCCCCTAATTATAACAATGAAAGTATTTACCTTTTCCTTGATTGTGAAGATTTAATTGTAATCCTCTGTCTATTTGTTGATTTAATCCCCAGAAATGTAAGCACAGCACTTGAAGTTGAGTGGGAAGATCTTCCCATGTTAGAACTGATCACCAAGGGTGTAAATCTCCCACTTAATCATGAGGTGGGAGGTCTGTGACCCAGGTGTGCAATAGTGGATAATCAATTAGAGTTTACTAATTGCCTTCTGGGTAGTCCTATAGCAGTGCATCTGCTGTGATTGGTAGACATGAAATTTAGGGGAGGTGACATAATAGAAAAAGATCTTTAAAAAAGAGGACCACGGAAGAGATTTGGGATGGAAGAACTCTGACCGGGAGTAAAGACTGGAGGACAGACACTTGAGGAGAGACTGGAAGAGGAACTCGACTCTGGAGGTACTCATGCAGAAAACCTCAGACTACTTTCCTTTTAGATGGTCACTGTTAGTGAGTGAAAGACTGACTTAATGATCCTGCCTTTCTGGAGGCGTGAAGCCTCCAGGAAAGGCCCATTGTCTTGAGACTCTTTTCCTGTGGCTTGGGCTTAGAATTTCTAACTGTTATCAGTGGTAGCCAGAGTGCTCACTCTCTTCTCTCTCTGTCTCTTTGTCTCTCTGTATCTCTGTCTGTCTCTGTCTGTCTCTCCTCTTTTCTCTCTTCCTTAATATCTTCCTTCTATTGTAAATAAACTACCATAAATTCCATTTATTTTAGTAACTCATTTTGGGATTTAGAAATTAAATCCCTAGTGACCACATATACAAATATTCAGAATCCAACTACAATTAAATTTAACACCTGGCTTTCTAACCCCTGAGTCGCTTAGCTATTCCTTTTCAATTTACTCTTTAAAAATGGATTTTAAAAAATATAATTCATTAGATGCAGTATAATGTGGATTTCAATATCTAACTTGTTACCATTTTAGGTATTTGAAATATACCCAAAATCTTGAATTGATAAAGGAACTAATATTAAGCTGGAATAATTATTAGCTTGGGTTTAAGGCAGTAGGCCAAACATTCCCCAATTGAAAAATTATCAAAGGACATAAGCAGGCTGCTCTCAGAGGAAGAAATTTAAACTGTCTAGAGACATATGAAAAAAATGCTCCAAATTAGAGACAAACAAATTAAAACAACTCTGAGATACTACTTAATACCTACTAAATTAAACTAACCTTACCAAAAAAGAAAAATGATAAATGTTGGAGGGGGTGTTGGAAAATTGGGACACTAAAATACTACTGGTGCAACTGTGAAATTAAACAACCATTCTGGAGAACAATATGGAACCATACCTAAAGGGTCATAAAATTATGCATATATTTTGATCCAGCAATATTATCACGGTATCTATATCCCAAAGAGATCAAAGATGGGGGGAAAGAACCTACTGTTAGGGGGAAGTAGAGTTAATTTTTAAAGGATAGACTGGATTATTTAAGAGTGTGTTCACCAGGAATTTAATTTATTCCAAAGAGATTTATTTACAATTTATTTACAAAATGTAAAAAGAGTGAAGTAAGAAAAACAAAGAGAGGATAAGGTAAGATATCTAAGACTCTCTCAAGAGGTAAGGCTCTGCTGAGGTTAGTTTTTCTTTCAGAAAATGCAGGAGTTAAGTGTCAGCTTTTCCACTACATGTCAGTTCAAAGGAAGAGATTTTAGAACAGCTTCACCAGGAACAGGGTCTCAAGTCCAGCCTCAACTCCAAAGAATGAAGAATTGTCTCCAGTCTCCACTTCCAAGGAATGAAGAACTTGTTCCCACAGGAAGTGACAGCTCCTTTTAAATATGCTTCCTTTTCATTACTTCCTTTCTTTTCCCCTAATTTTGCATCTATCAACCACAGTTGAAGCTTTGCTTTAAGACTGCCCAGGGGCATTAAGTTTAAATCTTTTTTTTTTTATTTTTAAACCCTTACCTTCCATCTTGGAATCAATTCTGTGTATTGGTTCCAAGGCAGAAGAGTGGTAATGGCTAAGCAATGTGGGGGGGGGGGGTCAAGTGATTTTCCCAGGGTCACACAGCTGGGAAGTGTCTGAGGCCAGATTTAAACCTAGGACCTTTTGTTTCTAGGCCTGGCTCTCAATCCACTGAGCTCTCAATCCAGCTGTCCCCAGTTAGTTTAATTCTGATTTGTCACACACTATTACACATGTGGGTCACAGACCTCCCACTTAATAATTAAGTGGAATATTTATACTTTTGTGGATTAGATCTAAAAATGGACAGATCTCCATACTCAACTTTTAAATAGGATATTTACACTTTTGGTGATCAAATCTAAAAATAGGCAGGGATTACAATTTTAATCTTAATCAGAGGTGAGTTAATTTTAAGCTTCACAATCCCCACTGATGATCATTGGGAAACTAATCTCCCCATTGATTATTTAACATAATCATCTAGTACCCCTAAAATTTCTAACTACAAATATATACAATATTTTACCTTCTAAGGGGAAACTACAATACTTAGAGATAAGAGAGAAATAGAAGAGAGAGAAAGCAAAACCAATGTTTTAATAGGTGCATTGACAAAAAGCCAATTAGGGGACAGTCCCCTTTGGCACAAAAGTATACATTTACAATAAATGTTCAACCCCCTTTAGTTCAATCAGTTGCACCCAAAAGTTCATTCTGGATCTTCTTGATGCAGTGTAACTTTCTGCACACATCTTTTTCCAAACAGTTCATTCAAGGAATTAGGAAGCTTCTTTTCCTGAAAATTTTCTCAAACAAAATTTTAAATTTGGGATTTTTTATAAAAATACAATACAATCCTCCCTGAAGAGGGTGTTCAACAACATTAGGATCAATTCAAAGTGGTTTAGTTATGGGGTGTATGAGTCAATTATTGAAAGAAAACCCAAAAATATATAAAGAATAATAAATAGAACAATTAAACTTTAAGAGGAATAAAAAATACAAAATCAAAATGAAAATATTAAAAACTATGTATATAAAATTTCTGAATAAAACAAATAAATGCATGACAGGCCCTTGAATTATGGTTCAATTAAAGTATATTTCTGTCCCACAAATCTGTAAGAAAAAATGCAGTAATATTGTATTTACCTTTTATAAGCTAGGGGCTAAAGGAAGTTGCCATACTATAAGAGAAAAAAAAGGACTAGATTTTTGTGTAAAAGGGAAGAGTCATTCCCTGGTCTGATCTTTCATCATTTCTCAGAGAGGGGAGCCAGAACAGCCAATTGTTAGGTACTTTCATAGAAAATATTTTACCAGGAGTGTGGCTCAAGTAGTTCTGCATCTTAATATATGTCAAACACCGCAACTTCAAGTCTCACATTAGTTTCAAGTCCTTTCATATTGGCATAGAAATTCATCAATCCCACCTGGATTAGTTTCTTTCTTTTTTACCTGTGTGCTCTTTTATGGCACAATACAGGTTAAATTTGTGCATCTATGGCACTGTAGAGATAAAGTCTGTGCTCCTTTTTAGATCCCATTTCCTAGAATCAGACACAAACATTAATCAGTCCCATAATATTTATCAATAAATGGAAGGTTTCCATAGTCTAAAACATTGGGGTATGCATTTATATGTAAGGCAAATGGACATCATAGCTTATTCTATTGTAAAATTCAAAAATAGTATTGAGAAGAAAATCTTCTCAATACTGGTGACATTTACTTCAAATGCAAAAAAAAGAGAAAAAAATCAAATACTGTATGGCACAAATAAAGTGCAAGAAAATAGTACAGTTCTATCAATAGGAAAATTTTATCATAATAAATGATCAAATACAATCAGTACAAGGAATTATTCATTATCAACAGAGGGTGCTCATTTTACATAGCTACAATGAATCCATGAATCCTTCTGCCCAATTTTAATAGCTGTTGGTGTAGTTAATAGCACTTAGAATGGTTCATCATAAGCAGGTTCAGTCTACCCAGTATGTTTAAAATTCTTTATATACACATTATCACCTGGATTTAAATCATGAAGCAAGTAGGCTATGGTGCCTACTTGTACAGCAGCTCCAGAGCCATGGAGTTCTCACAATTTTGTTTGTAATTGTCTGATATGTGTAGCAATGGTTGTATCCCCTCCTAACAATGAGATACAGGCAGGGATAAATGGTTATGCCTGAATAGGTGGATGTCCAAATAGCATCCCACATGGTGAGATGTATAATTATCACCTCTTGGTCTGCTTCTGAGTTAAAATAGGGCCAGAGGTAAAATTTCAGGCTATTTTAAATGAGTCTCCATGTACAATATGCCATTATAGTTTTAAGTTCTTTATTCATTTGTCCAACTTGGCTAGAGCTCTTGGTATGATATGGTGTATGATATTTAGGCGTTATCCACAAACATGAATAAATTTTTGATAAGACTGAATCAGTAAAATGAGTTCCTCTAGCTGAGTCAATACATCCTGGCTGTCCAAAATGGGGAATAATTTCTTTTAAAAGAACTTTGGCTACAAAAGTGTCTGTGGCCTAAGCAGTATGTAATGCTTCAATCCACCTGGTCAGCTGATCAACTATGACCAGAAAATATTTATGCTATCCAGCTTTTGGCATAGAGATAAAATTGATTTGTAAATGTTCAAAAAGGATATAAACAAGAGGATATCCAGCAAAGGCTTTGCCACCAAAGGCATGTTGATTAAAGGCCAGACAGGTAGGGCAGGATGTACATATTTTAGAGGCTATAGTAGTTATACCAGGGGGTATCCATATGCTTTTAACAGAGTACATAATGCCCTGGACACCAAAGTTATCATTTTTTATAAATACATTGGCAAATTTGTTGATAAAAACTTGTAGGGAGCATGGGTTTTCCTTCAGATGACACCTATACTCCATTAATCTGTTTTGGTTTATATTTTTGCTTCCATTTTCCCACATCCTTATCATTACAAGAAAGGGATAGGGTCCTTCTAAGGCTGCTAGTTTTGCTATGATATCTGCTTGGTTATTACCCCTGGAGACAGGGTCATTGCCACCTATGAGTGCAGAGCAGTGAACAACAGCTATGGCTTTGGGGAGCCAGATGGCAGAAAGAAGTTCAGTAATAAGGTTTGCATTGGCAATACATTTTCCAGCTGATGTAACTAATCCTCTCTGAAGCCATAGCATGCCAACAGCATGACATATGCCAAGGGCATAGGGGGAGTCTTGAAATTGTTAGTCTTTATCTTTTGCAATGATATAGGAATGTTTTAAAGCTGTGAGTTCAACACCTTGTGAGCTTATATTTGAAGGTAAGGTAGCTGACCAGAGAGTATCAAATTCATTAACTACTGCAGCTCCTGTATAGCACACACCATCTCTCATAAATGAAGAAGCAGATTTAAATAATATTAAATCCAAACTATCCAATGGGATGTCCAGTAAATCATTATGAAGTTTATCAGCAATGGTCACTAAAGATGTACAATTATGTAAATATTCTCTGGAAGGTGGCAAATCAGGGAGCAAGGTTACAATATTAAATATTCCACAGCATTTAAGTGTGATATGTTAATTGTTTAGTAAGGTTATCTCATACATAGTAAAACTTTGGTCAATAAATGCCTGAGTCCTACGACTTAATAACCATGCCTCGACTTCATGTGGGTACATTATGTTCAGAGGGCATCCCAATACCAGATTGGCTGATTTGGTTACTAATAAAGCTGTGATAGCTACTCCTTTAAGGCAATGGTGGTGCTCTGGAAGCTACTGGGTCCAGCTTGGCTGAATAATAGGATACTGGGCATTGAACAGGTTCCAAAAGTTGAGTTAAAACACCTGAAGCTACCCCTTTCTGTTCATGTTCATATATGGTAAATGGTTTGTCATAATTTGGGATGCTTAGAGCAGGAGCAGACAGAATAACCTGTTTTAAATTTGAAAGAGCTGTTTAAGTAGTTAAGGGACCAAGTTTTTTGTAGGTGTTACAAGGGGCTTAGTGGTTTCCCCATAGTAAGGGATCCACTGCCAACAAAATCCTGTTGCTCCAAGAATTGCCCTCAATTGCTTTTTAGTGGTAGGAGCACTTAATTTTTGGATATTTTCAATGCGCTTCAGAGAAATAGCATGGGCACCAACAGTTAAAATAAATCCTAAGTATTCTACTTTCAAGAGACACCACTGAACCTTTTTCTTTGAGATCTTGTGCTCTCTTTTATGTAGTTCAAGGAGGAGGTTCTTACTATTCTCTTGGCACATTTCAGTATTTGTTGAAGTCAAGAGTAGATCATCTTTATATTTAATTAATTTATTGTTTTTTAATGTTATATCATCTGCATCTTGGCTCACAATTTGTGCAAAAAGTACAGGACTTTCCATGTAACCTTGAGGCAGACAAACCCATGTCCACTGAGAGCCCTTCCGAGTGAAAGCAAAGATATATGTGGAATCTTCATGTATAGGTATAGAAAAGAAGGCTGAGCATAAGCCTACTACTGTAAAGTATTTAGCTGTCCTAGGAATTGAAGAAATAATAATATTGAAAACTACAGGGTATCTCTTTATAAAATGATTCTTCACAGCTCTCAAATCCTGGACAAAGAGATAGAGATGCTTGCTATCAGGCCCCAGTTTTGACTTTTTAACAGGCAGGATGGGCATATTATTTTCAGATTTACAGGGAATTATGAAGCCTTGGTCAATTAGGGAGTTCATTGCTGGTGCAATTCCATCAATTGCTTCCTTCGAAAGAGGATACTGAGGAATGGAAGGAGGTGGGCTAGATTTTGTTTGAATTTTGGATAGAGACAGCCAATTTAAGTAGGCCAACATCAGAAGAATGTGTGGCCCAGAGAGATTCTGGTATAGCAGTTGGGATTTCAAAAGTCTGAGACATCTTCATCTCATGAGTGTTTGAAAGAAGTACAGGGAACAAAGTTAAGGATTTGATTTCTCAGGTAATTCCAGTGATATGGAGTCATATGGAGAGCAAGTTATTGTGGCTCTGAGCTTACATAGATCTCTCTCCAGCAAATTTATTGGGGAGTCAGGCTCCCTATATAAATAAATAAATAAATAAATAAATATATAGGAAAGAATGCTGTACTTATAGGGGTCCAACAGACCCCAATCTAGGGGAAAGCTTCTTAAACTTTTGGGGTGTCCCCAACACCCCCACTATAATCACTGAGCCAATGGAATTGCAATCTGAATCAGGTGTACTCTTTAATATAGACCTAGAAGCTCCAGTGTCCAAAAGACAATCATAATAGGTGTTCCCAACATTTAAGGTAACATGGGGCTCATCAGTATGGGGGAGGCAATGAATAGGGACAATGGGCAGTAAGATATTGGGGTCCAGAAAATCAAAGGTTGTATCCTCTGATCCCTTTGCCCCAACCCCACCCCCATACACATTTATAATATTTGGAACGTTCCTTGGGCTCCTCCCTGATGAGAATTAGCACTGTGAGCATTTTTTGGACAAACTCCACTTAAGTTATACTGTTATGGAGTTAGTTGGTTTGAGTTATCATTTTCTACATTTCTACTTCTAGAATTTTCATTTCTAAAATTGTGATTCCTATAGTCATTATTATAGTTATTTCTTTAAGTACTAAAGTTTGATTTCTATGATCATTATTATGGTCATTTCTGTAGTTGTTATTTCTGTAGTTATTAAACTGCATATTTTTTTCTGATTGCTTTGAATAAATTTCTAAAGTCCATCATTTGTGGCCATTCTTCTCACAGAAGTGACAGTTAATAAACCAATAGTTATATTCTTGGAGAGGGGGAACCATCTGGGGAGCAAGTTATTGTGGCTCTGAGTTTGCATAGAAGGTCCCTCCCCAGCAAATTTAAAGGGGAGTTAGGCATCAAGAGGAAAGAATGTTACACTTCTAGGGGTCCTACAGACACTATCCTAGGTGTAACAGTTAAAATTCAACTGTTATGATTAAAATTTAGGGGAAACTGAGGCAGGTAGAAATTAGTTTCCCTCTGCAAGGAGTATTATATTTTTATGAGGTTTATTAAAGATTAAGGATTAAAGAAAATACAGAATAAGAAAGCACATGTCTAGGCTCAGAGAGGCCTAGACAACCTCACTTACATCATGAAAGAGACGCGTCTGCTGGGAAGCAGAAATAGGAAAGAGACCCAGTAGCCTTTAAAGCCAGGTTAAATAGAAATATTTTACCTCGCCCAGGTGGAAATCTCAGTGAGATTAGAGGGCATTCTGGGAGTTAGCAAGGACTCCTAGGGATTGGAGTCAGGAGTTCAAGTCTCCATTTTTACATTTCTCCTTGTGATCATTTGGGAAGAGAACTTCCCCAAAGGATCATGAGAAACTAATCAACTTAAGGATTACAATAATTTTAGGATAAGAGAAAAAAAAGAAGAAAACCAGTAATTGCTGGACACATTGAAAAAAGGCCAGTTAGGGGGCAGTCCCCTTTGGCATGAAATTATAAATACAAGTAAATGTTCAATTAACTACACCCAAAGTTCAATTTGGATTTTTTTGTGCAGCTTGTGATCTGGAGGCATCTTCATTGTGTCTTCTCCAACAGTTCAGTTTCTGGATTCAGGGAAGTATCATTTTTCTTTACCTAAAATTCTTCTTAAAAGGAATTTAAACTTTGCAATTTAAATAATGATTTTTTTTCCATTTCACCGTGTTGTGGGTGATTGAAAAATACAGGATCACTTAGGGATCCATGGCTGAGGTATGAGGTTTATGAATCAATTGGCAAGAGAAATTAAAAAGACATCAGAATAGAAAAGAAAAATTTCTATATGAAAATATAGACTATCAAAGTCTTTTCAAAGTCTTTTGTGTAAAAATTCCAAGTAAAAGAAAAATAAATCTATAACAGGTCCTTGAATTAGGGCCCAATTAAAATGATCTAAGCAATGATGCATTTACCCAGTCATTAGCCAGGACTACAGAAAGGTACCACACTATAAAAGACAGAAAAGGGACCAGATTATAGGAGCCAAGGTTTGGGAATACTCATCTGTGAGTATTTTCAGAGTGAGTGTGGACACAAGGAAAGCCTATGTCTAACAATCTTAAACGCAGTAACCTCGAGTCTTCAAACTAGGTTCAAAACCTTTGCATTGGCCTAGAAGTGCATCAATCCATCCTGGATTGGGTTTTCTTTGGCCCTGTGCAATGGCGATTTTGTGTATATCTTGTCCTGGAATCAGACAGAATTGTTAAGTAAAGTCCCATAATTTATTTTAAAAAATTAGTGGCATCATTTTTGTAGTCTCAAGCTTTTGGGGCATGCATTAGCAAGTGTATTTTAAATTTCTATTACTGCAAAATCAAAAGGTTAAAGAAAATCTTAATACTAGTGACGTGTGCTTCAAATATAAAAGAGAGAAAATTAAAAAAAACTGAAAATGTACATTGCACATGCAAGAAAAATTTAATAATAAAAGAGTTTAAAAAATAAAAATATAGCTTATAATCATTGACACACTGTGTCAGCTAAGAAATATAGAATGCAAGGTTTTCTTACCAAAAGTGAGATCCATTTCCTCTTCATATCTGGCCATGATCCACTGTGAGTATAAGCAAATGAATTGAGCAGTAGTACAAATATGTAGATATCAATATCCCCAGAATTCTCAATAGCCCAATTAATTACAATAGCAAACAAACACACTATCATATTTCACATAAGTTGCTGTATGGCATTTTTAAAATGGATACTTGTCATAAGTTTTACAATCATAGCAAATCTTTCAACCTTGGTAATAGACATATTTTTAAACAAAGTAAAACTCATTTTTGGTTTAGAACATCATCAAGAAATCTAGAGATCATTCTGGTGGAAGTAAAGTAGTAAACTGAAGAGTATAAATGAGGGGTGCTCCTTTTTGGAGGCTTTTTAGGGGTCCAAATGCCCTGAGATTAACTGCTCAACTTCCATTCACATATTTAGAAATGCAAGAAGGTTGGGGGTTATAAAATGTATTTCACTTCAGCTACTAGAATGGGCCTTACCTCGTGGTAGGGGCAGGCAAAATAAACAGAGTTTGATAAAAAAAAATTTTTTCTAAAAATCATATTTAATTAAAAAAACACTTTAAAATCAATTGAGATATTTAGCACATTAAATTTTCCAAAGGTTGTTATAGTAATTGTAACCAGTTCTGATGAAGTCCATCTATCCTCTATGTGACAATTTACAAAGGCAAAAATAGAGAAACTGTTTTCATATATGAGCTTAATTACAGTGGTATTTGTTCAATATGGTTATGGGGGAAAGCAACAGAATTTAACAGTAGCTAAAACTCAGTACATTAAAGTGATTCAGTGTAACAGAACTAAAATTCACAAAGTTAAATCCATAAACAAAGCAAACAGTAAAATGCAATAGAAATGCAGATTTTTATAAACCACTGGAGTCTGAAATGCCTTAAAAATATATCCTCCAGTCTCTTTAAAGTTCCTTGGGTTTTTTATCCATTTAGATGTCTATTGTCTGAAGGCAGAGTACTAAGGGCTAAGCAATGGGGTCCAGGCAATCTGCTCAAGGCCACCCCTACATGAAGTGACTCAGGCCATATTCCAACCCAGGACCTCCCATCTCTAGGCCTGGTTCTTAGTCCACTGAGACACCTAGATGCCTCCCCAAAGTTAGTTAAAAGGTTGTACAGAACTGAATTTTTTCCCTGACACGCAGGTGAAGTCAAAAAAAGAATCAATACAATTAAAAGATATCCTTGTAAAATAGCCAGGTTTTTAAGTTCCTCTTTGGAAAAACCTTTCTTCTTTCTTTCTCTTTTCTTTCTCCCCTCCTACGAACTGCCCATGTGGAGTCCCCCATTTTTTATCGGCTAGTAGAAATGAGTCCTGAGTGATGAGTAATCTGCTCCAAGGCTGGAGTTTGTTGGACAGGCAGGTCACCAGGTGATCGCAATCTGGGTTAAACAGGGACCCAGTGAGCAAGAGAGAGCACCGGGGTGGGCAGGAAAGGCTCAAGAAAGTCAGAAGAGGATGGCAGCAGGCAGGCAGGCAGGGAAGGGCCAGGCCGGGAGCTGGTGAGCTATCTAATGGCTGGAACGAGAAGCAGCTTAGCGAGGGTAAAAAACCTAAGCCAAAGAACCTGGATAAAAAAAAATTCTAGGCACTAGCTATTAAAAGCTGAACTTAGTAGAGAAAAGAATCAGAAAAGAATCAGAAGATTGAGATATTTCATTTTCCTGAAGTGGTTATCCCAAACTGTAAGAGTTAAAATTCAACTGTTTTGATTAAAATTTAGGGGAAACTGAGGCAGGTAGAAATTAGTTTCCCTCTGCAAGGAGTATTATATTTTTATGAGGTTTATTAAAGGTTAAGGATTAAAGAAAATACAGAATAAGAAAGCACATGTCTAGGCCCAGAGAGGCCTAGACAACCTCACTTACATCATGAAAGAGACACGTCTGCTGGGAAGAGAAAGTAGGAAAGAGACCCAGTAGCCTTTACAGCCAGGTTAAATAGAAATTTTTTATCTCGCCCAGGTGGAAATCTCAGTGAGATTAGAGGGCATTCTGGGAGCTAGCAAGGACTCTTGGGGATTGGAGTCCGGAGTTCAATTCTCCATTTTTACATAGGGGAAAGCTTTTAAACTCATTGGGGAATCCCTGACACTCTCATTATGTTTTCTGAGGCAATTGAATAGCAATGTAAATTAGGTGTACTCTTTAATACAGACCTGGAAGCTCCAGTGTCTAAAAGAAAATCATAATAGGTGTAACCCACCTTTAAGGTGACATAGGGCTCATCAGTGTGCGGGGGCAGTGAATAGGGACAACATGTAGTAGGATATCAGGGTTTGGAAAAGTCAAAGGTTGTATCCTCTGATTCCTGTGCCCTCCCTGACACCTTCATAGTATTTGGGAAGTTCCTTGGACAGCTCCCTGAAATGTATTAGCACCCTGAGTATTTTTTTGATGAGCACCACTTAAGTTATATTGTTGTGAAATCATTTGGTTTGAGTTATTATTTTCCCAATATCTATTCCTATGGTCATCATTCCTAAAGTTGCGGTTTCTATAATCATTATTGTAGTTATTTCTATAATTATTATTTCTGAAGTCGTTATTAAACTGAATAATATTTCTGATTGCCTTGAATAAAATTGTACACTCTATCATTCTGTGGTACTTCTCACAGAATTGGCAGGTCGATAGTTAGATTCTTGGAGATGGGCAAGTGCCATTGGTTGAGTATCATGCCCTTTTTCTAGTTTATCAATATTATCTGTTAAATATTTCAATCATTTCTCAATTTTCTCTATGAGATCATTAGTCTCTTCCTCTTTTTCTTTGTTTCCCTTTGAAACATACAGAGTAGTTTTTCTTAATTCTTCAAGATCCATTAGAGGCCACCTTGGGCAATGAGTTCTAAAATAATCCCTGATCACTTTGCAAGAGTTATTGACAAAGTGCCTTCTAATTTGTTGTATGCAATTTTCTTTAGAAAGGTCAAAATATAGGTATCGACCCCCAAATTTAATTATTCTGTCTATGCATCTGGAGGGTGTCTCTTCCTCATTTTGCTTAATTCTTTCAAATTCTGTCCACTTATCTGTATTGTCAGCACACTCTCTCATAGCAGTTAGGATGGCCATCCTACAGCAATATAGTTGCAAATAATCCTCAGAGTTGTTATAGTCCCATTAGGGGTCCTGAGATGGCCAGTGTGCTGCATTGTGGCCCCAGGCTTTATTGACATGAGAAATTATTTTATTTTTCTCATGTTCGGTTAAAAAAACCTGGAGCAAGTTTCAACATCTTTGTAAGATGGGATTATACTGAAAAAAAAATTGCCTATCATCTTTTTCATAACCAGGAAGGGATCTTGTTCATATGTGGAAACATTCTATGTGAATTCATTTAATTCTTGAGGATTAAACAGTATATTGTGCCTTAGAGTCACCACATCCCTATTTCATCCTATTTCAGGTACTTCTCTTAGAGGAACAATGCCTCTAGTTAAATTTTGTACCTGTGAGTCAGTTTAACTAGAAAGAGTTTCTTTAGAAGGACAATATTTCTTTGGGCCTGGAATTGGTTTTTGGGTAGGTGAAGGAACAGGAGAAACTGGGATTTCAGAAGTTGGGATTTCAGGAGAAGGGTCTTGGGAAGTAAGTTCAGCCAGTATTTGCAGACCACAAGAGAAGCAGTCCAACAGCTGAGCTATTGGAAAGGTGTTTTCCATCTCCATTTTGGAGGAGGTAATTTCCTCATTTAGAGGTTCAGAAGCAGGTTTGTACGGGTCAGATATGTTTTGGGTGGGGTCAGTATTTTCCATTTGATCCTGTAGGAAGTATTTTAAATTATCCAATTGGTTTTGTATGTTTTCCTGAATTTTATCTTCAAATTTTTTCAAGGTAGCATTTCTCCTCACAGTATTTAGGAGTATAAAAATGAAATGACCTAAGAACATAAGAAATGGGAGGTATTCTGAAATCTTTAATGTCCCTAATTTATCATACGTCATACAGATTTTATAGAATGTAGTATTCATTTATATATATATATATATATATATATGCATATATAAATGTATATTAAAATTATTTATAATTTTCGTTTTAGTCAGTAGATGTCCCTACTGGCTAGGGGTTAAAGTCAGGGAGTGAAAACAAAAGATTTGGGTGTAGTGTACTTTGTTTTAAGAGCCTTTTAATCCAGTCAAGTCCTCTAGGCCAAAAGGAGACAGAAAACAAAGCCTTTTGCCTAAGGCTAAGGCTGAGTTTTTGTTTTATTTGGGAGGGGTCACAAGTCTCCTCTATTTCCCTTTCAGGGTTTCTCTCTTTGAGCAAAGCCTCTGCTTTCCTGGCCAGCCTCACCAGGTGTTTTGTTTTGTTTTGTTTTCTCCTCACTTAATTTTAAAAGTAGAGACACCTGGGTAGAAGGACAAGGGAAAAAACTTCATCCAGGTTTTCCTCACTGCTAGTTAAGAGTAATCCAGCTAGTATTGTCAATTAGGTTTGGTTAATTAGGCTGTTTGTTCCCTAAGGGATGGGAGATTTGGAAACAGCTTCCCTGGCTAAAACTGTGTGAGGTACTGCCGCTTTAGGTTAAAAAAAAAAAAGACTGTGTTCAATTCAAATTAAGGAGAAAAGAGAAAAAATGTTTTATGCTCATCTGATCTCATAGTTAACTTTTGAACTGCTACATTAGATGCTTAAAGTACAGACTTAAGGAGGTAATAAAGTGAGAAAGGAAAGAAAAGTTTCAGAGATCTGAGGGTACTCATCACAACCTTCATGAATTAGCCAGACTGTAAGGGGTAAATTTAGGGGGTTTTGACTGAATATATTACACTAGTGGTCACCAAGGATTAATTCAAATCCCAATAAAAATACTCAAGTCAGTTTGGGAATTTTATGGTGGTTTAATTAGTATAGAGGGATAGGAATTAAGAAGAAGAGAGAAAGGGATATAAGATTTCTCTGGTCTAGCCTAAGCCAAGGGAAGTTCAGAGAACTCAGCCCACAAGGCCTCCTCAGAAGATTTAATCTAGCTCAGCTTCCAGTCACAAGGCCTCCTCTGTGATGAGGGGTCTCCTAGGAGGATAGCATTTTAGGAGATAAAGGAAAAAGGAATCAGCCTAAACACTTGCCCAGGTCACTCAGGGAAGACGCCTCACCTAACCCATGCTACAGAGCTTCTCCCAGTTACCTCACCGGCAAACCACAGCCCGCCAAACTGCCAGAATGCCCAGCAAACTGCCACAAGTCACACCAGCCAGAGCAAGAGTCACATCTCTATGAGAGGCCAGAGAGAGGAAGAGACACAAAATATATAGGCTCTTTTTTTACATCACTTCCTGCATCTCACATGTATCAATGGTAGCTTAAGCTTGACTTAGGACAGCCCAGGGGGTCTGTCAGTTGTTTCTTATTTGTCACTTGCTAGCACATGTCAGTCATAGGCCATCCTCCTCAACACTTAATCCTTAAGTAGGGGTGTAGACATTCCTGTTTGTTAGTATTTTAAAAACTAATCAGGGTGTAGAAAATCTAAAATTCTCAGGTATGAACAGGCAATTTCAGAGAAAGAATAAAAACTAGGCTTAGTCATATGAAAAAATGCTCTAGATTACTACTGATTATGTAAGTATAAATTAAACCAATTCTGAGGTACCATTTCATACCCTTCAGACAGGTTAAAAAAAAAAGGAAAGTGATAAATATTGGAGGGACTGTGGAACAATCATGACATCCTGATTTTTCCACAGTCCCTCCAATATGGTAAAACTGCATACTGATACAATCACACTGGAGAGCAATTTGAAACCATTCCCAAAGACCCATAAAATTGTATTTACCCTTTGAGCCAGAAATACCACTCCCTGGTCTGTATACCTAAAAGATTAAAAATAGGGGGAAGGAATCTACTTGGACAAAAACATTCATAGCAGCTCTTTGCATGATGGCAAAACATTGAAAGCTAAAGGGATATACATCAATTAGGGAATGACTGAACAAGTTGTGTATATATACATTTTTTAAATTTAGAATGTTTTTCCATGGTTACATGATTCATCATTTCCCCCTACCCTATTACTTTGTAATTTGATAGGGATGTGATTGGGTTTTGAGGTTAAAAGATCACTTTAATGCAAATATGAATACCATATAAATATGTTTTGAATAATGATACATGTATATCCCAGTGGAACCACTTGTCAGCTTTGGGGGAAGGGTGGAGTAATGAGGGGAAGGAGCGACTATAAATCATGTAACAATGGAAAAATATTCTAAATAAAAATAAAAAAAAATAAAGATACCTAAAGTCCTTAGGATTCTTAAGGTACTTATGATACTTGAGAATTTTACCACTATTAGGGCAATAAATAGGAACCTGTATAGATACAGAGCAAGGAGTAAGTTGAATATGATGAGATGATATTTCAAAAAAATCAAAGAATAAGAAAGAGTAATACACTGAGTAAAGAGAAAAGGTGAGAAAATTGAGGATAAATTATCTCACACAAGAAGGCATATAAGAATTAATACAGTGGAAGGGAAGATGAGAGGGTGGCAGGACATGCTTGAACATTACTCTCATCAGAATTGGTACAACATGAAAATAATACCCACACTCAGGTAGAAATCTATTTTACCCAATAGGAAAGAAAATATGAATAGCAATTATGACTTCAGTCAAAGCAAAAGTGAAAATTGATCTAATTAAGAGATAAGGAAGGAAATTATATTTAGATAAAGGGAAACACAGAAGATGAAGTATCAGTATTAAGCATATACATACTAAATTGCATAGCATCTAAGATCCTATAGAAGAAACTATGTGAATTACAAGGATGCCTGTTATCTTCACTATTATTCAGTATTTTACTAGAAATTCTAAGTGTGACAATTGATAAGAAAAAAATTAAACCCTTATCTTCCATCTTATAATCAATATTATGTATTGGTTCCTACGTAGAAAAGTGGCAAGGGGTAGACAGTGGGAATTGAGTGACTTGCCTAGGATCACTCAGATAGGAAGTGTCTGAGGCCAGATTTTAACCCAGGACCTCCCATTCTAATCCTGGCTCTCAATGCATGCACCTAATTGGCCTTAACAAGAAAAAAAAAATTGAATGAATAATAACATGAAAAAGGGAAACAAAATCATCACTATTGCAGGTGATATGATCATATTTTAGAGAATCTTGGAGAATCACCCCAAAACCATTTGAAAGTAAAAAAATTAAATCAATTTTAGTAGTTATTGTTCAGTTATTTCAGTTGTCTCTGATTCTTAGTAACCCCATTTATTGTTTCCTGGCAGAAATATTGAAGTTGTTTACCATTTTGTTTTTCCACTTCACTTTACACATGATGAAACTAAGTCAAAGATATTTAAGTGACTTGCCCAGATCATTAGATAGTATGCATCTGAGGCCAGTTTGAACTGAGGAAGAAGAGTTTCCTGACTTCAACCCTGATACTCAATGCATTATGCCACCTACATGTTCAGTTTGTAATTAGGCTTTCCTTTCCAAAATGGAATAAGTTTCCATTTAAAAAAACAATAAAAATTACTTTATAGAGGCTGGAAAAAATAACAAAATTGATCTGGTAAATAAAAAAGGTTAAAAATAACAACATAATCAATAAGAACAAAATGTAGAAGAAGGTAGATAGCTATACCAGATTTACAACTACAAAATAATCTGATACTAGTGAAGAAATAGAGTAGTATATAAATGAAATAGAGTATGTACCCCAAACTCCATAGTAAATTACCAGAGTAATCTATTATTTGATGAATCCAAGGATCAAAAAATTGGGCACAAAAACTCTTTATATGACAAAAAAAAATATGCTTGGAATACTAGAAAGGCATTTGGGAAAAAGTAGGCACAAACCAATATCTCAAAATGTATGTCAAGATAAGATCAAAATGCAAGCATGATTTATATTTAAAGATTGTTACAAAAAAATTAGAAGAACATAGAAAAATTTACCTCTTGGGTTTATACTTAACTGAAGATATGTGACCACACAAGAAATAGAAAGAAAGTTACATGAAAGGTAATTCTTTTATTTGGTCAATTTCAAACATTATTCCTTGGTTACAAAAATCATTTTCTATTCCTCCCTCCCCTACCACTGCCTATCCCATAGTCAACACACAATTCCACTGGGTATTACACATGACCTTGATCAGGAACTATTTCTAAATTGTTGATGTTTGCACTACGATGTCCATTTAGGATCTATATCCCCAATCATATCCCCCTCTACCCATGTAACAAGCAGTTGTTTTTCTTCAGTGTTTCCACTCCCACAATTTTTCCTCTGAATGTGGATAGTGTTCTTTTTCATAGATCCCTCTGGGTTGTTCAGGATCACTGCATTGTCACTAATGGAGAAGTCCATTACATTCGGTTGTACCACAGTGTATTAGTCTCTGTGTACAATGTTCTCCTGGTTCTGCTCCTCTCACTCTGCATCATTTCCTGCATATTGTTCCAGTTCCCATGGAATTCCTCCACTTTATTATTTCTTTGAGCAAAATAGTATTCCATCACCAACATATACCACAATTTGCTCAGCCATTCCCCAATTGAAGGGCAGGCCTTCATTTTCCAATTTTTGGCCACCACAAAGAGCGCAGCTATGGATATTCTTGTACATATCTTTTTCCTCATTATCTCTTTGGGGTACAAACCCAGCAGTGCTATGGCTGGATCAAAGGGCAGTCTTTTATCGCCCTTTGGGCATAGTCCCAAATTGCCCTCCAGAATGGTTGGATCAATTCACAACTCCACCAGCAATGCATTAATGTCCTGACCTTGCCACATCCCCTCCAGCATTCATTACTTTCCATTTCTGTCATGTTAGCCAATCTGCTAGGTGTGAGGTGATACCTCAGAGTTGTTTTGATTTGCATTTCTCTGATTATAAGAGATTTAGAACACTTTTTCATGTGCTTATTAATAGTTTTGATTTCTTTGACTGAAAATTGCCTATTCTTATCCCTTGCCCATTTATTAATTGGAAAATGGCTTGATTTTTTTGTAGAATTGATTTAGATCTTTGTAAATTTGAGTAATTAGACCTTTGTCAGAGGTTTTTGTTATGAAGATTGTTTCCAAATTTGTTACTTCCCTTCTACTTTTGGTTACATTGGTTTTGTTTGTACAAAAACATTTTAATTTGATGTAGTCAATATTTATTTTACATTTTGTGATTTTTTCTCTCTTGCTTGATTTTAAAATTTTTCCTTTCCCAAAGGTGTGACATATATACTATTCTGTGTTCACCTAATTTACTTATAGTTTACTTCTTTATGTTCAAGTCATGCACCCATTCTGAATTCAGCTTGGTATAGGGTGTGAGATGTTGATCCAAACCTAATCTCTCCCATACTGTCTTCCAATTTTCCCAGCAGTTTTTATCAAATAGTAGATTTTGGTCCCAAAGGCTAGGATCTTTGGGCTTATCATAGATTGTCTTGCTGAGGTCACTTTCCCCAAGTCTATTCCACTGATCCTCCTTTCTGTCTCTTAGCTAGTACTATATTGTTTTGATGACCACTATTTTATAGTATAGCTTGAGATCTGGTACTGCAAGGCCACCATCCTTCACATTGTTTTTTCATGATTTCCCTGGATATCCTTGATCTTTTGTTCTTCCAAATGAATTTTGTTATATATTTTTTTCTAATTCAGGAAAAAAGTTTTTTGGTAGTTTGATGATTATGGCACTAAATATGTAAATAAGTTTGGGTAGGATGGCCATTTTTTTAAAATTTCTTTTTTCATAACATGAGATTTTTAAAAACTTCTTCACAAATAAAACAAATGCTGCCAAAAATTAGAAAGAAAGCAAGAAACTAAATGGGAGAATTTGCCAGTTGTTTTTTTTTTAATGGCTTCATTTCACATATAGACAATTGAGACAAATTTATAAAAAATGAGAGCCATTCTCCATTTGATAAATGGTCAAATATAAACACAGGGTTTTCAGAAGATGAAATCAATGTTATCTATAGTCATATGAAGAAATGCTCTAAGCTACTACTGATTAGAGAAAGTCAAATTAAAATAACTCTGAGATACAGTCTCATATATATATATATATACATATATATATATCATACTGGCTAAAATGATATGAAAAAAGTAAATAATGTGGATGCAATTTGGAAAAACATGGAAATTAATGCTCTGTTGTTGAAGTTGTGGCCTTGTCCAATGATTCTAGAGAACAGTGTGAAACTATGTCCAAAGTGTTATATAAGTCTCTTTACCCTTTGATCCAAAGATACCACTACTAGGTCAATATCCCAAAGGGATCAAAGAAAAAGGAAAAGGACACATGTACATAAAATATTTTAACAGCTCTTTTTGTGGTGGCAAGCAATTAGAAATTGAGGGGACACACACTAATTGGAAAATTTATGAATAAGTTGAGGTATATGATTGTATCACAATACTATAAAAATCATTTATGAACAGAATATTATAGGAAATGATTAGAAGATTGGTGGGATGTACTTAGATGAATTGATGCAAAGTGAAGTGAACAAAGCCAAGTGAACAATGAATACAATAACAGCAATATTGTAACTGGGACCATCTGGAAAAGACTTAGCTATACTGATCATTACAATTATTAAAGATAATTCCTAAGGATTCATGATGTAAAAAGGACATCTACTCACAGAGAGAGAACTCATTAATGAGTACAGACTGAAATATACATTTTCACATTATTTTTCTTATTTTAAAAATATGTCCAATATGGAAATATGTTTTACATAAATTCACATATATTACTTATTTGAAAATGTTTATCTTTTTTTTTAAATGGGGTGTGTGGAGTGCTCAGGGAGGGGTAGTATCTCTGGTATGGAGGGCCTGTCATGCCCTCCTAGGGCAGCTCTCCAGCCACTGACTCTCACCTGACACCCAGCCCTCACTTGTGGCTCCCAGTAGCTGGTAGCATGCAGCAGCGGCCACACCACGGGCAACGGCTTTGACAGGCCGGCTAAACCTTGTGAGGGTAGCCATCGGGTCATCATGGACTCCTGGTGAACCAGGGCTTTGCTCACCCAGCATGTGAAGACTGCTTTGGCAGAACAGGAGGAAGAAACCAATAAGAAGGTTCAACGGCTGAGATGGCGATGCAGCAAAGCACTGTGGAGTGCTCAGGGAGTGTTGGAGCACAAAAGACAACTCGGCCATCCAGTGCAGCTGAGGAAGTCTCCAGGTGTAATGATTTTTCGTGCCACTGTGGACCCAGGCTTCCAACGCCGAGAGAGTGGGACTGTCTCTGTGCATCAACTTTTCCACTTAAATCTCCTTCACGCACAAGTGTCTTTGTGCACACTCATCTATCATAGATGAAAACGCACAAAGACAATCGTCATTCTTGGTTACCGAGAGACTACTACCATCTTTTAATGGGCTGGAGGTGGCAAATTTGGAATTCATTATTTGAAAAAAATGAATTCTAAGAAAGCATGAAAGAAATCAGAGCCAATAGACTGAGACTTATATTTATAATTTTAAGGAAAAATATTAAAAATATAAAAATATCTCAGTTAAAATGTTTATGAGCTTTGCGGGTAGTAAAATGACCTAGTTTTCCCCACAATATGGGTCTTTATTTTACTACCCATCAGCTTCTCTGACCAGCAATATTGTTCTTGGAGCATATACTAGGAATGACTTCACAAATTCACATAAATACTGCAAGCACCAAATTATTGATATCTTAAGGGGATGAGTTGGCTTTGTTTACCAGAAAAGCTAAAGGAGAAAAACGAAAATTAACTGAGACAGTTTTTATTCTCATTTCCATCTTTATAGAGTAGGAGTTGAATTCATTTTTATCTGGTTTCCAAAGTATTGTCAAATTTTGTGTCCCTGTTTTTAATTCTAAATTGTTCATTGTTTATTAATTTTTTTTCATTTTTATCATCATATAGAACACACTTCCATATTGATCATTGCTGTAAGAGAGCACTCATACAAAACCAAATCCCCCAAACAAAACGAAAGTTACACTGATGCAAAAGACAACTCCAACAGTTCCTTCTTTAGAGGTAGATAGCACTCCCCATCATAAATTTTTCAGGATTGTCCTGGATTATTGCACTGCTGAGAATAGCCAATCTTTCACAGAAAATTATCATCCAATATTGTTGTTATTGTGTATAATGTTCTCCCAGTTCTGCTTATTTCATTCTGCATCAGTTATAATAGATCTTTCCAGCTTTTTCTGAAAACATCTTGCTTATCATTTCTCATAGCACAATGGTATTCCATTACCAACATGCACCACAATTTGTTTAGCCATTCCCCAATTGGTGGACATCCTTTTAATTTCCAATTATTTACTACCACAAAAAGAGCATCTATGAATATTTTTGTCAAAGCAGGTCTCTTAGTTCTCCTTTTTTATTGTCTCTTCTTGATACAGACCCAGTAGTGGCATTAACAGATTAGGGGATGCATAGTATTATAGCTCTTTGGGTATAGTTCCAAATTGCCCTCCAAAATGGTTGGATTGGTTCACAATTCCACCAATAATGCATTAGTGTCCCAATTTTGTCATATCCCTCCACTTTCTTTTTTTTGACATATTGGCCTATCTGATAGGAGTGAAGTGGTACCTTAGCATTGTTTTAATTTACATTTCTCTAATCAAGTTATTTAGAACATTTTTTCAACTGATTATTGATGGTTTTGATTTCTTCATCTGAAAATTGCTTGTTCTTATCCTGTGACTATTTGTCCGTTGGGAAATGGCTTGTGTCTTATAAATTTTACTTAGTTATTTATAAATTTGAAAAATTAGATCTTTATTAAAGACATTTGTTATAATTTTCCTTCCAGTTTGCTGTTTCCCTTCTAATATTGGTTAGATTAGTTTTATTTACACAAAAGCTTTTAAATTTAATATCCAAAATCATTCATTTTACTTCTTATAATGCTTTACTTCTCGTCTGATCATAAATTCTTCCCTTCTCCAAAAATCTGCCAGGTAAAAGATTCTCTTTTCCCTAATTTAGTTATGGTATCACTCTTTATATGTAAATCATATGTCCATTTTGACCTTATTTAGCTATAGGGTGTGAGATATTGATCTATACCTAACTTCTTCCATACTATTTTCCAATTTTCCCAGCAGTTTTTGTTAAAGAGTGAGTTCTTATTCCAAAAGCTGCGATCTTTGGTTTATCAAACATCAAGTTACTAAGGTCCAAATATTAGTTTAGGAATACATAGATAGTTAACAATTATATATGTATAGAGATAGAAAAATGAATACATTGTATATATATACATATTTTATGTATACATATTTGTATATAACAATGGATATATATTAGTATAATTGCAGGGTGAAGTAATGAAATACAAATGATTCATTGTTGACTTTCCATGGCTATGATAATGAGAAGTAATAAGGATTAGAGAGATATAACATGGATTAGATAAGAAACAAAAGATGAAAAGGTCTCCTGAAACAACAACATGTTAGGGTATTTAGTTAATATCAAATGCTAGATATGCTCAAATTAGAGTCTTCAAATATCCTCAAATAATTTACTCTCATATTTAAGTCTGATGGTTTAGGAAGTGGTTTGACCTTAGCTGTGTAAAAAGCAGATGTGAATTTTTTATTCAAGTTATTATACTATATTTAGGGTTAAGATATTGAGTTATATTTCTAATTATCATCTCATATCAATTGCATCACTCCATAAAAATAATAAATATGCATCCACTTCCCCAATCTATCCTTTTGAACCACTTTGCCATAGACTTTGAGTTATATTAGCAACTTCCTTTTCCTGAAATTGTAAGATCAACTTTTATTTAAAATTCTTCAATTTGAAACTGAAGAGGACACATAATTTTGTTAATATCTTTTGTTCCCCAGAAATGTATTCTACTATTTAAAGCAACTGTAAAAACAATGAAGTCATTGGAAGCTACCCATTCAGTTCAATCTAGTCAAATTCCACTCCTAAGAAGAAAGAATCTTGGTCTATTTGCTCAAACTATTGAAATTCCTTCCCTCCCTCTACCCACCATAGTTTTCATGAGCCTGTAACTCAAATGGAATTATTTCAAATGAGGAATGAATTGTATTATGTCAGAAAGTAATTACATGACATTGGGTATATACTACTTAATCTTATCTGCTTGTATTTGAAATTAAGCACAAGAAATTATTAGTAGGAGATCTAGAGGGGAAAGAGGAAAAATTGTAAGACAATGTTTACATCCTACAACTAATGTAAACCTATTTCTGGCTGGAATTATTGGGATTCTTTTTTTTTTCTTTAATAAATGTTTGAGCAACTTCCAAGAGTACAAGGTGTTGATCTCTGTTCCAAGATTAATTAAACCATGTTCCAATAAAAACGTTCAGATTGAATACATGAAGCCAAAGCATGCTTTGAGTTCTGTGCCTTCTCAGATGATAAGCAATGCTTTCCCTCTAACACATGCACATTGCTTATATTTTTAGAACTATTTAGCTGAGATAATTATGGAACAATCTAGGCAATGTTCAATAACCCATGCAGATGTCTGACAGGGCATGTTGTCTCTTAATTAGAAATTTGAATATCTAATGCTTGTATATTAACTGAAATAATTGGATAGATGTTTTACATTTCTTTTTCTCTTTAACTGGCAAGCCAGGAAGCCTAGAGGTCCAATCAAAAGCCATTTGTCTTACTTAAAAGAAAAAAAAATTAAATTAAATTAAAAATAAAAATTAGCATGTTTTACATTTAAGGATCAAATATGATGGATAAATATTTTAGCAGAATCTATTCTTGCTGTTAACATTATGCTATTTTATTAGTCAAAGATTTTTAATTGCATTTTGTAGCTTTTGATATCTGTCGAATCATCTCCTCTAAGTGAGTAGGTAATTTGATTTCAATCCCTTGCTTTCTATTTGTAAATAACCATTATAGAATGTTTAGAAATATATTTACTAAGTTGCTTAAGGAATGAAATGGTTTTGATGTATGTAAGGCATGTTCTATTATTATAGTATCATCATATGTATTGTTTGCATTTAAGAAACTTGATTATTTAGTGTTTATTCACAACTATAAATATAAAAGTTGTTATAAAACAATTTGCATTAGCAATATACATAGTAACTTACTTCCATAAATGATTTTAATATAAGAAATATTTATATGTAAAATCTAAACATATTTTTGTGGAAATTAACCTATCAATCAGTGGATTAGAATCATAAAGTTTTTTGCTTAATATTTTGAGATCTGAACTACCTGGATTTAATATATTATATAAACAGAATATCACCATGTTGAATTGAATATGATTTGTTGTATATATCAATGGATTGCTCTCGTTTTTCATTAATTCACTTGGTTATGTGAGATCTGGTGTGATATGTTTGTATATAAAATAAGAAATAAAAAAGATAAATTAGAATTAATTTCATGAGCTCAAAGACTTTTCAGAAATGTAATTTTATTTCTAAATATCTAAAAGTAACATAGGCATATGTCTAACTAAACTCTTTCATAGGCATAAAAGTATTAGAACTTCCTTCCTGGATAGAATTTGGTAACTGAGAGATGTTGAATGCCAAATAAAAGTAGCTATATTGCTTTACATTAGACTAATATGATAGTCATCCAAACTGTATGTATGGATATTTTGCTAAAAATTAAAATTATATTATAGAAGTCTAACTCTCCTTATAAGAAAAGAGCTAGATAGCCTAAATTAAGTTTCTAATTTTGTGCTATAATTGAGATATGTAGGTACCTTTTTTGTTTTTTTAAAAAAGTATTTAGACTACAATTTTGAATCTTTATCTTTTAAAAATCTAGTATAGTGATAGATTATGTAGGTTTAAGTGATGCATTTACTCTTCACTGTTCATTTTTTTCTAGAATACACATGATAAATAATGTATATATTACTGTGTTTTTGATAGGAGAAATGTATAATAGTAATAAACAATGCTGAAATTATTAATAGAACAGGAAATGATCAATGCCAAACAATCATTCCCTCCAAACAAAAAGATTTTAAATCACACTAATATCTTCAACTGTATCTTCGTGATACATCAGATGCCATCTGTCATTAAGGGCTTTTTGTGTTACTAACTAGAATTATTAGGTTTTGGTGAACAGAATTTACATTCTGTCTTTCTTCCTTTCCATTCTTTTCTCTCTCTTTCTTTATTTCTTCCTTCCTTCCTTCCTTTTTCTTGGTTTCATTCTTTCTTTATCCTTTCTTTTTCCTTTTTTCTATCTCTGTCTCTCTTTATCTTTCTATTGTGGGACAGCATTTGTTATAAAGTAAGTCCTTAATAAATTCTATATTAGTTTGTGTCTCTCTCTCTTTAAAAGAAATTTATTTTTACTCAAATATATCTATGTAAAAACACACACATACACACATTTACTTAATTCTTAATTATATTTTGTTTATTCAACTATGTTCATTGTTATTGAATAGCATATTTATTTAAAGTAGCGCTTTGAAGAAAGAAAAGATTCAGTTATAAATAAATTAAATGCACTTTATAGCTATTTGTAATTATGTATTTCTATAATACCAGATCCTCAGGTACCTTTAGTAACATAAAATTGTTTTTTTTAATAATTGTTTAAGTAGAAAGGTAACTTTTTCTATAATTAGCTAATATAACATTAAACTTTTAAAGTAAAGTATCTTCTTTCAATTAGCATGAAGCTAAGCCAAGCGTATTTGTTTTTGTTTGTTTTTATTTCCATTTTTGGTGGTGGTGCTTGGTTTTTTTTTTTTTAATCTATTCCAAGATAAAGCAAATTGAGCTACCAGTCAAATGTCATGTGTCTTCTGGGTACAGAATTGCCTACCAACATCTTACTCCAATGTGTTACTATGGTAAAAAAGTAACTCTGAGATATAGGAGTCTACTGCCAGAGAAGCATAAATTACAGTAAGTCCTATTAAATTGATATTTTTTTTAAAAATATGAGCAGAGAGACAGACTGTATGTTTATAGTCCAAAAATCATCCTTATCAAGTTTCAAGGGACTGACATTAACCACAAGTGACGATTTAATGTTTATGCCAAACATTAACTCACAAGAATTATCTACTAAAGGATTGAAATCTCATTATGGATAGTGTGCTGGACTCAGTCTTGAAAATGCAAGCTCATATGCTTTCTTATTAGAAACAAATTCAAATACTTACTAGCTGTGTGACTTTTAAAAGGTCACTTAAACTCTCTCAATCTTCAGTTTCTTTCCTGGTAGAATTAATAGTCAAAATTGATAGATAAGATATGCACAAATATAATTATCTGAAAAAATTCTAAAAAGAACCATACTGGATCAGTATAAAAACATTTATTATATTTTTCAAACTTTAAGACATTTTCCCCTTGGTAGATAACCTTGTCTTCTCTTAAGATCAGTACCAATATAACACATAGGTATTTATCTTTTTAGTTTTAGTGAATAAATAAAAATGTAAGCTGTAGTTTACTTTCACATTCATGAAGAAAGGTTATTGAATTGCTTAGAAGGTAGAGATAATTACAGGTTAGGGTAACTGACAAAGATATGAAAGAAATGACCTTTGGGGAGGTCTTAAAGGGCAATAGTAACAGTATAATAATAATAATAATAATAATAATAATAATAATAATAGGCATTTTATAATGTTTTAAGTTAGGCAAAATAATTTCTAAGCATTATCATTTTTTAACCTGGCAACAACCCTAGGAGAAAGGTTCCTCATTTGTAAATAAAGGAACTTGGGCAGGTAAATGCCCAGGATCATCTACCTAGCAAATATCTTAGACTTTGATCCACTTTTGGAGGCCAAGAGAGCAGAGTAAGGAATGTTCAAAGCTTTCCCAAACCCATCTCCAAATAATCAGAAAAGAAAAAAATGCATATCTTAGAACAAATTTTAGAACAATAGAACTAACAGAATGTAGAGTGAAAAAGAGTTTTAGTCAAAGATAAGAGAGAGGCCCAGCAGGATGAATCTGTCTCATTTGGGTAAGAGAGAAGAGCAGTAGAATTAGCAGTATGAGGAGTATTCCAATGCAAGCACATGCAGCTTGAGGATCAATTTGGTGCAAATACACTCTGAGGAGCTAAGGAGTGACCTGGTACAAACAAACCCCAGGATCCCTCACCATAATGAACAAAACTGGTGCTTGCAACACTAGGGGGAACTACAGCTAAGGAGTAGAATTCAGCTAAATCCACTGCAAGTGGCTCCCAGGGCAACAATACTCCTTCTACTACAGAAGTGGAGCTTCAATATATAGGCAAAAACATGAAAAAAGTATACCCCACCCTCTTCCCAAATGAGTAAAAAGACTTGACACTGAAAAGCTATTTCAGCAAAAGAGAAGACCAAAATGTATGACAGAAAATGACAGCACAACAAAGAAGTATGTGAACACTCAAAAGCAAATAAGGAAGGGCATCAGACCCAAAATGAACTCCTGGAAGAGGTCTAATAGAAAATCATAAAACAAATAATAAGAAATTTAGAAGAAAAACTAGGAAAGAAAATGAAAGAAAAAGTCAATAGCTTAGAGCAAAAACTTAGTGAAGAAAAGAGATATATAAAAAAGAAAAGTATAAAAAGTCAAATAACTTTCTAAAAATAGAAGTAAAATATCTCAAAGAAGGAAATTGCTACCTACAAATTAGAATTGGACAAATGGAAGATAATGTCTCCATAAGATAGCAAGAAACAACAAAGCATTCAAAAAATAGAGCATCTGAAATATCTCACTGAAAAAATAATTGAACTGTAAAAAAAGATCCAGGAAAGATTATCTAATAATCATTAGGCTTAATGAAAATCACAATACAGAAAAACAAGACTGGACATCATACTGTAAGAAATTATCAAGAAATACCCTGATGTGGTTGAACAAGAGGAGTAAATAAAAATTGAAATAAGGTAAAACTCATCACATTCATACATGGAAAAGTGTCAACTAGGATACTTAAGATATCTGTGATATGAGATACTTAAGGTATTCAAGAGAAATAATGGAGTTAAACTGATCAAATTACCACATAAGGTGATAATTAAGATATTTAAGATATATATGATACTTGAAATACCCAAGGTACCTCAGTTACGTGGGAAATAAAGGTATGGGTGTTATTTAAACATTTTATCACCATTAGATCAATGATTAGGAATGTGCATAAGCAAAGAGTAGAGAGCAAATGGCATATGAAGAGATGACAAAAAAAGCAATACAAAACCAAAGGATAAGAAAGAAGAATGCTCTGGGAAAAGAGAAAAGGGGAAAAAAGGGAGATTAAATATCTCACATGTGGAGAAACCTAAGAATAAATATCATGAAGGGAAGGTGAGGACAGCACATATAAAGCAATGCTTGACAAAATGACACTTTCATCAGAATTGGTGCAAAGTGGGAAAATATCTGAATGTAGTTAGATTTAAAAACCAATCTTACCCTATATAGAAGTAAGAAAGAGAAGGGGAAAAAAAGAAGAAAGGGAGGTTGAATTCAGGGAAGCAGTAGTCAGAAACAAAATTATTTGTGAATGAAGAAAGACTGAAATGAGAGGAAGAATAGTATAAACAGTGAGAAAGTAGGATGAAAGGAAACACAGTGTTAGTAATCATGTCTGTGAATGTGAATGGAATGAATTCACCCATAAAATGAAAGAAGATAGCAGAGTGCATTAAAAGTCAGTATCCCACAATATACTGTCTAGAAGATAGCTGGGAGACAGGCATAGATTAATAGTAAAGGGATAGAATAAAATCTACTATGTTTCAGTAAAAGTAAAAAAATCAGGGGGAGCAATTATGATCTCAGATTTATTGCAATGGAATATTGTTGTGCCATAGAAATTGACATTCAGAAGGTGGAGCCAAGACGGCAGAATAGAGATATGGAAAGCTTTAATCTCTCTGATAATCTTTTCCAACCAAACTTAATACTGAAAAACAAATACTGGAGGTGCAGAACCAACAAGGAGATGGAGTGAGGAAATTCTCTTCAGTAGACAAGCTGAAATGTTAGGCAGAGAGTGGCTGTTTCAGCGGGGTGAGAGGGAAGCACAGACTTCAGTAGGGCCACCATAATGGAGCACTGGCACAAGCCAAAAACAAGTCTCTACACCTCACCCACACTGCTAGAGGTTCTGAAATTTGACCCAAGCCAACATCAAAACCCTGAGATCCTGCCTATACATGTTTAATATGGAGTACACCCCATGCCTACACCTTGAAGTTCCAAGCCCTAGCACAAGCCTGTAGGTAGAGGTCCCAAGCCTCTGTCCAGGCTTAAGGTGAGGCCCCCATCTCTGGAAGAAGGTATATCACAGTGCACTGGATCTTTTGCCAGTCATCAGTAGTACCTGGGGAAAATTGAATCAATAGTGACTTCTAGATTACTCAGTGCACAGACTATCATACAACTTTGGAAGAACTGAAACTTACAGAAATTTAGAACTAGAGCTAAATGTAGCAACTAGAAAAAAAAAAAACCTGAAGTTTAAGAAAGTGCCTTTTCTATCCTGAGAATAAAGCCCACCTTTAATATAGAAAAAAGGCTAAGAAAAAGATAAAAAATTAAAAAACCAAAAACCAAAAACCATAATCATATGTGAGAATAGACAGAGGCCTCTATTGAACAAAGCTATGGAATGTCTAAAGACACCTTCCCCCTCCCCAGGAGCAAAGCTCTGGAGGTAGTCATATGCCCCCTTCCCCCAAGGAGCATACAGGGATGCATGTAGGAATTATACAGGGATACATGATTGAGTCATAAGACATATGAATCAAGTATAAAAAAAAAACATCAAAGAATCAAAGAAGTTAAAATAAAATTAAAAAAAAAAACTTCTGAGGCAGATAAAAATGTAAAAAGAAAACTTGAAGAAAAAGAAAAAAAATTCTAGGAAGAAGGGAAAAAAATCACAACTCACAACAGGTTGATCCATGTCCCATAAGAATACAACAATTACTCACTAATCCAATTTAGCCATCAGGTCAATAGTAAGTTGTCACATCATGAGAGAAAATAGAAAAAGACACTAGATCTCAAGACAAACAGGAAATAAAGTTTCCTGGTTCAATCCTTTTCTTGGCTACAATGAATCTATGAGTTCCTCTCTCCAGTTTTTATGGCTGTTAGTGTAGTGAATAGGACCTGGAATGGTCCATCATAAGCAGGTTAGTTGAACCAGTACATTTGCAATTCTTTATGTACACACTATCACCTGGGTTTAAATCATGAAGCGAGAAGTCTTTTGGGCCTGCTTGAACAGCAGCTCCAGAGTCTTGGAGTTCTCACAATTTTGTTTGTAATTGTCTGATATATGTAGAAATAGTTGTATCCCCTCCTAACAATGAGGTACAGACAGGGATAAATGGTTATGCATGAATAGGTGGATGTCCAAATAGCATCTCAAATGATGAGATGTGTAAATCACCTCTGGGTCTGCTTCTGAGATAAAATAGGGTCAGAGGTAGAATTTCAGGCCACTTTAAATGAGTCTCTGTGAATAATTTGCCAGTCATGGTTTTAAGTTCTTTATTCATTTGTTCAACTTGGTCAGAGCTCTGGGGATGATATGAAATTTAGGAGTTATCCCCAGACATGAATAAATTTGAGATAACACTGAATTGGTAAAATGAGTTCCTTTATCCAAATCAAGATATGCTGGTAGGCCAAAATGAGGAATAATTTCTTTCAAAAGGATTTTAGCAATAAGAGTTGCTGTGGCATAAGCAGTAGGAAATGCTTCAGGCTACCTGGCCAGTTAATTCATTATGACCAGAAAAAAATTTATACTGTCCAGCTTTTGGCATAGAAATAAAGTCAATTTGTAGGTAAATGGTGTGTAAGCAAGGGCACATCCACCAAAGACTTTTCCTTGAAAGGCATGTTGATTAAAAGTCTGGCAGATAGGACTAGCTGTACATACTTTGGAGGCAGTTGTAGTAATTCCAGGTGCTATCCATACTCTTTTAACAGAGTCTACAATACTTTGGGTGCCAAAATGACCATGTTTATGAATAGAGTGACAAATCTGGTTATAGAAAGCTCTAGGGAGTAAGGGTTTGCTGGCTGATGATACCCATACTCAATTTATCTGTTTTGCTTTAAATTTTTGCTTCCATTTTTCCACTTCCTTGTCATTATAAGAAAGGGATAGATCCAAATCATCAGTAATTGTTAGTGGCGTAATTAATTCAGGGCCTTCTAAGGCTGCTAGTTTTGCTGTGATATCTGCTTGGTTAATTTCCCTGGAGACAGGGTCAGTGCCACCTGTATGTGCAGAGCAATGAACAACAGCTATAACTTTGGGGAGCTCAATGGCAGAAAGAAGTTCAGTAATATGGTTTTCATTGGCAATACAATTTCCAGGTGATGTTAAGAATCCTCTCTGAAGCCATAGCATGCCAAATGCGTGGCATATGCCAAAGGCATAGCGGGAGTGTGTGTAAAATTGTGACTCTTTTATCCTTTGAAAGAATACAGTTGTGTTTCAAATATATGAGTTCTGCACCCTATGCACTTACATTTGAGGGCAAGGAAGTTGACCATAGAGTATCAAATTCAGAAAACACTACAGCTCCTGTATAGCACACACCATTCTTCATAAATGAAGAACCATCTGTAAATAATATTAAATCCAAATCATCCAAAGGGGTGTCCAATAAATCATTATGAGATTTATCAACAGTGGCCACTAAAGATATACAATCGTATAAAGGTTCTCCAGAAATTGGAAAATCAGGGAGCAAGGTTGCAGGATCAAGAACTCCACAGAATTTTAGTGTGATATATTCATTATTTAATATGGTTATCTCATACCTAGTAATCCTTTGGTCAGTGAATGCCTGTGCCCTAGTCTTAATAATAATGCCTCAACTTCATGTAGGCACATTATGGTCAGAGGGCATCCCAATACCAGATCGGCAGATTTGTTTACCCGTAAAGCTATGGCAGCTACTCCTCTAAGGTATGGTAGTACTCTGGCAGCTACTGGGTCAAGATGGGCAGAATAATAGGCTATTGGGCATTGAGCAGGTCCCAAAAGTTGAGTTAGAACACCTGAAGCTACCCATTTTTGTTCATGGACATGTAAGGTAAATGTTTTATCATAATTTGGTATGCCTAGAACAGGGGCAGGCAGGATAGTTTGTTTTAAATTTGAAAGAGCTGTTAGGTGTTCTGTTTCCAATTTAAGTAGTTCAGGGACTAAGTTTTTTGTGAGTGATACAAGGGGCTTAATGAGTTCCCCATAGCAAGGGATCCACTGCTGACAAAATCCTGTTGCTACAAGAATAGCTCTCTATTGCTTTTTAGTGGCAGGAACACTTAACTTTTGGATATTTTTAATATGCTTGGGAGAAATTAAATGGAACCCAGCAGTTAAAATAAAGTCTAAATATTTTACCTTGGGGAGACACCTCTGAACTCTGTCCTTGGAGACCTTGTGTCCTCTCTTATGTAGCTATAAGAGGAGGTGTTTGTTATCCACTTGGCATGCTTCAGTGTTTGGTGAGGCCAAGAGTAAATTATCCATATACTGAATTAAACAACTGTATTTAAATTTTTTGGCATCTGTATCAGCAGTTACCTTGCTCTCCAGATGTCTCTGTGACACTGGAAGCCTGAGGAATCCTTAACTTACTCCCTGTACTTTTTTCAGATACTCATGAAACAAAAAAGACTTCTATTTTTGAGATACCAACTGATATACCGGAGTCTCTCTAGGCCACATCATCTTCTGATGTTAGCCTACTTAAATTGGCTGTCCCTATCCAAATTCAAACAAAATATAGCCCACCTCCTTCCATTCCTCACTATCCTCTTTTGAAGGAGGCAATTGATGGCATTGCACCAGTAATGAATTCCCTAATTGACCAAGGCATAATAATTCCCTGTAAATCTGAATATAATATGCCCATCCTGCCTGTGAAAAATCCAAAACTGGAGCCCGATGGCAAGCATCTCTATCGATTTGTCCAGGATTTGAGAGCTGTGAGCAATCATGTTATAAAAAGACACCCTGAAGTTTCCAACATAAATACTGTCATTTCTTCTATTCCTAGCACAGCTACATACTTTACAGTAGTAGACTTGTGCTCAGCTTTTTTTTTTTTCTCTATGCACATACATGAGAATTCTAGGCATATCTTTCCTTTTACCTGAAAAAGTTCTCAAAAGATATGGGGTTGTCTGCCCCAAGATTTTGTGTACATTCCTACTCTGTTCACACAATTCTTAACTGCTGATACAGATGCCAAAAAATTTAAATACAGTCATTTAATTCAGTATATGGATAACTGGTGAAGAAGAAACTGAAGGTAAGTAGGCATAGGTGAATAAAAAAATAAGAAGGGAAAGATAACGAACAAGTATCACAGTAGAAGAAATGGAAAGATGATACTTGTTAGATATACTTAAGAAGTAAAATTATTAGTATTTAATGAACTTATTAAATCTGGGAGTCACAAGTAAGAAAAAGAAGCTACAAATCAATCTCATGGTTTGAGCACAAGGTTCTTAAAAGTGGTGCTGCCAGAGAGAAATAAGGAAGTAAAAAATGACTTCTAGCATGTATAAGACACTTAAAGATATATAAACATTTTACAAATACTCTGATTTGATTCTCAAAACAATCCTGTAAGATTGGTACGTTTAGTGTGTAATTAAAGGATACTTGGAGATAGAGAGATACTACAGGGGATACTCTGGGATTTCAGTTGATCACTACTTGAGGGCTTATAGATCAAGATTTTGCCTACTCTCCTCCCTCAAATGCCACCCATTTTCCACCCTGTCCCTCCTGCTTCCCTTCCCCTCCTCCCTTTTAGTTAGTCACCTTCTATGTAACTTTAGGTGAACTATGAGACTTAGAGAAGACACTCTTCTTTCTCTTTTCTCATGTAAGGAGATTTATTGTTGAAGATAGTGTTTAAAAAAATTAAAAAAAGGTAGGGATGTACCCTAGGGAGGAGGTCCGGGCTTTTGGTATGGAGAGGGAGGAAGAGAGGAGAAAGAGAGGAGAAAGAGAGGAGAAGAGAAGAGAATCCCCCCTTCTCCACAAAGTGGGGTTCAGGGGAAATAGCAAATGTAATGGGTTGGCTCAGAGAGAGGAGAGGCAGTTTGAAGATCTTCCACCTTCTGCTTTCCCTCCTTAGCTACAGCTGCTCTCCCCAATTCACTCTTGTACCTCTTGTCCCCCCTCCACTACTGCAGACCGAAGGGTCTCCCCTTGATTCTGTTCACTCACACTCAGCTTGGGGAACAGATAACTTTTAATGTTAACTCAATCAAGTAATACAGAAGGAATAATGGGCAGGGAAGAATGGGAATATGAAAGTGGGAAAAGGGGGTCCCTGTCTCTATCTAAACCCTTTTCCTCCCTCCTTGAGTTTGGAGGGAACTCAGGTCTTGACATCTTGAGCTCCCCAAGAGAAAGTCAGGTTGACGCACCCCTGGGCAACAGGAGCTGAAGTAAAGTCTGCTCAGGTTTCTCTTCAGAAAGTCCCTTCAATTAGGAAGCTTTGGGGGGGGAAAGATTTCCAGTCACCAGCAGGAAAAGTGGGTAATCCTCAGGAGAAAGTCTTTATCTACCTTCTCTCTTCAATGTCTCCAAAACAGAGAGACCCTCACACCTCTCCTAGACAGAGTCTTCTCTCCTCAGGAAATTTACTCCTGGGGCCCCTCCCCCATCAAGGTGATCAATATCATATACTCTTCAGTCTGGCACTTTTTCTCTAGTGCCAGCCTCTATCACAAATCCTCCATTTACTGTTGTTTGCATGGTGCCACCTTGGTTCACACCAGTTACTTATCTTCTATGTCTATTCTAATCTATCTATTCTACTTATTGTTCTCATCTAACCTCCCCCCTCCCAAAATAATAAATCTTAACCTAATCTGTCTATTTGCTAATCTAAATTCCTATCTTATGCTAAGACTAAGTTGTGGGAAGAGGGTTAGAATTATGTACCAACAAAAATTTTTCTAATACAAAGGTCATTCCTATTGCAATCAATATAAAAATCAAATCTTAAGTAAAATTGAACTATCCTATGCCATATATAATGTGAATTCCAATGTAACAATTCATAACATTTATATGTATATATATATATATATATATATATTAACATATCTAATGAAATCTGATATATCCTGTCCCTAAGTTACCTCTCTAGTTAACAATATTCCCTTTTCCACCCTAAACTACTCTGTCCCTGTCAATGGTTAGTATTTTAACTCTTCTTTCTATCTATATTACTGGACTATCATTATTATGCTATATAGGGGTGTATGGGGTGCTCAGGGAGGGGTAGTATCTCTGGTATGGAGGGCTTGTCGTGCCCTCCTAGGCAGCTCTCTAGCCTCTGACCCTCACCTGACACCCAGCTCTCACTTGTGGCTCCCAGTAGCTGCTAGCATGCGGCAGCGGCCACACCCTGGGCAAAGGATCTGACAGGCCGGCTAAACCTTGTGAGGGTAGCCATCGGGTCGTCGACCCCTGGTGAACCAGGGCTTTGCTCACCCAGCATGTGAAGACTGCTTTGGCAGAACAGGAGGAAGAAACCAATAAGAAGGTTCAACGGCTGAGATGGCGATGCAGCAAAGCACTGTGGAGTGCTCAGGGAGTGTTGGAGCACAAAAGACAACTCGGCCATCCAGTGCAGCTGAGGAAGTCTCCAGGTGTAACAATTTTTTGTGCCACTGGACCCAGCCTTCCAATGCGGAGAGAGTGGGACTGTCTCTGTGCATCGGCTTTTCCTCTTCAATCTCCTTCACGCACAAGTGTCTTTGTGCACACTCATCTATACACCATAGATGAAAACGCACAAAGACAATCATCATCCTCGGTTACCGAGAGACTACTACTATATATATTATGTTTCAGTTCTCTAATTTCTTGAGTAGTAAAATAAATATGGTGACTTAGGGTCACCACATTCCCATTGCATCTTATTTTGGGCACTTCCTTTAATGGCCTTCATAGTAGTCATCTGATATCTGTGTTCCTTAGAAATTGACTGAGGATGCCGAGGCAACATGGGTAGGAACAATTATGGTAGTAGAATGAAATTTCTTTGGAGTTTGGGATGGTCGTGAGGTGGGAGAAAGGGCAGGAGAGGATGGGGGGCTAGAAGAAGGATGATGGGAGATAAGATCAGCCTGGAGTTGTAGAGCATGAGAGAGATGTTGCAGAGTATGAGAGAGAAGGGTCTGCACCTGATGTATGTGAGAGGAGTGTCTCATCTCCATTTCAGGAGACAAAGGTTCATCCTCTGGTTGTGGTTTAGGAACAGGCTCTCAAAATTCAGACTTGTTTTGGGTACAATCAGTATTTTTCATTGGGTCATGTGTTTGAAATTTTTTGATTGAATTTTCCTGTCAGTCTGCATTTCTGCTTTAATCTCTCATATAAAGGCATCTTTTGTCTTAAGAATGAAGATTAGAAAAATAAAATGTCCTAGGAATACAAGGAGGAGGAGGGAATTTGGAATTTTACATGCTTCTAATTGGGCAAAAAGCAAAAGGCTTTCATGCATAGTAGCATTTATTCTGCTTAGCGTTTTGATGAAAAAAGGAGAAAAAAGTAATGTATATTTTTATTGATTTATTTTTAATTGTTATTATTATAAGGGATTGGGGTAGAAGGTGAGGATATTTAGCTTATTTTGTTTTTTATGATTTTGTTAGATTTTTATTTTTAAAAGAGGGAAATTTTTTTTTAATTATTTATTTATTGCTGTCTTCTAGTGGCAACAAACAATCACTGTAGCTAAGCAGGAAAGGGGGAAAAATAAGAGAAGAGAAAGAAAACAAAGAGAAGGAAGAAAAGGGAAGAAAAAATCAGTACTCAATATTGTCCTCTAGTAGCCGAGGCAGCACTACAACTGAGAGGGTTTAGGGGCATGGTTTTCACGGTGAGGGGTATGGTTAGGGCCTGCCAGAAACCAAAATGGAGGATATGACTACAAAATCTGGGGGAGACCAAGAGATGCAAGTATGGCAAATTTGGTGAGGGGTAGGAGTTAAACTGGGGTGGTTTAAAAGAGGGCTAGGGTCCTCCCAGCCAAGGTAAAGAGCCTAGCAGAGCCTAGGGGGCAATCAGCTATCCAGTGGGGAAAGGGCCTTCCCTCCTGCTGGCTGGGCAAAGGGAAGCTTATACTCACCAGCTGGAATGGAGATCAGGGCAGCAGAAGCGGCAGAAGCAGCAGCAACGCAGGGGTGAGTGTCAGGCTGGAACAAGCCATGGGTAAGGAAAACAAAAACCCAACAGTGGCTTTGGGCCATGGGAAGGAGAAGCCAAGCCAGGTGTAACTAGGCTTCAGCAGCTAGAGGACATAGGAGCACAGGGTGGGCCCCAGGGTGCCGAGGCTGAGGTAGTAGTTTGAGGCAGTGGGGGAGCCTGGAGCTTAGCTGGGGTTTGGCCAAACTGGGCAGGAATGGTCAATAAGGCCGATAGGCCTGCTCTCCAGGCGTGGGTGTGGAGTGGCTTCTCCACCAAGTCCCCTAAATTAAGGCAGCTGAGCTTGGCAGGGAGGCCAGGGTGTAAAAATACCCAAATACTTGCAGCTGTCAGAGGCTTGGAAGGTGGAAGGAGAGCTAGAGGAATGGGCCGTAGCTGGGTGACTAGAGAGGGGGTTTGAAAACTACCAGTAGAAAAGCAGCTTTGGTTGCAAACCAGTAGCAGTTTTAAACTGCCATGGTTGCTCAGCTGTAACCGGCTGCTGGCTTTAAAGAAAAGGAAAAAGAAAAGCCAAGTTCTAGGATCCCTTTGTAGTCTGCCAAAAACGTAAAGATTAAAATTAAAATCTAGTACTCCAAGTATTATATTTAATAATATTTATTAACTATTTATCTTAAAGTATAAGGAAGTAAGGCTAGCAAAAACCAAGACCCACTCCTCTCTCCTCCACCATGGAACCAGAGAGACCACATGAGAGGAAACAGAAACTCAAAACTCCTCCCATGTAAGAAGAGGCACAAACAGGAAAAGGAAAGGGGGATTGTGGGAAATGTAGTCTCTAGGGTTCAAGATTCTAAATCAATACATCTTTCAGAGTCTGGAGGCCAAGGGTTGCTCAGCCCTGATCTCTCCTTTCTGCCAACTGCTTTATTTGCCCCTAGTCTCAAACTCACTAGACCTTGAAAGTATTAAGTCCTGGGACAAGTAAGGGGGAGAGAGAGAGAGAGAGAGAGAGAGAGAGAGAGAGAGAGAGAGAGAGAGAGAGAGAGAGAGAGAGAGAGAGAGAGAGAGAGAGAGAGAGAGAGAGAGAGAGAGAGAGAGAGAGAAAAGAATATCCCAGGAAAGGATCTGAATGGCTCTGATCAAAAGTCCCAATCTCTCTTGAGGATTTTAGACAGCTGTAGTTGAGAGTCTTAGTGGAGATGTTTCAGGGTCTCAGAAGGGAAAGTAAGTCTCAAATGAATGGGATTCTTCTCAGTTTTCAGGAGATCCACCTTTCTCCTCTACCTCCCAGGCTGGAAGTGACCCCTTCCTGTCTGTTGGCTCCAAAGTTCTGATTCCTCCTTAGAACTCTCAGCTTTTCTTCACCCCTCCTTCCACTCTCTCTTCAGTTAGTTCCTCCAAGAGACTGGTTTCTCTTCTAAAAGCAAAATCTCTCTCTTCCCTTATTTTACAAATCCCCCTTTTTGTCTTGTGCATTTTGTCAATCAAAGTACTGGGGTTAAACAAGTGACTTAATGTTATTGTTTTTAACACTAGGTTTTTAACTATCTCTTCTTTGTATTCCATCCCCCAAAAGAAAAATCTATTTTTCTAACTAAATTCTATCTTTAACTTAACTAAATCTAACTGTAAGACGGGCTTTATGAGAAAAAAATGGTTTTGGTAATTAATTTCTGGGTTACATGGAATTGATACATTTGAATAAAAGTTTTTGGACAATGTCACAGAACAATTTGGAACAATTTATCTTAAATGCTATTCAGCAACAATTTCTTACTGTTACATCAGAATTATGATAGCTATCCTTACACTACTTTGTCTTTTGTTACTTTTACGACTTATCTAAAACCGCATTTCTAATCTTACTTTTCCTATGTTTTGTTCTTATTCTGCTCTGTGCTGCTGGCTCTCTAAAAGTCAAACTGCCCTTATCAGCCCTGTCTACATTGTCCCTAATCTTAGCCTTGTTTTTATAGTTAATACTAACCTATTTCTCAAGTCTATGTGGTATTAGTAAATAATGATACATGTGATTTACATTAATACTGATACATGTCATTTTACATTATGTACATGTAATTTTCACTGTATAACATTTACATATGATATGAATACATATTTTACATATGTACAAGAGTTCTGCTTTGGAGTCAACCAGACAGAAAAGTCCTTCATTACTTTTCATCTGTTTGAGCCCTAGCAAGACTTTATTTACAGTTTCTTACATTTTTATTTTCATGGATCCTGCTTATTTATGACAGGATCCCTAAGTCAGTGTGTGTAGTGGTCACATGCTAGATATGTAGTGTTGGAGTGTACATACTTACTCCATTCTGACAGATTTCCTTGTCACATGTTGTCTGATGGGATCTATCTTCTTTCCTGGAGCTGTGTGTGTTGGATGAATGTCCCTACAGTGAATTTCATGTGTTCACAACGCTACCATCTTATGTGACCTGGCCAACAAAGATCTTTCTTCCGGATTGTTCATGGGTAAAGATTTTCTTTATCTGTCCTTTATAGTTTATTATGTTTCTTTGCTGGTCCCGGAAATTTTCCTTTCTTTTGTTCATGATTTTGTCACTGATTTCTCTCTTCATCTGTGCTGGATGCATATTTGCCTGTCATCTACTTTTGACTTAAGATTCTCTTCTTATCTCCTCTCCTGAACTGGAACACATGTGTGCATGTAAGATGTGTGTTCAATCAGGTGAGTGGGGGTGTGTAAGAGTGATTGAGATTGTGTGAGTGTGGGTGAGAATAGGTGCAAATTATTTTCTTTGCAGTAAGCTTTTTGATTGTGAGAATTTTTCTTGTTAGAGAGAATAATGGGTTTTATCTTATCAAGTTTAAAAATCAGTCCTCTTTATCATTTACATATGTCTCAGCATCACTTTGATCTGGAAACAGCTTGTGGTCTAATGTTTCTGTTAACCTCATGCTGAGTCATTTCATCTTGTTTTGGGTCTTGAAAGGTTTCTAAGTTTATTTCTTCTAAGTTGGTCATGGCATTTTGGGGTTTCACATGTGAGGCATAACACCATGGGTCTCCTCCTAAGACTTTTATCATGCTAGGGGTTGTGTATGCCACTAGTTGTGGTCCATTCCATTTTGGGTCTATTACTGTCTTTCTGGCAAAGTTCTTTACATATACCATGTCTCCAGGGTTGATGTTATGAAGTGCAAAGTCTAATAGTACTCTTTGTACAATTAAGCCAAGATTGTGTACTTCCTTTAGCCTGTTATGGAAGGATGTTAAATAGGTGTGTAGTTGGCATTCCCCTCCCAGCATGGAAACATAAGCTGGTTTTATGATCCTTCCTTGCCAAAATGGCTGTCCATACAATAGTTCATAGGGAGATATTTGTAAATCTCCTCAAGGCATTGTTCTTAGATGGAATAGTATGAGTGGGAGAACTTCTGTCTACTTAAGGTGTGTTTGTGCACATAATTTTCCCACTGCAGTTTTGATCTCTCTATTAAGACGCTTGACTTGACCTGCATTTCTTGGGTGATTAATCATGTGTAGATTCTCTTTTATTCCCAAATTTTGATAGACTTCTTATAGGATTTTAGATGAAAAATTACTTCCCCTATGTGAATCTATGTTGTCAGGAATACCAAATCTGGGAATGATTTCTTTCAAGAGGGTTTTAACTACAAAGACTGCGTTGTTTTTCTTGGATAGAAAGACTTCCGGCCACCTGGTTAGCTTATCCACAATCACTAAGACATATTTATATCCTTTATCACTGGGCATGTTAATGAAGTCAATTTGCAAGCATTCATAGGGTGTAAAAGCTAAAAGTCTATCCCCCAACACTTAACTTTTTAAAGTTCCCTTGATTGTATTGCTTGCAAAGAGTGCATGCCTGGCATACTCTTATTGCTTATGGTGATATCCCTGGGGTGACCAAAAAATCTCCAGATGATGTTTATCAGGGCTAGAGCGCCATAATGCCCTTTTGAATGTATGACATTGCACAGATGGTAGTATAACATCTTGGGCAAAATGGGTTTCCCTCCTTCTGCTATCCAAGTTTCCTCCTTCTGCTATCCAAATTTCATGCACTAGCTCAGCCCCCAATTGCTATTTCCATGACTGAAACTCTCTTTTGTTACAAGCTTGTGTGATCTCTTGCTTTTCTCCTAAAGAGAAATTCAGCACATGTATGGGTCCAAACCTAGCTGCAAATTTTGCGGTTACATCTGCCCTGTTGTTCTTCTGCGATACCTTGTCTTTGCCAAAGGAGCAAGCCTTACAATGAATTATGGCTACTTCCTTCAGTAACTGAACTGCATCTAAGAGTTGTGATGTGGGTTCCCCATATGCTATATTTTTTCCTGCCGATGTTATAAATCCCCTGTTTTTCCCTATATCTCCTGTACCATGTAGAAATGAAAAAGCCTAAAAAGACTCACAAAAGATATCGATTTGTGTGTCTTTTCCTATGGTGAGTGCCATAGTGAGAGCTATCAGTTCAGCTCCCTGTGCACTGATTTGGCTAGGCAGGGATGCATGCCATAGCATGTCCTTTTGGGTGACTCACTCCAGTGAATCTTGTACCATCATGTATATATGAAGAGCCATCTGAGAACATTTCCAGGTCAGGACTTATTAATGGTGTATCTTTTAAGTTCTATTTGGATTTCTGCACTACTTCTAAGGTCTGTAAACAGTTATGCAGTGGCTCTCCTGCTAGAAGTAACTCAAGAATCAGGGTGGCTGGATTTAGTGGTGCACAGCAGTGTAGTGACAGGTTCTCATTGTCTAAACAAGATGACTTCATACTGGCAGATGTAAAAGCTTGCATGTTACTCTTCTTTAGTGTGTTCTCTATTTGATGTGCTGACTATACATGCAGTTACATACCAATTCATTTGCTTTCTGCACTATCAGGGCTGCTGCTGCTATGCACCTTAAACAATGTACTGTGCCTTGAGTGACAGGGTCTAATTTTGTGCTATAGTATTCAATGGACCTCATTTATAGTCCCAGAGTCTGAGCTAAGACTCTAGAAGACATCCCCTTTGCTTCATTAAAATATAAGTGGAATTCTTTGCTATAATCCGAGATTCCAAGGGCTGGGGCTGTAAGAATGGCTTGCTTTAATTGTGCCAAAGTATTTAGGTGTTCTTTTGTGAGTTTCAAGGGTTCTTTTACTTCATTTTTTGTTAGGCTTTTCTGGTCTTCTGTTGCAGAGTGTGACAAAGCTGTGTTTTGTTTTTGTGGAAGCTCAGTGTTACAGTTATCTAGACAAGGGAAAATTGTTTGATCTTGTTTCCTTCCTCCCTCACCCATGTCCCTAGAGTTTAAGGAAAGAGCTGGTTCATAGGAAGGCATGCTGTTTTGTTTTGAAGTTTGCACATTGCCCTCCAATTCCCAGTTCTTTTCCCTAGTGATCTCTTGTTGGGGGTTGAGATCATTGATTGATTCTCTGTTGTTACTTGAGGAGTATACACTAGACATTGTTTTGGGGGCAAAAGTTTTTTTGCATTTGGATCTAAGTTAGATTTTTGTTCACTATCTCTTGGTTTCCTTTGTATAGAAACTTGCCCTAGCTCTCCATAATGTGGGGATATACATTCCTGCCTGCTAGGATTTGTTCCCTGTCTAGCATTGGACTTTTCTTGAGCTGTTTCTTCCTTTTTGCCTGTTCCTGAGATTTTGGGATTTGCAGACTATATGGAAGATTTGCTTTTGTCAATTTCTCTGTTGTGATGTTGGATGTTTTGAGGACCTGCGAGGCAAAATTATTTTGTTTACTCTCATATTTACATGTCATAAAATTCTCTAAGTATCTCTTGATTTGTTCTTTTTTTATCCCATTACTCATGCCCCTGTGTGTTTCAAAAATTTTATCTTTCATGTATAATACCTCCTTTTGCATCTCTCTCTCTACATTTTCTCTTTTCCATTGTTTTAAGTTTCCCTTTTTGACTTCTGCCTCCCCAGATTTTATTTCTTCCACTAAGAACTCTTTTAATACTCTTTGTGGTGTAGCCCATGCTATGCACCCCTTTTGGTTTTTGAACTAGGTAAGGCCCTCCTCTGGCTTCATAAAGTTTGTTGTGTATTTCCTGGTCAACCATAGTTGTTTACCTAGCCTTAGCACCATCATTGATTAGTTTCTGCATTGTTTTTAAATTAGGGGTATTTTATGTTCTAAGTTCACAATGGTCACAACATTTTGGTTTGTAATTGCTGTAGTAACTGTTTTCTCTATAATTATAATTCTTATTCCTGTTTTGGTTGTAATCGCCATTGTAATGTGATCTCCTATTATTTCCTTGCTCATATTGTGACTTTAGAGGATAGGATTTGACTATGTGACCAAATTTGTTACACAAAAAGCATTCCCTTGGAGCCCCTTGACCTCTTTATTGGTATTGAGGTCTTGTTTGAGAGAATGTTCTCACTGTTGCCAAAATTTTAACTTCTATCTCTTTTTTTGTTTGAGTGTCTCCTTAGCCTTATCTAATTTCTGCTTCAAATCCCTGATCTGGTCATCTTGTTCTCTCTGCTGTTCTCAATTGGTTTCATACAGACAAGTGAAAGAATCTCTTATTTTCTGAAAAGTGAGAGAATCATATGTAGGACAGTAGTTCCTTTCTGGTCTTAATTGTGTTATCATGCTTTTAAGAATTGTCTTTTCACATGTTGTATGGCTTGCTCATTATCTTGGGGGAATCCTACTATGGCTTCTGCATTTTCCAAAAGCCTCTCAAGGAACATAGAAGGGTGTTCTTTGGGTTCCTGTCTGATTCTCTCAAATTTACCCCATGCATTTGGGCAGACACAGAAGGACTATTGATTCCCATAAATCTTCCTTAACTTTTTTCAAGTTAAATTTTGGGGTCTAGAAAATTCAATATCTCCAAACTATACAGGCCAGCTGGTAAGTGATTGATCTTCCCTGGTTTTCCTAATGAATTGGGTTAGTTCTTGGGGAGTAAATAATTCCTGCAAAAGAATCTCCATATCCACAAAATCTGGCTCATACAATTTAAAGGCACATTTCAGTTATTTTACACATTTGAAAGAGTAGGTGCAAAAATGGCGCATTCTTTTACATGGTGCCTCCAGGTCCATGACTGAAAAAGGCTTATGGACTTTCATATGGACCATGGATGAATCTGGTGTTTTTGTTTTTTCTTTTTTTTTGCAAAATCTTGTAAAGGCATGGTTTTTTGTATCCCTGCAACCTGCGTCTGATTGTATTGATTCAGTGTTGGTTTGTTTGTCTGCCATGTTTTTTTCTGTGCAGGGCCCCACAGTTATTGTAGTGCCCCACAGTGGTTGTGGTGCCTTCTTCCTTATTTCTGTCCTTTTCAGTGTCCTGGTTTGCCATAGTGTCATTTCCCACCCCTTATTTGTTCATTCTGGTAATAAACTCTTGGTACATTTCAGTCATGGCAGCCATTTGAGTAAGAACCCTTTCTAGTATATTGTCGGTGTTGTTATTCTTTCCCATGATCAATCTATATTCCCTTTTTACAGTGCCATGCCATCATTATTGATATATATATGGCAGGAAACATTGGCCACAAGTTTTTTATTTCAAATGTTATCTGTTCCTGGTATCTAGTCATATTAACCACTGCCCCTATAAAATCATAAATTGTGTTTGTTATCATTCCATACAGTGAGTAGTAAAGCTGTGCCAGCATGAGTAGCACTATGCAGGTCCCAACTATTTTTTGGTACATATTGTTTGTACATATACCCCCAGTTTACCCCTTTTTAATTGTAAAAAACTCCCATAGGAAAAAAAAAAAGTTGTCTTTGAATTTGCCCTCTAAGCACTTCCCCCCCTTGGAGAACTGCTGACAAGATTCTGTGTCCCAAGATGGCTACCCCTACTCACCACCCCACCCCACCCCCAGTCACTGACCTAGACAATTGATCCAGGAGAGACAAATTAAGAGATATTGGAGTACCCTCGGACTAAAGTTAAAAAAGAAAAAGCCTAGACCTCTTATTACAATAAATTATGGGAAAAAAAAACTTTCCTGGTATTTTTGGGAAAGTGGGTTAAATAGAAAGCAAAAGAATCCACTGATCACCTCATGAAATAAATCTCCAAATGACAACTCCCAGGAATATTGTAGGCAAATTCAAAAGCTTCCAGGCCAAGGATAAAATACTACAAAAACCCAAAAAGAAATAATTTAAATGTCATAGTCTGATAGTCATGATTACACACAATTTAGTTTTCACATTAAAGGATTAGAGGGCTTGTTATATAATATAACCTGCCCCCCAAAACTGAGTATATTCTTTCAGGAGAAAAACTTAATATTTAATAAAATAAAGAATTCCCAAGCATTCCTGATGAAAATATCATACTTGAACAGAAAATTTGATGTTCAAATACAAGACTCAAGAGAGTCTTTAAAAAGTAAATAAGAAAGAGAAAACTTAGGGATTCAATAAGGTCAACTTGTCTATATTCATATATGGGGAGATGATACTTTTAAGTATTAAATTGTTATCATTATTAGGGTAGTCAGAAGGAGAATATACTTAGATAAAAGGTGCAAGAGCAAATTGACTAGGATAACATGTTATCCAAAAAAATCAAGGGGTATTGCACAGAGAGAAAAGAAAAGGGAAAGGTAGAATAGAATAGGGCAAATGATCTCACCTAAAAAGACATAAAAAACTATTGCAGATGGGAGAAAAGATGAGGGTGATGACAGGCAATGCTGAAATATTACTTTCATTGGAATTGACTCAGAGAGAGAATGACAAGCATACTCATTTGGGTATAGAAAACTATCTTACTATATAGAAAAATAGGAGAGGAATGAAAAAGGGGAAGTAATAGAAGGAAGAGTGAAGTGGGGGATATAGTTGTTAAAAACAAAACATTTATGAGGAGAGATAGTGAAAGGAGAAAGAAATAACAGTATCAAAAGGGGAGAAATAAAGTGATGATGAACACAAGGTTAGTAATCATAACTGTGAATATGAATGGGATGAACTTATCCATAAAATGGAAGTAGATAGCAGAAAGGATTAAAAAACCAGAATTCCACAAATATGTTGTTTACCAAAAAAAAAAACATATTTGAATCATAGAGACACACAGAGTAAAAGTAAGGAACTATAGCAGAATTTACTGGGCTTCAGCTTTAATAAAAAAAAAATAGGAATAGCAATCTAGATCTATTTTTTATCCATTTATCCAATTAAAAAATATAAAAAGGAAATTACATCTAGATAAAAGGTGCCATAGGCAATGAAGTAATATCAGTACTAATCATATATGTATCAAAGTATATAACCTCCATCTTTTTAAAGAAGAAATTAAAGGTGCTAAAAGGAAAAAAATAGGCAATAAAACTACAGTAGTGGAGGATCTCAATTTTCCCCTCTCAGAAATAGATCAATATGACAAAAAAATAAGCAAGAAAGAAGTAAAGGAGATTAACTGAATTTTAGAAAAGTTAGATTTAGTAAATTTGGGGAGAAAATTGAATGGGAATAGAAATGAATTCACCTTCTTCTTAGTGGCACATGGTACCTACACAAAAATTGATAGTGTGATAGGGCATAAAATCCTCACAACAATGCAAAAAAGCAGTGATAATAATTGTATTCTTTTCAGATCATAATGCAAGGAAATTATAATCAATAAGGAATCATATATAGAAAGACAAATTAAATATTCACTGAAACTAAATAATCTAATAATTTAAAGTGGGTGGATCAAAGAACAAATCATTGAAACAATAATTTCATTAAAGAGAATGACAATGAGGAGACAGCATATCAAGCTTTATGGGATACAGCCAGAGAAGTACTTAGGGGGAAATTTATATCTCTAAATGCTTACATCAACAAAATAGATAAAAAGCAGATGAAGGAATTGACCATGTAACTACCAAAAAAGTAGATAAAAATACATTAGAAATTCCCAGTTAAAAAACAAAATGATATTTCAGAAAATCACAGGACAAATTAATAAAATTAAAAGTAAGAAAAACATTGAACTAGTAATAAGACTAAGAGTTGGTTTTATAAAAAATAAAATAGAGAATTGGTCAGTTTGATTTTTCAAAAAAGAAGAAAATCAAATCAGTATCCAAAATGAAAAGGGCATATTTGCCACAAATGAAGAAAAGTTAAAGCAATCATTAAGATTTATTTTGCTCAATTATGCCCAATAAACCTGATCATCTTAGTGAAATGGATGGATATTCAAATATAAATTGCCTAGATTAACAAAAGTAGAAAATGAATACTTAAGTAATCTCATCTCAGAAATTAAAGAACTCCCTAAGAAAAAATCCCTTGGATTTACAAGTAAATTTTGTCAAAATTTGAAGGACAAGAAATCCTAAGAGTATAAAATACTATTTTGGAAAATATGCAAAAACATTATCTTACCCAATTCCTTTTATGTCACAAATATTCTACTTAACAGAGTCAGGAAGAGCAAAAAAAAAAAAGAAAATAAATTATAGGTCAAATTCCCTAATGGATATGCATATATACAAAAAATTTTAAATAAAATACTCACAAGAAATTTCATATCACAACCATTATTCACTATGACTATTTGTAATTTACACCAAGAATGAAGGTCTGGTTAATATAAGGAAAATTATCAGGATAACTGTTAATATCAATAGCAAAATTAACAGAAATCATGCCCACTTCTAATAAAAAAATACTAGAAAGAATAGGAATAAAAATAGGCTGTCTATAAAATGATAAGCAGGATGTTAGGGGAGATTTTGGAAGGAAATCATGCAATACAGTAGTCATGCAAAGCTACACAGAATGCAGGGAATGTGGAGAAGCATGAGTAAGTAACCCTGAGAAGCTAAAAGTTAGCATGTTGAGAACCCAACTGCCAGGAGGGGAAGTTGGATCGATCAGAAGTCTGGAGCAGAAAGCATCTCAAGAGAGATCAACTATGACTTCTGGTGGATTTCTAGCATATTCCAGTGAGTAAGCCAGCAAGATCCTGAAGACCATTCAAAGCTTTTACTTTACTGCTATACTGAGAAGACTGAATTTCTAGAGGTGTTGACTGAACTGTTCAGTTTTCCTTTGGAAAGATTTTGACCTTACTGGGTTGAACTTGGTCACACACCTCATCTGACTCCACCTTTATTCTGTTTCTATTCTATAACTATACCTTTGGGTTTAGCCTAGATTAGATCAGATGGAAAGGAGACATTAAGCAAGAGAGATTAGTCAGCATAGCCTCAGCTCAGTCTAGGATTAAAGATACCTTGTGGAGTGTCAGAAGGTTGGAAAGAGTCAGATTTATTAGTTGTTAGGGAATAATCCTCAACCCACATTTCTAACCCCATTTTCATTAATAACTTCAATAAATCCTGTTACCTGAAAAGAAGCAGTCAGATTGCTATAGATCTGAGGCAAAGAGCAGCCATTTTTGTTCTCTGACCCTGAAGGAATCACCTTCCCAGACTGGGTTAAGCAAAACCTCAGTCAACCATTATATACCATTCTTTCAAGGATCTAGCTAAAACCATCAGGTAGCATTATCTGTAATGGGGATAAGTTAAAAGCCTTCCTAATAAGACTAGGAGTAAAGCAAGGATGCCCATTATCACCATAATTATTTAATATTGTACTAAAAATGCTAACTTTAGCAATAAAGGGGGGGGGAGAAATTAAAGAAATTAAAGGAGGCAATGAAGAAACTACGAATCCTAGAAAATAAACTAAAAATTTTAAATATTGAAGAACTTTAGCAAAGTTGAAGCATACAAAATAAACCAACATAAATCATCAGCATTCTATATTTTATCACATAGAGCACATAGAACAGCAAGAGAGAAAAATATATTCAAAATAACTCTAGACAGTATAAACTATTTGAGAATTTCCTTGCCAAGACAAATAATTATGAAACAATTTTCATAAAAATAAAGTAAGATCTAAACAATTTGAAAAAATATTAATTGCTCATGGGTAGGCAAAGTTAATGTAATAAACATTACAGTTTGGCTAAATTAATTTATTTGTTCAGTGCCATGTCAATCAAACTACCAAAACAGCATTTTATAGAACTAGAAAAAAGTAATTTAAAAATTCATCTGAAATAACAAAAGGTCAAGAATATAAAGGAATTGATGAAAAAAAATGTGAAGTAGAATGGATTACCAGTAACAGATCTCAAACTATACTATAAAGCAGTAATTATCAAAATAATCTGATATTGGCTAAGAATTGGTGGATCATTGGAATAGATCAAATACACAGTACACAATGGTAAATGGCTGTAGCAATCTAGTGTTTGATAAAACCAAAGATCTCAACTTTTGGGGCAAAATCTCACTATTTGACAAAAACTGCTAGGAAACCTGAAAAACAGTGTTGCAGAAACTAGTCTAGACTTATATCCCACACCTTATACCAAGATCAGATCAAAATGGATATACGATTTAGACATAAAGACTGATACCATGAGCAAATTCTTAGAGCATGCAATACTTTATCATAGCTATGGATAAGTGAAGAATTTATGACCAATCAAGAGATAGAGAATATTAAAAGAATGAAAATTAATAATTTTTACACCTTAAATTAAAGGAAGTTTTGCACAAACAAAACCAATATAACCAGGTTTAAAGGGGAAGCAACAAACTAAGAAAAATTGTGAAGAAAATTTCCCTGATAGCTTCATTTCTCAAATATGTAGAGAACTGAGTCTAATGTATAAGAATACAAGTATTCCCAATTGAAAAATGCTCAAAGGCTATGAAAATCAGTTTTCATATGAATGAATCAAAGCTATCAATAATCATATGAAACAATGAAACATCATCTGTGATTTGAGAAAAGCAAGTTAAAAGAACTGAGGTACCACCTCGGATCTATCAGATTAGTCAATAACATAGAAAAGGAAAATGATACATATTAGAGATGTGGTAAAATTGGAACACTAATGCATTATTAGTGGAGTTGAGAACTGAGCTAATTATTCTGCATGACAATTTGGAAAGATGTCCAAAGGGCTATAAAATGTGCAATACCATAGCAATATAGTAAAATGATCAATGATGAAAGATTTAGCTATTCTCAGTAGTACATTGATGCTTAACTAATTCACAGGACTTATAACAAAGAATGCTATCTAACTCCAGAGAAAGAACTGATGGAGTCAGAATGCAGATCAAAGTGTATTATTTTTCATTTTAGTTTTTTTTATTTTAAGGGTTTTGTTTTATGTGAGTATTCTCTCACAATGACAAATATATGTTTTGCATAAGCATACATGTATAATCCAGATCAAATTCCTTACCCTCTCTGGGAGAGGAGACAGAGGGATGAAAGGAGACAATTTGGATCTTATAATTTTGGAAAACGTATTAAAAATTGTTATACCATATAACTGGAAAAATTAAATGATAAAATAATTTAAGAAATGACAAGCAAGATGATGATAAAAAAAAAACTTTGAAAGACAAAAGAAGTTATGCAAAGTGAAGTCAGCAGATCCAGGAAAACATTGCACACATTTTACACAGTAACATCAATAAAGTGTGATGATCAACTGTGAATGACTTGACTATCATCAGCAATACAAGTATTGAGAATAACTCCAATCTGCCCATGGGTCTATCCACTACTATAAAAGGAACTGACAGAGACTGGATGAAAAATGAAGCTACTATTCTTCACTTTATTTCTTCCATGAGTTTTTTTTTCCTCTAATGGAAGTGATGTATCTTCTTTTACACCATGATGAACATGTAAATAAGTATTACATAATAACACATGCGCAATATTATATCATTACTGCCATCTTGGGGAAGTGGGAGAGGTAGGAGGGAGATAACATGGATTGAAAAATGTCAGAAAATGATTATTGAAATTTATACTAAAATATAATCCAGAAAAACATTTTTTAGAATTTTAAAAGTCTGAGACTAGATTTGAACTTGCAGACCTGACTCCATATTAGAACAACTTAATTGCCATGTTTCAGCAGCATTTTAAAATGAATATGATTGGACTTGGATTTAGGAGACTGTTTTTAATCCTACTTCAGGCAGTTACTAGATGAGTGATAACATAAATAACTTAAACTCTCAAATTCCAAATTTCCTCATATGTAAAATAAGGGTGATGATACAGTACCTGTCTCATGAGGTTTTTGTGAATAGTGTTACTAAACTCTAGATGTCACTTAATGGCAGTTAATATTAACTGGAATAAATGAGAGTGAGGAATGAAATGAGTTAGGATATTACAAAGACCTGTGCCTTTTTGTGAAAAGCATAATAAAATGTAGAAATTAACATTTTCAATATGTTATAATGCCAATATACTAGGAAGCACAGAATGTTTTGGGAGGATGGCAAGCAGTCCAATTTAACTAAAGCATAAGTTATGGGAAACAGAAAAAAACAAAGCAATGCATTTTAACTTTATTTAGTAGACAATGAGAAAACAGGATTTTAAATAAAGTGACAGAATTGGAATGTGAATGATAAAGATTGATTTGATATCTATGAACAGAATCAAGTGGTGAAGAAGAAACTGAATGTAAGTAGACTTAGATGAATAAAAAAATAAGAAGGGAAAAATAATGAACAAGTATCACAGTAGAAGAAATGGAAAGAAGATACTTGTTAGATATACTTAAGAAGTAAAATTATTAGCATTTAATGAATTGATTAAATCTGGGAGTCACAAGTAAAAAAGAGAAGCTACAAATCAGTCTCATGTTTTGAGCACAAAGTTCTTAAAAGTGGTGCTGCCAGGGATAAATAAGGAAGTAAAAAATGACTTCTAGCATGTATAAGACACTTAAAGATATATAAACATTTTACAAATACTCTGATTTGATTCTCAAAACAACCCTGTAAGATAGGTACTTTTAGTGTGTAATTAAAGGATACTTGGAGATAGAGAGATACTACAGGGATTTCAGTTGATCACTACTTGAGGGCTTATAGATCAAGATTTTGCCTACTCTCCTCCCTCAAATGCTACCCATTTTCCACCCTTTTCCTCCTGCTTCCCTTCCCCTCCTCCCTTTTAGTCAGTCACCTTCTATGTAACTTAAGGTGAACTATGAGGCTTAGAGAAGATACTCTTCTTTCTCTTTTCTCAAGTAAGGAGGTTTATTGGGGAAGATAGTGTTTAAAAAAATTTTTTTAAAGGAAGGGATGTACCCTAGGGAGGAGGTCTGGACTTTTGGTATGGAGAGGGGAGAAAAGAGGAGAAATAGAGAAGAAGAGAATTCTCCCTTCTCCACAAAGCAGGTTTCAGGGGAGATAGCAAATGTAATGGGTTGGCTCAGAGAGAGGAGAGGGGGTTTGAAGGTCTTCCCCCCTTCTGCCTTCCCTCCTTAGCTAAAGCTGCTCTCCCCAATTCACTCTTGTTCCTCTTGTCCCCCCTCCACTACTTGAGACCAGAGGGTCTCCCCTTGATTCCATTCACTCACACTCAGCTTGGGGAACAGATAACTTTTAATGTTAACTCAATCAAGTAATACAAAAGGAAGAATGGGAACATGAAAGTGGGAAAAGGGGGTCCCTGTCTCTATCTAAACCCTTTTTCTCCCTCCTTGAGTTTGGAGGGAACTCAGGCCTTGACATCCTGAGACCCCACCACCCCCCCAGAAAGTCAGGAAAGTCAGATTGACTCACCCCTGGGCAACAGGAGCTGAGGTAAAGTCTGCTCAGGTTTCTCTTCAGAAAGTCCCTTCAATTGGGAAGTGTTGGGGGGAAAGATTTCCAGTCACCAGCAGGAAAAAGTGGGTAACCCTCAGGAGAAAGTCTTTATCCACCTTCTCTCTTCAATGTCTCCAAAACAGAGAGACCCTCACACCTCTCCTAGACAGAGTCTTCTCAGGAAGTTCACTCCTGGGGCCCCTCCCCCATCGAGGTGATCAATATCATATACTCTTCAGTCTGGCACTTTTTCTTTAGTGCCAGCCTCTATCACAAATCCTCCATTTCCTGTTTTTCATGCGGTGCCACCCTGGCCCATGCCAGTTATTTATCTTCTATGTCTATTCTAATCTATCTATTCTACTTATTGTTCCCATCTAACCTCCCCCTCCCAAAATAATAAATCTTAACCTAATCTGTCTATTTGCTAATCTAAGTTCCTATTTTATGCTAAGACTGAGTTGTGGGAAGAGGGTTAGGAAAAAATTTTTTACAACATAACAATTTCCTAATACAAAAGTCATTCCTATTTTAATCAATATAAAATTCAAATCTTAATTAAAATTGAACTATCCTATTCTATAGCTAATGCTAATTCCAATGTAACAATTCATAACACATATATATATACACACACACACATATATATTAACTTCTATCTAATGAAATCTGATATATCCTGTCCCTACATTACCTCTCTAGTTACAATATTCCCTATTCCACCCTGAACTACTCTGTCCCTTCTGTTAATGATTAGTATCTAAACTCTCCTTTCTATCTACATTACTGGATTATATCATTATTATGCTATATATATATGATATATATACATATCTGCTATTTTTATACATTTACATATTTCACATGTTATTTATATGCATATATACATATATATTTTCTGGTACTAGAGATCTACAAATATACAATTTATTGTTTGTCCTTATTTATTGCACAGCCCCTAATGTCAATGTGAAATTTGTTTGTGTTCTAGATATGTTATAGTGGATGCATATTTATTCCAATGTATATGTAGATGTACTCCCCTATATGTGAAGTTAATATGATTGGCGATTAATCTTACATGACCCATTTTCCTGAAGTTCATTTGTCATAATGACTTTGATTCAAAGTTCTTTCCAGTTGTCCATGTATCTTCCTTCCATTGGTGTTTCTTGAAGTCTGTCACAGTTCCGGGGTGCCTTCTCCTTTACAGGAAACATACTTGCCTGTCGTCTCACATTGAAAGATGATCTCAGGCATCCGGAACTACAGGATTATGTGTGTGTAAGATTAACGTGTGTGTGTGCATGTAAGAGTGAACATTTTGATGCATGTGAGTGAAACTTTGTACAGGATGTATGTGCTATCCTCATGTGTGCAAGTGAGTTTTTTTATGTAATGAATGTAGGTAACTTTCATAATGTGTAATTATAAGGTGATTATTCTATTCCTATGTGGCTGATTGTAGAGGTTAATGATATTTTAGTCTAGGCTTGAGATTAAAATTCGTATATAGGTTCAATAATTCTAAGGGATTCTAAATCCACCCAACTATACTCCCAGGTTCTGCAAGGAACCAGTTCTCCTGTGTTCCACAGGCTATGCTAATCCTCCCTGATCTAACTAACCCAAATTTATACTATCTATCTTGGAAATTATTCTATTTAAGTTTCACTGTCTCTGTTCAGTGTCTCTATTTCTTCTTGTGCGGTTTTGTTGGCTTCATGGGCTCTATGTTTATTTATCAAGGGTTGTTCTTGGGGCATCTGTGTTTGAATGGATTCTTAGACTCCATTAAGTTGTCTTTCGGTGTGCTATCATGGGCATAGTGATGTTTAACGTGAGATGCGTGAAACCAAGAATCTTTTCTCACTACTTTGATTGATGTAGGAGTGGTAAGAGCTATATCATATGGACCAATCCATCTGGGCTCTGTGGGTTTGTCTTTGGCAAATTTTTTTACATATACTTTGTCCCCTGGTCTTATGGTATGTAATGAGAAATCTAGTGGGACCCTTTGGACTAGTAGTCCCAGCCTTCTCAGTTCCACCAGCCTATTTTGTATCTGTGTTAAATAGGTGTGTAACTGGCATTCCCCTACTAGCATGGAAATACAAGATGGTTTAGCGGTCATTCCTATCCATACTGTCTGTCCATACAACATCTCATATGGGGAAATATGTAAGTCTCCTCTGAGTTTCGTTCTCAGATAGAACAGCGCGAGTGGAAGAACCTCTGTCCATTTAAGATGAGTTTGGGCACAGAGTTTGGTTATCGTGGTTTTTAATTCCTTATTCATTCTTTCCACCTGTCCTGAACTTTCTGGTCTATATGCATTATGGAAATTACCCTTTATTCCCAGAGACTTATACACTTGTTAGATGTAAAGTGGCTTCCCCTGTCTGAGTCTATGGTGTTTGGAATGCCATATCTAGGAACTATTTCTTTAAGCAATGTTTTCAATACCATGCCAGTGTTGTTTTTCTTTGATGAATATGCTTCTGTCCATCGAGTGTCTGTCCACTATAACTAAAACATATTTATATCCTCAGTCCCCAGGCATGTTAATAAAATTGATCTGTAGACACTGAAAAGGTGTATAAGCTAAGGGTCATCCTCCCAATGCCTTGCATTTGAAATGAACTTGATTAAACTTTCTACAGATGTCACATGTCTGACACACTCTTATAGCAGTTGTTGATATCCCTGGAGCTTCCCAAAACCAGCGGACCTCATCCAGTATGGATTGCACTCCATAATGACCTCTGGAGTGAATAGATGGAATTGCATAGATGTTGGTACAGCCTTTTGGGCAAGATGGGCTTCCTTCCTTGAGATAACCAGATTCCTCTGACTAATCTGGCTCCTAGATGTTCTTGCCATGACTGAATCTTCTCTTGGCAGTATGCTTCTTTGAGATTATGCTTATCTACCAGAGAGAAATTCAGAACATGGATAGGACCAAATCTGGCTATGAATCTTGTCGTTATATCTGCCCTGTGATTTCCTAGGGATACCTTGTCCTTTCCAGAGGAGTGAGCCTTGCAATGGATCACTGCCACTTCCTTTGTCAAGTTTACTGCTTCTAAGGGTTGGTTTATGAGGTTCTTATATGCTATCTTTTTTTCCAGATGTTGTGACAAATCCCCTATTCTTCCAAGTTTGTCCTGAGGCAAATAAAATTCCAAAGGCTTAAGCTGAATATGTATATATATTCACCCCTTTGCCTTTGGACTGCACAAGCATTTCTATGAGGGCTCTGAGCTCAGCTACTTGAGCACTGACATGACTTGGTAACGACGCATGCCAGAGGGTCCTGTCCCCCATCACAACTGCAGTCCCTGTGATTCTTTTGCCTTTGAAAACATATGAAGAACCATCCGAATATATCCGAAGGTCTGGATCATTGAGTGGTGTGTCCTTCAGATCTTCTCTGGTTCTATGTATTGTTTCTACAGTGTATGTGTGACCATGTAGGGGCTTTTCTTCCAGTGGTAGGTCGGGGATTAATGTTACTGGATTCAATGGTGCACATCTATGTAAAAATAGATGGTCATTTGCCAGCAAAATTATTTCATACTGAGATAGCCTTGCAGATGTAAATGCATGCCTACTCTGGGATTTTAGCAATTTTTCTATCATAATAGGACAAGGATAGAAGATGAGGTAAGAGGGATGGGGGTTTCCCTAATCTGTACAAGGAGTTAGGAGGGTATTGGGAGTATTGGCAATCAGTCACTATCAGAGACAGTCAGAGAGAGATAAGAGGACAAATATTTTTCTTCTTTCTTCTTCTTCAAACTCAAAGTCTCAGATATACAAATAGTTCTTCAGTTTCAGCCACCATCATCAGCTACACTAGTCAAAAGTTAGTTCAAAAGCTTCTCCCCCAGCTCCAGAAGCCACAGAGATCTCGCAGCTTTAGGTCAGAAGCTAAGAAGGGTCTAGTCAGAGACCTCTCAGCCTGGCTCAGAATAAAGTCAGTTCAGCTCCGGGCTTGGCTCCCAACTGCTTCTCCTGGGACCATTCCAATGGAATGCTACCTTTTGATTGACAGATGATGTCCTTTGCTTTGTGTTGCATGCTTGCCTTGCAAATTCTCTTTTACAAGTGTCCCTATTCTGCAGATGAGGAAATTGAGGCAGAGATAGATTTAAATGACTTTTCCAGGAACACAGTTAGTCAGTGTCTAATACTAGATTGTGGGCAGGATAGTAAGACAGATGAAAAATAAATCCTGGGATTTAATGAACAAAGAAAATAAGGAGGAATAATATCATTGGAGGTCACCATAAAAACAAAGAATAGATACAGTATGTGAAGATTATAGGGAATGATTTAAGAGAAATATTTAAAAGTGGAACAGTTTGAATGAAGAGTTGGTCCAAGATGTGACTGTGATGGATGATTAAAGTAGAGCCACTGAAATACTAAGGCATCAAGGTGGTAGTAGTATCACATAGTGTATTTATTTCTGAGGAGCAGAAAGTATATTTTATTTCCATTTATTAGAGTTTTACAGTTTAGTATATAATTTAATCTACTAATCTATAGTGTACTCAGTGCTTAATGATTAGAAGAGAAACTAGGGAATTTGGAGCTCCCTTAAGAAAATTAAAATAAGTAAAAATTCTCTTGAATATACTCCCATCCCAAGCTTCATATTTTGAAATACATTTCCTCTCAAAGAATTTCATGCTGCCTCTGGCTATAGAAATTCTCTCTGCAATAGCCTCATCTTTTTCTGATTTCACTGATCATTTTGCATATTCCAGATATTTTTCTCCCCCAGACTCTATCAAAATTCCATATGCTCTATTCCTCGTGATCTTGTCAACTACTAATATACCAGGCAGATAATCTAATATACAAATAGAAAATAATATAATAATGAGATGAAAATGGATGCTGGTAGATTAATGTGTTCACATATTTGCATTTATCATCATTGCTCTTAAGGAAACAAATCTCCCTAAAAGGCAGGGCAGGGGCAGGGTATTTTAAAAGAAAGGATTAAAATCATTGTGGATGTCTATTGGGAAAGTGATTTGGGGGAAGTTATGACTTTGCATACACTTCAAATCAAACCATGAACCCTGTTACTTGCTTTGTACCAAAGTGTATTTAGAAAGCATATTAGCCTACCACATTGCTTTAAAAGAAGTCTTGGATTCAGATTCTGCTTCTGATTTATATTGGTTATGTGATGTTGTCTAAATCACTAAGATTAACTTGCAAAAAAGGTATTTTACTGATCTTCAGTGCTAGGGATTTATATAACAGGAATTCTCTACTCTAGGTATCTACAAATTACAAACCAATTGTTATCCATTTTCTTTTGGCCTTTGAGATAGAATGTTTTTTATGTTAAAAAAAAGTTTTATTGGTTTTTAACATGTAATAATCCTTCAAAGCTCTAGGAGCCATAGAAAACAGTTTGCTGAGTATATTTGACCCTGAGCAAAATTTATCTATTCTATCACCAATGAAATAATGGATTCTTTTTAAAAGGGTGGATGGAGATAAACATGTTTTCACTCACTCATTCTATCTATAGGTATGCTCATATGTCTATGGAAATACTTCTCCCAAGTAGAGGATCACAACTAAGGTAGTCGCATAATTCATATTTGCCAAGGTTAGCTAAGATATTTACCAATATGCAGATACCAAAGGTTCATACACATTCCAGAACCATATATACCTTTACAGGTAGAAAATAGCTACTTCTACTTTGCCCTACAATCCACTCCTCCCAGGTATCTATTACTCAGTTAAATTCATCTCACTGATTCAGAATTCATCCCAAAGATCTGAGCAATGAATGCCAAAACATATCTTCTAATTCTCAGGTTATTTACACCTCTAATAAACACATAGAAACAGACAGAGATTCAAAGATATTAAAAATATGGTAATACCCTTGCACACATACAAATTAATACTGAGCAGTCTTTCTCTAATAGCCCAACACTAACCTTTCCTCTGAGTAATTCAAACCCTCTATTTCAAACATACTTAAGACATTGTCTCAACCATCCAGGACCTGCTTTCTTTCATTTTTTAACATCCATTTTTTATTTTTTAATTTAAATTAATTTATTTAGTCAATTTAGAACATTATTCCTTGTTTACAAGAATCATATTATTTCCCTCCCTCCCCTCCCCTTGCCCTTCCCATAGCTGACACGCATTTCCACTGGGTATCATATGTGTCCTTGATCAAAACTTATTTCCATGTTATTGATGTTTGCATTAGGATGTTCATTTAGAGTCTACATCCCCAACCATATCCCCTCAACCCATGTATTCAAGCAGTTGTTTTATCTTCTGTGATTCTATTCCCACAGTTTTTCCTCTGAATGTGGATAGTGTTGTTTCTCATAGAAACCTCCAAGTTGTTTGGATCACTGCATTGTCACTAATGGAGACGTCCATTACATTTGATTGTACCACAGTGTGTCAGTCTCTGTGTACAATGTTCTTCTGGTTCTGTTCCTTTCACTCTGCATCAATTCCAGGAGGTTGTTCCAGTCTCCATGGAATTCCTCCACTTTATTATTACTTTGAGCACAATAGTATTGCATCACCAACATATACCACAATTTGTTCAGCCGTTCCCCAATTGAAGGGCATCCCCTCATTTTCCAATTTTTTGCCACCACAAAGAGCTCAGCTATGAATATTCTTGTACAAGTCTTTTTCCTTATTATCTCTTTGGGGTACAAACCCAGCAGTGCTATGGCTGAATCAAAGGGTAGAGAGTCTTTTAGCGACCTTTGGGCATAGTTCCAAATGGCCCCCCAGATTGGTTGGATCAATTTACAACTCCATCAGTAATGCATTAATGCCCCAACTTTGCCACATCCCCACCAGCATTCATTACTTTCCTTTGCTGTCATGTTAGTCAATCTGCTAGATGTGAGGTAATACCTCAGAGTTGTTTTGATTTGCATCTCTCTGATTATAAGAGAATTACAACACTTTTTCATGTGATTTTTAATAGTTTTGATTTCTTTGACTGAAAATTGCCTATTCATATCCCTTGCCAAATTATCAATTGGAAAATGGCTTGATTTCTTTATACAACTGATTTAGCTCTTTATAAATTTGAATAATTAGACCTTTGTCAGAGGTTTTTGTTGTGAATATTGTTTCCCAATTTGTTGGTTCCCTTCTAATTTTGGTTACAATGATTTTGTTTGTACAAAAACTTTTTAAATTTGATGCAATCAAAATTATTGATTTTACATTTTGTGATTTTTTTCTAGCCCTTGCTTGGTTTTAAAGTCTTTCCTTTCCCAAAGATCTGACATGTATACTATTCTGTGTTCACCTAATTTGCTTATAGTTTCCTTCTTTATATTCAAGTCATTCACCCATTCTGAGTTTATCTTGGTGTAGGGTATGGGATGTTGATCCAAACTAATCTCTCCCATATTATCTTCCAATTTTCCCAGCAGGTTTTATCAAATAGTGGATTTTTGTTCCAAAAGCTGGGATCTTTGTGCTTATCATAGACTATCTTGCTGAAATCACTTACCCCAAGTCTATTCCACTGATCCTCCTTTCTGTCTCTTAGCCAATACCATATTGTTTTGATGACCACTGCTTTATAGTATAGTTTGAAATCTGACTGTAAGGCTTCCTTCCTTCACATTTTTTCATGATTTCCCTGGTTATCCTTGATTGTTTGTTCTTCCAAATGAACTTTGTTATTTTTTTTTCTAATTCAGTAAAAAAAAAAAAGGTTTTTGGTAGTTCAATGGGTATGACACTAAATAAGTAAATTAATTTGGGTAGGATTGTCATTTTTATTAAGTTAGATCCTACCCATGAGCAATTGATGTTTTTCTGATTATTTAGATAAAGTTTTAATTGTGTGGAGAGTGTTTTGTAGTTATGTTCATATAGTTCCTGCATTTGTTTCAGCAGATATATTCTTAAGTATTTTATGTTGTCTAGGGTGATTCTAAATGGAATTTCTCTTTCTAATTCTTGCTGCTGAGATGTGTTGGAGATATATAGAAATGCTGATGGTTTTAGATATATACTGTTTATTATTTTTAGGAATGGCCCTTCTATTCCTATGCTTTCTAGTGTTTTCAATAGGAATGGGTATTGTATTTTGTCAAAAGCTTTTTCTGCATCTATTGAGATAATCATGTGATTTTTGTCAGTTTGCTTGTTAATATGGTCAATTATGTGGATGGTTTTCCTAATATTGAACCAGTCCTGCATCCCTGGTATAAATCCTACCTGATCATGGTGGATGACCCTTCTGATCACTTTCTGGAGTCTTTTTGCTAGTATCCTATTTACAGGACCTGCTTTCTAATATACCTCCTCTGACCATTCCCAGTGAAAGGCGAAGTGGGGATTGTGATAGAGGAATGCTCCAAAGACCTTGAAGGACAGAGCCTAGAAGACATGCAAAGGTTTATCCACAGTGAGAGATGGCTGAGGAGGCTTGATATTTTGAGGAAAAGGAGATTCCAAGGAGAGGTGATCTCTCTCTCTCTCTCTCTCTCTCTCTCTCTCTCTCTCTCTCTCTCTCTCTCTCTCTCTCTCTCTCTCTCTCTTTCTCTCTCTCTCTCTCTCGACAGCAAGGGTGATAAGCTGATCAGAGATTTCTCTCTTGAGCCATACAAAATCCCTCATTGAATTTAGCCACCATTTCCCCCTGAAGTTACCAAGAATTGTGGCAGAAACTGAGAAGAATAAGAACTTCATAAGAAGATCTCACACTGCTCCTGTGACACCCTGGGTCTGGACAGTGGCTCTGCTGTGATAGACCAGGGATCACAAAAGCCTGAACCTCTTAGAGACCAGGCTGGCAAGCCTGTATTTCTTCACTTTGGAGGGAGGGAAAAAGATATTTTAGACAGACAGGAACTTCCTTTACCCTCTTTCCTATAAACTCCAACCTGCAGATATCTTGAGTATCTTACCCCTAATCACAATTTATTAGAATACAGTTGTCAGTTATCCTAAATTGACTTCCTTGTCATATTGGAAGAGGGAGAGAGCTGATTTCTCTCTCTATCCTCAAGGGAAGAGATTCAACCATTAAATTAGTTATTAGAGGGAAGTAAAGCCAGGGTTAGTGGAGAGACATATTTGAATAAGACTGAAGGGGGGAATCCATCTCACCCTCCTTCTACCTTCTGGGCATTTATCTTCAACTTTTCCTCCGTTATACCCAAGCCAACTCTCTAATACAGGGTAGTGGTGAAATTTTTTTTTTCCCTCTGTCATCTTAATTGATAGTAAGAAATGATGAGATAGTGAAGTAAAATTAGTCATTGTAAAGCCCTTATAAGACATTAAGTACAGAAACTCTGGAGACAGATCAGATTAGAGTTATTGAAAAAATAAGCATTCAAGGAAGATCCTAGCTCTTTATCTCTGGATAAGGAGATGAGGGACTTTTCCCCCTCTACCTTCTCATTCACCATGACATCTAGCAGAGAAGTGAATCATCCAAAGATAGAATACCCATCCATCAAATGAACAGTAAATTTTGAGAGAGTCCAATGCACAACTGAGGAAACAGAGACACATACTGTAGACAAACATGCCTACAGAGAGGTAGTCACTCAAGTCCTGAAGAAACTTCATGAAGCATGACACCCTGGCAATCAGACAACAGAGATAACTACAGACAGTCACTATTGTAGCTAAAATGATCCATAAATAGAAAATTTATGAACATTCTGTGATGATGGGAAAACTCTGTGAAGGCCCAAGGGAAAAAAAAAAGAAAGACTTGAAGACCTAACAATACTGGGAGAGTCTTAGACATGAGTTCTTTTCACATGAGTATACATGGGTGGGTGGATGTGAGACAGAGAGAGACAGAGAGAGTTATTTCTGCATTCTATTTATATGCCCACTCTTTCCATAAATTCCTGATTTGTTTTTAGTATAGTGCATTCAAGGATTATGGAAGAGATACTTTGTAGTTATTTTTCTCATGCCATTTTAGCAATTGCCTTTGCTTAGAACTCATTGTATCTTCTAGTCCTTCATTTCCTCACTAGTGGAGAAAAGGGAAGATGACTCATGAGCTATAATAGGAATAGGTTTATACCCACAGGATATACATAGAATCTGAGGCACCAATCACCCTATGAAGTACAAACCTAATAATATGGCTTCAACACTGAAGAATAGTTCAGAGGGATTCAGAACAACAATCAAGATCCAAGATTCTGATACTTATATCTCTGTAGAACATATGGTTATGGAAGGGGATATTAAAATCATTCTTCTCCCCATCTATTTATCCCTTCCATGTCAAACATGTTCACATCTCCCCAACCTTAAAAAGGAATTTTCCTAAATAATATAATTACATGATCCTTTTAGTCTGTCTTCCTATATTTCCCCTTTATCAGCCAAATACCTTCTAAAAGTTGTCTGTTATCTACATTTGTTGCCTTTACTTCCTCTACTTTCACTTGCTTCTCAACTTGTCAAAGCAATCTTATTTCTAACCTAATCCCTCAATCAAAATTACTTTTTTCTATTGTCATTAATTACCTATTAAGTGCATCAGATATAAAAATCAATGAACTACAAAATCTTCTATTTAGCTTTTGAAGTCTTTCATGACCATTCCTACATTTCCAGTTGTCTTACAGTTTACACGTTCCTCACAAACTGCTCAATCCAGTGACACTTGCCTCCTTACTGTTTCTTCCAAACTTTAGGCATTTTCATTCAATGTCCCTACAGGCCTGGAATGCTCTACTCCATCTCATGGCTTCCTTCAAATCCCAGATAAAATATCATCTTCTATGAGAGGACTTTCCTTAATACTAGTGCCTCCCCACTTTTGATTATATCCAAATAATCCCATAGGTACCTAGTTGTTTACAGCTCTCTGGCACTACATTAACATCTTTAAGCGTAGAGATTGTCTTTCAACCTTTCTGTCCTCAGCACTTAGCAAAGTACTTGACCACAGTGGCCATTTAATGCTTATTGATTAATTTACTGACTGGGCACTTATGATCTAATTACCCATTACAATTTCACTAGAAATCCAAAGTAAAGATATAGAATGAGCCCATTTAATTATGTACCTAAGAATCACCACAGACTTTCACATGCTTTTATTCATACATGCTATTTCAGATTTAAAATATTCCGTGGGTCCAAATCAATCCCAAAATTATAGAGCACAGCCCCACTTATCTATTATTTCACTAGTGTGCTAGAGGACATGATCAGTTCAAAACAAAAACATTTAAATAACTAGATGACTTGGTGGACAGAACACTTGATCTGGAATCAGGATGACCAAAGTTCAAATATCGTCTCAGACATTTACAGACTGTGTAACCATGACCAAGTCATTTAACCTCTGTCTGCTCCAGTTTCCTCAACTATCAAGTGAGGATAATGATAATTATACCTACATCATAGGATTGTTAGGAGTACCAAATGAGAGAGATAATATTTATAAAGTACTTATATTGTTTTCTACACAGAAAGTACTTAATCAATGATTATTCCCTCTCTCATTAAATCAAAGAGTAAAGCAAGAAAAGTAGTGATAGATTATTTTCTCCATAAGCCTGAAATACTTTCTCCTATAGATACACACATAGTCAATGGGAGGGAACTGTAGACTTGCCTAAAAATTTATCTGAAGGAACATATAGAGAATATATATGACCCAGAGTTCATGTATATAGGAAGAATTCAAGCCTCTATTACTTTAGAGCTGCAAATGTATTCTCGTAATATCACAACAATGTGTTGAGTTTGTTGGCTTGCAACCTGTACTTTTGTGTAGTGTGCAACTGCTACATTATAATTATTAGTTTATGCTGAGTATATTCCATGTATATTCCTGGGTATAGTCCTCTCTCTTTTCCAGCTTTTAACTTCTGCATTCAACAGTTGAGATGCATTTTTCCCCATAAAATGAAGAATGGACTATATCACCTTATTTTTATCTTAGATCTTAGAGAATTAAGCTTCAGCTCTTTTAGGGAAGCAGATATTTCACACTTTTTAGTGGACTAAGGAAAAACAAACACAAATCTTTATTTATTTTTCTCCCTATGAGGAAATTCTATCCTTTTTCAAAGACTTGGTTACAAAAGGGTTGTCCCTTCTAGAAGGAGAGTCATTACTTCAGAGCTCAGTTCTTTTGGAAAGTAAACCATGCTGGGCATCTGGGTGGCTCAGTGGATTGAGAGCCAGGCCTAGAGACTGGAGGTTCTAGGTTCAAATCTGGCCACAGATACTTCCTAGCTGTGTAACTCTGGGCAAGTCATTGCCTAATCTTTACCACTTCTGTCTTGGAAACAATACAAAGTATTGATTCTAAAATGGAAAATAATTGTTTAAAAAAAGAAGAAAAGTAAAGTAAACAAGCAAAGTAGTATCCATATATGTTGAGTATTTCTCTTATCCTATTCAAAGAGGGCAATGACAATCCCATTTTTTATCAATTCGTTTTTAGAAATACTTTCTAATCCTGCTTAATTTCAGATTACAAATCTGTACTGAGAGATAAAGTCAGTGAAATGGCAGTTAGTGGAAAAGAAGGAAAGAAGTTGAATTTCCCCCACAGGCAAGCAAAAAGCAAGTGTTGAATATGATGGAAAATCTTATAGTTCTTCCTATTTTCCTAGTTGTATGATGGCTCTTTCAATATTTTGTGATTTGTGGTAACTGTGGATAGAGGAACAGTCCATAGAACCATTTTCTCTAATTAAAATATCCCAAATGGAACAAGTCTGTGCACTTCAGCAAAAGACCCATACCTCAACAACTAAGGAAAGAATCAGTTTGAATTCTAGTTGTTAAGGATAGTGCAGACCACCCTGCAAAGGGAAATTCTTGGTTCTCTTTGTCTATTCTGAATTTACATTTTTGAAAGGGAATCCTTTGTTTTCTTTGCCTAGTTGAAGTTAAAACTTTCATTATCACTAATTTAAAGTACCTCACAAGATTGTGAAGACAGGATTAACTCTCTTTTGCCTACCTTTTGATTGAATCAACACAAGCTTGAATTAGGTGGAGGAGCTTGCAAACTGCTTAGTGAATTCATGACCTACTTAATGTTAGGTGAGAAACCAGCAAGATACTTAGAGAGCTCCATCCTTTTTTCTAACTCAAAGAAACTTTTGAATTTTTTTTAGAGTTCACACCTCAGAAACTGTGAACAATGAGTATTCACCTCTCCAGAAGGTGCAAACTGGTACCCATAAACACTGCCACCTGGGCAGTGCTATTTGGAAGCTATGATTGGCCCCTGTGAAAAGGGGAGGAGATAAGGAATCACCATAAAAGCAAGCCCTGAACTCAATCTGAGGAGATAGTCTTCTAGAAGATAGTCTGAAGAGATTGTCTTCTGGAGATAGTCTTCTGGCTGGGGACAGTCTTCAAGGGAGCTTTGCTGGCGACTGTAGCTTGGATCATGGACTTGGAGCTTGACTTCAACTTAGATTCTGACTCCTGGATGACTTCATTGGTTGTGTGAAAAGGATTGACTCCTATCCTAGTTTCCTAAGAGACTAGCTTCCATCTTGGAGGAATAGTTACTTACTACTGGCCCTCCTGGCTAAGGACTAGTATAGTTATTTTCTCAAAGCTCCCTCACATTTCTCTACTTTATTGTTTCCCCTCTATTTTGGTAAATACACTTCTAACTTGAGATGTAATCATTTCAGTAACCACATTATTTCATATAATTTAAGTCCAACCACTAAATTTAACCTTCACAGCCCCAACATATTTATATAGGAGAAAAAATATTAATTTTACCATATAAATAACAAAATAAAGTAATATATTTGAACTTTATTAGTTGGTCAAAATAATAAAAAAGTTAGTTGATTTTTTGAATAATTGAATTCCACATACAGTGTGAAATATTATTTAAACCAAATATCAACAGAAAAAGAGATGAAGCAATCTTCCTATGGATTTAATTTGGGAAGCAGCATAGTATGGTGGGAAAGATGTGTGATTTGGAATCATATGACCTAGTTTAAAATCATTGTTTTTCCATTTACTTACTTAGGATATTCAGGTAAATTTTCTAGGTTTCTGTTTTCCTGTCTGTAAAATGAGAAGTTTTGATAAAATATTCTTAAGACTTCTGGGTAAACAGCAGTCTAGACACAGGACTCTTCCGCTCCCCAGCACCCACCAACATAGACTACCTCAAAAGACCATAAAAACCATTTTCAGAAGAACTGAGAAACTCTTTCTCTCCTCAGCATCCACTGATATAGACCACCTCAAAAGACCAAAAGAACCAAATTCATAAGAACTAAGGGACTCCATAGTAGGGTGCAGCATTGAAGGTAAGTGGGATTTAGGCATTTCCACACTATAAGAGGATGAAAAAGCTCCCACCCAAATGTGAACTGATCTACCCTCCCCACCCCACCTACAGAGCCAAAGTCAGAGCCAGCTCAAGCCAGAATCAGCGAGTGAGCAAGGGGCACCTCTGGAGCAAGCAAGGGACACCTCTAGGTCCTTGGGAATTGACTAAGACACCAAATACCTACCCCTGAGAACAGCTACACCTGAAAACCAAGGAGGGCAGGAGAGGGTAGACTGTGGGTGCCCTTGGGAAGCCAGCACAGAGAAGAGCTTCAGAGATTCGAAAACTTGCCTCAGGCAAAATCCTTCCTCCTTAACTCCATACACAGAGGACCTGACCTCAAATTTCTCACTAAAAAGGGTATGGAAAACCTCCTAGTGAAGGCTAATTGCACAAAGAAGCCCCAAACGCCCTCCAAGAAAAGAAAAGAAAAAAAAGGTGATGACTCTAAAAAAAATTTTATGGAGGAAAAACACAGCCTACAGAGTAATTACAGGGGGAAACTCAAACAAAGATGAAACCTAAAAAAATTGAAATTGTCCACAAGCTCTAGAAGAATTTAAATGGGAGCTTATAAAAAAGATGGAAGCCTTCTGGCAAGAGAAGTGGGAAATAGTTCAAAGAGAAAATAACAGTCTAAAGGACAAGAACTCCCAATTGGAGAAATAGCTGGAAGCTATGAAAAGCAGGATAAACCAAGCTGAAAAGGAAAACAAGTCTTTAAAGAAAAGAATTAGGCAACTGACAGCCAATGATCTTGCAAAATGACAAGAATTAATAAAGCAAAGTCAAAAGACTGATAAAATAGAAAAAAACATAAAATATCTCATTGACAAGGTGACAGATCAGAAAAACAGAGGAAGGAGAGACAATTTGAGAATCATTGGTCTACCTGAAAAGGCAGAAATAAACAAAAATCTTGACATCATACTACAAGAAATCATCCAAGAAAACTACCCTGATGTTCTTGAACAAGGGGGGGAAATGGACATTGAAAGAGTTCATAGAACACCATCTACACTAAATCCCCAAAAGACAACTCCCAGGAATGTAATTGCCAAATTCCAAAGCTTTCAAAGTAAGGAAAAAATCCTACAAGAAGCCAAAAAGAGGAAATTCAGATACGAAGGAGCACCAATCAGGATCATGCAAGACCTAGCAGCTTCCACACTAAAGGACCACAAGGCCTGGAACATGATATTCAGAAAGGCAAGAGAACTGGGTCTTCAACCAAGAATCATCTATCCATCAAAACTGACTATATACTTCCAGGGGAAAGTGTGGGCATTCAACAAAATAAAAGATTTCCAAGTATTTGTAAAGAAAAGAACAGAACTAAGTGGAAAATTTGATACCCAAACACAGAGATCAAGAAAACATGAAAAGGTAAATATAAAAGAGAGGGAAAAGAAGAAAAAAATTTTTTTTTAATTCAAACTCTCTCTTCTTTAAGGGCTACAATAAGATCAAATTATATATATTAATATATGGGGAAATGTTATTGGTAACTCTCAAAAACTGTATTCATTATTATAGTAATTAGAAGAATCACTCACAGGAAGAGAATGGGGGCATTAAGGGCTATGAGATGATATGCAAAAAAAGCAAAAGGTTTGGAGGGTATTGATGATGGTACCAAGAGATACTTGAAGAAATAAAATAAATAGAATAATCTTTTTCACACAAAGATACACATGGAAGGGGAGAGGGAAGAACACTCATAAGAAGGAGAGGAAGAGAGTGCTAATAGGTAATACTTAAATCTTACTCTCAGTGAAATCAACTCTGGGAGGGAAGAGCATCTAGATCCATTGGGATCTTGAATTCTATCTTATCCTACAGGGTAAGGGAGAAGGGAAAACTAAGGGGGGTAGTGGGGAGGGAGTACCAAAAGGGAGGGAAGGAGGAGGGGTAGGGAACTTAATAGACTCTATATAAACAAGAAGGGAACAAAAAGGAAGGGACCAGAAAGGGAAGCATATTAATGGAGGGGATTAGGGGGATTGATTAAAAGTAAACCATTGGTTTAAAAGGATATAGCAAAAGAAGAGAGGACATCAAAATCCTAGGGAATTCACAAGTGACAATCATAACTTTGAACGTGAATAAGATGAACTCACCCATAAAAGGTAGAAGAATAGGAGAGTGGATTAGAATCCCAAACCCTAACATATACTGTCTTCAAAAAACACAAATGAGACAGGTAGATACTCACAAGGTCAGAATAAAAGGTTGGAATAAGACTTACTGGGCCTCAATTGATAGAATGAAGGCAGGAGTTGCAATCATGATATCTGACAAAGCCAAAGTAAAAATAGATGCAATTAAAAGGGATAGGGAAGCCAAATACATCCTGATAAAAGGGAGTATAGACAATGAGGAAATATCACTAATCACCATGTATGCCACAAATGGCGTAGCACCCAAATTTCTGAAGGAGAAACTAGTAGAACTGAAGGAGGAAATAGATAGTAAACCTATACAAGTGGAAGACCTGAATCTACCACTATCAAATTTAGATAAATCAAATAAATAAATAAATAAGAAAGAGATGAATGGAATCTTAGAAAAATTAGTTAATAGATATATGAAGAAAAATAAATAGGGACAAAAAGGAATACACCTTCTTTGCAGCAGTACATGATACATTCACAAAGACTGACCATATATTAGCATAAAAACATGGTGTACAAATGCAGAAAAGCAGAAATAATAAATGCAATCTTTTCAGATCATAAAGTAATAAAAATAATGATCAGTAAGGGTACATGGTGAGCCAAATCAAAAATTAATTGGAAATTAAATAATATCATTCATCAAAACTGGTTAGTTAGAGACAAAATCATAGAAACAATTAATAATTTCATTTAAGAAAATAATAATAATGAGGCTTCCTTTCAAACTCTATGGGATGCAGCAAAAGCAGGGAAAATTTATATCCTTGAGCTCATATTTTAAAAAATTAAGGAAGGTTGAGGTCAATGAATTGGACATGCAAATAAAAAGAAAATTGAAAGCAAATAAATTAAAAAACCTCAGAAGAAAACCCAATCACAGATCCTAAAAATTAAGGGAGAAATTAATAAAATTGAAAGTGATAGAACTACTAAACTAATAAATAAGATTAGAAGCTGGTATTTTGAAAAAACAAACAAAATAGACAAAGTACTGGTCAATCTAATTTAAAAAAAGGAAAGAAGAAAATCAAATTAACAATATAATAGATGAAAAGGGAGAATTCACCTCCAATGAAGAGGAAATTAGGACAATTATTAAAAATGATTTTGCCCAAGTATATGGCAATAAATATGCCCATCTAGGTGATATGGATGAATATTTACAAAAATACAAATTGCCTAGATTAACAGAGAAGAAATAGAATTCTTAAATAATTGCATATCAGAAAAATAAATCCAACAGGCCATCAAAGAACTGCCTAAGAAAACATCCCCAGGGCCTGATGGATTCACGAGTGAATTCTATCAAGCATTCACAGAACAGCTAATCCCAATACTATACAAACTATTTGACATAATAAGCAAAGAGAAAGTTCTACCAAATCCCTTTCATGACACAAATAGTGTACTGATTCCAAAGCCAGGCAGGTCAAAGAAAACTATAGACCAATATCCTTAATGAACATAGATGTAAAAATCTTAAAATGGATACTAGCAAAAAGACTAGAGCAAGTGATCAGTATGGTTATTCACTATGACCAAGTGGGATTTATACCAGGAATGCATGGATGGTTCAATATCAGGAAAACCATCCACATAAATGACCATATCAACAAGTAAACCAACAAAAATCACATGATTATCTCAATAGATGCAGAAAAAGTCTTTGACAAAATACAATACTCATTCCTATTGAAAACACTAGAAAGAATAAGAATAAAAGGGTCTTTCCTAAAAGTAATAAATAGTATCTATCTAAAACCATCAGCCAACAGCATCTGCAATGGGTATAAACTAGATGCATTCCCAATAAGATCAGTGAAACAAGGATGCACATTATTACCTCTAGTATTTAACATCATACTAGAAACACTAGGAGTAGCAATTAGAGAAGAAAAAGAAATTGAAGGTATTAAAATTAGCAATGAAGAGACCAAGCTATAACTCTTTGCAGATGATGTGATGGTCTTAAAATATCCTAGAGAATCAACCAAAAATAATCAACAACTTTAGCAAAGTTGCAGTATACAAAATAAACCCACATAAATCATCAGCATTTCTATATATTTCCAACCCAACTCAGCAGCAGGAATTAGAAAGATAAATTCCATTCAAAATCACCTTAGACAATATAAAGTACCTAGGAATCTATTTGTTGAGACAAACACAGAAACTATATGAACACAAGTACAAAATACTTTCCACACAACTAAAACTAGATGTGAGCAATTAGAAAAACATCAACTGCTCATGGGTAGGATGAGCTAACATAATCAAAATGATCATCCTACCCAAACTTATCTATTTATTTATTTATTGCCATACCTATCGAATTTCCTAAAAACTTTTTTACAGAATTAAAAAAAAAACATAACAAAGTTCATTTGGAAGAAAAAAAATCAAGGAAATCCAGGGAAATAATGAAAAAAAAATCTGAAGGAAGGTGGCCTTGTAGTACCAATTCTCAAACTATACTATAAAGTAGTGGTTATCAAAACAATTTGGTACTGGCTAAGAGACAGAAAGGAGGATCAATGAAATAGACTTGGGGTAAGGGACCTCAGAAAAACAGTCTCTGACAAATCTAAAGACCCTAGCTTTGGGGACAAAAATCCACTATTTGATAAAAAAAAATTGCTGGGAAAATTGGAAGACAGTGTGGGAGAGAGTAGGCTTGGACCAACACCTCCCACCCTACACCAAGATAAACTCAGAATGGGTGAATGACCTTAACATAAAGAAGGAAACTAAGTAAATTAGGTGAACATAAAATGGTATACATGTCTGATCTTTGGGAAGGGAAAGATTTCAAAACCAAGCAAGACTTAGAAAGAGTCACAAAATGTAAAATAAATAATTTTGACTACATCAAATTAAAAAGTTTCTCTACAAGCAAAACCAATAACCAATGTAACCAAAATGAGAAGGAAAATAACAAACTGGGAAACAATCTTCATAACAAAAAATTCCAACAAATGTCTTATTACTCAAATTTGTAAAGAGCTAAACCAATCATACAAAAAATCAAGTCATTCCCTAATTGATAAATGGGCAAGGGACATGAATAGGCAATTTTCAGTCAAAGAAATCAAAACCATTTATATTCACATGATATTTCACAACTGAACAGATGATCCTGTGGTACTATAAATGCTCAGTAAATATGATTCACAATGCTAGGTTTTAGAATAAAAGTAGAAAAACAAAGACAGGGTAGACTAGAGGAGGAGATACTATTCTGTAAGAAATAGCTTTGATGCTTATCAGTCATTTTTCTGATTCTTAGTTTCCTCTATGATACTTGTAATAACTACCTCAAGAAGTGGTGTTTAATCAATAGAATCCTTGTCTTGGAGACAGGAATATCTCAGGTCAAATCATGCCTTTGTTACTTGTGTCAGTTTTTTGCTCTCAAAAAGTCACTGAACTTTTTTGAGTCTCACAGAACTCCCTTTCAACTAGAAAATAAGTGTTATTTGTGATGGAGGGACAGGCATTAAAGAGGGGAGGAATTCCCTAAGTGAAGAAATCCACATCATTGATGGATTGCCCAGTCTTACTAGGTTAATGTAAGAAAAACACTTTGTATGCTGTAAAGTGTTGCAGAAATATGAGCTATTGTAAATGTTTACTAGCCACAAAATCAAATGCATTTCACAACATGCAATAAAATAAATTTTTTTTCACAAATGGCAAATTATACTAATATCTCTTCAAACAACATGTACTGAAAATAGAATAATTTTGAAAACAACTGTTATTTTGCAATTTCTTGAAGTAGTTCATGGAAACATAAAATTTAAGAATATTAATAATTAGTAACTAATTAGATTAGGTGATATAGAGTAACCAAAGTAAAATAGAAAGTTCTAAATTTAAGTTAATATGATATTGTCTGAAATATATTACTCTAATTTACTTACATGGTAATTGGACAATAAGTAAAATGATTTTTAAAAATATCTGTGTGATTTTTTTATGAAAATATGGTAATGTTTGGGTTAAAATATGATTTATAAAACTTTAATTGAGTTACCTGAATTCAGAATCTATTTTAGAATTGGAAGAAAATTAAATTAAGTTTTCATTATTAAAATTATCTATAATCTAATTTTCAATGACATTTGTAAGATCTTTTGTGCTACCACAAACACATAACTGTTGTCCTAAATATGCATCCATACATAACACTTAAAAAAAGCTCTTTTAGAAATGATTATAGTCTTTTGGGTAAATTATTTACCTTTAAAAATCATGATTATATACTGAACTCATAAGCCAATATGACCTCATTAGGCACACCTGAACCAATTTGCTTCAAATCTTATAATCCAACTTTTTCCTAGACAATTAATACAAAAAATGATCCAGGGACTTTCTGACTAAGATGGCCACAGAGGAGAAGCAAGGGTCTTCCTAACCTCACCACCTACCAATATAAAGTGCCTCCAAAGGACAAAAACCAAAATCAGACAAATGAAGGGACTCTACTGTAGGGCACAGCCTTGAAGGGAAGCATGGTTTGGAAATTTCCATGCTATAAGGGGGTAAAATTGTTCCTACCAAAGCACTAGCTGATTACCCCTCCCCTACTCCACCTATAGCTCCAGAGTCAGAGTGAGCATGGGGCAATCACTAAGTTCTTGGGGGGCTGGCCATATTAGGTTGTTGTTCCTTTATGGATTATAGTAATGAGGAATTAGATCTGCCTCCCTCCTTCCTTCTCCCTCCCACTTCAATTAATCTCTTCAGTTGGTGAAAAACTGGGATTCAGTTCTGAGTAAGTTGCCTGATGTATCTAATAGATAACTCACTCTTTAAATGGTTGGAACAAGGGGTTTATTTAAGGAAGGGGAAATAAAGGGAAATTGGATAGGAGAGAGGGTTTAGGGTTTCCTTGATCTTAGATAATCCTAAATTGTGAAATAATATTATAGAGTCTTGGATGAGGGATGTGGCTAACAAGTTTGAGGATCTTTGAGTCACTTCTTGATACAATAGAGAGAAAATCAGTAAGGAAAGGATCTTCTCAGTCCTTACTCCTTCATGTGTCAGGAGAAATAGAGATTTCCACCAGTTTAGATGTTTCTTTTAACAGACTCCTTCTGTTCACATTCTCCTCTGGATTGCTCCTTGATTGACAGCTCTGCAAACCTCCATCCATTGCCTCTGTTTGCAGGTTTCCTTCAATTTACTAATTCACATGCCATGCTATAAGGGAGTAAAATTACTCTTACCAAAAAACTAGCTGATTACTCCTCCCCCACTCAACCCATGGCTCCAGAGTCAGAGTGAGCATGGGGCAATCACTAGGTTCTTGGGAGGCTGGCTGAGGACACCACACACTTACCCAAGAGAGCAGCAAGAGTTTGGATCCCAGGAGCTGAAGAATGTGGAGACTGGGCACAGAGATAGGGCAGAAAGGGGCTTCACACCACAGATAGGGCAGAGACTAAAAAATAACCTCTGGGCAAAAATTGCTCTGTAGCCTGATACAAAGACCTGCCTACCTCTTAACTAAGACTTCTGACTGGGAAGGGAAGAAAAAACTAACACAGAAATGGCCACCAACACCCAAGAACTACAATCAACAACTATCAAAAAAAAAAAAAGAATAAAACCTTGACCCTCAATAATTTCTATGGAGAAAAATTCCAGAATACAGAGGGTTAGCAGAGGACCACAACCAAGCAAACATATCCAAAAAGTAAAAAAGTAAAAAAAAAAAGGGGGGGACTGGCTAAACTGTGAATTTACCTTGAGGGATATTTACCCAGAAAGGCAGACTAAGCCAGGCCTGAAGATAAAGAACTTTTATTTCTTTGTGCTGACTACTACTGAAGACATTGTACTGAAATGGCTCTAGCATAGTTAGTAGCATAGGGATAGAAAGAAGATAGAATAACTGTTAAGCCTGTGAGGTTTGGGCTCAACCTGAAGGACTTCATTACTACTCTGTGGTTTAGATTAGAGTACTCCTATTTACCTCTATTCTGATTTCTCCCTTTTTGGACTTTGTTATTAAACCACCTTTTTGTTGATATAACACAGTCAGATAAATCTTTGATAGGGTGAAAGGGGCTTGAAGGGTTAAGAGTTGCTTGAGGGAAAGTTCTCTATAACCCCAAGTTTTTAGAAAATATTGAGGTGATTGTTTTTATTTTCCCTTCTGCAGGGGCTGGAAAGGAAGGGACATTGGGTAAGTTCATGCACTAAGCAAAGTCCTGAACAAAAGCCAAATTTTAAATCCCCCTGTGTCCCTATCCTGGATAGACCTCTGTTTGTCCCCTTATCACAACCCTATTCCATTAGGACAAAGAGCAGCCATTGCCTCTCTGTCAGGGAGAAGGGGTTTTCCTCCTAAGGTCAACTAGTCAAATCCATCTTGACTACTACCAGTCAACATGTCCTAAGGGGTCTCCCTTTTTTCCCATCCTTCAACAAGCAGTTACTTTTTTCCTATCCTTCAACAAGCAGTTGCCCTTTCCATTAGAGACCTAGACATGGCAGGGAGAGGCCATTGGCTCCCTGCTCAGACAGCAAGGGGATTCCCTGTGGGTTATTTAATATATCAAATCACTCTAACTAGCCATGGGTCATCATCCCAGGGATCCCTTTGTGTTATCCTTTTTACACCTGTAAATAAACAGAAACTTTGACACCATACTACAAGAAATTATGCAAGAAAATTGTTCTGACATTCTTGAACAGGGAAAAATAGACATTGAAAGAGTCCATAGATTACCCTCTACATTAAATCCTCAAAATATAACCCCCAGGATTCTAATTGCCAAATTCAGGAGTTTCTAAGCTAAGGAGAAAATATTGCAAGAAGCCAGCAAGAGACAATTCTGATATCAAGGGGCACCAATCAGAACTAAAGAGGATCTGTCAGCCTCCACTCTAAAGGACCACAAGGCTTAGAATATGATATCCAGAAATGCAAGAGAATTAGGCCTACAACCAAGGATCACCTATACATTAAAACTGACTATATACTTCAAGGGAAAAGTATTGTCATTTAACAAAATAAAAGATTTCCAAATATTTGTAAAGAAAAGACCAGAACAAAACAGAAAATTTGATATCCAAATACAAAACTCAAAAGGAAAAGGAAAAGGTAAACAAGAAAGGAGAAAAAAAAATTAAGGCTTCAGTAAGGTGAAGTTGTTTATACTCCTATATGTAAAAATGATATTTTTAACTGTCAAAAACTGCATTCATTATCATAGTAATTGGAAGAATCATAGGTAGTGGTTAGGGTACTAAGTGGTTTAAGATGATAGTTAAAAGGGGGGAGAATAGAAGATGGCACCAAGAAAAACTTGAAGGAATAAGAAAAATAGGATAAATTATACCACATAAAAAGGTGTGTGAAAGGGGGAGAGGAAGAATAGTATTATAAGAAGGAGAGGAAGAGAGTTTTAATAGGTAATACTTAAATTTTACTCTCAGTGAAATCAAATCTGAAAGAGAAGAGCATCTAGATCCATTGGGGGTATCAAATTCTATCTTACCTACAGGGAATTTGAGAGGGAAAAACCAAGCTGGACGGGAGTACCAAAAGGTAGGAAAAGAGACAGGAATTTAATAGACCCTAAAGAAAAATAAAAGGGGAATAAGAAGGGAGGGGGTTGGAGGAGAAGTAAAATAAGGGTGAGGGTTGAGGGGACTGATTAAAAGCAAAACACTGGTGTAGAAGGAATTAGTGAAAGAAGAAAGGGCAGGACTAAGAGAGGAAATCAAAATATTGGGGAATATACAGCTGATAATCATAACTCTGAATGTGAATGGTATGAACTCACCCACAAAATAGAAGCAAATAGCAGAGTGGATTAGAAACCAAAATCCTACTATATATTGTCTGCAAGAAACACACATGAGGCATGTAGACACACAGAGGATAAAGGTAAAAGACTGGAGCAAAATCTATTGGGCATCAACTAAGAAAAAGAAGACAATCGTCTCAATCCTGATATCCGACAAAGCCAGAGTAAAAATAGATATGATTAAAAGAGATAAGGAAGGTAATTACATCCTGGTAAAAAGCAATATAGACAATGAGGAAATATCAGTACTCAACATGAATGCTTCAAATGGTATAATATCCAAATTGTTAAAGGAAAAACTACTGGAGCTTAAGGTGGAAATAGATAGTAATTCTATATAGTGGGGGACTTGAACCTTCCTCTATCAGATTTAGATAAATCAAACCAAAAAATAAATAAGAAAAATGTGAGATATGAATGAAATTACATAATATGATTCTTGAAAATTGCTTAGTTAAAGAACAAATCATAGAAACAATAATTTCATTGAAGAGAACGACAGTGATGAGACATACTTTCAAAATCTGTGGGATGCAGACAAAGCAGTACTCAGGGGGAAATTTATATCCCTGAGTGCATATATTAACAAACTAAGGAGGGCAGAGACCCATGAATTGGGCATGCAAATTAAAAAAACTAGAAAGTGAATAAATTAAAAATCACCAGATAAAAACTTAATTAGAAATCCTAAAAATTAAAGGAGAAATTAATAAAATTGAAAGTGAAAGAGTATTGAATTAATGAATAAGACTAGAAGGTGGTACTTTGAAAAAAAAAACAAATAAAATAGATAAAGTACTGGTTAATCTAATACAAAAAGGAAAGAAGAAAATAAAATTAATAGTACCAAAGATGTAAACCTCTAATGAAGAGAAAATTAAGATAATTATTAAGGAATGTTTTGCCCAATTATATGGCAATAAATATGGCAATCTAGGTGATATGGATGATTATTTACAAAAATATAAATTGCCTAAATTAACAGAGGAAGAAATAGAATACTTAAATAATCCCATATCAGAAAAAGAAATTGAATAAGCCATCAAAGAATTCCCTAAGAAAAAATCCCTTGGGCTGGAGGGCTTCATAAATGAATTCTAACTAACATTTAAAAAACAACTAACCCCAGTACTATAGAAACTATTTAAAAAATATGTAAAGAAGGAATTACACAATTTCCTTTTATGAAACAGATATGGTACTGATTCTAAAGCAAGGCAGATCAAAAACAGAGAAAGAAAACTACAGACCAATCTCCTTAATGAGCATTGATGTAAACATCTTAAATAAAATACTAGTAAAAAGACTACAGCAAGTGATCACAAGGGTTATTCATTATGATCACTTAGGGTTAGGATGCAAGGGTGGTTTAATATCAGCTAAATCAATTATACAAAAAAATCATTTTGCCCAATTGATTAATGGGCAAAGGACATTAATAGACAATTTTCAGATAAAAAAATCAAAACTATCAATAGGCATATGAAAAAGTATTCTAAATCTCTTGTAATTAAATTCAAATCAAAACAACTCTGAGGTATTACTTCATACCTATCAGACTGGCTAACATGACTGCAAAGAAAAGTAATAAATGTTGGAGGAGGTGTGGCAAAGTTGGAACATTAATGCATTCCTGGTGGAGTTATGAATTTATCCAACCATTCTGGATGGAAATTTGGAACTATGCTCAAAGGGCTTTAAAAGACTGCCTGTCCTTTGATCCAGCTATACCACTACTTGGTTTATACCCCAAAGAGATAATAAGGACAAAGATTTATACAAAAATATTTATAGCTTCACTCTTTGTGGTGACAAAAAAAATAAGAAAATGAGGGGATGATCTTTGATTGGGGAATGGCATAAATTGTGGTATCTGTTGGTCATGGAATACTATTGTGCTCAAGGGAGTGATGAACTGGAGGAATTCCATGTGAACTGGAATGACCTCCAGGAATTGATGCAGAGTAAAAGGAGCAGAACCAGGAGAACATTGTACATAGAGACTGACACACTGTGGTACAATCGAATGTAATGGTCTTCTCCATTAGTGGCAATGCAGTGATCCTGAACAACTTGGAAGGATCTATGAGAAACAACACTATCACATTCAGAGGAAAAACTGTGGGAGTAGAAACACAGAAGAAAAACAACTGCTTGATTACATGGGTTGAGGGGATTTGATTGGGGATGTAGATTCTAAATGAACATCCTAGTGCAAACATCAATAACATGGAAATAGGTTTTGATCAATGACACATATATTTCCCAGTGGAAATGTGTGTCAGCTACAGAAGGGTTGGGGGAGGGAATGGACGGAAAGAATGTGATTCTTGTAACCAAGGAATAATGATCTCAATTGACTCAATAAATTAATTAATTAATTTAAAAAATAAAATTGAATTAACTGAGAGAGTTTTGAGTTAGGGGGATGGAAAAGTGGTTGAGCCTTGTAGATATGTAACTCCTTTCCAAGAAATCTTATATCATCAGAAAAATTGATGCTAATAGTCAAGGGCAAAGTTATTATCCTTTGTTACCCCAATGTGTGACTTTTTTGTTATTATCCTTCTAGCATTGGGAACCCTAAGGGCAATATAATTCCTTTCCCAAAAGTTATGCTATTAAGGAAGTTCCCCTTTACTCAACAGAACAGATCTTTTAAAATTCTGAAGATTAGGTATACTTGTAAAAACATCTAAAAAAGAGCTTCCATACAAGAAATTCTTCCAAATCTGAATACAGTGATGAATTCTGGGACTCTTAAATTTAGGATTTAAACAGAGAAAACTCATAATAATTTTCATCACTTGGCATGTGGTTTTCTTTCCATAATGATCATATCATTAAGAGGTTAATACATCATCTTTCCAAAGAAAATCATAAAAATTTATATTGTTTGAGCCTCTAGTAAGGTCAAAAAATTACATTAATTAGCCCTATGTACTATGATATACAGTTTAGACAGACTTCAAATTCAGAAATCAGTTGACAGACCACAGCAAAGAGACAGAATTATGTGCCCAAAATTAAATAGGAGGAGGAGGAAGAGTATCAACTGTGGGACTTGAATGAAACACATTGATTTCATGTTATGACTCAATTCTGAAACTAGCTCAGTTCCCTTTTTATTTAATTATAAATCTAGCCCAATTTCTGTCTTGTAAGAAAACTTTATTCAATTATGGGAATTGGGAGAAAACTTTGTTACATTGTTTTAACTGAGTCCTGGGTGGTTGGGAAAACAGATCACCTCTGCTTGTTGAACTATGAACCTAGGATATACAGAGCAGAAACCCTGTCACATCCAAAGATTGATGCAAGGAATTTTATCACATTTATACTTATCAAGCATCCCATATGTTATCTCTGAAAATTGGCCCCATACTGGTAAATTAGTTATTGTGTCATGTCTTTGTAAAGTTTGTTTTTCAATAGTTATGGTAATGTAAAAGATAATTGTATGAAATTCAATATGGAGTAGGTAATGAAGATGGCCATTTTCAATTTGATTGCAAGGTACAAGAAGGTAAGGTATGCAGTGCCTAAGAAGTGCACATATCACACTCCTAAATAACTATGGTGATTTAATATTTAAATAAAAATGTATTTTTTTCAATTTGTGTTATTTTTTCTAATGGCTACTAAGTTATTAGACTAGAAATACTCATTAAGTTGGTTGTACCTATCTACTTAATCAATTGAATTGTTTTGTATTTCTTTTGTCTCAAAGTCACTGAAAAAAATTACTGACGTACTATAGCACCAGGAACTTAGAAAGTCTGGAAAGTTCCAGTCTAGTTTAATTTACACTTTATAGAGGAAGAAACTGATGCTCAGAAAATGAAGTGAATTTAGTCAATTTCCCTGCAAATGAGTGATGAACAGAGATTTAATCCTCAGTGTGTTTCAGCTAACAGCTGTAAGCAATGATCAAAGGAGAATTTTGTGGATCTATATTGAAGTCAGGTTTATTAAAAGGACTCACAGGGACTGTGGTCCACTAGCAGTCCTCTGTGTGAAGAACAGAAAAGTCAGTTTCATTGAATCAGAGAATACAAGAAGGAAAGTAATATATAACTAGAAAGGTCATTTAGGTTAAAGACTTATATTGAGTCTTTAAAAGCAAAATAAAGTGGCTGAACAAATTGTGGTATCTAATGGTATTGGGATATTATTCTGCTGAAAGGAATGATGAACTTGAGAATTTCTGTGTGAACTGGAACGACCTCCAGGAATTGATGCAGAGTGAAAGGAGCAGAACCAGGAGAACATGGTACACAGAGACTGATACACTGTGGTAGAATCGAATGTAATGGACTTCTTACTTGTAACAGTGCAATGATGCAGGACAACACCAAGGAACTTATGAGAAAGAAAGCTATTCACATCCAGGGAAAGAACTGTGGGAGCAGAAATGCAGAAGAAAAACATATAATCGATCACATGTTTCAATGAAGATATGAGTGGGGTTTTGGCATTAAAAGATCACTCTATTTAAAATATGACTAACATGGAAATAGATTTTGAACAAAGATACATGTATAACCCAGTGGAATTGCTTGTCAGCTCAGGGTGAGAGGAAGGAAGGAAGAGGGAAGGAAAAAATCATGAACATGTAACCATGGAAAAATATTCCAAAAAAATAAATACAATTTTAAAAAAGCAAAATAAGGGAGTTTTTAGTTTCTTCTAAAAGTAATCTTGTTATTAGTCTTTTATTTTCTAAGAGAAAAAAATGACATCATGGAAAGTCTTGATTTCTACTTGAACTATATTTGAGTGAGATAGTTACAGAGAGTCATCAACCTCATTCTCTTTTCCAGAATCATCTAAGTCTAGTGGCAAGGCAGAAATTAGGATTACTAGCACCGGCCTGGTGCCTTCAGTGTCTTACCAAGGTCTAAACATCCCACACTTCTATTTTGGCTGTCTTTTTGGCCATTGTAACAAGTTGTTCACATATGCTCATTCCACATGGGAAGTCTTTGCATGCTTAGGGTAGACATTCATTCTAACTCACTGATGGGTTTGAGGCTTGTTGATTTATCCTCAACCAGGTTTAGTCTGTCTGCTGAGATGGTTTTACCAGGGTGTGTCCACTCTACATGCTATAGCATCTTGGAGCCACAGATGAGAGTTTGGAGAAAGTGGACATTAAAGGTGGATATTTAAGTCCTGAAAAGTTTGGCAAGTCCTCATACCAGAGATGTAAGTTCTCCCTGAACACCCCATACACCATCCTCAGAGGCAATAGGGAACTTCTGAATTATACTGAATAGGGAGGTGATTTCTCATATGTGGTCAAAAGGCCTCTTAAGAAAAATAATTTTGAAAGCAATATAGAGAATAGATTGGGGTAGAGAGAGATTTGAGACAGGAAAGTCAATGAGGGGGCTACTGAAATAGTCTAGGTGAGAAGTGAGAAGTCCTGAACTAAGGTGGTGACCCTACTTGGGTAGTAGGGCAACAAGTGGTATAAAGCTTAGGGTAAGAAAGTGGAATTTGAAGTCATGTTTGGATCAAAGAAGGTATATATTTAAAGTAATTTGCAAACATATATTAGCAATGTTTTTATTATTATGACTCTGATACAACCTGTGTAACTTTGGGTACTTAAGGGTAGAAATTCGTTTATTGTGACTTTTCTAGGGCTTCACTTTTCTTATATGCAAAATGAGGGATTGTTCTGGATGAGACTTGAAGTCTCTTCCAAATATGAATCTATAATCCTTTGTTCAGATAACCAATTACCAAGGGCATGTAGCCCCATCAATATACAACTGTATTGAATTGGTGGCCTTTGGAGTCATAGTCCATGTGCTGAATGATTCAAGGCCTGTTATCATCCTATTTTAAGGAAGAAGATTTTATACTACTGAAAGGGAAAAATATAAACATTTTTTTTACTTCTCCATTCAGTCTTATATTCCTACAATAAGTATAGCCTCAACTGTGATTCTTCTATAGATTTTATCATTATTTCAAGATGACATCCTTCCCATCTGGACTGTTCAGGCATCCACAAAAAAGATAGGGGAAAGAACTGGAGAATAATGATTCCAGGGAAATAGAAACTTCAGCAGGAAATCAAAACTTAGGTTTATTCTGGAAGAAGAGAAGAGTGACAGGGCTCCATGATAAATAGAATGTATCTGACATACTACTGATGGTAACTCAAGAGTTACCCCTTGTGATGATTCACTGGACAATAATTCAATTTCAGCCTTCCATTTCATGTTCCCCAGCCCAGTGCTCTGTCCCTTACATCATATTGTCCCATTATATAAAGAATTTTGGATAAGTAGGCTATGTTTGTTTTTCTTTTAATACATGGAAGGAAGTAAAAAAGAACATGGTAAAGGTTGTCATAGTCACCGCAGAATAACCATTATGAATGTAATCCTTGTCATAACCAATTTTGTTAAAGTGTCACATTTTTAAAGCAGAGGTAGGAATCAGTGACAGAGATTCCACAATCTTTGTTGGAAACCTTTAGTTAAAATAAGTTACAACAGTGGAAAGTACTTGAATTATCCATGTTTCCCTTGCAAGTGATGTTGAATTTTTTATACCCATATATACGACTTTACATTTATTCTGTTGAATTTCATGTTATTAGATCCAGTTTAATGCCTATCAAGTAACTTTTTGATGCTGCCTCTACTATCTGTTGTGTTATCTGTTGTGTTCCAGGCTTGTCATTTGTGCATTTGATGAGCATAACATCTAAGCCTTTAGTCAAGGCACTGATAAAAATATTAAGCAATACAAGACCAAGCATAGATTTCTGAAGAAATTTCCTGGAGACTTCCTGCCATAGTGACATTAAATTAATATCAACTATTCTCTGGATTTAGTAATCCAATAAGTTTTGAAGTCATGCCATTTTGTTATTTTTGATCTACATCTCTCTGTCTTCTCCACAAGAATATTGTGAAATCGTTCATCAAAATCTGTGATAAAGTAACATGGTGGCATAAAGGGTTGCAACTGCCAAACTTCTCCTAAAGCCTCTTTTACAAAAGACCCCAGAAAGTTCCAAATTGAGTTCTGAGTGAAAAAGCAACAAGGCAGAGTAAGTCCTTATTCTGTTCCAGAGGAGCTAAGATAGATAAAAAGGGAAGGGGAAGTCAGTGGACAGTGGGATAGAGGCTGGACAGAACCCTTATTCATAGGTTGTTGCAGAAGTAAAACTGTGAGACTTGGATGTGGGAGAAGCAAAAGCACCAGGCACTCCTGAAACACCTAATCAGAAAGTAATTGCTGGAGAATCCTGTGCTTGCCCTGGACACAGAATTCAGTGCCATTTGGAAGTTCCATAGCATATTATAAAGTTCAATTCACAATTTCAGAGTGAAGAGGAGTGGTCACAGTAATAACAAGGGAAGAAGATCTAGGTAAGTATTCAAATGCAAAACAGGACAAGGAATGAACCTCCCTCCAGATCACATTAAATTGAAAGGATCAAAAATCTATGGGAGGAAAAGCAAAGATGTTAAAGGAATAAACTAGCTTCAACTCTCCCATATTGCCCTTCAAAAAATTAAGTAACACCTCAGATTGAATTCTAGGGTGGCAGAACTAACAAAAGAAAAGAGCGAAATAATTTGCTAATCCAGGAAAACTGAAAAGGTCAGCAGGCAAGTTTTGGTTCACTGGGTTGAGTGAGCAAAGGGCAGGGCATCTTGTACCCCAGCAGACCAGAAGCAGACCTTGAGGCTGAATGAACCAGAAATAGAAGCTTTTGGAGTTCCTGGCCTACACAGAGTAAGAGAGCTGGACAATGGGTCAGAAGGAAATTACAGGGGACCCCTTTTTAGTACTAGTGTATAAATGGAGGTTTTGAACCCCAGACTTCAATCCCCAGCAGTCCTTGGTGTTTCCCAGAATTTCCTATAATCTCACCTGAGTCTCCAGGTTGGCGAGATCACAATTGGCATTTAACTGGCAGTAAAGCCTCCCTCTCTCTCTTCCATTCCATTGCAATGATGTAGTAAGTAAGCTAAGTACAGGGATTCTGAATTGGCTAATCAGCCATGTGCACATGGTTATTATTTTGTATCCTTGATTTCTAATAATCCTTAATAAACCTCAAAAAATATAATATTTTTATTACTAGATACTAATTTAATTTTTACAGTTAATGGCAACCATAAATCAGAAGAGAACTTCTCAATTTTTTTTTAAAAGATAGAATAGATAATTTTTTTTAAGCCACTTTCCTCCTGCCAAGGCTCTCTTGATTCAGCTTGCTCCTGCTGCCTGCTTCTGTGCTCCATCCACGCTTGCCTCCAGCCATCTGCTCTGGAACTGCTTGACTCAGATCTCTCTCCTAGTCCCGCCCCACCCCGGCCCAAGCTTATCTCCATCCTCTGAGCCAGATCACCCCAGGCCAGCCCCAGGACCCAGGCTGCTGGTAGCTGTCCCTGTGTGTTCAGAATCACAAACCAACTGGTAAAAACTGGGGTGTTCTTTCCTTTGGCAACAATTAGTCTCTACATAGCAGGGGACTTCTAGGGGGTGAACAAGGAGAAGGAAGAGACTTTTCCAAACAGGAAGTTGATTACAAGTATGGTGTATTCTATGAGAGAGCAGTGCATTTCCTATTTCAAAGCATATTTTTTGAGTGCTTTGATCTTTTATTTATCTCACTTGAGATTCAGAAGAGAAATTCATCTCACTGCAACTCTTTGCCATTTGGACCTGCCCAGTTTGAGATTCCTAAAACCCATGTTCACCCTTGCTGTGGGATATTTGTCAGTACTGACAAAAGGTATCTCAATGGATAAAAAAACAAAACAAAACAAAACAAAAAAACCAATGAATTTTAAAGGGACTGGAGGTTATATTTTTAAGACTTTTCAGACTCCAATGTTTTATAAAAATCTCTGTATTTTATTTCATTTTGCTGATTGTTTTGTTTAAGATTTAATTTTGTTGGTTTTAAGTTCATATATTAATGCATTCAATACTATTCTGTTACACTGAAACATTTTAATGTACTGGGTTTTAACTACTGTTATATTCTGACACTTTCCCCCTATAACTATACTGAACAAACATTATTGAATAAACCCATATAAAGAAAAACAACTTTTTTTCTATTTTGACTTTATAAATTGTCACATAGAGGATGGATGGACTTCATCAAAACTGGTTAAAATGGTATAACAACCTTTGGAAAATTTAATGAGCTAAATATCTCAAATTGATTTTTGGGGGTCTTTAGACATGATCTTTAGATATTTTTTCAACAACTCTGACCATTTTGCCTGCCTCTAACAGGAGGTAAGGTCCATTTTAGTAGTTGAAGTGAAATACAATTATAATCCTACCTCCCACATTTATAAAAATGTGAATGGATGGGACATCACAGTCTCATACCAAAGGATCTAGGAAATTAATCCCAGAGCATGGTACCCCTGGATGACTCCCCAAAAGGGATCTCTCATTTATAACTCTTCAGCTCACTTTACTTCCACCAGAATGATTTCTAGATTTCTTGATGATGTTCTAGACCCAAATAAGTTTTACTTTGTGTAAAAATGTATTTACTAGGGTTGAAAGATTTGCCATGTCTGTAAAAATTGTGACAAATATCCATCAGTTCATAGGATTCTTTAAATGTCATACAGCAGACTCATGTTAAATATGATAGTGGGTTTATTTGCTATTGTAATTAACTGGGCTGTTGTGAATTTTGGGGATTTTGATACCTTTTGAATTTGCATTACATGTTGTACTACTGTTCTTTAAAAAAAAAACTGTTACCTTGTGAAAATTCATTTCCTTGTACTCACAGAGGATCATGGCCAGGTATTGTGATATGGAAATCACTTTAAAAGACTGATATATATTAATTTAAGGTTGCCAAGGAATTCAGCTATGTAATTCCTAAATGAAAACTCAAGTCAGCAGTCAACCTTTTATGGAGTTTTAATTACAGACAGGAGGAAGAAAAGTATTAGAGGGAAAGAGAGAGAGGGGGAAAAGGGAGAGAAGGGAATAGGGCTTAAATACCCACTCTGCTTAGACTGAGCCAAATGCCCTAGGCCCAGGATAACCGAGGCAAAGAAAAGAGATCAGTCCCTATCACTCCCGTGACCAAAGTGGAGAAACAGTCTGAAGGCCTCCACTCCAAGCACCAGGCTCCAACAACCTCCCTCCCCTCCACATAGCAAGTCCCAGCCTCCTCAGCTCTCCTCTACCTCACTTCCTGTCTCACCTGTGCCAATGGTGGCTCTAGCTTAACCCAGGACCACCCAGAGGTCTGTCCCCTTTGCACAAGTCTGTTGAAGGTCATATTCTCAAATAATTAAATCTTGAGCTTTGCTGCAGCCCTTTCTAAATCCTGTTACCTTGAGTAGGGTGGAGATTGTAGTTTCCAAGACCTGATTCTGTCATTCCAAGTATCTCTATTGTTATTGATCAGGAAATAGCCAAATCCCATCCTCTAAAGAATGGTTTGAACAGGGTTGAGTAGTTTTGAAATTCACAGTATGAAGAGGAAATGGATCTCATTTTTGGTCATAAACCTTTATATTCATTTATTTCCTTATCTGACATAGTGCATCAATGATTATATGCTACGTTTTTGAATTAAAAAACTTTTATTGTATTTTTCTTGCATGTGCAATATAATATTTTAGTTTTTTCTCTCCTTTTTATATTTGAAGCACATGTCACCAGTATTAAGATTTTCTTTAACTTTTTTGATTTTGCAGCAATATGAGTTTTGTAAAAAATAGACTCGAATACAGGACTACAATCCCCATGAGCCTTTGCTCCACTTCCCCAGAATGCCTTGTAATCTCACCTGGGCCGAGATCTAGAAGATATTTAAGCAAAGGCTTTTGAAGGGCTCGGGCCCTCTTTTGGACTTCCGTTTTTGGGCAAAGAGGTCTCTTCCATGATGTGAGGTTATTTTGTCTAGGCCTCTGGCCTAGGCACATGTTTCATACTTGTATATTCTTAATCTTTAAACTTTAATAAACCTCTAAAAATTATAATATTCCTTGCAGAGAGAAACTAATTTCTACCTGCCTCAGTCTCCCCCTCTCCCCTAAATTTTAATCTTTACAGTTGGCGAGCCACTACGGGAAAAAAAGAACTTTCAATCTTCTGATTTCTTTTCTGATCTTAAATTCAGTTTTAATATCTAGTACCTAGAAATTTTTTTGAGCCATAACTCTCTGGCCAAGGTTTTCTTCCCTCACAAAGCTGCTACGGGCTCCGGACCTGCTGCCCACCCCACCTGGCTCGGCCCCGCCGCTTCCTGCCTGCAGCCTGCAGCCCTGATCATCCTCACCTGGTACCTGGTCCCGACCTTGCCCACCCCCGCAGCCGCTCCTGCTCCTGGCCTCTCACCAGCCGCTGCCTGCCTATTTCTGCGCCCCAGACCCTCGAGCACAACCCCAGCCGGCTCATCACCCAGATCCTTGGAGCAGATTGCTGAGGACTCATTACGACCAGCTGGTAACAGTATTGGCCACGTGGGCGGAGGGGAGAGACCAGAGGGAAAGGAGACCGGGCAATTTTCCCTTAGGCTAAGCCTCCACGTGGCTGGGGGTATTGGCCACTGCGGGATCAGAGAGGGGAAAGACAGAAAAGACTAAAGAGAAGAAACAGATCTTTTCAAACAGAAACTTAATAGCAATGGGCTGTTTAAAAGGATTTTTGACTCTTCTGGCAATTTCATTGATTTTACCTGCCTGTCTGGGAGCAGACTCAGCCCAAAGATTCAACTTTACCTTTGGGGAGGAAAATGGGTGGCCCAGTGAACTGGAAGCCAAGCCCAGAGACGGGAGGTCTCTAGTTAAAGTCTGGCCTCCGATGTGTCCCAGCTATGGGGCCCTGGACGGATCCCTTGAACCCCTTAGCCTAGCCTTTACTACTCTACCTTCGGACAATAGACATTTAAATGGATAAATAAAAACAAACAAACAAAAAAAAAACCAAGGAACTTTGAAGAGACTAAAGGCTATATTCTAAGGCATTTCAGACTCTAATGGTTTATAAAATTATCTGTATTCTATTGCATTTTTTGTTTAAGATTTAACTTTGTGATTTTAAGTTCATATATTACTGGATTGAATATTATTCTGTGAACTGAAGGTTGATTGAATTTATTTTGAATGTACTGAGTTTTGAAATTCTGTTGTTTTCCCCCTATAACTGTGTTGAAAAAATATTGTGAATAAGCCCATATATGAAAAAACAGCTTTTTTCTATTTTGCTGAGGATAGATGGACTTCAGAACTGGTTATAATTGTATTAACAACCTTGGAAAAATGTAATGTGCTAAATACCTCAAATGATTTGATTTTAAGGGTTTTTTAAATATGATTTTGGAATTTTTTTTAACAGTCTGGTTATTTTTGCCTGCCCCTACCACGAAGTAAGGCCCATTCTAGTAGCTGAAGTGAAATGTATTTTATAACCCCCAACCTTCCCACATGTGAATGGAAGTTGGGCAGTTAATTTCAGGGCATTTGTACCCTTGGGAAAAGCCTCCAAGAACAAGGAGCACCCCTTTATTTATGCTCTTCAGCTCACTATTTTACTTCTACCAGAATGATATATAGATTTCTTGATTATGTTCTTAACCCAAGATGAGTTTTACTTTGTTTAAAAAATATGTTTAAATACCAAGGTTGAAGGATTGCTCTGTTTGTAAAAATTGTGACAAATGTCCATCAATTCATAGGTTTTAAAAATGTCATACAGCAACTTATGTGAAATATGAAAGTGTGTTTGTTTGCTATTGTAATTAATTGGGCTATTGAGAATTTTGGGGATTTTGGTAACTACATATTTGTACTACTGTATTTTTAAAGATGAAAAAATTGTTAACCTTGTTCAATTCATTTGCCTTCTACTCACAGTGATCATGGCCAGATACAAAGAGGAAATGGATCTCATTTTTTGGTGAGAAAGCCTTGTATTTTATATTTTCTTAACTGACACAGTGTCAATGGTTATAAGCTATATTTTTGAATTTTTTAAAGCTCTTTTTTATTATATTTTTCTTGCATGTGCAATATACTTTTTCAGTTTTTTTAATTATTTTTTCTCTCCTTTTTATATTTGAAGCACATGTCACCAGTATTAAGATTTTCTTTAACTTTTTGACTTTTCAGTGCTACAAGTTTGAAATACATTTGCTAATGCATGCCCTAGAAAGCTTGTGACTATAAAAATGATGCCACTAATTATTTAAATAAATTATGGGACTTTGCTTAATGATTCTGTCTGATTCTAGGACAAGATATACACAAAAGAGCCACTGCATAGTGCCAATAGAGCATAAGGTCAAAGAGACCAACCAATCCTGGAGAAATTGACGTCACTTTGAGCCTAGACAAAGAGGACTTGAACGTGTTTGGGGTTCGAGGTTGCGGCTGTTTAACATGTGTTAAAAGCAGGTCTTCCTTGTTCCACATTCTACCAAGTACCTCAAACTTGGCTCCCGGAACCTTGGCTTATATACTCTGGTCCCCTTTTCTGCCTCTCATAGTGTGGTAACTTTCTGTAGTCCTGGCTACTGACTGGGTAAATGCATCATTGCTTAGATCATTTTGATTGGGCCCTGATTCAAGGACCTGTTATAGATTTATTTTTCTTCTACTTGGAATTTTTACACATAAGACTTTGATAGTCTATATTTTCATCCAGAAATTTTTCTTTTCTTTTGGATTTTCTGATGTCTTTTTTAATATCTCTTGCCAATTGATTCATATACCTCAGCCATGCATCCCTAACTGATTCTGAATCTTTCAATCACCCACAACACGGGGGAATGTAAAAAATATCATTATTCAAATTGCAAAGTTTAAATTCTTTTTGAGAAGAATTTTAGGTAAAGAAGATGCTACTTCCCTGAATTCAGAAACTGAACTGTTGGAGAAGCCACCATGAAGAAGCCTCCAGACCACAAGTTGCACAAAATTGAACTTTGGGTGTGGTTGATTGAACATTTATTTGTATGTATACTTTTATGCCAAAGGGGACTGCCCCCTAACGGCTTTTTGTCAATGTGTTCAGAAATTATTGGTTTTATTCTTTTTTCTCTTATCCTCATACTATTGTAATCTTTTAAGTTTATTATGTTTTTATGATCCTTTTGGGGAAAAATTAATTTTTCCACAAATGATCACACGGGGGGATGTAAAAAATAGACTCGAATACAGGACTACAATCCCCATGAGCCTTTGCTCCACTTCCCCAGAATGCCTTGTAATCTCACCTGGGCCGAGATCTAGAAGATATTTAAGCAAAGGCTTTTGAAGGGCTCGGGCCCTCTTTTGGACTTCCGTTTTTGGGCAAAGAGGTCTCTTCCATGATGTGAGGTTATTTTGTCTAGGCCTCTGGCCTAGGCACATGTTTCATACTTGTATATTCTTAATCTTTAAACTTTAATAAACCTCTAAAAATTATAATATTCCTTGCAGAGAGAAACTAATTTCTACCTGCCTCAGTCTCCCCCTCTCCCCTAAATTTTAATCTTTACAGTTTAAAATATATTTGCTATAATGTCAATGCATGCCCCAAAAGTTGAGACTATAAAAATGATGCCATTGATTGTTTAAAAAAGTGTAGGGGCCTTTGATTACTGATTCTGTCTGATTCCAGGACAAGAAAATAAAAAAAAGATCCATTGCACAGTGCCAAAGAAGCACAAAGCTAAGCTACATAGTGTCAATCGAGCACAAGGTCAAAGAGACCAACCAATCGCAAAGGGGTTGATGGAAATTTTGAGTCATGACAAGAGGACTTGAACATGTTTGCAGTTCAAGGTTGCAGCTGTTTAACATGTGTTAAAGGCAGGTCTTCCTTGTTCCACATTCTACCAAGTATCTCAAATTTGGCTCCTACCTGGCTCCTAAAATTTAGTCCCTTTTCTATCTTTCATAGTGTGACAAACTTTCTGTAGTCCTGGCTACTGATTGTGTAAATGCATCTTTGCTTATATCATTTTAATTGGGCCCTGATTCAAGGACATGTTATAGATTTATTTTTCCTTCATTTAGAATTTTTACACATAAGACTTTGATAGTCTATATTTCATCTAGAAATTATATTTTTTATTTGGATTTTTTTATGTTCTTTTATTTCTCTTGCCAATTGATTCATATACCTCATAACTCAGCCATGCATCCCTAAGTGATCCCTGTGTTTTTCAATCACTCTTTTATGGGGGGGAGAGGTGAAAAATATTATTATCATTTTAAATTGTCAAGTTTAAATTCCTTTTGAGACGAATTTTAGGTTAAGAAACATGGTACCTCTCCAAATCCAGAAAGTGAACTGTTTGGAGTAGACACCATGAAGATGCCTCCAAATGTCTTCAAATTTATAAAGAATTTTATTAGAAATCAATTTTATTAGAAAATCAAGCCATTCCCCAATTGATAAATGGGCAAGGGACATGAATAGGCAATTTTCAGATAAAGAAATCAAAACTATCAATAAACTCATGAAATAATCTTCTAAATCTCTTATAATCAGAGAAATGTAAATCTCACCTCACTCCTAGAAGATTAGGTAACATGACAGCAATGGTAAGAAATAAATGTTGGAGGGGATGTAACTTCATATGTACTAAGTGTATCATACTTCTCAATAGATAGAAAAGATCACAAATGCACGGAGAGTATTTGGTGTAGAAAATGATAATTAAATATTAAAAGGAAAAAAATTTAAACTTTACTAACCTTAGGTAAATTGTATCCAAAAATTTTCCTTCACTTAAGAGTTTAGTAATCATATCAGAAAAGGAGATATTCTGACATAACTCGTTCTTGATGAAGCTATCTTGACACTTTTTACATACTACTTCTTTTTTCTAAGTGTTCATAAAATCTAGAAATATAACCTTCTATAGTTGTGTCAGATTAGGTAAATGTGCATGAAAAATTAATAATGAAAACTGTTTATGTTATTTCAAGGTATATGTTTTTATTTGCACAGTTTTGGAAATAGAAATCAAAAGGAATTAATTATAAAAGAAAATTGGTGCAGGAAATAAAAAAAATTGCATTGCAAAGACCTTAGAACATATCTTCATCAGAATTCATAGGATCATATTTATAGAGTCATAAGAATCCATCATTTCCATTGTCTTCATTTTATACTTAATGAAACAGGCCCAGGGATCTTAAGTGATTTGTCCATGCTTGTATTTAGTAAACATAAAACAAGACATTTGAACACAGGACCTCTATCTTGAGAATCAGTTCTTTTTCCACTATGCCACACTCCCTTTATCATATTCTTAATGCATTGTATTATATTGATACTACTTATAGAAATGAAGAAATTCATGATATAAAATAAAAAATTTAGAGCTTTATATCTCAAAAATAAAAATTATATATACTCAGTCAATAAACACTAATGCTATGATTATACCTGGTTTTAGTTCTTAACACCCAGATAATTCTACTTTTTTAGCTCTTTTCTCTCATTTATTCTTCAGGAAATGAATGTTGAGTGATATCAATATCAATGGTATTTAAAAAGAATGCAACTTGAGGTTATTCTGAAGAAGTGAAACAGTTCCTTACTAGTTCCTGTGACAAAAGATTATAAATGTAGGAATTTACATAGAACTAAATTATCCATTCACATACTCATTCAGGTCAATCAACTGACAAATGATTGTCTATTTTATTCAACTTGCCAAAAATCCAGGAAACATTTATTAAGTGTGAAATGAGCTAAAGATAAATTCTTATTTATTTATGATACTTAAAATTTTCAATGTAGCATGTGATCTTGTAATTGAGAAAAATTAAAAAAAACTTTCATGAAATTATCTGTCAGTGAGGTATAGTTGAAAGAATATTGGACTTGAAGCTGGGAAATGAGACTGAAATGCTTCTATTTGATCATATTCATCTTTTCATTTTGGAATATCGCTTTTTTAGTTTCCTTATCTTTAAAAGTGAATAATAATACCATTATGATTTACTTCATTGAGTTGTGGGCATATATTTTGGGAAACCTAAAGAATTAGCCTGAATGTATATATGGATGCATGTCACGTATTCATATACATATGTCTGTGAGCATGAGCAGACACTTAACTGATTACTATACTGAAAATCAATACAAACATCAATTATCCTACAAAACAATGAACTGAATCTATACTGAGCCAGAGATTTATCCTAAAAATAGTTTTAAATAAATTCAGATAACCTAATAAATTGCCATTTTCCTTTTTTGCATAAATCAGGATGAAGTATATGTACACTTCAAAATAACTGACATATGATATAAGTAGGTTAAAGAAAAATAATAGAAAATGATATTGGTCATAATAGAAAGTCAATCATCTGCATAAATGAGAATGAGAAATAGGATACAGACCTAAAGAGTAGTTGATAACACTTATAGTAAAAAACAACAACAAACATAAATAAATATGCTTCTTTCAAGTTCATTACATCCTCTATATCTAGGAAATTATGAATGAGAAATTACACAGGATGAGAAGGTGTGAATAGATAGAAAACCATTCTTACAGTCTAACATTGGAGACAATCGGCTACTGCATACAAACAAAACATATACAAATAAATTGAGATGGTCTCAGAGGAAAGGCATTAAGACTAAGGAGGACTGGGAAAGCTTTCTTATATGAGGTGGACTTTTGCTATGACATAAAGGAAGTTGAGATAGTTAAGAAGATAGGAGAAGTGAAGACTTTGCAGTCCTGGGGTACATGTTCAATGTCAAGACATGAAGTGCCATGCAAAGATAAGTAAAGACTATTGACTGTGGATCTAAGAATATATGGTGGAATAAGGGGTAAAAAGATTCCAAAAAGTAGGAATGAGGAGCTAGGTTATGAAGAAATTTTTAAAATTATAGTAATAACTAAAATTTACTATTTGCTGGGAAACTTACTATTTGCTAGGAACTTTGTTATGTGCTTTTTAAGAAGAGTGTATATATATATGCATATCTATATGCTCATAGATATATACATAGATGGATATCATAAATACTATTTGTTATAAAACATTTGTTATAAATATTATAAATAAACATAAATTATAAATCTGTACTAAATTATAACATATGTCCTTATCCAGGAGAAACATTCTCACATTAGCTATATTCAAAAATCTCTTATTCTTTTTTGCTCTTCCTCTTACTTTTCCCCAAGAAGGCAAGTAACATTATATAGGATGTGTATATATATATATATATATATATATATATATATATATATATATATATACACACACATATATATATGTTCATAATCTTATAATACATATTTCTCTGTTTTTCATGGTTTGAAAAGAGTCATATTGCTTACCCTAGAGAAAAATCCACGAAGTGAATAAAGTAAAAATGTTATGTTTTGATCTTTATTCAGACTGTTTCTTCTATGGTGGTAGATATCCTTTTTCTTTGTGAGACCTTAGGAATTGTACTATATTCTTATCTTATTGATAATAATTGTCATTCATAGTTGGCCATCATACATTATTTGTTGCTACTTTGTAAAACATTCTCCTGGTTCTGCTTACTTCACTTTGCAACTCTTCATATAAGCCTTTCCAGGTTGGTGTGTGTGTGTGTGTGTGTGTGTGTGTGTGTGTGTGAGAGAGAGAGAGAGAGAGAGAGAGAGAGAGAGAGAGAGAGAGAGAGAGAGAGAGAGAGAGAGAGAGGGAGAGGGAGAGAGATCATCTTGTTTGGCATTTTGTGTGGCACAATTGTATTCCATTAAAATCATATACCACAACTTATCCAGTCATTCTCCAATTGATGACATCCCTTCAGTTACCAGTTCCTTGCCACCACAGCAAGAGCTACTATAAATATTTAAGAATATATAATTTATTTTCCTTTATAATTATAAATATTATTATGATTATTAGTTAAAAGATTTAAACTGAGGCAAATAAAGGTTAAGTCATTTGGCCAGGGTCACACAGCTATTGTTTAAGGTCACATTTGAACTCAGGTCTTCCTGATTCCTAGCTGAGCATTATGGTTGAACCTGAAAGTGATAGAGCCTCACTAGAATTTATTGAGTGGAGTTGGACTGACATAGTCAGACCTATACTTCAGAAAGGGATACACACCTGTGGGATACTGCAGTAATGTAGATATAAAGTGATGAGAACCTACACCAGGTGGTAAGGTCAAAGAGAAAATGACATATATGAAAGAAGTCACAAAGGTAAAATTGATACAACTTGACAATACACTGTCAAGATTGTTGCTTCAATTAAAGGAAGGTTGAAAGAGAATAAGGAATCAAAGATCATATATAGATTGTGAGCACTAGTGACAAGGAGGATAGTGGTGCCCTTAACAATACTAAGGAAACTAGGAAAATAGGGGGTTTGAGAGAAAAGATAAACTGAGTTTTAGATACATTGAGTTCAAGATAACTATGGCACATTGAGTTTGAGACATCTAGTAAGTAATTGAAGAGAAGAGATTGGAAGTTGAGGCATATTCTTATTTGCATAGATATAATTGAAAACATGGGTTGCTGATGAAATCATCAAGTGAAATAGTCTAGACAGAGAAGGAAAAAGGCTCCAGGAGACAGCATTAGGATATGTGGCTAGTGGACTTAATGTGGCTAAAAAAAATCAGTAAAGGAAACTAAAGAGTGGTCACATAGGAAGTAAAAGAATCAGGAGAGTGCAAGAAGGTAGAGATCAACATCAAAGAAAATCTGAAAAGAATGAAGATTTAGAAAAGATCATTAGATTTTATAATTGAGATCATTTTTAAAAATTAATTTATTTAATAGTTTTGATTTCTTTAACTGAAAATTGCCTATTGATGTCCTTTGCCCATTTTTCAATTGGAGAATGGCGTGATTTTTTGTACAACTGGTTTAGCTTTTATAAATTTGAATAATTTGACCTTTGTCAGAGGTTTTTTTTTAATTTTATAATATTTTATTTGACCATTTCCAAGCATTATTCATTAAAGACAAAGATCATTTTCTTTTCCTACCCCCCGACCCCCATAGCCAACGCGTGATTCCACTGGGTATTACATGTGTTCTTGATTCTAACCCATTGACATGTTGTTAATATTTGCAGTAGAGTGTTCTTTTAGTCTCTTCTCTGTCATGTCCCCTCAACCACTGTAGTCAAGCAGTTGCTTTTCCTCGGTGTTTCTACTCCCACAGTTTGTCCTCTGCTTATGAATAGTGTTTTTTCTCCTAGATCCCTGCAGAATGTTCAGGGACATTGCATTGCCACTAATGGAGAAGTCCATTACATTCGATTATACCACAGTGTATTAGTCTCTGTGTACAATGTTCTCCTGGTTCTGCTCCTCTCGCTCTGCATCACTTCCTGGAGGTCGTTCCAGTCTCCATGGAATTCTTCCACTTTATTATTCCTTTTAGCACAATAGTATTCCATCACCAACATATACCACAATTTGTTCAGCCATTCCCCAATTGATGGGCATCCCCTCGTTTTCCAATTTTTGGCCACCACAAAGAGCGCAGCTATGAATATTATTGTACAAGTCTTTTTCTCCATTATCTCTTTGGGGTAAAGACCCAGCAGTGCTATAGCTGGATCAAAGGGCAGACAGTCTTTTATCACTCTTTGGGCATAGTTCCAAATTGCCCTCCAGAATGGTTGGATCAGTTCACAACTCCACCAGCAATGAATTAATGTCCCTACTTTGCCACATCTCCTCCAGCATTCATTACTTTCCTTTGCTGTCATGTTAGCCAATCTGCTAGGTGTGAGGTGATACCGCAGAGTTGTTTTGATTTGCATCTCTCTGATTATAAGAGATTTAGAACACTTCTTCATGTGCTTATTAATAGTTTTGATTTCTTTATCTGAAAACAGCCTATCCATGTCCCTTGCCCATTTATCAATTGGAAAATGGCTTGGTTTTTTGTACAACTGATTTAGCTCTTTATAAATTTGAGTAATTAAACCTTTGTCAGAGGTTTCTATGAAGATTTTTTCCCAATTTGTTGTTTCCCTTCTGATTTTAGTTACATTGGTTTTGTTTGTACAAAAGCTTTTTAATTTGATGTAGTCAAAATTATTTATTTTACATTTTGTGATTCTTTCTATGTCTTGCTTGGTTTTAAAGTCTTTCCCATCCCAAAGGTCTGACATGTATACTATTCTGTGTTTACCAAATTTACTTTTGGTTTCCTTCTTTATGTTTAAGGCATTCACCCATTTTGAATTTATCTTGTTGTAGGGTGTGAGGTGTTAATCAATTCCCAATCTCTCCCACATTGTCTTCCAATTTTCCCAGCAGTTTTTATCAAATAGTGGATTTTTGTCCCAAAAGCTGGGATCTTTGGGTTTATCGTATACTGTCTTCCTGAGGTTGCTTCCCCACAGTCTATTCCACTGATCCTCCTTTCTGTCTCTTAGCCAGTAACAAATTGTTTTGATGACTGCTACTTTGTAATATAGTTTAAGGTCTGGGACTGCAAGGCCCCCATCATTTGTGTTTTTTTTTTCATTATTTCCCTGGATATCCTTGATCGTTTGTTATTCCAAAAGAACTTTGTTATGTTTTTTTTCTAAATCAGTAAAGAAATTTTTTGGGAGTTCAATGGGTATGGCACTAAATAGATAAATAAGTTTGGGTAGGATGTTCATTTTTATTATATTGGCTCATCCTATCCATGAGCAGTTAATGTTTTTCCAATTGCTCAAGTCTAGTTTTAGTTGTGTGGAGAATGTTTTGTAGTTGTGTTCATATAGTTCCTGTGTTTGTCTTGGGAGGTAGATTCCTAGGTATTTTATTTTGTCTAAGGTGATTTTGAATGGGATTTCTCTTTCTAGTTCTTGCTGCTGAGCTGTGTTGGAATTATATAGAAATGCTGATGACTTATGTGGGTTTATTTTGTATCCTGCAACTTTGCTAAAATTGTTGATTATTTCAATTAGCTTTTTGGTTGAGTCTCTAGGATTCTTTAAGTAGACCATCATGTCATCTGCAAAGAGCGATAATTTGGTCTCCTCCTTGCCTATTTTGATGCCTTCAATTTCTTTTTCTTCTCTAATTGCTACTGCTAGTGTTTCTAATACAATGTCAAATAATAGAGGTGATAATGGGCATCCTTGTTTCACTCCTGATCTTAATGGGAATGGATTTAGTTTATCCCCATTGCAGATGATATTAGCTGATGGTTTTAGATATATACTGTTTATTATTTTTAGGAATGACCCTTCTATTCCTATGCTTTCTAGTGTTTTAGTAGGAATGGGTGTTGTATTTTATCAAAGGCTTTTTCTGCATCTATTGAGATAATCATGTGGTTCTTGTTGGTTTGCTTGTTGATGTGGTCAATTATGTGGATAGTTTTCCTAATGTTGAACCAGCCCTGCATCCCTGGTATAAATCCTACTTGATCATGGTGGATGACCCTTCTGATCACTTGCTGGAGTCTTTTTGCTAGTATCCTATTTAAGATTTTTGCATCTATATTCATTAGGGAGATTGGCCTATAGTTTTCTTTCTCTGTTTTTAACCTGCCTGGTTTTGGAATCAGTACCATGTTTGTGTCGTAAAAGGAGTTTCGTAGAACTCCCTCTTTGCTTATTATGTCAAATAGTTTGTATAGTATTGGGGTTAACTGTTCTCTGAATGTTTGATAGAATTCACTTGTGAATCCATCAGGCCCTGGGGATTTTTTCTTAGGAAGTTCTTTGATGACTTGTTGGATTTCATTTTCTGATATGGGATTATTTAAGAATTCTATTTCTTCTTCTGTTAGTCTAGGCAGTTTGTATTTTTGTATATATTCATCCATGTCACCTAAATTGGCGTATTTATTGCCATATAATTGGGCAAAGTAATTTTTAAAGATTGCCTTAATTTCCTCTTCATCGGAGGTGATATCCCCCTTTTCATCTTTGATTCTGTTAATTTGCTTTTCTTCCTTCCTTTTTTTAATTAGATTGACCAGTACTTTGTCTATTTTGTTTGTTTTTTCAAAATACCAGCTTCTTGTCTTATTTATTAAATCAATAGTTCTATCACTTTCGATTTTATTAATTTCTCCCTTAATTTTTAGGATTTCTAGTTTGGTTTTCTGCTGGGGGGTTTTAATTTGATTGCTTTTGAGTTTTTTCATTTGCATTTCCAATTGATTGATCTCTGTTCTCCCTAGTTTGTTAATATAAGCATTCAGGGATATGAATTTACCTCTGATTACCGCTTTGGCTGCAGCCCAAAAGGTTTGAAAGGATGTCTCGCCATTGTCATTTTCCTTGATGAAATTATTCATTGTTTCTATGATTTCTTCTCTAACTAAAAGATTTTGGAGTATCATATTGTTTAATTTCCAACTAGTTTTTGATTTGGTTTTCCATGTACCATTACTGATCATTATTTTTATTACCTTGTGATCTGAAAAGGCTACATTTATTATTTCTGATTTTCTGCGTTTGTGTGCCATGTTTCTGTGACCTAATGTATGGTCAATCTTTGTGAATGTGTCATGTGGTGCTGAGAAGAAGGTGTATTCCTTTTTATCCTTATTTATTTTTCTCCATATGTCTATTAATTCTAATTTTTCTAAGATTTCATTCACTTCTTTTACCTCTTTCTTATTTATTTTTTGATTTGATTTATCTAAATTTGATAATGGTTGGTTTAAGTCTCCCACTAATATGGTTTTACTGTAGTCTACTTATGGATAGTTTTTTCTCCTAGATCCCTGCAGATTGTTCAGGGACATTATACCGCCACTAATGGAGAAGTCCATTACATTCGATTATACCACAGTGTATCAGTCTCTGTGTACAATGTTCTCCAGGTTCTGCTCCTCTCGCTCTGCATAACTTCCTGAAGGTTGGTTCAAGTCTCCCACTAATATGGTTTTACTGTCTATTTCTTCCTTCAATTCTCCTAGTTTCTCCATTAGAAATTTGGGTGCTATATTATTTGGTGCATACATGTTGATTAGTGATATTGACTTATTATCTAAAGTCCCTTTTAACAAAATATAATTACCTTCCCTATCCCTTTTGATCAGGTATATTTTTGCTTTGGCTTTATCAGACATCATGATTGCCACTCCTGCCTTCTTTCTGTCAGTTGAGGCCCAGAAGGTCTTACTCCATCCTTTAATTTTGACCTTGTGGGTGTCTACCCGCCTCATGTGTGTTTCTTGAAGACAACATATGGTAGGGTTTTGGATTCTAAAACATTCTGCTATTCATCTATGTTTTATGGGTGAGTTCATCCCATTCCCCTTCAAAGTTATGATTGTTACTTGTGGACTCCCTGACATTTTGATATCCTTCCCTAATTCTAACCTTTCTTCTTTAGCTCTAACCTTTTAATCTATTGGTTTACTTTAAATCAGTCCTCCTTGTCCCCTCCCTTGATATATTTCCCTTTATACCCCTCTCTTTTTTCCCTCCCCCACCCCCCTCTTCTTCCCTTCCTTTTTTGTGTTCCTGCCTCCTACCCCCCTTGGTTTTTCCATCACCCTACCCTTGTTGGGTAAGATAGAATTCAAGATCCCAATGGATCTGGATGTTCTTCCCTCTCAGAGTTGATTTCCCTGGGAGTAAGATTTAATTAAAAACTCTCTTCTTCTCCTTCTTATAGGAGTTTTCTTCCCCTCCACTTCCCCTGTGAATCTTTGTGTGAGAAAGATTATTCTATTTGGCTTTTCTTTTCCCCCTATTTACACATTATGTTTTCCCCACATGTTAAAATACATAGATTGATATAAATGTAGTCCTTATAGAAGAGAGTTTGAGTAAAAGTAAAATATAACATTTTTCTCCTTTTCCCTTTCCTTCATATTTACCTTTTCAGGTATTCCATGCTCTTTGTTTTTCGATATCGAACTTTCCACAGAGATCTGGTCTTTTCTTTGCAAAAACTTGCAAATCTACTATTTTGTTGAATGCCCATACTTTCCCTTGGAAGTATATAGTCAGTTTTGATGGATAGCTGATTCTTGGTTGAAGGCCCAGCTCTCTTGACTTTCTGAAAATCATGTTCCATGCCTTACGGTCATTTAGAGTGGAACTTGCAAGGTCTTGTGTGACCCTGATTGGCATTCCTTTATATCTAAATTGTCTTTTTCTGGCTTCTTGTAAGATTTTTTCTTTTGCTTGAAAGCTTTGGAATTTGGCAATTATATTCCTGGGAGTTGTCTTTTGGGGATTTAGTGTAGAGGGTTTTCTGTGAACTCTTTAAATGCCTGTATTGCCCTCTTGTTCTAGGATCTCTGGGCAATTTTCTTTGATTATATCTTGTATTACGATGTTGAGTTTGCTGTTTATTTCTGGCTTTTCTGGTAGTCTAATTATTCTTAAATTGTCTCTTCTCCCTCTATTTTCCAAGTCTGTCACCATGTCAGTGAGATATTTTATGTTCTCTTCTAATTTCTTGGTCTTTTGGCTTTGCTTTATTAGTTCTTGCTCGTTGTCTTCGAGTTCCCTAATTCTGACCTTTAAAGCCTGGTTTTCCTATTCACTTTGGTCAAACTGGTTTTGTAGATGCATGAATTTCTTTTGCATTATTTCCCACTTTTCCTCCCAGAAGGCTTCCATCTTTTTTATCATTTTTGATTCCAGTTCTTCATGGGTTTGTGGAGAGTTTCCATTTCCTTTGGAAGGTTTTGGATCATTTGCTTGTGTTTCCTCTTCTACCTCCTCTGTATTTTGTATTTTTGCTCAATTTTCCGTTCTATGCAGTTGTTGTTCTATCTTCCCGGGGAAGCAAGGAATTGCTGGTGTTTCCATGTTACTGCCATCCTCAGTTCCCTCCCAATGCTTCTCCGTTGCCTTACTTCCATGCTCTGAGCCTGGCTTGGCCCTTTCCGTGGGGTGTTTGTTTCTGTGCCTTGTCTGGCTAGAAGATCCAGCACTCTGAGGGGGGAGGGGCCGCAGTTCCAGGAGTTCCGAGGGCTCCTGATAAGATTAGCTTTTCCTGGGTTGAACTGAGTATGCTCTGAGGCAGGGACCTTCTGTGAGACTTGGATGGAAGGATCCAGCCAGGGGGTTACAAGCTCCCTCCGTCTCTCTCTGTTTCCCTGCTGTCTGTGTTGGGTGCCCCCTCATCTGAGTCAGGTTGTTTTCAGGAAGAGGTCTTCAGAATAGCTTGCCCTGAGGTTCTGAGGTTCCCTCTGCTGCCTTGGACTCAGAACTCTGAGTTGGGGGGGATGGGTCCTGGGATCTTCCTTCTGCCTACCCCTTAGGTCCAAGTTCTAGCTTTTGGGGGGGTGTACCTTTTGATCCAGGTCCAGGAGGAGGATTCCAGGGGTCTATGCTGTTGTTCATTTTGAATTTTGGTGGCCTAGGAGCATATAGTTTGAGTTCGGTAGAGAAGGGTTTCCGGAGATCTGAACTTTAGCTTTCTCTAAGCTGTCATCTTGACCAGAAGTCCATCAGAGGTTTTTGTAATGAAGATTAGATTGTTTCCCAATTTGTTGCTTCCATTCTAATTTTGGATGCATTAGTTTTGTTTATACAAAAACATTTTCATTTGATGTAATCAAAGTTATTGATTTTACATTTTGTGGTTTTTTTCTAGCTCTTGCTTGGTTTTAAAATCTTTCCTTTCCCAAAGATCTGACATGTATACTATTCTGTGTTTGCCTTAAATTTGCTTATAGTTTTGTTCTTTATATTCATGTCATTCACCCATTCTGAGTATATCTTGGTGTAGGGTGTGAGATGTTGAGCCAAACCTAATCTCTCCCATACTTTCTTCCAATTTTCCCAGGAGTTTTTTTTTTTTTAATCAAAAGGTGAGTTTTGGTCGCAAAAACTGGGTTTATCATAGACTGTCTTGCTGAGGTCATTTTCCCCAAGTCTATTCCAATGATCCTCCTTTCTGTCTCTTAGCCAGTACCAAATTGTATTGATGACCACTGCTTTATAGTATAGTTTGAGATCTGGGACTGCAAGTCCTCCTTCCTTTGCATTTTTTTTCATGATTTCCCTGGATATTCTTAATTTTTCTTCTTCCAAATGAACTTTGTTATTTTTTTTCTAATTCAGTAAAAAAGTTTTTTGGTAGTTCAATGGGTATGGCACTAAATAGATAAGTTTGAGTAGGATGGTCATTTTTATTATCTTAGCTCATCCCACCCATGAGCAATCAACGTTTTTCCAATTGTTTAGATCTAGTTTTAATTGTGTGGAGAGTGTTTAGTAGTTGTGTTCGATTAGTTCCTGTGTTTCTCTCAGCAGATAGGTTCCTCAGTATTTTATTTTGTCTAGGGTGATTTTAAATGGAATTTCTCTTTCTAATTCTTGCTGCTGAAATGGGTTGAAGATATATAGAAATGCTGATGACTTATGTGGATTTATTTTGTATCCTGCAACTTTGCTAAAATTGTTGATTGTTTCGACTAGCTTTTTGGTTGATTTGGTTGATTTTTGTTGGTTTCCTTGTTAATATGGTCAATTAGGTGGATGGTTTGTACACCAAAGAGATAATAAGGAGAACAATATGTACAAAAATATTCATAGCTGTAATCTTTGTGGTGGCAAAAAATTGGAAAATGAGGGGATGCCCTTCAGTTGGGGAATGGCTGAACAAATTGTGGTATATTTTGGTGATGGAATACTATTGTGCTCAAAGGAATAATAAAGTGGAGGAATTCCACAGGGACTGGAACAACCTCCACGAATTGCTGCAGAGTGAGAGGAGCAGAACCAGTAAAATATTGTACACAGAGACTGATACACCATGGTACAATCGAATGTAATGTATTTCTCCATTAGTGGCAATGCAATGACCCTGAACCAGTCAGAGGAACCTAGGAGAAAAAACACTATCCACATCCAAAGGAAACACTGCAGGAGTAAAAACACTGAAGAAAACAACTGCTTGAATACATGCATTGAAGGGATATGGTTGGGGATGTAGACCCTAAATGAATATCCTAGTGTAAACAACAACATGGAAATAGGTTCTGACCAAGGAAACAAGTAATACCCAATGAAATTGCTCGTGAAATTGCTTATTTTCCAGTTTTTTGCCAACACAAAGAGGGTAGCTATGAATATTCTTGTACAGGTCTTTTTCCTAATTATCTCTTGAGGTACAAACCCAGCAGTGCTATGGCTGGATCAAAGGGTAGACAGTCTTTTAGCGTCCTTTCAGCATAGTTCCAAATTGACCTCCAGAATGATTGGATCAGTTCACAACTCCACCAGCAATGCACTAATGTCCCAACTTTGCCACATCCCCTCCAGCATTCATTACTTTCCTTTGCTATCATGTTAGCCAATCTGCTAGGTGTGAGGTGATGCCTCAGAGTTGTTTTGATTTGCATCTCTCTGATTATAAGAGATGTAGAGCACTTTTTCATGTGCTTATTAATAGTTTTGATTTCTTTGGCTGAGAACTGCCTGTTCATGTCCCTTGCCCATTTATCAATTGGAGAATGGCTTGATTTCTTTATACAACTGATTTAGCTCTTTATAAATTTGAATAATTAGACCTTTGTCAGAGGTTTTTGTTGTGAATATTGTTTCCCAATTTGTTGGTTCCCTTCTAATTTTAGTTGCAATGATTTTGTTTGTACAAAAACTTTTTAAATTTGATGCAATCAAAATTATTGATTTACATTTTGTGGTTTTTTTCTAGCTCTTGCTTGGTTTTAAAATCTTTCCTTTCCCAAAGATCTGAAATGTATACTATTCTGTGTTCACTTAATTTGCTTATAGGTTCCTTCTTTTTATTCAAATCATTCACCAATTCTGAGTTTATCTTGCTGTAGGGTATGAGATTTTGATCCAAACCTAATCTCTCTCATACTGTCTTCCAATTTTCTCAGCAGTTTTTATCAAATAATGGGCTTTGGTCCCAAAAGCTGGGATATTTAGGCTGTCATAGACTGTCTTGCTGAGGTTCTTTACCCCAAGTCTGTTCCACTGATCCTCCTTTCTGTCTCTTAGCCAGTACCAAATTGTTTTGATGAGCACTGCTTTATAGTATAGTTTGAGATCTGGGACTGCAAGTCCTCCTTCCTTTGCATTTTTTCCCATGATTTCCATGGATATTATTAATCTTTTGTTCTTCCAAATGAACTTTGTTATTTTTTTTTCTAATTCAGTAAAAAAAAATTTTGGTACTTCAATGGTTATGGCACTAAATAGATAGATAAGTTTGGGTAGGATGGTCATTTTTATTATGTTAGCTCTTCCTACCCATGAGCAATTAATGTTTTTCTAATTGTTTAGATAGTTTTAATTGTGTGGAGAGTGTTTTGTAGTTGCATTCATATACTTCCTGTGTTTGTCTAGGCAGATAGATTTCTAAGTATTTTATATTGTCTAGGGTGCTTTTTCCATCTATTCCATTGTTGAGCTCCATTAGCTTCTCCTTTAGAAATTTGGATGCTATGCCATTTGGTGCATACATGTTGATTACTGATATTTACTCATTGTCTATACTGCCTTTTATCAGGTTGTAATTACCTTCACTATCTCTTTTAACTATATCTATTTTTGCTTTGGTTTTATCAGATATCATAATTGTGACTCCTGCCTTCTTTTTATTAGTTGATGCCCAATGGATTTGGCTCCATCCTCTTACTTTACCCTTTGATTATCTACCTGCCCCAGGTGTGTTTCTTGTAGACAACATAAGGTAGGGTTTTGGATTCTAATGCATTCTGCTATTCCCTTTAATTTCATGGGTGTGTTCCTTCCATTCACATTCAGAGTTATGATTACCAGCTTTGTATTTCCCAGCATTTTGATATCTACTGCTAGTCCTTCCTTTTCTTCTTTCACTATTTCCTTCTACACCAATTTTTTGTTTTTAATCATTCCCCCTAATTCTCACCCTTATTTTACTTCCCTTTCTACTCCCTCTCTTCTTATTCCACTGTTATTTTCTTTAAATTCTTTTTAAAATACCCCCACCCTCTCACTCCCTTCTACTGCTTCCCTCCCCACCAGTCCATTTGTTACCCTTCTACTTCACTATAAGATGCAAATCAATTCTCTGCCCCAATTGATTGGATTTTTCTTCCCTCTTTGAGTTAATTTCAATGCACATGTGTTGAGTATTTCCTATCTCCAACTTCTTTACCCTTCTAGTGTGTTGATATTCTTTCCCCTCCAGCCACATGCTTTTTTGTGACATATAAATTTACCCCCTTTTGTTTCTTTTTGCATTTCTTTTAGTATTAACCTCTTTTTTAGCTCTAGTTCTACACACACACACACACACACACACACACACACATATATATATGTATTTATGCATACAGATATCTGTATACATATTTATGGCTTGGCATTTCATCCTATACAGTTTGTCACTGCTCCCTCTAAGTGTAATTCTTCTAGCTGCCCAGGTGATAATAACAACTTTTTAAAAGTTACCAATGACCTCTTTTCTTATAGGGATACATGCCATTTTAACTTGCTGTGTCTCTTTAAAAGGGTTTTTTCTTTTCTTTTGTTTTGTTTTTCTTTTTTCCCCTCTTTTTAAATTACCCTTTGGTGATTCTCTTGAGTTCTGTTCTTGGGCATCAGATTTTCTTTTCATGTCTTGTCTTTTCTTTGCAAAAGCTTGGAATTCTTCTATTTTGTTAAATGACAAAACTTTCCCCTGTAAAATTAGTTTTAGTCAGTTTTTCTGGGTAGTTGATTCTTGATTATAGACCTAGTTCCCTTTATTTCCGGAATATCATATCCCATGCCTTTAGGTCCTTCAGTATAGATGCAGCCAGATCCTGTGTTATCCTCACTGTGGTTCCATGTTATCTGAATGACTTATTATCAGCTTGTAATATTTTTCCTTGGTCTGATAGTTCTTGAATTTGGCTATAACATTCCTGTGTTTTCTCAGTTGGGGATTAAGTACAGGAGGTTGATCTTTGGATTCATTCAATCTCCACTTTTCCCTCTTGTTCTAGAATATCAGGGCAGTTTTCTTGGATAATTTCCTGTAGGATGATGTCCAGGATTTTTCTTTTGTCATGGTCTTCTGGTAGATCAATAATTCTTAAATTGTCATGGTATTCCGGTAGACCAATGATTCTTTAGTTGTCTCTCCTGGAACGATTTTCTAAATCTTCTGTTTTGTGAATGAGATGCTTCATATTTTTTCATTCTTTTGATTTTGTTTTATAGTGTCCTGCTGCCTTGTGAAGTCACTTGCTTCTAATTGTTATATTCTGGTTATTAAAGGTTGGATTTCATCCCTGGCTTTTTGGTCATCCTTCTCCTTCTGATGTTTCGTCTCCTTTGCCTCATTTTCAAGTTGATTGATTTTGGCTTTCAAGACACTGTTTTCTGTTTCCTGATGACTTATCTTACTTTTTAAGTTCTTTTCCTGCTTGTCTTCAGCCTCTCTTAATTGTGTTTTGAATTGTATTTTGAGTTCTTCCAAAGCCTGTATCCAATTCCCTGGGTTTTCTGTCTTATTGCTTGGTGTTCCCTCCTTCTCTGTTCCCTTTGCTCTTTGTTCATTGCCTGTGTAGAAGCTGTTGATTGTAATTTCTCTTTTCTTTTTCTGTTGTTTGCTCATATTTACCCCCTCTTTACACCCTGCAGTTGTCTATGCTCTTGCTCCCACCCCCACTCTCTCTCTCACTCTCTCTCTCTCTCTCTCTCTCTCTCTCTCTCTCTCTCTCTCTCTCTCTCTCTCTCTCTCTCTCTATTTTTGTTTTGGGCTTTTCTGTCAGTCTTCCCTCTTGGAGCTTTGTCAGAGTTCTCTCAGCTTAGTCTCTAAGGGAGGGGTGTTGGAGCTTGAGCTTCCCTGCCATTTGGAGACTTTGATTGGAGTAAAGTCCAGAATTCTGTGGGTGTTGGAGCTTGAGCTTCCCTGTCCTCTGAAGACTTTGATGGGATTAAGTCCAGCCAGGCTGAGCTGGATGTGCCCTGAGGCCAAAACCTTCTGGAAGGGAGGAGCATTATGGAGGATCTCCACTATTGCAACTAGGCTGCCTGCTCTGTACTCCTTCTCTTACTGCTTCCCCACCACCTGTGTTCGATGCTCTGAGCCTGTCACAGATTTTTCCATAATGTACTCCCTTTGCTTGCCCAGAGGTTCCAGGTGCTGCTGGAGCCTTAGTGCTCTAGGTGGGAGAGGGACCTTCCTTCTTCCTTCCCCTTAAACAATATTGTTCTCAAATTCAGGCTTTTGGGGGGCATACCTTTTACGTTGAGTCTAGCAGGAGGGTTCCTTGGCTCTGTCTTGTGGTTAGGTTTGATTTTCAGTGCCCTAGGAGCATTTAGTTTGTAATTGGTAAGGATGGTTTTTCAGAGGTCTGAACTACACTGCCATCTTGACTCCACCTCCCTATAATTGAGATCTTTAATAATTTTGGAGAATAGTTTCATTTGAATGATAAGGTTGGATACCAGACTATGTAGAGTTAAATAGAAAGTATGAAGAAAAGAAATAGAGGAATATCTCAAGGAATTTAGACAGAAAAGGAGGAAAGATATATTGTGATAACTCATGGAAATATATGGACAAAATGAGGAGTTTTTGCAGATAATAATGATATGACCATTATTTGTAGGCAATAGGGAATCAGTTAAAAGAGTAGGACATATTGAAGATTAGTGAGAGAGTAAGAATAATGGGACAAGAGTAATGGAACAGTGTGCTAGATGGATGAATGGATGGATGGAATAATATCACTTGTGCATGTAAGGGTTTTGACTTGGAAAGGAGAGGGGGTTGAACTTTTCATATGAAATAGGGGAAAATTTGGAATTGGTGGCAAGTTTCCTGAAAGATATGAGTTTAGAAGGATGGGAGAAAAGGAAACTCAACAAATGGCCTCCATTTTTTTTTCAGTGAAACGAGGCAAATTTTTCAGATAAAAAAGTGAGAAGGGCAGTGTGTTAAGTTTAAATAAAAATGAAAAGATTTGAGAAAGATGCTAAGGTGAGTAGAAAAGAGAATTGATTAAATAGCTATAAGTGGATTACTTTTGTACAATCAAGTCCAGATGATATTATTTAACATAAACTTATAGTGGATATTGTCAACACAGATTCATTATTTTTCTGGTTTTATTAGGCAGCAGATGAGTAAGAGAAAATGCAGAGTTTAGTGAGAGTAATCCAAGGTTGGAGAATGCCCACAGAAATACCATCACAAATCTTAAAAAGCATGTCTAGGCATAAAGAGTTGTCATTGTTTTGGTGTTTTTATTTCTGACAAACATCACTTGGTAACTAACAAATTAACATGATTTAAACATTTTAATAACAACATGGAACACTTAGTTTCAAATTTTCTCCATGGTTAAGTCCCATATTATAGATTTTGTATGTATACCTATCATTATAAAAAAGGTAAAAGAATACATTCATTAATAGTAGTAATCTATCCTCAGGGCAGCTAAGGGACTCAATGGTTTGAAAGTCAGGCCCAGAAACAGGAGATCCTGGGTTCAAATGTGGTCACAGACACTTCATAGCTGTGTGACCCTGGGCAAGTCACTTAACCTCCCATTGCCTTGACCTTATCACTCTTCTGCCCTAGAACCAATTATACAGTTTTAGTTCTAAGATGGAAGGTAAGGGCTTAAAAAAACAGTAATCTATCTAGCACTGGTAAAGTATTCTCAGAGAATGATCTAATCACTTCAGTCGGTCATAAATTAAAGATATCTTTTCAAATGAAAGATAAATGTAAAATCAGATTGCAGTTGTTTTGTTTTGCAATTTGACTTTTCTAGTATATATATATATATATACATATATATATATATATATAACCAAATTTCCCCAAAGCCCAATCTGAATAATTTCTCACTAATTTATCTGAATTTGATTTAAGAAAAATATGATGAAATAAGTAAGCTCTAAAGCCTGTGAACTAAGATTTTTCTATATTTGCCTAATTCATCAAATTCCCCTTCATCAAATTGTCATTGTGAATCTCTATTCTACAGCAAAGGGGAATTAGGTGACCTAAAATCCAAATGTAAGTTTCATTGGCAAGGAAATAATTTGATGCTAATTTTCTTTCTTTCTTTCCACTGCTCAGATTCTTCTCAAGATAATTAAGTGATGAGTAATTACATAGATATAGCTGTATGAATAGATATACATATATATGCATATACAAATAAAAGGATATAGCTAAACCTATGTATGTGCATATGCATTGATGTATGTGAGCACAAACCAAAGGACTTCTATGTTATTTTCAGGTGATTTTTAATTCTGTCAGGGAGAAAAGAGAGTAGGACAGAGATGCTGAAACACTTAAAATCTCATTATCATATATACCCTCTTCACCCAGAAAACCCACAGACTGTCCATTATTGTCCTGACTGTACTTTCTATGGGACTTTGAAAAGAAAAGGTTCAAAGAGCAAGACTTTCAAGCTCCCCTTTCCATGTCAAACCCTTTCAACTCTTGATTTCAAAGTGCTACTCCTTTGCTGTTCAAAGGCCTGTAGACTCGTAGGGGGTGAGATTGGAGTTAAAGGTTGAACTACAAAGCCCCTTGCATTCACAGTAATATCCAGCTTGGAGATACAAATGTTAATAAAAACTCAAGCACCTATCAATAAAACTGCCAATATATAAAAGGAAGACCAGAAAAATTCTATATTCCCTCACCCCCCTTTTTTTCCACCGGGCACATGCTGTTATCTGTTTGGAGGAAAACTTAATTGATATTTTGATGTATTATTTTTTCCTCTGTTCACATTACAACTAGAGGAGGGAGAGACCACAAAAGCAGATAATGGAATAGGGGAAAAAAGCCCCAAACCCCAAGGAAGTTAGATAAGAATAGCTAAAGAAGTCCCTACCAACATCTAAAATAAAATCCCTGCCTTACTCTAGTTGAGTATTCATCTTCCTCCCCTTCTCTCACCCTCTATCCTTTTTATCTGCCTGCCCACAAGATTTGGAGCACCATTAATTGGTCCTTAGGGAGGCTAACAGGCCTCTGCTTTTATGACTTGGTTCTTTGTATTGTACACATGTGGGCATCTCTCAGGAGATAAACAAAGGGAAAATGTGTGGAAAGGGGCCAGAATTTGTATAGGTCTAAACACAGAACAGGTCATCTCCTTGATTTACTGTTAATACTTTAAATTATGCGAATATGCCCCCACCCCTTCACTTAAATTGCTTTTCTGATTGCTATATGGCCATCTTTTGAGAAATTCTATTTCCTATATGAAATGAAACATCCTAACGCTTTTTTGACCCCCTCCTCTTTTCCCTCCCTGCCCTCTGCAACAAATGATAGAGGTGGTCTTATGGGAAGATGAAAAGAATAGTTGATCATAAGAACTAACCTGGAGCCAACATGTTGGTCTTTCGTCCCTTCAGCAATTTCTAAATCCTAAGCACCTGCAGCTAATTCTCATGACTTCTAGCACTGGTCTTGAATATGCTGAGGCATAGACTTTTTTTTTTTAAGATTTATTTTTTTTTACATTCTTTGCTTTTTAAATTGAGTTCCAAATTCTTTCCTTCTGTCTTACCTCTCCCCCACTCCCTGTGAAGACAAGCAAAATAATATCTATTATACATGTGAAATCATGCAAATACTTCCATATTAGCCATATTGCAAAACAAATGGAAAAAATAAGGTGAGAAAATTAAATTTCAATTTGCAACGAGTTCATCAGTTCTCTCTCTAAGATGGATAGCATTTTTCTTTTCATTGTGAGTCCTTTGGAATTGTTTTGGACTATTTTATTGATCAGAGTATTTAAGTTTTTTGTTTTCTTTTACTATTGCCATTTCACCATTGCTGTTACTATGCACAATGATATCTCGGTTCTTCTCACTTCCCTTTGCATCAGTTCATGTAAGTCTTGCCATGTTTTTTTTTTCTTTATAAAACCACTATCTTTGTACTTTTTTTCATATAACTACTCCACAATCATATGCTAGATCATTTGCTAGAAATTGTTCAATCATTCCCCAATTGATGAGCAACCTGTCAATTTCCAATTCTTTGCCACCACAAAAAGCTATTATAAATATGTTTGTGTGTATATAGGTGCTTTTCCTTTTTATTTGGTTTCTCTGACATAAAAACCTAGTAGTGGCATTGCTGGATGGAAGAGTTTGCTCAGTTTTATAGCCTTTTGGGTGTAGTTTAGATTGTTTTCTGGAATGGTTAGATCAGTTCACAACTCCACCAACTATTTATTAGTAAACCTATTTGCCCTTATCCCTTGAAGCATTTGTCATTACTGATAGGTGTGAGGTAATAACTCAAAATTATTTTAGTTTACATTGATCTAATCAATAGTAATTTAGGGTATTTTTATATAATTAGAGATAACTTTTATTTCCCCTTTTGAAAACTACCTATTTATATTCTTTGGCCATTTAGCAATTAGGGAATGACATTATTATTTTTTTTTTGTAAATGTGACTCAGTTCCCTATATATTTGAAAAATGATGGGTTTTTTCAGAGAAACTTGTAAGGCTTTTTTATTACTTAATTGCCTATGGTGCTTTTTAGCAAAGTGCAGTTTCCCTAATTATATCTTTTAATTAGTTTTAGTTTTGTCTGAGTTCATGATTTCCAATAGATAATCAAGTTCTTGGCATCTAGTTGGCATAGTAGAGATAGTTTCTGGCCTGAAGTCAGGAAGACTTTCTGAGTTTAAATATGGCCTCAGAAACTTCCTAGCTGTGTGACCCTGAGCAAGTCACTTGACACAATCTACCTCAGTTTCCCCATCTGTAAAAAGAACTGGAGAAGAAAATGTCAAACCACTCCAGCATCTCTGCCTAGAAAATCCCAAATGGGATGAGAAAGAGTTGGACACAACTAAACAAGGAAAATTTCCCTCCATCCTATTTTCTATTGTTTATCTTTATTTCTGTCTTTTTTCCTGTCCCTCCTCTAAAGCCTGTTTTGCTTCTGATCACTGCCTTCTTTGATCTGTCTTCTCCTTTATCAACTTCTTTCAATATCTCTGGCCTTTTAATTCTACTAAGAGCTTCTCTATCATGAGGGAAGATAGATACCCAGGGCTACATCTAAGTGTAGTGGGGATGTGGAAGGGGGACCTTACTTGTGTCTAAGGATTTCATTGACTTATGACTGAATTTCATATTTCTATGGACAATGATTTCTATGGACAATGATTTTGGGGATAAATGAGACAGGATCAATGCCTTGAATTCCCCTGATATCCTGGATCACTTAAATAGAATGCCTAATTAGAACCAATATAGGAAGAATATTTTGATGAATGATTATTAAAATATGTGCAATCTTTGAGTTTAGATTTCTCCTCTCTTTTAGAGTCAAATTTCTAGAAAAAATCCCTTTTGCATTCTTTCCTCATTTTCTTTAGTCACATATCTAAGAGACTTGCAGTTTAGCATCTAACCTCTCCATACAAGTGAAACATCTAAGCCTACCAATAAATTCTTGATAGCTATATCTGATAACCTTTTCATCCTTAGCTTCCATGATTTTTGACATTGTTGATCACTATATTCTCTTGGATATCCTTTCTGTTTTAGGATTTTGAGGCACTGCTCTTTTCTGACTCTCCTCCTAATTGGCTGACTTCTCATTCTCCTTTGATGAATTATCATGTATGTCAACTCTAAACACAGGTGTACTCAACACACTGTTCTATGCCCTCTTCTTTTTACATCTAATATCCCTTTGTAATCCTACCAGTTTTCATGAGTTTAATTAGCATTTTGGTTATGTAATATTTATTGGGAAAGGAAATAGGATTTGGAAAACTGTAATATTTATTGGGAAAGGAAATGGGATTGGAAAAATGGGGATAATGGGAGGTTTGTATAGGGGTAAGGAGGAGTTAAGGGGAGAGAGGGTATATTGCTTAGTGAGGCAAGGGAGAGAGATGCCCCCTGCTAAGAGGAAACAGCAGGGGTCCAATGAGGTCTATTTGTCTTTGAATGACTGAAACTGAAGTTCAGCTCCCTCTATGACCAGAAATGATAGTCCACGTATCTGACTGCGAATTCAAATAATATAAAATTTAATAACCCGTTGGGATTGGAGTTTTTTCTTAGCTTCAGACCTGAGGCCAGGCCCCATAGGCTGGTGGAGGGTTCTCCCACTCCCCTCTACTCTATATCAATCCAGTTTTGTCTTTTTAGAATCTTAGCAGTAGACAGAAAGCAAACAAGAACAGGTCTAACCTTCAGAAGCGACTGGGCCTGAATCTTCTGGCTGAACAAAGAAGAGCATGCCACTCCAGACTGGGCTGAACAAGCTCCTCTCCCCTCCAACACCAGGAAACAAGTCCCCGCCTGGCAGGAAGGAAGTGCTAGTCACAAGACCCAACTGCCACTCCCAATTGGCCCCTTCCCCCACAAACTGTCAGTCTTGTTTCCTTTCCACAATTAATAGATTCCAGATCAATATATTCAACTTTATTCTCTCTTCTCAGATGTAATTTCTCATTACTAAAAGTTGGTTGAACATCTGCTTATAGTCCTAAAACAGCTTCGAAGGTGATCTTACTACATTTTCCCCACTCTAATACATCCTATACTCAAATGTGTTATAGTTCTAAAGGCCCTGAGATCAAATCTCATCTTGGCCACTTACTTCATTGTGATATTAAGTAAGTCACTACCTATCTTGACCACAGTTTTCTCATATTTAAAAGGAAGGTGTTTTCCTATATTGCATATGTAATTCAATCTCTCCCATGATCAAGTAGCATCTTGTTATCAATTGAATCATACCTAAATTGCTCTATCTACAATCAAATACTACAAATCAACTAGTCCAACTCTTATCCTCCAAGTTCACATTCTATTACTCTATAACATAGATCCCACCCCAGTTGGGGTCAATGTACCTGAGAGTATATGCAGAATAATTCTTTTATGGGTGGAAAAAAACACTAAAATAAATATATATGCACACATAAAAACATACATAAGTGCATACATTCATGCATATATATGTACAAAGTTCGTGATGAAACCAGCTCACAGGAATCAAGTATTCAGTTTTCAGTGTGAGCAATTATACCTTTGAAATCAATAAATATTATAAATAAGGGTTTATATATTGTTTGGTTGATTGTTGATACCTAGGAAAATAATGGAGAAAATATTAATAATGAAGATTGAACTTAAAATTTTACTGTAAATACATTTTTGGAAAGAGAGCAAGTTAAAGATTATTCAAAAACCACTCAATGCATAGGTAGACATATTTATGTGTGTATACACATAAATAAGTAGGAAGGGAGGATTTCAAAATTGTATTTTCTCTTAGAACATACTGGCTTGACCTAAAGCTCCTAAACCAGGATGTTGCACATTAGAGTAGAGAGAGAGGACAGGCATCCAAGAAATGTGATAGAGATTGAAATGACAAATTTGAAAACTGATCGTTTACCTAGTTTGACGATTAATGAGGAGTTGAGGATGATTCTAAGGTTATAAAACTGTGTAAGTGAAAATAGGAAGGTGGTGTCCTTGACAAAAATAGGCAGATTCAGAAGACTGAATGGTTCTAGTCAAAAGGTAATGAATTCTATTTTGAACAAGTTGGGTTTGAGATGTCTATGAACTATACAATTTTAAATATCCTATATGCAGTTAGTGATGTGAGATTAGAAGTTAATGGAAAATGTTTAGTGCTGAATATATAGATTTGTGATTCATGCATAAAAGAGACAATTGAAGTCATGAGGTTATCAAGAAAAAGAATGTACAAAGTCTCAAATGACTCAAGACAGAGTCTTGGGATATTCCAACAAATTGAGGACAGGATATAGATGATGTTCAAGTAAAGGTGATTGAGAAGATATGAAAGATAGGTAGGACAAGAGCCAAGAGGAAGACACCTCACAAAATTCCTGTGAGGAAAGATAATATATAGGAGAAAGTGGTCCACAGTGTAAAATTTTGTAGAGATATGAAGAATGAGAATGAGAAAAAGCCCACAAGATTTTGAAATTGAGATGTCTATTTTTCTTTTGAAGAGAACAATTTCAGTTGTGTACTTAATTTGAAAGCCACATTAAGAGTATTGAGAAGTGAATGAAAGGAGAGGAAATAAAGATAATGTGAGTAGACAATTTCCCCTCCACAGTTCAACTGAGAGAAAAAGAGGAGCAATGCAGGATGATAGTCAGAGAATATAGTAGGAACCAATTTCATTTTTTTCAACATAATGGTGATGGAGGAGTTGGAAAAGGACCATTCTATTTGAAGAGATAGGTGAATAGTTCAGTATATGAAATGAGTTTGAAGACTAGAGAAAGAAAAGACGACTCTGATGATGACACATCCAGAGAAGTTAGAAAATGATGTTACCAGTATTCTAAGTAGTGTACTTGGCTCTCTCTAAATCAGAGGCTGGCGTAGAAGAGGAGAATTGGGGATGATGTTAAGGCTTTTCCATATGTTATGGAGTGAAAAAGATGAAGCTCATACTCAATTGTTTTTGGCAAACCATCACACTGGGTCTTATGTTGAAAACATTGAGAGAGATGGTGTAGAAGACTTAGAAGGGAAGATTTGAGACAACTTCTATGGAAAGTGTAATAAAGAAATAGTAGGGAAAGGGTAATGGGATTCCTTGTTGCAGTAAAGACTTACTGGAGACTACCTAACATGACTTCATAAAGTATCTAGCAAGGTTGTGTGACTTCGTTAAATAGCATGTTGATAAAAATGTAGAAAGTGATTCACTTCTCAAATATATAGAGAGGTAGGTCAAATTTATAGAGAGGTAGGTCAAATTTATAAAACTACAAAGCATTTGCCAATTGACAAATGGTCAAAAGATATGAATGGGCAATTCTAAGATGAATAAATTAAAACTATCCTTGTATAAATGTAAAAATGATCCAAATCATTGTTAATCAGAGAAATGCAAATTAAAACATCTCTAGGGTACTATCTCACACCCACCAGACTGGCTATCAAAACAAAAAACTGAAAATGATAAATGTTGCAGGGGGTGTAAAAAAATCAGGACATTCATATGTCCTAGGGGAGCTTGAAATTGAGACAGTCATTCTGGAGAATAATTTGGAATCATGCCCAAAGATCCATTGAACTATGGGTAGCCTTTGACACCAAAATACCACTACTATGTCTATATCCCAAGGAGATTAAATCTAGGGGGAAATAACCTACCTGTTAAAAAATTAGATCAGTTCTTTTTGTGATTGCAGAAAAATGGAAACTAAAGGGATGTCCATTAATTGGGATATAGATGATATTATGCCATATTAAATGGCAAAGATGATCACATAAAAACCTAGAAAGGCTTATAAGAAGTGGGGCAAATTGAAGTGAGCAGAACAAAGAGAATGTTGCTTACAGTAACATTTATTAATGTATGATGATCATCTGTGAATGACTTAACAATTATCAACATAGAAAAGATCCTGGACAACTCCAGGAGACTCATGACAGAAAGCAAAGCAAAACAAAACAAATATCCATCATGGGGGCTAGCCTGCTCTTCCTGAAGTAAACAATCATGTTATCGTCACCCCATGATGCTGTCAGCCATGTAAGCAATTGCATTGCTTTCCCTACCAACCCAATTCTATTTTTTTGTTCTCATGTACGATCCAAAACAATTTGAAGGCTACTAATCCCTATTTACTGATCTTTGGTCATTAAGAGAAGCCATTGACCCATTTAATTATCTACTATTAGTCTAAGAAATTGACAGTGCTCAGAAAATAAAATATACAGATCAATATTTCCATTAATCCAACTGTATTCTATAGTCGACCATATGTCATGTTAAACACAAAGAAAAATGGAAGTCACTAATCTATACATAAGAATCCCTGTGAGCCACATGTTAACATAGTTTTTAAAAGTAATATCTATGTTTTATTGTATTTTTATTTATTTTGTTAGAAAGTTCTCAATTACATTTTGTTCTGGTTCAAGTATACTTTGGGGGTATTGTGGGTCACATATAGGCAATTGGCAACATATATCTGGTCTAGATAATAAGCATTCTTCATCCAAAATTAATAAATATGTTAAATGAAATAAAGGAATCAAATGGACCATAAAAATCACAAGAAAATATAGATCAGGAGGCAGTTAGATGGCTCAGTAGATTGAGACAGGCTTAGAGATGGGAGGTCCTGAGTTCAAGTCTGGTCTGAAGCACTTCCTTACTGTATGACCCTGGACAACTCACATAACCTCCAATGCCTAGCTCTTATCTTTCTTCTGCCTTAGAACCAATATATAGTATCCATTCTATGACAGAAGGTAAGGGTTGTTGGGGTTTGTTTGTTTTTTTTTAAGATAATGATCAACAATTAGGGAAGTGGAAAAAGCAATACCTTAAGTCTAAAAAAATCAATAGACATAAAAATAATAAAATTAACAAAATCAAAAACCATTATGCAATCAATTAATAATAATAAATCATGCTAGACACTGGAAATAGAAGTATGGAAGTAAAAATCTTGTCCTTAAGAAGCTTATGTTTTCCTGGTGAGACACAATATTGCAGATAATATTCATTCATTCATATAAGCTAATTAATTAGAGATAGCTCAAAATGGCTCCAGTCATACTTCATTTTACAAGCCAGTCAACTCTTTGCCAGTTACTTTGCTGAGCCATTTTTATTTATGTTGTCTTTTCTTACATTTTAGTTTTAGAATCATAATCTAATATTGTCATACAAAAAAGAGTGTGTCAATATACTCTCCTATGATTCCACTTACTATTTCTTCAGGTTTTCAAACTGATCTTTGGTCTTAGCAATGACTTTCCTTTATCTATTATCTCCTCCTGTTAAATATAAGATCCTTGAACTACCTTTTGCTTTTCTATTTGTATCCTCAGTACTTAGCACAATGATGGTCACATTTTCATTTAGTTATTTCTGTCATGTCTGACTCTTCATGATCCCATTTGGGGTTTTCTTGGCAAAGATCCTGGAGTGACTTGCCATTTCCTTCTCTGGCTCATTTTACAGATGAGGAAATTTATCCAAATTGGAGTTTAGAAACCACTGACTCATGATTATTACTCATTTCCCTTCACAATGTTTTTTTGGTTCTCTTCAAAAATTGTTCCATATGACACCTGTTGAACTGAATTTTCAGCCTTAAGTGTGACAGTACATTGGAGTTACTGGAGTTTTTACATCTATGCACATCAAAGCTGCTTTCTTTCCATGAAGAATCTGAAAAAGACACAGACTTTCTGGTTTATGTATCCTTAAAAGCAATTATTACAAAATAATTTGATCATATATTTAACACTGAAAATTGCCTCAGAGGCAAGTTTATCTTTGTCTTATGTTTTATATTACTAAAATGAAAACCTAAGAATGTTATATGATTTGCCAAAGGAGACATATGTAGTAATTATTAAAGGTGGGGTTTTAATTCCTGTATCATATTAGCATAAAGAAATTGATCTGTTATTTGCTTGTCAGAATAACATTTCACTTTCCTCCTATTACCCCATCTTTAGAATACAATAGTTAATACTTTTTGATTAATTTGTTCAGTCATTTTCAGTCATGCCTTACTCTTCATAACCATATTTGAAGTTTTCTTGCCAAAGATACTGAAGCAGGTTGCCATTTACTTCTCCAGCTCATTTTCCAGATGAGAAGCTAAGACAAAAAAGGTTTAGTGACTTATCCAGGATACTTACATTTTAGTATTTATTATAGTAGAAGACGAGTCTTTCTGACTCCAGACCTGCCACTCTATCCACTGAACCAACTAGATGACCTAATTGTCTTATAGGTAGTGCTAAATAAATGCTTTTTGTCTGTCCATCCATTCATATATTCATTTATTTATTTATTAAAAGACTTACTGGAGCCATATTTTAATCAATGAACATTTATTAAGCACCTACCATATGCCAGATACCATGCTAAACACTAGGGATATGAGAAATGTAGAATATAACCCTTACCTTCAAGGAGCTAACAACAAGTAAGAGGCAAAAAGGAAACAAATATATGCCAAAAGTTATATACATGATCACTGTTGTTCAGTCATTTGTCTATCTGATATGGTAACAATAAAAAAATAAAAATAAATTTTAAAAAACTTCCTAGAGTTGCAATGTTTGTAGAATGTTAAGAGGCCAACATCATCAACAACAACAACATCATCAACATCATCATTAACAAAACATCACCATCATCATCAAAACATCATTAACATCATCATTAACAAATCATCATCGACTTCCGGTTAAGATGGCGGCTTAGAGAAAGCTGAAGTTCAGATCTCCGGAAAACCCTTCCCGACCGATCTCAAACTAGAAGCTCCTAAGGCGCCGAAATTCAAAACGATCAACAGCACAGACCCTGGGAACCCTCCTCCTGGACCTGGACCCGGTTCAAAAGGTACAGCTCCCCTTAAAAGCCAGAACCCGAGATCCCTCGGACCTCAGGGGTAGGAGCGCAGAGTCCAAGGCTCCCGGAAGCGGCAGCCGCGCCGGGCTCAGAGAGCAGGGTCTGAGGAACAACAACCCTCAGGGTCTTCTACCCAAGTCCCAGTCCGGGTGAAAGTTACTGCCTGGGGCTTCCGCTGCAGAGAGCCCGTTGGTCCGGGTGAAAGTTACTGCCTGGGGCCTCCGCTGCAAAGAACTGGTCAAAACAACAGCAACCCTCAGGGCGGGCAAGACAGCCTCACGGGCTGGATCCTGCTATCCAAGTCTCAGTGAAAGTCTGTGCTCTCGGAGCTTGGGGAAGCGGCAGCCCATCCCCCCGCAGGCCGACGAAACAGCCTCACGGCCAGCGATTCTGAAGGCAACTTCCGGAAATCGAGCCAGGGGGAGAGTGTGGCCTAGTGGTCCGACCCTTCCATTCCAGTTCCAGTGAGGCATATTCAGTTTAACCCAGGGAAAGCTCATAGAACTATCTGCCCAGGACTAAAGCCCCTGAACACCAGAAAGAGACAAGAAAAACTAATCCTCCACATTCAGAAATGGCAAACTCCACAGAACCACAGAAGCCCCAAAATACCAAGAAAAATAAAAAGAAAGGGGCGACTTTGGACACATTCTATGGAGCCAAAATACAAAATACAGAGCAGACAGAAGATAATATAAAAGAAAATGCTCCAAAACCTTCCAAAGGAAATGGAAACTCTCCACAAACCTATGAAGAATTTGAATCAGAAATGACCAAAAAGATGGAAGCCTTCTGGGAGGAAAAGTTGGAAATAATGCAAAAGAAATTCACGCATCTACAAAACCAGTTTGACCAAACTGTAAAAGAAAACCAGGCTTTAAAGGCCAGAATCAGGCAGCTGGAAGACAATGATCGTGTAAAAGAGCAAGAATCAATAAAGCAAAGCCAAAATACCAAGAAATTAGAAGAGAACATAAAATATCTCACCGACAAGGTGATAGATCTGGAAAATAGGGGGAGAAGGGATAATTTAAGAATAATTGGACTCCCAGATAAGCCAGAAATAAACACCAAACTGGACATGGTGATACAAGATATAATCAAAGAAAATTGCCCAGAGATTCTAGAACAAGGGGGCAATACATCCACTGACAGAGCTCACAGAACACCTTCTACACTAAACCCCCAAAAGACAACTCCCAGGAATGTAATTGCCAAATTCCAAAGCTATCAAACAAAAGAAAAAATCCTACAGGAAGCCAGAAAAAGACAATTTAGATATAAAGGAATGCCAATCAGGGTCACCCAAGACCTTGCAAGTTCTACTCTGAATGATCGTAAGGCATGGAACATGATCTTCAGAAAGGCCAGAGAGCTGGGTCTCCAACCAAGAATCAGCTACCCAGCAAAACTGACTATATACTTCCAAGGGAAAGTATGGGCATTCAACAAAATAGAAGACTTCCAACTTTTTGCAAAGAAAAGACCAGAGCTCTGTGGAAAGTTTGATACCGAAAATCAAAGAGCAAGGAATACCTGAAAAGGTAAATATTAAGGAAAGGGGAAAAATGTTATCTTCTTTTACTCAAACTCTCTTCTATAAGGACTACATTTATATCAACCTATGTATACTAATATGTGGGGAAAATGTAATGTATAAATAGGGGGTAAAGAAAGACCAAATAGAATAATGGTTCTCACACAAAGATTCACAGGGGAAGGGGAGGGGAAGAAAACTCCTATAAGAAGGAGAGGAAGAGAGGGGGGGGGTTTACTTAAACCTCAATCTCAGGGAAATCAACTCTGAGAGGGAAAAACATCCAGATCCATTGGGATCTTGAATTCTATCTTACCCAACAAGGGTAAGGAGAAGGGAAAACCAAGGGGGGGAGGGGGAGAGGGAGAACAAAAAGGGAGGGAAAGAGAGGGGGGAGGGGGAGGGAACAAAAAGGGAGGGACTAAAAAGGGAAACATCAAGGGAGGGGACAAGGGGGACTGATTCAAAGTAAATCACTGGACTAAAAGGTAGAGCCGAAGAAGAAAAGGTTAGAATTAGGGAAGGCAATCAAAATGCCAGGGAGTCCACAAATGACAATCATAACTTTGAACGTGAATGGGATGAACTCACCCATAAAACGTAGACGAATAGCAGAATGGATTAGAATCCAAAACCCTACCATATGTTGTCTTCAAGAAACACACATGAGGCGGGTTGACACCCACAAGGTCAGAATTAAAGGATGGAGTAAGACCTTCTGGGCCTCAACTGATAGAAAGAAGGCAGGAGTGGTAATCATGATATCTGATAAAGCCAATGCAAAAATAGACCTGATCAAAAGGGATAGGGAAGGTAATTATATTTTGTTAAAAGGGACTCTAGACAATGAGGAAATATCATTAATCAACATGTATGCACCAAATAATATAGCACCCAAATTTCTAATGGAGAAACTAGGAGAATTGAAGGAAGAAATAGACAATAAAACCATACTAGTGGGAGACTTAAACCAACCATTATCAAATTTAGATAAATCAAATCAAAAAATAAATAAGAAAGAGGTAAAAGAAGTGAATGAAATCTTAGAAAAATTAGAATTAATAGACATATGGAGAAAAATAAATAGGGATAAAAAGGAATACACCTTCTTCTCAGCACCACATGGCACATTCACAAAAATTGACCATACATTAGGTCACAGAAACATAGCACACAAATGCAAAAAAGCAGAAATAATGAATGCAGCCTTCTCAGATCACAAGGCAATAAAAATAATGATTAGTAATGGTACATGGAAAACCAAATCTAAAACCAATTGGAAATTAAACAATATGATACTCCAAAACCGTTTAGCTAAAGAAGAAATCATAGAAACAATTAATAATTTCATCAAGGAAAATGACAATGGCGAAACATCCTTTCAAACCTTTTGGGATGCAGCCAAAGCGGTAATCAGAGGCAAATTCATATCCCTGAAAGCTCATATTAACAAACAAGGGAGAGCAGAGATCAATCAATTGGAAATGCAATTGAAAAAACTCGAAAGCGATCAAATTAAAAACCCCCAGCAGAAAACCAAATTAGAAATCCTAAAAATTAAGGGAGAAATTAATAAAATCGAAAGTGATAGAACTATTGATTTAATAAATAAGACAAGAAGCTGGTACTTTGAAAAAACAAACAAAATAGACAAAGTACTGGTCAATCTAATTAAAAAAAGGAAGGAAGAAAAGCAAATTCACAGCATTAAAGATGAAAAGGGGGACAGCACCTCCAATGAGGAGGAAATTAAGGCAATCATTAGAAATTACTTTGCCCAATTATATGGCAATAAATACACCAATTTAGGAGAAATGGATGAATATATACAAAAATACAAACTGCCTAGACTAACAGAAGAGGAAATAGAATTCTTAAATAATCCCATATCAGAAATTGAAATCCATCAAGCCATCAAAGAACTTCCTAAGAAAAAATCCCCAGGGCCTGATGGATTCACCTGTGAATTCTATCAAACATTCAGAGAACAGTTGACCCCAATACTATACAAACTATTTGACATAATAAGCAAAGAGGGAGTTCTACCAAACTCCTTTTACGACACAAACATGGTACTGATTCCAAAACCAGGCAGGTCAAAAACAGAGAAAGAAAACTATAGACCAATCTCCCTAATGAATATAGATGCAAAAATTTTAAATAGGATACTAGCAAAAAGACTCCAGCAAGTGATCAGAAGGATCATTCACCATGATCAAGTAGGATTCATACCAGGGATGCAGGGCTGGTTCAACATTAGGAAAACCATCCACATAATTGACCACATCAACAAGCAAACTAGCAAGAACCACATGATTATCTCAATAGATGCAGAAAAAGCCTTTGATAAAATACAACACCCATTCCTATTAAAAACACTAGAAAGCATAGGAATAGAAGGGTCATTCCTAAAAATAATAAACAGTATATATCTAAAACCAACAGCTAATATCATCTGCAATGGGGATAAACTAGAGGCATTCCCAATAAGATCAGGAGTGAAACAAGGATGCCCATTATCACCTCTACTATTTGACATTGTACTAGAAACACTAGCAGTAGCAATTAGAGAAGATAAAGAAATTGAAGGTATCAGAATAGGCAAGGAGGAGACCAAGTTATCACTCTTTGCGGATGACATGATGGTCTACTTAAAGAATCCTAGAGATTCAACCAAAAAGCTAATTGAAATAATCAACAACTTTAGCAAAGTTGCAGGATACAAAATAAACCCACATAAATCATCAGCTTTTCTATATATCTCCAACACAGCTCAGCAGCAAGAACTAGAAAGAGAAATCCCATTCAAAATCACCTTAGACAAAATAAAATACCTAGGAATCTATCTCCCAAGACAAACACAGGAACTATATGAACACAACTACAAAACACTCGCCACACAACTAAAACTAGACTTGAACAATTGGAAAAACATTAACTGCTCATGGATAGGACGAGCCAATATAATAAAAATGACCATCCTACCCAAACTTATTTATCTATTTAGTGCCATACCCATTGAACTACCAAAATACTTCTTCACTGATTTAGAAAAAACCATAACAAAGTTCATTTGGAAGAACAAAAGATCAAGGATATCCAGGGAATTAATGAAAAAAAACACATATGATGGGGGCCTTGCAGTCCCTGACCTAAAACTATATTACAAAGCAGCAGTCATCAAAACAATTTGGTACTGGCTAAGAAACAGAAAGGAAGATCAGTGGAATAGACTGGGGGAAAGCGACCTCAGCAAGACAGTATACGATAAACCCAAAGATCCCAGCTTTTGGGACAAAAATCCACTATTCGATAAAAACTGCTGGGAAAATTGGAAGACAGTGTGGGAGAGACTAGGAATAGATCAACACCTCACACCCTACACCAAGATAAATTCAAAATGGGTGAGTGACTTAAACATAAAGAAGGAAACCATAAGTAAATTGGGTAAACACAGAATAGTATACATGTCAGACCTTTGGGAGGGGAAAGGCTTTAAAACCAAGCAAGATATAGAAAGAATTACAAAATGTAAAATAAATAATTTTGACTACATCAAACTAAAAAGCTTTTGTACAAACAAAACCAATATAACTAAAATCAGAAGGGAAACAACAAATTGGGAACAAATCATCATCATCGAGAACATCAACGTCATCATTAACAAAAACATCATCCACATCATCATTAACCTCATCAACTACAACAACCACATCATCAACATCATTAACAACTACGACATCATCTTCATCATCAAAAACATCATCTTCATCAACAACCACATAAACATCGCCAACATCATCATCATCAACAACAACATCAACATCTAACTATCCATATTTTCCTGGCCCAGGAAAGGTTTTTGCTGGGTGGCCTAGCCTAATAGCATAATATGCAGAGTACTGAGTGAGAGTCAAAAGACCTAAACTCTAGGCTTGAGTGTCACTATGTGTCCTTTAGGGGTAAAAAGAAAGCCTTCTTTTTCCTGGACTCACTTTCCTCATTTATGTATGAGTGAAGCTTACCTGGATTCTGCATTAAGTTCATCAATTAAATCAAAGAACAAACCAGGTGTAAACAAGAAAAAAAAGAACATGTTTTTGATGAAAAAAGTATATGGATAAATGTAGGGTTTTAAAAAAGCTAGAAAGATGTGTACATGTTTAGGGATACAAAGTGGACGGCATGTAGATGAAAATCTTAGAACATCAAATTGATGTTTTTTTGTATTTGAACTTGGAAGTTCAAAAAAACTTAAAGAGACACAAGTATGGGGTTGATATTGTCCAACATGGGTTTTAGAAAATTTATTTTGGCAAATGAATGGATAATAGATTAGAGTAGAAAGTGCAAGTGGAGGAATTTTACTTTATACTTGTAGTATTGGGGGGTTGTGGAGCTTATTGAGCAAAGGAGTAACATGTCAGTGTTGTACTTTAATAATGTGAATTTGATAACCACCTTTATGAACCATGAGGCAGAGGAGGGAGAAATTGGATATGGTGACATCAAAAAAGAATCCAATCAGAAGCTTATTGCAGTAAGCCTTAGGAGTGAGGTGATGCTGTAATGAACTAGAGTGCTAAGTAAATAAACCTAAGGGGACAGATACAAAAGATTCTTAGGAGGAAGAAATAATAAGATAATACAATATATAATATTATTAATAATTAAACAACAATACTATAAGAAATAATAATTAAATATAATAGGATGGGGGAATATGAATATAAAATTGAGGATTACTCCAAAATTGTCAATCTAAATAACTAGAAAAGTATGCCACCCTTAACAGAAATAGAAATGTTAAGAGGAGAGATAGGCAAAGCAGGTAAGATATAGAGCCCTCTTTTGAACTTCGAGCAAACCAGAATTCTAACGTGTCTTTCCTTTTCTTTCCCCCTCTACTGTCTCCTTTAGAGTTATCTCATAAATTCCACTGGCTTCAAGTATAATTTCTATATAGCCAAATTACAATTACCTCCAAGATGTCTCCTGAATTTTAGGTCCCCCCATCAACAAATCTCTAATTGGTCCCTGTTGAGAGTTTAAACAAACTTTAAATAGTAACTACCAACTTTTCCACCACAAACTTAATTTTAGTGTATGACTTAGCCAATGGCATGTGTGTCTTTTGTTTATAGGAAATGTTGTTTTGGAGGTTAAGTTAAATCACTGATCAGCTGAATCAAACAGGCTACTTCTCAGGGCTAAAACCTTGGCTATCCATTGGCTCCAAAACAAATTTTTAGTTGTAATTCTTTTGGATGGTTTTTTGGACCTTTCAATTTTTACAATGATGTCATTTGGTATTTCCACCTCCAATATTTATTCATTTAATATCAGGAAAGAACATCTACAATAGAGAAAGAGAAACGAAGTTCTAACTCCTCGGCCACAGGGCAACAAGGTTGGGATATAAAGCAACCAGTAGTAGGTAGCAAGAAACTGTCTGGTCTCATGTCTGTCACTATTAGTTCTTTCCCAATTTGAAGGCTTATACCAATTATTCCCTCATTTGCCACCAAGGAAGAGTAAATTCTTTGGATTATATGAGCAGTCAGTGCTACCTTAGCAATCAATTAAAAGGCTTTTCCTTACCATGCAGTAAATTGACAGGAAACACTCATAGGACTAATAGAGTCATTCTGGAAAACAACTTGGAACTAACTATACAACTGTGCATACACTTTGACCCAAGAATACCTGGGGTTCTACTAATTCTAAATTCCACAGAGACAAAAGAAAAGGATCTTTTTGTGCAACAATATTTGTAGCAACTCTTTTTGGGGTGGCAAAGAACTAGAAATTGAAGGGATGTTTATCCATTTGGGAATGGCTGAGCAAATTGCAGCATGTGATTATAATGGAATATTATTATGCTTTAGGAAGTGAAGAAGTGAATACTTTTAGAAAATATGGTAATACCTTTATGAAGTGATGCAAAGGAAAGTAAGGATCAAAAGAAACATTGTAACAGCAATGCTGTAAGGATAGTCAACTGTTAAAGACTTAGCTACTGTGATCAAAGGAATGATCCAATACAATTCCAAAGGACTCATCATGAAAAAATGTTATCTTCCTCCAGAAAGACTACTGATGAACTCTTATTGAAAACTGAAATATAACTTTCTCACTTTATTTTTGTTTGTTGCTTTCTTTAATATTGCTAACAAGGAATTGTTTTCCATTAATTTGCATGTATAATTAATATTATCTTGCTTTCCTTCTCAGAGCACAGGGGAAAAGTAGGAGGAAGAGAAGGAGAGAATTTGGGACTCAATTTAAAAAGAAAAGACTGCCAAAATTTTTAAATGAAATTAGGAAATATTTTTTAAAATCTTTAAAACATAAAGCACCTGTGATCCACTAGATCAAGCACTAGCAACCCAGGCCAACTATCTCTCTTATACTAAAGTAAATAGATCCCAACCCTAAAATAATTATAGAGAGTCAAGAAATAGCCTGGAAAATGAGCAAACAACAAAAAATTGCTGATCAAAAAAACTTCTCTAGTGACAAGGAAGCTGAGAATATAAACTTAGAAGTCTATGACTTGAAAATATCTACACACAAAGCCTAAAGGGGAAAAAAAATCAAATTGGAGAGAAGTCCAATAAGAATTCCTAGGAGAGCTAAAGATATTTTTAAAAGGATAAAAATTGTTTTAAAAATCAAGAAAGATCAATGGAAGAAAATTAGGAAAAATAAGAAAATTCAAGAAAATTATAAAAAATGAATAGCAAAACTTCATTGAATAAAATAACTACTTAAAATTATAATTGTTTGTATAGAAATTAATGACTTCATGATGCATCAAAACACAACAAAATAATAAGTAATAAAATGAAAAATGTGAATTATCTAATGAGAAAAATGAACTTAATACATTGAGAATATAAAATTTAAGAATTATCGAACTACCTACAAGCCATAATAAAAAGAGTATATATAATCTCAAGAAATCATAAAATTTCCACATATCACACAACCAATAGACAAAGTAGAAATTTAAAGATTCTACCAATTAATGCCTGAGAGACATCCTAACATGAAAATTCCCAGGAATATTAATAGTCAAATTTCAGAGTTCTCAGAACCAGGAGAAAATTCTTCAAAAAACCAGAGGGAAAAAATCCAAAAACTTTGGAGCCACAGTCAGAATCACCCAATAATCAGTAGCTACTATAATTTAAAAAAAAAGGATGTTGGAATACGTTGTTCCAAAAGCAAAATACCTTTACATTGAAGAAGAAGCCACCTATCAAAACTGAGTATAATCCAAGGGGGGGGAGAAATAGATATTTAATGAAATAGAGAACTTCCAATCATTACTTATGAAATGACCAAAGGAGAATAGAATGATTGCCATGCAAACACAAGACACAACAGAAGCAAAAATGAATGAAAAATCATATGGAACTTACAAAGACAAACTGATTGTATTCATATATGTGAAGATAGCATATGTAATCCCCAAGAACATTATTATTATTAGGGAAGTTAGAAGGAATCTCCTTAGAGAACATGGATAGGGGTCTACTATGTTGTAATGATATAAAAAAATTAAAAGGTTAGGAAAAAGAATACAAAAAGGGAGAAGAAAAGGAAGAATGGGGGAAATTATCTCATATAAGAGAAGCACACAAAGACAAATTTTTATAATTAAAAAAATTGAATGCAGTAAGAAATGCTTGAAACATTTTCATTTGAACTAATTCAAATAGGAAAGCATACACACACACACACACACACACACACACACACACACACACACACACACACATTGGGTCTAGAAATTTATGTATCCAACAGTGAAGTACAAAGGGAAGGTAAAAAGCCAAAGAGGTGACATGGAAAAAGGAAAGGTCAATTAAAGGAAACAATGATAGAAATCTAAACACATTTTTAAGGAGCAGACAGGGTAAAAAAGGAAAAGAAGAAATAAAAAAGAATAGGATACAGGGAAATATACACTGGTAGCTATCATAACTATGAATGTGAAAGGGATGAATTCATGCTTAAAATAGATGTGGGCATCCAATTAGTTTAGAAACCAGAATTTCAAAAAATTGTGGATTAGAAGAAAAGCCTCTAATGAGATAAAGGGTGAATAAAGGGTCTATTGTTATTATTGTTAATGTTGTACTAGAAGTCTTACTGTGGTATTATAAGAAAAGAAAATTAAAGGAATAAACATAAAGGATGAAGAAATACAACTAGCACATTTTTGCTGATAATATAATGGTATTCTTAGAGAACTCTACAGTCAACTAAAAAAAATGTAAAAGCAATAACAACTTAACAAAGTTGCAGGATATAAACTAAACCTCTACACATTATCAGTATTTCTATAATATTAACAAAATACAGCCATAATAAATAGAAATAAAAATTCCATTTAAAATAAACAAAAATATAAAACGCGTAGGAATCCACAATCAAAGACACACACAAGAACTATGTTAACACAATCATAAGACATTTCTCACACAAACAATCACAGAACTATTAATTGCTCATGGGTAGGTCAAACCAGGTGAACTTTGTTATTTTTTCCAGTTCTTTGAAATACTTTTTGGGTAGTTTGACTGGTGTGGCACTGAATAGGTAAATTAATTTAAATAGGATTGTCATTTCACTATATTGACCCAGATTACCAATGAGCAATTACTATTTTCCAATTGTTTGGGTCTGATTTTATTTATGTGAAGAGTGCCTTGTTAATGTGTTCCTTTAGTTGCTGGGTTTGTTTTGGTAGGTATATTCCTAAATATTTTATTTTCTCTAGAATAATTTGAATGGAATTTCGTTTTCTATCTCCTGCTTTTGGACTTTGTGGTAAATAGAATGCTAACGATTCATTTTATATCTTGTGACTGTGCTAAAGTTGTTAATTATTTCTAATGTTTTTTCATTGATCATCTAGATATGCCATCATGTCATCTGCAAATATTGATAACTGTCTTCATTGTCTATTCCAATTCTTTCTTATTTTTCAGCTCTCATTGCTATAGTGAGCATTTTTCCCCACCTCTTTTTCTTTTTTTTTTCCACTTTAAACATGATTTGATTTGGTAATTTCCAAACATTATTCATTGGAAACAAAGATCATTTTCTTTTCCTTCCCCCCCCCCACTTCCCACCACCTCTCCCATAGACGCACGATTCCACTGGGTATCACATGTGTTCTTGGTTCGAACCCATTTCCATGTTGTTGATATTTGCATTAGAGTGTTCATTTAGAGTCTCTCCTCAGTCATATCCCCTCCACCGCCCCCCCCACCCCCCGTAGTCAAGTGGTTGCTTTTCCTCAGTGTTTTTACTCCCATAGTTTATCCTCTGCTTATGGATAGTGTTTTTTAGATCCCTGCAGATATAGTGAGCATTTTAGTAGGATATTAAATAATTGTGATGATACTGGGCATCCTTGATCTACCTCTGTTCTTATACGGAAGTGAACTAGGTGAACTAGGGCTTTGCTCACCCAGCATGTGAAGACTGCTTTGGCCAAACAGATGGAAAAAAACCAATAAGAAGGTTCAATGGCTGAGAGGGCGACGCAGCAAAGCACTGTGGAGTGCTTAGGGCGTGTTGGAGCACAAAAGACAACAGGGCCATCCAATGCAGCTGAGGAAGTCTCCAGGTGTAACGACTTTTCGTGCCACTGGACCCAGGCTTCCAACGCCAAGAGAGGGGGACTGTCTCTGTGCATAGACTTTTCCACTTAAATCTCCTTCAAGAACAAGTGTTTTTGTGCACACTCATCTACATCACAGATGAAAGCTCACGAAGACAAACGTCATCCTCTGTTACCGAGAGACTGCTACTATAGGGAAGTGCTTTAGTTTTTTTCCCATTGCCAATAATACTTGCTGATTTTTTTTTAATGCTATTTATCACTTTAAGGAAGGTTCCATTTATTTCAATGTTTAATAATGTTTTTTATAAGGAATGGATGTTGTAGTCTGTCAAATGCCTTTTCTGACCCCTCTTTTTAGAACACTATCTTGTGCAAAAATTTTTCCCTAACTATCCCAATTGCTAGGGCTTTCTTTCCTCTCAAACAGCCTCATATAATTAATCTTTAGAAAACCAACAAAGAGCATAAGAAATACCTGAAAGCTGGAAGGATTGTTAATGATTTACATTATGACATAGGCTTCTTGAAGATGGAAGTACATTTAGAAGACTAATTTTTTAAAGTTCTTATTTGCTTTTGCTCACTTTATATTGATGCTGAGTATGTATATATATTATGTGTCTATATTCATATATATATGTACATACATATATATACATGTATCTATTGTCTCTCTCATTAAAAGGTAAACTCTTTGTCAATTGGTATTGCTTTATTCTTTATATTTGTAACTCCAGGCACATAATGGCTCTTAATGTATATTGTTGATTGATTTATTGAAAGAGCACACTTCATTGATATTGAATATTACAAATTGTACATAGAAGTCAAGCACATCGAGAATTTCTCTGATAAAGGTCTAATCTCTCAAATTTGTAAAGAAATAAATCAAATTTATAAGAATAAAAGCCAATTCCCAATTAAATGGTCAAAGGATATGAACAAGCAATTTTTAGGTAAAGAATTCAAAGCAATCAATAATCATATAAAATGTTCCAAATTACTTTTAGAGAAATGCAAATTAAGTACTTCTGAGATGCCATCTCACACCTATCAGATTGGCCAACATAATAGTAAAGTAAAATGATAAATATTGGAGGGAATGTGGCCAAATTGTAACATGAATTGTTGGTATTGTCAACAATTCAACCATTCTAGAGAGCAATTTGGAACTACACCCAAAGGACTAAAAAAACTACACCCAAAGGGCTACCAAAGAGATAATAAAAATGGGGGGAGGGCCTACTTGTACAAAAATATTTATAGTAGCTCTTTTTTTTTTAAACCCTTACCTTCCATCTTGGAGTGAATACTGTGTATTGGCTCCAAGGCAGAAGAGTGGTAAGGGCTAGGCAATGGGGGTCAAGTGACTTGCCCAAGGTCACACAGCTGGGAAGTGTCTGAGGCCAGATTTGAACTTAGGACCTCCCATCTCTAGACCTGGCTCTCAATCCACTGAGCTACCCAGCTGCCCCCTCTAGTATAGTAGCTCTTTTAACAGTAGCAAAGAATTTGAAATTGAGGGGATGACCATCAATTGGAAAATGGCTAAACAAATTGTGATATATGTTGGTGATGGAATTCTATTGTGCTATAAGAAATGACAAGCAGGATGATTTCAGATAAAGCTGGAAAAATCTACATGAAGAGTGAAATAAGCAGAACTGGGAAAACATTATACACAGTAGCAGTAATATTGTATAATGTTCAACTGTGAATGACTTAGCCACTCTCAGCAGTACAATGATCTAGAACAATTCTGAAGGACATATGACAAAGAATGCTATCCACCTCCAGAGAAAGAACTGTTGAAACAAAATGTAGATCAAAGTGTACTATCTTTTACATTACTTTATTTACAGTTTTATTTTGGAGTTTTGATTTTATATGAGTATTCTTTTACAACAATGACTAGTATAGAAGTTTGTTTTGCATGATAATAAATGTTCAATACAGAAAAAAGACCAAAACCAAGCTACTATATTAATTAATCTTCAGAAAACAAGCAACAAGATTCTGAGAGACCTGAAAGCTAGATATTTTAAACTCCTTTAAACTGTGACTAAAGCTTCTTCAAGTTGGATGATGTAAATGAAAAATACACTATAAAGACCAGTTTTTCAAAAATGTTCTTGATCATAAATATAAAGAAAAAGTAGTGTCATGGACAAAAAAATATAAAGACTTGATAATAGGTCTTTGGAAAAGTTTTTGTCTTGTTTTAACTAGTGAAACTAAGTTTTTCATAGCAAAACTATTGTGTAGTTTCATCAGACTATGAAATATTCACTCCCCACCCCAATGTAATTACTTTTTAAACTTTTGGTATAAACTTTCAAGACTGGAAATCTTGTCACATTGAGCCAATAATAAGTTCTGATGAATATATTTATATAATGGGAAGTCGAATTCTTTCCAAATTACCAAAATTCCTAGCTAAAGATAAAAGTCATAAGGTTTAATATATCTCTATAAATGTAATTATTTTACTTTGCCCTATCATTTTGCACTCAACTGTAATTCAAGGATCCTATGAATCAAACTGGAACTAATTTGACACAACTCTCTGGTGTTGCTATTGGAAAAATAATTTATTACTTGTTAATATATTTTGAACCTAGCTTTATGCAGCTAATATTGTCTAACCCAGAATAAAAAGGTGTGGTTTATGTTGAGATCTTCTAAGGGAGCCAGGAATCTAAACAAGGAATGCTCGAACCCCACATAGGGCTTGTTTTGGATCCACGAAAAACATTTATACATGCTTGCTGGTGTATACTCAAGCATCATGTGAAAACTACTCTTTTTTGGAAACTACCTACATGTAGGACTTGAGTTGAAGCCCCACTTTATTATGACTCTTCTCTGCCAAGTAATATAATTAATTCCTTTTAAAAATGTTTTTCAGTTTCAGAGTTTGTTCTCACCAACAATGCTTCTTTACAGCAGTGCATTTGGCATAGAGACACTGTCCATCGTCTAGTATGTCTGCAAATTCAGGTTATCAGCATGTGATCCATAAAAGGGAAAAAAAGTTCCTTATGAGAGACTGACATATTAAGAAGACTTTTATTTAAGCAGCTTCTTCTAGTACAATTAATTCATTAGACACCATGAAAAAGTTAGCATTCAACCGACTAAAGGTTTGACACTTATTTCCTCCTTTTTTATTCCCCCATTCCCAGAGAAGCAGCAATAAGTTTGCTACCAAAATAATGTCTTTTCTCTTTAGACTGTAGTCTGTAAACTCTAGAAGATTATAAACTCCCTGAATGAAGGGACAAAACCTGTCCCAAATAGAGTCCTCAGTACCTAGCGGAATGTTTTGCACAATGAATTGAATAGAATCTTGAGATCACAGCCTGGCCTCTCACTTCTATTTCTATAGTCCTATTTTGTAGTTGGCTATTTGCATTATCATATGTTTACTTAGCTATTTAAATCATAAAAATCTAACTATATTGTGAAGAAATTCAGAGTGCAAACTCTATTAAGGTAAGTAAATTAGAATTACACAGTATAGTTCAGATTTAAATATGTGTTGTATTTTCTTCTTTAGATTTATCCTGCTTCACCTCAGGGCCTATTTTATTCCATCTTTCAGGTTTTTTAGAAAAAAAATGAGTTTTATTTTTCCTGGTTTCTATGGTTTCTATATGCTCCTTTCCTTCCTTCCAACCTATTTCTATACCTCACCATTTCTTGAAGTGATTTCCCCTAGAATACAAATCTATATGATCCTATGCAATATTTTAAGTGTTAGTACATTTTTTCAATTTCTTAATTATTCTAGTTTGTGTTGTCTGTCCCAAAATACTATTATCTCCAAGATTTATCTTCTCATTTTTTTCTCTTCTCAATTTGTAGATGATTACAACATTTGTAATTCCATAATTCATGTTTACATTGTACATACCAAATGTCTTTAATCTACAGATAAATACATTCAAAAGGTACACAGCAATATAGTGGATATAAGTGGTGTACCTAGGGTAAGAAAGACCTGTGTTCAAATTCAGACTCAGATCCTCACTAGTTGTGTGACTCTGGGCAAATTACTTAATCCTGTTTGCTTCAGTTCTCTTATTAGTAAATGAATTGGAGAAGGACATGGCAAACCATTCCAGTATCTTTACCAAAAACTCATATCCAAAAAAAGGAATCATTAAGAGTCAAAATGGATGAAGATGCCTAAACAAGAACAAAATATATTCAAATGCATGCACATATATTAAATGTATATATGCATATTTATATATATAAAATTGAAGAAAGGTGCTATGTGAATGAGTTGTGGTATATGATTGCAATGGAATACTATTGTGGTATAATAATGAACAAAATGATCTCCAAAAATTCCTCAATAGCCTTATATGAGGTGATGCAAAGTGAAGTGAGCAGAACCAGGAGAATGTTGTACCTAGTAACAATTGTGCATAATGATCACTTGTCAATGACTTAATTATTAACAGTAAGACAAGAATTCATGACAATTCCATCATAGAAGGAACAGAATCCAAATGCAGATTGAAGAATACCATTCTTTGCTTTATTTTCTCTAAGGATGTTTCTCTAGAATAACTAATACATATCTTGTTGGACAGCATAATGAACATGGAAATATGTTTTATATGATAATATATTCAAAACCTATATCATGTTACCTGCCTTCTTGGGAAAGGTAGGGAGAGAGCATAGATAGTGAATTTTCTGATGAAAACAAATATTAAAAATTGTATCAACATGTAATCTGGAAAAATAAAAATAATAACGAAAATAAAGGTTCTATTCATCTTGTGGAAAGGAAAACTGAATCACACTTTGAACTTTCTGCCCCTGGGGTGGAACAGACAGCAGTTGAAATGTTGGAGTGAAGATACTGACAATGATGACAATTGGTGTGGGGAGGGGCAACTGGGAGAGTGACAATTGCTCTCTAGGATGTTCTTTCCTGGCCCTCTGACTGGAAGGAGCACTCTCTCCCTTTCTCTGGATAGAAGTACCTCTATTCCTGGATTTTTCCCAACTGTGAGCTCTACCTGGATTCCTGTGATCCTGTAATTACACAAAAGGATTTAAGGAAAGTGGTTAAAGCTGTAAGGCAGGTCTTTAGGGCATTAGGCTCAAGAGACATATCCAATCAGCTTTGAAGGTCAGAACCTTTTCTTCCTCTTGCTATCTATTGCTAAAGATTTTGAATTTAAGAAAGCTAGCATAGATTAGCATTGACAGGAATAAAAGAAATACTCCACAGCCTGCAAGGCCTGGTCTCAGCTCAAACCAAATCTGTGGCAAAGTATAGGGAACCCCTCTTCCCTCTACCCTGGTACCTTCCCTATTTAAACTTGTTATTAAATTCATCTTGAGTAAAATAATCCACAGTCAGATAAGAGGATTATCATTTCAGGGGAACATAGAGGGAGTAGAACCTAAGGACAGCCATTCAATCATAAATGGTCCTTATTGGACCCCTCCTGGGTGACCTTGTGGAATGGGGGAGACTTGTCCCTCTGGGGGGTCTATGCTAACTGCTCTGGGGTATCCTCAACATCAATCAATAGAGAAGACATCCCCTCAGGCTATTATAGTTGGTCCATTTCTCAGGAACCCCATTTTCAAAAACAGCCTCTCAGCAGGGCATATCTCTCTTCTTTTACCTGACCAGCATCCATATTCCCTCTATCCCTTGTGACAAGGAAATCACTTTAAAAGACTGATATATATTAATTTAAGGTTGTCAAGGAATTCAGCTATGTAATTCCTTAATGAAAACTCAAGTCAGCAGTCAACCTTTTATGGAGTTTAATTACAAATAGGAGGAAGAAAGGTATTAGAGAGAGAGAGAGAGAGAGAGAGAGAGAGAGAGAGAGAGAGAGAGAGAGAGAATAGGGCTTAAATACCCCCTCTGTTTAGGCTGGTCCAAAAGGCCCAAGCCCTTAGATAGCTGAGGCAAAGAAAAGAGATCAGTCCCTATTACTCACGTGACCAAAATGGAGAAACAGTCTCAGGGGCCTCCACCTCCAGCTTCCTTCAGAGCAAGCTTCTCAGAGCACAACCTCTCAGAGCAAAACCTTTCCAACCACCTCCCAGTCCTCAGACCCTGCTATCTTTAAGGAAACCATCCAAGTTCCCTCCCCTCAGTTCTCACATCTACCAATCACTGTCCATGTCTTCCCTGTGCCAATGGTGGTTCTAGCTTAACCCAGGACCGCCCAGAGGTCTGTGGCTTTGCACATGTATGTTGAAGGTCATATTCTCAAATAATTAAATCTTGATCCTTTGCTGTAGCCCTTCCTAAATCCTGTTATCCTGAGTAGGGTGGAGATTGGAAGTTCCAAGACCTGGTACTGTCATTCCAAGTATCTCTATTGTATCAATTCTAAAATCAATTATGACTCAAAGAACTTCCTGTTCTATGCTTAAGCATAGGTCAAAGCCCTTTCCATTGTTCAGCAAAAGGTTTCTGTCCTAAAGTAATCTTAAGTAGGGAGAAGAAAGTCCCTCCCATGCCAAAGGGGGGTTCACATTCCAATAGACTATCAGTAGGAAATTTTTCAAGTATGAAATTTCCCAATGGTGAAATTTCCAACATTTTTAAGTCTAAGAAATTTTAAGGTTTACACCCTTCAAGTCCTTTATTCCCTGTTGCAAAACCTTCCTAATCCCCTGTTCCTCTTCAATCCTCTACAATTCATTTAATTATTATAATCTCAAGCTTTATATTTATATTCATATTTTATATATTTATATTTTATATATTAATCCTATCCCTGAAACTTGTCCTTTATTTACCTCTATGTCTAAATAGCAAAATAGTACTGCCAACACTAGTGTATTCAACTTTTTGTGTTAGGCTCCCTGGTATTGACCATTGTTGATTACTTACACCTGAAGCCAGAAACGATAACTTTTATTCCAGGGATAAGCTCTTATACTACCAATTTACTTTGTCCAGTAATTTTTTAAAAGCCTTTGAAGAAAATTTTTTGAACTTTATAGGTTTTAGAATATATCTCTCAAAATATAGTAAGTTAGGTCACTAAATCCCCTGAAATATTTTGAAAATTCTTGTCTGTTGCTTCAAGGCAATCTAGGCAATAATGAATGCTTAAGGTATTGTGTTTTCAATCTTTACACTGAAATGTTCCTTTTAATTTAGATGACAAACTCTCTAAGCAGGAATCACTCTTAATTTTATCTATTTTATCATTCATCCTTTGGAACTGGGATTCTATTTTTTAATATATTATTATTGTTATTCTTGAGAAAAGGAAGTAGACAATAGAGAGATAATACTCTAAATACTGCATTTCTCACAATCTTCCAGACTTTTAATTTTATGCCTTTGAAGGTTTGTGTTTAATTTGAGGACTGTTCTAAGTCTGAGAGGTCTCCCTATCTATGTTAATGCCTCTTTGCCTCAAGCAGCATAGGTATCAAAAGTATCCTGCTGCTTAAGTACATTTCAGTCTTCATTAAGGATTGAGGGATCTATTTACAGAGTAATGAGTACCCATGTGAGCTCCACCACTTTTATGAAAATCATTCAAAGTTGCCTGGTTGCTCCTTGTGTGCCATTTTGAAAATCATATCCAATTTGGGTTTGATTTTTAAAGGCTGGAAACTATACATTGTTAAAGTAGGTAATTGAAAGGTATTTTCAATTTTAAATTGCTCATAGAGCATGTTTATGTGGATGCAATTCCAATAAATTATGTTAGAAGATGTTTTGCTACTCAACTAGTAATTAATATGCTAATGAGAATCAAAGAATGAGAGCAACTGCTTCTACCTTCCTCTAAAGTTCTTTTTGCTTCTACAAAATATAGAGATAATCTTTTTAAATCTACTTTTCCCCATCACTCTTTCAATTAAAGGATGGAAAAGAATAGCAAGAAGGTTGTTAGACCTTTTAAGAAATGAATCAGTTGAAAACGTATATTCATTTTTAATTAATATTATGTAAAATTAAAGAAAGACAACTCTTTAGCTGAAACTATGTTATTGAATAGATATTATTTTGATGTTTTCTGATATCCAACCCCACAATTTAGGTTAACATCCCCTGCAAAATTTTTCAAGCACTAACTCTACTTCTAAGGCTTTAAAGTTTGTCAGATTCAAATATATTCATATTTATGTTCTTGAATCTTTATCTTTGACAAGGCTAATTAGAGGGCATATTATGTCAAAGTTAAATGCATTTAAATCAACAATATATCAAAATAATAGATTAGAAAGACTCCCACTCCCTCACCTCATATAGGGTTCTACAGATTATCAGACTACAAATGTAAGAGGATATTAATAGAAAGCACATGTAACAATGGAAAATTTATAAAGAATCATGAACGTAGGGAAACATGCTTCAAATATTTCAGAATAATTAATGTATGATTTTTTTTTCTGGATGTCTATACTAAAATACCTCCTCTATATGGGACCATATTCTGGGCTCCATGTATGGAGGCCAAAATCCATCCATCTATCTTTTAATCATAGAGGCAATCTTTAGCTCTATTTTGATGCAAATCCTGGTCATGTACACTCAGCCAGCTAAGAAAAAAAAAAACCCTTATACATATCAAATCTACTTTCTGATTTTTTCCTGATACTTCTATTGCTGGGTCTCTTTCAAGTTGTTCTTTTAATGTATATAATTGAGGAAATTATTTTCTCTCCTTTCTCCATTAAAAAGTTGTTATTCTTGAGAAAAGGAAGTAGACAATAGAGAAACATCTATGATGTTGAAAAAGAAGTCACTGTTCTTTCCTTTACTAACATTCCTTTACTAGGAATCAAAAATAAGGGAGATGATAAAAATATAGAATCAGAAGCTGGAAGAGTAATTAAATATTAGATATTCTAACATATTAATTTTAAATATGAGAAAAGTGTGAAGTATCATTTTCACTAGGATAAACTATAAATTTTCTTGTTTGATGGCAAAATATTCTAAATTATCTAATTAAATAAAATTTTCAAAAAAAAATTTCCTTCTTTAACTTTTAAAGTCAGTTGCCCTCTGGCTTCAGTTTACCTTTCTAGATTTATTGCATTCTACTCTCTTTCATCTATTCTGTATTTCAGCAAAACTGATCTGCCTGTTCTTCCCTGTGATATTCCATTTCTATTCATTTTGCCTTTACAAAGGAAGCCTGGAATATGCTCACTCTTCATTTTTGCTTTTTAGAATCTTTAGTTTTATTCAAAACTCATATCATGTCATCCCTATAGGCAAATTGTCTCAATCTCCCTTGTTTATAATTCCTTTCACCCTAAAATTTACTTTATATTAGTTTGTATATTTTTCTATTTATTTATATATGGTCATTTTGTTTCCCTGTAGTATAATGCAAACTCACTAAAGGACTGTTTTGCTTTTTCCATCACACGTCCCTAAGCACATATCAAAATGTCTTCTATATAGAAGAAGCTTAATGAATGCAGATGGAATGCTAGTATTTTTATAAATACTATCCCTCCTTCCAATTATAAATCTCTGAATGAAAAGAATGTAGTGGTTTACTAATCATTATATTCTCCATTGCACTTAAACTTATCTCAGATTTTTAAGTCTGTCCACCTTGTCATTTTACAAACAAGGAAACTGACATCTAAGAAATGACATCAACTTTCCCAATCAGTTATTGCAAGTCATATTTCCTATCTTCATGGCTAGAATGAATTTTTTAACTAAATTACATAAAATACAATAATTTCTTCTTTTACTGAACTTTCTTTTATTAAAGATGATTATTTTGGCATCACATTTTCTATTAAAGCCACAAGAAAGCTTATTCTAATTATTATATACCTAAATGTTTATTTTAATCATCTATAAATATATATGGATAATCCTAAAACTGAGTAGATTTTGTTATTGTATTATAGTTTAAAGAGGAAAAACATTTCTTTTGAAATAAGAAAAGGATTCTAATGTGAGCTCAGAGCCTTATGTGGGCTATCACTTCATTTCTCTGACTTGGTATGCAAGAAGAGGAGGTGACACTAAGAATGATGTGTACCACAAATTTAGGGAGATGAGGGTTGGTAAGATAGATGAAAAATTTCCCAGACTTTGGAGAACAAGGTGTTCCCCTTTGATCAAACCTAGTTTTAGGATCAGGGAGGTGGAGTAATACCTGCCTGCAAGTAGTGGTTCTGTGCTTTTCCTGAATGGCAGAGTGAATAAGAAAACAAAAACCCAAAATCTGTTGCTCACTAGAGTAATGTGGATGTAATGTCAAGCCACCAATGATTGTAAATCTTTATCCTGATGCTTGTTCACTCACTCTACCCAAAACATCAGGTTAGGGTAGTTCCACAAAGAGTTAGCTACACTACTCTAATTTACTTGTCATGGTCCTTAAGGTAACTCTGGTGTGGAACACTACATCTACTGTGAACAACTATCGTGTTGAGTTCCCACTGGTATGCTTCCTATTTAAACAAAACAACCAGGCTGAAACCATTAATTCAATCTTGAAATATTCACAAAACAAGAATAATCATAGCTGGCTAATCAACAGTCTTTCTTCCCCACTAATGCATACTTTGGCTACCTGGGCAGTCAGCACAACTCTCAGAGGGCTAACAAGGAAGCACATGAATTTAAAAATTCACATGCCCAGGGTAACTTGTAATTCTAGCCTCAATGTCCTTCATTTTCTTAGGGAACAATGTCTACCGCATGTTACCTGTTTGGTGAGGCCAGTTATTTTCTGGACCTCTCTACTTCTTTACCACTCTCAGACAGCTAGTTTTAAGTTCTTTTAGTAATTCTGTTCTAAAAGCATATGTGCCTACAGAACTTTTCAAGTCAGATCCCTTGACAAAGGTCTGAGTTAACATTTTTAGCTCCCTCTCAGCAATTTCCTTACTGTTCTCTGAAGATTTTCTCACTCTCGATCTATAGGTGGCAGTTGGTTGATATCCTTCATTCTCAAAGAGGACCAAAATGGCATTGCTGGTGAAGTTTTTTGACTCACCCATAATTGGATTTAAGTGAGGCAGAGTTGCACAAAGTCATCCTGCCTCACTCTTTCTTTCAGAGTCATCAATGTCCAGAGGCAAAAGTCAAGAAGCCTGGCTATGGCATTGAATGCAGTGGATGACCTTGGTTTCTTTGATGTTTAACCAAGATCTAAGCAGTCCACTGCACCTGCCTCCACCACTTCTGTGGCCATTGAAACAAGTTGTCCTCATCTGTTCCTTTAGCCAGGAGAGGTTTTCTCATGCCTGAGGTAGACATCCATCTAATTCACAGATGTGTGTGAGACTTTTTGGTTGCCCTTAACCTGGTTTAACCCACCTGCCAATAAGGGTCCTTGGGATATGGTCTCTGGTCATGTTCGACAGCTTCTTGGAGCCACAGATGAGGGCTTCATGACAGGTAGATACCAAAAGAGGAAAGTAGCCCTGAAAAGATTTTGACAAGCTCTCACACCAGAGGTACTAGTCTTTTCTGAATGCCTGGTACACCCCTGAATGTCAGGTGGCAGTAAAGAACAAATGAAATCTCTGAGAGATTTTCACCTTTAAATCAATAGGCAGCAATAAAAGATAAAGCAGTCTTGATTTCCTTTCTCTAACTAGATCTTCGCATACCTGAGGATTCTGGCCTCTTTTGAACAATAAGATTTTTTTTCCACTAAAAAAAAATACCCCAAAGTAATTGTAATGCTTATAGCATGGAATTATTTCAACCCTGAATCATAAATTTTAGATTTGAAATTGATTTTTCTTAGTTCACATACCATAGTAAGTTCAAAATAGATTCATTATCTTAATATTAAAAGTCACACCATGATGTCTAAAAGGCCCACTTCAGCATATAATTTTCATAATCTCAAAGAATGAATTATGAAATTAACAGCATTTTTTTGATCAGATGAATTGCTACTTCCAATCCAATGTTATCAAATCCCTGCTTTGTGACTCTTGCCAATGTGAGCTTGTCTATATACACAAAAATGTATGTATACAGGCCTATGTTATACATGTATATGTAAGGATAAGGGATAAGAGATAGGAAAAATGCATGGATTGTCTTTAAGAGGAAAGGAGGAGAATTGACACAAACCCTGGGAAAAGATTCTGGAAGGAGAAGACTTTGCACAGGAAGATTTGGGAGTTACTGAATTTAACAGTCACTCACTCCTGAACTGGCTTCTCTCTGAGCTAGAAGGGAGGACGCTTGCTCTATCATCTTCTGCGAACAGACAAATCTTGTGGAAAGATTAGGAAGTTTCTGGGTTTGGAGAACTGCCTTGGAGGAGATCAGTTTTTCCCTGAAGTGCTGAGACCAATCTGATTGAGACAACTTGGTTAAGGTAAACCCAAGGATTTTTCAACTGGGACTTTGGATTTACCTGGGAAGACAACCCCCGACTTGGAAAAGGACTCAGTTCATCTGTGAGTCTTTTCTCCTGTGACTATTAGAGACAATCTATATCATTTAGGTTAAGTAAGATAATCAGATGGTTTGAGGTTTAGGTAGCTCAGGGAGCTGGTAGGAAGGGCTTGAGAAGACAAGAAGGGCAACCCTGTGGGGGAAAGGTGGGAGGAGCTAGAGCTGTATAGATTTAGGACCTTATCTACCATTTCCCTAATTCTCAATAAATTTTGTTTTATACTCTCAATGGTTGTGCTTTACTGGACCTGGGAAAGTCCCTAGTTGGGGTTTTTCTATCACCAACACATCTAGGCCCTTCCCAAAAAATCTTTCTCCTTTTGGAGATAGAATTCTTTTTCATATATATGTAAAGAGAGGCATATTCCTATATAAATGTATTTTTGTGCTTACATATGACTGTATTAACAAATGTGCAGAGAAATATATGTGCATGTCTCCTCTGGAAGAATGAAACATGCAAACTCCTTAAGGGTAGTTATTGCTTATTTGTTGTTTTTGTATCCTCAACACATAATACTGGCATATAATAGATACTCAAATTCTCATTTATTGATTGATTAATTCTAACTATCAGACACAGAGAAGAATACAAGTACTTTTGAAATGTATGCAAAAGTCAATTACCTACCATAATCCTGAGAGGAAGTAGGTTTCATTTATCTTGAAACTATTCTATTAAACCCAGTTATTTTTGGAGTCTTAAATTGTTTTCATCCAAATTTTGGCAAGAACTTTTTTTTTATTATATTTCATACTGCTTCACTTCGCTATCATACTCATATATTATATAACATGAACTACATATTGTCTTTTTTGTATTAATTGTGTTATTTTGAAAGAAAAGATCATGCTAATTATAGAATAATTTGCTTCATGTCAAGCTCATTATTCATAGTAATTTTTTCCCTTTAAGACCTTTGTAAGTTTCATTTATTTTTATAATTTTTATTTAAATACAAATACATTTACATATCAGACCCATCCAATTACTACAAAAAGTAAACTTTTTTAAGCCTTCAGACATTTTGTACACAGTGATCATATGCTATGATGAATGAGAGTCATCGCCACAATTCTAGAGAGCCAAGTGAGCATGCTGATTTTTAAAAAGATTCATTTTCAAACAATGGTTTGAGCCCAGGAAGCCAAGACTAATGAAAGAGCTTCCAGAAAGAAAGTGTTCAGAAATTAGGAGGTTGATGTTTGGACACAAGGAAAAAGAGTCCGAAGTAAGAATGGCTATTGGAAATGGCAACTATATCTTTCAGAACCAGAGTTGTGAGAGATGTATCTCACTTAACCAATCAGTGAATTAACAAGTATTTCTTTTGTGCCTCCTATGTGCCCGGTGCTTGGCATCGGACATACAAAGATGAAACTGAAATAGTGAGTGCCATCTGAAAGCTTAAATTCAGTCATGGAAGTCATGCATACAGCCATAAAGGTATTTATATAAGATAAATGCAAGACAATTTTGAAGAGGAGAAGGAGCTAGCATCTCAGATAATGGGGAGGGGGAATGATTAAGATCATAGATTTAAAACTGAAAGGAACTCAGGTTCCACTTGATACCAACCCTTTATTTTACAGATGAGGAAATTTGAGCATGAAGAGATTAAGTGATTTGTCTAAGGTCACACAGTTAGTAAGTATCTGAGGGAGGATCTGAATGTGACTTTTCCTGACTCCAAATCCAGTGTGTTGTCTATTATGCCACACTGATTCCTACTTATTGTAGAACGAGGCATTGAGTTGAACCTTGAAAGAAACTAGGGATTCTAGAAAGTAGAAGTAATGAAGGAGAATATGTCAAATAAAAGAGGGTTGGGAGGGAGTTTGTTCAGCCAGTATGATGTTAGTGATAGCAGAAGGAATGTTATATGTGAGGAAGGGTTAGAAGTCTAATCTGACTGTACTACAGTATGCAGGAAGGTGTAAATGTATAAGGTAGGTTGGAAACTGTTTCAAGCTGAAGACAAATCATCAAACTGCTACATGGCTCAGTCTCATCCTTTGTAAAACAAGTGCATTGAACAAGCATTCCAGTTTGAAATTCCATGTGCCTCTATATTAACTATTATAAAATAAGAAGGTAGCTCTGTCAAAAAAGAAGAGCTTAGCATTTACTATAGATTTTTGGTCAAATTGAATTCTAACGTGCCCTTCTGCCTCTGAAATGGAATGATATAATCTAAGAAAAAACCAAGTGATTGCTCTGTAATTATATCTTTAGCCCTAGGATTCTCGCAGTATATCCTAACATCAAGTTGCAATGTTATTGTAAGACACACTCAGGAGAGTGGTTTTTTTTCTTTCTTTCTTTTTCAAACACGAGGGATCAGTGCTTACATAGCAAGTATGCTAACATATGCTCAGTTAGGCATGTGCTCAAGAAAACAAGGAATGTTTCTCTAGATTTTTTCCCATTATTTTCTTAGGTGACTCAAGTTTTCTGCTTTGTTCTTTATATACAGAAAAAGTAAACAAATAAATAAACCAAGGAAGAGCAACAATTTGCCAGCTGGCAAGAGACTGTTGCTGGAGAGAGGAGCTGTCTTGTTACTGCTGACATCAAGTGGCTGCCCAGGGAAACTACTTCATGCTTCATAATTAAGACTAGAACCATTAACTATGTAAAAAGCAGTTGAAGCAAAATTGTAAATAGAAGAACTCTCTTAGTGTGCAATTCATCTGTTTCACCAGAAATATTCTCTTAATAATTTTAGAAACATGTTGGATTGAGAAAAGCACCCCCTATCATTTTTTCTTTTTTAATAATAATTTCATTTCCCTAATTACATGTAAAACATTTTTAGCATTTATTTTTTTGAGGTCCAAATTCTCTCCATCCCTGATACTCTCCTTCACTAATTCAGTCCCACTTCTCTGTTCTCTCTGAGAAGTTAAGTGCATGGAGTAGAATTTTTTGGGGGGTCATACCCCAATAAATCAATTTAATGAGCAGACAGAAGACTTGATAGATGCTGGCAGAGAAAAGGGGCTTTATTCAGAGAAATCAGAGGACATCAGGGAAAGGGGGAAGAGGAAGGGAAAGGGAAGGAAAAAAGATTCTACCCATATAAGTGGCTTGCTCAGGCAAAAATTTCCTCTCTTCTTCTAGGTACAAACACAGATTTTTATAACAATTCTGATACAACATTCTCCTTCTTCCTTTTGTACATTACATACCGCTAAAGATGCCCATGATCAAGAAAAACCTGTGACTATCATGGGATTCCCAGACTGGAACGATAATGATACTTTTGAAACTCCCTGTTTCTTCTTATCTTGTAGTTGACTTTCTTCTCAGGGTACAGATAAACTCTTCTCAATTTTTTTTTTTTTCAAAATAGGTCAGGAAAACTAAAGTTTTATGGGGTGGGAGGTAGCAGTTTTAGTCTAAGGAATAGTCATACTAAGAGGTCTTGAAAATTGGTGTTACAAGCCAAATGCTACTCTGAGAATTACATACTGAATCTCATCCCACACAATAAGTAATCTGATTTTACATTTTCCCATATTAGCCATTTTATTTAAGAGGGAGGAGGAGGAGGAGGACAGGAGAGAAGAAAAGAGCAAAGAAGAAGACAGGAGAGAGGGGAATGGAAGGAAGGAAAAGAAGGAAAGAAAGAAAGAAAATATAATACATTTTTGGTCTGCATTCAGATTCCATCAGTTCTTTTTTTCTAGACGTGAATGACATTTTTCATCATGATTCTCTGGGACGGTCTTGTATCATGATATTTCTGGGAATAACTATGAGGTTGTTCATCAAAAATTATTGCTGTTACTATATACACTGGTATTCGAGTTCTGCTATATTTTGCATCAGTTTTATATTAGTTTTTTGGTTATCATTTTGTATCAGTTCACAAGTCTTTCCAGGTTTTTGCAAAGTCAGTCTACTCCTATTTTCTATAGTACAATAGTATTCCATTAAAATCATATAACACACACTTGTTCATCCATGTCATGCCTCAATTGATGAACAACCCCTCAATTTCCAATTTTTTGTTACCACAAAAAAGAGCTGCAATAAATATTGTTGTACAAATAGTTCTTTTTTCCTTTAATCATTAACATTTTTCAACACAGCTTGTAGGGAGCTATAACTTATTAGCTATATAAACATAGAGATCCATCAAAGATTTCCTTTTTTGTGTCCTAACATCAATATTGTTTTTTCAGGTACTAAAGATGAAAACATAGTAAAAATAGAGAGCAGATTCTCCATATTAGAAAAGGATGAAAAATTTTGTCAAATATTAGGATCATTTATTTCTATGATTTTCTTATGTAATCTAGTCTATTATATTGTCTTTAATCCAGTACTAGATTTTTTGATAATCATTATAATCTTCAATATTTCTTTACCCACTGGATTCTTCTATGTTACCTATAAACATGCCTAGAATTCCATTTTCCTTAAAATAAGTTATGCTTTTCTGTATCATCCTTTCATATTATTATCTTGTGCCTTTCCTTCATTAAACTGACATTTTCCCAGGGCAGGAAAAAAGTGGAAAAGACTCCATCTGATGCTCCTACTTCTTCACCTCTTACTTTCTTCTGAACTGCTTATAATATGACATTTAATCATATTTCAGATTATTCCCTCATGTAGCTAAACTGTAATTTCTTCAAAGTTACTAATAACCTATTACATGCTAAATCTGTTGTTCTTTTCTCAGTTGTCATCCTTGTGGACCTCTTGGCAACATTTTTCACTGTTGTATTCCTTCTTCTCATGGGTCTTCATTCTTCTCTTCTTTTGTGACACAACTCTTTTGTTTTTGTTTCTTCCTGTCTTCTCAATGCCCTTTGCTGGATCATCATCCATATTATGTCCCCTGCAAGGGTACATTAACTTTTCTCCAGAGCCTTCTTCTCTTTCATCTGGTGAACTAATCTGTTTACATAGATATAAATAGCATCTATATTCTTGTGACTATCTGATCTCTCTATATCAAACCTTGGTCTCTATCCCAAAGAGTACCCTATTGCCAACTGCCCATTGGAAATTATCAAAATGACTGTCCTGTAAGCATCTTAAACTTATAATGTCCAATATAGAACTCTTCATCTTCTCCCCACATCTAACATCCTACCATATTGTCTTATTTCTGATGAAAGAATAACAGTTAATCACTCAGATTTGCAACTTTGGTGTCATATTCAATTCTTTGTTTTCACTTTTCTCCATCAAAATATTTCTTCCCTTCTTTTCACATATAATCACTAACCTAATTAAGGTTTCATTACTTCTACCCTTGATTAGGGCAATAACTTTCTAATTATTCTGGCTTCAAGTTTCTCTTTAATCAATTTTCCATATGGTTTCTAAAGGGGCTATTTTAAACAAAGACATAATCTTGGCATTCCCTGACTCAGTATGGTATTATGGTTCCCTCTCACTCCTACAAAGGTAAACTCTTCTGTCTGGCATTTAATCCCTTCACAATCTGCTCCCAGCCTACCTTTCTAGTCATATTATATATTATTGTCCTTCATATAGTTTAGCAAAACTTTCCTTTTTGTTGTTTCACCTATACAACACTGCATTTCTCATCTTCATGTCCCTTCCCTGGCTTTTCACCTGCCTAGTCTCCACTTGCTCTTTGCCCCTAAATCTTAAAATTATTAATCTCCTTCATATCAACGTTCAAGAGTCATCTTCTATATTTAGCCTTTTTTTAATCTCCCAATTTTCTGGTGTGACCCACCCTATTTAAAAAATTCTTTCACCTATTTATCTAGCAATATACTTGTTTTCTCCCCTAATTCAAACGTAATGTCTCCAAGGACAAAAACTAGTGTGGTTTTGTTTTTGTATGTCCAGTATAGATAAAGGGATATTGTGGCTGTCATTATAGTTCATTAATAAATTGTTGATTAATTAATGAGGATATTTATTCCCATAGTTATTGATGAATTCTATTGTTGAATATTGAAAACTGTGCTTATCCAAGAATCAGATCATAGTCTAAACTCTATTTCAGATTGCTTATTAACTATGTGGCTACAAGAAAATAACTTTTCATTTCATATTTCATCAGATCAAATACCTCACAGAGTTGATATGGGTAAAATGTTATTTGTATATGTGACCAAAAGTATGTGTGTACCCAAGACAAACAAGAAGATGGCATTTATTCCTAATAATTCAGGTGACTTGGCTTAAATGGATTACAATATTAGATACTGAAAGAAACGATGTATAAGGTTCCTGAAACACTGTCAATAATATCAAAAGAATATGGAAAACAAGAAAGGAAACTATATCATTTTTAAATTTTTTAAAAGAGATTAGAGAAGGCAAGCTATAGGCCAGACAGCTTGGTTTCAACTGCTACAAAATTTTCAAGAGCAATTATTAAAGAAATGATGAGTGTACATCTAGAAAAAAAAAGCAATGATCCCTAAAGGTCAACATGGCTTCAATGATCATATAACAGAATAATCTAAGATTCATTTTTCTCAGAGTTACTACTACTGAAAAATCACTACACACCTGGGTGCTTCTGACAGTTTCTGCCTCCTACCATAGACAGAGAAATGGTAACTGCAGAATTAACTCTGCTTGGTTTCCACTCCACAAAACATCCTAACTCATCCATGATGAGCTGATCATCTGAAATATCAGCATCATGCTGATTGGCTCACTTTTTAATACTTAGAACCATGTCAAATCCGGCAGGTGCCTCTCCCCTCCAGAGACTTGGAGGTAAAATAAAAAAAAACTTCTTCCAAAGACTCCTTTATGAAGATCTCAGATCAAAACTTTTCATTTTCTATCAACAGCTCTGCTTAGTGTTTTAATTCATAAAATATCCGACCCTGGAGGCAGGTCCCTCCCCAATCTTATCCCTCACCCCACTTTTCAGGTTCCTTTACTGTTTTGTTTAACCCTACTAGATTGAAAGCTTCTTAAGGACAGGGGCTGTATTTCCTTTTATTTGTTTTCCCAGAATTTAACACAGTTCCTGACACACAGCAGGCATTTCAGAATTGTTTATTGAATCATATTGAATTGAAAAGTGTCTGATGCTGAATTTGAACTTTCTTAATTCCAGGTCCAGAACTCTATGGACATTTATTTGCCTTAAGAAATATTCTGAGCTTTGCACTCAGGAAGAAAAATAGCTATGTACTGGCAAAGATAAAAACCCAATTATCCCTCATCCTACCTCATCCCATTCATAGACTTTTAAAGCCCAGAAAATTCAAGTTTTTCTCTTCAACAGTCACCTGCAAAACAAAACGTGTGCCTGTATATCTTTGTTATTCTGTCTTAATTGTTGATTGTATTTCCTTGGCTTAGAAATTAATGTATATAGTGAATTGTTTGGCAAAGGATGATCCTAGCCACTGAAAAGAAATATCAGCTTCCCATCCTGTGGCTCTCTCCTCCAAGATTCTGGGGAATCAATTAACCACACACACACATATATAATATATAATTTTATACATTATTAAATTTATATAAAATTAGTACAACTGAAATGACTGAACAATAACTATTTAGTTGTTCTGTTATTTCAGTTGTGTCTGATAACCCTTTATAAACCCATTTGGTATTTTCTTAGAAAAGATGCTGAATTTATTTGTCATTTCTTTCTGCAACTCATTTTACAGATGAGGATGCAAACAAGAATAAATGATTTGCCAGAGTCACATAGTTAATAAGTGTCTGAAGTCAAATTTGAACTCACAAAAATGAGTCTTCCTGACTCCAGACCCAACACTCTATCAATCTGTCACTGAATACCTATATGTGTTTTAACACATGGTGTCCCAAAAGTACTTTCCATAATTTTAAGATTACTAAATTTAAGTGAGTTTGAAGTAAAGTTAATTTAATTTAGGAGCTCCAGGAGAATATAAACATAATTTTTCCCAAACATTTTACATAAAAAGGAAAGGAAGTCTAAGTGATTTGCCCAAGGTTGCAAAAATTAGTAGAGGACAGAGTTTGGGCTAGGACATAGGTTAGTGACATCTCAGTACAATGATCTATCTTAATATTATTCAACCCTGGTGATTATTAGTATGTTCCTAACCTCTGAGGACAAAAGCAAAAAGAGAATTGATCTCACCATTTGAGAAAGTGTTCTTCTGCTGAATGGACTATTGTTCTGACCCACTTGGGTGTATTTTTTAAGAATGAAGACAAATATGCTGGGTATAAGTACACACAAGAAAATAAAATTCACAAAGGATAAATCCTTTAGTGCAAAACAGGAGCCTGAAAAGAGCAGCAATGCATAAAGATTGCAGACATTCACCATGCATCTTAACGGTTGTGAACTAATATCTGCTTTCCTCCCCAACCCCAACAAGGCATATAGTAAACAGATAGCACTAACAAAGTCAAATATTAATAACCAAGAACTACAGATCACCAAATCCCCTTTCCCCCAACCAGCAAAACCATAGAAAATGACACTGACCAAAGCAAATAGAAAGTAAAAGTCAAAGCATTTAAAGGGTTGACATTTAGGGTAGAAGCAAGCACTCACTCCATTCTTCTAAACTACAAAAATTATAACAGTAACAGAAAATAAGTGATCTAGAATAGAAGTTACTCGTGAAATCTGATCCTAAAACAATAATCCAAGTTTAGTGTGTACTTGTTGCTAGATAAAAGTACTTAAATATTTTCTCCTCAGCATGAGTGTACCATTTTGAGAGTTCTCAATGTCTTTGGTGCTGTATTTCAAAAGAGCTGAAACATAGTCAGCCTTGTAGGAGGAAATAAAAGGCTAGAGCAAACCTAAAATCCTAAAATAACAAAAGGTGGGGGGAAGCACGAAGCCCTTGAAGTAGTTATAGAATCCATTAACTAATATTCATTAAGAGCCTACTTATGTGCCAGGTACTATATCAACTTTGAATCATGAAAAAAAAAAAAAGGAATAATCCCTACTGCTAATGAATTTACAGTCAAAAGGAGAAGACAACAGGGAACTAATACAGAAACATCATAGAACAGATTTTAAAAAAATACAAAATAATTAAATATAAGATACTTTGACAGGGAGACCCAGGAGGTGAGATGATCAGGTACTGATTAGGAATATGGTGACTGAGCTGCTTCTTAAAGGAAGAGAGAGTTTCTCTGAGCTGGATGTAATGAGGGAATATTTTCCTGGCATTAGGGCCATGGTTTGTGCCTTTGAAAGGAAGAAAAATAGAAATCAAATAGGAGGAGGATCATATGAGAGTAGTATCATGCAGCCCTAGAAAGTAGAAACTGTCTTATAAGGAAATAAGGGAGTTGACTATCAAATATAATATATAGGTTGAGAATGATGAAAACAAAAAATAGACCATACGATTTTGCAACTAAGAGTTCTTTGAAACCATGGGGAAATGTTCTAAATTAATTAAATAAATATTTTTTTTAAGTTTCTTGATAACATTGGGAAGAAACAATTTTAGTTGAATGATGAGGTGGGAGACCAGATTGCAAAAAGCTGAAGAGCAAGTGGGAGAAGAAGTAGAGGAATTCATGTCAATGGACAAAGAAGATTTTTTTTAATTTAAAAAATTTGGAAATTATTTAGTATAGCAGGCAAAGAAGCTGGATTCTGAGAATATGATTTGAATTTATGGATGCATCATTGCTTCAATATAGGTTTCACGTTATTGGCCAAAAGTGGAATACATCTCACAAAGACAATTAATTAATTTTCTAGGTGTTCTACAAATCTAATAAAATGGTTTGTAAGCTATAAAGAAAGAAGAAGGGAAAAGGTTTGCTTGTGTATATAATTCGATTTGCATACCATCAAGGGAAGTTTGTTATAAGTAATAGTAGGTGATACACCCAGTTGTTCACTGGACACATAGCCAAAGAATGTAGATAAGAAGTAGAGAACATCACACAAAGAATGAAAAGTATTTAGAGGAATAAAGGGGGAGAAATAAAGTAATTTTATCACTGAAATATAGTACAGATCACCTTATGAAATTTTCAAAAAGGAAAGGGAAAAAAGTAAAAACTATAGTTTTCTTTGATTTCATCAAAATTCTTGAAAGGATCATTGAAGAAGTGGTTAATGGATATCGAAAAAGGGGAACAGTAATTATAAAGAACAAGAATAACTATAGAATTAATTTTATTTCATTTTTGAAAGTATTCTAAAACCATCGAATGAGAAAAAGGCTCAAGATATAGCTTACTGAAATATAGCAAAATTGAGGAAATATCTCATCCTGTTCTTGTGGAAAAGATAAAAAGAGGTGGATTTAATAATATAGTCAGATGGATTCATCAATAATTGAATATTTGGACTCAATATATAAAGTTTTTAAACACTCAATATCAATCACCCATGGAGTATCACAATTATATGTACTTGACTGTTATTTAGCAGATTTTTAATAACATTTTATTTGATCATTTCCAAGCATTATTCATTAAAAATAAAGATCATTTTCTTTTCCTCCCCCCACCCCCCCCTTGGCCGACGCGTGATTCCACTGGGTATCACATGTGTTCTTGATTCGAACCCATTGCCATGTTGTTAGTATTTGCATTAGAGTGTTCATTTAGAGTCTCTCCTCTGTCATGTCACCTCAACCCCTGTAGTCAGGCAGTTGCTTTTCCTCGGTGTTTCTACTCCCACAGTTTGTAGTCTACTTATGGATAGTTTTTTCTCCTAGATCCCTGCAGATTGTTCAGGGACATTATACCGCCACTAATGGAGAAGTCCATTACATTCGATTATACCACAGTGTATCAGTCTCTGTGTACAATGTTCTCCAGGTTCTGCTCCTCTCGCTCTGCATAACTTCCTGAAGGTTGGTTCAAGTCTCCCACTAATATGGTTTTACTGTCTATTTCTTCCTTCAATTCTCCTAGTTTCTCCATTAGAAATTTGGGTGCTATATTATTTGGTGCATACATGTTGATTAGTAATATTTCCTCATTATCTAATGTCCCTTTTAACAGAATGTAATTACCTTCCCTATGCCTTTTAATCAGGTCTATTTTGCTTTGGCTTTATCAGATGTCATGATTGCAACTCCTGCCTTCTTTCTGTCAGTTGAGGCCCAGAAGGTCTTACTCCATCCTTTAATTCTGACCTTGTGGGTGTCTACCCACCTCATATGTGTTTCTTGAAGACAACATATGGTAGAGTTTTGGATTCTAATCCATTCTGCTATTCGTCTACATTTTATGGGTGAGTTCATCCCATTAATTTTCAAAGTTATGATTGTCACTTGTGGACTCCCTGGTATTTTGATATCCTTCCTTAATTCTAACCTTTCTTCTTTAGCTCTATAATCCATTGCTTTACTTTAAATCAGTCCCCCTTGTCCCCTCCCTTGATATGTTTCCCTTTCTAACCCCTCCCTTTTTGTTTTTTGCTTTTGTTCCCTCCCCCTCTCCCCTCTTCTAACCTTCCTTTTTTTGTTCCCGGTCCCCCTAAACCCCTTGGTTTTCCCATCCCCCTACCCTTGTTGGGTAAGATAGAATTGAAGATCCCAATGGATCTGGATGTTCTTCCTTCTCAGAGTTGATTTCCCTGGGAGTAAGATTTAATTAAAAACTCTCTTCTTCTCCTTCTTATAGGAGTTTTCTTCCCCTCCACTTCCCGTGTGAATCTTTGTGTGAGAAAGATTATTCTATTTGGCTTTTCTTTTCCCCCTATTTACACATTATGTTTTCCCCACATGTTAAAATACATAGATTGATATAAATGTAGTCCTTATAGAAGAGAGTTTGAGTAAAAGTAAAATATAACATTTTTCTCCTTTTCCCTTTCCTTCATATTTACCTTTTCAGGTATTCCATGATCTTTGTTTTTCGATATCGAACTTTCCACAGAGCTCTGGTCTTTTCTTTGCAAAAACTTGCAAATCTACTATTTTGTTGAATGCCCATACTTTCCCTTGGAAGTATATAGTCAGTTTTGCTAGATAGCTGATTTTTGGTTGAAGGCCCAGCTCTCTTGCCTTTCTGGAAATCATGTTCCATGCCTTACAGTCATTCAGAGTGGAACTTACAAGGTCTTGTGTGACCCTGATTGGCATTTCTTTATATCTAAATTGTTTTTTTTTTTCTGGCTTCTTGTAAGATTTTTTCTTTTGCTTGAAAGCTTTGGAATTTGACAATTACATTCCTGGGAGTTGTCTTTTGGGGATTTAGTATAGAGGCTGTTCTGTGAGCTCTTTCAGTGCCTGTATTGCCCCCTTGTTCTAGAATTTCTGGGCAATTTTCTTTGATTATATATTGTATTACACTATCGAGTTTGCTGTTTATTTCTGGCTTTTCTGTTAGTCCAATTATTCTTAAATTGTCTCTTCTCCCTCCATTTTCCAAGTCTATGACCTTGTCAGTGAGATATTTTATGTTCTCTTCTAATTTCTTGGTCTTTTGGCTTTGCTTTATTAATTCTTGCTCTTTGTCTTCCAGTTGGCTGATTCTGACCTTTAAAGCCTGGTTTTCCTTTTCAGTTTGGTCAAACCGGTTTTGTAGATGCGTGAATTTCTTTTGCATTATTTCCCACTTTTCCTCCCAGAAGGTTTCCATCTTTTTTATCATTTCCAATTCAAATTCTTCATGGGTTTGTGGAGAGTTTCCATTTCCTTTGGAAGGTTTCAGATCATTTGCTTGTGTTTCCTCTTCTATCTCCTCTGTATTTTGTATTTTTGCTTCATAAAATGTGTCCAAAGACGCCCCCTTCTTCTTGTTTTTCTTGGAGTTTTGAGGCTTTTGTGCTTCTGTGCTGTTTGCCATCTCTATCTGAATGGGGAGGAATAGCTTTTCTTATCTCTGTCTGGTGTTCAGAGGCTTTATCCCTAGGCAAATTGTCCATTCTCCGCAGCTGTTCTGTCTTCCCAAGGAAGCCAGGAATTGCTGGTGTTTCGGTGTTACTGCCCTCCTCAGTTGCCTCCCGATGCTTCTCTGTTGCCTTACTTCCACGCTCTGAGCCTGGCTTGGCGCTCTCCATGAGGTGTTTCAATGCCTTTGCTGGCCAGAAGACCCTGCACTCTGAGGGGGAGGGGCCGCAGCTTCCAGGAGCTCAAAGGCTATTGATAGGATTAACTTCCTCTGGGTTGAACTGAGTATGCCCTGAGGCAGGGACTTTCTGTGAGACTCTGATGGAAGGATCCAGCCAGGGGACTATAGGCTTCCCCCCACAACCCCCGGCTCTCTCTGTTTCCTTGCTGTCTATGTTGTGTCCCCCCCCCACCCCCCCGGCGACTGAGTCAGGTTGTTTTCAGGAAGAGGCCTTCAGAATAGCTGGCCCTGAGGCTCTGAGGTTCCCTCTGCTGCCTCAGACTTAGAGCTCTGGGTTAGGGGGGATGGGTCCTGGGGCCTTCCTTCTGCCTACCCCTTAGGTCCATGTGATCTCAGGTTCTGGCTTTTGGGGGGGGGCGTACCTTTTTTTAAAAATTTTATTTGGTCATTTCCAAACATTATTCATTGGAAACAAAGATCATTTTCTTTTCTTCCCTCCTCACCCTCCCACAACCTCTCCCATAGCCCATGAATGATTCCACTGGGTATCACATGTGTTCTTGATACAAACCCATTTCCCTGTTGTTGGTATTTGCATTAGAGTGTTCATTCAGAGTCTCTCCTCAGTCATATCCCCTCCACCCCTGTAGTCAAGCAGTTGCTTTTCATTGGTGTTTTTACACCCTCAGTTTATCTTCTGCTTGTGGATAGTGTTTTTTAGATCCCTACAGATTGTTCAGGGAAATTGCATTGCCACTAATGGAGAAGTCCATTATCTTCAATTGTACCACAATGTATCAGTCTCTGGGTACAATGTTTTCCTGGTTCTGCTCCTTTCATTCTGCATCACTTCCTGGAGGTTGTTCCAGTCTCCATGGAATTCCTCCACTTCATTATTCCTTTTTGCACAATAGTATTCCATCATCAACATATACCACAATTTGTTCAGCCATTCCCCAATTGAAGGGCATCCCCTCATTTTCTAATTTTTGGCCACCACAAAGAGTGCAACTATGAATATTCTTGTACAAGCCTTTTTCCTTATTATCTCTTTGGGGTACAAGCCCAGCAGTGCTGGCTGGATCAAAGGGCAGACAGTCTTTTATCGCCCTTTGGGCATATTTCCAAATTGCCCTCCAGAATTGTTGGATCAATTCACAACTCCACCAGCAATGAATTAGTGTCCCTACTTTGCCACATACCCTCCAGCATTCATTAATTTCCATAGCTGTTATGTTAGCCAATCTGCTAGGTGTGAGGTGATGCCTCAGAGTTGTTTTGATTTGTATCTCTCTGATTATAAGACATGTAGAACACTTTTTCATGTGCTTATTAATAGTTTTGATTTCTTTGGCTGAGAACTGCCTCTTCATGTCCCTTGCCCATTTGTCAATTGGAGAATGGCTTGATTTTTTTTTGTAGAATTGATTTAGCTCTTTGTGAATTTGAGTAATTAAACCTTTGTCAGAGATTTTTATAAGGATTGTTTCCCAATTTGTTGCTACCCTCCTGGTTTTAGTTACATTGGTTTTGTTTGTACAAAAACTTTTAATTTGATGTAGTCAAAATCATTTATTTTACATTTTGTGACTCTTTCTAAGTCTTGCTTGGTTTGAAAATCTTTCCCCTCCCAAAAGTCTGACATGTATACTATTCTGTGTTCACCTAATTTACTTATAGTTTCCTTTATGTTCAAGTCATTCACCCATTCTGAGTTTATCTTGGTGTAGGGTGTGAGGTGTTGATCCAAACCTAATCTCTCCCACACTGTCTTCCAATTTTCCCAGTAGTTTTTATCAAATAATGGATTTTTGTCCCAAAAGCTGGGGTCTTTGGGTTTGTCATAAACTGTCTTGCTGAGATCATTTACGCCAAGTCTATTCCACTGATCCTCCTTTCTGTCTCTTAGCCAGTACCAAATTGTTTTGATAACCACTGCTTTATAGTATATTTTGAGATCTGGGACTGCAAGTCCTCCTTCCTTTGCATTTTTTTTTCATGATTTCCCTGGATATACTTGATCTTTTGTTCTTCCAAATGAACTTAGTTATGTTTTTTTCTAATTCAGTAAAGAAGTTTTTTGGTAGTGGGCCGTACCTTTTGATCCAGGTCCAGGAGGAGGGTTCTCGGGGTCTATGCTGTTGTTCGTTTTGAATTTCGGTGCCCTAAGAGCATATAATTTCAGATCGGTAAGGAAGGGTTTCCAGAGATCTGAACTTTAGCTTTCACTAAGCCACCATCTTGACCGGAAGTCGCTTTTAACAGTTTTATCAAAGTTTTTAATAAAAACATTGCTGGTATTTTCAAATGACACAAATTCATGAGGGGTAACTAACAAACTATATGATCGACTCAAAATCGAAAAGTATCTTTGACAGGCAAGAACATAGAACTGGATTTAATAGGATAAATTTCCACAGGGATAGATTTAATGTCATACTTTGGTACAAAATATTTCAGCTCTATAGATATATGATGGGAGAGGCATGACTAAAAAGCAGTTGTTGATTGACATAGAGTCAAAATAAAGCACAAGAGAAAATATTTTATACTTCAACTAGACTTTAAAAAGTGGATTAAAACTAATTATTTATGATAAAGCAACAGTAAATTTCAACACAATAAATAATATGGTTAAATACATCATAGATAATTAATCAAAATAAATAATATAGGCATATTGCTTAATAGCATATAAATATTTAAAGGAAAAATTAAGCAAATTGTAGAGGGAAAAAATATAACTACAATAGCAGACCTCAATGTAGCCCCTTTCAGATATAGACAGATCTAAGCAAAAAAAAGTGAAAAATGAAAAAAGAGTTAAAGACCATAATAAAACTTCAGAAAAATAATAGAACAAAAAAAATTTACATGCTTTCAGCTAGGAATAGAATAATGTCAATAAGAGACAACATAGGAAGGCATAACGACTCATATAAAAGACAGAAATGCATAAATACTGAAAATACCATTTGTTAATACTAAGAAAAAAAGAATTAAAAATTAATTGATGACTACATGACTCAGTCCTAAAGAAATAATGGGTCAAAAAACAAATGATAGAAACAGTAGAAAATTATAATAAGATATGAAAAAATCTTATGGGATTAGATTTTAAAAGCAGTTAGGGAAAATGTGTCTCTAAGAGTTTTTGTCAAAAAAAAAAACAAGAGAAAGAACAAGATGATCAAGTAAATTTTTAAAAAGCTAGAACAACACATTTAACAAAATATTAAAACCTAAGTAGAAATTCTGAAAATTAAAAAAAAAACATTAACTATATTAAGAGTCAAGGGAAAAAAAATCAAAGTATTGAGTTGGCTAAGAGGTTTAAAAAAAAAGATAGACTAGACAATTAACCTTATTTTTTAAATATAGTAAAAAGTTGATTATATCAAAATGGAAAAAGAAAAATTCATAACAATTGTAGATTAAAAAATAAGACTATTTTAAAAATTATTTCCAAAGTCCATATTAACAAAACTGATAAAATAGAGGAACTGTAGAATAGCTATAAATTGACAAAAGAGAGAAATTATTTATATAATGAAATATCAAAAATGTGATTGAATAACCAAAGATAAATTACAAAAGAGGGTAGAAAACAATAAAATTCAATTAAAAATAAAAGGTTTGTTTTGTTTTATTTTATACAAGTTGTATGCCCCACTGTGGAGAAATCAGTAACAACATTCCATCTACTTGATTTTTCTGAATTGTTGTTGGTCTTTTGTGAAAATTCATAACACTATTCCACAGAAACAATTTGTCAGTTCCTGACAATGTTTTTCATTTTTGACTGCACTTTTCTGTGAGTTTCAGTGCTACTAATTCTGTTCAACAGAAGTCCTGAATTATCCTTGAAATACTTGACTTCCCAACATCAACAGCTGCTTCAATAGCTCTAAATATAATTGAAGTGTCCTCTTTAAGTACTACAATTCTGCACATTTCCTTGGAGTACTACTCCTTCTGAAAAACCACAGAATTAAAAATATAATAAAAGAAAGCAATGCAATACATAGGTATGACATGAAATCCAACACTCAGCTAAGAGAAAACTAATATTGGAGAAGACATCTCATCTACTAGCATGTGGTCAAGTTCAAATATTACATGTTATACCACTGCTAATACAAGTTCATGCTCATGACTCCTGCTATCTCAATATGAAGCCATCCATATAAAATCATATCTTATTCTAAATTTTTCATACTTGGAAATGGAAGCTTAACTGATACTTGTTAGATTGGATTAACTATAGTCACATAGCTATCAAGTGGCAGAGACAGGATATAAACTATTATTATTATTATTCCCAGACCTGACTTCTTACCATTGATCCAAAACAGAATGGTAGTATGAATCATGCAACCAAAAAAATTTTACTTTCTTAGCCAAGAATGAAGCTATATGGTCCTGGCCCTGACACTGTTCCAGTTTACAAGGAACTGGGTTTTACTGATAATCGAGACAAGATATATCCATATCTTTAGATAGATAGATAGATGGATAGATGAATGGATGGATGGATAGATAGAGAGAGAGAGAGACTGACAGACAAACAAACATATAGATAGGTAAATAGATCTATGTAAAATGGAAGCTATAAGATCATTTTATTACATACTTTGTAAAGTGTGCATTTTGGAGTTCTTTATACTCATTGGTGCATTGAATATAGGGCTTTGTAATTTGTAATTAACAGATTTTCCCAGAAGTGAAAAATTCCTTCTTTACTCCATAAAATACATATTTACAAGTCCCCATCCAGTGTATCTTGACAGAATGGTCCATTTTTGAGCTTCATTCTCAACTATTTTCCTGGTAACTATAATCATATCCACCCATGATGATTTTAAATCAGTGTCTGGCTAGAGAAGAGGCACAATCAGAAGCCACAGCCTTTTTCTTTCTAGTAGTCAACATCATGGAAAAAAAAAAGTAGTACTGACACTAAACAGCAACTTGTCACCTCTTAGCACCCCAGGGAACGTTTCACCTTGGGGAAATGAAAAATTAATCCCTCTTTGAAAAGATTGGAGATTCTTGTTCTACAAGGCAGTAAATGAAATTATTGATCCCAAAGGGGTGGGGAATGAGGGCAATAGAAAAGATAAGCTTAGATGTTTATTCCTTTATCAGAAATGTAATATATTATGACAGATGAATTTTAGCAACGTACTATCTGAATAACAAAGAGAATGATCATGAGAATATCAATTGTGCTAAATTAAGGTATGATCTTTTTTAAGAAACACTTTATTCTTCATATTCCCCCAAAAGATACATGGCCAAATCCTGTCTAAGGTATGGTCATTTTAAAGAAACATTTTATTCTACATATTCCCCTACTAGATACATGGCCAAATCCTATCTGTAAAAGCATTCATGCATCTCCCACTGAAGTAAAAAAATTTTGAACATAATTTTGAGGGCAATTCAGTTCCCTTTTTGTACTCTCTGTCAGAGTTATCTTTGGTATTTCATTTATAATATTGGAAATTTAAATTATAAGCTATTTTTAATAAGGAAAGCAATATCAAGAAGATCAAATTAGAATCAAATTGAAAAAATTTAACTTTCTTTTCTTAACTTGCAACAAAGACCTGCCAAGTCCACAAAAGCAGAAAATCTCCTTTTAACAAACACTGTAAATAAGTAAACATTGACATTTTGACTTTAATGCCGAGAGCTTTGTAGATACTGCTGCCCTATAGGTTCAAGCATGCCTTTCACTAAATGTATTATCTGTGTAGCATTCCCCACCTCCTCCTAGTTTTCTTTTTTCCAATTCATTAAACATTAAAAAGTAACTAGATAACAAATACAATTCAAACACCTGTAAGCCAAATAACTACAGATTTTTTTGTGTGGCTTTAATGCCTCTCACTCCCTTGCACATACCACATGCCATATAAGATTGGTTTGAAAAGTGTAAGATAAGCTATTAAGGTTGCCTAATTCAGTTAAGAAATATTTTCTTTTGATTCTCTTTCATGTTATTTTTTTAATTTTACTTTCCAGTGTGTAGCATCAGTTGCAAAGGTTTAAATTTAACAAAACCAAGACTGAGGAGAAGAAATTAATTCACATGATGAAAACTCAATTATTAGTGGAAAAGTTGTGGTGGAAAAAATAGCAATATACATATGGATCTCCAGGGTCCCTATAATTTTATTTTAATCATTGTTGTTGTAAAGTTACATAAACTGGTTTAGATATCTACCTAAAATATTAATTTTATCTGTATAGGGATAATTTTTGAGCCTTTAAAAGGTAACCAAAGTTGAAATCAATATTCCAACTCTGAAAAAATCAAACTAAACCTTGAGTACAAGATTACTTAGACATTATGTATCATATATATAGTAAATTTGATACCATCATCAAATTTGATTGTATTGTGTGGAATTTGATTATATGGAAAGGTTTGGGCACTTTTAATAAATTTCTTCTTGTCTAAAATTGTATTTTAAGTATTTTGATTACCTCAAAGTTATATCTGTTACTTTAGTATTTCCCTATGTGTAGGATGCTTAAATAAAATGTTATCAATCTTTTTTTGTTTTTTTTACCAATCTGATTTCTCTTAAACCCATTCTTCAAGATTGCCACCCCTGCTATTTTTTTAACCTTAGATGAAACATAACACATTCTGCTCTAGCCCATTATTTTATGGGTGTCTCTTATAAACAGTGGTGTTAGATTCTAATTTTGAAAACTGTTCTTTTATATTAATAATCTGTTATTGTCAGTATTGATCTTGTTTATAAGTTTTGTATTGATAGACAACTGATAGGCTATAACTGTCAGGATACCTAATTGGTAGTGGGGGTTGATGATCTTGCTGGACACAGCTTAATCCCACAAATTTATTTAAACTATGATAAGGAACAAGGATAGGAAAAGGAGGTAAAAAGTTAGGAGAAGATATCTTAAAACTAAGATATCCTAAAACTAAGATATTTAACTGAAAACCCGAAACCCTCTGTCCCACAAGGGACATCTCCTTATTCACTGAAGTGAATCTACACTTATTTATTCTATCTACCCAAAGATTAAATCTAATTAATCTAAAACTATCTTAATATATCATCTTAAAATTGTATAATTCTCCTTAATTTATCAGCTATCTTAAAACAAATTGTCCTCAAATGTCCATTAGGATTGGTATCCTGTCAATCCTTCACAGTAGAGGGTCCGTTTGGAAACAGCCAGTTTCCATAAGACAGAAGAGCACCCTCTTTTAGCCGCTTTACTCTCTCCCCAAGAAAAGTGCCCTCACAAATCAACCAATCTTTCTTTTGATCAACAGATCATTTTCAGCTTCTCAAAGTCAAGTCTCAAAATCCCTCAAAAAGTGATCAGAGGAAACTCTCAAGACATCTACTCTCAGAGAGCAAGGCCCAGGGAGTCCTCAGTTCTCCAACTGTCCTTTCCTTGGGATTTCTAAGGAACTCACAGAAAATTCTCTCTCAGCTTAAAGGAGCCTAAGGTAAAATTTAAAACTCTTTTCCTTAGTCAAATTCCTTGTTACTAACTTGGTTAATTAATTTAAATTATTATCATTATAAATCCAATTTCCTTTCACAGTTATGATTATTAATTCTGAATTCCACTTCATCTTATTTTTACTTGTGTATCTCTTTTCTCTAACTTTTCCTATTCTTCCCATCCTCAAAAGTTTGTTTTGCTTCTCTCCACAGACTCCTCCAATTTGCTCTCTCTTCTATCAACCTCTGCTTCTCTTTTACCCTTCTATTTGCCTTTGGGCAAAATGTGTTTCTATGGACATCTGAGTTTGTATTTTATTTCCTCTGTAAACCAATTCAAGTGAGCATAACTTCAAGCATTTCCCACCATTCTCCAATCTTCTCTACTATAAAAACTCTTCATTTCATACCTTTTTATTTGAGATGTTACCCCATTTTAACTATGTTGGCTCCAAGAGCATTACTTTTTTTCTCTCTCCTTAATTTTATTTTTTTAATCATACCATGATAGTCTATCTATTCATACTCAGGCCCTCTTTATATGCAGACTCCTGAATTAATGATGATAAAGTTCTTAAGAGTTGCAAATAACATCCACCTAAGTTGGAACATAATCAGTGTAACTTTATTAAATCCCTTATGTTTTTTTCTTTCACATTTACCTTTTAATGCTCCTCTTGACTCTTGTATTTGAAAGTTAAATTATCTATTCAGTTCTATTCTTTTCATCACAATTGGCTGAAAGTTCTTTTTTCATTAATTTTTGGGTTTTCTTTTTCCTTTAAAGGATTGTACTCAGTTTTTCTGGGTAGGATATTCTTAGTTGTAATTCTAGTTCTTTTGACTTCTGGAATATCATGTTCTGAGACCTCCAGTCCTTTAATGTAGAAACTGCTAAACCTTGTGTGATCCAGACTGTAGCTCTGTGGTATTTTATTTGTTTCTTTATGGCTACTTGCCCTTGAGCTCTGGAACTCATCTATAATATTCCTAGAACTTTGGAAATTGAGATCTCTTTTAGGAGGTGATTGGTGGATGCTTTTCAATTTCTAGAAATACTTAGCATTTTTTATGATATATTTCAGAAGTATCATAATGCTTAAATTTCTATCATATACCCTTTGACCCATGTAGTCAATCAGTTGTTTTTTGTTGGTGTTTTTATTCAAACAGTTTTTCCTCTGAATGTGGATACTGTTTTTTCTCCAATATCCCTCCAGGCTATTCAGGATCAATGCATTACCACTAATGGAGGAGTCCATTACATTTGATTATACCACAGTGTATTGGTCTCTGTATACATTGTTCTCCTAGTTCTGCTCCTTTCATTCTGCATCACTTCCTGAAGGTCTTTCCAGGTCCCATGGAATTCCTCCACTTTATTATTCCTTTGAGTAAAATAGTATTCCATCACCAACAGATACCACAATTTATTCAGTCATTCCCCAATCAAAGGACATCCCCTCATTTTCCAATTTTTTGTCACCACAAAGAGCGCAGCTATGAATATTCTTGTACATGTCTTTTTCCTTATCTCTTTGGGGTACAAACCCAGCAGTGCTATGGATGGATCAAAGGGCGGATAGTCTTTTAGGACCCTTTGGGCATTCTTCCAAATTGCCCTCAAGAATGGTTGGATCAATTCACAACTCCACCATCAATGAATTAATGTTCCAACTTTTCCATATCGCCTCCAGCATTCATTACTTTTGTTCCTGTCATGTTAGCCAATATGCTAGATGTCAGGTGGTACCTTGGAGTTGTTTTGATTTGCATCTCTCTTATTATAAGAGATTTAGAGCACTTTTTCATGTGCTTATTAATAGTTTTGATTTTTTTGGCTGAGAACTGCCTCTTCATATCCCTTGACCATTTATCAATTGGAGAATGGCTTGATTTTTTGTACAATTGATTTAGCTCTTTGTAAATTTGAGTAATTAGACCTTTGTCAGAGGTTTTTGTTATGAAGATTGTTTCCCAGTTTGTTATTTCCCTTTTGATTTTGGTTACATTGGTTTTATTTGTACAGAAACTTTTTAATTTGATGTAGTCAAAATTATTGATTTTACATTTTGTGACTCTTTCTAAATCTTACTTGGTTTTAAAATCTTTCCCTTCCCAAAGGTCTGACATGTATACGATTCTGTGTTCACCTAATTTACTTATAGTTTCCTTCTTTATGTTCAAGTCATTCACCCATTCTGAGTTTATCTTGGTGTAGGGTGTGAGGTGTTGATCCAAGCCTAATCTCTTCTGCACTGTCTTCCAATTTTCCCAGCAGTTTTTGTCGAATAGTGGATTTTTGTCACAAAAGCTGGGATCTTTGGGCTTGTCATAGACTGTTTTGTTGAGGTCACTTACCCCAAGTCTATTCCACTGATTCTCCTTTCTGTCTCTTAGTCAGTACCAAATTGTTTTGATGACTACTGCTTTATAATATAGTTTGAGTCTGGTACTGCAAGACCACCTTCCTTTGTATTTTTTTCCATTATTTCCTTGAGTATCCTTGATCTTTTGTTCTTCCAAATGAACTTTGTTATGGCTTTTTCTAATTCAGTAAAAAAAAAGGTTTTTGATGGTTCAATGAGTATGACACTAAATAAATAGATAATTTTGGGTAGGATGATCATTTGTATTATGGTAGCTCGTCCTACCCATGAACAGTTAATGTTTTTCCAATTGCTCAGATCTAGTTTTAGTTGTGTGAAATGTGTTTTGTAGTTGTGTTCATATAGTTCCTCTGTTTGTCTCGGGAGATAGATTCCTAAGCATTTTATTTTGTCTAAGGTGATTTTGAATGGAATTTCTCTTTCTAATTCTTGCTGCTGGGATGTGTTGGAGATATATAGAAATACTGATGACTTTTGTGGGTTTCTTTTGTGTCCTGCAACTTTGATTATTTTGATGAGCTTTTTAGTTGATTCTCTAGGATTCTTTAAGTAGACAATCATATCATCTGCTATGAGGGATTGCTTGGTCTCCTCACTGCCAATTTTAATACCTTCAACTTCCTTTTCTTCTCTAATTGCTACTGCCAATGTTTCTAGTACAATGAGATGATAATGGGCATCCTTGTTTCACTCCTGATCTTATTGAGAATGCAATCCCATTGCAGATGACGTTTGCTGATGGTTTTAGATAAATACTGTTTATTATTTTTAGGAAATGACTTTCTATTCCTATATTTTCTAGTGTTTTCAATAAGAATTAATGTTGCATTTTGTCAAAAGCCTTTTCTGAATCTTTTGAGATAATCATGTGATTTTTGTTGATTTGCTTGTTGATATGGTCAATTATGTGGATGGTTTTCCTGATATTGAATCATCCTTGCATTCCTGGTACAAATCCTACTTGATCATAGTGAATAACCCTCCTTATCACTTGCTGGAGTCTTTTTGCTAGTATCCTATTTAAGATTTTTACATCTAAGTTCCTTAAGGGGATTGGTCTGTAGTTTTTTTTTCTCAGTTTTTTACCTGCCTGGCTTTAGAATCAGTACCTTATTTGTGTCATAAAAGGAATTTGGTAGAACTTCCAAATAGTTTGTATAGTATTGGGATTAGCTGTTCTTTGAATGTTTGATAGAATTCACTTGTGAATCCATCAGGCCCTGGGGATTTTTCCTCAGGGAGTTCTTTGATGGCCTGTTCAATTTCTTTTTCTGATATGAGATTATTTAAGAATTCTATTTCTTTTTTCTGTTAATCTAGGCAATTTATATTTTTAAATATTCATCCATATCATCTAGATTGGCATATACATTGCATATAATTGGGTAAAATAGTTTTTAATGAATTCCTTAATTTCCTCTTCATTGGAGGTGAGTTCTCCCTTTTTGTCTATGATACTGTTAATTTGGTTTTCTTATTTCCTTTTTTTAATTAGATTGACCAGTACTTGGTCCATTTTTTTCCTAAATACCAACTTCTAGTCTTATTTATTAGTTCGATAGTGCTATCACTTATGATTTTATTAATTTCTCCCTTAATTTTTAGGATTTCTAAATGGTTGTCTTCTGGGGGTTTTTAATTTGTTTGCTTTCAATTTTTTTTTGATTTGCATGTCCAATTCATTGATCTCTGCCCTCCCTAATTTGTTAATATATGAACTCAAGGATATAAATTTTCCCCTGAGCACTGCTTTGGCTGCATCCCTTAAGGTTTGAAAGGATGTCCCATTATTGTCATTTTCTTCAATGAAATTATTGTTTCTATGATTTGTTCTCTAACTGATTTTGGAGAATCATATTATTTAATTTCCAATTCACTTTTGATTTAGCTCTCCATGTACCCTTACTGATCATTAATTTTATTGCCTTGTGATCTGAAAAGGCTGCATTTATTATTTCTGCTTTTCTGCATTTGTATGACATGTTTCTGTGACCTAATGTATGGTCAATCTTTGTGAATGTACCATGTGGTGCTGAGAAGAAGGTGTATTCCTTTTTGTCCCTATTAATTTTTTCCATATATCTATTAACTCTAATTTTTCTAAGATTTCATTCACCCCTTTTACCTCTTTCTTATTTACTTTTTTATTTGATTCGTCTAAATTTGATAGTGGTAGGGTCAGGTCTCCCACTAGTATAGTTTTACTATCTCTTTCCTCCTTCAATTCTACTAGTTTTTCCATTAGAAATTTGGCTGCTATACCATTTGGTGCATACATTTTGATTAGTGATATTTCCTCATTGTCTATACTCCCTTTTATCAGGATGTATTTACCTTCCCTATCCCTTTTAATCAGGTCTATTTTTAGTTTGGCTTTGTCAGATATCTTGATTGCAACTCCTGCCTTCTTTCTGTCAGTTGAGGCCCAATAGGTCTTGCCCCAACCTTTAATTCTGGCCTTGTGAGTATCCACCCACCTCATGTGTGCTTCTTGTAGACAACATATGGTAGGACTTTTGGATTCTAATCCACTCTCCTATTCATCTACCTTTTATGGGTGAGTTCATCCCATTCACATTATAAGTTATGATTGTCACTTGTGAATTCCCTAGGATTTTATATTCTCTCCTAGTTCTGTCCTTTCTTCTCTTGCTATATCCTTTTAAACCAGTGGTTTACTCTAAATCAGTCCCCCTAATCCCCTCCCTTGATATGTTTCCCTTTCTGGTCCCTTCCTTTTTGTTCCCTTCTTATTTTTTTTAGGGTCTGTTAAGTTCCTTCCCCTCTCTCCTTCCCTCCCTTTTTGTACTCCCTTCCCCCTACCCTCCTTAGTTTCCCCTTCTCTCTTACCCTGTAGGATAAGATAGAATTCAAGATCCCAATGGATCTAGATGCACTTTCCTCTCAGAACTGATTTCACTGAGAGTAAGGTTTAGGTATTACCTATTAGCAATCCTTCCTCTCCTTCTTATATGAGTATTCTTCCCCTCCTATCCCCATGTGTATCTTTGTGTGAAAAAGTTTATTCTATTTATTTTATTTCTTCAAATATCTCTTGGTACCATCATTAATCCCCCCCTTTTTCTTTTTTCTGCATATCATCTTATAGCCCTTAATGCCCAAATGTTTTCCTATGAGTGATTCTTCTAATTACTATAATACTGAATATAATTTTTGAGAGTTACAAATAACATTTTCCCATATATTAACACACACATATATAATTTAATCTAATTGTAGCCCTTAAAGAAGAGAATTTGAAAAAAATACACCTTTTCTCCTTTTCCCTCTCTTTCATATTTACCTTTCCATGTTTCTCTTGCTCTTTGTGTTTGGATGTCAAATTTTCCACTTAGTTCTGGTCTTTTCTTTACAAATATTTGTAAATCTTCTATTTTGTTGAATGTCTATACTTTCCCCTGGACGTATATAGTCAGTTTTGATGGTTAGGTGATTTTTGGTTGAAGACCCAGTTCTCTTGCCTTTCTGAATATTGTGTTCCAGGCCTTGCGGTCCTTTAGTGTGGAAGCTGCCAGGTCTTGTGTGATCCTGATTGGTGCTCTTTGATATCTGTATTATCTCTTTTTGGCTTCTTGTAGAATTTTCTCCTTAGCTTGATAGCTCTGGAATTTGGCGATTACATTCCTGGGAGTTGTCTTTTGGGGATTTAGTGTAGAGGGTGTTTTATAAACTCTTTCAATTTTTATTTTTCCCCCTTGTTCAAGAACATCAGGGCAGTTTTCTTGGATGATTTCTTGTATTATGATGTCAAGATTTCTGTTTATTTCTGCCTTTTCAGGTAGACCAAGGATTCTCAGATTGTCTCTCCTTCCTCTGTTTTCCTGATCTGTCACCTTGTCAGTGAGGTATTTTATGTTTTCTTCTATTTTGTCAGTCTTTTGACTTTGCTTTATTAATTCTTGCTGTTTTGCAAGATCATTGACTTCCAGGTGCCTAATTCTAGTCTTTAAAGATTGGTTTTCCTTTTCAGTTGGTCTATCATGCTTTTGGTGGCTTCTAGCTGTTTCTCCAAGTGGGAATTCTTGTCCTTTAGACTCTTGTTTTCTCTTTGAATTATTTCCCACTTTTATTGCCTGAAGGCCTCCATCTTTTTGATAATTTCCAATTTGAGTTCTTCAAGAGCTTGTGGACAATTTTCATTTTTTTTGGAAAGTTTTGATTTTATTTGAATTTCTTCCTCTATTTCCTCTGTAGTCTGGGTTTTCTCTCCATAAAAATTTTCCAGGGTCAATGCCTTCTTCCTGTTTTTCTTGGAGGGTGTTTGTTGGTCCTGGACACAATTAGCCATCCCTGTGGTGGTTTTTCCTTCCCTTTTTAGTCAGAAAACTGAGTGAGATGGGCAGGCTCTCTGTTAATGGAGTTAAGGAGCAAGGTTTTTGCCTGAGGCAAGCTCTCAAATCTCCGCAGCCTCCACTGTTCACAAGCTCTTCAACTGTCTGAGCTCCCCAGTAGTTCCAGTGTAACTGCTCTCAGGGGTTGGTCCCTGGCAGTTCTAGTCAGCTCCCGAGGACCTAGAGATGCCCCTCACTCACTTGCTGATTCTGAACACACTGGCTCTGACTCTGACTCTGTAGGTGGGCTGGGGGAGGGTAGATTGGCTCAAGTTTGGGGGGGAGCTTTTTCACCCTCTTATAGTGTGGACATTTCCAAATCCCACATATCTTCAATGCTGTACCCTACTGTAGAGTTCCTCCATTCTTCTGAAAATGGTTTTTATGTTCTTTTGAGGTAGTCTATTTTAGTGGGTTCTGGGGTGAGAAAGCTTCCTGCGTCTAGACTCCCACCATGCTTACCCAGAAGTTCTGATATTTTAATTTATTAAAAGGATGGTTGATTCCAATTATAGAATTGTCTTCACATATCACAAGTGATATACTGAGAAGATATTTAACCAAATTTCTTGTTTCCCATTCCAATTTAGAGCAAAAAAGGCTTTGGTTATTCCAGAAATATTCAATTCAATAAAGAAAAAAGCCATGCAGTAAATTATCCATGCTCAGAAGATAAGAGATATTTAAAATTTCTAAAGTTTTGAGGTCTCCATTATACTATTTCTAAAATAACATGATGCACATATGTAGGAAAATACTGCATAACTTTCACTCAGAAGAAATAAAATATAATTTTTCTCTTGTAATTTGGAACTGAATCTTGTAACAGTAGACAAATAGTTCCAATATTGTGCAATATATGGTTCATTGCTTTATATGACATGATCAAGAGTCATATCCAAAATGAACATATTATTCCTAATATAATATGACTGAAAATCAGTATATCTGAATTCCATTAAACAAGAAGATCAGTAGAAAATGCTAAATATTTATATATGTTATATTTATTCTTATGTATTACCTCTAAAATAAAGATCTATGAGGAATATGAAAATTTAATTCTGGTCCTTGGATACAAATTTGATTCTCCTGACTTGTCAACAGAATACAATTCCTATTATTTTATCAATATGTATGGTTTTTTTTTTAATAGCTTTAAGTAACCCATACTGTTCCAATATATCTCACTCTCACTCATTTTCAGGTAATGTTTCATTTTGTTTCACACACTTCTTCTCCTTACTTTTCTTATAACTATGGCCTACAAACATATTTTATGACATTACCATTATCCCTGATATTTGAAGTGATTTACTGGTTATTACATTATTATTTTTGACTATAAATATGGGATGAAAAAATGTTTTCAATGAACACTTTAGCTCCTAGCTTTCCTGATGCACTAGCTGCAAAGAAATTGGGTCATGCTTAATTGGAATATTGCCTGCTGGTTAAACTTTGGTTTCCCATATTTCAAAAGATGCTTTTTTTAAATCTTAAATTTCATATGAGATCCAATTTCCCCATTATTTAGATGTAGAACATGAGCCCCAAGGAGATTAGGTGACTTACCTCATTTCACATTGGTAGTAAATTGAAGAATGGTATTCAATTCTAGATCCATTAGTTCCAAATGCAGAATTATTTCCACTACATCATTTTATGAATTCAATACATCTTCAAACTGTTTATTCAGGCCTCTTTAATAGATTGGGGTACAGAACCATGATGGAAGCTTAGTACCAGCAAAAGCCAAAAGCACTCTGACTATCCTTCCAAAACAATCCTTAAAAACTTCTTTAAAGTGGCAAGAATCAAAATCTAATTGCAAGATGGATATTGCAATATGACCAAATTGGAATGTTTTCCATGATCACATATGTATAATCTATATCAAATTGTTTACCATCTCAAGGAGGGAAAAGGAGAAGGTAGGAAGATAATTTTGAACTAAATTTCTTTTTAAATGAATGTAAAAATATTTTTGTATATAAGTGAGAAAAATAAAATATCTTTTAAAAAGATGTGAATTTTCAATGGTCAGCATGGTTATCAATGGGATCAAGAGATTCAATTGACAAAATTCATGGAAGGAGATAGAGGAATATAGATGGAAGATGCCTATATATTAACTAGGACCAGCTGCCCATGAGCAATATTCATATGCCATTCTTCTTTAGTAGTCCAGAAAAAAATTATACTAACCACCAACTGCTACTTTTTGGGGGGTTAGGGGGAGTATTTTTCTGTGTAACCCGAGTTCCAAAGCTCATTGTAAAAATTTTCCTTTTAAAAAAGGCAGGTAAAGAGGATTGGTAGAGACCATTGTTCCACACTGTATGAGAATTGAGGAAGTTTGTAACATCTGAAGTCTTCACTTCTTCAGACTGTCTTCAAGACCCTTTAAACTCAGTAATTTCTTATGGCATTTTTGCCTTCCATTTTTGATAGGGAAGAAAGATGAGGCCAATTCCACTTAAGGTTACTGAAGGAAAAGGTTCTTGGAAGATATGAGACAATCTGGTGATCTGTATCATATCTCTATCCCTGGAATTTCCCCTTCACTGAGATCTAGGAGTCTCAGTTGAGTAAGTTACCTTGCTCCCAATGGGCAAGCACTTTCATTCTGCATTGTCTAGTATATATTCTTCTATGTACACATTCTTTGATTTTTATTTTTCATTGATTTGGACAAATAGATTTTCTTCCCTTTTCATGATGTGTGTTCACTGAGGAACTAATATTTGAAAGGAAAGGAATCAAATTCACTTCCCCCTAATAATTAAACAGATATCAGAAGTAGCTTGAACCTAAAAATCTCATCTCCTATACTAATAATATTTAAGGAATCATATAGATATAATCCTATCACGGTAATTCTTCTCACTAGGGAGAGCAGGATGGAGCAGCCACAGGACCCAATTTCCTGCTTCTCCTCCTGGAAGAAATCTGAGTATCACTTGGGCAATGGTTGGGGGAGAAACACCTTCATGCTTCATGTGAAGGATAGGTCTTTCTATACTTGAAATGATTAAGTTATATGAATTTATGCTGTGCTGAGTGAACGAGTAAACATATATGTCCCTTCCTCTTGCTTGCACCCCACTTTTAGTTGGATGGATACTACTCCCCACCTATCCTCTTTGCTCCTCTCCTCAAAGAATGACTTTTGTTTGAAAAATTAGAAATAAAATAGATGAGATCTCACCTCCCAATGCCAGCCAGATTATCATAGCCAAACTATTACCATTTTTCTATAGAAATATCTGGATTTGTGACTCTTTACTTTAGGTAAAATGGATGAATAATTCTGCTTTTATATCTCAAACTCCCATCCAGAGAAAAATTCCTCTTGTAGCATAACATAATTGTGTTATCTCTCTCTCCCATCAAGTGTTCACTCTATTATTTTTCTCTGTAATATTTGGCTAATCCTACAACACAATTAGTAATGTAATGGTTAACTGTAATAATATAAAAATTCACAAATAAAGATAAAGGCAAATGACAATTCTTGTAATAGAGTAGTGGATAAAAGGAAGAAGAAAAAATGAAGATTCTCCTGCTCTGAACTAACTACTTTCAGAAAACTGGCATCTCTTTTATGTCCATGGTATTAATTTCAATCACACATTTATACACAATCATGATGAAACTTGCTGCCCATCTCCCTATAAAAAACTTATAGTGATAGAATTTGAGTGAAGGTTGAAAAAAATTTTGGACATAGACAATGAAGGAATTTGTTTTTCTAGATAATATATATTTGCATTGGAGTAATTTTTTTTTCTCTCAGGAGAAGGCAGGGAGATAAGATGGAAGGGAAAGAAGGTGAATCTTCATCATAAAATAAATTATAAAAAAATACATGTGGTACTCATAACAATGTATAACATCATTTGACAGGATGCTTCAGAGACAATAGATTGTAGCAGATAGAATCTGAAATAATAGGAAATAAAGTCTTGAGCTTCCTAGCATATCAGTTTATTAAGCAATAAATGCCAACTGCATAAGAAATCAGAACTAGGACTCCTTGACTTGGTACTGGACCTTTAATACAAGGGAGTCAAAAACAAGTTATGAACAGCTAAAAACCAGAATAAAAGATGAGATAAACTGAGTTCTAATTGGAGGAAAGATTATGGCTTTCTGAGTTGTGACGCAGAAGAGTGATTTTTAAGAGTTGGGAGACAGGAGCGTGAGGAGTTGAAATTCCCTGAAATTAGGAGAAAAGGTGTTCCATTCTTCCCAAGGATCTTCATTCAATTAAATATATAGATATAGATACATGTGTATAAATACACATATACATATATAATGATGGACTAAGCAATGGGATGTCTAAATTACTATCTATATCCTATAGTCTTTGCAATATGTAGTTTTTTTCCATTATAATGGTGAAAATTATTTTGTATTTGAATTTTATTATATTATATATTACATATATGCTCATATATATATTTTATATTTTTATTCTATTAAGAGACTTTGTATTAATTTATTAGTTTTATTTCATTATACTATAGTATCACCTACAACTAGGAAAACATAGAGAACTAAACAATTAATTGTGCATTTTTTTATTTGGATTATGTGCATTTATTAATATTAGTCATTAAAAAGTGTTAGATATTTTAAAAAGTATTTTATTATATCTTTCCTAAAATGATAGCTACCTTATTTCCATTATTCTATAAGGAGAATATTTAACAACTTTAAAAGTGCAAAGAATGAATAATAGTGTAAATGGAATATAGCAGAGGAATTTCACACTTTTCTTTCACTACTTTTCCTCATATCTAATTAGTTATTAATTGTAGAATTATAGAAGAATAATGTCTTTCTGATCCTAGGAAGGTTAGGAGTAAATGTCCTCCTGTAGATCAGGAATTCTGAATTTGGGGTCTGTGATATTTTAATGTATTTCAATAATTGCATAAAATATAAGTTGTTTCTTTTGTCATTTATTTTATTTTATTAATTTAGAAACATTATACTGAGAAAAGATCCATAGATTTCACCAGAGTGCCCATAAGGATAATGACCCAAAAAAGGTTAAGAAACCCTGCTCTAGTTATAAAAAAAAAAAAAAAACTAGGCTCATTCAGTCATCTGCCTAGAGGGGGGGTGGGAAAGAGCTGATCTTCAAAGGGAAAGTGAACTTTACTGCATAATCAACTTTTAAATTTATAATAGCCGATTTCCCTAAAACAGAAAGAAATCTTATATAGAACTAAAAAATTAGAAAATTAGAAAGGAAAACTAGAGACTCTTTCAAAAATAAATGCTAGTACTCAAATAGTTTGACTCCCAATACATATGTTTTTCTAGTTTACCATAAATCCTATAATTTTTCTCTTCATTTTATTGATAGAGAAGGGCAACAAAGGCCTAAGGCATAATGTTCTATTATACCATGATAATTCTTTGTTTTGGATTTTTTAAATTCCTCGGTAAAGGAAATTTTTAAAAATCATATCTTTATCATATCATAGAAATTATGACTAAAATAACTATTGATGTATTCTTTTCTCCTCATTTTCTATTGGAATGAATCTTCTTTGAATATGTGCTTTGTCCTTATATTAGATTTTTTATTGCTTAAAGGGTAGAAAAAGAATAGCAGTAGAGTTAGAGTCCAATTAAGAGAGTATGATGACAATGTCACATAATATGGTTATTTCATAGGTGACCACACTTTGTATTCTCCAGAGACTCTGAAGAACAAAATGTAATGCAATTACCATTTTCTAATGTATTTTCCAGATTTCATAGTTTGTATAGTATATAATCAGTCTTTTATGAACAGATATGGAACTTTTCTTATATGTTGTTTACTTATCATTGTTATAAAAACACTTAGAAACACTAATAAATAAACAGTATAATTTTCTTTGATTTATAAATCAGGAAAATCTAAAGTAAATCCTGTGAAATCCTAAATTTTTTTAGTTAAGTAGTTTTTTTAAGTAGAGTAATAGTTTATCAAATTCATTTTTCTAATTTTTCCCCTAAAACATTTACTATTCTGAGCCACCCAAATACTTAAAAATACTCCATTCCTTCACCTTAAAAACTTATTGTACAATGTGTCAGAGTATAGACCATGACCCGTTTGAACTCTCCCAAGATTTCCCTCCCAACACATTTTAAATAACATCTTGGGATCAGCAAAGCGAACAAAAGGCCAGAGATGTTTATCCAATCCAAAATAACTTAGGATAGCCAGAGGAGAGATCTATGACACCAAGATGGCATCATGGCAAGAGCATCAATGGTGAACCTTGGAGACTGGCATAGGAGCAGCACCTTCAGTATTCTCCACCTAAGTAAAGGGTCAGACAAATGGTAAGAAAGAGATTACATAGAGGACCATTTCCTGATGCTGGGTGAAGATGGCACTGATTGGCAACTCTATTGCTCTTTTGCAGTTCTAGGTGACAGTTCCAGAGCAAAGAAGAAGTGATTAATCACAGGGAATCAAGAGTCTTGGGCATAGTTCCAGGGCCAAAAGGAGTCTTAGCACTTCATTTCTTTATACTCCTACACAGAAATAGAATGAGATATTTGTAAAGTGCTTTGCAGATACCAAAGTGGTTTTTAAATGCTATATATGGCAAAAATGGAAATTACAATATTTTCAAAAAAAATCTGGAAGAAGACCCTCCCCTATACTTTGTATTATCACAAATCTTATGAACAACAGGCTTGACTTAACACAATTTCTATGAAGCCTTCACCCTTCCAAATTCACTTCCAAAGGCAGCACACCCTATGTATGGCCAAGTCTGGATCTCTGTCACTGGTAGGCTGGGTCAAGCACATCACCAAAGAATTCCCATCTTACTATTATGCGTCCAGCAAATCTTAACATGGACTCGTGCTCCTGGACTTCTCGTGGCTTATGTTACTTCAGCTTTTAAAGCCCATAGGGTCATAGTCCTTTATAGTGTCCTTTACTCCAAAACATGAAAGAATGGACAGCAGAAACAGAAGCAAGAACAGGTTAATTCACTCCTGGCTTCTACATAGAGATAAAGACGTAACATCTCTCTTAACTCAGCAGCACACTTTGACTCCTCATTTCAACAAAGTCAGACAGGAATGAGAACTGGTTAGAATATTTTGAATGTATCCCAGGCAATCAAAAAGGCCCCCCTTCACCATATAATTAGTAGAATAGAACCAGTCATATAATTTTTGGCATAATTTCAGAATCTGCTCTGGAATTGCATTGGCCAGGGCACTGTGAATGCTGATAAAGATGAGGCTCATTGGCCAGTCCTTTGTTACACAGTCCTCTGCTTAGTAGATATAAGTTTAATACAGCCCTTTTTATTTTATTTTATTTTATTTTATTTTATGCACTAAAACCAAATAAATATATTTCCCCCAAACCCATAAGTGTTCAGTAATAAATAGAGTATCGAATGATAACTCATCACTACTATTATATTCTCCAAACAGGTAGGAAAGACTCAAAAGAGAAGCATTTCCCTCCTGAATTGGTTTTACCTCACCTCAGGCTGTCTTATCTGAGCAGCAAATCAAAGTGCAGTTCTTTTGGCCAGCGAGGACAGGGCTCCTCTTTTTGAGGATGGCCATCTTCTCCTTAGCTAAGACACAGTATTAGTAAGAATTTTCCTCTGGAAATAGAGGAAGATTCATGGAGTAGCCACTAATGCAAGAAACATCTACTATAGGACTGGTATGCAGTCACCTCTATTCAAAAAAGAAAGACGAAGGTTGAGACAGCTACGAATCGGAATGTCTCAAAAATCTCCTAGACAAGCAATATGTCCTTGCTGACATTTATGTACAGCCACCATAATTGCTACTGGTAAGTAAGGACAGAAATCTGCGCCCCCTGTTCCTAAAAGTCAGAGGAAAAGCTAGTATTGGCTGTGACTCGTCAAATAAATCACCTACAGCTAAATGAGAAGCCATCTCTCTTTGCTCTTTATGAACTGAAGACACTAGCCAAGGGTTCTTCTTTGTTCCATTTTTGGAGTTTTTGTTTTTCGACTCCATTTTCTGTTATTTTTGCCTCTCACTTAAGAATGAGTGGATATCTACCTGCAAGGTGTTGGATGCTTTATGTTACTGAGGAGGGGGGAATTGAGTGTTTAGGTTCCTGTCTATGTGAGTCTACTGGAACTGGAAAAGAGAAAGGAGACAATGGTCCCTATGCTCCAAAACAAAGAGGGAGAAGAATGGTGAAGTTTGTTATTGTTGTTTTTGTTTCCTTTATATCTTTATTCTATTTCCATTGCTTGTATTAACTATATCTGGGGTTATAGTTTTGAGGGTTTTGTTTCTGATTTTGATGCATTTTCTGCCCTTGTTACAATTCTGACTGTCCTTCTTTGTTCCTCGGTCACCTAGTTAGCCTACTTTTTTTTTTTTTTACTTCTCCCCTATGTTATCTATGATATGTACTATGAAGAGCTCTAGATTTGGGGTCAAACACCTAAAGTTCAGTTCTTTCTCAATTGAAGGAGATCCTGTATGACATGAAACAAATCACTTATTCTTTCTAAGCCTCAGTGTCCTTATCTATGAAATGGAAGCTATCATTACCACTGGCATGATAGATTTGCTTGTAAGATTTAAGAAAATGCTTTACAAGGCACTCTGAAAGTATGAATTATTATCAATATTATTCCTCATCTTTCTCTTCCAATATGATCTCATTCTTTTTTCTGCAGTCCTTTCAACTTTCTGTCATTATTTATCCTGTCCTTTCTCTTCTATTTTGTTCTTTTCTCAAAGGCAGGCACCCAAATCATTGCAGAAGGCAGAGACTGAATGTTGTAACTTGTGAGGAACTAGGTGACATAATCACTGCCTTCTTAGGGGCAAGAAAATAAAAGAACCTACAGAATGCTTGAAATCAGCTAAAGGTCTCAGAAGATGTATAGAAAGACACTTCATAACTTAGAGATTTTTCAGTATAGTAGAGGTATTGAGTCACTGTCACATTGCAACAGGGAAAGCTGAGGGTTAGGATAGGGCTACAATGAATGTAGAATCTTCAAGACCATAACAGATTCATTTGAGTCTAACTGACCTGTCCCCTTCTATTTTAAAGTCACTTTCCAAAAGAAAGGCATTCTGGGATATTAGAGCAATTGATTTGGATTCAGGAAAACTTGGGTTCAAATCAAATTTCAAATACTTATTAACTGTGTGACCTTGTGCAAGTCACTGAAGCTCTCTGTCCCTCAGCTTCTTCACTTGTGAAATGAGGGATTTGGATTCAATAGCTTCTAAGGCCCATTGTAGCTCTTAATCTCTGGCCTTCTGACTAACTTTGCATAAAGTAGAATGATGGATGACTAGTTTATAGCATCCCTACAAAATTATGTAATAAGGTTAACTATAGTTTATTAGATTCAAATTTCTCCTTCCTCATAGGAAAAATAAGGCAAAAAAGTCCCTCTGCTCTTCCTCTATATAATCTCATATTTTGCAAAATTATGCTTGGAAGTATTTGATAAATGGGATGCATGATGCAATCTACAAACATATTTGAAAAATGTCCAAAGGCACTCCTAGTTTTTAGCTCATTATAAGGTTTTTTTTCCCCCCTTGATATGGGGAGGGGTTGATTAATTAGAAGAATATTCTTTTGAAGAAGTTGACAAGTTGAGACATAAATCATTTAGGTTGCTATTTCACCTAATGCCAAAAAGCTATGAAAAAGAATTGTGTATACTTAGGCTTAAAAAGAAAGGGCTTCCAGGCTGTGTGGCCATCAGGGATGTCACCCATTCCTGGAATTCTCTCCCTTCTTGCCTCAGCCTCTGAGCTTTGGAGGCTTCCTTTAAATCTCAGCTCACCTTATGCAAAATATCTTTCTTGACCCCCTCCCCCACTATTCATGACTTCTCTGAGATATTTCACATCAATATTGTCTGATTATTTATGACCTCATGTGGGATTTTCTTCTCAAGTTCATTTTACACATAAGAAAACTGAGGCAAACAGGGTTAAGCAACTTGCCCAAATTCACCCAGCTAGGAAGTATCTGAGGCTGGATTTGAATTCAGGAAGATTAAAGAAGCTTCCTGACTGCAGACCTGGCACACTATCCACTGTGCTACCTAGCTGGCCTCTATGAGATAACTTTCTATCTATTCTGTATAAATGTTATTTGGATATATGTGTATGTGTGTTTTATTGTCCGATTGACTTCCAAGTGAAAGCAGAGCAGTTCTTGGACTGAACTAGAAGTTTCAAGAGCCAAGACAACTATGGGACAATAGAGTGAGAGGCAACAAATCCAAGAAAGGAGATAAAGACAGCAGATGCTGGAGAAGGGGGAGTAAGCATATCTGAGGGAAGCAGAGCAGTAATGAAATGGGGACGCTGCTCTTTACCAAAGCCTCCCAAGCCATTAATCTCGAGGCAGCTGGGTGAGCTTCTTTCTACTGAGCCTGGAGTGGAACACCTGAATTCAAATTTAACCTCCAGGTGGGTGACTCTAGAAAAGGCATTTAACCTCTTCTGTCCCAGTTCCCTCAAATATAAAAGGAGGTTGATAATAAATAATAATAATAAATATATTTTATTAAAAACATAATTATTTATAATTAAATTATATAAATATGTATTATTTATATATAAATATAATTAAATGATTTAAAATATTAATAATAATAAATAATAAAACAGGATTATTATGAGGATTGAATGAGGTACAATTTATTAAGTGCTTAGCACAATGGCTACAGTAGGTGCTTAATAAATGCTTATTCTTTTCCCCTTCTTTTCTAAATTGGCATCGAAGTTCTGAACCAATGGGAGTAATCATTGAACTTCTTTGTGTTACTGAGTGTTAAGAAGATAAAGGAGGAAGTGAGCTTCAATAAAACTTCAAGAATATTTTTTTCCTTGAGAACTGGTTTCAGATGTGAGTCACTCATCTAGTCTTTTCACATATTTCAATGAATCTATCTATGTTTAACTGTTTATTATTTGGTTGTTACTCACAAGAGAACTGATTATCCAGAGAAGAAAGCTAAAAATGAACAAAATTAGATGTCCTTAGGGTTTGAGCCCTCCGTTGGGCCTGAACTATTATTTAATTATTGAGAATCGTTCAGCATTGAGCCTCGTTTTCTCATCAGCTGCACTGCTTAATTTCCACGGTATATCATTTTATCTATCTTCCTCACCTTCCTCCAAACAACCCATCAGCTCATCACCACCTGAAAATTCATAATGCCAGAAATTAATTCAGATATGATACTTATAAGCATCAGTGCTCTCAGGCATCTCAGTCATTCTGACTGGAGGACACGAATTTGGAGCAAAACAGTCTCCCCCATACCTTCCTTTAAAGATGGTCCAGAAGTTCAGTCAACTCTTCATTTCCCATGAGGAAAGAAAGCTAAAAAGAAAATCCCTCCTCACTCCCATCTGATCTTTCTAAACAAAAGCAACCAGAATCCCCAGCCAACCCCCCAAAACCCCAAATTAACTCACTACTTTCATTTCCTCACACCCCATTAACCACCCTCACTCAAAGCCTGAAGGCCCTCCTAGGAGTGACCCGAAAATAGGGTGGGGGAAGTGACCCCTCCCTAGCACAGGATTGGTTCAATTCAGGGCCAATCCCACTCCAGGAAATGAGGGATCCCTCCCCCAGCTTGGGATTGGTCCATTCAAGACCAATCCCACACCAGGAAGTTGGCGGGATCCCTGAGGCAAGCTGGGGGATTCAGTTCCCCCTGGCCACAACATTTTGAAACTCACACTCATCACAGGCTTTACTGCCTGGGATTATGAGCTCTTTGAGGGCAAGAACCATCCTTTTCTTGTTTGTAACAACACCACGCTTAGCAGAATACCTGGCATGCAGTAAGCAGTAAATGAATGTGTATTGCTTTAAATACGTTCTGGGTAGCCCCAGGATTGTGATGAGCCATAGGCTATATAAATACAAATTTTAAATTTACTTTTAGGGTTTGAGTTTAACTTCGACCTTGAAACTTAAGAAAAACAATTTGACTTTTAAAAAATGCCTTTATTTACCATGAAATTGTATTTCATGATTGTTGACCTAAAACTTTTCTTCCTACCCTGCCTTCAGACATGATGTCACAGAATCCAGGATCCTTTTCTCTGGGTCACAATGAGCAATGGGAATAGCATTTGATTGGTAATCAGAGGATTTGAGTTCAGCTTCCTGTACTACCACTTTTTTCCTGTGTCACCACAGACAGGTCACTTAATATCTATGAGCCTCAAATATCTTCAGAATCTGTAAAATGAAAGAGTTGGACCTTTTGACCCTTAAGTTTCTTTAGCTCTCTAATGCTTTAATGTGATAATCATTTGATCCTAAGTCTTATTTCATTCCTCTGTACTTCATCAAAGTGATGCCTTTCTAAAAAACATGATTAGAATTATATGGAACTAGAGATTTTACCTATATGACCTAAAACAGTCAGGTCAGTTTACCAATAGACAATCAAGGATGTAGGTGTGTGTTTTTATACATTGTCCAAAATAACTCTTTTGTCTGAAGGTACTAAAATATTTCTTATCTTGTAGGTATTTATACAATATGTCCATATAGATCATTGGTTCTTTATGTGGCTGTCAAGTTGATAGTCCTTTAGTATATCAAATAATTGGAATAGCCAGTAGAATAGGTACTGCATTGAGGTCAAAATATTTTGTATTCCCTTAAGGCAAGGGATACCTGGATTTTCTGCATCCAAAATAAACATTTCCCATTTAGGAAGCTAGTCTTTAAGACCACAACCAGTATTCATCTGAAAAAGTGTCTTTCAGACAATAGATTAACTACTCAGCTGATCTTTCTTTCAATATGAAAGATTCTGTTTTAGATTTGTTTTTCCTCCATAACCTCTTATTGAAGCAGTATATTTTAAAAGCTAAGGGTTTGACTATGATCTTGCCATTTGCAAATTAAAGTAAGATCTGACCTTGTTACTCAGCCCAAGTAGGCCCCAGTGAATATACATTTATTTCTTTATGATCATAATGTAAAATGTATTTAATTCATCCCCCAAAACCAGGCTTCTACAACAATTACCTAAAGTCAGATATTTCTGAAAAGTCTCAGTAAGCAAAATGTTTATTGCATTTTAAATATTTACACTTACATTTAAAAGTTTGAATTGTTTCTAAAAAATTATGAAAATAAATGGTTAAACCCTTTGGTATTAGGTCATTAAAAATCCATTCTGACTTTCTCCTCATAAGTACATCTTTTTTCAGACCTGTCACCCATTTCATTTAAGCACTTAGCTCTCTTCTAATGAATGAATTGGCATTTCATATTACCTTATTATCCTATAAAGCAAAATGCATACACAATAACATTAATGGTAATTTCTCATAAAGACACATTATTGATCCGGGTGCTACCTGTAAGCATTGAAAATTGCAGCCTGCACACAGAGCCTTTCACATCTGGGCCTGAAGAATTAAAGAAAAATTAAATTTGACAGCAGCAAATTCACAGGCACAATCTAGGCCCCAATTTATATGCAAAATGAAATGCTTTATGAAAATTTCCTCTATTTTCTCACGGAGATTTGGGGAAAAAGATTTCACTAGATGCTTCTTTCTTTAATATCCCTTTACTTAAATATTATACTGCAGCCACTGCAGACTCCCTTTGATGTATAAATAATCAAGTTAAATTATGTGCAGCAAGGAGACTAGTGCTCTGCCATCCCTATTTTACAAAGTAATTTCTACCCTAGAGGGTCAAATTTCCCTGACAAATTCTTAATTACTATGTTGCAACAGAAGCAGAATCTATTTGTGCATAAATCCTGGGCATTCCCATGTGGCAAGTAACTAATATTACCAACCATTTCACTTGGCCTGTTCACTGAACTCCATAATTAGATAATACTTTTGATGATAGTACATTTGAAGTCTTAATCCATTTAATATTTTATGAGTTTTTTTTATTTTAATAGGGATATGTTAGTGACCACTGTCTATTGAAAAATCATTAAAATTCTGTTCACACTAGTAATAAAGATTAAAGATTACTAATATGGCATTCATAACCTTGCGGGTTTTCTAGAAATCCAGGGCTTAAGTTAAATGTTAAAGGTCATTTAATATGTTAGTCACTAATTATAAACCTGGGTAATAGCTTCCTTTTCTAATTATCCTGGTATAAAAGTTCTATTGTTTGGGTCTATGCTTCTGATTTTCATATTTGCCTTTTTTAGGGATAAGTAATCCTGGAATTAAGCTTCTGAACATTGATGAATACTGGTAATGCTTGTTGATTAACTGGATAAAAGCTTATATTTGAATACTTTAGAATATTTTGCCTTGAAGTTACTTAAAAAAGATGTACCATTCCTCTTTCTGGGAAGAAGCCAGGAGGAAGGGGTCAGTCTGAAGACATTTTAATATCAATTATGACATATATAATAAAGGCCTTTTTGTAGTCTTGCCAACACATTATGGAGAAAGTGTGAGTAACCTGGAACAAAAGGGAAGGAAAGAAAGAAAGAAAGAAAGAAAGAAAGAAAGAAAGAAAGAAAGAAAGAAAGAAAGAAAGAAAGAAAGAAAGAAAGAAAGAAAGAAAGAAAGAAAGAAAGAAAGAAAGAAAGAAAGAAAGAAAGAAAGAAAGAAAGAAAGAAAGAAAGAAAGAAAGAAAGAAAGAAAGAAAGAAAGAAAGGGTTTTAAAACTGGACTATTTGCTTTCTTTATCTACTGAGATTAAAGTAGAAGGAGAGAATCATCTGATTCACTCTGAACTAAATTGTTCACTCAGCGTTCAAACACAGAAAAAACAAACTAGTATATTTGCAGGCAAAACTCACTTGCTATGTCCTCAGTTAATCTCTCGGATTCGTGGTAAGATACAATTCAAGTAGGACACACTGAGGCGCATCAGTTTTTTTGTTCAGTACATTTTTATTAAACTATGATTACATTGTCATCTCCATTTAGTCTCCTTTTGGCCAGTGGATCAGAACCATTTACTTAATTCCATAATGCCCATTGTTATGTCCATGCTTTACCACCACTCTCAGTCTTATTTACATTGACCACATTTCCTCCACACTCATTTCAGTTTCCCAAATACATAATACTTTCATTGGTCCATGTAAAAGTGCTTTGAGAAAGTTACAAATAAGTAAACAGATGAATCTAAACCTGTTAAAACTCATTAACCACAAGAATATGAAAAATGGAAAGGATCTCAGAATTTATCTAGTTCAAGAGAAAGATTCTAAATAACACACTCAACAAGGAAACACTTAGCCTCCATATCTAGGGATCCCTCTAGTGCAAAGGGCTCTGATCTTTTCCAAAGCTTCCTATTCCTCTTCTAGAGAGTTTTAATTGGTAAACTTTTCTTACACAAAGCTTACAGTCACGTCTATAAACCTTCTACCCTTTCCCCTTGATTTTGCCTTCTGGGCGCAAAAACAAATCTAGTTCTTCTTTTGTATGAGAGTCTTCCAAATACATAAACTATTTTTAAAGAAACAAAATATCATTTTGAATGCCTTCCCTTGAAGCCAATTTCTACGTAGTCTTTCAAAAATCTTAGTTGGTAAATGAGTTCTTGTTCATCTACAGTGATTTCTTTCTAAAGACTCCCTTCCTCCTTCCTCTCTGAAATTGTTGAAGCATTTTGCTTCAAATTAATCCAAATAGAAATAATATTTTATGTATTTTTTAAGAATGGCTTGAGTTAGCCACCAGGAGGCACTCTAGCTTCAAGTTCCTCAAGTCTACCCACTGGGTATGTGTGAACAAAAAAAACAATCTGATGTATTGATATATTTGATCAAAATATTCAAAGGTGTGCTGGAGTCAGCTCAAACAGTCTCTAGAGACCCCCATCAAGTTTTGAGAATTTGTAATTATACCTCAGGAACTGGTAAATGCTACAAATCATGGCTTTTATTGTTGATTGACTCGACTCAAGAAAGTAATAGAAAATACCAACAAAGTTTAGTTACAAAAGACTAAAAGAGAAATTCCATTTAAAATAATTCTAAATGATGTAAAATACTTGGGAGTCTACTTGTCAGGGCAAACAGAAATTACATGAACACAGTTACAAGATACTTTTTACACAAAGTCAGATTGAAACAAATGGAAAAATATTCATTGATCACAGGTTGGCTGAGCTCATATAGTAAAAATGACAATTCTACCTAAACTAATTTCCTCATTCAGTGCCATGCAAACCAAAACTACCAAACAATTACTTATAGGACTAGAAAAAATTAATAACAATTCTTCATGTGGAAGAACAAAAGGTCAAGAATATTAAGGGAATTAATGAAAAAAAATGAGAAGGAAGGTAGTCTTGCAGTACCAGATCTCAAACTGTACTATGAAGCAGTAATCACCAAAATAGTCTGGTACTGCCCAAGATAAAATAGTGAATCAGTGGAATAGATTAGAGAAGGAAGGAAGGAAGGAAGGAAGGAAGGAAGGAAGGAAGGAAGGAAGGAAGGAAGGAAGGAAGGAAGGAAGGAAGGAAGGAAGGAAGGAAGGAAGGAAGGAAGGAAGGAAGGAAGGAAGGAAGGAAGGAAGGAAGGAAGGAAGGAAGGAAGGAAGGAAAAAACATAAATGGCCTTAATAACCTAGTTTTTGATAAACACAGACACCAGCTTTGGGGATAAGAACTCACTATTTCACAAAAACTGCTGGGTAAACTGTATGCAAAAACTAGGTATAAACCAATATATCACACTCTATACCCATATAAGGTCGAAATGGGTAAATGATTTAGATGTATTACATAATACAAGTATAATCCAAATAGAAATCACTTACCATTTCTGAGAGGGAGGGATGAAAGGAAGGAGTGAAACAATTTGAATCTTATAATTTTGGAAAACATGTTGAAAATTGTTATTACATGTAATTGAGATAATAAAGTATCTTCGAATAAACATAATAGAAAAATATTAATAATGCAAACTAAATTTAATAGTCCTACTTTCATTTATTTATTTTGGAGATCTTGTCATCAAACATTTACCAATACAATCCTGAATATATTAATTAGTGCATAACACTTGAACTATATGATCTCATTCTTGGCAAGTGTGTAAAATTCTAGTGTTTTCCAAGCTTGGTTTTATCTAGCTCTTCCCCAGGTTGTCTATCTAAAGATATGAATTGCTCAAATAATAATTTATAAATCTCTAATGGCTCAATCTCTTTTCCACTGAGATTCTAATTTCTTTCTCAACTTGGAGTGATAATGAATTACTCATATGTGAATTAAATTACATTTACTTAAACTGCATTAAACAAAAGATAGGCTTAGAATTTTAGAGCTCTGGGAGCTATTCCTAAGCCAAGGCTAAATTATCAACTCTCCTCATTCATTCTTCCATGTCAAATTTTCCAAAGTTATGCTCAAAGATTACATTAGTTGTAGGAGTAGCTAGGTAGCACAATGGATAAAACTGTGGAGTCAGGAAGCCTCATATTCTTGAGTTCACTTCCATATTCAAACACTTACTAGCTGTGTGATCCTGGATAAGTCATTTAACCCTATTTGCCTCAGTTTTTCATCAGTAAAATGAGCTGGAGAAGGAAATGGCAAACTATTCTAGTATCTTTGCCACGATAATCTCAAATCAGGTCACAGACATGACTGAAAAGACTCAACAGCAACACATATTAGTAGTAGATTGCCTCTTCTACCCCAATACTCCCTCACAAAAATTGAATTTGAATTCTAAATTAAGGGATGTGGGGCAGTATTTCTTTTGGTTCACCACATTTGTCTTAAACTGACTAGGTATTTCTCTAACAAATGCCACTCAAGAACTTCATGGACTCCTCATGTCCTTGCAAGAGCTATATCAAACCACTGTTAGGGCTCTCATGGGCTAACCACCAGAGAAATATTGTCATGTGTATTCCCTCAGAGGCTGCCATCATAGACCTATCTAGAACTCTTCATCCTTAACCTCTGGAATACTCCACTTCTACTTCTTTGCTAATAGGCATCTGGCATTTCTCATAAAGCATGATGACTCCCTAAGTGCTCCACTAAAGGCATGACACTAGATCGATCTCAAACATTTGTACATTACCTCTAGCCATTCCAGATGTGCTTTAACTGTTCTTTCTCTTATGTTAAAGATTTTTTTTTCTTTACAGGAAATTTTACATTATAGGAAACTTTACAGAAAAAGCAGTAGCTGCCATTTGAAGCAGAACCTTCCTCAAACAAAACTTATTTTTATGACCGACATACCTTAAGTCCAAGTTCTAACTGATTTTTCAGTTTTAAGGACATGGATATAGGTTCTGTTCAATAACCGAGAAGTATAATTTTAGCAGTCTGTACTTTGGAGAGTCTTTCATTTCATATGATAACTGAATCAATGATAGATAACTGAGAAAGTGTGAGGAGAAAGAAGAAAAAGACATGAGACAGACCCATGAGGTATTTTTACCATTCAGGACAGGATATGGATTATGTGACAAAAGAGTCTAAGGAGGGATCAGAAAAGTAAGAAAAAACAGTAACCAGGACTGAGGAATAAAAAAAAAGTTTAAAGTTCTAAGCATGTCACTTCCTTGATAAGAATTTTTAATGACCTGCTTCACCTATAATGAAATATTGTCATCATTTTGTCATTTCAAGTTATTCACAAGGCCAACTTATCTTTAAAAGTTTATATCACTTCATTTTCCTTCACACAATATTAGGACATGAATTAGAAAACTTGAATACTCTATCACCAATTTAAAAGAATGAAAAAAAAAGAGAAAAATGAGGGATAGAATCAGAAAAACAAAAGTATATAAAAAATCCTTGATACCATTAATCAAAAAAGTTGAAAGTCAAAAGGCTAAGGTGAAACAAAGTGGTGGAGTAGCAAAGTGGCCCCAAGTACAAAAACAACACTTCAGCTTCCATGAAAAACTATGATAGAGACATGAGAAAAAGAAGATTTATAGAGGAGAGAGAGCATTGAAGTAGCATATGGAAAATTTTCTGTTTGTCTCTTCTATTTTTATTTTTTGTTTTCATTTTTTAACAGAAGGCAACAGATATTTATTATCAAAATAAGACCAATGATTCCAGCAAACACAAATCAATTATTCAATTTACAGAAAGCATGCAGAACTTGTATTACTCAAAGAAATCTATAAAGACTTTACAAGAAAACAGCATATTAGCTAATGGGCAAAAATGATGTACCCAAAAAGTCTCAAAAGTATTAAATTGTCTCAATTTTGTGATTATTTAATAAACTACCTTGTTATGCCATATAATTTATGCTACTTTTATTATTACAAAGTTTATGATTGAGTTTGGCATTCCTGGAAAAACAATTTACCAGAAATATATAAAATAAGTTGAAATATAGGTAAAGTTCTAGCCTACTTGATATGCACAGTGAAAACTGTTTTTCTACAAAAACACTACCAATACAACATCAAGAATAATTGATATATAGCATGTCATCTTCTAAGGGAACAGTTTGGGTTAATTATAATTCTGCCTAGCATTAACTCTTTATAATCACTCAAACAATACTGAGTATGGCTTTCAAGTCAAACAGGAAATCACATTGAAACAATGTATTAATTACTTGATATATGAAATTATGTGGTTCCACTGTAAAACACTTTGGCTACTTTACCTCATAGAAACCATTCAATGACATCAAAATGCCATTTAGAACTAATAAGTGTAAAATTCTTAATGTACTCCTAGAAAAAATAGATTGAAGACTTTAAGCTTTAATGCAGATGACAAATTATATATATATATATATATATATATATATATATATATAGACAATGGCAATATTTGAAAATACCTAGGTTTTTTCCTTGGGGAATAAATTAAACATAAGGCTAGGTAGTACCAAAGAAAGAAATCTGAATCTAAATTATGGAAAAGCTGAGTTCAAATCCAGCCTTAGACATTTAGAATCTTTGTGACCTTGAAAAAGTCATTTAACTCTTATTTGCCTGAATTTGCTCCGGTAAAATGGATATAATAATAGCACCTACCTCCCAGGTTTGTTGTAAGGATCAAATGAGATAACATATGTAAAGTACTTAGTACAGGCCCTGGCACAGAGTGTTTCATAAATATCAATATTATTATTAAAAAAGCTGTTAAATATGTTAGGAAACTGTCATCCTGAAGTCAAAGCTAAATGGGAAAAACACATTAGAACAATTAATAATTATACTGTACCTATCTTAACATATACATATAGAAAAAATGTAAATATGGAAAAATATTCTAAATTAAGTAAATAAATAATTTTAAAAAGAAAATTAAAATGGATAACAATCAATCTAGAAGTTGGCCAGATTAAGACTTGTACATTTTTCTGTGATTATGAACTTAAATATAAAAATAAAAAGAACAAATATGAGAATTATAGGTGAAGCTATTTCTGTTACAAAGTTGTTTCAAGTGTATATTAAATTTAATATTGCATAAATAAAATATAGCTTTGCCTCCCAGGTTTTCTGTGTTTCTCCAGTATCTAATTCTGTTCTTTTATTTTAAATGTTGCATTGAAGCTCTTTTCTTATCTTTTAATATATATTATATATACATATATATATATAATTATTCAATTACTCCTCTAACCCCAAATTGGAAGATTGTTCTTGGGGAAAAAAAAGTGTAATCAAGTAAAAGAAATCAACTCAGTTGACTATGTTTAAAAATGGAGATCTCATTCTTCACTTCAAATCCATCACTTTTCTGTCAAGAAATGGTAGTCATGAAGGTGGTGTGAGGGGGGGGAGGGGGATGAGGAAAAGAAAATGATCTTTGTTTCCAGTGAATAATGTTTGGAAATGACCAAATAAAATAATGTTAAAAAATAAAAAATAAAAAAAATCTGAAAAAAAAGAAAAAAGAAATACCCCAAGCGATAATATTTAAACCATAACAAAAATAATTTATTTTAAAATCCTTTTTCCATTTCACTTACCAGCTTCATCTCTCTAATAAATGGGTAACCTTTTAACCTTAAAAAAGAAATGGTAGTCATGTTTTACCAATAGTCTTCTGAAATTACAACTGATCATTACATTCACCAGAATTATTAAATTTATAAATATTTTCCTTCATATAATTAAAGTCATTATCCAAATTGTTCTCCTAGTTCTGCTCACTTTTCCCTGAAACAGTCCACAAAAGTTTTCCCAGTTATTCTAAATTTATAATATTTATTATTATCACATTAATATATTATTTATAATATTTTATTTATTTATAGTGTCATGATATTCCAATATAATTAGCATTCATCAGTTATGTGCCCATTGGATAAGAACCCATTTTTCTTCCAATTCTTGATAACCCAAGATAAAAATGCTGCTCTAATTTTTGGGAGGTTATTTTCTTTGGTCTTTGACCTCTTTGTGGTGTATCATGAGTAGAAATGTCACTAGATAGTGACTTCTAAGTTATAGTACCAAATTGCTTCCTCATATGGTTGGATAAATTCACAGCTACATCAAGAAAGTATTTGAGTGCCTTTTTTCTTATATCATCTCCAAAAACTACAATTTTTCCTCTCATCAGTTTTGTCAACATGATGGACTGATAGAACTTGAGAGTTTTGTTTTGTACTTTTTCATTTCTCTTATTAGTGGATTGTAGCATTTTTTTTTCACAAGCTTATTGATAGCCTGTATTACTTCTTTTGAAAACTGAATGGTTGTATTCTGTGACCATGTATATACTGAAAAATGGCTTTTGTTCTTATAAAATTTTATCAGCTCCCTCTATACCTTTTATTGTATATTTTTATGAGAGTAATTTGCAGAAAAATTCTCCATTTTATATTATCCCTTATAATTCCATTTGCATTTATTTATCTTTTATAAAAACTTTTATAATTGTATACATTCAAAATTGTACATTTTTGTTTATGATCATTTCAATCCTTTGTTTAGTCAATTAACTCTTCCCCTTTACATACTATAACATTTTCTAAACAAGTCCCTTCTCATTTGATTTTCTATTCATGTAAATATATTTTATACATTTTTATTAACATGTTACATGAATATTTATACTATATATACTTTTAGAGTTTATTGTGGCAAGTTCTATATGATGATGGCTTAAACCTAGTTTCTGCCAAGCCATTTTCCAATTTTACAAGAAATGTTTATTAAATAATGAGTTCTTAACTCACTAATTAGTATTTCCAGTTTATTGAGCTCTTTGCTATTCTGTTATATTGCTTTTAGATTTTATCTACCTAATTTTTTCCACTAATCAAGTTTTCTGTATGTCCATAGATAATAAATAGTTCTGACAATTTTTTTTCACAGTTTGAGTTCTAGTGATATTAGGACTCTTTACCCCTACTATTTCCCTTGAGATTGTTTATATTTGTGTCTTCAAATGATTTTTAAAAATCTGTTGGTAGATTGGTAGAATACTCTATCAATACAATAATTTATTCAAAATTATTAAATATATTAATACCATTTAATATTCTAATATTATTATATTTTCATAGCCCAACCACAAATATGAAATAACCTTCCAATTATTTCTCTTCCTTTATAGTTATATAGAGTGCTTGGCAGTTGCATTTATATACTTTCTCTCTGTGCCTTTTTTAGGTGGACTATTACATTATTTACATTTTTGTATGTATTTTGAGTCCTATGTAACACAGGTTTTGGGGGCTGGCAGTTTATCAAATATCAAATCCCTAATTGTATTTGAAGGAGATTCATGCTAGATATAACATAATTGCAATTGTTGAGGGATCAATATATAAAGTATTTAAAAGAAAAGACATTAAATTTATGGGGAAATAATCTCAGATTTTGTTAATGGCTCCAACAAAATTAATCAATAAAATAGTAATTACTCATCTACATGTGACTCTCCTGACACACATATGTCACAAAATGTGATTGTTCAGAGTGGGACAAGTTCAACTGTAGAGCTTGTGTGTGAAGACAAAGCAGACTTCTCACTTCCTCTCTGACCTTAAAACTATAGTCACCATCATCAATTCCATCACTACCTAGAGATTTGCACATAAAAGATAGTCTCAGGACCTTACAAACCAGTCCTTTTCCCCACACTAGAGAGTTACTGTGCTCCTACTGGATTCATTTATAAGGTCAGTGTGTATATCTGACACATTCAGTGAAGAAGAATAAGTTGGGAATAGAGTTGAATGTAAGAAAAGTAAACTACAATTTCTCTAGAAAATTTCAGAACTTTTAAAATTATTTCAAACTTCTTTTGAGAGAAAAAGCCTTTCCTTTTGATTCTCATATTATTCCGATATTGCTATTTGACAAGACATAGACTGCAACCATCTCCAAAGGATTAAAAAATAATAGTATCACACAAAGGATAATAGAGAGGTACATGGCGGGGTTCTGATGCTACCCCTCCCACTCAAGTGACAGTAACGGAGGAATTGGGAAAATATACATGAGAAGAATCTGACAGGAACCACCCAGGGACCTCTGGGATTAACTTTTTGGATAGACTTTTTGAACCTTACCTCTTTCCCTCTCAATGAATGATCCCTTCAACTCTCTTTTCAAAGTCCATAAGCCAATCAGATAGGGTGAATAGAGACATAGATTCATTGCCAAGAAGTGGGTGCAAACCTGATACACACTAAATAGCTCTGTTTTATAGACACTTTTTTATAATACTACAGAAAGATCTATTTAATCCTATGACTTTTGATGTTTTAATATAAATTATGATTGCATTTTGATGTTTTATCATAAGTTTTTTTTCTTGATTAACTTAAGTAGCTATATATTTTAATGTTATACTCATTAATATATTACGCTTATAATTTTCCTAATATTGAACTAAACGTGTATTTTACATAAAAGCCAACTAATTAGGCTGTAACGTGTTCCTAGAGCCTTTTAGTTAATATTTTATGGAATACTTTTGTTTTACAAATAAAATATATTGGTTTACAGTTTTCAGTCATCTCTTCCTTCTTAGGTATTGGGATTGTATTTGTTTTCTAGAAAGAGTTCATTAGAATGACTTCTTTCTTTTTTAAAAAATAATTTATTTGTCCCTTTGTACATTAACTAGGGCAACTATGTGTGAATAGATCTCCTGACTTGTAGTCAAGAATATCTGAATTCAAATATGGCATCAGGTATTTACTAGCTTTGAGACCCAGGGCACATCACCTCCATTTCCTCATCTGTAAAATAAAGTAGAGAAGGAAATGGCAAAGCATTTCCATATCCCTCCAAGAAAAAGCCAAATGGGATCATGAAGACATGACTGAAAAATAACTGAACAAGAAAAATATAAACTTCCACAATAAAATGTAAAATGACACAGGTTACTGGTAGGAGGAGGACCTACCATAGGTATTTGGTTTGGATATGAAGAAGATTAGATCTTTGGTAGGATGGTGTCTTAGAGATGGAGCAATGAACAGATATCTAAGAGGAAAAAATTTTTATGGAGAGCCCATGTTCACTGCAGACAGGTAAAGGCACCAGACACTAGGCCCAGTGAAGCATTAACAGTTTTGAACTTTCCCACCAGACTTGACAGGTAAATACTAAGAGCATCTTCTCTTATTTCTTTTTCCCTTTTCTACATCTGTATCCCATCCCCACCCCAGGTCATTATACATCTATGACATTTCTTTATATGATTTGTTTTGTTAAGCTATTTTGAATCAGGAGGATTTATGTTCAAAATATACCTTCAGACACAGAATAGCTGTGTGACCTTGGTCATTCCACTTTAAACTCCCTCAGCCTCAATTCCCCCAACTGTGAAATAACATGGTAGGGTTATTGGGATGATCAAATGAGATAATATTTGTAAAGTGATTAGCACAGTGCTTGGAACATAGTAAGTCTATAGAAATGTTTTTTCTCTTCCTTAAACTCCTTCCTTTAAATAGTTTATTTTCAAGAGATATGATGAGTGAGATTGTAAATGCTTATTGTATAAAATAAGTAGTTTTGGAGAAAAGATCTAAAAAGCAATTATATTTCACAAAATATATAAAATAGAACCTTTTGCTTTGTCTTATGGTTAAGGTGACAATTTGGGGGCATTTTTAAACCCTTTTACCCCATGTTTTACAGTAAACTTAAAAGGATAGGATTAAATCAGAATTTAGAGCTTTCTTTCTACTGCCCTTGAATCAAAGAATCCATTTTTTCCTGTTTTTTAGTTTATTTTGTTTTCTATTTCCATTGCATTCAATCACTTAGTGTCATTCTTTACCTGCTTGTCTAGTTTCCTGGTAAGCCTCAAAGGGCTAGATAAAGGAAAGAAAATATAGTGTAGGGAGGGAATTGAAGGAAAAAGTCACACCCCAACTCATTCAGAAGACATAAGAAGTATGGTGGTTTTAAAAACCTATCCTAATTAGAAGAGGTAAATATGAGATTAAACAGAGCTAGTGATTATAGGGACAACTTTGGGCAACAAACATATATATGAGAGTTGAATATTTCATGGACTTTACTAGTAAATCTCTTTGGTTCTGCTTTTTAAACCTCCATTTGGAAGCTGATTTATTGCTTTTCAAATTATTTTCTGAGATTATGTTCTGTCAAAGGTTTTGTCACTATTATGCTTTATGGATATTTATCCAGTTTTGTTGACATGTAAATGAACAAAATAATTTCTAATAATTTTTATTTCAGTTTTAATGAATTCTCCTTTTCTTCATTTTTGAGTATGGTAATTCAATTTTGGTCTTTTTAATAAAATTATCTATTTTTCCTTCTGTTCTCTTAGTACTTCTTCCCCAAAAGGCCCTATCTTTACTTGATGTGTTGAATGGCTTCACTTTTTATATTTTGCTAATTTCTTCTCTTATTTTTCAGAATGTCTATTTTTGTATTTAGTTGTTTTTAATTTCTTTTTGATTTTATTAATCACAAGTCCAATTCATCAATCTATTATTTTTCTTTTCTAATAATAAATGTATTGAGATATAAATTTATCTCAGGGTGGTTTTGGCTGATTATGTTGTCTCATTTTTATTATTTTTAATGAAATTATCCACTTTTTCTCTGACTTCTTTTTTCTTCAGCCCATATAGTCTTTAGAATGATTCTACTTAGAAGACGTACACAGGCTTTCTCTGAATACAACAGTTCTATCCCAGGATCCCATTCATCTGATTGGTGACTATTTGGCCATCTTTTGCCATGTTGCCATGCAAGTATAAACCTTCTTTTTGTCCCCAGGATTCACCTTTTGCTCTTACAATGGTAAACAATTAAATATCAGTGTTCCTAGAAAACATATGCCAATATATCTTCCTATGATTCCACTCAACATAAGTAATATGTTCCTGAACAAAACACTGTCCAATGCCTACCACTTCCCTCTATGCATTGTCTTTCTCTATTAGATTTAAGTTCTTCAGGGGCAGGGACTATATTGCTTTGCTATGTATATCCTAAGTGCTTAATACAATGTCTTTTTGTAATAAGTGCTTAACTACTGAGTTATTTGTTTTATGACATAATTGAGTTATTCATGGTTCCTTTAAGCCTTTAAACTTTTCTGATTATCAATCTTCTATGATTTATGGACTGCTCACTTTAATGGTTTAAAATGCATAGAAAAAATATATAAAATCACCAAAGGAAAAAAATATATATATATTGAAATATAATTATCAAAACAGTTTTAAAACATATTCACAAATCCCAACAAATCCCAGCATATAGGGTATCTCAGATTGCATGTGCTGTGAAAATCTTAAATTAAATGTTTCCAAAACTGAAATCATTACCTTTAACTAAAAACTCCTACATTTTCCTAACTTTCCTGTTACTGTTTTTTCCTTAATTAATCAGGAAAAATTTATAATATATCTATTTATATAACACTATGCCCTACTCTGAGCTTACATTTTCCATAGAATCAAAGATTCAGAACTAGAAGGAACCAGAGAGGCCATCAAGTTCAATTCTCTGATATGTAAACCAAGGACCTTCAGAAAAGAGAAGCAATCTTTCCAAGATAATAAACAGCAAAGGGATTTGAACCCAGGTCCCCTGACCTTAAAACATAAGATCTTTTCACTACATTCTAATTGCCTCCATTTTGTTAGTTTTTAAAACTTTATGTATATGTAGACACACACATTCATATACATATACACATATGTTTAGATAGATGATAGAGATGTTTGTGTGAATGTATATTTTTATCAGCAAAAATCTGCCCTCTCTTCCTCTCATCCCTTTCCCTTACTGTAATGAAAGATACAGAATCCCTCTTTATATATATGTATATATATATATACATATATAAAAATATATATGATAGAAAGATAGAGAGTATATACCTATATTAGGTATATGTGAATGTATTTGTGCTTTATGTACATGTGCACAAATATATAATTTCTTTAGTTGTCCATTAGGCTGATAAGAATTCCTAAGGCTTTTAAGTTGTTTTTCTCTACATTATTATAGTCATTTTATAAATTTTATCTGTCAGTTGCTTTCTCTGCATTAACTTATCCAAGTCTTAAGGTTTTTCTGAAATCATCCCCTTCACCTTTGATATGGCACAATAGGATTCTATCCTATTTGTATACTATAATGAGGCAGATGAAAGATGAAATGACAGGAAACAAAGGTTTCAAGCTTCTGGGCTTCTCAATTTATTAAGCAATTCATGACAATTGCATAACAAATAGGGACTAGGTCTTCCTGAGCTTTGGTACTAGATCCTAAACATTGGGGGAGATGGATTTTTATGCATTGAAAACAATCAAATGAGACACTAATCCAGATAATTATTTAGCCAAATAATTAAAAGTAAACAATTAACTAGATTACAAAATTAGGTAATCTTATTTCTAACTGGAGGAAAGATTAGAGATTTTCCAAGTTGGGAGAGGGAAAACAAATCAGAAAAAGGGGTATTCTACTCCCCTCCAAGTGTCTGTATTTTCTCAATGTAACAGAGAAGCAATAACAAACTGACTGTTATTGGATTAGTTTCAGACAAGGCATGGGTTGCTTGAGATGTATAATTGTGAGAAAACTCCTTGCGTTCCAACTTTGGATCTGATCAGGTTTCTGGTGAGCATAGCCATAGTTAAGGGTCTTGAAGAAGCAGGTAGAGGTGGTTGAGTTTCACAGGCATGCAAGGTTAAGTTTAAGCAATAAAGTTTTCTCACAATTCCCATAATCAAATAAAGTTTTCTCACAAGAAAGAAATTGGACTAGGCTGATTGAATGTAAAAAGAACTAAGGGAGATATGGAATTGAATCACAATATGGAGTCAGTATGGTTCATTCAATTCCCTCAATAATACGTTTATTCATTCCTCCAACTGATGTGTATCCCCCTCAGATTCCAAATCTTTCTCACCTCAAAAAGTGCTATATTTTTGCACATCATTAGTTAGAGTTGTTTTGATTAGGACTAATTCCTCTTTTAATCTTTACTTTCTCTAATTCTTCCTTCAATATTTTCCTGTTTCCTCCTATTTCTCTATTGAGTGAAATGTATTCCTATACCCAACAATATCCTACTTTGACCAGTTTTAATGACAATGAGATTCAAATGTCAACCACTCATTGTCCCTTTTTTCTTTTCTTTTTATTACTTCTACTTATACATTGCAATTATGAGACAATTTTCTCTAATTTACATTGTTAGCATGTTCCTCTTCTAATTCCTTTCCCTTCTTCTTTTAAGATCATCAGGATATATAACAGAAAGGGATGGAGCCATGATGGTGAAGTAGAGAAGCACTCAGCTGAGCTCTTCTAAATTCCCTACAAAACAAATACAAAATAAAACTTCAAATTGAATTCTAGAGTGGCAAAATTAAAAAAAAAAGTTTGGATGAAACCATTTCCAGACCAAGACAATTCAGTAGATTGTGGCAGAGGTTCATTTTGCTAAGGTGTTGGTGGGATCCAGAATTATAGCCCAAGAGCAGTTTCAGGAGCTCTCAGCATACAGATGGTGGAAGGATTGGAGATGTCCAAAGGAAATTCCAGGGTACTCTTGGCTAGGTCTGGATTCAAGACCTCTATGCATTGCACATAGAGTTCCAGATCACAGTCCCAGGAACAAAAGAAGTGATATCACTTGTGGCTTCAAGGGAATAGTGGTGCTCTCACAGTTTCAGGTCAGAGAAGAGTCCTTGTGGCCACTCAAAAGAGAATAGGGTCCTGGTCTCATTTCTAAGAGGAGGGAAGCACTAGTAATTTTAGCTCCAGGAGATCAGAGGAGCTGGTTTCAGTCTCCAGTCAGGAAAAATGCTAGTATTAATGTCTACTGAGGTGTAAAGCCCCTTCTTGTTTAAAGATCAGAGCACGCAGTACAGTAGAGAAGTGACCACACCTCTCCTTCTATCATACCATCTTAGAGGCACTGAAAACCTGGATTCCCAGAACTAGCTTTAAAAACAGGAGCAAGAATGAACTTGAGAGTGCTCTCTCCACCCAAGGAGCAAAACCCAATTTTTATTGCATCTTTTAGCTTTTTATTTCTAGTTGAAATGACTTAAATGGATGTAGGTGCAGTGGGACCTCATTTTATGTGACCAACACGTTCAGAGACGCACTTTTTAACTTTCCTTGGGCTTATCAAAGCTACCAGTATCACCACTCTTTATTTTGAGGCCATTATTAATAGCTAAATAGCTTTAATGAAACAAAGAAAAACAATACTCTGACTTAGACATGACTTGTTAATAGTGAGAACTCAGGACAAAGATTGATGTGGGAGCTAATGTTTGGTGCAAAATGATATCAATAACTCACACTAAGACTTCTCAGAGAGATAATGAGCATGACTGGACAAACTGCTGGAAGAGTCTACTCAGCTTGAGGAAATGATGCTGGTTTAGAAAGTAATTAAAATTTTTGATTTTATGTATATTTCTGACTTTTTTGTGATTGAGTTCACAAGTGTTGAGTACATGTAAAATGATGTTTTACTATAAGACAAAATCTAAATCTAACAACTAATTTCTTTAACCTCTAAAGTCGTGCCTTTTCTTAGAGAAGTGGAGCCTATGCCATCTGTTAAGAAGCAAAGTTATCTTAGTGAGAAAGTGTTCCCATCTCTGATTTCATTGAAAAATTATGTGTAATGAGCTGTCTTGAATCCTCTTTCCAAGAAGTCGTCAAACAACAACTGGTTGATGACTTATCCAATATGGGAATATTCCATTTTAGTTATAGCTTAGTCTGGATGACTGCTGAGATTCTACAATATTTCTAAGAATTGATCTTTGTTCTTAATATATTTAACTATTTTTAACCACAAGGTCTTACACAAGAAGGATTCAATATACCAATATTTTAAAGTAAGCTTATTCTTGATTTTAAATGGTAATGGACTCAGGAGAATTCAGGGATATTCCAAAACACGAAAAGTAAAAAAACAAAAGATTTCTGTTCTTTCTTCCCACTTACTCACTGCCTTTCTCTCTATCTCCTTCTTCACCCTCTACTCCCATAATACAGTGTCAGGTACAAATTTCACATCTAATACTGACTGAAAAATACCAAATGTCATCATTTAAATTTAAATAATGAAAAGAATTCTTCTTGTATGCCCTTCCCAGTGACAAACCTTGCTCCAATAACTAATTAAAATTAAAAAGATCCTGTCCAGATCTTGAGGCTTCTATTTTGACCCCGAATGAAACAATTCATTAAAAATCCATAATGTAAGAAAACTCAGTTGAAAATGACTCATTTGATGCCCAAAGAAAGTCTATTTTATTAATTATAAAAACTTGATACTTACTGAGAAAGAGATTCATCTTTTTCTTTTATGTACTTTAAGTAGTTTTGCAAGCCATATAACAGTGTAATTTGGATATCTATTGGTAAAAACTGTCAGAAAAGAATACATGTGTAATTTAGCCACCAGGTGTCACTTCTAGTCACTAAGTTGATCTTATTGAACAAGGAGGTTCTGAATCAGGGCAAGGGCTACACCTTCCCTTTATTGTTGTTTTTCACTATACTGAATAAAAGTTCAGGGAATGTTCAAATACTTCAAGATTCTCAGAGAGAGGACAAGCTTCTCTTATCTTGTGATGCCTATTTCTATGTGGCCTTGCTATTATTTAAGGGAATGTGGTTAGTATGTATATACCTAGTTGAAATTTACTTGTAATCTCCAATTGTATTGATAAAGTTTTACCAAAAATTCTGGTGTTCAGAAAATATTGTTAATACTTGAAAAAATTAGGTAAAAAAACCTTTATTGTAAGGGAGAGTGAAATAAAACAAAGACTTAAATGCATAAGATATTTAAATACACGTATTTCACACATTCTTTTATTTATGTATTTTTCTTTTTTTAATTTTATTTTAGTTTTCCTCAGTTACACATGAAAAAATTTCTAACATTTTAAAAAAGAATTTTAAGTTTTTAATCCTCTTCCTCCTCCTCCCCCAATGATAAAGAATTTCATATAGATTTTAAATGTGCAATATGTAAAACAGTTTTTTTCCCCTTATCCTTTTGTGGAAAGAAATGAACAAAAAATTTAGAAAGAAAATGAAAAATTTTTTTTTGGCCTGGATTCACAGTCCATCAGTTCTTTCTCTAGAAGCAGATGGCATTTTTTATCATGAGTCTTTTCAAATTGTTCTAATTGTAGTGATGAAAGTAACTAAATCTTTCACAGTTGATCCTTAAACAACATTACTGTCATGATATACAAAGTTTTACTGATTTTTGAGTGAGCTTTTGTATCTCCTTTTCCATTGGCCAATTCTATTATTCTATTTTGTAAAGAGTTCTTTTCCTTATGGAATTTGTGTACCTCTTTTTCCATATGTCCAATTCTGTCTGTTAAGAAGTTCTTCTCTTCGGGGCATATTTGTATATTTTTTTTCCATTTGACTAATTCTGATTATTAAGGAGTTCTCCTAAGGGATTTTTGTAACTCTTTTACCAAATGACATATTATACTATTTTAAGGTATTAATTTCTTGACTATTTTTGTGCTTTCCTTTACCAAGTTTTTGACTTTTTTATTGATTTCCTATATCATTCTCATTCTCCTCCAAATTTCTTCTTATTTGATTCTTTTTTGAACTTGAAAGCAATTCATAATTTTTGGAGGTTTTAGATGAAGCACTATTGACTTCATTGCCTTCTGAATTTGTGTTTTTGTCTTACCTGTCACCAAAATAGCTTTACATATTGTTTCTTTTTTGTTTGCTGATTTTCCAGCATTTTTCATTTATTTCAACTTTAAAAAAATATATTGAAGTTGGGCTCTGTAAGTGTGGTGAAAAGAACCCCATTCAAGCTTCAGGTTCTTTGCATGACTACCTTCAAAGCTAGCTCTGGGGATCTTATTGCTTTCAGTTCTTACAAGGTGATATGATGTAAGGAGAGATATGTTTTATATTCTATCATCCTATGCTTTGGTCTATAAATAATTTATAAGCAGTCATTTTTTCCCTTGGAATTGTGAACATAGTTCCTAGCTATGGCCTCAGTGCTAAGGTGTGCAAATGATCCTCATCTCCCTGAGATGGAGACAGAGGACTGCAGACAGTGTAACAAGAGTCTTGCACCCAGAGCCAGCAAGGGAATCTTTAATCTCCATCTGAGCAATTGTGCAATCTCCCCTTTCCTTCTGTGGCTGAGTTTCAAAAGGTTTTGCTGCTGATTCAGTTGAGTCCAGAATTCATTTAGAGACAATATATCATAGTTTGTAGGGAGCTAATTCAGTAGACTTCAGGTGGATCTGTGTTCCTTCACGACATCCTGGTTCTGCCTACAACCTCTTCATTTTTTTAGACCATTTCAAAATAATTAAATCACACCCATGCCCTCTCTCTCTCTGGATGCATTTTTTCTAATTGCCCTAATAATGATAAATTTCTTAGGAGTTACATGTGTCATCTTTGATTATAAAAAAGTATACATTTTAACTGCATGAGACTCTTATGATTACTGTCTCTTGCTTAGCTTTTTATGCTTTTCTTGAATCTTGTTTAAATGTCACTTTTCATGGTGTCACAGCCATAAGTAAGAGAACATTCTAACTGATCATAATAGATACCATTTTAAGTTTTAATCTCTTGTTCTTTCAGTAGTAGACCAAGGTGGGGAATCCCCCATAAAACTTGGACATAGGGATTGACTGTTGATATGAAACCAAACAAAGCTAATCATGTTCTATCCTGTCATACATTTATTGAATCATTCTATGTCTTGGGGCTTAGATTTAGCATTCCAGTATTGATGATGTAATCATGTCACTATTTCTTCCTCTAATGGCAAAGCACTCTAACCAGAGCAAGATATTCAATGATGTATGTGATCAATTCCTGTTTGTAGACTGTGTCCAGGTATTGATGATACTATGTTATGGACCACACATCTGTAAAACAGGAGTAAAATGTATATTCTTCTAAGATTTCATATGAGGATTAGATCCTTATCAGTTTCTACTCCTCTTAAGTGGAGAATAAAAAATGATTGAGTTAAATTTAAATTCTGGAATTTTGAATGGGAATACATTTTTAATTCTGGATTTTAACTAAATCTGCCTTCTTGTTTCTAGCCCTGTGAACTAAAGGTGAAGCTTTGTCTCAGGAGAGAAGCTGAGAGAGTAACTCTTTGTATGAGCAGAAGTGGGTGTCCCTTGCTTTGAATTCCAGTAAATGACATGTCCTCTTGAAAGGAAAATGTTCCCACATAGCTGTTTCTAAACCTGGCTATTGAATTTTATCAATGCACTTGGCTCTCTCTGTGACTCTTATCTAGAGTTGACATCACACTAAGGGGCCATCTTCCCATTACTATAGCCATGTTCCTATTTTTCTTTCTGTGACAACTTCTTTGTTCATAACAGGTGATCATTGGTAATCTTTATCCCCTAGACTAAGATTGGAACACATTTTAGCTAACAGGTCATAAGACCTAACCTATTCAATCTAGCCATTGGAAAAGCAAAATTAGAGTGGCGTTTAAAAATTGTTTCAAGATCTCTTTTTAATGAAATTTTAGTAGATGCCCATCTAAATCAGGGAAGAAAACTTGCCAAAGAAACTGCTTTGGGAAGTAGGCATATTTCAAAAAGGCCCATGAAAGAGATTTCAAAAAGAACCAGGTAAAAGAGGTATAAGATGCCCTCAAACCAGATACTTGTATTAGACTCTAACTCCAGGAAATGATGGACTTAACAGGGGGATTTGAGTTACCCCCCTCTTCATTCCTTATTCTGACTCATTTGCCACTGCCCAAGTGACACTTTGTTAATGTCATAGAACAATCCCAACATCTTGGATCTCTTATACTACCTTAGATGCCTTATATGCTCCATATACTTACTTTAAGAGGTTCCCAAGTTATTCAGTGGAAGAAATAAGGCAATCATCAGTTTGCATTTTGATTTGACATGTTTTGCTGTCCTAGTTCAGATATCTGATATTTAGCCTTAGTAATGTATTGCCCATGAGCTTTTCCCAGAGACAGCAGATCTTCAAATAATAATCAGTATTTTTTAACTTATGCTCTTTGCCCTCTTCTAAAATGGTCATACTTGGGCCTCAGTTGGGGAACACACAGTCTGATTTTTTGCATCATTTGTAGAGAACTGCTTTCTATTTATATAGATTGGTATGATTCAAAGAAAGGTGGGTCTTTGTTGAATCAAAGAGGGGATATAAGAAATAATTTGATGCCCTTCTCTATTTGAAGTAGACCCCTGCCTATCTTAAATAATTTTATCCCTACAATTAGTTCAGATTATTATTATCTAGTTTAATGTAATTCCATAGGGATAGTGCTTAGCTACTTATTAACAAACAATAATCAGAAGCAACTAGTTATTGTTCATAATTGAATAGTTTCTAAAAATAAGTCTTCTCATGAATCTCTATGTTAAATTCTAACTTGATAGCATAACTTGAAGGGGAGCTCTACCCAGCTCTTACAGGGGAAGGGAAAATGGATAATGGTGATCAAGTAATACTTGAAAAAGGGAGTTGAAACTGAGTCAGTTTTATAATTATGTTTATAATATAAAAATATTATCCAATCCTTTTTGATAAAATTCAAGGGAAATGAATAGGCAGTTTTCAGAAGAAAAAAAATCAAAACTATAGTCATATGACAAAGTGCTCAAAATCACTACTGTTTAGAAAAATGAAAATTAAAAGAACCTTGAAGTACCATATTTTGCTTATCAGAAACAACAAATGCTGTTGAGAATGAGAAAAAATAGGTACAGTAATGAACATTAGAGTAGTGAATGGCTCCAACCATTTTGGAGAACAGCCTGGAACTATAACTAAGGGGCTACAAAAATGGTAAATTCTTCTTGATATGACAATACTACTACTAGGTCTATACCACAGAGAGATCATAGGAAAAGGAAAAGTACTTTTATGTATAAAAATATATATAGCAGTTCTTTTTGTGGTGACAAAGAATTGGAAACTGATGGGATGCTTACCAATTGGGAAATGATTGAACAAACCGTGGCAATATGATTGTGATAGAATAGTATTGCGCTATGAGAAAAAACAAGGGAGAAGATTTCAGAAATGACAAGACCTATATGAACCAATACAAAGTGAAATAAAAAGAACCTGGAGATCATTGTGTGCAGCAAGAGAAATGATGAAATGATTGCCAGTTGTGAAAGACTTGTCTACTTTGACCAATACAATGATCTCTGATAATTCCAAAGGATTTATGATGAAAAAATTCCATCTACCTACATAGAATTAATAAATTCTGACTATATATTGGAAGATAGTTTTCTTTGCTTTATTTTTTTTTACTTTGTTTTGTGATATGGCTACTATAGAAACAGGTTTTGCATGAGTTCATATGTGATTTATACATCGTTCTAAGTGCATGTGGAAGGTTTGGGGGGGGGGGCGTAGAGAGAGAGAGAATCTGGAACCCAAAACTTAAAAATACATGTTAATGTTTTTTTTTTAATTTTAAGATTGAGGTATTCTCACCTAAGGATGGAAAGGGTCTTCTATTCCTGAAGCACAGCACTAGTGCTCATCTGTGTTAAAATTGCTACCATTGCCCCTGCTCACTTGTGACCCACTAAAAATGATCCTCTCTGCCTTGGTGCTAAGATCTAGAAATGGCAATAGAGGTGCCAAACAGTTCAGCACCCAGTGCCACAAAGAGTCCCTTGAAATCTCTTTCTAACCACTTGTCTGATATATATATATATACCATTTCTGGGTCAAGAGATTCTAAAGCTGTGGCAACTGCCTCCAAGGTACACTGTTGGTGCTGCCTGTGAGCTTTGAATTGTCCCCCACTCCAGTGCTGCAGACCTCTAATGACCTCCCAAGTTGTCTTAAGATGTAAAAATGTCTCATTCTGATATTTTATTGGCTATACCACTCCAAAATTTAATCTGAAGCATTACTTTGAAGTTATTTTGAAAGGCATATTGGAAGAATTTGGCTAGGTTGCTGCCTCTACTCTTGCAACTTGACTCCACACTCTTTTTCATTATTTTGAATGACATTAACTATTTATTATAATATAATTAACTGTAATTTGGTAATCCTGTTTCTGTTAGATAAATTTTTGGATTTCACATGGCAATTCAAAATGTGGGAATGAATTAGATTGTTTCAAAAGAGATTGTAAGAGAAAAGTACTTAAGTAGAAGCTTAAGAATGTGCATATTAAGGGGTTAAGAAGTTGAGGAATCATCAAAGGTGACAGAGAAGGGAGAGGTAAAGAAAGAAAGGAAATCAGGACTAGTATAGGATAGAAGTAGGGAAACTGATCAACAGTCTTATTCCAAATGTAAACTCTTCAAAGGCAATAGTGGGGGGCTATTCTTTGTAAGATGGAAGTGGCACATCCATGGAGAGAAATGTTGAAAGTTCATATAAAGGCCACAAACATCTAGCATCTAAAAGTCAGTCAGCTTGAGCCCTTCTAGGTAAAGGTTATGGAAATGAATTCTGGAAATGCATTGATTTGTACATTTATTTCACATAATAATTCTGTGTTATATTTACACTACAACTAAATTAGGGGATATATCCACCTGTATATTGAGAATTTAGGAATACAATTTTCAATCATATTACTACTTCAAAATTATAGCCTGTATGCACATTTTATACTATATAAACATTTGGGAATCACTTTTAAAATGCCTAAGATATTTTTGTATTTGTTTTTGGTTACTTTTATTTTACCCTGAAACAATGAGGAAATACTGGTGTTTCTTGAACAAGGAATTATGATGGTTAGATGCCATGCTCTAGGAATGTCAAATTTTCCAGCTTTATTAATTAAAAGAGGGAGAATTTTAATTCAAGGGGCTTATTAAGGACATCATTATAATTATCCAGTCAGGGAATGATAAGGATCTAAATTATAGCAGGTGCTATATGAGTGGAAATAATGGGAAATATTTGACAGATGGTGTGGAGGTAGAGTGAGGAGTTGAGGACATAGAGGTTTCCAACTTAGGCAATTGGAATGGCATGTCCTTAATATAGATATAGATATAGGTATGAAACTTATGAAGAGACCTGGAACTAGGGGAAAAGATGATTTCTACTTGTATACAACAAATTTGAGAATCCTGTGGAACCATATTTATTAGTGTCACAAAATTGTGCTGTAAAACAGTGTTATCGATGGGGGCTAAAATATCACTCAGTGAGAAAACCATAAATATAATAGCACTTTCCTAGATCTCTCCTTCAGGAGAATAATAAAGTATATAATCAATCAGTCAACACACATCTATTAAGTGCCTTTATGGACCAAGCATGTACTAAGCACTGGAAATATAAAGAAATTAAAAGACAGTCTCTACTCTCAGGGAGCTCATAGTCTCCAGAGAAAATGCAAAAACTATGTACAAGTAAGCCATATACAAGACAAGTTTGAAATAATCAGTATAAAGAAGGCATCAGAATTAAGGTGAATCAGAAAAGGTTTCATGTACAAGACAGGGTTTTCTCTGGGATTTGAAGAAATACAAGGAATCCAAGAAGTAGCAAAGAGGGAAGAGAACATTCCAGGTATAGAGGACACCTACTGAAAATGCCTGGAGTCAGGAAGTAGAGACCCTTGTTCAAGAGACAACAAGAAGACCAGTGTCATTGGATTGCAAAGTAATGATAGGAGCAGGTGTAGGAGAGAGGAAATATGATATAAGACTGAACAGGTTTTAAGACACACTCAATCCAACCCAGCTGAAGTTAATCCTATCAGGAGCCCTCAGAGCTTCGGGAAGCCTCTGCCTCTCCCCCCTCAGAGTTCAGGCCTCTCTGGCCCACAAAGGCTCTGAGATACCTCATGGACAGTGCCAAGCCAGGCTCAGAGCATGGAAGTAAGGCAAAGAAGAAGCATCGGGAGGGAACTGAGAGCAGTAACACCCGTGAATGGACAATTTGACTGGGGATAAAGTCTCTGAACACCAGACAGAGATAAAAAAAAAGCTAGACCTCCCCACTCAGATAGAGATGGAAAACAGCACAGAAAAGCCTGAAAACTCCAAGAAAAACAAGAAGAAGGGGCGACTTTGGACACATTTTATGGGACAAAAATGCAAAATGCAGAGGAGATAGAAGAGGAAACACAAGCAAATGCTCTAAAACCTTCCAAAGGAAACAGAAACTCTCCACAAAGCAATGAAGAATTTGAATCGGAAATGATCAAAAAGATGGAAAGCCTTCTGGGAGGAAAAGTAGGAAATAATGCAAAAGAAATTCATGCATTTACAAAACCAGTGTGACCAAACTGAAAAGGAAAACCAGGCTTTAAAGGTCAGAATCAGCCAACTGGAAGACAACGAGCACATAAAAGAGCAAGAATTAATAAAGCAAAGCCAAAAGACCAAGAAATTAGAAGAGAACATAAAATATCTCACTGACAAGGTCATAGATTTGGAAAATAGAGGGAGAAGAGATAATTTAAAAATAATTGGACTACCAGAAAAGCCAGAAATAAACAGCAAAATCAACATCGTAATACAAGATATAATCAAAGAAAATTACCCAGAGATTCTAGAAAAAGGGGGCAATATAGCCACTGAAAGAGCTCACAGAACACCCTCTACACTAAATCCCCAAAAGACAACTCCCAGGAATGTAATTGCCAAATTCCAAAGCTTTCAAGCAAAAGAAAGAATCTTACAAGAAGCCAGAAAAAGACAATTTAGATATAAAGGAATGCCAATCAGGGTCACACAAGACCTTGCAAGTTCTACTCTGAATGACCTTAAGACATGGAACATGATTTTCAGAAAGGCAAGAGAGCTGGGCCTTCAACCAAGAATCAGCTATCCAGCAAAACTGACTATATACTTCCAAGGGAAAGTATGGGCATTCAACAAAATAGAAGATTTGCAAGTTTTTGCAAAGAAAAGACCAGATCTCTGTGGAAAGTTCGATATCGAAAAACAAAGAGCATGGAATACCTGAAAAGGTAAATATGAAGGAAAGGGAAAAGGAGAAAAATGTTATCTGTTTCTTTTACTCAAACTCTCTTCTATAAGGACTATATTTATATCAATCTATGTATATTAATATATGGGGAAAATGTAATGTAAAAATAGGGGGAAAAGAAAGACCAAATAGAATAATCTTTTTCACACAAAGATTCACACGGGAAGGGGAGGGGAAGAAAACTACTATAAGAAGGAGAGGAAGAGACTTTTTAATTAAACCTTACTCTCAGGGAAATCAACTCTGAGAGGGAAGAACATCCAGATCCACTGGGATCTTGAATTCTATCTTACCCAACAAGGGTAGGGAGAAGGGAAAACCAAGGGGGTTAGGGGGGGTGGGAACACAAAAAAAGGAAGGGAAGAAGAGGGGAGAGGGGGAGGGAACAAAAAGGGAGGGGCTAGAAAGGGAAATATATCCAGGGAGGAGACAAGGGGGACTGATTTAAAATAAATCATTAGATTAAAAAGTTAGAGCTGAAGAAGAAAGGCTAGAATTAGGGAAGGATATCAAAATGCCAGGGAATCCACAAGTGACAATCATGACTTTGAACGTGAATGGGATGAACTCACCCATAAAACGTAGATGAATAGCAGAATGGATTAGAATCCAAAACCCTACCATATGTTGTCTTCAAGAAACACACATGAGGTGGGTAGACACCCACAAGGTCAGAATTAAAGGATGGAGTAAGACCTTCTGGGCCTCAACTGACAGAAAGAAGGCAGGAGTTGCAATCATGACATCTGATAAAGCCAAAGCAAAATAGACCTGATTAAAAGGGATAGGGAAGGTAATTATATTTTGTTAAAAGGGACTTTAGATAATGAGGAAATATCACTAATCAACATATATGCACCAAATAATATAGCACCCAAATTTCTAATGGAGAAACTAGGAGAATTGAAGGAAGAAATAGACACTAAAACCATATTAGTGGGAGACTTGAACCAACCATTATCAAATTTATATAAATCAAATCAAAAAATAAATAAGAAAGAGGTAAAAGAAGTGAATGAAATCTTCAGAAAAATTAGAATTAATAGACATATGGAGAAAAATAAATAGGGACAAAAAGGAATACACCTTCTTCTCAGCACCACATGGCACATTCACAAAGATTGAACAAACACTAGGTCACAGAAACATGTCATACAAATGCAGAAAAGCAGAAATAATAAATGCAGCTTTTTCAGATCACAAGGCAATAAAAATAATGATCAGTAATGATATGTGGAAAATGAAATCAAAAACCAATTGGAAATTAAACAATATGATACTCCAAAATCATTTAGTTAGAGAAGAAATCAGAGAAACAATTAATAATTTCATCGAGGAAAATGACAACGGCAAGACATTCTTTCAAACCTTTTGCAATGCAGCCGAAGCAGTAATCAGAGGTAAATTCATATCTCTGAGTGTATATATTAACAAACTAGGGAGAGCAGAGATCAATCAATTGGAAATGCAAATAAAAAAATTCAAAAGCAATCAAATTAAAAACCCCCAGCAGAAAACCAAACTTGAAATCCTAAAAATTAAGGGAGAAATTAATAAAATCAAATGTGATAGAACTATTGATTTAGTAAATAAGACAAGAAACTGGTACTTTGAAAAAAGAAACAAAATAGACAAAGTACTGGTCAATCTAATTTCAAAAAGGAAAGAAGAAAAGCAAATTAACAGCATCAAAGATGAAAAGGGGGACATCACCTCCAATGAAGAGGAAATTAAGGCAATCTTTAGAAATTACTTTGCCCAATTATATGGCAATAAATACACCAGTTTAGGTGATATGGATGAATATATACAAAAATACAAACTGCCTAGACTAACAGAAGAAGAAATAGAATTCTTAATAATCCCATATCAGAAACAGAAATCCAACAGACCATCAAAGAACTCCCTAAGAAAAAATCCCCAGGGCCCGAAGGATTCACAAGTGAATTCTATCAAACATTCAGAGAACAGTTAATCCCAATACTGTACAAACTATTTGACATAATAAGCAAAGAGGGAGTTCTACCAAACTCCTTTTATGACACAAACATGGTACTGATTCCAACACCAGGCAGGTCAAAAACAGAGAAAGAAAACTATAGGCCGATCTCCCTAATGAATATAGATGCAAAAATTTTAAATAGGATACTAGCAAAAAGACTCCAGCAAGTGATCAGAAGGATCATTCACCATGATCAAGTAGGATTTATACCAGGGATGCAGGGCTGGTTCAACATTAGGAAAACCATCCACATAATTGACCACATCAACAAGCAAACTAGCAAGAACCACATGATTATCTCAATAGACGCAGAAAAAGCTTTTGATAAAATACAACACTCATTCCTATTAAAAACACTAGAAAGCATAGGAATAGAAGGGTCGTTCCTAAAAATAATAAACAGTATATATCTAAAACCATCAACTAATATCATCTGCAATGGGGATAACCTAGATGCATTCCCAATAAGATCAGGAGTGAAACAAGGATGCACATTATCACCTCTACTATTTGACATTGTACTAGAAACACAAGCAGTAGCAATTAGAGAAGAAAAAGAAATTGAAGGCATCAAAATAGGCAAGGAGGAGACCAAGTTATCACTCTTTGCAGATGACATGATGGTCTACTTAAAGAATCCTAGAGATTCAACCAAAAAGCTAATTGAAACAATCAACAACTTTAGCAAAGTTGCAGGATACAAAATAAACCCACATAAGTCATCAGCATTTCTATATATCTCCAACACAGCTCAGCAGCAAGAACTAGAAAGAGAAATCCCATTCAAAATCACCTTAGACAAAATAAAATACCTAGGAATCTACCTCCCGAGACAAACACAGGAACTATATGAACACAACTACAAAACACTCTCCACACAACTAAAACTAGACTTGAACAATTGGAAAAACATTAACTGCTCATGGATAGGATGAGCCAATATAATAAAAATGAACATCCTACCCAAACTTATTTAACTATTTAGTGCCATGCCCATTGAACTCCCAAACAATTTCTTTACTGATTTAGAAAAAACCATAACAAAGTTCATTTGGAATAACAAAATATCAAGGATATGCAGGGAAATAATGAAAAAAAAAACACAAATGATGAGGGCCTTGCAGTCCCAGACCTCAAACTATATTACAAAGCAGCAGTCATCAAAACAATTTGGTACTGGCTAAGAGACAGAAAGGAAGATCAGTGGAATAGACTGTGGGCAAGCAACCTCAGGAAGACAGTATACAATAAATCCAAAGATCCCAGCTTTTAGGACAAAAATCCACTATTCGATAAAAACTGCTGGGAAAATTGGTAGACAGTGTGGGAGAGATTAGGAATTGATCGACACTTCACACCCTACACCAAGATAAATTCAAAATGGGTGAATGACTTAAACATAAAGAAGGAAACCATAAGTAAATTGGGTAAACACTGAATAGTATATATGATAGACCTTTGTGAGGGGAAAGACTTTAAACCAAGCAAGACATAGAAAGAATCACAAAATGTAAAATAAATAATTTTGACTACATCAAATTAAAAAGCTTTTGTACAAACAAAACCAATGTAACTAAAATCAGAAGGGAAACAACAATTTGGAAAAAAACTCTTCATAGAAACCTCTGACAAAGGTTTAATTACTCAAATTTATAAAGAGCTAAATCAGTTGTACAAAAAATCAAGCCATTCTCCAATTGATAAATGGGCAAGGGAAATGGATAGGCAGTTTTCAGATAAATAAATCAAAACTATTAATAAGCACAAGAAGAAGTGTTTTAAATCTCTTATAATCAGAGAGATGCAAATCAAAACAACTCTGAGGTATCACCTCACACCTAGCAGATTGGCTAACATGACAGCAGAGGAAAGCAGTGAATGCTGGAGGGGATATGGCAAAGTAGGGACATTAATTCATTGCTGGTGGAATTGTGAACTGATCCAACCATTCTGGAGGGCAATTTGGAACAAAGGGTGATAAAAGAATGTCTACCCTTTGATCCAGCCATAGCACTGCTGGTACCCCAAAGAGATAATGGGGAAAAAGACTTGTACATGAATATTCATAGCTGCGCTCTTTGTGGTGGCCAAAAATTGGAAAATGAGGGGATGCCCATCAATTGGGGAATAGCTGAACAAATTGTGGTATATATTGGTGATGGAATAATATTGTGCTAAAAGGAATAATAAAGTGGAGGAATTCCAAGGAGATTTGAACGACCTCCAGGAAGTAATGCAGAGTGAGAGGAGCAGAACCAGGAGAACTTTGTACACAGAGATTGATACACTGTGGTATAACTGAACGTGATGGAATTCTCCATTAGTGGCAGTGTAATGTCCCTGAACAATCTGCAGGGATCTAGGAGAAAAACACTATCCATAAGCAGAGGACAAACTGTGGGAGTAGAAACACCGAGGAAAAGCAACTGCCTGACTACAGCAGTTGAGGGAACATGTCAGAGGAGAGACTCTAAATGAACACCCTAATGAAAATAACAACAACATGGCAATGGGTTTGAATCAAGAACACATGTGATACCCAGTGGAATCACATGTCAGCTATGGGGGTGGGGGGAAGAAAGGGATCTTTGTCTCTAATGAATAATGCTTGGAAATGATCAAATAAAATATTATTTTAAAAAGACTGAACAGGTTGTTTTACTGGTCAATTTTTCAAGTGGAAATATGACAGATAAATAAGTACCATTATCAAGAAAAGACTAAGAATATCTTAGGAATTATAATTAGGAAAATCTAAGAAAAATAAACTTAGTTTTAGAAGTTGTTATTTCTATTTGTTAAAAAGAAAACTTGTTCATCCAAATTAGAAAGCAAGATCAACATGAAATAAAAAGAATATATATATATATATATATATATTCTTTATATATATTGGGATAAACAAAATTAGAAAAGTTGAATCAAGCCACAGCCACCTACCAGTTTATCAGTGACTTGTTGGAGGGAATAACAAAATAAGAGTTTTCATAAAAAAGACAAATGGGAGGTAGAATACAGAGAGGAATGGATGACGCTCACTTATTAAGTCTATAATCAAGCAGTAAACAGATGATGCTTACATTTGTGTGGTTTAGGAAAGTCTCAAGAGAAAAGAGAGGTGGTAGAGGGATAGCACTAGAATCAAAGTATGAAGAAAGGGATATTATCCCAAATGGGAAAATTGGAATGCCATAGAATTCCAAAAGAGGTGAATGTATGAGCTTGAGAACCTATGTTGGAAATCGTCTGAGAAATGTACATTCATTAGTTTGCTTCCTTCTCTGAGAAAGACTTATGTGCTCCCACTGGAAGTTTTCTTCCCTGGGTGAAAAGATATTACTTTCTAGATGCAGCAGACATACATGTTTGTAAGGAAAACATGAGGTGGGATGGTGTCCCTATGGGGATCAAAACTGAAGAAAAATATGGGCAGTTTCAGGACATGAGTTATATAATTTAGAGCCAAAGCATACTCTATGCTTGCTCTGCAGTGTTGCTTCTGTCTGACATTCCTTCAGTCAGGAATTAATATATCTAAGAGTGAGATGCAACACACAAAAAAGAAGATAAGACAAGATCTATAAAGGAAATAATAGAGAAATTATATTAAACAAAGGGTGCAAATTTTGTAACTAAGAAGCTTTAACACAATGACAGAAAACACAAGAATAAAAAAAAGAGCAAATACAAATATTATTAGAGAAAAAAAACAGAACAGATTGGAAGGAAAAGAATAATGAGAACAAAGTTAAGAATAATATCTTACATAAGAATATAGTAAAAGAAAGTTTTTAATGAATTTAACCTAATGATTTTAGAATGAATATGTGGAAGATTTAGGAATCATTTCTTACCAGTGCAGAAAAAGAGACAAAAAAGGGGATGAAATAGATAACAATTTTAAAAAGAAAGTATTGACAAATTAAATAATATGGAGATCCAAAAATATGTAATTCAAAAATGAGGTAAATAAACCTAGCACTCAAATTCATATGGGAACAGATTAAAGAATCCAACAAAATGAAACAGTGAAAGAATAGACAAGAAAACAAGCCAAAAATGTGTTGCATACAAGAAAAAATATCTGAAAAGTATACACACATATAGAGAGAGAAACAAAGAGAATAGAAACTAGAGGCTTGGATGAAATGAATCAATCATCCATTAATAAAACTGTAGAAATTGAAGTCATGCAATCAGAAAAATAATAATTAATTCACAATTCAATTCATATAAATGCACATATAAATTCATATAAATAAATTCACAATTAAATTCAATAAAAATAAATTCACAATTAAAAGAGATAAATGAAGTAACATGTATAGTATACTTAATGGACATTGCTATCAACACTAAGCTATTAGAAATAAAAATACAATGATAAAATTATGCACCCAGTTTTCTGTGATGTTGCAAAAGCAATAATAAGAAGAAAAATCAACCTACATTAAAAATAGATGAAGTTCTAGTGAACTGAACATGAACTTTGAAAAAATTGAAAATGAGCAAAGAAATAAAAATAAATAGCAGAAAGGAAATTTTTAAAATTAAAGGAGAAAGAGATAATTTGGAAAAACAAAAAATTGTGAATTGATAAATGAAACTAGAATTTAATTCTTCTGAAATTCTTCTGAAAAATAAAGCAAGAGTAAAATCACAAAGGCAAACACACAACAAAGAATTGTTTTTAAAACCTCAGAACTTTCTAATATAATCGTATTGCCAGAAAAACAACAAGAATTTAAAAGAAACAAAAACCAAATTACCAAGGTTAACAGAATGGGAATAGAAATAGTAATTCAACTTCATAGAGATAAATTAAGCTACAAAGGAACTACTATGAAGAGATACCTTTGCCAAATGGATTTATATGATAAAGCTATAAAACATTTAAGGAATAATTAATATCTAAGCTATATAAATTATTCTGAAAACTTCAGAAAGAAAAATTTTGTGAAGCCCTTTGCTGGGGTGTGATGCCTACAATGAAAAAGGGAAATCAAAGAAAGAAATATCAATCAATATCATTAATAAACATTAATTCAAACAAATTAAATGCAATCCTTACAAAAAGATTAGGGAAATAGTTTTCAACTATTCACTTTAACGTTAAGAAAAACAATTAACATTAATCATTATTTTAAAATTTCAAACTATATACTTATATCAGGAAAGCCTGATAAAAGCCTTTGGCAAAGTACAATACTTATCAAAACTAAGGAAAAAATAAAGCTTCAAAATATAAAATGAAGATTTTTAAATATTAAAAATTATCTCTCAAACCAAAAGCTAGCATTATATGCAATGAGAAAACACTATACAATTTCTTAGTAAATATAGGTAAGGATGACCCTTTCCAAAATATCACTTACCAAAGTAAGGAAAAAGCATCAATTAAATTCTTAATATATACCCAGAAGGGTACTTATTGCTAAGGATATAAATATAAAAAAGAAAGATAATTTCTTCCTTCAAGGGGTTTAAATTCAATTTATGAAAGAAAACAAATAAAAGAGTCAATACTAGGGCAAATTGTTTTGATCTGAAGAGTCAGTCACAGAGATGCCAAAGCAAGAAAAAGAAAGGGAGATGAAGCAAATATATTAGTGGCAATAGAATATTGCTGCTGAAGCTCAAAGAACTCCATTGACTACTGGCTCCCAATTGTGTAGAGATCCCAGAGCTGAATCTTGGACAGGAAAGAGGTAGCCTTCTCTCATAGATCAGAAATCACGCTAAGTTTAAGTTCAGACCCTCGAGAGGTTAATGATAGGAAATGTCATAATTGTGTCACTATCCATACACAAAATGCTTGACATCCTTCATAGTTTAATCCAGTTTAATTATTCACCTATGACTGGTAAATGGATTTTTCACTAAATTTTTCTTTCTCTTCTCTTTCTCATTCCCCAGGTGAGGTTCCATGCGTTCCCCAGCAACAAAGTAGCTATAATGTATAATAATAATAATAATAATAGCAACATTTTCCATAACAAGCATTTATAGAGCTCTGCTAAAGGATGGATGGAGGTCTTTCAGACTTGACGTCCTGCACTCTCTCATTTGTGTGGGATGCTGCTGCTGCTGATTCAGTCATCCTTTTGGAGCTTCTTTTCCATCTCCATCCCTACCTCCCAGAATCCCTGTCAGCACCTACCCTCCTTCCAGCTCCATGACTGGACAAAATGGCTCACCTCTAGCTGAATGGTCATTTCTGTGGTTACTCTAGCCAGAAAACTTCTATTTATTATTCTCTGTACTTGCATCATCAGGCTGGCCTTACATTGTTGGGTATGTTCCCATATCATTAGAGTTCCAATCATATCAATCTGGTGCACAGTTTTTGGTAAACTGAAGCTGGAGGTTCTGGAGAACACTTAACATGGATGTGCCCATCTTGGCCACAGTGACAGCAAAATACAACTTGATCTCAGCTTTTTAAGTTATTTTTAAACCCTTAGTTTCATATTAGAGTCAATGTGGTATATTGGCTCCAAACCAATAGAGTCTTAAGGGATAGGCAATAAGGATTAAGAGATTTTCCCAGGATCACCTAGTTAGGAAGCATCTGAGGTCAGATTTGAATCTAGGACTTCTGGTTTTCAATCCACTGAACCACCTAGCTGCCCCCTCCTTATGAAATCTTAATAAAATGAATGACCCAAAGGAAATCAAATGGGACAGAGTATTTGGCCCTAGACCTGAAGTCAGAAAGAATGAAGTTTAAATCTGGCTTCAAACACTTTAACTATGTAGTCCTGGGCAATTAGCTGCCCACTGGATCTTTCTTTTTCTGTAAAATGGAGACAAAAAAAAAAAAAACAGCACTCCCAGTTGCCCCTTCCCCCACAAACTGTCAGTCTAGTTTCCTTTCCACACCCCTAGGGTTGTAATGAGGATCAAATGATTTATGTGTGAAGTTCTTTGTAAATTTTAAAGTGTTATATAAATGTTAGTTCTTATAATTTATAATTTCTAATCATAAACTTCTTTATTCCTATAGGAGTATTTATGGTACTTACTACCACTTTTGCTCAGAATCTGGTGTGGTGAATTACATCTAAAATTTTTCTAGAACTAAATTTATGGCATTAAGACCCCAAATCATCCTAATCCTTGGTGTAGTCTCTGTTTCCTATTGCAATTCTTATAGAATTCAACTTCTGATCATCTAATTGTGGGTTTCTTTTGTAAATGCATCCAGTAAACAAGTGTTCTCTTGCTTGTTAACACTAATTTTCTTTGTTCATTTCCTCAGTCCTCTTCTTATAGCTAACTACCTAAAATTTCAGCCTCAAACCTCTTTGCTCTACTCGAATTCACTGGTCAAGCAGAGTTCAATCACTGTGGCCAATACCCAAGTACCCTGTGACCTGGCGTAAGGGGTCCTGGCTGTTTCTTTTCTTACTGTGTTGCCCTTCCTTATCATAAACTAATATTCTGCCTTCTAATACTAGTGTTAAATCAAGGTCACTTATTGAGGTGAGAATGAGGTGGGCAAGTGCTTAAAATATCAGCTTCTCTGACTTGCAATAGTTTCATTAGAAAATTTTGCTGTTAAGTTACAGACTAAGGCAAAATTTTCAGTGTAGAACATTAATTCAAGCAAGAAGGCTTGAAAGGCCAAGCATATAAGAAATATACTCTTTAAAATATTAATAAACCCATAATAATATGATGTGCACCTCTACAAATATTCAGGTGGATAGCCTTACATAGCACATCATTTCCATCCTCAAAAGCCAATATTCAAGTCATCACACAGCCAAAAGCGATCCTGAGGTGGTCATAAGTCATGAACATCAGAGCATTAGTTATCTATGTGGAAAGGCGACACGGGATAAGGAATAGAGTGCTCAACCTGGAATCAGGAAGAACCTGGATCTCATCACTCCTCTGACACCATCTGGGTGACTGACCACAACTATTTATTTTTCTGAGCCTTAGTTTTTACGACTAATGGAAATGAGACTAATACCTATCTATACTAATGACTTCACAGTCCTCTTGTGAAGTTCAAATGAGATCATCAAACAAATAACCAAAATAGCTTCATAATTCAACTTCCAGGTATGTATTCATAACAATGCAATATGTAAAGTAAGATTTTCTCACATACATCTATGACATGTACCTGCATACACATATGTTTATGTCATTAAGTACATATAAAGTAAATAGATATACATGTATTCATATATATGTACTCCTAGATGAGCCTCTATATATGGTCCCCTAGACCTTTCACATACATACATTCCACATTATATTGGGATATACATGGGAAACCATTTCTCCTTCTAAGCTTGATATACCATTTCACATCATTTATTCACAACCGCAGCCCCAGTACCCACCTGTGTGTCAGTTCATGAGAACAAAAGACCTATAAAACAATATGAAAATCATTTAAGGCACAATGGAAAAGTTAATAATATCATAGGATCACAGAGCTGGAGTCGAACGTAGCATCAGGTAAAATAGCAGAGAGAGATTGGGTGTTTAATATTCTCTATAACTCTACCTAAAATTGCTGCCATTAAATTCCTTTTAAACCTCTCTGTTTCTCTTTCATAGACAGAAGGACACAGTTCAAACCAGTAGGGACCAATGCCATCTGCCTTTTCAGTTTCTTTCCCTTCAACTTCAAAGGAGCAGTTTGGAGTGACACTATCTCCTCAAGGGTTAGATTACATTTTGCTATGAGGCTAGAGTCATTATTGTGCCATGGTCAGGTCATATTATATGGCCTCCTCCTCTCTTCCCTGTGGTCCTCCAGCCCCACTCCCACTTCCGACTTCATCCATTCCTCATCTCATGGTATTTATATCCAGTACACTCTATTTTTGAGCATGCAACTGCTCCCTAAGTTTGTTCTATTAACATTTTAATTCTGGTCCATATGACTATTCTGAGATTTTTTTAATCCCTACCATCTAGAGGTGGCTCTCTCTCCTTTAGGCAATTGCTATCACCTTCCTAATCTACCACTCATCTGAAACCAAAATTGGTAGTACATTTCTAAGCTCCTGGAGCCTACTTTCATGAACAGCTGTTCCTCCTATGTTGGAAATGTGGATTGCAGAAACTGTACCAGAAAACTTGAATTAAAAACACATGTCATCCCTATACTCTGATACTTCAGTTAAAATGAATCATCTTAAAATGTTGGTACTATATGTATAGAAAAAAAGTAGCCATTTACCAAAAAAGAAAAAAATATTTAAAGCAACTCCCGTTTCTTTGCCTGAATTCACAAATCTTGCATCATAAAAATGAAGGTAGCATTTCATAAAGATTATATTTATTTTCACATTTGGCATAGAATGATATCAATAGGTTGATTTGGAAGAGCAAATGATTAATAATAATTTTTCTTGAGTGAAAAAGGTGCCACAGAATGAATGTGGATGTTAAAGTTCTAATGAATTTTTAATAGAGAAAACTATCTGAATAAACAACAACAAACATACATATACAATGCATATTCACATAAATGCATATATAAAATAGATATGTGTGTGTGTGCATTACTTTCTTCTCTTTCAACTAACCTTTGAGTGAGAGAAACTCCTGCTCATGTCAAATGAACATGAGGATATTAACAACTGGTCTTGGTGCCTATCGGCTGTTGTTGGTTATATTTCCTTTACCAAGCTGCCTTACTGTACTACTGCCACTGACCTTGCAAACAGCTCTGACAAAGGTCGGAATGGATTCATTGATCAGCTAGACCAAGCATATGACAGTCTGTGCCTTAATTGAATCCCAAAAGGGGGCAGACTGGGTTTTTATTACAGAGGCCAGCCGATAGCACTCATTAAAAGCTCCACAGACTGTGTGGTTTACTAATTAGTTTATTATACAGACACCTTGACGATGGGCAAAGTTGTCATTTTGCCCTTTATCGCACAGGGGATGTTGTTAAAAGTTTAATCAGCTAACACTGACCAAGTTAGCTTGGCAGGCTGTGGATGGTCATTACTGAGGTCACCCCTACTGTAGCAATTCTGACAGGGTCACAGCATGAACCCTCAATAAAAAGAGTGTTACATAAGGTAAAAGCGCACCTGAAAAGGGAACCCAGGAAAGAGATGTGCTCTGTGGGGAGTGGGAAACAGATGGGCTGAAAGGACAAACGGATCCTTTTAGAGTTTAACTTTGCCTACTCTGTTTAACATATGTTTTCTGAAAAGATGGGAAGCGCGGCGATCATTTTGATATGTTCATCAGTATGGCGATCAGAGCCAGTTAAAGTTTCACTCAGTACTAGGCATTTCAACTGCTTTTCTTAGCATCCCAGAGAAATCCTCCAAAGAGTCCTTCTGAATCTTGTTTTTTGTTTGTTTGTTTTTTTACCTTTTTGAATCTACTGAACAACTTTTTAAAGTCATTCTCTAACTTATCCATTTTAACAGTGCAGACAACCATGGAAACCCAGAATTATAAAGCCCCACAGACACCATCTTGGCCCAACTGAGAGGAATCATTTCCACAACATCCACATGATTTCAATGGATACAGTAGTTCTAGCAAACTTCTTCAGATCTATGATAAATCCCAGGAAATTTATCTGCCTAATTCAGACATTGTAATTAGTGAAACAGAGAATTGGGCTATCCTGAGCTTTGCACATAGCTCAACATAAGCTTCTAGTACAAGCAAGTGCAGTCAACAAGCATTAATTAATCTATATTACTATGTGTCAGATGCAGTTCTAAGTGCCAGGGTCATAAAAACAATGTAAAAATTACTGAATACATGCAAGATACATACAGAGTAGATGGAAGGTAATTTCAAAGCAGGGAGGCATTAGTGGGCAGAAGGAATGGGAAAGACTGCAAAGAAAGTCAGATTTAAAATGATCAAGGAAAGATAGAGGTGTAGAGGTATCTTTCTGATGTCAAGAAAGGAGATGGGAGCTAGCAGGATTGTGAAGTGAGGGATGAGGAAGGAAGTGTGAGGCCTGAAGTAGAGGTGGACTGAAAAGTTAGGAAAGGTGTAGGTTTTGATTAGCTTTAGATCTCACAGAAAATAGGGAAAACTGAGGTTTATTAGGCTTAGGGTAAAATAGCCAGACCTACATATCAGGAAAATCACTTTGGTAATTCCATATTGTGCATGCTGAATTTTAAGATGCTTCTTAGAGACATCCAATGAGAGATATGCAAAAGATATTTAATGATGCAAGAAAGAAACTTGGACTAGATATGTAGATTTAGGAATCAGCTACATAGGGATGATAATGGAACCCACTGAAGCTAATGAGAAAGGATAGAATGTAAGCATGGGAAGAGTAAGGACTATATTCCTTGCTTGTATTTGTATCCCCAGTTGTTAGCCCAGTGTATAACACAGAGCAAGGGCTTATGAAGTGTTATAACTTTCATTTTCTATGTATCTACCAAAACCAAACAGGATTCAAGTATAGAAATTTTGGATAGTCCCATATTTAGTGAGTGTGAAATAGATCAGCAAAGAAGAAACCAGCAAAGAAGGCTGAAGAGTTGCTGGTTCAGTAGGGATCTCTTTGTGCAGATGATAATAGCTAATACTGTATCATGAGGTTTGCAAATCAGTCACTCATGATATCAAATGGAATTGGAGAATGCAGATGTTAGAATGGAAAACTGAAGCTTTAAAGGATTAAATGATTTATTTATGTAAATCTATGCTTTTGGAGGGGGTCACCAGGAATGCAGGACAACTGATCAAATTCTTTTGTCCAAGTTATTGTCTCAATTTTTATTCATTTTTATATGTATATATTGTATCTATATTTGTTTCTATTCTTTCTAAACGACTGATTTTGTGATAAACTGCTGTACAACAAAGGAAAGAATTGTTCATACATTTAACTTACAAATCCTAATGATGTTTATTTAAGGATAATTATTTTAAAACCAGCAGAGGTCTTCGAAGGGTTAGAGATAGAGTTGCTATGGTTTCTCACTCTGTCTCTTGAAGTGGGACGGTAGCACCTATCTGATAAGCCACTTCAACTTTAGATTCCCTTGTACCAAGGGCAAAAGAGAATGGCAGCTCCCCAGTTACCTAATGGGGAAGCAGAACCAAATATTTCTCACCAGTTTTATTTTTTAATACAGAAAAGATACCACCTGAGTGACATGTAAGTGATGTTTCAGTTTTACAGTTCCTTGGTATTTTATGTCAGTGACTGGTTAGACGGGATGACAGAATCATTATTTTAAAAAAATAAATAGGAGTTTAAGGACTATATCACAAAATAGAGAGAAATAATGCATGAATAAGCAGGAAAATAAACAATCATTATGAACTCAAATATGCTAATGGAATTCTTTTTAATATTTAAGTAACTTGGCCACTGTCAAAGGAAGTGACCTTGAAGAATGTTTTTTGGTGGAAAGGCAAAAGTCCTCACTTTAGGAACTTACAGTTTTCCCTTGATAGATCAAGTTCCTGATGCTTACTTTCTATGTGACTTTGGGCAAGACACTTAGCCTCATTTCCTATATCTGTAAAATGCAACTATTGTACCAGATGGTCTCTGGTGTCCTTTCCAGATCTACATCTATAATCTATGATTGTATGAAATCACGAACATGATATTTTTTGCTTGAAGCAAAAAAACATCACGAATTGCAATCATATCCTTATATAGCATATTGAAAGGTAGATACTGTGGAGGAGAGAAAAAGAAGTTTGCAGAAAAGGCTGGAAAAGGAAAGACTCCAGAGCTGTCACTCAAGGAGAACATTCTAATTAGAATGGGGACCAGAAAAGACTGTTGAGAAGGATCAGAACAAACTGAAATCTTGGTATCTTTGCCTTTGAGACAGAAAGGAAAAAGGGGCCACTAGGCTTGAGGACAGAAAGAAAGAAGGACAAAGTCCAGCTCTCTCTGATTTCTCTGCTGTGTTACAGTGACTGAATTTCCAGACCTGTTAACCCATTTTCTCAATTTGAACTATATTCCACTATCCTCCTACCTAGAAACTATCCTAGTATTAAGGAAACCCCAAACCCTCTTTCTCTCCATTTTCTTATCTTTACCTTTCTCCCCAATAAATCCCTTACTTATCTTAGAGAAGAGAAAGAGTATTTTATTTGAGACATCATAAAATTCACCCTGGGTTGATTGAAAGAGATCAACAGAAGAATCAATTGGAAGGTCAGGAAAGAAGGGCCAAGGGGCAAGAAGGGAGGAAAAGGAGTGAGGGTAAAAGGAGGAAAAGGGGGAGGCAGGGAGGGAGGAGATTGGCAGATCTGATCTTTAGTTATCATTTATCATTCAAATAATCCCTTATTATAATACCAAATATTAACTAAAAAAGGAGTCACAATTTAGCTGGCCTTGACATACCATGTATATACATCTAGTATTGAAAGTTGAATTTTAAAGCCAAATCTTGTGCTATTTTTCTTATTCAATACTGCACAATATGGTACAGACTATTCTCAATTTGTTTATTCTAGGCCAAATCAAAATTTTGCATTGCCCAACCAATGATTAATTCTAAAGCAAAATTTATCATCATATAAATGTACCACAGATCATCTGCACTCAACAAAATAACCATATTTGTTCAGTTGATTCATTCATATCCAATTCTTCATTACCCTATTTGGGGTCTTCTTGACAAAGATACTGGAATAGTTTGCCATGTTCATCTTTAATTTGTTTTACAGATGAGGAACTGAGGAAAACAAGGTTAAGTGACTTGCCCAGGATGACACAGCTAATATGTGCCTGCTCCCAGATTTAAACTCAAGAAAATGAGATTTCCTGACTTCAGACCAGGCATCCTATCCACTGCACCATCTATCTGCCCTAAATAACCATTTATATATCTTAACAGTGACACTCCACTTTCAGACTCAGGACATTTTACCTGGCTCTTTCTCAAGCCTAAAATATTCTTCTTCCTCATTTCTGCCCTTTGGCTTCTCTGGCCCCTTTTCAAATTCTAGTTAAAACCTCATCTTCTGCAATAAGACTTTCTTTCCTCTTTCTTCTTAATGCTAACAGTGACTTCTCTATGTTGATTATCTCCCATCTATCTAGTATATATTTTGTTAGTACACAATCATTTTTTAATATTCTCCTTCATTAGATTTCACAAAAGCAATTATTGTCATTTTGTCTTTGTGTATCCCAAAGAGCTTAGCACAGGTACATACTGGGTGCTCAAGCAATGATCATATACTGTTTTGAAAACTCTTCAGCAGCAAAGTGAGCTCCAGATTTTGAAGTACTGTGTATTTTCTCATTACCTGACCAAGCATCTGCAATTGCATAAACTTAAAGATGGGTCCTGGTCATTCAATTCTGAATTTTGCCCACTCAATCCTCATTCTGTGAAATTGAAAACCAAGCTTAGTTTTTTTTTTTCTGCCCATTTTAAAATCTGAAAAAGACTAGGCCCAGCAGCTAAGTTCTTCTAAAATCTCAGTTAAATTATAATAAGCCATTCTGGGAGGAAAAATATTTCATCCAACTAGAGACTTTTGTTTGCCGATTTTAAAATTATATTTATATAAAGAAAAGAATCTTGGAAAACCATTATTGTTTAGAAAACTTTTGTCATATTCTATATGTTACATGCTCAAAAAATATGACTTTTCTTGGTCAACACCAAAGAAAATAGTCCTTATCTGAGTTTCCTAACTTAAAAGTAGCAACAGTAAGAACAACAACAACAAAAAAAAAAACCAAAACAAAGCAAAAAAAAAATAACCAACCAAGATTCTGTAGTAAATCCAGGACACAATAGTCAAATATTAGCTGGTTAACAATGCTAGCCATGCCTTAGAGCTGAAGAAAAAAGTCATTAAGGTGTTTAATAGCTGTACAACCATATTATAGGGTGGTTTATGACTGGAAGTAAAGAAAAGACTTCGTGTTAAATTGAAATTGCAAAGGGAATTTGAGTAGGCCTAGTGTAATTGTACAAAATTGAATTGATTGAAGACAGTAAGACTTAACAATGAGGCTAAGCAAGGGTCTTGTAAAATGGAGGTATTCTTACTAGTTAGCATTTCTTGAACATCCCCTAAGGAGTCTTTACACAGAGACAGATTGCTCTGTCACATCCAGACAGGCAAATGCTACATCATTAATTCAATGAAGATGACAAAAAAGAAGAGGATGAAATTGAGGAACATAAAGAGAAAGAAGAGAAAGATGCTGCTATAGACAATTCTCAAGTCAATCAGTAATAGAGTCAATAATCATGCTGGGGATACAAAGCAATAGATTAAAAAAAAGTATCTGTTCTCAAGAAACTCATAGTCTAATGGAGGAGACAGCATGTAAAGAGGGAAGGGACTACCATTAAGGGGGATTGGGAAAATATTCTTGTAGATTCTTCTCTTTTAGAAAAGATTCTAGGAAGTTAGAGTGTCTAGGAATTGGAAATACGCAAGAAGAGACTTCCTGGCACAGGAGATAGTCAATTAAATGCCCAGATCTGGGAGATACTTTGTCATGTGTAAGGAACATGATGGAGACCAGTATCGCTAGATCATAGAAAATAAAAGCAGCAAAAGAAAAGGATAAAATGTTTAAAGATAGAAAAAGTAGGAGGGAACCAAGTTATGAAGAACATTAAATGCCAAGCAAAAGGTTTTATATTTAATCTTGGATGTCCTGGGAGAGCCCTGGAGTTTCTTTAAGCAGAAGAAGAGGAGGGGAGCCAGGGTCAGATGGTCAATTTGGAAAGATTAATTAGACAGCTAAATGGAGAATGGACTCCAAAGAGAAGAGACTTGAGATAGGGGGACCATCCATAAGGCATTGCAATAGTCCAGGCACAAGATGATGATAGACTTCACTAGAGTGGTAGCAGTGACAGAGGATGGAAGGGAGCACAAATCAGAGATGGTTAAAAGGTAGAATTAATAGACCTTGGCAACAGATTTTATATGGGAGTTATAGATAGGGAAGTCTCAAAAATGAAACCCAGGTTGCAAACCTAGGTGACTGGGAGGATGATGGTGCCCTTAATAGTAGCTATAAAATTATAAAGAGAGGACTTGAAGAGAGAGTTGCAGGAGAATTACCAATCTGAAGCAGTAGATGAGTTTCCTCATCTTACTATATCCTATACCTGTGGTGGCAAACCTATGACCTGTGTGCCAGAGGGGGACTCAGAACCCTCTCTGTCCTAGCACAGAGTTCTCCAGAGTTCATTACTAGAAAACCAAAGGCTGGTCCCCCCCCCCCTCCTCTCCACACACCTGAGGATAACACTCACCCTCTAAAAGGTTTGCCATCAGTGCCCTATGCCAATGAAATCAGGCTCCCTTTTATTCTTGTCCCCTTTGATCAGTGTTATAGTGGCTCATTCTTAGATGTACTTAACACTTATTTTTGCTTAATAGTGAGGACAAAGGCCAGTATGTAATATGACCATTCCTAAGGTGACTTATCTAGTTCAGAAAATGGTCCACCTGAAAACCTCATCTCCACCTTTTCTAAATGAAGAAATGAACCAATTTGTATCCTCTAGAGGGTTGGCCTTAGAATATATAGCTTAAAAATAGAAAATGATTCTCACTCTTCTACTTCGGTGGTGACAGAGATTGAGCCAGCAGATAGTGCTAAGGACGGTATAAGGTTCTGAACCTCTTTAAACATTAATTACATATAATAAATGTCTGGGTTTTATCTAACAAGTAAATGGATATGCTACAAGAGGAACGGAACCTCATAAATATTGACATTCTCACAACAAATGAAAACTGAGGACATAAATATAGATGTGTATATACACATATATATGGAAGAATGTATATATATATGTCTATATATATACATATATATGAGGAAGGACAGCTCAAACGTTCTCAGAAAGAAGGATTTTGTAGAATTTGACTCATCAATCACAAAGAAATATCATATAATGGGATAGTTGTTCATTTTACCTTCAAATGTCATGAAATGCACAAGCAGAAAGACTGCTATGAAAATAAATGCAACTTGTACATCAATATCTTTTGTAGAGAATGAAGAAATGGAAAAATTCTAAGAAGACCTTAGCAAGATAACCTCTAAACCAAGTAAATATATTTCTCAATATTGAGTGACCAATATGAAGGGAGGAAGAAGAGACAAAAACAAACCATATATTGGAAAATATAATCTATTGTTGAGAACTGAATTATGCTTATAATGTGCTTATAATATGAATTATGCTTATAATATGCTTATAATAATTTTAAAAATGTGAAGTCCTTGATGAAGTCCTCTATCCCTCAAGAAAGAATTGCTAACTGTAATAGTAATGTTTGCAATAAAAGAAACAAATTAGTCCATCTTAGAAATTCTGGTAGAAGGAGGAAAAGTAGGATATGGAATGAGATGAAAATTTATCTATATATATTTGATGAGGCCATCAACCCCTATGTATCTGACACTGGGCAAATCACTTAATTTCTTTCTGATTCAGTTTCCCCATCTATAAAAAGAAGAATCCTATAAAATGAAAGGCCTCAATGCACTCTAATATGCCTTCTTACTCTAAAGCTATGATCCTATAAAAATATAGAATTCCATAAATTAAAATTCTATAGGAAAATCTACCACAAAAGGAATAGGATGCAGTCAAGAACAAAATTGTGAACTCACAAAAAGAAATAATTGTGGTGAGGAAGAAAGGTTATATAAAGAGAACAATGGAAAAGAGAAATGTATTTCTAGTGACTAATCTAATAAGTGAAATGCAGCAACCACACATTACATAGATTTTAGCAAAGGGCTCAATATATTATCTCCTGCTATTCTTATGGAAAAGTTTCCATGATAGATCAACCAGTTAGGTGAATTTCAGGCTTTCTTGGGTGAAAGGGAATTCGGAGGCCATTCAGTTCTACCTTTATCTAAACTACAGACCTCTTTAAGACATCAATAACAGGGTGACTCAGTGGTGACTCGCTAGGTGACTCAGTGGATTGAGAACCAGGCCTAGAGATGGGATGTCCTGGGTTCAAATCAGGCCTCAGCCACTTCCCAGCTGTGTGACCCTGGGCAAGTCACTTGACCTCCATTGCCTAGCCCTTATCACTCTTCTGCCTTGGAGCCAATACACAGTATTGACTCTAAGATGGAAGGTAAGGGTTTAAAACAAACAAACAAACAAAAAGACATCAATAATAAGTGGTCCTCCATTTTTCTTGAAGGCCTTTAGTGAGGAGGAACACTCAATTTCTTTTTTTTTTAATTTATATATTTAATTAATTAATTTTGAATATTTTTCCATGGTTACATGATTCATGTTCTTTCCCTCCCCTACTCTCTCCACCCCCGTGTCCAACAAGCAATTCCACTGGGTTTTACATGTGTCATTGATCAAGACCTATTTCCATACTACTGATATTTTCACTAGGGTAATCATTTAGAGTCTATATCCCCAATCATATCCCCATCGACCCAAGTAATCAAGCAGTTATTTTCTACTCAATTTCTTAAGACAATAGATTCCATTATTATATGGCCCTAATTACTGTAAAGCCTTTCTTCCGCAGCTTCCCCCTGCCCTTTGGAGAGAAATGGAACAAATCCACATGATAGTTCTTTAGAAGCATGAAGATACTTCTTTTCTTTACAACTAAACGATTTAGGGTCTATTATGTTCAAAATACAATATCCTCACCTTTTGTAAGATAAATATATTTCCCACAGTTAGAATGTCCTTTACCCAGTGGATCAAATATTTGGAGCTGGTTGAATGATTTGGCCCAATATGTATTCATTGATAATCCTATGTCAGCTTGGATGAAGGTATCTGGTGGAGTCCCCTAGCAATCAATAGTTAATATTCTGCTGTTTAATGTTTTTAATCAATATCCCATATAAAAACATTTTGGGAAGGATTATGAAATACACACCTGAAGCAAGGCATAGAGGGAGACCTTTGAAAGAGCTGACCACTTTCTTCCTCTCTACTAACTCTCTGCATACCCTTTCCTCTGACCTGTATCTTCTTAATCCTTTGCAATATTTACCCTTATGTATGATATTCCCCAGGATTATGACCTGACCTCTATTATTTTCCCTCCATAAATCTTCCTTTTTGGTGATGTTATCAGTCCCTGTGAGTTAAATAATATCTTTGTAGATGAATCCTAAATCTACTTATACTGTCTTATATCAGCTCCACATCACCAAATCCTTCAAGATCTCTTCACCAGAATGCCCCATATCAGATTGCCCAATTTCAAAATTAAATGCTTTATCTTTCCTTCTCAACTGAACACTAAGTTCTTCCTTTCTATCAAGAGAATGGCCATTCTTCCATTTACCCAAGTTTGTAGTCTTGGAGACACTCATAAATCCTTACTCTTTTAGGCAGAGCCGCTCCCTATCCAGTCAACTACCTCTCTAACACTCTTTAAGTTCAGACTTTCATCCTCACTCACCTGGAACACTGAAATAGCTCCTTCCTGTTCTCACTTCATCTAGCCTCTCTCTTCTCCACTGCATATTCCACAAAGTTGCCAAATTTACACTTTTGAAGCACAAGTCCTGATCATAATCTCGCTTCCTTAATAAACTTCTGTGGATCCATATTAGCTTTTGGATTAAAAAAGTTCTTCTCTTTAGCATTGAAAGTTCATCACAATATTCCTGTAACCCATCTATCCAGACATTTCTTTTTAATTATTCTTCTAAAATTAACAAATACTTCCACTACCACCCCATATAAAAGGCCATTTAAAACTAAAAAAGAAAAAAAGTGACCATACCAAACCATAAATTTATTTTATATATAGTATGCTTTTTTAAAAAGTGTATAATAAATTCAACTTACTTCAAATACAAGACAGAGACCATATAACAGTGCATCTAAGAAAGACAAAGATTTCGTGCCAGTGGAGGACATCACTGACTGAGAATTGCCTTTAGTTCCTGTCAGATGACAATTTATTGAAGATCTGGAAGATGTTTCAACCTGATAAGAAAAGACTTGAGGCAGGATATTAAAACTATTTCTCTGTATTTTAATGGATGTCAAGTGGAAAAAGAATGAGATTTGATCTTCCTTGCAAATTTAAGCTTAGACAGCAATATATTTCTAAACAATTAGACATATGCCAAATTGACTTTCTTGGGAGAGAATTAATTTCCCTTCAATCTGGGATTCTGAAATTCCACAATTGTGTAATTATTCTGTTGTCGTTGTTATTTTAAAGGACCAATCGAAAAGCAATTATAAATGAAAGGATAACAATTATATGGAAAATGGAACAGAATTGTTAGTGTTAACCATAAAATCATATTTTCATCATTGATTCTAGATGAGCCTTTGACTATACCACCTAATATCTAAATGAGAATATAGAACAGCAAATAAAAAGTTGAAGTTAGAAAAGATACTTGAACCAAAATAAGTCAACAATTTTAATAATTTCAGGGATCAATTTTAAAGAAACTTCAAGAATAGAAAAAAGTTACAGATGGTATTATTACCAAAAAAATAACGGCTACTAAGAAAATATCAGTAATCAGTATATGCTTATGTATCAACTTCTTCATGTCTACAAAATTTATAAGAATTACCTAGAACCATATGATTATAGATTCAGAGCTGGAAGGTACCTTAGAAATCATCTGATCTAATCCTCTGACTTAGCAGTTAAGGAAACTGAAGTCCAGGGACATTAATCACTTATTAGAGAACATAAGACAATCAGTTTCTATGTAGTTATAATTTCAATTTGACAATTCAGAAAGCTTTTGTTTAGCAAGTACTCTGTACAAGTACTGTTAGGTCCTAATGATATATAGACAAAAATGAAGGGGGGAAAGAGTATTTACTTTCAATGAACTTTCTTTATAATGTGGAACAAAACAGATAAGCAGATAAGTATATATGATTTTTTAAAATTGAAGGAGAAAACAATTTTTAAAAAAACTGAGGGAACCAGAAAAGACTTCATTTAGAAGAGAAAAGATAGTGTTGGCTATATAAATCTAAGAAAAATCTGCAAAGAGATGATGCTTAAAGCCATGACAGCTAATGAAGCTAAAAAGGTAGGAAAATATATAGAGAAAAGTGGGAGGTTCAAGGAAGAACCCTTTGGAATATCCACAATTTGGAGTATGTGATCTATCAACCAGCATAGGAGACTGAGAAGAAAGGGTTATTTAGACATTTAGTAGTAGAACCAGGAAACAGTATTGTCATGTAAATGCAGACAGCAGAGAGCACAGTTCAGAAAATTATGAAAACTATGTTTTGTCAATTTAGAAGTTGTTGATAGTTTTGATTAAAACAGTTTTAGTCTTGATGAGGTTAGAAGCCTCAAAGTTGAGGAGTAAGAAAAGAAAAAAAAATGGAGGCATCAGTACTCATATCTTTCTTGAGTGTTTGGCCAAAAAAAAAAAAGATATTGCATAATAGATCAAGGAGATTATGGGATCAATCTAAAGTTTTTTGTTTGTTTGATGTTTAAAAGATGAGGAAGACTAAGATGAATTTGAAAGAATAAGGAAGGAATACATGGAAAGGAAAAAAAATGAATGTTAGGTAGAAAGAGGGTTCAGTTGAGACTACTGTCTGCTAGAGAAAAAGGAAAAGGATCAAATGACATGTTCATTACCTATGTCTTCCTAGCACAGAGGTACTACCTCATTTTCAGGGATGAAGGAAAAGGAAGAAAGAGTGGGTGATGATGTCAAGGTATCTTGTGAGAAGAGGAAGAGGAGAACAGAGATCAAATATCAATTTTATCAATAAAGCAAAAATTAAAGTTCTTGGCTGGGTGATGGAGATAAAAGATATGGGAAACTTGAGGCCTGGAAAACAATATAGAATACTATGCTTAGTTCTTGATACTACCTTTAAAGAAGTAACAACCATAAAATAGCAGAATTTTGTGTTTGAAAGGAAATTCAATGATCCTCTGGTACAACTAATCCAAAAAAGAAATGCCCACTATTACATGGCTAAATGATCATTATCAGTATCTCCTTGAAGACCTCTAAGGAAGAGAAAACTATCATCTCTCAAGTCAGCCCATTACTCTTTGGGATACCTCTAATTCTTAGGTAGTTATTTTTTTTCCTGATAGCAAATAAGAATTTACTCCTTTATAACTTCTGTCAGGGGCAGGTAAATGGCTCAGTGGATTGAGAACTAGACCTGGACCTGGGAGGTTATATTTTTAAATTTGGCCTCAGACATTTCCTAGCTTTGCAACCCTGGGCAAGTCACTTAACCTCCATTGCCCAACCCTTACCACTCTTCTGCTTTGGAACTAATAGAATATTTTTCTAAGATAGAAAGTAATGGTTAAAAAATAATAACTTCTGCCCACTGCTCCTGGTACTTTGTCTTCTGTGTCCAAATAGAACATCTAATTCCTACCACACAATGATTTTCCAATACTTGATAGCTAATATGTCCTCCTAAAAGGAGCAGCCAAAGATAGCATCAACTTTTGTTTTTTGGGGTTGCTGCCAAAAACTGAAATTGAGTCCACTAAAAAGTATAAATCTTTTCAGGTAAACTGATATAAATCCTTGCATTCTGGGATTATTTTTGTCCAAATATGTCTTTTCATTTATCCCTTTAAAATTTTATTTTCTTTGATTCATCCCCAAACTCTAGCTTGTTGAGATCGCCAAAAAAGAACAAAAGTGGCCCAATGGAGGACAAACAGGATGGTGAAAGGACTTGAGATTTTGTTACATTTAGACCAAGAAATTAAGGAAGTTTGTTTGGAGAAAAGTTTTTAAACTGAAATAATTATGATTATCTTCAAGTATATGTATGCTTGTCAGGTGAAAGAGGGATCATGCCTGTTTCTTTGATTTTAAGGAACGAAACTAAGAGTAAATGCTATTAGTTTCAAAGAAACAGATTTAGGTTTGAAATAAGGAAAAACTTTCTTATTATAGCATTTTTTCATGTGTAGATGGGTTGCCTCAGCAAATTCTCTCACTCTATAGATAATAATCATAACAGAAAGAAATTAGATAAAACTTTACAAAGTTCTAAAAAAATATGATCTCATTTTGTCTTCACAATAATTCTAAAAGGTAGCTGCCATTATTATCCACATTTTACAATTGAGAAAACTGAGACCCAGAGAGTTTAAGTGTCTTGCCCCAGATTATAGAACTACTAAGTATATGAAATTCAATTTCAACTGATCCCAAGTCCAACACAATCCCTAGGTTACTTAATTTACAGGATGAGAACATATAATACATAAAGTATTCTTATTTAGATACCTCAGATTTTGTGTGTACTACATGAGGAAATGTGTGACATGGTAAACAGAGAGTTGGATCTGAAATCAAGAAGACGAGTTTAAATCAAGCCTCACACACTTACTGAACAAGTCACTGTTAAATTTTATTGTGGTTGGACTGTGAATATATAATAGGTGGTCGCCAGGGATTTAAATTTCTAAATCCCAAATGAATTATTAAAGTAAAATGAATTTATCGTAGTTTATTTACAATAGAGGGAAGATATTAAGGAACAAGAAAGAGAGAGAAAACTCTGGCTTCCTCTCAGCCAGTTAGAAATTTCTAAGCCCCAGCCAGGGGAACAGTCTCAAGACGATGGGCCTTTCCTGGAGGCTTCATACCTTCAGAAAGGCAGGGTCACTAAGTCAACCTTTCACTCACCAAGATAACCATCTAAATAAAAAGAAATCTGGGTGTCTGTCTTCCAGTCACTCCTCAAGTGTCTGTCTTCAGTCTCTCCTCTGAGTCCAACTCTGAGTCAGAGATCCTTCATCCCACTCAAAACTCAAATCAAATATACCTCCTTCTCACCTTTCATCCTCTTTTTAAAGAATCTTTTTCTGTTGTGTCACCTCCCCTAAATTTCACATTTACCAATCACAGCAGACACTTTTCTCCAGGACTTCCCACTCTCTAGTTCTCACCTTCTTTGGTTAGATTAATCTTTTTGGATTACTTAACACCTTTTTTGGTTAGTTCACCTTTTGTAGTTACTTAACACCTTGTTGTGATTAAAATGGTAGCTATACTTAAAATACTGAGTTATCATCTTTTTGTAAATTAAAATCTAAAAATAGATTGTGGATTACAATTCTATCTTCACTATAAAGGAAGAGCTAAATACATTCATTGTTACAATCAGGAGATTGTAATTTTATATTTACAATAAAGGAAGAGCTAAGTATCCTCATTGTTACAATCAGGAGATAGCTAAATCCAATCTTCACATCACTTAACCAATGTGTGCATGTTTCCTCAAATCTAAAATGGGAATAACAATGCAATCTACCTTCAGAGTTGTGCATAAAGATCAAACATGACAATATTTGATAAAATGCCCACCACATGGTAGGTGCTATATATATAAATACTTATTCCTTTCCTTCCACTAAATGGTCTCTGAAGTCCCTTCCATTTCTGCAATTCAAGTATTCTATGACCAGAGAAATTTGAATGCCCCTTTGATCCCTGAATTCATAATCTTATGATTCCAGTGACTCTCCCTACCAAACTTTACTATGCTTTCCTTATGTATTTCCAATATTTTCTCTCATGAGTATATTATTTCTTTTGAACAGGAACAACCTACCAAAGTTATGTATCAGTCATAAATCTTATCCCACCAAATTTTATTTGAACCTCTAAGGTTAAATTTATCTTATTGTATTAGGATTGCTGTTCTACTGGTTATTATGATATTTTGTGTTTATTAATAACTAATATTTATTTATTGTCTTGAAGTCTATAGGATATTTTATATACATTGTCTCATTTGGTCATCATAACAATCACATAAAGTAGGTAATATAAATCAATATTATTCCTATTTTTAAATTACAAATATGGAGGTTTAGAGAAAGTAGGCAACTTGTCCAGGGTCATACAACTGGCAAATGAAGGAGGTAAATTATGAACTCAAGTCTTCCTGACTTGATATAAAGTGCTTTAGTCACTAAGTCACATCCCTCCTCATATTTCTATTTGTTCTAAAACAATGATAAAACATTACTTGTTCCACTTTTCTTAATATGACTCTCCTAATTTGAAAAACCCATTATTTTCAGCTGTTGTATGTTCTATCATGTTGATATTATAATTAAATATATATACATGTAATTAAATGTTACATTCATGAGTTTGCTATTTTTAAAATAGAAAGACTATAATAAAGGTCACAAAAATAAAACCTGTCATTTGATGATTTCTATGTCCTAATATTCTTTGTTAGATTTCATTTTCTTTAATATGCCCTTAATATGTTGGACCTTTTTTCTTCTTTTTAACCACCTATACTAAGATATTAATATTAAACACTGAGATGACTTCAATCTCTTCTTAAATTTGGTCAGTAATAGCTTTATATGGCAAATACCTTAAGTGAATCTGTTCTTTAGGGAGGAAAACCCAGAAATTGAATATTACTCTGAATATTGGAAAAGATAATTATTTTCTTTTTACTTAGAAGTCACTCAACATTGTTTGAGTGCTATATAAAAGCTTTAAATTTTCTGGGTACCTTTTGTAGGTTGAGTTCATTAGTTCCACTAATGGAGAAGTTTAATAACTGTGAGCATTTCCTTTGATACTTGCATATTTTGGAGGGGATGTTTTCATGGATATATTTGTAATTCTCATAATAGTTTCTCCCTCTACCATTTCAGATTCACAATTCATCTATCATTTAAGGCTTACAAAGCAGACTGAAATATTAAATGACTTTCCAGTAACCAGATAACTACTATGTATTAGTGGCAAGACTTGAACTCAAGTTCACTCCAACTCTGAATTCTCTATTCATATTGATAAAATTGATATTATCTCAAAATTCTCTTTTGAAATCTGAAGTTAGAAAAAAAATCATTTCAAATTATGTTCCTAAAAATGCTCAGGTTTCTTCAGTGTAAGAATTCAAAATAATTCTTCATTTTTATGTAAAGGTCCAATGTATCAAATTCACATTACAAATTAGCATGTCTTAATTTAGTATAATAGTTTCAGAATTACTTGTAATTTCATAGCCACAATAGGTTCCTTCTTAACACTCATGAAGAAGGTCTGTGGTTAGAATAATGATATTTTCAGGACAGAAAAAAATGTGGTAGAAGCAAAAGAGATTAGTCAGTGTAGATTGTATTGAATGGTGGCCATATTTGTGGGGCCAAGAGAGAACTGAAGAGTAGCAATGTTAGAAGATACGTCATAAATGAAATGAAGTAGTTATGTTAGAAAAGACCAACTAAGTTAACAAATGGGTAGATATGGGGTACATCTATAAAAGTTGGCACTGCTGTACTCCCCTTATGTCAGTAATATTTAGTGTGGGAAATAGATATAACTTTAATCTACTATTTCCTATTACAAGTAAACAGCACAACCACATCTCCTTTTCCCCTCAGGTACCAGAGTCTCCCATTGAAAGCAATGGAAAAGATACCAGAGATATCTATCAATGTGTCCCCTTCATCCATGTTTAGTCAGTCTATAACCTACACGAGGACCACAAATACACTTTACAGAGAGGATTTTCAAAAGCTTTATGAAGCTGAGCTTTCGTGATTTAAAGAAACTGAACCCATAGATTATGGAAGTTGCCAACATTCTTCTAAAAAATAAGATTTGGGCTTTGAAAATGTAGATACTTATGGAATTTTAATCATTTTACATTTGTAATCACAGAGTTTGTGGGAGGGAATGGGAGAGTCAGAGAGACAGAGACAGAGAGAGACAAAGAGAGAGACAGAGACAGAGAGGGGGGAAGGAGAGGGAGAGAGAAGGAGAGAGGGAGAAAGAGAAAGCCAGAGAGAGAGAGAGAGAGAGAGAGACGGGGAGAGATAGGATGGGTGTAAAATGTAACATTTACCCAGGTCTGAAACAGCTTTAGTTGAATTTTCCCATGCAGTTCTCTGGATCTTCTAAGCATCAGGAAGAATAGGAAGCTTAGGAGTAGGGTGAATGTGAGAAACAGAACAAAACCAGAGAAGTACATGAGATAATTGTCACCCCTATAAGAGAAACATCTCAAATGAAATTCACCATGCTTTATGGAAGGGAAAAAATGTTCATCTCCTCAAACCAAAGCAAATACTTTTTGGGAAAAGACACCAAGATGACACCTACCCATAATCAGCAATGCCTATCACTCTGGTGCATAGAAGGTAACGCAAAGGCTCAGTAAGTTATTGTGTATCAGGGGCAGCCAGACTGAATAACAAATTATAAGCCAGCACAGACTATCCAGCACTGGTACTATTTAAAATGAAAATTCTTGGGGTTACAAAGGGAAAACACACAGAGAAGATGGAAAGGAGAGAACAATTTCAGTCTCTTCCCAGAAGTGTTCTCCAGTATTCCAGAATTTAAACTCATTTAATTTGGTTCTTCTTCAACAGATGTACTCTAAATCTTTTATGTGGAAGAGAAATGCATAGTGTGAAGTTAAAGATTAGATGAGAATCTCAATGGGATGAAGTGTGTGCATAACAGATATATGAAGGATCACTTGGGTTGTTCTCACTCCTGTTTAGAAGGTCCAGAAATCTCTGGAAAAAAGTTGAGTTGATGAAAATTCGTGCTTTGTGCATGCACCTGTAGTGAAATGGTATAATTCAAGCTTTGAGATCCATCTAGCGGCTGATTGTAGAAAGCAAGAATGACTGCTCCTTTTGCATCTATGAATGAGTGAGAAGCAGCTCAAGCCTGTATCTCCACCCAGTGGCTTATCCAGCTATCGCATCCTGAGTAACCTCATTGAACCATACTTTTAGTGGTGTGAATAGGTCCTTGTCAAAGTGAAGCAAAGTGTTTAACCGTAAATTATACCCCTCCTGCAGAGAAGATGAAAATGAAGGCTTCTTTTAGAGAGGTATGTGTGAAATTAAGGTATGTTCTATAGAGCTGAGATAAGAAAAATGCTTCAAATAAGAGCCCTATTTGTAGACTATTTTATTTCTAAAAGAAATCTGACCAAAGATATCACTTCTAATGAATAAGATGGATGGATATTTTATTTTAGACATTTATCATATTTTTCTTTTGAGGTATGTCAAATACTTAGAGAGATTACAATGAGACAGGTATGAACTATGATGTTTTCATATTGGACAAACTAATTGAGATCAGCCTCATTGCTACTTATATGAAAATTTTTAAGGCAAAACCAAATATTGCAGTAAAGCATATGGTTTTTAGTAGACTTAGAAATTATACTATGTTCTGCTTGACATTTATGTATTGTTATAAAATATGAATCATATATTTCTGCTATTATAGAAGGGTTAATAAAGCATGGGTTTTGTGGTTCAAAAACAAATGAATACACAGGATATTTCTTCTCTTAAATGTTTGATGAGAATCTTAGTAATCAATAAGTGTACAAGAATTTATATTAAGCACTTACTATGTGCCAGGCACTGTGCTAAATTCTGGGGATACAAAAAAGGCAAAAATAGTCCATATCTTCAAGGTACTCATATTCTAATGGAAAAGACAACATATAAAAACCCAAGTATATGCAAGTTATGTTGAGAGGAAATAGATGCAAAGTAATCTCAGAAAGGAAGGGCCTAGCATCTGGAGGGGACCTGAAAAGACTTACTGCAAAAGGTGAGGTTTGAGTAGAGTTCTGAAGGAAACCAGGAAAACTAAGAGGAAAAGGTAAGAAGGAAAAGCATTTCAGGAATGAGAGACAAGAGAAAAAAGCATAGACCAAATATGATAAATAGCAAGTATACTTGATTTATAGAGTACACAGAGAGGAAGAAAGAGTTTTGGGGTTTTCATGTAACAAAGATTTTTTTTTTCAGTCAAAAAAGCAGTAAGGATTTGTATCTTGATCTATAGATGATAAAAAAAAAATTTCCCTCTCTTCTATTAGACTCTTCCATCCTAAAAGTGCTGCCCTAAATGGTTCAATCACCTCCCCTACAAACTCCCTCCAGAAATTAAAGTACATGTCGTAGCTCTGTAAGTCATTGTGTTTTTTTTTAATTATACACTTTCTATGGTCCTTAATTTTATGCTACTCTTTTCTTCCCATCTTTCTCAATCTCCTCCCCTTATGATGTTTTATTATATGATACAGGTAATTATTGAGTCTAAGACAATAAAAATAGAAATGAATGAGGTTATGAAAAGCTTTAAATATCAAAGTGAAGGTTTTATAAGGAATCCCAGAGTTTCTTGAGTAAGGAAAGTAACATGATCTTATACATAGATTAGGAAAATCACTTTGTTAGTTTGAAGTATGATGAGAACATGCAGAAAAAATAATTAGAATAGTCAAGATGGGATACCAGGACTAATTCCTAAACTGGGGTGATGACTATGTGGAGAGTAAGGGACATACCTGAGAGAGAAATAATAATTTGGAGAATGATGATGTCCTTTACTCATGGAGGGAAGGAATATCAGATCTCATTGTTACCCTAATCTAGTATGGAGAAATAAGCAGTTAACCCAAGCCTCTGGCCCTACAAGTGACCCTACAAATCTCTGTGGTGATGGACATGTCTCCAATGCAAGAAATGTGGTGTTAGTGCCAACTTTTAGTCATTCTTAACTGAAAGGAGCCTGAGACAGAAATCTTTGCAGTTGGAATAACCTCATAGCATGAGTCCCAAAGCCTCTTCCTTAGATGTAGAAGTACTTGGATCCAAATCTTCGAATCTCTTGAAATATATGACTTCAAGTAACTTTCACATTCTGAGTCATTTTGTGATTAGTCTGCATAGGACCTTATTTCAACAGGAGTCCTCTTTGGTACAGGTACTTGCCTACCTTTAACTTCCCAAGCCTTTGTGTTACTGAGAAATTGGTGGCAGTAAAAGAAATCTGTAATCACTGGATCCTTGAAAACGAAGCTAAATTCATATATGATACAGATTCTGTGAATTCATCTTAAGACAGTGAGATCAAAATTAAATTTCTCCCCAGAAATTTTAGATATAACTTTATATATTTGCAGTGCTACTTGAAAACAGAAAGGTTTTTATTTTATTTCAATATGCTTTTTCTTATTTCTGAGGGTCTGTCCCGACTTGTGACCTATAAAAGACATTGGTAACACAATAGAACCCAAAATATTTTGCTACAAGTTTAATGTTTTTATATCAAAACCTTTATATCTGTAGTGTTCTTAGGAAAAATTCAGAACAAATTTTAATGAAAAAAAAGGGGGAAAAAATCAACTCGTCTTTGCCTGTTTCTCCTCCCTAATCTTTGAGCAATACTTTTGACCAAGTTACAAGTGCGGGTTTTGATCATGGAGATGCTGAATCATCTCTATAGTGGAACTGCTGCTATAAAAAAATATAACCAAAAAGGTTATAAGGGCCAAAGAACCCCTTATGATCTGCTGGAGAGAGTATGCCTATGGAGATTCACTCAGTTCAGGAGCACCTCAAACTATGAGGAATAAAGAGCTTACAGAATATCCATACATGTGAAGGGGAAAAAAGTGGGGGGCTTCTATAATTTCTCATCTTGTACAAGAAGGTGGTGACTGGAACTGGATGGAATGAATAACAAGCTTTACTACTCTCTGGAAGAAACTTTCATAAAAGAGAAAAAGTTATTGATGAAAGGAAGGGGATTTTGTTTGTGTGCACCAGTGTGCACTCGAAGGTTTCATCTGGTTTTCAGTGCCTGTAGAATAGAGGACAACAGGGGAGTAGGCCACAAATCTGAACTCCCTATGCTCCTTTCCTGAAAGTGAAGAAAGAGCATCAAAGGGAATAAAAGTGACAGAATAACAGAAAAAAAAAGTATTGTATATTCTTGCTTTAGGTCACAGCCATGGTTTGCATCATAAAGCAAAGCTTTCTAATTTAACATTTATGAACTTCTTAGTCCTAGGCTATAGTTTGGGAAGACCTAAGAAACTTATGTATGTGTTAGGAGTGATAATTAGTTGTTCACAAATCTATGCTATCCTCTAGTATTTATAAAATGTTGATGTAAAGACAGAATACAGAATTATTCTCCTTGCTTATTCTTGGTTTTTCTTTACTTTTTTAAATATCATCTCACATTTTTGCCTTCTTATATAATAAAAAGCTATTGTTTTTAAATTTAAAAATAGACAAAATTTCAGGAAATATTTCATTTTAACACATTTCATAGCAGTTTGATTATTTTGGAGTAGAGAGAATAGAATTATGGTTACAAAGGAAAATACTTTGCAAAAGAATTTACATTCAACATTTATTTTCTTAGTTATATAACAACTGAGCAATAGGAAAATCCTTTCTATTAGAATATCAACATATTTCTTAGTTTAGGACTTAAATTGTCATTTTTAATAAAATATAAAAAAACCACTTACTTAAATGGCCAAAAACAAAATCTATAAAATTCCAGTGAAGCTGTATGCATGAAACCAACTCTACCATTTTCCCTTAAAATATTTTTTTCTGAAAAACATCAGCCCAGTAGCAGTAAAAGAAGTCAAATCAATTTGGTTGTCTAAATAAGGGTAAAATTTCCACTTTTAATGTACACAGAGCTAATGTCATCAACCTTAAATATATTGAACATCATAGAATACAATTGATGGCTTTTCTAGGACAAAGACAAGAACATTTTTTCTAGATATATTTGCTAATTTCATTAATTGGATTAGTAAGATATTTTCTAATAGCTTTGGTTATCTTGATTGATGATGATTATAGAGAAAATGAGTTAATAATACTCAATGAAATAGAAAATAGAATATCATTATCTACATTTCATGGATGAAGAAATTGAGGCTCAGAAAAATAATGATTTGCCTTGATAACTTGAGTATCAAAGCAAGCATTTGAATCCATAGCTCTCAATAGATCACTATTATCGACACCAAGTAATCAAATTGCTGCATTATTAGCATATTCCTTTGCAACAAATATAGGTTTATATAAGTCTTGTATTATTAATAAGGAATTTAATAAGTTACCATTTATCATATCTTCAAAATTGATAAAACTGTATTGACTTTTTATGGTCAGTTCAGAAAATATTTACCTAGCTATCTATTTATTCATTCAAACAGTATGGAAATTTGGATAAAACAATAATTAAACCAATTGTTCATTTAAATTGATTGATAAATCCATATTAGAGTGAATGACTAAAACACATTATAATAAGTATAATTATTCTGTTACACACATAAAATCTTATATAAAATATTCTTCAATCTGGCAGAATATTTATTACTCCAGGAGCTACACAGTCAGAATTTAAGGGCAAATTATTCCACATCAATCACTACTGTAATCTACCTAGATGAAACAGAGAATGAGACTGGAGAAGAACACTCTTCTCCCCTTCGAGTCAAAGAGAACACATGAATAGTGCCTTTTAGGAAATAAAAGAAACATTCAAAATCACTAACTGAAATTAATTGGTAAAATTAAATAACAATGATATGGGATGAGTTAGAACTCCAGATCTCATCTACTCATCTATAATAAACTCTGTGTGTGTGTGTGTGTGTGTGTGTGTGTGTGTGTGTGTGTGTGTGTACATTAGTTCAGCTCTCCATTTTTCTGGTTTGGCTAAGAATGAGGTTTTACTGGTGCTTACTCCCATTTTCCCCAATGGTTCCATTCTCTTCTTGTGCACCCCAATTAAGAGAAATGGCAAGTTCTATTCCTTCACTCCACCTTTTCTTCTATGTTAACTTTTCTTTAGGCATAGCATTTATTTTCAATTTACATGCCTACAAACCATGTAGAGTCAAAAAATAAAATGTTTTCACATTGGCCATGTACTAAAATGAATGCCTCCTTCTGCAGATTGAATATATCACATATCTTTTTGGTGGTAGATAGCATTCTTCATTGGTCTCTTGGAATAAGTCATTGCACTGGTAGGGATTCTTATGTGTTTCAAAGTTTAAGTGTCTTTATTATGGTGTTGCTATCATATAAAATGTCCCCTTAATTCTGAATCAGTTAATAAAAAGTCTTCCTATGTCTCTGTGAAATGATTCCCTTTGATCATTTCTTATAGCACAATATGAATTACTTTCCTCCACCATGATTGGTTAAGCCACTTTCCAAAGGATGGGTAGTACATTAGATTCCAGTTAAGTTTCTTACCATTTCAAAAAGATTTGCTATAAATGTGTTAAAGATAATTCCATAAAAAATTAAGAATAGCAGATCACAGACTTTTCACATCAAGGGATAAAAGATTCATATTTTCATCAAGCAAGAGAGGCAAATGCAAGTTGACATGGATATCTTGATTGTAAGAAATTTAAAATCTTCAAAAGTAACAAATCACTCCATCTACAATAAGAAGATAATAAGAAAAAATACCTTGTAAGCCATCATCTATTAGTGGCATTAGTAATAGTTTTCATAGTGTATACCAAATGGAGGAGAAATCTTTCCACCTAATTAGATAGATGGATAGATAGATAGTCAGATAGACAGACAGACAGAAAGTCGAACAGACAGACAAGGCAACTAAGTGTTGTAGTAGCTAGAGAGTCAGGTCTGGAAACAGAAAGACTCATTTTCCTAAATTCAAATCTGGCCTCAAGCATTTACTAGCTGTGTGAATCTGGGCAAGTCACTTAACCACATTTGCTTCAGTTTCCTCATCTATAAAATGAGCTGGAGAAGAAATTAGCAAATCATTCCAGTAACTCTGCCAAGAAAACCCCAAATGTGGTCAAAAAGAGTGGAATACAATGGAAACAACTGAAATACAACAAAATCTTTCTAGAAAGAATTTTATTTTTCTACTTCTCAATTTCTTCATCCTAAATATGAGATAAATGAACTAGAGGATCTCATCAGTTTGCTGATAGCCTACCCGATTCTTGTAAGAAAATTTCTATATAAATGTAATCTGGCTTTGAGCAAACTTAATTTGCCTAACAGTGGCAAGTGGGTATTCTATTAGGTCATGAATTACTGAAAGTAAAAAGACAAAATATTATATCATGCTAGACTACTTGCAGTTAAAATTGTGTGTGTTATAAAGATTATTTATGTTTAGCAACATCTTTCCCCTTATTGGAGACAGCACAGTATAATTACAGGCATCCCTTCTAAATCATGGGGGTTATGGGGCACTGTGCCCTCCCACAATCTTGAAAATCCCAATAGAAATTGTTGGTCCTGTCTTCATACCAGAGAAGAAGTTCAGATTTTTCTGTTTTCTTTTATGAGGAGTTTACAAGATCTTATAGTAAATTTTGGGTTAAGTATTTGGTTATAGGCTATATGTAGATCAATGTTATTCTATCTGTACATTTCTAAACTTTGTGTGTCATCTGTTGGCATTCTTTCCACAAACTTTAACTATTTTTACTTATTTTAACTTTAAAAAATAAAGTTTGCATATTTGTAGCATTAAGAGATGAAATATGGCATTATATAATACTATGAATATATATCATGCATTTCTGAGTTCTAAGCTTTTTCTGTGTGGTCCTCTGGCCTTCACTTGTTGTTTGGGGAACTCAAACAATATCCCATTTAATTTCTTCTGCTGGCCAGAGATATTTCAAAAACCTAATTGGGAAAGTCATGACGTGGAAAGGATGTCTGAAAAAAAGGTATCATTCCTAAAGTTAGAAGACCTAGGTTGAAATCTCACCTTGATCTAACTTAGGTGTCCTTATATTTGCCATTATTCTCTTTGGTTCTTCAGATTTTTTTCATATATAAAACTAAGGATTGAGATTGGACCCTTCTGGCTGTAAAGCTATGATGCTATGAGCCTTTCTACCATCACCTTCAATAAAGAATCAGGAAGATTCTCAAAAAACTGTCACTTTGCATGTTCTTATCTGTCAAGAATTATCATAGTAAAAGATTTCATCATTTAGATGCCAACCTTCCTACAATGTCTCCTCATATATTTATAATCTAGTCCTTGACAGTTTATAAGCCCAATCATACTTAATGCCTTAGAAACCTCGTGGAGTTTTATAAACTGATAATTTTTCTAGAACGGTCATTTAGAATTCAAAACATAAGGTCACCTTCATGGTACAATAAACTTTCAGAGTAAGTCTTTTTTGGAGGATCATTCATGCCTCTCATATACCTTTTTATTCAAAGACAAGTAATGAATTGTCATTCAATAAATAAATTCATTAATTCAACAAATAATTTATTAAAACTTTGACAAAATAAATAATTCATTTTACATAATAAATATTTGTTGGCTTGTACTCTTTGCTCTCACAAAAATATGATCTTTTTATTTAACATTCAATGTCCTCATAATGAGCGGTGAACTTTGTGGGAAACCAACTACTGTTAAGTCTAAAGGAAAGTCTATAAGAGTATTTACAGTCCCATGATATAAACACTGACCAGTATTCCTAAATGGCTTTATTTGGAAAGTTTCAGGGAAATGGGGGAATCCTTTCAATCTAGTAAAAGTAGTCCTGACCCAGCAGAGATGTTTGCAAAATATACATTGAAAAACTCTCGAGGGAAAAAACACTAAGTTTCTCCAAATTGTTCGGTGGGACAAAGATTGATCTTTGGTCAAAGAATGTACTCATTTCTGACTTAATACGTGATTATGAACAAGTGTCCTTATTTTATGAAGACAGTCCTGCTGACAGCCTCATGCTAACAAAGGGAAAAAAAGTAATATTTAGAGCTCCATTATTTCAAAAATTCAATTATATATACTTCAATCATAAAGCTAAAGTAAAGAAATGCTGCATGTTACCCAGAGTGGTATTAGGAATTTTTGTTAGACTAAAAGTCTCTTTTACCTATAGTCATTACCTGGCTAAAACCTGGAAATTATTCCTAATCTTAATTAAACATTCTTAATATTTAAGCTCATTATCAATCTTAAATCACATTTTCAGTTATGAGATAAAATCACTATTTGCCATTTTCAAATGGCATTTTGTTGTTATTGATGTTGTTTTTGCTTTGTTTAAGCTAATCCTTTTGGCACGAAATCCTCTTCTCACATGTCCTGGGAGTCAGACCTATCCCCATAGCTCTGTAAATGAAGAGGAAAATTTCTCAGATTACAATATTGCAGATTTTAAGCCATCTAAAAGAAGGTTTTCTTGTGCTAACCAGGTGCACCTGGTGTGAATGTGTGGCTGTCCCATATTGAGAAACCATTTATTTCACAGTTAGGCTCAACAAAGAGAAATAAACAGCCATATGGCAAAAAGAAAAAAATCTTACTCTTTACTGCTTCATTTTATTTGTTTCAAAATAGTGCAATGCCACAAATCCAGAATATTAACAATGTTCCATCTGGAGGAATGAAAGTTTTGGAGCTCTAAACCAGCATGTTAACAATCTTGCAAAACTTCAGAACTTCAGTCTACCCTATACTTGGAAGGGGCCTTATGTCAACCCAGCATGCCCTCTTAATGCAACACTAGTGGCTCAATTAAAACTGTGCACATGATAGGAAACATTAATACAACAAAACAACATTTAGGAAAGCAAGTGGGAAAGCAATTTTATAATATCTAAGCACTTGGTATTTTTAGAACACATTCCATTTGGGAACTGGCATGGCAGCGTTCCATAGTACCCAGAATTTGGAACCACAGAAAACACAGATTCATAGTATATGAAAGTTGGAGGCAACTGAAAAGGCCAGTGAAAGTCATACCTGAACAAGAATTCTATCTACAAAACAGATTTATGGGATAAAATAACAGAATGGAATAGAGTGTAAATGAGGGTGAGGGATGCCTATGAAGACCCTAAATGAACAGAGAAGGAACTACAGAAATTTGGGGAAAGAGGAGAGAACCACAGTAAAGGGTAGTCTGGTGGGGGGAAAGATACATCTGTAATTGGAGTTAGGGATATCAGAAAGGGTTTGATCAGGAGTAGAGAGGATTAATGTACTGGGAGGCCGCCTTCTCTGAGAAAGTGTTGTGTAATAAAAATAATAACCACAATGATAACAATAATAATAAAAATAAATTATTGCCTTCATGGGTGACAGCCGGGCCTCTGAGAAGAAATATGTGAACTCAAGGTCAGTTAGCACTGGAAATAAAGAGGAAAGGAAGAGGCATGAACCTACTTTGAGAAGAAAAATGATCAAGCATAAATATCTAGGAGACCATCAGATCCCAGAAATATTATATAACAGGGATCACAGAATCATGTGTCTTAATTTGCCAGATTGGCAGGCAAAATTCCTGACCTGGGGAAGTCAAGGGATATAACCTGTGGGTCCTGAGGTGCAACCCTGGACAACTCAAGCATCTCTGGGGAGGGTTTGGACTGAACTTGAAAAGTCAGTGGGTGAAATGGGCTGTCTCTACCCCTTATTCCTTACCTTCCTCTCTCTCCATCTTCCTCCCTTTTTCTCTCCTTCCCTCTCTCCCTCCCCCATCACAGACAGACACACACATATATTTTATTTTACTCTTACCCAGTTCAGATAAGAATGAGGAACCCCATCATTCCTGCCCAATTCACAACAACTTTCCTCTTAATTTAAGTAATGTCAGTTTCTAAGTATTCTTCCTTGAAAAATAAAAATAAAGATATTTTTTTCCAATTGCTCTCTTTCATACTCTTTTCTTTTTCCAGGAAATTTTAGAATCTATTACAAATAATGATATCTCTCCTGAGAAATAGGGGGTGCCTCCTCTGTACCTTGAGTTACATGTTAAACTGGAAAAAACAGAGAACTATTAAACAGTCAGAAAAACCACTTTTTAATTAGAGGAAAAGGGTTGCTTTCCATTAGGACAAAAAGAGATACTTAACAACTGATGGAATTAGCCATCCCCACTGAAACTACTATAAGGTCTATTGTTAGTTTGAACTCCTGAAGTTGGATTTTCCCTCAGAGAGAAACTCATGTGACAAGGTCAAACTTGAGGCTTTCACCTTTGAATGAAACCAAACTGGGGGTCATCAGATCTTACTAGGCTACAAGTTTGGGGGCCTCTAGATTCCACATCAACACACATATTCCTATTCTTTCATGGCCTTCTGGTCAAACCATTTCCATCCTGAATCTCCAACTGCCTACTTAATACGTCCACTTGGATGCCCCATAGATATTTCCAAATGAACAATGGTCAAAATAGAACTGTTTTCTTTCCTCCCAAACCCATCTTGCTTACTTCTCCATTTCTGTGAAGGACATAACTATTCTTCTAAGCACCTAATTTCAAAACATCATAGTTAATCTGAATTCTTGACTCATACCACCTTCCTCAAAAAATCTTTTGTTAAGCTTATTCATTCCATATGCTGAACATTTTTCATAATTGTCTTCTCTCCTTCTCTCTCTCTCTCTCTCTCTCTCTCTCTCTCTCTCTCTCTCTCTCTCTCTCTCTCACCCTCTCTCTCTCTTCATTACTTCTTGTGTAAACTTTTGAGGCTATAAAATAGCCTCCTAATGACCCTTCCGGTGTCCAGTCACTCCTCATCTAGATCCTAAAATATAGATTTTATCAGATCACTTTTTCACTTCCAGTAGCTTCTATGGCTTTCCAGTAACTTTAGGGTAAAATATAAACTCTTCTGTTTAGCATTTAAAGTCCTTCTCAATCCTATTTTTCTAGGATTATCATACAATCCCTACCCATTCTATATCCCTGGAAAACAGATCTATTTGTGGTTCTCTGTTGATGACAGTAGCCCATCTTCTTGCATTTACATGGGCCTTCCCTTATACTTTGAGGGCTTCCCAACCTCATGTATGCCTTTTAGAACTCCTAGATTGGAGGAACTTGGGTGGCTAAGTGAATTGATATACAGGTCTAGAGACAGGAGATCCTGGGTTCAAGTGTGACCTCAGATACTTCCCAGCTCTATGCCCCTGGGCAATTCACTTAACCCCAAGTGGCTAGTCCTTATTGCTCTTCTGCCTTGGAACCAATACACAGTTTTGATTCTAAGATATATTCTAAGAAAATAAATAAAGAACTACTAAAATCACCTTAAAGTCCAAATTTGTTGCATCCATAAATCTCTGTGTATGTATTTTGTATATAACTTCTATTTATATAATCTGTTAACAGACTATATTCCTCTAGGAGTTAAATTCCTTGAAGATGTAAAATGTGTCACTTTTGTGTTTTTATCCCAACACTATGCCTAGCATATAATAGGCACTTAATAAAAGTTTCTTAATTAATTGAATAACATTCAATTGAGACGTCATTCCAAATACTATTAATTTAATTCTTTCCTCCTCCTCCCTTGTTTCTTCCTGTTGACTTCTTTTATTTGATCTCTGCCCATAAATATCCTCTTTTTATTCTATCAGTGACTGTCACACAAGATGGAAGAATTAAAATAATAATTATTAGAAGAGCAACATTACCTAATACTTTAAAGTTTACAAAATGTTTCAGATAAATATGCATTATTATCATAATGACAACCTCATGACATTGTTACTGACAATATCCTCATCTCCATTTTAAAGATACAAATGTAGAAGCTCAGTATATATTAAATGTCTTGCTCAGGATTCCTTATTGGGTAATTGTAAGAAGTAAACAGACTTTTCTGACTCATGTTTTATGCACAAAGGTAAGCTATGACTCACTCTTCCTACTGTTTAAAACAATTGATCCATCCACATTATCTTCTCATTCTACATGAACTTATTTACTTTTCTTAAGTTTATAATGTTTGTATGGCAATTGTCCCATCCATCTCCAAGTTCTTAGTTCAAATGATTAATTTTTTCCCATAAAGATCAATACAAAAATAATGGGAAGATGAATGAGAGGCTGAGTCTAATTCCAGCTTGCTTCTCCCTTGAAATTCAAAGAAATAGGCCAAATAAATTTTTCTAAATGACAACCAATAAACCTTAAAGCAGCGGTTCTCGACCTCTCAATTTGTAGCAATAAGAATACATAATACATATCAGGTATTTACATTCCGAATCATAACTGTAGCAAAATTACAGTTTTGAAGTAGCCACCAAAATAATTTTTTGGTTTGGGGTCACTGCAACATGAGGAACTGTATTGAGGGGTCATGGCATTCGAAAGGTTGAGAACCACTGCCTTAAAGGCTTATAAGATAAAATCATGCCAAAACAGCAATTCTAGAAAGAATTCCCATCAAGATAAAAGGTTGTCAGAAGGGTACCTACATAAATGACTATTCTTCACCCAAACATGATGCTGGTGTGATGACCAGTCCCAAATATGAATTATTAGAAAACTATTATAGAACTGAAAATTTTAAGTTTACTAATTTTGCTTTAGGATTATCATTCATACATCTAAGTTTGAAATATGCTTCTATAATTTTTCTCAATTTACTTTTTTAATTTCTAGTGAATCATCCCCATTAAAAAAATATTTGTTGATGTCCAGAATTTTTTGATATAAAGAAAAGAGAAAAAAGAAATGATATTCAGTTCAGGGCATCCAGAAATAGCAACAATCATTTTTATTCAAGAAATTGCATAATGAGCAATAAAAACCACAATATCTGGGATTAAAATTAGGCCTTGACCATAAGATGTTATGCTCCATATATATAATGTCTTCAGAAATGGAATAGGGTCCCAATGGTCTCAGGGGTGATTTTCTTATAATCACTATATTTTTCCATTCTAACAACAAGCAAAGCATTTGGGATGCCATCCTATACTTTCTCATATGTTGTTTTTTTTTTTTGCATTGAATATCATTATGCTTGCACATAAGCCTTTTCTTTTGCCCTGTAGTTTCACTTTCTAATCTTTTTTGTAGCTGAACATGGCACAGTGTTCAATTTAACTTAGGAAAATCAAGCTGTCTATTCTGTTTCATTCATCATCATCATAATCAACTGAAATCATTCTAGAATAAAGATATATTTTGTATTATCTTGTTATTTTTTGGTGATGATATATGGAGCAAAAAGTAAATAATGGCAGAACATCGAATTGAACTGTAGTTTATAGTAAACATCTGTCTCTGCATAGTAACCCTTTGGGGATTGTGCAGCCTCTTATCTGCAAAAGTCAAAATTTAGAGTAAAGCCTTATTTAAATTCTTTTTGATTGTAGGATATAGTATCTGAGCCATAAAAGGAAAATTCTATTGTCCAATAGATATAGATTGCTAACATAATACAAAATTACAAAAACATTTTTAAAACCTCACCTCAAATATCCTACATGAAATGAATAATTAAAATAGAACAGGGAAGCTTCTATCTTGACATTTTAAAGTAGCAAGTAAATCTGATAAAGTAGAAAATCTTATCAGAAAAGTGGAGATTTTTCTGTTGTCATCTTTTAACCACATTCTATCCATTCTTCAACTTCAAACAAGTAGAGATATGTTTAACTATATTATTAAAGGCCTTTAAGGAAGACAAGACAGATTGAATTTTTTCCTTCTTTCTTTTACTTGGACTAAGGAGGAAGCAAATATATAGTCAAAAAGTCTCATTAGCATTCCATTTCTTTCCCTCAGATTCAAAACAAAACAAAAACAATTATCTTGCATAAATTTTATCTTGCATAATGTCAGTCTAGCCTTGAGGCAACAAGAAATCCTTAGCTTAATCAACTGGGACTAGGGCAACTGGTCCTCCCAATTCTATAACTAGCCATGTCATACAATTAGATAAAGTTCATCCCTGGACATCCTGCCTCTGATGAAAGAGACTTCCCATTTTTCACATTTATCAATTCATTAAAAATCTTTTTTTTAATTTATAGCTTAGGTTACAGCTTGCATCTTTGGGTGGGAAGGTAGTGTAAAAAGAAGTGTTTGATGTACAATATGAATTGCGAATACAACAGGTTTCTTTATTCCTATGCACAAGAAAAAAGAATGCTAAACATAAAGAATCCTCATGTATGTTAATAAAACTAAGAAAATTTTCCAGTGTCAGCAATTTTACACTGAATGGGAAGCTAATAATTAAGCCTTGTCCAAAAACAAAACAATTTTTCTAGTCTTCTCATCAAGAATCATTTAATATTTCACATAATCTTGGCATTATTCAATCAAACATCCATGTTTGGGTAAATCTTTGTGTTGGCTGTCCTTATAATGAAGAAACTTTTCATTCTGCCAACAGATTGCCCAATGGTAACCAAATATCCCAGTGTATTCTGACAATGTATCCTCACAAACCTCTAAACTCAAGAGGTCATCTATTTAGGAAGAAAACATGAAAGAGTAAGGAGCCATAGGGTCCCAGGTATAAATTCACCGAGTTGTATACATAGCACTTGATTCCATGTGAGGAAAGATCACCATGATACCAATTTTTTTCCTTTCCCTTCATTAGAGTCACATACAATCTTCTGGAGAATTAGAATTCTGGGGCACAAGACACAACGGTGTTTTTTTTTTTCTCTTTTCTTCTAAATAAATGCTGTTCTCATTTACCTTGCTACTAACATAAGATAGTAGAAGGACCCAGGGATCACTCAGGGTTTTTGATCTTATTCTAAAATATCAAACCTTTTCAGCTTTGGCCAGTGGTAGCAAAAGACCAAAATAGTAAATTATCATTTCCTTGAATCACCAGAAATTTCTAAGTGAATTTCTGTGTGTCTGCTCCTTTGTATAACCAGTCTAGAGTCATTCATCTTCAGTATCATTTTCCTTGGTTCAATGTTTGCTATCAGCAAATCAACAAGAATACATTCGGCATAGTTGTCCATAATGGCAATGCCTCAAGAAAGTTTTCTGAGACCCTAAGTAGACTGAAGCACTGATATTTCAAGGGTTTCCCCCCAAAATCATCCACTAAAGAGTCTTAAAGCAGGCCATCTGGCAAATATCTTACACTTTCTCAAATTTACAGGCTCAAAGCTCTGAGTCAAAGGATATGCACAGTTCTATGCCCTTTGGGCATAGTTAAAAATTGCTCTCCAGAATAGTTGGATAGGTTCACAGCTCCACCAGGAGTGTATTATTGTCTCAATTTTCCCATATTCCCTCCAACATTTATCATGAGGTGATAATTCAGAGTTGTTTTGATTTGTATTTCTTTAATCAATAGTGATTTGAAACATTTTTTATGTGACAATATAGATTTCATTTCATCTGGGAATTGCCTATTCCTGTCTTTTGACCATTTGTCAATTGGAGAATTTTTTTTTTATTCTTATAAACTTAACTCAATTCTCTATAGATTTGAAAAGTGAGGTCTTTGTTAAAGACACTTACTTTCTATATACAATTTCCCATTTTGTTGTTTGCCTTCAAATATTGGTTCCATTAGTTTTGTTTGTGCAAAAACTTTTTAAATTCAATGTAGTCAAAGTAACCTACATTATATCTCTCAATGTTCTGTATGTCTTGTTTGGACATAAGTTCTTTCCTTATCCATAGATCTGACAGGTAAAACTATTCTGTGCCATTCTAATTTGTATATGGTTTCACTCTTTATTTCTAACATGGATCTATTTTGGATTTATCTTGGTATATGGTGATATTGTATGAGGTATAAGTCATTGCCTAGTTTCTGCCATATTGTTTTCCAATTTTCCAGCAGTTATTGTTGAATAATAAGTTCTTCTAAAAGCTTAGATTTTTGAGTTTATCAAATACTAGCTTACTATAATCATTTATTATTGCATTTTGAGTGCCTTAATCTATACTAGTGATACACTACTCAATTTCTTAGCCAGTACCAGATTGCTTTGATGGTTGTTAATTTATAAGATGGTTTAAGATCTGGTACAGCTAAGTCACCTATGTTCATTTTTGTCTTAATTTCCTTGATATCATTTTCCTTTAATTTTTTCAGATGAATTTTTATAGTTCTATGAAATAATTTTGGGGCCATTTAATTAGTATGGCACTGAGTAGGTAGATTAATTTAGGAAGAATTCTCATTATATTACATTGATTAAATCTATCCATGAGCAATTAATATATGCTTAATATATGTTAATGCTCTAAGTATACCATCATTTCATATATAAAGAGTGATAGCTTTATTTTCTGATTGTCTATTCTAATTCCTTTAATTTATTTTTCTTCTAGTATTGCTATATTTAGTATTTCTATTACAATATTTAATAGTAGTTGAGATAATAAGGCTGGTTACTTCTTGATTATGTTTTTTTTTTTTTGCCACAACTATTCATAAGTCCTCAATAACTCTCCATCCTATTGTGAAGATTAAATTAATTCTTCCCTGCTTGTGAAAGTGAAATTAACTCTCCCCTGCTTGTGAAGATTAAATTTACTCTCCCCTGCCCATTTTTAGATTTAATCACCAAAAGCCTATATACCCAACTCAGACTTGAGTGGGGGAGGTCTGTGACCCACATGTGCGATAGTGGGTGACAAATCAGAATCGATTGACTGCCTCCTGGGCAGTCCTAAGCAAAGCTTTAGCTGTAATTAGTAACCATCAAAATGGAGGAAATCACAAGAAGTGACAAAAAAAAAAAACAGTCTTTAAAAATGCCAAGAAACTTCCTGTGAGAAGCTCTCTTCTCACTTTGGTCTTCAACTTGACTTTGGAGGAGCTCAGGCTTGAGATCTAAGTCTGCTTCCTTTTGGACTGACACTTGATGAGTGAAAAAAGGGCTGACTCCTTTCCTGGATTTTCTGAAGGGACTAACCTCAGGAGAGACCTACCCTCTTGAGAGATGTTCCCTTTATCCCCAAGTCCTCTGCTCAGGGCTGAGGCCCCTGCAGATAAGGACTAATTAACTCTGTTTGGGTTGAGCCAGGGATTGAAGCAAATATACTTAGGGTGTAGGCTAGATATCTTTTTTTTTTTTAAACCTTTATCTTCCGTCTTGGAGCCAATACTGTGTATTTTCACTGGCTCTCAGAACTGAAATGTCTCTTTAATACATCTCTACTCTTTGCTTCCTCCAGAACTAAGCTTAAACCCAAGAGACTTTTCTTCCCTAATCCCCAGTGTTGTTGTCTGCTTCCAAGATTACATTCCATTATATATATATATACATATATATATATGAATAACTTATGAAAGAAACTATCAGAGAATCTTTAGATATAGCCATTCTGTGGATTTATTTTGCCTGACTATGCTTTTTTGTTTAAAGGTGCTTTTTTTCTTCTAGATTTTCTTCTAGAATCTCTAGATTCTAATCAGAGGGAGGTTCAAGTGAAAGGGAAGATTACCATGTGTTTGTTTCAATCTACTTCATGTATCCATTTTGAGTTTACCTTGTAATATGGTTATTATATTGTTCTAAACCTCATTTTGGACAGAGTGTTTTTGTTTTCTCAGAAGTTTTATTTTTGTTTATTTGTTTTTTATTGAACAGTGAGTTCTTATCCCAATAGTTGGGATCTTTAAGTTTATTGAACACAAGATTACTTGTTGCTGTATGTTTTGCACACAAACCATTTCACTAATCAGTATTTTTATATTTTAACCAATACCAATTGATTTTGATAATAATTATTCCAATGCAATATGATTTAATATCTGGTACTGCAAAGCCTCCTTCCTGGCCACTTCTTTTCTAATATTTCTGGCATTTGTTCCTTAAGATCAATTTGTTGTTATTTTTATATATTAATGCTTCAATAGTTTGATTGGTATGGTGCCAAGTGAATAAATTAATTGAAGGGACATTGCAATTCTTATTGTATTAATTTGCACTGCCTCTAAGTATTTAATGCTTCATTATTTATAAAATTTTATTTCTTTGAGTCTTATAGTTGTATTCACATGATCTTGTGTATAATACATAGACTCTGTAATAACTTATAGATTCTATAGTTTTAATGAAATTTTTCTATTTCTTTCTACTGAGTTTTGTTGATACTATATCTAAATGTGGATTATTTGTGCAAGTTTTCCTGAAAATTTGCTGAAGTTATTTAATATTTCACTCTAACATTGATTTTCTTTGGTTCTCTCATTTTTCCATATTATCTGGGGGTATAATTGATCATTTGGTTTCTTCTTTGCCTCAATAAATTTTTCTTTTCTTATTTCTACAATTTTACTGCCCTATCTTTCCAGTTATCTCATCTTATCATCCTGCACGCACTCTGGACTCCATTCATTGCAGGGTAAAATAAGATTCTTATGGAGGAGAAATCTCAGACCTTCTTATATTTACTCATTTTTTTCATATGTCTAAAATGCCCTATCTGGGTTTCTTTTTGTCTATTGAATTTTGTAAAGATTAAAATTTAGGAAATATTGGGGAGACTGAGGCATCTGAGGCAGGTAGAAATTAGTTTCTCTCTGCAAGGAGTATTATATTTTTTAGAGGTTTATTGAAGATTAAGGATTTTAAAAAATACAGGATAAGAGACACGTGTCCAGGCCATAGAGAGGCCTAGACACAACCTCACCTACATTATGAAAAAAGCCACAGCTGCCCCAAAACGGAAGTCCAAGAGCCCAAGAGAGAGCCCTCAAAAGCCTTTGAATCAGCTTAAATACCTTCTCGATCTCGGCCCAGGTGAGATTACAAGGCATTCTGGGGAAGTGGAACAAAGGCTCGTGGGGATTGTAGTCCTGTATTCTAGTCTATTATTTACAATTTGTATAGATCTTTTCAAGTTCATCTCAATGCTGTATTCGCCATTATATAATCTTCCTGGGTCAGTAACTGCCTTTATCATCACAACTCACATAGCCAGCTGTTTTGCAATTTTCCAGTGTTTTCACAGTGTAATATTGTATCTTCTAGTTTTTTATATTGGTAACTTCTCCTTCACTAGACTGAAAAATCCTTTATAGAAGAGATTATAATTTGTCCTAACACATAATTTTTGTCCTCCACCCTCCCTTGGTGCTTGCTTCACTTAATAAGAGATTAAAGAGAGATATGGCAAAACGTTTATTTCTAGCTGTATCATTAGTACATTAATACGAGGATAATAAATCTAGAGCTGGAAAGGATGTTGTCTTTCTCATTTTACAGATAAGAAAACTAAGACCCATAAAGTTTAAATGGCTTGTCTGATGTCAAGTAGAATCTGAAGTAGATTTTGAATCCAGGTTCTCTGATTTGTAATAGGGGACTATTTTGAATGGTAATTGAAAACTTCAGATCAGGCTGTTAATCTTCTTCTTTTTCCCTTCCTCCCTCCTCCTCCCTTTCTCCCTTCACCCTTCCTTCACCCTCCTTCTTCTGTTGGTCTTTTATATCTACTCAGGGTGAGTTTATGATGTCTCAAATGAAATACTCTTTCTCTTTTCTGTCCTAAGTAAGGGATTTATTGAGGAAGATAGGGAAGTATAAGAAATGGAAGGAAAGAGGGATTTGGGGGTTTCCCTAATACTAGGATGAGCCTTAGATTGAAAGATGGTGGAATATAGTTCAGTTGGGAGAAATGGCTGATAGGTCTAGAAGTTCAGTCAGTATCATAAGAGAGCAAATCAGAGAGAGCTGAACTTTGTCCTTCTTTCTTCTGTCTTCAAAGCCAAAGACAACCTTCAGGCTTCAGTCTTCAAAAGCCAAGAGACATCAGCCCTCTTCTGTCTTCCAAGCCAAAAGGTCCAGCCTTCAGTTGGTCTGTTCCTTCCTCCAATTGCCTCTCCCGGTCACATTCCAAACCAGAATGCTCTCCTTTGAATGACAGGTTTGAATGACATCAGTCTCAGCTACTCCAAGCTCCTGCTACAAACCATTCTCAATTTCTCACTTCCACAATATCCTCCGTTTTGTCTTTGGAAAAAAGATGCAACCAGCATCTTATATTAATGGTAATTACCATATATATATATATATATATATATATATATATATATATATATATATATATATATATATATATATATATAACATTTCTAACTATCTAATTCTTAAGCCAGCACTATGTTAAATATTCCTCTACCCTCCCAAAGAACAAATCCTAATCTATTTTACCTATTCTATCTACCTAATTCTATGCTAAGTTTGGGTATAGTAGAATGGTTTAGGTAATAGGGATTTTACATAAATATAGTTTTGAACATAATAACAAATCATGTAATAAGTTTAAACAATTTCAATAGTATTTTGAATATGTAACTGTCTTATCTCCTAATGTCTATAAATTCAACTAAGTAAAATTTTCTATTACTAACAATTGTTAACCTAAAATCATAATGCAATCTAACTAATATACTTAAGTGTTATGTCTGCCCCTAATTCCCTAAGACGTTGAACAAAATTTTCTAAGTTGTCCCTATAGTTAGTTATTAGAACATTAATAAATTATTCTAATATAGTTAGTGTTAGTACATTAGTATTCACATATGTACATAGGTTGTATCTATACAGATTTACATATGTACAAATATATTACATTGTTCTTGATTTCTGTGCAAACTCATAGATAAGAAATTTCTTTGTCTGAATTTTCTACAGAAATTTATATATCAGTGTGAATTTTGTGTTTTGCAATTATGCATGTGTGTATGCATGTCCATGAGATTTTTCCACATTGTATTTATGTATAGCATGTATATGTATTTAGGTGATATTGACACATATGTCGCATTCTTACATAACCTCATGATCACAAGTCCAAAATGTCAAAGTTATTCCATGAATTTTGATGTTGATTATAGAAACTTTTGTGTCTTGGTCTCTTCCTCTGTGCTGCATGCCCCATTTTGTCTGTTGTCACTCTTCATTGAAGCCTTATGTTCTTTAATATTCAGGAACATACCAGAACAATCAAGAAAATGCATGCATGTAAGGTTTTTACATGTGCATGTATGTAAGATTAAAATGTTTCATTGTGCATGGAAGTAAGATATGAATTCTTCCTGAGTGCTTGTCAGTATGCACGAGTTATTCTTTATGTGTGGAAGTAAGCTTTTACATATGATCATCTTCATGAGTGGGTATATGCAGTATGTATAAATTCTTAGAGTTATGTTAAGAAGTTTTCTTATCTTTTGATATTTGAATTTTACACAAGGGGATTTATTGTTTGCTGTTTTGTAGATATATCTTGGAGATAATATTTGGATATAATGTATTTCATTTGGTCATGGAGTTATATTTTCATTTGAAATGACTTTGTTACTTTCTTTGTTGTTACTATTCTTGTCAGAGACTTTGTATAGACTATATAGAGACTTTTCTTTGGAATCTATTTTTTTAAATGCATGTTTTCTTTTTTGTCTGTTTTACAGGCTATATTCCTTTCTGGAGCTGTTTTATTTGCTTTTGAAATGATTTTTTTTCCTGTTAATTCATACTCTCATGTGCTTTCCTTTCATAGGGACTGTTTTTGATTTTTTTTCTAGGGCTAGTCAACATTATGGGTGTGATGCAATTTTACATGTGAAGCGTGGAACAATGGATCTTTTTGATCAACCTTTATAGATGTTGGGGTTGTCATTACGACTGTTGTTGGATCGATCCATCTTGGTTCTGTAGGAGATTCTCTATTAAAGTTCTTGACATATACCTTGTCTCCTGGTTTTATCTTATGCAACGAAAAATCTAATGGTATTCTTTGCACAAATAAGCCCAGTTTTCTTAGCTTGTCTAATCTACTTTGCATCTGTTTCAAATATTCATGAAGTGTACATTCCCCTTTTAATATGGACAAGTATGGTGGCTTTGCTGTCCTACCATGCCAAAGTAGCTGACTATATAGCATTTCAAATGGCGACATATGCAAGTCAGTCCTAGGTCTAGTTCTTACGTTGAACAAAGCAAGAGGCATAACATCTGTCCATTTTAAGTGTGTTTCTGAACATTGTTTACCTATCTGCGTCTTCAATTCTTTGTTCATATGCTTTACCTGACTGGAACTTTGGGGCTGGTAAACTGAGTGATAATTGCATTTAATCCCCAAGTTCTTGTAGATTTCTTGCAGAACTTGGTAAGTGAAATGGGACCCCCTGTCTGAGTCTATGGTGTCGGGAATGCCATGTCTAGGTATTATCTCTTTTAATAGAAATCTCACTACTGTTGCTGTGTCATTTTTCTTGGATGGACATGGTTCAACCCATCTTGTCAGCCTATCCACAATAACCAATGTATATTTGTATCCCTTGTCTTTAGGCATATTGATATAATCAATTTGAATACATTGGAAAGGCATATAGCTGAGTGGTCTGCCTCCCACTGTTCTCAAAATGTCCTTGATTATACTTTCTGCATGTTTCACACACCTGACAAGTTCTAATGGCATTTGTTGTTAATCCTGGTGCTGTCCTGGTGCTCTGTATGGTATCCAGCATCCCTTGCACCCTGTAATGTCCTTTTGCATGAATTACAGTACATAGATATTGGTATGGCTTTTTAGGGAGAATAGGTCTACCTCTTTGAGCAATCCAAACGCCTTTGGTTAGGTTAGCATCTAAGCTGCTCCTTCCATGACTGTATTTCCTCTCTGTTGTAAACGTTAGTGACATTATGCCTTTCAATCAGAGAGAAATTCAGCACATGGTAGGATCTGAACCTCGCAGCATATTTTGATGTAATGTCTGCTCTATCATTCCCTAGGGATATTCTGTCCTTTTCATGAGTATGTGCCTTACAATGGATTATGGCCATCTCTTTTGGAAAGTCTACAGCATTTATAATATGGGCTATTAATTTGCCATATGTAATTGTTTTCCCAGCCGAAGTTTTATACCCTCTGTTTATCCATATGTATGAAAAAGACCAGTGCACCGTGGAGAATGCATAGTAAGAATCAAAAAAAAAATGTTAGCTCTTTTTCTTTTAGCTACCTCTAAGGCCATGAGCAGAGCCTTGAACTTGGCTCCTTGGGCGCTAACATGACTTGGCAATGATGTATGCCAAAGTGCTTTGTCAGTGTCAACTACAGCTGCCCCTATGATTTTTCTCCCATTGTGAATATAGGAGGACCCATCCTTGTGTAACTATTTCTGGATCAATAAGAAGTGTGTCTTTAAGGTGTTTATTTGGCTTGTGCATCATTTATACTACTTGACAATCATGTAATTCTTCTCCACCCACTGGCAAATCAGGAATCAGAGTTGCTAGGTTCAATGGTGCCCATCTATGAATTGTGATGTTATCATTGCCTAACAGAATGACTTCATACTGGGATATTCTTGCATCAGTAAATGAATGCATATTCTGGGACCTTAGCAGTTTTTATATTTGGTGTGCAGAATATACATGCAATTTACATCCCAGTACTATATCATATAATTTCTTGACCATCAGAGTTGTAGCTACTACACTCCTGAGGCAATGCACCTTTCCTTGTGTGACAGAGTTGAGGATAGAATTGTAAAACGCAGTGGCCCTTAGATTCAACCCAAAACACTGTGCTAGCATTCCAGAAGTGATGCCTTTAGCTTCATGGACATACAAGTGGAATTCTTTCTTATAATCTGGTATTCCTAAAGCTGGAGCTGATAGAATAGCTTCTTTCAACTGTGACAAAGCATGCAGGTGTTCTTTGTTTAATTACAATGGTTCTTTAGTTTCTTTCTTTGTCAAATCAGTTAAACATTTGGAAATATGGGAATATCCTACTATGTATTTTCTGGAGAGACCAGCAACCCCTATAAAAGCTCTAAGTTCTTTCTTAGTTCTAGGGATGCCTAACTTCTGTATGTCTGCTATTCTTTTATTAGAGATTTTCCTGGTGCCCCCCTCCAGGACAAATCCCAAATATTCAACTGAACTGAATTTTCTTTTTTGAAATTTTATGTCCTCTCTTATGAAGCTCTATCAATAACCTCTTTTAATCCTCCAAACATGTTTTTGGGTCAGGTGATGCTAGCCGTACATCATACACATAGTGTATTAATCTGCTACGTTTGAAAGTTATGGTGCCTAGATCTCTCTGCAGAAGTTGACAAAATATTGAAGCAGACTCACAACAACCTTGCACTAGTCTGGTGTAACACAACTGAGTTTGTCCCCATTAGAAAGCAGTCAGGTCATCAGTCTCAGCTACTCCTAGCTCCTGCTACAAACTATTCTAAATTTCTCACTTCCATGGATTCCAGAATCAGTGTTCATTTCTAGAAAGGTAAGTAGGGATAGGAGGAGTCAAAAAGAGTTCAAGTCCATCTTCAGATACTTCCTAAATTTGTGGCCCTGGATAAATTACTAAATCTCTGACTGTTTCAATTTCTTCAACTATAAAATGTAGATAATAATAGTACCTATCTCCCTGAGGATAAAAATGAGATATTTATGTAATACTTAGCACAATTCCTGGCACACAATTGCCACTTACTAAATATTATTTCATTTCCTTCTCCCTTAATTACTCTCTCCTATCCTTTTCCTTTTCCACTATCTTTTTTGACATAAAGGTGACAATAAGTTTTTCAGTCAAAGACATGATGAACACATTTAAATTAAATAGATTTACTTTACTTATTTTTTTCTTGATTTTTATTACTACTGACATTTTGAAGTCTAAAAGAAAAATGAGTGAAATTGATGGGAAAAATAAAATATGGTATTTAATTAATCAAATAAATATTTTGTTAAGAGGATAAACTGTTCTTTTATATTTTAATTAGAATGATTTTTTGTCTGATCATTTCTAATTTCCCATTTTAATGACTAATATCTAATTTACAAGCTTGTCAATACTGAAAGAAAGCACATTTATTTACTTATTCAAAAACTATCATATAAAAACTACCAAAATAAAGGTATATTATAAAATATGGTGAATTACAAAGATCTAAATATGCCCCTGCCCTTAAATATCTTATACTCTAGTAAGGAAGTATTCATAGAAATAACTCTAATTTGGAGTAGAATATGATACAGTATATAAAAGAAACTAGAATGAAAAAGGACTATGAAAGTTCAGAGGAGAGAGAGATCAGTTCCAGCTAAGAGAAGAAAGAAGACTCCATGGTAGAAGCTTAGACTCATAGAATTTCAGAAATTTCCCAACAAAGCTCACATAGGATACGGCCCATATAGAATACTTCCTATAGGTTATATCCTCAAAAGAATTGTGTCCAAAATCTTCCCCCAAATGCCAGTAAAATAGATTATGTTCTTTCTAAATCTATTTATTATATTTCAAATAATATTACAAAGATTTTTTTATATCTATGTCAATCTCCATACATTCATGTGCTCTGTCGGCCTTTATGAGTCATGGGGAATGTCTGCCTACATCCTGGAATGTGCTTAAATTATGATCTAGACTTGACCAATATCAAATAATAGCTCTTCTGACCAAGTGTTTGCCAAATTTTAATCCAAGTGATAAATCTATGGCATATACTTCAGTTTCTGTGAACTTCAGTTTCTTCATTTGCAAAATGAGAGATGATATTCTAGTTCTATCTTCAAAATTCCTTTTTAAGATACTATATTTTTGCTCCAGGCAAGTCAGTGGAAAATTTTTTCTGCAATCTCTTGTTATTTCACACAATTTTGAAACAGAAGGGGCAATGTTATGTGTTTGTTTGACTTTGTAATGTGCCTTTTTAAAAATGTTCACATGGTTTCATGTATAGGAAATTTCTTGCTAGACATTTTGTGAATAATTGTTCATAATTCCAAGAGTGTTAACTAAAGAGTGTGAAAGTCAACAAATTCATGAAACTAATGATGACAACTTGAATAATTAAATATTGGAAGACAGATTGCCAATATATGGCAATTGCTAGGTTTGAGTAATCTTATCCAAATTTCTCTTCAAAGCCAGCAGATACAGAATAATAATAATTCACCTCCCTAAAAAGTTTGAGAGTTAGAATTTTTTGATTCCCAGTAATTTTGAGGATGTAAGATAGAAACATATTTTGGGCAATGCTTCACTTTCACTATAGCTTTAATGGAAAGAGTATTATTTAGTAAGTAGGCTACAGTTATTTTAAGAAGCTTTGTAATGTTCTTCCAAGAAATTTGATAAGAGGCAGATCTAAAACAAAAACCAAAATAATTAAAATTTTAAAATTTGGTTAAGGCACTAGGTTAGGTTCAAGATATATAGTCAAAAATGAAACAATCCTTGCCCTTAAGAGGCTGGGAGCTTCTCAACTGATAGGATAAAGAAGGGTCTTGTGCATAAGATGGCACTTCAACTGAGTCTTGAAGGAAGCTAGGAACTCTAAGAGACAGAGATGTGGAGAAACTGAAGAGAGTAAAATACTTGTTTGTAGGCAATAAATCCAAAGGGATGTTGAATTCACTGACACTTCATTTGAACATATAAATATATGCATATGTATATATTACATATAATATACTCATATAAATAAATATACATATATAAATATTAAATACAATCATTTGTTGAAGCTTTCTTTCTCCTTGGGAAGTGACGAGTAATTGTGAGGTAAAGAGAAGAGGAGAATGGAGAATTCAATGTGAATGGCTTCTTTTATCAACAAAGGAGGTCATCAACCATGAAAAAAAAATGTGGTAGAACAGATTGAGAAGAAAAAATTTGGAATCAATAGTGTGAGGAGCAAAAGAAAATAATAATCTAGGAATAAATAAAAGGATTGCCTTTTTATAGTGAAAGGCCTAAACAAGATTAGATAGCAAATTGTGTATGTGTATGTGTGTACCTAGTCATAGTCAGAAGCATGTGACTAAAATGGGAAGAAGAAGACAATGGGAGTAGCTTGATTTGGGGCTTGATATAGCAGATTTTTAGTCCTGTCTAACTCTTCAGGATCCCGTTTAGGGTTTTCTTGGCAAAGATATTGGAATGGTTTGCCATTTCCTTCTCTAGCTTATTTTATAGGTGAGGAAACTGAGGCAAACAGAGCTAAGAGAATTGCCTAGGTTTAAAGCTATTTATTGTCTGAGGCCAGATTTGAACTCAGAAAGATGAATCTTTTTGACTCCAGACCTAGTGCTCCATGTACTATATCACCTACCCACTTTTTTACAGGTAGACTTCTATATAAACAAAGAAAAAGAAGAGGAACAAGAAACACTTGAATCTCAATTTCACCAAACTAATCAAAGGAGGTTAGTACATTCATACATATATAAATACACACAGAGCTGAGCACATAAATAAATTTTTCTCAAGAGGAAAACAAGAGGGGAAAGTGAGAAGAAGGAAAGAGTTATGAAAAGGAGGTTAGAGTAAGGGACAGATTAGTCCCAAGGGGGGAAAAAAACTATAAAAGAAAAGTAAAAGTGATTGGGCTCTGTGTGAGAGAAAGACAGAGTGGAGGAGCAGAAGTAGAAAACATCAGACCAAGAGTACTAGAACTTTTTCTCTCAATAACCTCTTTTCATACAGATAGGCAATCAAAATGAAGAGTAGGAAAAGGAAATAGAATAGAGAGAAATACTCATAAACTATGCATGTAAAAAGGATGAACTTGATCATAAAATGGAAGCATACAACAGAATGGATTAGAAAGCAGAATCCAAAAATATATTACTTAGAAGTAACTCATCTCAAACGAGCATGAGTACTAGAAAGATATTATTACACTACTGAGAGCCTGACTGCTACCAGGGAAAGTGTTCAGTTGGTGGAGTGAGCAATTATGCCCTGAGAAGTTACCACCTACACAGTTGGGGTTGGGTAGTTGGAATGAGAAGGGGAGATTTTTGGGGAAAGTCCTACTGGGTTACAGCAATTATGAGAACTATTCCTACTTACCTCAAAGTTTCTTTGCTATGGAAGAACTTATTGCTTCAGGAAATAGGAGGCAGAGATATAGCTGTGGGGGGAAGAAAAAACATTTAAGAAGCATATCGTTTACCATTCTACAGGAGCAGAGACTGAGTAAAGGAAGAGCTGTATGGAGAGAGGAAAGAATCTCAGGACAAAGATCCTTTAATTAGGAAGTATTTTAAGCCAAGGCTGTGTATGGGGAAAGAGTCTCATAATGGAGAAGTTGGGGAACTAACTAAACCTAAGAAGGGGCTGATAACACTCTCTAAATTTTCCAACATACATAAATGGCCCCTTGTTATGTCTAATTCCTATAAATTATAGTAAGATAAAATATACTATGAAAGTAATTTTTTTTTACTTTTAGATTCCCCATTCACCTCACATATAGAAATTTTCAAGTCCAACAGATGCTATTTAGAATATATGTGTTTGTATATACACACTTATATACATGTAAATATCATCATTGCCTTTTAGCTAAAATTCAAGACTTTTTTCTTACTGATTATGCTATATATGTGTGATCTGGATTATTTATCCTAAGGGTTAAGTGAGAGTGTAAAAGAAAAATCTCATGTAAGACTTTTGCTGAATTATTTAATAACAATTGAATTATTATAATTACTAAACATAGCTAAATTATTAAATAATAGCTCTGAGTTAGATGGTCACTATTGCTATCTATAGTGAAATTAAGAGATTTTTTAATGAAAGACTAGTTTAGAAGAAAAAAGGTCTTCTATTATCACTTTAAAATTATAGTATGTTAATAATATATGCACAGTTTTGATTGATTGCTCTATGGACAACTTAATTCCAAAAGAATTATGCTCCATAAGTACTTATGAAACTATATGACGTTTTATTATCCAAATTTTGAATGGAATAAATTTTTTCAGGCTCGCCTTAAGGATATTTCAGTATGTAAATTCCCTTTACAGCATGATGTCTAAAGGATTTTTCCAATTGTATTGGCTATTTAAAAATATGTATTGTCAAATAATGTTATGTTTAGCTACACGAAGTCCTCACATATTTGTTTCCTTGATGTTTTGTGAAACTGGTGGGTTGAGAGATGAGTTGTACTTTCCTACATCATGCTCAGTAGTTTGCTTAGATGATTTGACTTATGTCCTGTTCTTGTTCAACTCCACTGTTGATAAAACTTTCCAGTGATGCTAAGGGGAAAAAAATAACCTTTCTTGAAACTTCCATTTAAATTGCCTGCCCAATGCTCCATTCAAACAACTGACCATTTGGGTTGATCTTGGGGGATCAGTCACTAAGAAAAATTGCTTTATTGAATGTATCAGTCAAAACAGTTGATGTACTAATGTCATATATTTACATATGTATATGTATATAATATATATAAATGTTCCTACACCTTGAAGGTTTCCTTGGTGATTTTACCATGTGACTTAACACCAATAAAGGATCTAATCTATGTGACCAAAGAACAGGAATAAAAATTACTTTCAATGTGCCTACTAGATCAAATTAATTGCTCTGGTCAAAGCTGTCAAAAAATAGATTATTTCATTTTTTATTTTAAAAAGTAAAATTACTAAAAAAAGCAAGACTATATTATAATATATAATTAGAATGTTTCTTTCAAAACAACCAACAGTTTCTGTTGTTTGAATATTAGATACCAGTATCTGGGTTCTATTCATAACTCTGACTGATTTCATAAATGTCTCAAACCACACTTTGATAGAACTGACGCTGCTTATATAAATTATATTATTACATGAAAAACCCAGTGGAATTGCTTGTTAACTATAGGAGGGGGGAGAGGAGAGGGAAGGAAAATAACATGAATCATGTAACCTTGGAAAACTTATGTATACATTTGTTATTGGAATAAAATAAAGAAAAAAATAAAATAAATTATATTATTGCTTTCTTCTACGTGACAAAAAATTTCTTTTTAGCAGCATTTCTCCTTTCAGCATAGGTCTCCTGAATAAGTACTCGTGTTCAGAAGAAACTTTTCATTATAAAGTACTCTTCTGTTGGAACCATTAAAATATAACTATCACATATGCATTATTAACAAGTCAAGGGTCATTTACTTTTAGTTGTGAGGACAAAAGTCTGCACCAAGATTTATATGAACTAGGAATGGTATATAATAATTAAAACACTTTTAACATCTACTGCACATAATGGGGAAAAAAGAAATCTCACAATTCATCTTTTAAAAAGGGGGGGCTCACAACAGCTTATGACTCTTATTTGTGTAAAAGCTAAAATCACATGTTCCTATCACCTCATTTTATGAATGAGAAAAATGAGTCTACTAGAGATTGTGACTTGCCCATCATCACACCATATAGAGTCAAAGCCCAGATCAGAAATCACACTTCCTGGCTGGCACATGTGAAGAGTTCTTTCCAACAGATCATCTGTGCAAAAGTGTGTAATGAAATTTAGTGCTCCACACCAGAATAATCTTCAATCAGTTGTTTCAGATGTATGTGCATGTTCCTACAATATCTTTTAAGTACCATTGTTGCTCTAAGAAATTTATATAGAAAAAATGAAAATTGTTTGAGAAAAATTGAATAGTCAAGGTTATTTTATTTAGATTTTCCACCTAGTACTTGAATAAAATGCCTTGGATCTTTTATCACCAGATGCAAAATGGATAATTTTTATTCTTTTTTATAATGCACAGAATAATTCTTCATTCTTAAGGACATTTCTTTGCAATTCAACTAATCTAAGTTTTCTAATATTTTCTGGGGAATTAAAGCCATTTTTCTGTCCTTTAAAAAAAAAAGAGCAAGTTTGTGCAGATTTAATCTCAATTTCATCTAATTATCTATAATCACACTTTCTTTGTGAACATATATAGCCCCTTATCTTTATAACAGAAATTGGCTATTTGTCAGGAGCACTTAACAGAGAATGATATAAGAGTAAATAGTCTTTCACTTATAATTTTTAAAATTCTGCTTGCAAGTGCAGGACAAGTTGCTCCAAAGATGAGAAGTAGGTGAAGGCTTACTTTTTATCTGTCTCAAAAACAAATTGATTTTGATCAAGTGGTTATTTAAGATGTTTCCTGAGGCTCTGCTTTTTTCTGCTGCCTTTTGGTGGAGACAAATCCCTATCAAAATGGATACTTCATTTTTTTTATCAGCTTTGTTCTTTCTTCTGCCTCAAGCCAAATTGGTCTCACTTTGCATTTAAAATTAAAACATTAATAGAACACCACATACACATTTAATAAGTACCAGATTATTCTATCATTCTATTAGTATATAGACATCTCAGAGAGACTTTTCTAAATAGTCCTCTGAATTTTTCATCAAATCTATAGCAGATAATTTCTTAATTCTATATAGTTTAATCTTTGTATTGATGATTTCTTCAGGGTAGAGGAAAATGACATATGTGCAGAGGCTTCTAATTGTGTCTCCCGATGTGAAGTTGCTAGGGAGCATGTTTCCAGGGGAATCATGATAACATAAAATGAAAGTGCCTTAGAAAAATTATGGAAAATGCATGGACATTCTGTAGCTAATTCTAGTTGACTAACACATGGTGAAAAGGATTAGATATGATGGCATACTCACGTCTGCCAGTCTTGATGTGGACTAGATTTGGCCATTTCCCTTACTTCTGAACACTTTGTGTGATGCCTTCATTGATGACCTCTAGTTAAAAACAATGAGGAGGAAGACCTAGTCTTAGTCCCTCAGAAGGCATGTGGCTCCACCAAAGGGTCTAGTTCCTTGTGACTTCATTTGTCCCTTTCTATTTTAGATGAAGAAGATGGGACCATCTAGCTTTCAGAGTATTAAAAAGACAGTGGAGCATCCCAGTGTTCCAAAGTCTGTGTGCAGTCAAGGAAACCTTAATTCTCTGAAAAGTAAGGGGTAACCTTCATCAATAACCTTCAGGACTAACAGCATTGGAAGCCAAAACAAGGGCTCCTACACCAGCCATGCCCCATCTAGATAAGAAGTTGGTTGGACTATGTTATTTAGCAATGATACTAAGATTGAAATGACTCTTCTCATAGGCCAAGGTGATATAAGGAAGAATAGACCTCCAAGATATGAGGCCCATTTTTTATATATTTATATACATATATAAATTTTTACATATTTAAATATATACTATATACTATACTAATAATATATGTTATACTATGTAATAATAAATGTTAAGTATACATTTAAAATAAATCTTTATAAAGTTAATTGACATTAAATATTTAAATGGAATTTAATGTTTAAATGGAGTGCAATGGCAATGATTGTCACCTAACAATCAGAGGAACATAATGAGTGGATACTCAAGCTGATGGTAGTCAATAGACTCTACAAAATGTCTTCAGACACTACAAAACCCTGAAGGCAAAGCAACCTACCTGGTTCAGAAAGATTAGTTCATTATTACTTGTTATACCAGTCATATAACTTTTTAGTTAAAACATTTTGATTTTTGTTTAATAGGTAAAGGGTAGTAAATTGGATAAAAAAAATTTAACACAAAATCAATCAGGAAGACATGTTGAAACCTGTACTTGCTGTGTGACTTTGGGTAGAACTCAACCAAATGCCCTTTGAGAGAGGTATCTCTCAAAGATTAGGTATTATAAAAAATTAAGTCCAGGGGGAAGCTAGGTGACTCAGTGGATTGATAGTCAGACCCAGAGATGGGAGGTCCTGGGTTCAAATTTGGCCTTAGATACTTCCCAGCTGTGTGACCCTGGGCAAGTCACTTAACCCCCATCATCTAGCCTTTACCACTCTTCTGCCTTAGAACCAATACCCAGTATTGATTAAAGGTAGGGGTTTAAAAAACAAACAAATAAATATAAGATGAAGTCCAGACCCAAGAGGTGGAGAAAGAAAGTAGGGATAAAAATTAACCATTGTTGAGGCTGATTAGTTAATTTAAAACAAAAAGTTGCTTTCTGAACAGATTGCAATTGCTAGTAGATGAAAGAAGCTAATTGCACTAATGTTGACAAATGCACTGGCACAAAAATGTGTCATATTTTTAAAAAATCTCACGACTTCAAATCTAATAAATAGATTCAGTGATTTGTGGGTGTAGCTTAGTTATTTATGCAAAAGAAATTTTAAATAATTATTTTGTTTAAATCTGATGTAAAAGTTGGAAGTACAAGTATAGAACCATCTACATATAATTTTTAAATTGGTTTCATTAAAAAACATTTAAAATGTCAAAATAAGTAAACATATTTAGTATTGAAGCCTCTACTACTTACTTTAAGATCTTGAACTTTGTACTGATACATTTTTTTATCTTATTAAAAATAGCCTTTAAAAGTACAAAATTGGATTGGTTCAGGTGGTTTTTTAAAAATATTAAATTACTTGGAGAGTGTGTAGTCTCTTTTGCAATCTTCTTGATGAGATTTTTGGTAAAATTAGCTTCTTAAATAAACACCACAAAATAGTTATTTTTTTAAAATAGTTTAACAATACAAATTAAAGAGTTCTTGCTTCTTTAAAAAAAGACATCTTTTTCTGTTCTATCTCAATTGTCATACATTTTCTGGAACACCAAATTTTTAAATAAGGTACATAATTAGGAAGTTTTTCATTTCTTTATGCATTTTTATGTAATAATATCCTCTTACTTTCTATCTCAGACATGATCTAGGTATAACACTGTTTCTTATAAAATTATATAATATTTCCAGCAAGAAAAAAAGAATGAGAAGTCAAATGTAAGTCCAATACCCTTTTATCTATAAAACAAAAAAATAAGCCAACTATAGAACAATAAAAACAGAACAAATAATGATAAAACCCAAACCAAAAAAAAAAGGAAGGAAAGAAATATTCATCAGCATAATCCTTGAACAAGACTAAAGAAAAAAAGTTTCTAATGAAGAAGAAATTTGGCATAAAACAATTTAAGGAAAAATTACCACATGAATAATAGAATCACTACAACAAAGTTCCAAAAAATAAGAATGGAAAAGCCACAACAATTTTTATAGCATTTGAAAATAACAAAAATGATCAGATCATTGTAAAAATAAGAAAACAAAGTTTTAGAAGTCAATATGTTGCTCCCCAAAATCCATGGTATACTGATAGACAACATCAGGTTTAATTCTCCAAGAAACATTCAAAAGGCTCCAAAGTTTAGGTTAAAGTTTTTTTAAAAAATTAAAGGCAGTCATTTACCACAGGATATCAAAGTTGTTCAATACTACTCACTAACAATAAGTAATTCCTTTATTATTATATAAGGAAAATCAAAAGGAAATAACTTGAATTCAAAATTGGTATGTTTTTATATACTCATACAAAAAAAAATTTCATTTAAAGAGAACTCATTAATCCTAAGCATTTTAAAAAGGAAAACAAAGAGTAAACAAAATTTTAATAATATTAACACAATGGTCAAAAGAAACATGCAAATAGTCCAAAAAGGATAAAATACATCTGTGAGTGAATAGAGGAAGGGATAGGGATGAGATATTAAATCAAAGGGTAAAATTGGGAAGTATATTGACTTGGGTAAAATAATATGGAAAAGTAGGGGACTTATTTATCTTTAAGGAAACTTTCACCAACTAGATCTGGTCTTAGAAATGTGGAAAAGATAACTGAACAAGTTTTGGACTTTCTGCCACTCAGGTGGAACAAACAACAGTTGGAGTATTAGAGAGAAGATATTGACAAGAATGACAGTTGGTGGGGGAGGGAACTTGGAAAGTGACAGTTGGTCTGTAAGGACTCCTCTCTCTTTCCTGGCCCTGGGACTGGAAGGAGCACTCTCCCTGTCTCTGTATAGAAGTACCTCTATTCCTGAATATTTCTCAACGGTGAGCTCTACCTGGATTGCTGTGATTGTGTCATCCAACAAAAGGATTTAAGGGGAGCAGTTTGAACTGTAAGGCCAGGCTTTAGGGTTGTCAGGCTGAAGAGATAGGCCCAACCAGCACTGAAAGTCAGAACCTTTTCTTCCTCTTGCTGTTTACTGCTAAAGACTTTGAATTTAAGAAAGCTAGCACAGATTAGCATAGACAAGAATAAAAGAAACCCTCCATCAGCCTGTGAGGCCTGGCCTCAACTCAAAAGCGGAGATTTTCCAAATCTAGGGAAATCCCAATTCCCTCTTCCCTGATACCTCCCAATACAAATTTGTTATTAAAATTCATATTTATTTAAATAAACTGCAGTCAGATAAGAGGACTGTCACTTCAGGGGGACATAGAGAGAGCTGAACCTAAGGACAGCAATTCAACCATAAACGGTCCTTATTGGACCCCTGCTGGGCAACCTTGGTCCAGGGTGTAAACCTTAAAATTTCTTAGACTTATGAATGTTGGAAATTTCCCCATTGGGGAATTTCATACTTGAAAAATTTCCTACTGATAGTAAGAACTCTATTGGAATGTGAAAACCCTTGGCATGGGAGGGTCCTTCTCCTCCCTACCTAAGACTACTTTAGGACAGAAACCTTTTGCTGAACAATGGAAAGGGCTTTGACCTATGCTTAAGCATAGAACGGGAAGTTCTTTGAGTCATGATTGATTTTAGAATTGATACAATAGAGATACTTGGAATGACAGAACCACATCTTGGAACTTACAATCTCCACCCTACTCAGTCTAACAGGATTTAGGAAGGGCTGCAGCATAGATCAAGATTTAATTATTTGAGAATATGACCTACAACAGACATGTGCAAAGGAAACAGACCTCTGGGTGGTCCTGGGTTGAGCTAGAGCCATCATTGGCACAGGGGAGACATCAACAGTGATTGGTAGATGTGAGAACTGAAGGGAGGGGACTTAGATGGTTTCCTTAAAGATAGCGGGGTCTGAGGAGAGAAGGAGGAGGTTTTGCTCTGAGTGAGGTGGCTCTGAAGGAGGACTGAGGAGGTTGCTCTGTTGGAGGACCAGGAGAGAAGGCTGGCTCTGAAGGAGGAGAATTCTCTGGAAACATTTCTTGAAAGGTGGCTCTCAAATCTTGATCTTTGCTTCAGCCCTTCCTAAATCCTGTTAGACTTAGTAGGGTGGAGATTGTAAGTTCCAAGACCTGGTTCTGTCATTCCAAGTATCTCTATTATATCAATTCTAAAATCAATCATGACTCAAAGAACTTCCCGTTCTATGCTTAAGCATAGGTCAAAGCCCTTTCCATTGTTCAACAAAAGGTTTCTGTCCTAAAGTAGTCTTAGGTAGGGAGGAGAAGGACCCTCCCATGCCAAGGGTTTTCACATTCCAATAGAGTTCTTACTATCAGTAGGAAATTTTTCAAGTATGAAATTTCCCAATGGGGAAATTTCCAACATTCATAAGTCTAAGAAATTTTAAGGTTTACAAGGGAGAGGTTTGTCCCTCAGGGGAGTCTGTGCTTACCTGCTCTAGGGTATCTTCAACAACAATCAATAGAGAAGACATACCTTCAGGCTATCATTGGTGGCCCATTTCTCAGGAACCCCAATTTTCAAAGATAGCCTCTCAGCAGGGGCCATCTCTGTCCTTTTACCTCACTAGCAGCCATACTCTCTCTCCCTTCAACTCCTCCATTCCCTGTTACAAAACCTTCCTTTTCCACTGTACCTCTTCTGTCCTCTACAATCCCTTTAAATATTATAGAAAAGAGAAGATGTTTTATGAGAAAATAATTTAATCAAATTATTTTAAGCAAAACAATGTCATTTATTGTTTTTCTTTTAAAAAGAAAAGAAAAAACAACATGTCTGTTAAAAGAAAAAAAACAAACAAAATATTACATTGAATGTTAATGAGTTAATTGTTTAGATAGACCTGAATAGTTACAAAATGATTAAAAAAATCAAATCCTAAAAATTTCTGCAAATAAGAAATTCACTTTGAAAATAAAGATTCTTCCAAATTTGATAAAGAGTTTGAATAAAATATACAATGGTTCAACTGAAACTGAAAGCAGTTTTAGTCATGCTTTAGGTTAAGGCAATGATAAAATGATAAAATGATGCTTTAAGGGAGATAAACAGAAAAATTCAATTATTCAAAAAAGTACCAAAGATAAGAAAAAATTATCACAAGATAATAAATGTTTATGTCTTTCCTTCATTTGCAGCCATCTCCCCTGAGTTTCAATCATGTATCAATAATTGTCGGCTAGACATTTGTACCTTTATGACCCCATGGCACATAACAATAAACATGTTCAAAACCTGAACTTATTTACCATTGCCCTACAAGCCTACTTCTTTTTCTACTTCCTTTATCTCCATTAACACCACCACTAGCTTTCCTGTGATTATTTCCCAACTTCATATATATATTTTTTTCATTCTTCATGCTCCCTCACCTCCCATCTCCAATCATTGGCCAAGTTTTGTTTATTCAAACTCTGTATCCCTTCTCCATCCATATGACTAATATTGTAGTTCTGGATCTATCCACTCCTCTTCCTTGTGCTACTTCAATAACTACTTTTTTATTCTTTCTATTTCCACTCTTCTTCCTCCAATCCATTCTCCACACCACTGCTATTTCTTAACTGTAAGTCTGAATCGCTTTTCCATTCTGCTCTAAATCAATACTTCAAGTGGTTCCTTTTTGTGTAGGATAGAACATAAAGTTTTCTCTCTGGAATTTTAAATCCTTAAGAATTTAGCACCTACTTGTTTTTCCTCCAAACATTTAACTCATTGTTCTTCCTCTTGCATCTATATTCCTTTCAAAAAGGCCTACTTGCTATTACCATATAGAACATTCCATTCTAATCTAAGCATAAAAGTCTCATTTTCCCTAAGCTTTATCTCTTAGAATTCCTCTTTTCCTACAAAGTTAATTTAGATGCTTCCTCCTGATTTCCTTTCCACCTGTTAGTATTCTCCCCAAGTTATTATATATTTATTTTGTATATATTTGAATTTGTTTGCATACATGCTGTTTCCTCCCAGAAAAAATTAATTTTAAATTAAAATTAAAAAGTAAATTTTCTGAGTGCATATATAGTTTCATTTTTGTTTCTACTTCCTGAGTGTTGGACACAAAATAAGTATTTAGAATAAATGATGCTTGAATAGAATTAAATAGCACAGCATCTAAGTGGTTAACAGGAAATCTGACCAAAATGCAAAAAGATCTTAATAGTGCAATTATAACTATAGATTATTTCACAGATCTCTTAAAAACTGATAAATCTAACAAATATATGTATAAGAATATTTTAAAGTTTATATTTTATTTTCAAAGAGTTTAATTAAAAATACTGTTTTCTCTCCCAGCCTCCCTCACCAATTGGAAAAACAAATTCATGTAAAATTATGAACAGTAGAGCAAAACAAGTTTCTAAATTGGTCATATTAAAAAATGTGAATCTCATGCAAAGTATTTAGTCTTTTACCTTTGTCTGATGATGGGTATAATTCTCCTTCATTGGTGATCTGGTGTTGTAGCTGATGAGTGCATTGATCAGAGTTCTTAAGTTTTCAAAGTATTTTTTTTCTCCAAAATGAACATATATTTTTCTCTTTACTTCTCAATCTATACTATATTAACCCATAAAAACATGTCAATGTTTCTCAGAAGCCATCCACTTAAACAACATACTAATACCCATTAACCAGTGCTCATTTCCAATACCTTTAAATACCATAATCATACCAATTTGTACTTCCACCAGTTCCTGTTTTCCTCTAGTCCTTCCATCACTTGTGATTCTTTTTTTTGGAGGTATGAGAGGGGATAACTTTCACAAATTGGTAATTATGTGATGGAATCTCTGAAAAACTTTAATTTGTTTTTTCTAATGGTTATTTGGAATATTTTATATAACTGCAGATAGTTTATATTTATTCACTTGATAACTCCCTGTTCATAATATTATTTATTTAATGATTAGAACTCTTAGTCTATAAATTTGAATTATTTTCTTATATATCACAGGAATAAAATCTCTGTCAGAGAAATATGTATATGTTCCTCCCACTCCAGTTAGCTGTTTCTCATATAATCTTACCTATATTGGTTTTATTTATATGTCTTTTTTAATTAAGCATAATATCCACTTTATTTTCTGTGATCCCCTTGATCCCTTGTTTAGTCATCAAATTTTCTCATATCCACAGTCTAAAAGGTTGTTTATTCCTTGTTCCTCTAATTTGATTGTGATCTGTTTTAAATATCTCAATTTTGTAACCATTTAAAGCTTAATTTGGTATAAGATATGAGGTATTGGTCAAAATATAATTCTTGCCAGATTATTACTAAATTTTCCCAGAAGTTTGTGTTTGCTGTTTTTGTTCATTTTGTTTTGTTTGTTTTGACTCATCCCTGTGACTGAAATCATAGGATTCAAAATTTATGTTCCATAATCTCAACTAAACCCTCACTGCAACAAGCAATCCTTTAATACCTTCTTAATCGAGTCACCATCCTACTCACCAAAGTGACTCTTCCAAACCTATGCATCCCTTGAAAATTTCTCTTCTTCCAATTTTTTAACTGAGAACCTTTCCTCATATTTTACTGGGGAAGAAAACTGAGGTCATTTATCAAGAACTCCTTTTGTCTCTTCTCCTCTTTATTTTAGTCATCCCGATGCCTTATGCCACTATTTCTCTGTACCCCTGACTCACATGAAAAATTGGCATTTCTTGCAAAGGTAAATATATTTACGTGAAGGGATCCTGTTTTATCAGGTCTTCACCAACAGATTGACACTTCTATCATACCATTATCTCACATGCATTCAACCTTTCCTTATCTACTGATTGTTTTCCTCCTTGTACAAACATGCCTATATCTCTTTCTTCTTCCAAAAAACTTCCCTGAATCCATCCATTTCCACTAGCTATCTTATATTTCTTCTCTTTTTCGTGGCTAAACTCCTTGAGAAAACCACCAATAATAATTACCTCCACTTACTTTCCTCTGACTCTCTTTTATAACTCTCAACAGTCTAGCTTACAACTGTGGGTTTTAAAATTAATAATCAATAACTAAATATTGCATTTTATAAAGTTGTATTAATAATAATGAAAACAAAAGAACTGCCTGACTTCAGCCCAGTTGCAGGTCCAAGAGAGAGAGCAAAAGGATTTTCAACCACTTAAATGCAATCACACAAAATGTGGGGATATAGGAAAATGGAATCTTGGAAAATACTAAGAGACTTCTGGGGATGAAGTCCAAAGGCTCAAAATTTCTATTTATATATACATATCCCCCCAGTGATCCTATTGGGAAACCAGTTTCTCCAAAAGGATCATGGAGACATGACTTAAAAATTGCAATAATTTGTGGATAAAAGGAAAAGAGAACAAAACAAATGATTACTAAGTTGTCAAAAAGCCAATTTGGGGGCAGTTCCCCTTTGGCATAAGAGTATACATTCAAAACAAAAGCATTTCAACCCCCCATAGTTCAATTCACATCCCACAGTTCACTCTGGATCTTTTGGTACAGCATGTGGTCGCTGCAGGCATCTATCTTCATGGAGCATTCTGGATTCTGGAAGGTAGCAAGTTTCTTATCCTAAAATTGCTCAAATTTAAATCAAAGTTCACAACAATAACTTAGCCCTCCTGAGGTGAATAATAACAAACACGGGGATAACTCAGGGATGCATGGCTGATTTATGAGGTATATGAATCAATTTGCAAAAGAAGATCAAAAATATGACAAAAATTCAAATAAAAGAAAAATAACTAGTGAATAATATACAAAATGTAAAAGTCTTATCTAAAAAAAATTAAGTAAAAGAAAAACAAGTCTATAACATTTCCTTGAATCAGAGCCCAATTAAAGTGATTTTTTAAAATTATACATTTACCCAATCAGTAGCCAGGACTACAGAAAGTTTGCCACTCCATGATAGGCAGAAAAGGAACTAGATTTCAGCAGCAAATGGGAGCCAGGATGGCAGCAAAAAGTAGATGCTTGATAGAATGTGTATCAGAGGAAGTCCAGCCTCTGACATATGTCAAAACAACTGAAACCTCAAACCCTCAAAAAGTTCAATTCTGGGCTCAAAATTACATCAATCCCACTTGGATCTGGTCTCTTTGACCTTGTGCTCCATAGACAATATGCAGTTGCTCTGTGCTTCTTTAGCACTGTACAGTGGCTCTTTTGTATATTCCCTTATTATGGAATCAGACAGAATCACGAAGCAAAGTCCCATAATTGTTTTAAACAATCAATGGCATCATTTTTATAGTCTAAAGCTTTTTGGGCATGCATTATTATTAGAACAAATGTATTTAAGACATATTACTAGAAAATTAAAAAATTAAAGAAAAATCTTCTCAATACCATTGACATGGAGAGAAAAATAAAACTCAGATACTATATTGCACATGCAACAAAAAAATCAAAGGTTTTTTTTTAAGTTTTAAAAATCAAAAATATATAGCTTAAAATCAGTGACACACTGTGTCAGGTATGTATGAGTACAAAATTATTTTTAGAATAAAACAGTAACAGTAGATAATGAACATTTAAAGAAGTACCAAAGTGTCCCAAATTTGCAATAGCCCAGTTAATTTTAATACCAAACAAACACTATCATATTTCACATAAGTTGCTGTATGATATAAAAAACCTATGAACTGATGGATATTTGTCACAATTTTTACAAATGTAGCAATTCTTTCAACCTTGGTAAGTATAATTTTAAACAAAGTAAAACTTATTTGGGTCCAGAACATCATCAAGAAATCTAGATTGTTCTGGTGAAAGTAAATTAAAATGAAGAGTTTTGCAGGAGCTCTTTTTTGAGGGGCTTCCTGCTACATAGAAACACCTTGGGAGGAACATTTCTTTGTTTCTCTACCTTTAATACAACATTCTTTATAATATAAATACAAATATAAAATATCTTCTATTAAAAACCCACTAGTTATGTAATTATTTGTGAAGACCCCTTAAAATTATAGTTAAATTCATAGCTTATTAAATTCTCTAAAAGTTGCATACAATTTAACCAGTTTTGTTGAAATCCATCCACCATCATCTATGTGACATTTAACAAAGGCAACATGTGATCTTCAATGGATCTAGTGACAAGGGTTTTAGGCAAAATGTTCATGGGCTTATACAGTGATATTTTTGTTCTTCAGCAAAGTTAAAGATACAAATTAAAGATCAATATATGCAAAACATGGCAGCTTAAAATGATTCAGTATTACAGAGAGTTATTGACTAGATAAATACAGATAAACTTAAAAAATTTAAAATCAGTAAATACAATAATATAAACAAATGAGAAGTTTCAGGCAACATCCTTTTTTAGCAATGCCAATAGACTTGTTCTATATTATAGGAGGAGAATAAACTCAAAATAGTTAGAAATAAGCTTCCAGATGTCTTTTAAAGTTTCCTTCCCCTTCTCCAGTATATATTAGCCATTTAGATTTCATTTGTCAGAGGTTGCATTTCCTCATAGAAGCACAGGGCAGAATCTCCACTCTGTATGTTGAGAGCAGTTAGGACTTTTAGAACTTTGTCAAAATATTTCAGGTCATTTCTTAGCATAAGCATCCTACCTTGTAGCATATTCTTGATGAGAAGTAAATAAAGTGGGAAATCGCCAATGAAAATGAAAACTCCTAGGAAAAGAATTAAGCAGATCCAAACTGCACTTTTTAGCTCTGCCAACTCAAACAGTTGTTTCAGAGTTTCAAGCATGCTTTGCAATTTCATTTTTCCTGAAAGATGCTGGATGGGGTTTGTTTAAAGAGTAAATAGAAAGAAACAAAACTTCAAAGGAAAACAATAGTGTATTTGCATATGAGAGAGAAAAATGCTTCTCCTTGGTGTTTTGGGTCAAGAGAAAGAAGAGAAAAAAAAACAGGCTTATTCCTCAAAACTGACTTTAAATCTACTGATTTGGAACTAACTGCCCTTCCTGTGAAAAACCTTTAGTAAGAGCCTTCTAAACTAGGAGTCCAGGATCAGCTTTAAAAAAATCTGCTTGAAAAGTAGAAGGTGTGGGGTTCTTTCCTCCATGTTGAAAAAATGGCTATGGCAAGCTAGAAATACACAAGTGGAGTGTGGAAAGGGATTGGGGTGGAAAAATTTTTATACATCACCCTCTGGAAAAAAAAATAGCTGGGATTGGCAGGCTCTTGTGGTGGGTCTGGTCTCCAAAGGAGGAGGCTCCAAGCTGGGTGGAGAGTGGTGAGGAATGCTGGCCAAGCAGATAGACAGGAGAAGCACCAGGCATAGGCAGGTGGCAGAGAAGGGCAGCAGCACAGGCACACCCCCACCACAGATCCTCTTGGTGAGCAGAAACCTGTCAAATTTACTATCTTTGCTATAAGACTATCTACTCAAAATTTTTTGAGAATTTGTAATTGCTTTGTGGTAAGCCAAAATGTGGGTTTTTTAATTAATAATCAATAACTAAATATTATATTTTAAAAGTTCTATTAATAATAACTAACACAAAAGAACTGCCTAAATTTGGCCCAGTTGCAGGTCCAAGAGAGAGAGGGAGGAGTTTCAGCCACTTAAATACAATCACGCAAAATGTGGGGATGCAGGAAAATGGAATTTTGGGAAATACTAAGGGAATTCTGGGGGATGAAGTCCAAAGGCTCAAAATCTCCATTTCTACACAACTTAATTTTCCCCCTAAATCTGCTGCCTCCAAAGTTACCACTGATCTCTTTTACATATATATTTTTGATATAATAATTTTTGAGATTACACATTATGAACTTTAGATTACTCTACCCTACTTAGTCTAACAAAATAAAAAATGTCTACACCCATACTTAAGAATTAAGTATTTAGGAGAATGGCCTATGGCAGACATGTGTTAGCAAATGACAAATCACAAACAACTGACAGACCCCTGGGCTGTCCTAAGTCAAGCCTAAGATATCATTGGTACATGTGAGATGCAGGAAAGTGAAGTAAAACAGTCTATATATTTCATGTTACTTCCTCTCTCCGGCCTCTTTGACAGCGAAGAGGTGGCTGGTAGAAGCTTGCTGAGCATTTCGGCATTTTGGCATGACGGCTGCTATTAGTAGTGAGTTTTCCTTAATACCATACTGGAGGAAGTCTAGTAACCTAGTTCAGGTGAGGCTCTTCTCTGAGATCTCTCGGAGTTTAGGCTGATTTTTCTCTGCTTTACCTTCCAAACACTAACCTCTTAGAGAAAGCCTCTAATCTTCAAAAACCTGGTGGCGGAGGACTTTGAACTTGCCTGGCACAGGCCAGGTGGGAGAAATCCTATACCTTTCCCTCTCTCTTCTCCTTGATTTCTCCCCTATATATTGATTAACCCACCATATATTTCCAAACTGACTTGGGTATTTTATTTGGGATATCCTCTGGCAACCAAAAATCAAATTTAGATTAGGTCACAACCCTAAATTATCCTTACAACATCAAAATAATTTTTCAATCATTTTCTGATATTTTGCAACCATGTTCTTTCTCTCCCTCCTACATCTTCCTCCTCCCACAAAAGGCAGGTAAAATGATAAAGGTTGCATAAAAATTATCACATAATACATATATCCATGTTCATCATGTTATGAAAGAAGACACGGGAGGAAATAAAGAATGGTTTCTTCTAATTTGCATTTGCATTCTGTTTTTCCTTCTAAGTCAATGGATTTCCTTTTATTTCTCATGAGGCCTTTGGAGTTGTCCTAGATCCTTGCATTGCAGATGATAGTTAAGTCATTCACAGTTGATTATCATACATTATTGTTGTTACTGTTTATAGTTTTCTCCTAGTTCTGCTCATTTCGGTCTGTCACTTGTAATATTTATTGAGGAAAGATGGGGAGGAAACAAAGAACAGGGGATAAGGAAGGTTTATAGCAGGGAATGGAGGAGTTTAAGGAAGAGAGGGAATATTGCTGCTGGTGAGGCAAAGGTGAAAGATGCCCCCTGCCTAGAGGCAGCAGCAGGGGTCCAATAAGGACCATTTGTCATTGAATGACTGACCTGATGTTCAGCACCCTCTATGCCCAGAAAAGATAATCCACTTATCTGACTGCGATATTCTAATAAGAGAAATTTTAATATCCAGTTTGGATTGGAGAGATATCAGGGAAAAAGGGAAGAGGGAGATCCCTAAATAAGGTTGGAGTCTTTCTCAAACTTGGAGCTGAGGTCACAGACTGGAGCAGCTCAGAGACTGGCAGAGGGTTTCTCCCACTCTGGTCTAAGCTAAATCTGTGCTAGTTTTTGTCAATTTCAGAATCTTAGCAGTAGACAGAAAGCAACAAGAAAGTCTGACCTTCAGAGCTGGTTGGGCCTGAGTCTTCAGGCTGAACCAAGTAGAGGCACTCCTAATCCATACTGGGAAGCCAACACTCCTCCCACCTCCAACACCAGGAAGGAAGTAAATCCCAGCAGGAAGGAAGTGCTAGTCACAAGACCCAACTGCCACTCCCAGTTTCCCCTTCCTCTGCCAACTGTCAGTATTGTTTCCTTTCCACATACTTCATTCAGGATTTGGGGGATCACCTTGTTTATCATTTCTTATGGCATAATAGTATTTCCAGTGATTTCTTAATTGACAGATCTAATGACCTTTTCTGAATCATTATCCTCGTTGAACTTTCTGAAACCTCTGACATTGTTGCTCATGCTCTTTTTGATATCTCTTTCTTCTAATATTTTAGGATATTATTCTCTAAAATTCTCCTCGGGAATATTTGTCCCTTCTCACTCTCTATTGATGGAACATAATCTAGGTCATGTCCCCTGAAGGTGGGGACAAGGCTCTTGTCTTGATCCACTTTCTGTTTATGCTCTTCTACCCTTTCAATTGATGATCTCATAAATTCCCATAGATTCAGTTATAATCTCTAGGCTGAATTTTTTCATGTCTACCTATCCGGCTCTAATCTCTTTTACTTTAACTTTTCATTATATTTCCTTTCAAACCCTCTCCCTCTTCCTAACTTCCTTATTACTGTGAAGAGCATCCCCATTTTTCCAGACCCTCTGAGCTCACAATCTAGTTGTCATCCTCCACTCCTCACTCTCAACCCCTGTATCCAAATTGTTGCCAAGTTCTATGGATTTTATCTTTGAAATATTATTTGTATTTTATCCCTTCTCTCTTCTTCTAACGCTACAACCACTCCAGTAAGGCCCTCATCATCTCCTATTTGGACAATTATAACAATGTGATGGTTGATCACTCTACATCAATTCTAGAACTCTATGTAAAAAATTTAAATATTTCTTATATCTTTCATTTCCTTTTTTAGTTATTTTTGTCTTAATGATAGACTTTCATAATGTTGTTAGGCTGTGCTTTTAAAAAAGATATCTTCCTTACCATGTTCATTCACTATCACTATAATATTTGGGTTTGTTTTTCCTAATGTTCTCTTAAGATTCCAACTGGATGTCCTGTAGACATCTCTAACTTAAAAAAGCTAAAATAGAGCTCTTTATCTGCCTGATTCTTTAACCCATTTTCCTCCTCCCAACTTTCCTATTTCTATTGAGGGTACCACCATTCCTTCCAGAAACTCAAATTGTTTACAACCTTGAAGACACCTTTGACTGTTTCCTCTCTTTCTCTCACACATCCAGGCAGTTTGGAAGTCATTGATTGCCCTTTCCTCAATTAATACATCTACTACTTCAGTTCAGTAGTTTATCAATTATAACCTAGACAATTCCAAAAGCATCCTAACTAATACCCATGCCACTAGTTTCTCCTCTTTACAATTCATTCTTCACACAGCAGATGAGCTGATATTCCTCAAGCACAGGTCTGACCATGTCATTGAAATATGAGTTTCATTTCTTCTCTTCCATTTTTAAATATGATCACTAATTGATTAAGAATTTCTGGTTTCTTCTTAGTTCTCAATTCTCTTTTCAGGTTTTATTGAGATTTCTTACTTCATGCTTTCTCTTTCTTCAGTTATTATATTAGGCTTCCACCTACCCTCCGGATTCTTATACTCATTACATTTTTTCTCTTTCTCTCTCTTTTTATCTATCTCTCTAGAAAAGTTGGTCCTAGTTATAACTTTTGTTTAATTATGCATTTCTTCTGTTGTTATATCTTTGAATTCTATACCCATAAGATTTTTTTTTTATTTGAGGAAGATTTTGTTTGATTACTCATTAGAGTCTCTCTGTTTAACACCACCCTCAAAAGTTCCCATATAGAAATGAATTTACTTTTCTCTCTTTTAGTTGTTGCACATTCTTATGATTTAGAGTTCTGATGGTAATCAGAATAATATTTCTCTACAACTTCCAATTCATCGCTCTTCCTAGAAGGAAAATATATTTCATTTTCAGTGCTAGAAACTTCTGTCACAGTTCTCTGTGCTATATTCCTCGGTGTCTGCCTATTATCTCCTGCCCAGATTAAGAAATTTAACCAACCCACATATTTCAGCCTCTTGAGAGGAAGAGCCAAAATGGACTGCCATCAAGGACTGATTCTGAGAGGCACCAACAGGTATTGTAGTGCTGAGTGAAGTGTGAAAAATAGACTCGAATACAGGACTACAATCCCCATGAGCCTTTGCTCCACTTCCCCAGAATGCCTTGTAATCTCACCTGGGCCGAGATTGAGAAGGGATTTAAGCTCATTCAAGGCTTTTGAGAAGGCTCTTGGCTTTTTGGACTGCCGTTTTGGAGCAGAGGCGTCTCTTCCATGATGTGAGGTTATTTTGTCTAGGCCTCTGGCCTAGGCACATGTTTCTTACTTGTATATTCTTAATCTTTAACTTTAATAAACCTCTAAAAATTATAATATTCCTTGCAGAGAGAAACTAATTTCTACCTGCCTCAGTCTCCCCCTCTCCCCTAAATTTTAACTGTTACAGTTTTTGGCGACCACTAGATTGGATGAGAACTTCTCAAAAATGTTTTTAGCCTAGAGAATTTTTTTAAAGCCACGATTCTCCAAGATACTCTTTAGAAAACCATCTTGATCGGCTCCTGTTTCTGCTCCTGGCCTCTCACCTGGTGCCCGAGCTGTGCTCCGGCTCCCGGCCCGACCCACCCCGGCGGTCTGTCTCTCACCCATCTGGCCTCCAACCCAGACAGCTCATCACCCCAGCCCCAGACCCACAAGAGCGACCCAGACGGCTCATCACCCAGATCCTTGGAGCAGATCGCTCAGGACTCATTGCGACCAGCTGGTAACAGTATTGGCCACGTGGGTGGAGGGGAGAGAAGAGAGGGAAAGGAGACCGGGCAATTTTCCCTTAGGCTAAGCCTCCACGTGGCTGGGGGTATTGGCCACAGGGGTATCAGAGAGGGGAAAGACAGAAAAGACTAGAGAGAAGAAACAGACTTTTCAAACAGAAACTTAATAGCAATGGGCTGTTTAAAAGGATTTTTGACTCTTCTGGCAATTTCATTGATTTTGCCTGCCTATCTGGGAGCAGACTCAGCCCAAAGATTCAACTTTAACTTTGGGGAGGAAAATGAGTGGCCCAGCGAACTGGAAGCCAGGCCCAGAGACGGGAGGTCTCTAGCTAAAATCTGGCCTCCGATGCTTCCCAGCTGTGGGGCCCTGGACGGATCCCTTGAACCCCTTAGCCTAGCCTTTACTACTCTACCTTCGGACAATAGACATTTAAATGGATAATTAAAAACAAACAAACAAAAAAAAACCCTAGGAACTTTGAAGAGACTAAAGGCTACATTCTAAGGCATTTCAGACTCCAATGGTTTATAAACATCTCTGTATTCTATTGCATTGTTTTGTTATGGTTTAACTTTGTGATTTTAAGTTCATATATTACTGGATTGAATATTATTCTGTGAACTGAAGGTTGATTGAATTTATTTTGAATGTACTGAGTTTTAAAATTCTGTTGTTTTTCCCCTATAACTGTTGAACTAATATTGTTGTGAATAAGCCCATATATGAAAAAACAGCCTTTTTCTATTTTGCTGAGGATAGATGGACTTCAGAACTGGTTATAATTGTATTAACAACCTTTGGAAAATTTAATGTGCTAAATACCTCAAATGATTTGATTTTAAGGGTTTTTTAAATATGATTTTTGGAATTTTTTTTAACAATCTGGTTATTTTTGCCTGCCCCTACCACGAGGTAAGGCCCATTACAGTAGCTGAAGTAAAATGTATTTTATAACCCCCAACCTTCCCACATGTAAATGGAAGTTGGACAGTTAATTTCAGGGCATTTGTACCCTTAAAAAGCCTCCAAAAGGAGCACCCCTTTATTTATACTCTTCAGCTCACTATTTTACTTCCACCAGAATGATATATAGATTTCTTGATTATGTTCTAAACCCAAGATGAGTTTTACTTTGTTTTAAAAAAATATGTTTAAATACCAAGGTTGAAAGATTTCTATGTTTGTAAAAATTGTGACAAATGTCCATCAATTCATAGGTTTTAAAAATGTCATACAGCAACTTATGTGAAATATGAAAGTGTGTTTGTTTGCTATTGTATTAATTGGGCTATTGAGAATTTTGGGGATTTTGATATCTACATATTTGTACTACTGTATTTTTAAAGATGAAAAAATTGTTAACCTTGTTCAATTCATTTGCCTTCTACTCACAGTGATCATGGCCAGATACAAAGAGGAAATGGATCTCATTTTTTGGTGAGAAAGCCTTGTATTTTATATTTTCTTAACTGACACAGAGTGTCAATGGTTATAAGCTATATTTTTGAATTTTTTAAAGCTCTTTTATTATTATATTTTTCTTGCATGTGCAATATACTTTTTCAGTTTTTTAATTATTTTTTCTTTCCTTTTTATATTTGAAGCACATGTCACCAGTATTAAGATTTTCTTTAACCTTTTGATTTTCAGTGCTACAAGTTTAAGATACATTTTCTAATGCATGCCCTAAAAAGCTTGTGACTATGAAACTGATGCCACTAATTATTTAAATAAATTATGGGACTTTGCTTAATGATTCTGTCTGATTCCAGGACAAGAGCTACACACAAGAGCCATTTCATAGGGCCAAAGAAAGGCCAATCTAGGATGGATTGATGCACTTCTAGGCCAATACAAAGGTCTTGAACCTAGTGTGAAGACTCGAGGTTACTATGTTTAACATATGTTAAGACATAGGCTTTCCTTGTATCCACACTCACTCAGAAGGTACTCACAGACGAGTATCCCCGAAACCTTGGCTCCTATAATCTGGTCCCCTTTTCTGCCTCTCATAGTGTGGTACCTTTCTGTAGTCCTGGCACTGACTGGGTAAATGCATCATTACTTAGATCATTTTGATTGGGCCCTGATTGAAGGACCTGTTATAGGTTTATTTTTCTTCTACTTGGAATTTTTACACATAAGACTTTGATAGTCTATATTTTCATCCAGAAATTTTTCTTTTGGATTTTCTGATGTCTTTTTAATATCTCTTGCCAATTGATTCATATACCTCATACCTCAGCCATGCATCCCTAACTGATTCTGAATCTTTCAATCACCCACAACACGGGGGAATGTAAAAAAAAATCATTATTTAAATTGCAAGTTTAAATTCCTTTTGAGAAGAATTTTAGGTAAAGAAGATGCTACTTCCTGAATTCAGAAACTGAACTGTTGGAGAAGCCATCATGAAGAAGCCTCCAGACCACGAACTGCACAAAATGAACTTTGGGTGTGGTTAATGAACATTTATTTGCATGCATACTTTCATGCCAAAGGGGACTGCCCCCTAACTGGCTTTCTGTCAATGCGTCCAGTAATTCTTGGTTTTATTCTTTTCTTTCTCTTATCCTCAATTATTGTAATCTTTAAATTGATTATGTTTTCATGATCCTTTGGAAAAAAGTTAATTTTTTTGCAAATGATCACATGGGGGAATGTGAAAAATAGACTCAAATACAGGACTACAATCCCCATGAGCCTTTGCTCCACTTCCCCAGAATGCCTTGTAATCTCACCTGGGCCGAGATCGAGAAGGGATTTAAGCTCATTCAAGGCTTTTGAGAAGGCTCTTGGCTTTTTGGACTGCCGTTTTGGAGCAGAGGCGTCTCTTCCATGATGTGAGGTTATTTTGTCTAGGCCTCTGGCCTAGGCACATGTTTCTTACTTGTATATTCTTAATCTTTAACTTTAATAAACCTCTAAAAATTATAATATTCCTTGCAGAGAGAAACTAATTTCTACCTGCCTCAGTCTCCCCCTCTCCCCTAAATTTTAATCTTTACAGAAGATACTTGCTGAAACTTTACTACACTTATTGACAACTCCAGCATCTATTACTTCTAATGTTAATGTAGTTCCTTTAACCACTGTAGCAACTTCCAGGGGAAGTCCAGATTACACAGTGGGACAGAAGTACCTAGACCAGAGCAAAGAATTAAGCCAAGACTGCTAGAAAAATAATTCCCTGCTTTTATTTCCTTCCATATCAATTAACTTATGAATATTTATTTCTTCTTTCTGTTACTAGATTTACTTCTTTTTTCTTAGTACATTTCTTAATGTTTTGGAGTACTGAAGGGTACTGAGCCTTAATAAGGTCTCTTTCTTGGCCATCTTCATCAGAAATTAATGGGATTTTTGGTTTGGTTTGGTTTGGTTTTCTGAAAATACTCCACAGTTTTATCTATATTTGATTAACTCAAAATGATTTTCTTTCTTGGAGAAAAAAACAATTTCTGCTACCTGAAATTGGTTCATGACATCTGTTGCTTAATCAAGCATTTCATTGATGTGTCTATGCAAGATTCTCCCAAATGAAAAAGAAGAAAGAATATCTAGGCAGGTGCCTACTGAGAAAGGATATTAAAATGTAAATGATTCTATGAGTAAATCTCCTAAGACAGGTGTTCTTAACCTTTGTGTATATATTTTGGAACCCCATAGCATTTTGGTAAAGCTTATAAACCCCTTCACACATTAGGGTTTTTAAATGAACTTATTAAAATAACATAAGGATTACAAAGGACCATATACCAAAATATAATTGTCAGAACATTTATTTTAAAAGTTTCTGAGCCTAAGTAAAGAACCTCTGTCTTAACGTGATGGTATAAATTATGATTAAAGTGATGGAAATAAAGTACTCTTCAAAGAACATTCCATAATTTATAAAACTATTTTCTCTGATAATCCTGTTGTCCTTAATCTGTGACTCAATGGAGAATTCCAGAAAAGTGGAATTGCTGAAAATCAAACATTTATACATATTAAATAAACAATTTTCACTTTGCCTGTACAACTTAATTGTTAAAATATTTAATTTAAATCAAATTGTTAAGAGTGTGTGTGTGTGTGTGTGTGTGTGTGTGTGTGTGTGTGTGTGTGTGATGTGCTTTTCTGAGGGGACAGCAGGACAGCAGAAAAGAATATCACAATGGGCTCCTGAGAGAAATAAGAAGATAGGATTATAAAACTAGAGCCTTTCTAGGATACGACGATATGATTATAGAAATATGATGACAGGATTATAAAACTGGAGCCTAGAGGTTGTCTAGTTCAACTCCTTTGTAATGAACATAAAGAAATGGAAACCCAGAGATATCAGGAACTCATCCAAGGTCAAAGAATTAGTAATTAGCAGGAAGCACAGTCAAATCTAGGCTCTCTGACACATATCTAGGGTCATTTCCACAACAAAAGGCTGATTTATCAGTTTCTGACTAAGGCACAGTCATTTTTTCTCCTTAAAGATAGGAAGTCTCTCCTCAATCTTGGGCCAGGGGACCATGTCTATTCACGTTTTCTACATTCTTTAAAAAGAATTATTTGTCTACATTCTCTATGTTCAACTGTAGAAAATGAAGGAATGGGAATCCCTTCCCTCCTCCTCATTCACATATAAATATCAATATTTCAGTCCCTGGCCACACATTACTTCTCCCCCCCACTAACACACGTGGATTCAGAAACTAATATATTTTTTACTCCCTTTTTCTCATGGGGCTGCTTATGAATGCAAAATAGACTTATTACTGAACTTTCATTTCTTTTATAATTGACTGTCTTTCTCCTAGCTGCTTGCAGAATTTTTCATTGTAATCATTAATTTAGTTATTTTGTGTCTTGGAGAAGAGGTTTTTATATGGTTATACAATCATTTATATTTTATGTATATACACATACATGTTTATTTATATTATATGTTAAAATGCATTTATTTTACATGTAGCTATCTTCATATATGTAGATCTGTGTGGGTGTTATCATTAGTACAGAAAATAAGGTAGGAAGGGAAAAAAACATTTATCCTAGCTAAACCCAAGAGACACAAACCCAAGAAAAAAGAAGCACAATCCCAATCCTCAAAGAGCTTACATTCCTTTTTTAATTTAAATTTGCTTATTTCTTTATTACATGAAAATAACCAGATAGCTACCTGCTTCCCTCCCCTCCCCACATTAGAGAAGGATCATTTGAAAAAAAGACATGCATATATATATATAATTACGTCTTGCTTATTTCTATATGCCAGTTCTTTCACTGAAGGCATACAAACACAAGTCAATCATCAAGAAATATTTCTGCTATCAATAGTATTCTCTTGGTTCTGCTTATTGCATTCTTCATAACTTTCATTCTCTGGATTTTTCCATTGGCACATTCATGTTTTCAAAAGTCCTACACAGTTTTCTTGTTTTATTTTTCCCATTCCTGTGTTCAAATGCTTTTTATTTGTCATGTTGTGTTTTGGAAACTTGAAGTTTTTGGATTGTTTCTATATATCTTGCATTCAAGAATAGTCTTTTATTCTTGTATAGAAATCATGTTTTCTTTAACCTTTTTTCCTCTTTGTTTCTCTTCTTCCAGATTATCTTTTACTTCTCTAAATTTGTATTCCACAGTTGAACATAATAAAATTTCCTCTCTTTTTGTTTCTTTGGTGAAATTTGTTACTATGCATTCTTTTTTTTTATTATGACAACTATTTTTCCCATTGAAGGCATAAATTCTGCTTTAACACTTCTAATTTCTTTCTTTAACCATTGAGGAACCAAAATAATGTGATTCCTTGCTTTTGTAGTAATTCCCTATCTCATCAGGTTTTTATCCATTTTCCTTAATTCTTGTGGAGAAATGAATTAGTACCTCATCTCTAATATGATACACAAGATAATGGAGGCAAACATTAGCTCTGATCCAAAAAACTCAAGTCACTGCTTTCTCCCATCTCCCCAGTTATCTACTGAGGACAAAAGGATTAAGAAAACAAAAGAATGAGGACATAATGTTGTGATTCCAATAGAATGCTCAGCTGAATCTTAGAGGGACTTTGTTGTCCTCTCATAGTAGGTGAATTAGAGCAAAGAAATATCAAACATAATTATTCATCATCCCCACCCCAAACTTTCTATGGACAGGTTTATGTTAACTTGGAGTTTCATATTTCATGCCTATAAGAATAATAATTGTTATTTTTAATATTATACTTAACATTTCTACAGCATTCTACAGTTTACAAACCACTGACTATATCACAAATAATCTTGTATTTATTAAATCAATCAGTTCAATCATCTAGCAGCCTTTCAATTATTGGGATTATGAAGGTAGTAAAACAATATATTCAACTTGAAAATAATTAAACTATTGGGACCATTTGCCATAGCACGCAGGCAAATTGCCAAATATTTTTGTGCCTAGTTTTGCCTTTCTTAGAAATAACAAATAATAGCTGCCATTTTCAACCTTAACTGGATATGAGGAGGATAAACAAGCAAATCAGGATTCAAGGCATAATTATTCAAATATAATAGTCAAAGGGGATTGTGATGAAGAGAATTTACTAGGCCTGCTTTCATGTCTCTTAAATCTAAAATGAAATAGAGGATCTCTTAAGTCATGAATCTTTTGAGGCTAATCAGATTAATTTACATCCTGATTTCTCTGTCCCTATTTAGTGCTGTTATCCAAGTTAATCAAACTGAGGCCTACATGCTCAACCATAAAATTAGAGAATTAGACTAAATGGCTTTTGAAATCTCTCTTAGCTCTTACTCTAAGAAAATTCTGTCAATTATTATGTCAGAACTTTGAACAATGAAAAGAAAGAAGGAGAGAAGGGAACAGAAGGAAACAGAAGGGTAGGGAGTGGAGGAGAAAGGTAAGAAATAAAGAATATGAGGAGGAAAAGGAAGAGAAGGAAAGAGAAGACAAAGTAAAGAATGGCAAGTCAAGGCAAAATATGGCAAGGAAAGGCAAGGAAATAAAAAATCATTTCTATTACATCAACTATGCATATTATTAAAAAAAGGTTGCAATTTAGTACTATGCTGAAAACTTATTACAAATATCTCATTTGACTCTCAAAATAACCATGTAAAGGAAGCACTATTATTATCACCATTTTATAATTAAGAAAACTGAGGGAGACAGAATGACTTTACTAAGGTCAGATATATGGCAACTAGGTGAGCTTGGATTTGAACTCAGGTCTTCCTGACTCCAGATTTTCTAAGAGAGCATCCTGAATAGAACATAATAAATAAAGGTTACAATTGTGTTAGCTGTACATTCCCTGAATATTCCACTGAATAACTGAAAATTTCTCCATTAATCATTTTTTTCCCTTTGTGGCCAAAATAGTTATATTTGGAAACATCTTTTTATTGTGTGATACAGGAAAAAATAATTATATGGTCAGTTCTATTTGTTTAACTCAGAATGTTTTCATTACTGAACTACAAACTTTTATAATATGCTTAGCATTTTTAAATCAAATTTTGAACCTGGAAACCCTGTTTCTGGGATATTGTTTTTTCATCACTATGGTGATGAACAACATATATTAGGAGGTGTAATGACAGCTAGTGAGCATGAAGAAGAATGAAATGGCCTGGGTCTTGCAATGACTTGAAATCATGTCCTATGAAGATTGGTTGAAAAGTATCTTTTTAATCTGGAGGAAATATGGGGGGAGGGGACGTGATTGATCATTTCAAACATTCAAAGAGAGAAAATACTTCAAGTATCCAGAAACAAATAATTCAAATATTGTGGGACCACAAACATTACCACATAATTAAAGGAGGACTTGGAATATAATATTCCAAAAGGCAAAAGATCTAGGTATATAACAGAGAATAACCGAATCAGCAAAACTGAGTATAATCCTTCTAGGGAAAAAGTGGACATTTAATGAAATAGAGGACTTTCAAGCAATCCTGATTTTAAAAAAAAGACAAAAGCTGAATACAAGAATCTGACATTCAAACACAAGACTCAATATAGAAATATAAAAAGATAAACATGAAAAGTAATCATAATGGTCTTAATAAAATTAAACTTTTAATTTCTATAAGGGAAGATTCATATAACTTCTAGGAATGCTATCATTATTAGCATAGTTAGATGGAGTTTGCATAGACAGAGGGCATTGATATGAGTTGATTGTGTTGAAATGATCTCCAAAATAATTAAGAGGGATCCACTGGTAGAAGGGGAGAGATAGAATAGGGAACATTTTTACACATAAAAGAAACATGCACAGAAGTGAACTAGTCAGAAAGGAAAGAATATATATACACATTCACTTTTATATAGGAATATAACTTATCCAATAGGGAAATAGGAAGGGAAGGGGATAATAAGAAGAAATTGACAATCATAAAAGGCTGGACAATTAAAGGAGGCAGTGATTAGAAACAAAAGAGACTATAGTGGAGGGACAGGATTAAAAAGAAGAAAAAAATGAATTGAAGAGAAAACACTGTAATAATAACCTTGAATATAAATGGGATGAGCTCATCTATAAAATGGAAGTAGTTAGCAGAATGGATTAGAAACCAGAGTCCAACAATATGTTGTTTACAAAAGATATACTTGAAACAGAAAGTTATAAACATAGTTAAAATAAAGAGCTGGAACAGAACCTAGTATGCTTCAACTATACTTTAAAAAAAAAAAACAGAATAGCAATCATGATCTCAGAAAAACAAAAGGAAAAGTGACCTAATTTAAAAAAAATAAGCAAGGAAACATCTTGCTAAAAGGTGTAACATCAAAGGATTGTACAGTAAGTTTCTATTATAAAGATAGAATTTCTCAAATATATTACCCAAGTATAAAACTGAGGCAAACTTACAAAAGAACCATTCCCTAATTGATAAATGGTCAAAGGATATAAACAGGTAGTTTTCAGAAGAAGAAATCAGTCATATGCTCTAAATTACTATTGATGAAAAAAGGGCAACTTTTTTAAAAGCAACTTTGAAGTACCACCTCACACCTATCAGAAATGACAAATGCTGAGGAAATGGGGCAAAATAGGTACTCTAATAAATTCTTGATGGAGTAGTAAACTGGTTTAACCATTCTGGAAAACAATTTGGAATGAGGTCCAAAGAGCTATAAAACTGAATATTCTTTGATCTAGAAATACCACTACTAGTTCTGTATCCCAAAGAAATGAAACAAAAAGGAAAATGACATATATGTAAAAAAAAATATTTATAGTAGGTTATTTTTGTGGGGGCAAAGAATTTGAAATTTAGGTGATTCTCAGAAACTGTGAAATGACAAAATAAATTGTAGCATATGATTTATGTGGAGTACTAATGTGATATGGAAAATGATGAGGGAGGTGTTTTCAGAAAAACCTGACAAGACCTCTATGAACTGATGCAAAATGAACTGAGAATTGGAACATCACTTCATTGTGACACTGTATTGTAATGACGATGAACTGTGAAAGACTTGGCTACTCTGATCTGTACTGTGATCTTAGATAATTACTAAGGATTCACAATGAAAAAAAATCACAATGAAAAGATGAACTGAGTGCAAACTGAAGCATAATTTTTTTTCACTTGTTGTTGTTGTTGTTGTTGTTGTTGTTGTTGTTTTTAAGATGGGTAAGGGGGCAGCTAGGTGACTCAGTGGATTGAGAGCCAGTCCTAGAGATGGGAGGTCCTAGGTTCAAATCTGGCTTCAGCCACTTCCTAGCTGTGTGACCCTGGGCAAGTCACTTGACCTCCATTGCCTAGCCCTTACCACTCTTCTGCCTTGGAACCAATACACAGTATTGATTTCAAGACAGAAGATAAGGGTTTAAAAAAATAAAAGAGGGCTAATATGAAAATCTTTTTCATGGTTTCATACATATAATTAATATGATATTGCTATTCTCAGTAGATGGGAAGGTTATGGAAGGGAGGGAGAGAATTTAGAATTCCAAATTTAAAGTAAAGAGAATATTAAAATAAGTAATAATTTTTAAAATGTCAAATAAAAATACTTATGATTAGAATGGGGGAGGAGGTTAGCCTGGATCTCTTCTATGGTTTCTTCCAACTCTAATGAATTCTATGACTTTATACTTAGTTTTCTCTAATTTACAGGTACATCAGAGAATATTATTCAATTGCATGTTTCTTCAAAATACATTATAAAGAAGCAGCTTGATTGAGTAGATAGAGTGCTGAATTTAGAGTCACAACACTATCCAACCTCAGACACTTACTATGTGTCTCTGGGCAAATCATCTAATCTCTAACTGCCTCAGTTTCCTCAACTGGTTTGTTGTATCAAAGAAGAAAATATTCGTAATATGCTTAGTCAGGTGACTGGAACATAATAGGTGTTTAATAAATACTTGTTTCCTTCTATGCTATATTGATTAGTTTTGCTAATTTCTCCCTCTTCATTCTCTTTTTCCTTTATCTTTTTTTGTTGTTATTGTTGTCATATGGTATAACTTTCTGGGAAGGGAAAGATGACATATAGAGAGAAATTTATGTGAAGTAAAAACAAAAATATCAATAGCAATTTATCTTTAATGGAAGAATATGAATAAGAGCTGCATGTTTGTGCATAGTTATAGCACTCGTAGCCAGGTTGTGATCTACATTATTGGAGGAATTGCTTGTATCTATAAGATCATAGATGTAGTTAAGCAGTTAGGTATAAATGATACATGATTATCCACCTATCCCACCATTTAGCATACTCCATGCTATTCTGATTTGCATGAAATCACATACTCAAAAATTTAGGCAATTACATTTTGGTCATCTTAACAAAAAATATTTATTAAGGTCAAAGTATGATTTAATGGTAAAACTTGCAAAATATTGTTCACTGTAGTACCCTAGAAAAAAACGACTGTCTGGGTCATCTCTACTCTATAACATTCCCTCCATTGTTTGGTTCTCATTATCTTTTCCTTTTCTCTGTAACAGCACCCTAGCACATCTCATCCATTTCTAGACTTTTTTTTTTTTTTCTGGAGAATTCTGTATTCAGTACAAACTCAAAGACTGTCCCCTCCCTGACTACAAAATGGAGAAAAGAGAGGGAACCGACCCTATTTGTCTAATTGAGATCCCTCCACTCCTCTTTTTATAAAACACCCGACCTCATCTGGATACTGAGGGGCTCTCTGTGTTGGTAAATCTAGATTTTCTACATTAAAATACTCTGTCCTTGCTCCCTTTTCCCTTTTCCCATCCTTACATCAATCATCTTTTCTTGGGTGAGGCCAAATTCTGAATAATAAAAGACAATAATAATACTTTTAATGTTACTTGCTGACTTGATTTTTCTGCCAAAAACTAACAGTAGATCTTTTACAAAAATAATAATAATAAATATTTTTTAAAAAACAGAACAAAACCAAATAAGTAACTGCATTAAACAGGGATTTAGTCAATGGTCCTGTCTTTTTTAGTTCCAAATAGGTTATACAACCTGCCAGGACACAAGTATAATTACATGCTTCATAAATGTTTATTTCCAAAGTACCAATGTCACATTTGCATTTCTACACCTGCCACTAGTTAATTGGTAACAGTTTTAGAATTCTAGCCAGAAGAGGGGTAAAAATGATTAAACTAATTTTGCTGTTTAAATGTAGATGGAAAATGGAGTCATTTAGATTCAGGAAAAGACCCAAATTGAACATTTTGGGCAATTTAGATAACAGTGAACTTATTCCACATGTTTTAACATAATTTCAAAATGACTTTGCATTGATACATAGAAACAGATTCTAGTATCATTCTTTTTAGACTAGGATAAACTTCACCCTGGATAAGCATATTCAGACTTTTAGAAATATTTTCTTAAACATTGCTTTTACCATTACTTTTCTTGGTAAAAGATAACAAAATTAAAATTGCTCAAATCTATAGTTCTTTGAAAATACAATATACTATAAGGAATTTCTTCCCATACTTTGGATTTATTACAAAATTTATTTTGGATTAAGCAATTCATTTTTATATTGGGTTCTTTATTGATGACTTACAATAGCTGCATTATTCTTAATCCTGCCATGAGCGAAAATAATGCTCCTTCGTGTATACTCTGGTTAAAAAGATCTGACTGAAAATCAGATATAATCTATATGGGGCTCATTACTATCTCAATGTGGGTTTGGAAAGGTGGAAAGGGAGGGAAAAAGAGAATTTGAGACTCTATATTCTTTGAAAACTATTGGAAACTTTTTCACATAATTGGGGAAAATTACATTTAAATTAGTAATAGAAAAACAGGTACAGACTGAAAAATTGTAAGTTCCTGGTTGCTTTGAAGTGAAATGGAGGGGGCACTTTATTATAAAGGCTAAAATTGGATTAAAGAACCATCCTTAAAGGTGTACTAGAGCTCAGAAAAGCCAGACCTTGGAAGTACCTGGCCCTTGATTGTAGCAGCTGGAAGTGATTTAACAAGTACTTGAAGTGACAGACAAATGCTTTATATGATGAATGGGCCATTTCAATATAGTAAATGATTTTGCTCTTTAAAAATCAGAATTAGTTTGTGTTTTTATGAGAAATAAGTCCTGGGAGAATAGGATGAATTCACTTACACATGAAATACAGACTCACATATATCACAAATATTTGTTTTCTCCTACCCATTAGAAATATTACACATGGAAATACACATAGCCTGCAAAGAGGCTTCCATACATATTTTGGTAGCATCTCTTACTCAAACCCACATAAGCCAAAGGTAACTGTTATTAATCCCTTCATTGCCGATATAAAAATAGGCTTAATGTGGGGCAGAGTAGCCTCAGGGAATGACAATAAACAGAACAACAGAGGCTAAATAAATGTCATGAAACAGGATTCTCTCTCCCTCCCTCCCTCTCTCTCTCTCTGTCTCTCTCTCTCCTATTCTAACTAATAGCAATTAATATTAGCATAGTATATAATAATGTTTCAGAGCAGCCTACCATGATAGAGAGCTAGGCTAATAGCTACAAAGACCTGGTTCCAGTTCTACTTCTGACACATCTTGACTGATACTGATGATAAAGCTGAATTAGGAGACAATTTCCATTTGAATGAGACCCCCTTACCAGTAAAATCGTAGGTCTAATCCCAATTTCTAGCTCTAACTTCAGGTTAAAAAAAAACCCACTTTCTTCAAATCCCTGTGAGATAGGTGGTGCCACTGTTATTGTCTGCAATTTAGAGATGAGATTTTCGAGTACTCTTCATTCTAGCTTTGTCCAAATAGGTCGATGCTAAAAGCCTTGAAGTTTTCCATTCTAAATTCCAGCTAAAATGCTGCACTAGATGACACACTGAGCACTAGAGGTGAAAAATAGTGTCCATCTCAGAAGTAGGGTCAGGACCGAGACAGGAATCCTAAAAAGTGACCAATCCAAGGGACATTGTCTAGGGCAAGTTTGTAGCCATCAGGAACAGTAATAACAAAGAGTATCTGAGTTCCACAAATACACCCTCAGTTTTGTGCACTCACTTTTCCCCCCCAAAGTCATGTGCGTTTTCTACTCAGATATGTGAGCCTGGCCTTGACCTCCAGCACCCTCTGAATTCATTTCATCTGGGCAGTCTTATTTTTTATTTTATATTTGCCTGCTTTATTTTCCATGGAAACAACAATATCTAAATAGCAGCAGATAGTTCATTTTATAGCTTGCTGTTGTGGGCTAGTCATGTATCACGGTTATAAGATCATGATATTTAGTCACAGAAGGAACTTTAAAGCAAAACTTTAAGACATAATAGGTAGCCAGGACTTTGTTTCAGCACCTTAAAATTTAGAGAATGCTGTCTCAGCAACATAGATAGACCAATCATAGTATCTAGAAAGAAATAATAATTCGTTTCAAAAAAAAGAATGTCGGGGTCATTTTCCTGGACCAATGAGGGACACACCCCAGGGAAATTCTCTCCTGGCCCACCTCACAAATCTACAAGATTCAACTTCAACATATTCTATTGTCTTTTTCTTTTGAAGAACTTCTGTATCTTGTCTATATTCTGAATATGCATTTTTTTTAAAGTGGCTTGAAGATACATCTAGACCTGAGCGCTTAACCTGATAATATTTTGTGAAACTTGGGATAATCATTAAAAATCCCAGTTAGGATTAGCTTAGAAATCATGTGATTTACTTTTATGCTAAGGAGAAATAGTTTGCATAAAGTCATATAGATTATAAGCAATAGACTCTTCAAGTGGGAAGAAAAAAACTACCGCTGGCCTCATAGATGTAGAAAAGTTCATAATATGAAGCACTAATAATTCCTGTGTGGTTTTAAATTCTCAAAACATACAGAGTAGATGAGTACTGGATTCAAGGTCACAAACCTATATCATCAGATGTAAGACTAATTTAGACTTGTGACCTAATCTAAATTTGATTTTTGGTCACCAAGGGATATCCCAAATAAAATACCCAAGTCGGTTTGGAAATATATGGTGGTTTAATCAATATATAGGGAAGAAATCAAAGAGAAGAGAGAGGGAAACATATAGGATTTCTCAGGAAGAAATCAAGTTGAAGAGAGAGGGAAACATATAGGATTTCTCCCGCATGGCCTGTGCCAGGCGAGTTCAAAGTCCTCCACCACCAGGTCCTTGAAGATTAGAGGTTTTCTCTAAGAGGATAGTGTTTGGAAAGTAAAGGAGAGAATAAACAGCCTAAACTCTGAAAGATCTCAGAGAAGAGCCTCACCTGAACTAGGTTACTAGACTTCCTCCAGTATGGTATGAAGGAAAACTCACCACTAAACCCGGACAATAGCAGCTGCCACACCAAGATGCAGACACTCAGCAAGCTGCCGCCAGCCACCTCTCCACTGTCAAAGAGGTCAGAGAGCAAAAGTGATGAGAAATATATAGATGGTTTTACATCACTTTCCTGCATCTCACATGTATCATTGATATCTTAGGCTTGATTTAGGACTAAATCCTTATCCTTAAGTATGGGTGTAGACATTCCTGTTTTTGTTAGACTAAGTAGGGTGAGTAATCTAAAGATCACACAGATAATACTTAAAGAATATCCATCTCAATTAATCTGCTTTTCTTTCATCTACAAGGTACTAGACTTATTTCAAAAATAACTCTCTCCTAAAATATCTGACCCCTCCTGGATTTAGCTTTAAATGTTTAGCTTCTTTCATTCTTACTCTCCTTGAAACCCCATCAAATCATCCACTCACATCAACTCAACTGAAACCACCGACACCAAACTTATTAATGATCTCTTCATTCCCAAATGCAATGACTTTTTCTTAATCTTCATCTTTCTCGACCCTCTAAAACAGTGATGGTGAACCTTTCAAAGACCGCCATGCCCGACCCCTACCCCCCCCAGAGACCTCATGCCATGCTCCACCCCCCCCACCAAGTGACACATGTGCCCCTCTCCCCCTTATCCCACACAGGGGAAGGAGGAAGTGGACCCATTGGGCTGCTGGGCAGAAGGGCAGGTGAAGTAAAGAAAGTCCTCAGCGTGTGTAGAGAGGCAGAGGGGAGTAGCCCAAGCACTCTACTCCCTTCTGCTCTGCTACCTATGAACCACCCAACTTACCCCCATGCACTCCCATTGGGCTGCTGGGCAGAGGAGTGGGGGATATGAAAAATGTCATCAGACATGGAGAGTAAGAGGGGAGCAATTCTACCAGAGTCCCTCTGCCTTTCTAGTAACAAACACTGGCAGGGAGGAGGAAGAGGGAGGGAGATGACTCTGCATGCCATTTTTGGCACCTTTGCCATACATTCATCATCTTAGCTCTAAACCATTTGACACAGAGAATTGCTTTTTTTTCTGAATTCTCTCTTCCCACTTGTTTTTTGTGACACCATTCTCTTTTTTTTCATTCTCTTCTCATACCTTTATGATTGACTAGCCTTTCTCTATCTCCTTTGGTGGATCTTCAAGCTCCTTTACTATGTGTTTCCACAATTTCTCCTCTCCCTCTTCTTTCTATACTATCTCCACTGGTGGTTTAATTAGCTCCATGTGTAGTTGCCATGTCTAGAAAGACCTGTATATCCAACCATAGTCTCTCTTCTGAGTTCCAATCTCACATCTCTAACTGCCTTTAAGAAATTTCCAACTGAATTGTCCCAAGGCTTCTCAAACTCTTGAAAATAGAACTCATCTTTTCCCTTAAATCCCTCCATTCTTTGAAATTCTCTATTGCTCTTGAGGTGACATAACCATACTTCAAGCCCCCAGATTCATGATCTCAGAGTTCTTCACAAATCCTTACTCATCCCAACATTCCCAGTCAGTTTCCTAATCCTGTTGCTTCTATCTTCACAGCTTCTCTCATATGCATAATATCCTCTCCACTCATATAGACATTTCCATAGTTCAAATTCATCCCCTCTCTACACCACAATGTATCTTTAACTCAGCAGCCAAATGATTTTCCTAAAGCAGAGGGCCCTGTATGTTATACACTCTTTTCCTCCCACTCAATAAACTGTAGTCTCTCCCCATTACTTCCAGGATGAAACATAAAGTCCTCTGGCATTTAAGGCTAATTTACAACCTAGCATTTTCCATTCTAATCTACTCATACTCCACAGCAGTCTACATGCTCTTTGGTCTAGAGATACCAGTTATTTCTTATTTCTTAAAGAGGAAACTCTATCTCCACTGTATAATTAGAATCTGAACCCTAGAACTCTCTTTCCCAGCTTCCCATGTTCCTTCTCACATTATGTGCTAATGTATGGAGGATATAAGTTTTATGTAGCCCTGCCTTTCATGCTCTTTTCCCCTGTTCACAGCTGGGAATTCTGGCTTTTACTCAGGCTTTTACTTTGTCCTTTTATTTCTTCTACTTCAAGTGATTATTAATAAATCTTATAAAATATAATACTTGGAGTTATTAGATATTAATTTTAATCTTACACCACTCTATTTCTTTGTACTATCTTCCACACTTCAAATGTTTTTCTCCTCACCTTCTCTTCTAGACTTCAAAGCTTCTTTAAAGACTAAACATCACCTCATGAAGAAGGTCTTCCAAGTCCTCCTTTACTCCAGTCACTTGAGCAGTCTCCTCTGAGGTTATCTTCCTCTTATTCTGTTTCTACCCAGAATATAACTATTTATTTATAGGATGCCTCCTCTCTTTTTAGTACGGAAGTAAATTCTTGTATTTCTAGTGCTTCCACCAGAACCTGACACACAATAAGTGCTTAATAAATGTGTGTTGCTTGATTGATATTGTAGCTTTTCCTTTTGCCTATTTGATATTTAATTGATTCAGTTACCTAAGGTAGTTCATTGAGCAAATGATTGTCAATAATCTTTTGGGTCTTATCAACAGTCTCTTGTAAGATAATGATCTGAGAGAGCAGTTCACTGTAGTCTTTTCTTCCCCAATAAACAATTATTTGAGGAAGAGTCTCCTTCAGTGGAAATTCTAGGTGACCATGTCTTCAGTTTAAAAAAAAACAAGAATATTTATTAAAATGTACCTGCACTATCCTAATTTTTATAAACTAATAATGGTACTGTCTTTGCCTATAATCTTTGCCCTTCCCCACATGTAGTGAAACATGCTTGCAAGGTTATTAACAGGATCAGAGGAGCTTTTTATAGGAGCAAATATTTACAAACCTTAAAATGATGCATAAAGTTAGTTCTTATTCCTGACTTTCTGGTCACTTTCTAGTCACAATAATAGGCTAGCCCTGACCTTGAGAATATATATGCCTATTATTTTACATTGGGCTAAATATTGTTCTTTACTTTCATTTTACACTTTACTTCTCAGTACAAGAAGTATATCTTCTCTCCTGCCACCCCAAGAAAAATAATCTAAAAATTCCTGTAGGTACAGGCATTGTGTCTTTCTGTTAAAGTTGTCTGATGCAAAGTGAAATGAAGTCAAATCTATAAAATTCTCTTGCTCAGAGATTTGTTTTTCCAGCAGTTAATAAGGGCAGATAGATTCTCAAAACACTCTACAAACAAATCTTATTCTCCTATTATGTATGCTTTATTATTATTTATTTGTTGTATACATGTTTTATTGTTATATTATTTGAGCCCATAAACCTTTTATTAGAATTAAGAAATAGTATGTATTCTGTTCATTATACTGCTATACTGGACCGCTTTGCTTAACTATTTTTATTTAAAATATGCATAGGTCTTAGGAAGTGATTATGATATAAAAATAGAATTCATAAATAAAACTTTAAAAATAGATTTAATATAAGGATATTTCTTTCAAGGAAGAACAGGATAAGTACTCTATCCTGATTATGACAAAGAGCTTAGGCATAGTAAAAATGTTTCACAGGGAAGATTCAGATGTCTGTCTCTACTTTGCTAACTTCAGTTGCCAGATGCTTCACAAGTTTTGAATACTGAAAAATAGGTTTCTTGCAATTTCCCCAAAGAATTTAAAATATCATGAGGATATTTCCCCTTATATTCAGTCTATAAGACAGAGTTATATAGCCTATAAACAGTGACTATTTAATTTCATCAGTCTCACTTATACACCCTTGGGCCACCCACAATAATCCCTCAATGTCTTAATAAACACATTCATCAAAAACTACTGTGTGTCAATGATATCAATTTAATTTTATTGAAGATAGGGTTAGAAGCAAATATCCCATAGAATTGTGCCCACTAAATTAGATCTAAAAATATCCACATTTGTTGTTGTCACCACTGTTTAACAGATACAAGTGGGGAAAAGGAAGAGCTGGGGAAAGGGAGAAGAAATTTACCCTTAAAGAATCAATGAATAAATGAAGATGGCTAGGATAAGTGAATAACCAGGAAACTGATCAATAGTAACAAAAAAATCTGATTTGAAATTTAAACTATTAAACTTAACTCTCCAGTCTTAGTCTTATTTAAGTTACATTGTGATTTTTATAATGTGGAGTCATGAAAATATTTTTCTTTTCAGTGTTTCTTAAAATTTGTATCAAACAAAAAATATAGTTTCTCCTCAACAATGAATCTTCCCAAAAGTAGGCACTATGTTTACAGTTCCATGCATCTACCAGATTCTATTACTTTAACTAAAATGAAAAGCATGACTTATATTTACGTAGTATTCTACAATTTTCCAAGCTCCTTCACATAGCAATAACTCATTTTATCATCATAAGTCTTTTGAAGTAAATTGGACAAATATTATTATTCCATTTTTACATATAAAGAAACAGCTTCATAAAGAATAAGGTGATTAAAAGTCACATGGTAGGGAAGTAAGAAATAGACTTTAATATATAATTTTTGTAATGGAATAGAATAGAATATTATTGTGCCATAAAAATGATAAAAAGATAGTCACAAAAAACAAAACCTGGAAATACTTACATGAAATGATGCAAAGTGAAATGAGCAGAACCATGAGAACTTTGTCTATAGTCACAGCAATAATATGCAGTGATAAACTGTGAATAACAACTATTATCAGCAATTGCAAGGATCTAGAACAACTCCAAGGGACTCAGGAAAAGAAGGTTATCCACAGATACATAAGGAACTGATGGAGTATGAATTCTGATTGAATCATACCATTTTTTATTTTATTTCCACCATGAACTTTTTCTCTAGTGTGAGTTATATTTATCTTTTTTCATAACAAGTTGAACATGGAAATATGCATTTTTGATAATACATATACAACCTATGTCATATTGCCTGTCATCTTGGGTAGGGGGAAAAGGTGGGAGAAAGGGAGAGAAAATGGATTGTAATGTCAGAAAATTATTATTAAATATTGTATAAACAAGTAAAAAAGATTGTTTTCAAGAGCAAGACTTTATAAAAAAAGAAAGAAATAGACTTTGATGCTACCTTAGGGCTTGGAATAGTAGATTTATTGATAGAACCCAGAAATCTCACTATAATCACATGATGCAGATGGTATGACACCCCAAAACATTTTTTACCAATTACTTGTCATAAAAAAACAGACAAGTAATTATTTTCTTCTTCCAATTTTCCTTTTTTTTTTTGATTCAAGTCATTACTGTCCTTACAGCCTCACAACCTCATAATTTTTGGACTTCTCAGTCTTCATCATGTCACAAGGCTAAACAGTTGCTATTTTTTTTCCTTTCTACTTTCACAATATATTTCATATATGACCCCTTCTCTCCACTCACACAATGACCATTTTAGTTCAGTCCTGAAGTACAACAACCTCCTAATTAATCTCTCATCATTCTAGTCCATTCTAAACACTGTTACCAAAATAATATCCCTTAAGTACCTATATGACTATGTGACTCCCATACTCAATTAACTCCTTTGGGTTACTATTGCTTCTAGAGTAATGTATAGATTCCTCAGTTTCGCTTTAAAGCCCTACACAATCTGACTTCAACCTATCTCTTTAGCTCCACTAGACATTATTCCTCTTTCCTATGACTCAATCAAACTAGCCTTGTCTCTGTTGTCGCACAGTACACCATATCTCCCATCTCTAGATCTTTGCACTGGAAGTCCTACGGACTTGGGATGCATCCATTTTCTCCTTTTAAGATTCAGTTCAAGTACCAAACTCTACATGAAGTCTTTACTGATTTATTTGACTGCTAGTGACCTTCTTCCCCAAATGCCTTGTATTTCACTATTTAGTATATATTTGTTTATGTTAACTTTATATTAATTTACTATTTATTTATATATACATATGTATGCACATATGCCTAGAATATTGAGAGGACTGAAAGAAAAGCTATCTCAATGATCTTTTAAAAACTTTATTAAAAGAAAAAACAATCAGAGTTCCCTAGCTGAAATTAACTAGAGCCCAGCTACTCTGAATCTTGTCAGATTCAAAGGTCCCTCTCAGGGGCAGGATTGGTGCCTATATAGACCAATCATGTGCCCAGAAGTAGTGGTCTGTGGCCCCTCCCTAACACGGGGTTGGTTCAATTCAAGACCAATCCCATGCCAGGAAGTAGGAGGGACAGACCCCTGAGGCACTAGGGATGCAGTTCCCCCAGCCACAACATTTTTAGACTCACAATGTACATATATACCTCTATATGTACACTGTAGCTACATGCATGTATATATGTACACATATACATATAATGCATACCATACACATATATAGATGAATAAGAAAAGATGCATGTCTTTGTATATACATATACATTTGTTGCCTCCCCCAGTTGAATATAAGATCCTTGCAAATAGGGGTAGTATAGTGCCTTATATATAGTAGATGCTTAATAAATAATTGTTGATTGATTTACCACTTGTCAAATATATTGTAGTGGCTATTTCACTTGTGTACAAGTTGGATTAGATGGCCATTAAGAGCCATCCTGTCTCTTGATTCCTGTGATTTTATACTTCTATTAAATGTTGGCAAAATAATACAACTTGGTTGCATTTCATTGGACAAATTGACTTTCACTATATCAACCTATATGAATAATAATACTAGTGAAACCTTCAACTACACTGACAGGCAACAACTATTTGCCCACAAAACCACAGAGAACTATGGAGAAAGGAAACACATAGCCCTCTCCAGGATCCTTAAATATTGAGTATGTGGCAAGATCGTTTGATGCTGTTGCTTGCTTTCCTTTGTTTTGTTTTTAGACTAGATGAGGGCTACAGCATTGAATCTAGGCAAAAGAAAAGGTGAAATATATTTTCCATTTCTGACACATTTCATCTCTTTCTGGTACTCTCCCTGCCCTTTTCAAGTGCCCTGTATGCCATCTTAGATAAACCCAACACCCTATGCTTGCTCCTCTGGCTCAGCATCCTCAATCAATATTCTTCCATAAACACTGAAAATTAGTGTTCTATATCTCTTCCCCTTGAAGCTAAATTGTCACATTGTATGATAGAGTATACTAGTTATAAACATGGTCATGAAATAAGGTTAGGCTTTCATTCCTAGATAACATGTACATTTTAACAGCTTTAGAGAGATAATAGTTTTTATAGCTGTTGCTTTGCCCATTAACAATTCTATGGTGGGAATTTCAGGTCAGGAATTGGTGAATAAATAATCTAATATATATATATATATATATATATATATATATATATATATATATATATATATATATATATATATACATCTAAAGCCATAGATGTATATACATACACATGTGTCTATGCCCTTTCAATGTATCCTTTCATGTGTCCTTTCAATGACATTACCTATTTGGTCATCTTTCTGTACCATCAATGTTGAGGAAGAAGCTTCCTGTTTATAAGTAAGTAGTGCTTTTAGACATAATGGGACTACCACTTTTTGGTCCTCATTGGTGAAAAAAAGAGAAAATTAGGAAATAATTGTTCAGTCCCTGTTGGGAAGCTATTTTAAAAAGCATCCCTATTCTCAAAAGACCTAAAGGAGATTAGACAGAAAGAGACAAATGAAGATTACTTAGTTGTCTGTGTTCAATTGCTACCATCATGCTCTCTTTCAGGAAATTTCTGCTTAATCCTTTTGAAGGTTGTTCATTTCTCTAGCCATTCATCTCACTCTCAGTTTTTACCTTAATATTTATCTCTATTCCCTTGGGCTGTCCCTTCATCTTGAATGTAGTAGAAAATGGGGTTGGCATTTCCCCCATCTTCAGGTATTTAAAAGAAGGGAATAAGTTAATTGGATTCAGAAGTCTTTGACAGCAAAGTAGTTAATTCATGTGGATATAATTGAAATGATATATGCATTGAGAAATTTCAAATTTAAATGAACATTATTTTGCATCTACCATGTATATATCAAAAAACATTATGAGGATACTGAATAGTACTCATCCTGGAGTCAAGAAGACATGAATTCAAATCCTACTTCTGACTCTCAAAGAATTTCTGTGTATTAGACATTATTCCTAAACTTTAATCTACTAAACTATAGTAGAGGAGTCTACTATGATTGTTCTTGAGCTGTTGTTGAGTACTTTAAAATGACAGTATAAGCATGGGTAAATGTACACTGGGAATACAAAGATTAATGACACAGATTCTTCCTTCAAGGAAATTTAACTTTTGGAACCAGAATACAACAGGGATGCACAAAATTACAATGGTAAATAGAATTGATAGAAAAGATATACTGTACTTTGAGAATTGAGGAGGAAAGATTACTTTAAACAGTAAGGATTAGGGAAAGTTTCAGTCAATCAATAAACATTGATTAAGCACATTCTACATACCAGTCACTTTTCTAAGCATTGAAGAAATACACAAAAAAAGGTAAAAGTAAATCGCTGCCCTTATAATGGGATGGGGGAGGCAACATTTAAGTAAAAAAAAATTATATATATATATATATATACATATATATATATATAGTAAGTTATGCACAGGATAAATAGGAAATATTTAACATAGAAAAACACTGGATTTAAGAGGTATTACAAATAAAGAAAGGAGTTTATTTGAGACATAAAGAAAGTCAGGGAAATTAGTAGGTAGAGAAGAATTCCAGCCATGGAGGGACAACTTGACAATATCCCTAGAGCTAAAATATGGAGTTTCTTCTTCCTAGAACAGCCAAGAGCTCTGTGTCACTGGGTCAAAGAGTATATGTCAGGAACTAGGATATAAAAAGACTGGAAAGGTAGGAGGGGCTAGGTTATGAATGGTTTTAAATGACAAAACATTTTTTATTTAGTCCTGGGGAAAATCAGGAGCCACTGGAATTCACTAAGTAGGGGAGTCAATGGCTGGACTTTCACTTTAGGAAAATCACTTTAGTGACTTGTTGGAAAAATGAACTGAAGTGAGGAGAGACTTGAGGCAGTCAAACCCATCAGGAGACTATTGCAATAGTCTAGGCATGCGGTAATGAGGGCCTGCACTGTAATGGCAGCAGTCATCAAAGGAAATAAATGGGAATACAGATGCAGAGGAGAAATGGATTGACCTTAGCAACATGGGAGAGGGAAGGGCAGAGTTAGTTAGGAGTCAAATCCTGAGAGACTGGAAGGATGGTATTGGATGGCATTGCCCTCTATAGTAACAGAGAAGGTAAGAAGGGGTGGGATTTAAGGTGGGAAATAGTGAATAGTATTTGGGGCTTGTTTAGTTTAAGAGGTTTCATATGGAAGAAGTAGTAGCTAAGTCAACATTCAAGAATGAGAAGGATTCAAATAGGCAAAAATAAGGGAGAAATAGATTCCAGACATGGATAATGGTGTGAACAGTGACATAAAAGACCAAGGAAAGAGAGAACACCAAGGAATCCAGTTTTCCTGTATAGAATTTTATAATTAAATATTAAGTAAATTTTATATAACCCAAGTTGAATATAAATTCCTGAAAGCCAGGAATTTGTTTTTGTTTGTTTGTTTGTTTTTATTTTAATCAGTCTCCTACTTTATAAATGTTTCTCTTATTGAGAAGGATGGTTGAAAGTTCTTAGTAATGTTCTCTCATAAAATGAGGAACCATAAAAGAAACAAATATTGGCTTGAGAAATAATTAAGTTTGATCATCTCAGAAACAAAGCAAAAAAGGAGGGCATCAGTCATATGATTTTCAGTAAGAAACTATTTTCTTCAAAACTGGCAGTAGAGCTACTAATTTGGTATCTAAAACTTCAAACACCAGTGCAAGTGGTAGTAAATGAGAGAAAGATGATAAAACATTGAACCAGGTCAACTAAACCTATAAGAAATATATATTAGAAAAGAAAATTTTTGAGAGTTTTCAAAGCTCAGTTCTCCAGATATCTGAAAGAGGGGAAAAAAGGATGTTTGGGAGAAAATAAGAGTATTATTATTAGTAGTAGTAGTCTCTCGGTAACCGAGGATGACGATTGTCTTTGTGCGCTTTCATCTCTGATGTAGATGAGTGTGCACAAAGATACTTGTGCGTGAAGGAGATTTAAGTGGAAAAGTCTATGCACAGAGACAGTCCCACTCTCGGTGTTGGAAGTCTGGGTCCAGTGGCACGAAAGGTCGTTACACCTGGAGACTTCCTCAGCTGCATTGGATGGCCCTGTTGTCTTTTGTGCTCCAACACGCCCTAAACACTCCACAGTGCTTTGCTGCATCTCCCTCTCAGCCAGCCGTTGAACCTTCTTATTGGTTTCTTCCTTCTGTTCGGCCAAAGCAGTCTTCACATGCTGATTCGGCCAAAGCAGTCTTCACATGCTGAAGAGTATTATTATTGAAGGCAATTAAGAGTAACAACCTTCTTACCTACATTTTAATCTCTATAGAATCCTCATGGAAATAAGTTTGTTGGCATATCAAAGTTTTTATTGATGAAAATATGAGGGAAGAATAAGAAGACTAACATAAATTATTGTCTATGCTAGATGTGGTGTGGACAGGGACTGAATAAAAAATAAGAGAAATAATATTTTAAAAAAGAAACAAAGGTAAAAATAAATTATATCATTTTCAAAAAAGAAAAAGAAAAGAATGTCTATATAGTGCATTTCCATAATTATATAAATGACTAAAATTCTTATATTTTTTGTTAGTTATACACAATAATATTTGACTGGGTAAAGAAAAGTGCATTCTCACAGTTACACACACCAAACAATATATTTTAGTTATAGAAATATATTTTTAATTTTCAGTGCTCAAACATTTTTTCTGCAAATAAAAAATACAAAAGCAGTATCTTAAAAGCTACTCTGATTTTTGCAAAAAAAATTAAAGGAATTCATATTATTTTTTTAATTATATCATTTTTCCTCTTCCTCCATGAAAGTTCCACTAAACTTATGTGACAAAGGTGACTGAATTTTTGAAGGTTATGTTGGTGAATCATAACTAGATCTTTTTTAGCTAAAAAGGCTCCAATTACTGTGTCAGATTACTCATTACATGACCCATGTCAATAAGTTTTGAGAGATATATTGCAAGGAAGTTAGCCATCAGATAATACTTTCTTCATTTGGCCCCCACTAAAACATGGAACTGGGAGAGGGGACCCATAGGAGAAATAAGCACATAGGAATTGTTATTTTTATGGATGAAATCACAAATAATTTGAAATTCCTGTTGCTATCTTCATCTAGGAGATACCTTTTATGCTGTTCTATTTACATAAATCTTACATAAATTATTTTAAATGCTACTTCTTCCTCATGAGTACCCTAATGGGACTCAGTCAGGAAGTATCAACCAACATAATTTCAAAATAATTGAAATAGAAATCAAGTCAATATTTCACATGAAACTACATAATGGATATCTTGCCTTTCAGTAATTTCACCCTTCAATTGGTGATTTGAATGAGAGTAATTATATGAATGGGATTGCCCTATATGAATGTAATGATATAATTATGATGGTGGTTATTTCATTAAACCATGATATATGATACTAAATAAAAGAAAATTTTAAAAGTATAAAATGAAAATAAAATGGTGTGGCTCAAAGACTGTTGAGTTTTCACTCAAAATGAGATGGCAGACAGTTCATAAGTATATGATGGAGACCTATCATTATGTAATATATCAAGGGATAATCATTTCAATTTTATCGATATAAATTCTTCCTCCATCAATGCAAACAACAACCCTTGATTGTGAGTTCCTTGAGAACAAGGAATATGTTTGCATGTGTGATTTGGTGATTGGCTTTTCTTTGTATCATTAGTTGTGTTATATTGTATTGCACAGCATTGGTACATAGTAGGTTCTTAATGCTTGTTCACTGATGGTTTGGCATACAACTTATAATTTTAGAAAAGAGCCTGAACTTCAATTAGATGATTTTGCCCATAGTCACACAGCTAGTAAATGGCAGAGCAGCCCATGACCACAGATCTTCCTGACTCTGTCTTGTTTTCTATCCATGACATCATGCCACTTCTCCATCAGTATATCATATGTATTTCTATGGGGAACCTATTTTAGTTTATTCTCTGGTTAAAATTAAACTCATAATAAATCATTGATATTCTATACTAGCCTTACAGTGTTTTTTTCATAAGCTGATATTTGTACTCTGTTATTTCTCATAGAATGTGGAAGTCCTTTTTTTCTGAACCTCTCCTTTAACAAGCCCCACATATCTCTTGCTGATCGAGTACCATGTCCTGTCAGAAGAGACAGATAATGACTATATGACATCACACTTTGGAGAACTGACAAATCTATAATCTTATTTGGTTTGACAGATATAAAGGGCATTTCAAAAAATGACTGTATCTGCTATGATTTTAAGAGGGTTAACATACAATTGGAAAAAAGAAATCTTCCTAAACCCTCTCCTTAGACAATATGCTCTTCAAAAGAATGATGGAATGTTTTTCTTAATTCATGTGATATTGCTCCCATTTCTCTAGATTCAATATAATTAAGTGATTATGGAATATACCAGTATCTGTCACAAAGGGAAGGAAATCACCAAATACCTTATGTGTCTGTCTCTATTGATCTATTTATACTTTGTGTAACAGGCATTCTTAGCCTTTACTCCCTTCCCTTGCCTTCTGTGTATTGAAAATTTTACATTGTTGCTTTCATGATTTTAACACTGGATAAAACCTAGTATTTTTAAAATTTTATTAGAAGAGAACTCAGAAGCTTATATAATCAATGAACTTTTACCACATTTCAGTTTTAAATGATTGGATGAGACCTTTAAAATGCTATCATTTTATTTAGAAAGTAGTTATATTAACTAGGTGGGTTTTTATTTTATTTTATTTTTTGAAAATTTTATTTAATTAGTTGATTTTAGAATATTTTTCCATGGTTACAAGATTCATGTTCTTTCCCTCCCCTCCCCCTAACCCTCTCCTATAGCTGGCACACAATTCTACTGGGTTTTATATGTTTCATTGATCAAGTAGATGAGTTTTTAAAAAATTCTTTTCCTTATACCTATTTCTTATGGCCCAACCATACATGTAACAAAATTTTTAAAAATTTCTTTGAGGACTAAAAATGAATTTTTGATTTTTGCAATTTCTGTTTGTCATTGACAGAAATAATTATTGTCTTATACAAATTATACAATTATACAAAATTGAGATGATCTCTTCTAACAAACTACCGGAAGAAGAAATTGTATCTAATTCTTGCAATCATCCTTTAGCCAGATAAAATCAAAAGGAAATATGTCAAATTATAATAAAACTAAGAAGAACATGGATACAACTCCCTGCAAGGTAAATTCTTTAGAAAAGAAAAGTGTAAAACTTATCTACTCATTGCCTGCACAAAATTCCAAGAAACTATAGGATTGCTTTCTGTATAATCTTTTTGTCTTTGTCTGTCTCTGTTTTTGCTTCTCAGAAACATAAAGTCTCCCTTCAGCAGTGATTCAACATAATTACCTTTCCTTGATTACTTCAAGAGAAAGGAAAACCATAGAGCAAGTAGCTTAGCCATGTTGGACAGACCAGAATACTTCTAGCCCTAAATAATTTCATCTCAGGCAAGAGTGACAAATGAAAGATGGGTACAAACTCAGCTAGTAGCGTAGGAAGCCAAGACAGAAGAGTGATAAGAAGCAATGCAATGACTTCTCTGCCAAAAACTGCTTGAAAAGGGTCTAGAAAAATTCTAGAAAAAGTCTGAATCTTGATGAGAAAAGTGATAAAAATTCAGTGAGTCAAAACTACCCAGTTCATCTTGGTATATAGAGATAGAAAGTATAGTCTACACATCATTTGTTACATGTATATGTGGGTCTGTGATTTGGGATTTAGGATTTAAAAGATCTCTCTGTAGAAAAAATGAATAATATGAAAATAAGTATCAAGTGATAACATTTATACAACCCAGTGGAATTGCTTGTCAGCTTTAGAAGGGGGGAGGAAAGAGGAGAGGAAAAGAAAATGAATTGTGTAAACATGGAAAAATATTTAAAATAAAATTTAAAAATTAAAAAAAAAGTATAGTCTACATAACCTACACACTGGGGTTGGAGTCCACCCAGTAGAATGTAGCTAATGGAGCAGTCAGGCACCTAGAGAAAGGCTATGCCCCAGGATGAGAAGTTCTCAGAACATATGGCTTCCTATGATTGGGACAGAGGTCCTGCAGAGGATATGGGTCACAGGTCCAAGGTGTACTAAGAAGATCTATGCAGGAAATTGATGTTTCTGAGTAGAAAGGCCCTAGACTATGTATGAAAAAAGAGGCTTTCAGAAGCCATTAGTGCAATAATAAAGCTCAGACCCCAAGCTAAGAACAGGGTCACTTCCAGCATATGAAGGAGATCCTACAATTTTGCTGCTCCAAATGAAGGGAACTTTTCTTTCTTTTTTTTTTTTAAACCCTTACCAATACTGTGTATTGGCTTCAAGGCAGAAGAGTGGTAAGGGCTAGGCAATGGGGGTCAAGTGACTTGCCCAGGGTCACACAGCTGGGAAGTGTCTAAGGCCAGATTTGAACCTAGGACCTCCCGTCTCTAGGCCTGGCTCTCAATCCACTGAGCTACCCAGCTGCCCCCAGGAACTTTTCAACTGTCTGATAGAGGCAAAGTTTAGCAGCAGTCTTCTCTTTCATAAATCCAAACAAGGTCAGGAATTTGTAGATTTCAGAAACATGTGAGAAGAGAGTAGGGTGATATTGAAGCAATCTGATTTTATCCTGGATTTACCCATGGAAACTTGAAGGTCCTTAAACTGTCTCTAACATTGTAATATAATATAACACTCCATACCCTCAAGAAAGCAGCCACAGGACCAGTGTAATGGTAGAATTTTTAGGCTTCTCGGAGAGATTATAATATTGTAATGGTTACAAATGTGGCTACAGGATTTATGTAATATTGAACAATGGCCGCCAAGGAATTTACTTATGAAATTCCTAAAATGACACACTCAAGTCAGAATGGAGTTTATGGAGGTTTAATCACACTGGGAGTAGAGAAGGGAGAGGGAGAGAAGGAGAGAAGAGAAAAGGGAAAGGGGCTACTCAACCTCTGACCAAGGCAGAGGGAGTTTTAGGCCCAAAGGGCCCAGGTGGAAAGAATCAGTCCTTAACTCACGTGACCGCTCTGAAGGAAAGCTGTCTGCGGGCGTCCTCCCTGTCCAAGCTCCTAACACCAACTCCCGTCTAGCTCTCTCCACAGGAAGTGAGCGAATTCCAGAGGCTGTTCCCTACCTCACTTCCTGTGTCTCAAAAATGCCAATGGTTGGCTCTAGCTTGGCTTAGGACAGCCCAGGTGGGCAGTTAGTTATTTCTGATTTGTCATTGACTAGCGCATGCCCGTGTAGTGTGGGTGTGCACAATTTTGGGGTGCTAGACCAAGATGGAGACTTTTAAAATTCACACCAGTCCATATTTTTTTCTTCAGAAGTTCAGCATGATTTTCTCTAGAAATCTGAATTCAGAAAACAGACTGGAACAAACTAGAAAAAAAACTAGAGGAACAAAAGGCTGGAAAAAAGAACTTCACCATAATGAGCTACTATGGTGGCAAGGATTCTTGATATATAAACAGAGAAGTAAATGGCTCCAAGACATCTACCAGTAATGACTCAGAGAAAAACACAGGTCAGGCACAAATTCAACTAGAATTCCTTGAAGAGATGAAGCAAGATTTTAAAAACTTGTTTAAATGGGTTTTACAAATGAAATGAGAACATTTATGGGGGAAAATAGAACATAAATGAGAAGTATAAAAGAAAGAATTGGAAAGAAAATTAATAGCTTGGCACAAGAGATATAAAATATTGCCCAAGCAACAAATTCCCTGAAAATTAGAATGGACCAAAAAGAACTCAATGACTCCATGAAGCAACAAGATATATTAAATTCAAAATCCTGGAAGAAAAGAAAAGGTAAATCATAGCAAAAAATGATATGGAAAATATATTGAGAAAAAATGTTGAAAATAATTATATCATCTGAATGACATCACCATGAAAAATAAAAGAGCCTAGCCATATTTTGAGAAATATTAAATTAAAATTGGTCAAATCTCTTTGAATTTAAGGGCAAAATGGAAATAGAGAGAATATACTGGTCATCTCTAAAAGCAGCACTAAAATTAAAACTCCTAGGAGCATCACAGCTAAAAACTAGAGCTTCTGAATCAAAGAAGAAATATTGCAAACATCCAGAAAGAAAGAATTCAAATAACAAAGAGCATCTCAGCATCACACACTATTTAGCAGTTACCAGTAAAAAGGAATGGCAAACTTTGGACTGTAATATTCATTAAGGCAAAGGATTTGGGCTTACCATCAATAATTACTTGCTCAGCAAAAATTAAGATAATATTGGGGTGGGGGGAAATGGACCTTATGATAAAATAGAGAGGACTTCCAAGTATTCTTGGATAAAATACCAGAGTGATAAAGATATTTTAAAGTTCAAATGCAAGATTGAAGATAAAGATATAAAAGGCAAATATAAATGAACCAAGATAAACAACTAGACAAGGATAAAGTCATTAAATCAAATATGAGGAGATGATAAATATGCCCTTTCTGAACCATCACTTTATCAGGAGTCATGGAGAGAATTTAATTATAAAAATACCTGTGAATGGTTGTCTTATAGCTTGATGATTGCAAGAAAAAGAATGGAAAGAGAAGAGGAAAGACAACACTAGGGAGAAAGAGAAGAGAAGATGAGGAAAAATTATCTCACATAATCAGGATGTATAAATAGACATCTATACAAGAAGAGAGGATGGGAACAGCTAACACAAACTTCATTCTCACCTAAATTAGTCCAAAGAATTCCTTCTATATCCTGTAGGTGCGCACATGCTCACACACACACACAAACACACACATACACACACATACACACACACACACACACATACACAAAATTAGATACAACTATGAGAAATGCATTCCACCCAATACGGAAAGGGAAGGGAAGAGGAAAAAAGAATTAGAAGGTATCTTGTTAGCCCTAAATAAAATTAGTCCTAAACAAAATTAACTCTAAATATCTGCAAAAAAAAAAAATATTTATAACTCCTTTTGAGGCAAATAATGGTCATCTGAAGGAATATCCAAACCCTGGGGAATGGATAGACATGATATGATATATAAATGTGATGAGATACTATTATATTGAATCAACATAATGACCAACCAAGATTCCAGAGGATTAATGAAGAAATATGTTGTTCTTTTCATAATAGAGAATTGGGTTCTCATAATGGGGAACATGAATTATTTTTCCATAGTCAGTGTGGAAATTTGTTTTGATTGACTATATATTTTTAATGGATATCATTTTTCTTAAATTCTCAATTGCAGTGGGGGGATGGAAGAATTGAGAAGGGAAATCTTATTTGATTAAAAAAAATTTTTTTAATCAATTCAACCACTCCACAGCCAAAGAAACTAAAGAATAGAAGTATATTTCTAGCCAAATGACTAATACTCATTTATCATTCTATGGTTGGTAGCAATATAAGTTAGAGTAAATGAATAATAATTGGCATGGAATAGGGGGAAAGAATTCAATGCAAAAAGAAAGCATTACAAACAAACCATATATAAATCTGATTAAAAGGGAAAATAAGCAAATGAGAAGAGAGCATAATATTGTGAAATAACTATAATTTTCCAGATACTGAGATTCTTTTCTCCTAATGTTAAAAGAATAAAGTCTCAACTCTCTTGGAATTTCCCTTTCCTACATACACACATACATCCTTACTCATCAGCCAACATGGTGTTGGCCTAGGACAAAGGTCTGTCCTTGGAATTTGATTGACTCCTGCTTTCCTCACACAGCTTCTTGGTCATTTAAAGGCATAAAAAATTTCAGCCACATGCAATCAAGGCCTCACAGATGTGGAAGATTTCTGGAGTCTGCCTGCAACATTTGCCTCCCCTGGTGACCTGGTGGGTTTCTACTTGAAAAAAAGAAAAGTAAGGTGGAATCTAGAGAAACTAAATTCACTGAATCCTTGTTGTACATCCTTGCTGTGTTACGCCAAATTAAATTTCCTTATGTTAAATATTCAATGACTCATGAGTCCTGCATTTCATCCCAATATAGAACCTGAACTAAGAACATGTTGACTTTGGGCATATGTCCAACATTTGGCAGTTTTTTTTTTTTTTCAGGTTGGGATAAGATGAGATGAGGTGGCCTCATGGCTCACAGCATGGTTGAGTTAAGAGTTCTACAAACCCAGAGGAGGTGAAAGTGATTGTATGATGCTCCATGACTCCCATTTACAAGAATCCTCCTGTGTTTTGTAAGGCATCTTCTCTTTGGGACAGGGATCAGGTAGATGAATCATATCGGAGGGAGTGAGAGGAAGCTGACTGTGAGGGTAAACAAAGCATCAAGCTTAGCATTTTTTGGTGTTATTTACTATTCTGTAGAAGTTGAACTTCCAGCATACAACTGAAAAGAAACTATTTAGAAAGCTAAAAATACTTTGGAACTTTCATCTAAAAGCTGAAGGGTGGCAGCTAATGAAGCTGGTGGCTCCTTGGGGTGGTTCCCTTGTCAGAATCCTAATTTTTTTCTTTGGCCTCTATTATAATTCCTACTGGCAAATGAGCCATGAGACAGGAGAGTAGGAATAGATTTGGAGCGTAAATTGGGGAATTCCTACTACTCATAAGAAAGTTCTTGGCTCATCCCATCACTGACTGAAGATGAAGAGAATTAGGACAAAAAACCTCAGTCTCCTACAGAAAGTCTTGACCAGAACTTCATAGTACTCATCAATTATTTATAAATTCATTCTGGAAGTATTAACCCTGTACAAAAGAATCCCCACAAATGGGCAGTATTATGTCAGATCTGACATGTTCTGTGAGATTCTCCATCATGTTATGGGTGTATATCCTATGTAAATTCATACTTCTAAGTGTCCAGTGATATTGCATCTTCCCTTGCTTCTCAGTTTTCTTCTTTACATTTTTCTGTGTGTATTGCAGAAATGGAGTACAAAATGACCCTGTTCAATGGCAAGGATCAGATACTGTTAACCAAACACATTTCCCAATTTGTCAAACCCACCATTCCAGGGAATAGCCACTATTTTCTCTCTAGTTATGCTTTGCTCTTAGTTCTGCCTCTTTGCAGATAGCATTTTTGTCACAGTTAATTTTTTTTCATACTTTAGCTTTTACTGCTCTCATTTGACTTTCTCTATCCTGCTTCCCTTGAAAACTATGGATCAATAATAAAAATATATAAAGTATCATCATATTACTAGTCCCTTTTTGGTCTAATTAAAAGAGAACAAAACTTTGTGAGTAGCAAACACATGCATTTCAGATATGGCAATCACATCTTAGGTCTCCATCCCTGTCAGCAAGCTTAGGCATAACTCTGCCCTATACTCCATTATCAGAGAAAAGACAATTCATTGTCTAGTTATTGTTTCATGATTTTCTCCAGTTGTGAATGGACATGGGAAGAGGTGAATGGTGAGAATGACACAAGGTTGTGTTTTGATGAAAAACAAAGGAACAAAAGATTTGAGAATAGAGGATAATTTGGAGTTCAGTTGCTTAACCAAAAAGATCCATGTAGGAAAGAGAACATAAATTTTAATTTTAATAATCTTTTCTGACATTTTGGGATTCATGCTCTATCCCTTCTTCCCACATCTCTTTTCTCCTGGAGATTGGAGGTAATATGATACAGGTTTTACATGTGCTATCTTGCAATACATAATTCCATGTTTGTCATGTTGTAAAAGAAGATACATACTGCTTGCTCTAGGGAAAAATTCACAGAGGAAATAAAATGAAAAATGGAATGCTTCAATCTGTATTCAGACTCTGTAAGTTCTTTTTGTGGTGGGGATAGTCTTTTTCAACATGAGTCACTTGAAGTTGTCCTGAATCCTTATATTGCTGAAAAGAGTTAAATCATTCATTCTCGATCATGATGGATTATTACAGTTACTGTGTACAAAGTACCTCTGGTTCTGCTCATTTCACTTTTCATTATTTGTGATCATCTTATTCATCATTTCTTATGGTATTATTTCTTATAGCATTCCATTACTATCATATACCACAGCCTTTTTAGTCATTCTCCAATTGATGGGCATCCCTTTTGTTTCCATTTCTTTGCCTCCACAAGAAGAGCTGTTTTAAATATTTTGGTAAAAGTAGTTCCTTTTCCCCTATCTTTGATGTTATTGGGATATAGACCTAGTAATGGTGTTGCTGGATCAAAGGGTATGCACAGTTTTATAGACCTTTAGACATGATTCAAAACTGCTCTACAGAATGGTTGGATCATTTTACCAATCTACCAACAGTGTATAAGTGTCCCTAAATTTCCCCACATATTCTTTACCATTTAACATTTTCCTTTTTTGTCATATTAGTCAGTCTGATAGGTATGATACAATACCTCAGAGTTGTTTTAATTTGCATTTCTCTAATTAAAAGTATTTTGACAGAACATTTTTATGACTAAAGATAGTTTTAATTTTATCACAGAACTGCCTATTCATATCCTTTACCACTGTCAGTTGGGGAATGCTTTATATTCTTATAAATTTGACTCAGTTCTCTATATATTGGGGAAATGATGTCTTTGTCAAGCATACTTGCCATAGGAGGAGGCAGAGCCAAGATGGCAGAGTAGAAACAGAGAAACTCAAAGTCACCATGAGAATCCTCTCCAATCAGTCTTAACATAATACCACAAAATGAATATAGGAGTGAAAGAACCAACAACGAGACAGTGAAACAACCCTCAAAAAGAGAAAAACCTAAAAGGTGGGCAGAGAACATCTGGGCCACTGGGCTGAGAGGGAAGAACAGACAAGGGGAGGCTGTAGCAAGCAGTGAAGAGCAAGCCACACAACCCCACCCCACATCTGCTGTTCCAGATTAGGAACCTAAGACCAAGCCAACATTCAGACCCTTAGGCCCTGCCTAGGTAAATAGAAATCCAACCAACCAGCACCTTTGAAATTCCAAAGCTTGGAGAATAACCCATCCGTATGTGGTTCACTCACTTGTGAATTCCATGAGTCACTAGACTAGACAAAATGGAATTGATTCATTTTATTCATAGATATATTGTGATACACACTTATTTAAACTAGACCTGAAAGTCCTAAGGTCTATTCTTGAAGTTTAGGAGGAGCTTTGAGTTTTGTGGAAAGGCGCATTAAAAAAATCCAATCAAAAAAAAAAAAAAGAAATTCCAAACCTGCAGTAAAATCCAGAATTCCAACCCAGGGCAATCTGTGCTGAAACAGCCTATGTGTGGGTCCAAAGCAGGTTAGGGATTGGGCAGGAAGAGAGGCTTTTGATCCTCTTTCCAAAATCTCAAGGTAGAGCCCCAGGACAGGGCAATCTACTGTGTGCCTGACAAGATAAAGCCCACAGTGAGACCAAAAGTTTACACCTATGTCTGAGACTAGAATTTGAGCAGTCCCTGAGCTGATCAGACACAGACTGAAACCAAAAGCTTATGCCCAAGTCTGAGGTGAGAATTTCAGCTATCGGCATCTAAAGGATTAATTGAATCAGCAGTGGGAGGTGGCCCCCAGAGCTTCTAACCCTCAGGCCATCATAAACATGAGTCCGAAGAGAAGCCTAAAAAAGAAAATAAGAAAGAAAAAGTTTAAGGGTCACATTAAGGTCAAAATGTTTGTATTTCTACATGGAAAGAGGATAGTTATAATTCTTAAACATTATTCTTAGTAGTAGAGCAGATGGAAGGAATATACTTAGAAAGAAGTTGGGGTAGTAAGCTGATTATGATGATATGATTGATAAAAAAAAATCAAGGGGTGGAAAAGAGGATTGCACTTATAGAAAAGAGAAGGGGGAGATGGAATGGGGTAAATTATTTTATATAAAGAGGTATGAAAAAATTATTATTGGGAGTGGAAGATGAGAGTGGTAACATGCAATACTTAAACTTTACTCACATCATAACTGTCTCAGAGAGGGAAAAACAAATACATTCATTGGGGTACAGAATTCTATCTTACTCTACAGAGAAGTGAAAGGGGAATAAGACAAGGTTGGGGGGTAATAAGAAGGGGGCATAATGGGGGTGGTGATAAAAAAAACCAAAACACTGATGAGGAGGAATGGAGTGGAAGGGAATAGAGCAGGTTCAAGAGGGGAAAATGAGATGGAGGGCAATATACAGTAATTGTAAGTATGAATGTAAATGGGCTGAATTCACACATAAAATGGATGTGAATAGTAGAGGGGATTAAAAACCAGAATCCTACTATATATTGTTTACAAGAAACACATTTGAAGCAGGCTGATACACAGATTAAAGGTAAAAGGCTGGATCAGAATTTATTATGCATTATCTAAAGTAAAAAAAGCAGGAATAGTAATCATGATATCAGACAAAGCTAAAGTAAAAATTGAACCTATTAAAAAAGATAAGGAAGGAAATTACATCTTGCTAAAAGGTGCTATAATCAATACTAAACATTTATGCACCAAATGGCATAGCATCCAGATTTTTAAAGGAGAAACTAAAGGAGTTTAAAAAATGAAATAGATAGTAAAACCATACTAGTGGGGGAACCTCAAACTTCCCCAATCAGAACAAGATTAATTGAACCAAAAAATAAATAAGAAAGAAGTAAGGGGAGTGAATGAAATGAGAAAAATTAGAGTCAATAGATATCTGGAGAAAAATGAATAGGGATAAAAAGAAATATATTTTCTTTTCAGCAACACATGATACATATACAAACACCAACTATATACTAGTGCATAAAAACATTGCAAATAAATGCAGAAAAACAGAAATAATAAATGCAAATATTTCTGATCATAATATGAATTTTAGCAAAATTGCAGGATAAGCCCACATAAATCATCAAAATTTCCATCTATTTCCAAAAAAACTTAGCAACAAGAATTAGAAAGTAAAAATTCATTTAAAATCACTCTAGGCAATATAAAATACTTGGGAATCTATCTGCCAAAACAAATTCAGGAATTATATGAACACAACTAAAAACCATTTTTCACACAAATAAAACTAGATCTAAACAATTTTAAAAAATCAATTGTTTGTGGATGTGTTAATATAATAAAAATGACATCCCTACCCAAACTAATTTACTTAGTCAATGCCATGTCTTTCAAAATACCAAAAAAACTTTTTTCATAGAATTAGAAAAAACTATTATAAAGTTCATTTGGAAGAACAAAAGATTATGGGAACCAATCCAGGGAACTAATAAAAAAAAAATGTAAAGGATGGGAGCCTCGCAGTACCAGATCTTAAAATGTACTATAAAGCAGTGATCATCAAAACAATATGGTACTGGCTAAGAGATAGAAGGGTGGATCAATGGAATAGACTAGGGATAAATGATCTCAGCAAGCTAGTGTTTGATAAACCCAAAGATCCAAGCTTTTGGAACAAGAACTCACTATTTGACAAAAATGGCCAGGATGGAAAATGGTATGGGAAAAAATAGGTTTAGATGAGCATCTCACACCCTATACCAAGATAAATTCCAAATGGGTAAATGACTTAAATATAAAGAGTTAAATCATAAATAAATTAGGTGAACATATATTCGAATACCTGTCATACTGTTGGGAAAGGAATGAATTTAAGGCTAAGCAAGAGATAGAGAACATTACAAGATATAAAATGAATAATTTTTATTATATTAAATTTTAAAAAGTTTGTAAAAATGAAACCAATGCAACTAAATCAGAAGGGAAGCAACAAATTGAGGGAAATTTTTATAACAAAAATCTCTGACAAAGGTCTAATTTTTCCAAATATAAAAGGAACTAAGTCAAATGTACAAGAAATTAAGCCATTTCCCAATTGACAAATGGTTAAGGGATAATGAATAGGCTGTTTTCAAGTGAAGAAATCAAAACTATCAATAATCACATGAAAAAGTATTCTAAATCTCTCCACATTAGAGAAATGCAAATCAAAACAACTATGAGGTATCACCTCACATCTAGCAGACTGGCCAATGTGACAGTAAAGGAAAACAATAAATGTTGGAGGGGATGTGGCAAAATTGGGACACTAATACATTGCTGGTGGAGTTGTGAATTGATCCAACCATTCTGGAAAGCAATTTGGAATTATGCCCAAAAGACTTTAAATGCATGCCCTTTGATCCAGCTATACCACTAATGGGTTGGTACCCCAAAGTGATAAAAAAAAAAGTTTGTACAAAAATATTTATAGATGCACTTTTTGTAGTGGCAAAAGAAATGGGAAAATAAGGAAGTGTCCCTCAAGTGAGGAATGACTGAACAAATTGTGGTATATGATGGTGATGGAATATTATTGTGGTATTGTGCTATGAGAAATGATGAACTTCTTGATTTTTATATGAAATGGAAATACTTTCATGAACTGATGCAGAGCGAAATGATCTGAACCAGGAGAACATTGTACACAGTAACTGAAATATTATGGAATGATCAAATATTCTGCTCCTAGTAGCAATACAATGAACAAGAACAATCCCATGGAATTTGTGAAAAAGAATGTTATTCACATCTAGAGAAAGAACTATGGGAGTAGAAATGAAGAAGAGAAACATGATTTATTATGTGATTATATGGGCATATGATTAGGGGTTGTGGTTTTAAAAGATTATTCTATTACAAATATGAATAAATATGGAAATGGCTTTTCAGTAGTAAGACATGTATAAACCATTAGAATTTCTTGTCAGCTCCAGGAGGGGTAAGGGTAGAGGGAAGGGAAAGAACATGAATCATGTATCATATCAACCCCATCTCTATCAATAGGTATTGAAACATTTTTATCTGAGATGTGTTGCAGATTAATCTTGGCACCTTTAAATTAGGGGTAGAAATTTTAATAGTATAAATGCTAAGTTTAATACTATAAATGCTAAAAATGTAATACTATAAATACCAAGGCTGCCATTGTAAACTAGCTGATAGAAATGATATAGACAAGTTCCCTCTGAAATGCTATAGCACATTTGTTTACAATAGCACTAAAGGAACAATTCATTTGTGTGAAATGAAGTCATCTAGAATTTGTGACTACAATTCTAAACTGTTTAAGAAACCTGAAGAAATCAATTACAGATCCTTTTCCTCTAAAATTGTTTCCTCTGTTTATGAATAACAAAATACCTAGGACTTTACCTTAGAGTGACAAAGCTCCAAAGCTCTAGGCAGAAGTCTAAAACCCCAATGCCCTCTTAGCTCAAGTTTGCTGCTAATACAAAATGAGTCATTTGCAAGTCACTGAACATTTTACACAGAAAGAGGTTTATTTTAACACAGCAAGAATATGCAACAAGGATGAGGCTCTTTGCTTCTCTGGAAGATACCTGACCAAAACACTCTAGCCATTAAAATTGAGTTTTACCCATAGTAAGAATCAATAAAAACACACAAAGAGATAATATTCAAAGGTGTAGCTTTGAGACTTCTTAACTTCTAGAATATAGCAAAATAGTCAGACTCTACCGACATATGGTCTGAATTGGAAAAAGACACTGCCAAAAGTTGAATGAGTTCCAATTTGGGGGGAGGATTGGGAGGAAGAGATATTTTTATTTTCCCAGAAAAACAATGTGATAATCACTGTTTTACTGAACTACAGATGGAAGGCATTTTTTCCTATCTTTTTTCCCACCAGATTGTATTGAGTAATGAAGTCTCAGTAGGGAAACTCCCTTTACCAATACAGAACAGTAATTGTTGTATAACTTACAGTATGGGACACTCAGATTTTAAGCAATTTGCCCAGAATCCCAAAGCTAGTCAAACACTCTAGTGTTAACAAGGACCTCAACCCTGCCCTGTCAATGCACTGTTTTCTCATAGTTCATTCACCAATCAGACTGGATAGGACTTTAATAATTCCTATTGGTTGTCTTCTGGTCTAGTGAGTTGTAACATTTCTCCATTGTATTCAGTATTAAACTCTCAAAAGATGCCATTTCTATGAATCTCTTCCTCTGACTTTCCCTTTCCAGAGGCCCCTGGACTCTCCCTCTTCTGAAATCACTAGCATTCCAACTGATATCCTTTCAAATGACTATTGAGAAGAAAATTAGACCAATGAATACAGTACAGGGATGTCAGGGTTTGATAATATTTCTACCATACAACTTCCTAACATAGAACATAATCCTGTTTTACTCCTTTGGGACTTTTACCTTCTTTGTGTTCAAATTGGAGGTCTTTTATTTCTAAAATAAAATGATTCAATTTCTCAAATTTGTTGCATGAGTGAAAAGATATTCTTTGAAAACACTTGCCTTAAGATTTTTTCCTTGCAAAAATTAGATGAAAAAAATGTAAAGAAAAATCTTCTCATCCCACCTTTATAAACATTTTATTGTGTTTGTAAATTCAGTCCTATTCGTATATGACTATTCATCAAAGACAAGAAATGAGAAAAAATGCTGGAACAAGCTCATATACTAAAGGAAAGGAATCAGTTTTACTCTCCAAATAGTATATCCTTCAAATATATCAGTCTTTTTGCTCCAATACACTGGGAATAACTGATTTTAAAAAAGCAAGCATGTAGCCACTAGACTACAGGCAGAAAATTGCCTCCCTTACAAAATATCACTTTCCTAGTAAAAATCTAATGAAATATAGCCACATTCTAAATATCAATAGGAATGAAACAATGAATAATAGTCATCATAGTTCAAGTTTGTAGAAATAAAAATAGCTGATATTAAATTGAAGAATTAAGAAATTTAAATTTTTGAGAATAATCAAACTAACATTTTTCATTTCAGAAAATGTACTGGAACTGGGAAGATTAGTTATTATACATTTCATAGCATAAAACTTATTCTCTGCTTGCATAATATGGTTTAAAAGGACTATAAGTATCACTAGCTGTTGTGTATCAGATGGAAATGTTTTATTTTAATATGTAAATCTAGATATAAAAGCTCTATAATCATAGGAAGATCATATCATGAGGTATAATAACACATGAAATATGATTAGTAAATGGCTAACTCTCTTCTCATATCATTAATTTTTATTAAAGAATTTCTCCCTAATTCATAAAGGAGTAGCAGAACATAATCATTCCTTACAGTTCTTTAATACTTTAGTACTTCGTTGTTTTTATCTTCCCCTTATCTTCTCTGACTTCATCAACTCAGCAGAAGAGAAATCAATTAATCAAAAGTTTCTTGGTCAATCTATCCCTCATGACTACATAAATGTTAATTAATCACTCAGACTTTCTAAGTTATTTGATCTTGCTACTTTTATTTCTTTCTTTGATGACATCTCTTGTGCATTCCTTAGGAATAATTCAGATTCAATCATTTTATGAAAAGATCAGCCTTTGTTTTAGTGAAAATTATGCTTGGATTTGAAGAATATGCTATTTTGCAAGTAAAACTGATTCCTTTCCTTTTGGTATATAAGTTTCTTCCAGCATTTTCTCTCATTTCTTGTCTTTGATGAATAGTCATATATGAATAGGACTATTTTGTTCTTGATATGCAAAGGAATTCTCCTCTGAGTTTGCAAGATTTTTACTTTAATATTTAGCTCTACTGTATAGTTTACTACATCAAGCTTCCTCTTGTCAGTCACACTGGAGGGTCTTGTGGTTGTTGTATTCTCATTTCTGTAAATCTAATTACTGCACTTTTTGTTTGTTTGTTTTTTTGGATTTCACTTGCTTTTGCCTCATTATAAGTAAATGAGCCATGTGAAGCTATGGAACCTGGCCCCACCTTACTTATTTATTCACTTCAGCATTTTGGACCATAACAGCCACAAATCAGGTATCTCTCTTTTTTTTTTTTAACCAATTCATATCTTTATAATTGCCTCTGGTTTTAATCCTGGTGATAATCCTCCCATCCTATCTCAAAAGTATACCTTAAAATTTACTGCTCCAGAGTCTTGATGGGAAGACATTGGAGTGGGGACTGGGTCCCCATTCCAAACACCAGATGCCAGATCTGTGGCTGTTAGGGTCTGAAATGCTGAAATGAATGAACCAGTAAGGCGGGTCCAGGCTGAGCAGCTTCACATCGCTCGGTTTATTATAGATAAGAGACAAGCTTTTATAATGAGAGGGTTCTATTAGGCAATTAGATCCATACTTCGAATATACATGCATTGGTGAAACCTCTGCTTGTGAGATAACATGAAGACTTTTTGTTTATGGAGGGTTGGTACAAAAGGTCTAAAACTTGCCAGGAACAGAACATAAGCAGCTCTTAGAGACTTGGGAAAACACTCCAGGATGAGCTTTGAACATTTCCCCAGATAAGACACTTGCAACCCACATCAGACGAGGCTTTAGCCTTAGAGAGAACACAGAGACAACTTCTGGAGAATTATCGGTGGCTTCTTTCTCCCTGGGTTAGACTTCAACATTTATTCATGGCTCTTTCCTGACTGGGTCAAATTGTAATATATCTTTGACCCTATCGCTTAAATAATCTAATCTCAAAAAAAAAAAAAAAAGGAAATAGAACTAGTTGTAAAGGAACTACCAAAATGGGAAGGGAAACTCTTGGTCCTAATGGACTGTCAAATCCTATCTTCAACATATATAATTCTATGACTGTGACAAGATCTCTAAACTTCTAAGTGCCTCCAGACAACTCCAAAACACTATAAATTACAAAAGAATTCCCAATTTTCATAAATGAAGGGAATTTTCAACCTGGGAATTCCCCCTACTGATGAAATCACAGGTCAAAACCTACCATTCTTTGTTCTATTTTTGAATTTTTCAATTGTGCCTGCTCATCTCCTATTAAAATACTCACTTTACACTGAGATTTTTTTACTATAGTGGGTGCTGAATACATGTTTATTGATTAACTGATTTTTCTAAATAGTTAATCCCCTTATTTAATTTTTATGAATTTTTGTTTAAAGTTCTAAGAACCACGATTTATCTTCTTTTAACTCTTTTACTAAACTTATAAGCCCTAATTTTATGTAGCAATTTTAGCTTTGCAAAGTACTTTACACATTTTACCTCATTTAATCTTCGTAACAACCCTGTGAGGTATTATTATGATCCTCATTTCATATGTGAGGAAACTGAGGCTGAGAGGTTGTCAATTGTCAAGAATCCAATTACTAATAGAATTTAAGGAGATATTTGTAAGAAGGTCCTTCTGATTCCAACTCTTTTACTGAGTCTACTATGTCCAGATTCCTCTTGTCAATCACATTGGATAGTCACGTGGTTACTAGATTGCTATGAATATGGTTATTGTTGCAACATTATTTCTTTGATTTGTGAAGTTAGTTTGCTTTATTTCACCATATTATATATTACTTATATTAATAAAATATGTGATATGTATATTTAAATTGTATCATTTATTTTTAATTTACTCTTTTTTTTCAAATATCTGATTTTTTTCTTTGTGGGAGAGATTTTACTTTTGAAGTGTTACCTTTTCTTTCATTTGGTTGACATTCTTTTGCATTATCTGACTTATTTCTTAGAATTCTTAGGAGATAAAGGAATTTATAGAATCATATATTCAGGTTATCTTTTAATTTTCATAATGTCAATAATCATATTTACCACATTTATATAGAACTTTTAGAGCTTATAAAGTGAATTATAAATATTAAAATATTTGATCCTTAAGAATAGCCCAGCCAGGGATATAATAAATATTATCCCCATTAAAGAACTTGCGCATGGTCACTCAGTTAAAAAAATGTCAAAACGAAGAGTCGCTTTACTAAGGTCCATGCTGACTCATTAGCAATAGTGTATCAGAATTTGTCAATAAATGTTAAGCTTAAATTATAAACTTTAAAGTTTACTATTATATCTGAGTTCTATAAACTTTTAAAAGATGTTTTTAATGCCTCTAAGTCCTAATGACATTTCATTGCATCTGTCCATTAGCACTATAATTTCTTTGGCATTTCCAGGAATTTGCTTTTCATGACTTTATAGAAGTGTATGTAGGAGTTTTGTTTCCAGCTCTACCTTCTGTTTTACTATATCACAAACTCATTTAGTAGTCTTATTAATTTTTTTAGGGATCACTACAAATGGTTGGCAGCATCATTGCCCTTAATGTCTCTGGGGAGCTCTACAAAGAAGTTTTATCAGCTTGAGGTTTAGGTATTTGATGAAGTAATAACAAACTGGCTTTGAATTGTCTTTCATTACCGTTTATCTCTCCTAGGGAGAATGTAATCTTATTCAAATTATAATGGACTCTGTTATCAATGAGGTTTACTATTTATTTACCTGTACACAGACATGCAAATGCTTATGTATTCTGCTTTTTTTTTTGCTCTACCTGTAATGAAATTCCTTAACTACCAGAATCATGCATGATCACAAATTACAAAGTAGTTACTTGTATAATTCACTTAGCATTAACAAAAACTCAGTTCATTCTTTATTTATATATCTTGATAAAAGGAGCAAAATCCAATCATTAGAGTTGAAATGTCCTATATCTTAATCTACTTTTAAAATGAGCACATGATTCCATGTAGGAAATAGTTGTGCTGTTCCCCTAAGGGAAATAAATACTAATTTACACTGTGCTGAGATAGAGTAATGTTAAGCCTAGAATATTCAAAGGCACTGCTACAACTGCTTAGCATGGGGATATTATAATGAAAATAAGAAGAGCTTATATCAGTTTAGCAATTTCCTTTCAAAGGGTTTCCACATATATCACTTTAGTATATAAACCATGTAGATTATGCCCATCCTACAGATGAGTCCTCTTATCTGGGTACCCTGAACCATTCAATTTCTTCCCTTAATTTAGAAAGAAGCAGAGTATGGTTGAAGAGCACTGACATGGTGCTGAAATTAGCTTCTAATACAATCTCAAATATTTATAAACTATTTGACCTGGTACAGTTTGTTTGTTTGTTTGTTCCTCCCTCCCTCCCTCCCTCGCTTTTTCCCTCCTTCCCTTCCTTCCTTCCTTCCTTCCTTTTTTCCTTCCTTCCTCTTTCCTCCAGGCTTTCTTCTTTCCTTCCTTTTTTTCTTGTTTTTTTCTTTCTTTCCTTCCTTTCTTCTTCCTTCCTTCCTTCTTTCTTTACTTCCTCACATATGGGAGATAACAAGTACAAATAGATAGAAATGAGGGTGAACTATAATGGACAAGAAGCTGCAAGATCAATTTGTAGCTACATTTTAGAATTCTGAGATAGAAGTAAGAGACCTTGAAAGGTATGAAGTGGACAAAATATGTAAAAAATGAATGAAAGACTTTGCATTTGATGCCAAAAGTCATAGTAGTCCTTAGATCTTATTGAGTAAGGAGCAAAATGATTAGACCTACACTTTAAGGAAATCTTGATAGCTGAGTGGAGGATATATATGAGTAGTGAGAAACTTGAAGCAGGATGACTAAGTAGAGAGTCATTGGAGCAGTCCAGGAGAGAGGTAAATAAGGCAAGAACTAAGATCCTGTCTGAGTGAATAAAGAGAAGTAGAAAAGTGAAAAGATTTCATTCAGTCAATCAATAAGTATTTATTGAAAATAGTAAATCAGCATTCATTAAATGCCAGGCACTGTACTAAGTGACTAAATATATTGTCATGTATTGGCAATACAAATATGAAAAAGATAGTCCCTGAACTCAAGGAACTTATAATCTACTGAGGGAGGACCACACAAAAGAAAGTTAAAAAGCTGGAGTGGTAAGGTACCCAATATGGAGGCATGGTGGAGAAGCAAAAGAAGTTCAATATGAGTACAGCCAAATGAGAAATGAGAGAATATCTGAAAAAAAAAAAACTTTCTCTTTTCTCCCCTCTTTTAATTGAAGTTAAAGAGTTTTTGATCTACCTTCCAATCACAGGGAATACAAGTTATTAATAAGATACCAAAAGCTGATTAGATCTTGTAAGATGATGAAAACTTTTCAATGATGAGTTTGCTGAGAGGATGGTGGAAAAGTTGAAGACATACAAAATATGTACAGTCAGAAAAACAAAAGGGGGGATCCAAAATGAGAGTAGCTGGAGAAGTTTAAAAAGTAAAAAATAGTAAACATGAGTGGAGTCAAGGATGACACAAGGTTGCTGCCTTGGATGGCTGGAGTATAATGGTATTCTGAACATGATGTTTAGGAGGAGTAACATTATAAAGGTGAAAATACCTCTGTTTTCAAAATGTTGAATTTGAGATATGCAGAGACTATCTCAAGATGTCCAAGAGGCATTTAGAGATGTGTGACTAATGTTCAACAGAGAAAACAGGACTGGTTATAGAGATCTGGGAATCAACTAAATAAAATTAGAAATGAATCCATGTGAACTGATGAAATCACCAAATAAGATAGTGCAGAACAAAAAAAGAGAAAAGTCCCAAAGCATAGCCTTGTAATATATCTACAATGGTCATAATATGAAGAACTAGGAAAGGAGACTGAGGAGTGGTCAGACAGATAGGAAGAAAATGATGAAAACTGTGATACAAACCTAGAAGGAAGAGAATGTCTAAAAGGAGAAACCCAACAACAGGGTCAAAGCCTACAGAGAAGTCAAGAATGAGGATTGAGAAAAAGTCATTTGATTTAGTATTTAAGAGATTTATAACTTTTGAGAAAGCAGTTTCAGTTGAACATTGAGTTCAGAAGGCATGTTCCAAAGGGACTGGTAATTAGAGGAAAGGAAATATAGGCACCTAGTACATAAATGACTCTTTCATGGAGTTTAGCAGAACAAGCTGGGAGAGGTAATAGAATGATAACCAGCAGCAATAGCTAGACTGAGTGAAGAATTTTTAAAGATGAAGAAATAATTTCATGCTTATAGGAAATAGGAAAGAAGTAGATGAGAGGGGAAAGGGAAGAGAGCTAAAGAAAGGAGAGAGGGTGAAAGAAAAAGGGAGAAGAGAAAGAGAGGGAGAAAGAGAGGGAGAGGGAGAGAGACAGAGAGAGCAAAGAGATAGCTGGAGAAATCAGGAGAGAGTGGAATTAAGTGTGCAAGTAGAAATGCTTTCCTTAATAAGAAAAAGGATCATCTCTTCATCCTAGGCTGAAATGAAGGAAGATATCTGAATGATGAAAAAAGAAGAAAGAATACTCTTGAACTTCTTTTTTAGGTAAAATATAAAATGAGTTTCTTTAGCTGAGATGAAAGGACAATAGATGCCAACAAAAGCTTGAGGAGAGAGAAACAGGTTTAGAACAGCTGCTGTAGAGGTTGGGATAACAATTAGGAGAAGACAGAATGTACTTAGTAAGGATCCGGTTGATGAAAGGTAATTGTATTGTAAAAATTGTATTGAACTCAGTAAGCATAGTTTCATGACTTCTCCAGCCCAATTTAGTAAACCTTAACAGATGCAAATTATCGGAGTAATTTAGATTTGTCTTGGCCAATTACTATTGGTGAAGGGAAAAGGGGAGAAAGGAAATTGAGAGTGGAAAATAGTGTTTCTATGGTTCACCAAGTTGTCCAAATAAGGAAATGGGAAAAGTTCCTGGGAAAGAATTTAGGATTAAAGATAATGGAAGTCATGAGGCAAGTGAAGAACAAGATTAGGAGTCTTAAGACACAGAGGGAAATGGAATAATAAGCAATTATAATTAGGTCAAGGAATTTTATGTTTCATTAATATTATATACTTGTGGGTTTTGGCCTAAGGTATGGTCATGAACTAGTTCATGGAAACTGAGACTGAGGTAGTGGAGAATTGGGTTATCTGAGAAGGTATCATCAATATGTATGATGAAGTATTAGAGCAAAAATATAGGAGAGAAAGTCTGTGAGCCAGACACTAAACTCATTGAGGAAGGAAAGAATTTGCTGGGGATCTACAGATGCTTATGAACTCTACAACCATTAAATCCTTTTAAAATCTTGTTTCTGAGATAAATGCTTCCTAATCTATCTCCTCTAGGTAATTTATAGCTCAACAATGCCATCCCTAAAACTTAGCACCCCAAACTGAACATAATCCTCCAATTATGTCCTAATCAGGACAAGAGTATAGTGAAATGATTCTGGAGAAGTGTCAGTAAAATATACCTCCTCCCTCATGGCAGAGGAGAGGGACTACTTGGAAAGCATATTAAATATGCTGCCATCTATAAAATTTCTACATGAGATACTTTCGCTTAATTGTCATACTTTGTCACCAGAAAGGGGTAGAACTGCCAGTGGGTGGAAAATAACTGGGATATAAAACTAAAAAACATCAGTAAAAGTTTTTTTAAAGAAAAGCCCTGAGGCCCCTGTTATGTTTACAAGCTAAGTAAAAAATAAGCAGATGTTAACTTTCCTGCATATTCCTAATTAGACCTGGGCTCTTGAGGATGAAGAAGCTTTGGTTGTAGGTAGTTACTTTGAAGGGGAGGTTAGCACAGCAAGCAGCACTACCTACTTAATGACACAATTCCTGCCTACTCTACCCTTGGGAATATAGTTCTAGTCACTTTACTTCAGTGAATTTAGTTTGGAAAAGAACACAGAGATGTTTTTATAATATTTCTAATGCTGAGCAAGTATGAAAGAACACAAAAATGTTTCCCAATTCCAGTTTTGTTTCTCTCCATCATTTATTTCATAAGATGCCAGAAAAATTCTCCAGACAAAACTCACTTTCATGTCATAATATAAAATTTGCCATAAAACAACATTAATATCAAGGCTCCTGGATGATCTTTCACATGGATAGCGGGCAAAAGCTACCAAAGGGCTCAAAATACAATTCTGAAATGAAACAATGAAGTCTCAGTCTCAGTATTGTCCGTTATCTTAATAATTAGAATTAGAATTATTGAATAGACTATTATTTGAAGAGATCTAGAGAGACAATAACAGACTGTCAAGAAATGTGTTTATATATTTAGATTTCTTAATTAAACTGCTCCTTCAGATAGCGTAAATAAAAAGGAACAAACAATATCTCCTGTTATAACAGCAAGTCATCTGCTTTTGCCTCTTTAGAAGCATGGCTCCATGTAACGATCCCATGAAAAACTATTATTTAAAAAATAATAATAACAAAGGATGTGCTTCTAATCTTTCTTTGAACATCCAGGTAGCTGATATAATTACAAATCTACTTTTTGTACTTTAAAAAGCAGTAAATTTAATTAAATAACTTCCATGAATTCAGTATTTTATTAATACAACACAGAATGTCTTTGCCTAACTATAATAAATACATAAAGGAATAAGGGAAGTATCTACTGATATGCCAGGGTGGTTGTTACCACAAGAATTTTAAGATGAATGGGAGTAGTTTCCACATGTAACACAGATTACCATTCTGGAGGCTTATCTGTAACTGGGTTTCTGTAAATAGATGTAAAGGTCCTATGAACATAGATGAGGAAAACTTATTTATCTTTCTACTACCCTTTAATGGAAACAAAGACTTTCCTTCAATTATGAATTTCTTCTAGAAAACATTATTCTTAGGAGTCAGGAGGCTTTACTAGACTGATAAGGGGAGTCCATGGCACACAAAAAGTTTAAGAACTCTTGTTTTACAATGTCTAGGGGGTGAATTTATGTTTGTCCTCTCCTGGTTATGAAAAGATGATTTTCTAGTATTACTATTCCTCTGTTCCTCTTCCTTTACATATTTGACTTCTGAATGGACTAATTGTCCTTTTCTCTCCATTGGTCTTCCAATCTCAGCTTCACTGAAGCTTTCCCTTTATAAAAATCTCAACCTTTCCCCAAATGTCTAATCATGGCAGCATTAATCACCTAGACAAGGATTAGATGATGTCATATTTTTTTATACAAACTGGGAAATGAAATGTAGCAATTAACAGGGAGTCAACAATTCAGGGGATGAGGCAGAGAAGGAAGGGGAGAGAGAAAAAAAAATTGGACAAGAAGCACTAGCTTCTGTAGAGATCAAATTACCTCATCCCTCTTTTATTTTTTCTCTTTTAGAAAGGAAAAGACAAAAAAGCAGAGGACTTCGGTAGTTAATTGGAGTTACTCCCTTTTCCAGAATGGAAATATTGAAGATGCTTGCACTTATTTTAACAAGCATTGCTCTCAACTTTCAGCAGTCTCTTCCATACCTCATCAATCTTCCAACAACAAGAACAGCCCATTAAAGTTTCTGAAGGAAAAAGCAAAGAAGCAGGCAACTAAAGATTAGGTTTTTTGTTAGATGTTCAGTATCCAACAGGTTGCATGGGGGGGGGGGGGTTGGCAAGGGGGAATGCCAAAAACAACCCCCAACAACACTCTTTTCTTGTTCCTTCCCCCCCACAATTCTCCAAAAGCACAGTCCTATAATTCTAAGTTCAAAACCCAGTACCACCAGTGAACTCCAGGATAACATCTACCATCTTGTCTCCATAGTAATGTTCACAATGTAAGTACTACACAGATTAAGCCACAATAATAATCAAGGATAAATCATGAGTCCAACAAGAACAATTTGTGTATTTCAAAAGAAGTTACCAGTCCTACACAGTATAGTACAGCTAAATTGATTCCACTATTAGAATCATGAAATATCTAGTTCATGAAAATTTAGAGCTGAAAGATTATTTAGGCAGTCTCCCATTTTACAGATGAAGAGTTTAAAACCCAAGGAACTTGGGAAACTTTGCTAATAAGCAATCAATGAGTCATAAATTGCCCAGATAGCGATAGAATTGGTTCTTTTCACTTCCAATCTGGTAGGTATTCCATTGTTACCACCTATCTAAATCTCCAAGGTATGAAGTTATGGTGTCATGGTATTTACTATAGAATCTGCCTGTGGTTTCATCTACTACATTTCTTCCTCCCCTAACCTGAAAACTGCTCCATCTAAACACAAGATTCAACAAATCAAAGAGCTGGTTATGGTAGCGAAAACACTGAATAAGATGTTTTTAAAATCATGAAAAGGTATGTAAGAAATAAATATCATAATCATGCTTGGCACAGAGTATATGATTAATAAAATGTTTATTCATCCATTTATAATTATATATAAAGCTGGACATATGCTGCTTACCTTGCTTAGAAATAATTTTAGTGGCTGTTTTCAAAATGATATTTGAAGTCTCATGTTGTTCATGCTAAATTTACTTGGGTTTGCTTAAAGTATAAGCTTTGTTTAATTTTAGCTTTTTGTGGGCACATCCTTTGTGTTAGCATTTAGTGGTCAGACTGCAAGTGTTGGAATTTATTGTAAAATGAACACTGTTTTAAATCATAATGTTGATTTCTTTATCTCCTAAATTCTGGTCATCTTTTACTTCAGTCTGTAATCATCTCAGTTTATTTTAATTCATACTGATTCATATTTCCTAACTAGATGATCTCTGATATCCCTTTCAGGTTTGAGTCTATTTTTGGGGAGGGGGGGAGAAGGGGGGTGTAATATTTACATTTCTTCTGTTAAAATGGTCTTTTAACAGTCTTGCCACAAGGTGGCTGTCTTGCTCTGGTCTATGTATTTCTGACACTCCCAATTATCCATTTATCTGTGTTTTTTTCTGTTTTTTTTTCCCCATTTTATACATCACCAGTCTTTTAAAAGTTATATCAAAGAGGGACCAGAGTTTCAGTTTATATTTGTCCCAGAATTTGTTTGATATGAAGAAAAGTGAACGTTCAATTTCAGTTCTTATGGTTCTTATTTTTAAATGGATGTGTGGATATGTGTATATACATGTTTGTATATTACATATGTATGTATTTATGAATATATATTCACGTTTCTATATTCTACTTTTTAATCATTCATCTGAATAATTCATGATGAAAATTCTCCCCAACGAATTCATAGGGAGTTTGGGGATAGATGATAAAGATTCTAATTAGGGTCAGAGAACATTACAGCTGGAAGGGACCTTAGCTGTTATCTATTCTAGTTCATTCATTTGACAGGTAAGGCAGCTAAGGGTCTATTTGGGATATGGCTTAATCCACATCCAGTTAATAAGAGTTGGAACTAGAGCTCATCTTCTGACTGCCTTCTTTAACCATAGTGATTTGATTCTAGTGAAACTTTTCTTTTCCCTATTCTGCAAATTACTTTTTTGCTGTTTGTTGCAGATAAGAAACTTTGCAGTCAGCAATATCAATGGTTATTTTTTAATCCCAAAACAGATGCTATCATTATCTACATCCATAATTAGGACTTTTGAAGTGTGTTATGTCCCTGCTAAGCTTAGTAATTTGTCAAAAGTGTGTTTTCAAATTCTTAAACAGTTACAATGTTTCAGGAAGTAAAACATTTTTCAATGGCCTCTGATCCAATCATCCAATTTGAGTCTTTTGAAACAAATTACCCAAACTGGTGTTATACTGATAGCTAATGTTCTCTGACGATGCTATTAGCCCTCTTTGAGACTGAATATTATTCTTTTTGCTTTTCAGAGAGGAGTTCTTGCCCTACAAATACATGCTTTAAGGATTGAATTGTGTGATAAAAAGCAATAGTGCAATGAATACATTCTACTGCTGTTCTGGCAACTACCACAAAACCAGAGAAAAACAGCTAAATAGCAATATCTTCATAGTGTACTGGCTATGGCTGGGTGATACTTCTTGTAATATGGACGAAACTTATAAAAACAACTCTACCCAGATATCCTAGATGACAGAAAGATCACCCAACCTCACACTCAACCCCTCAAAGAGAAAAAAAGATGAAGGAAAAGTTACTGATATAAAGGGAGATATTCTTAATATAACCATTGCCTATGGAAATAGTGTTATCTCCAGCCCTGATACATCATTCTCTCAAGCATATTTATGCCTTGCCTTGTTTCTCTCTCTCTCTCTCTCTCTCTCTCTCTCTCTCTCTCTCTCTCTCTCTCTCTCTCTCTCTCTCTCTCTCTCTCTCTCTCTCTCTTTCAATTTCCTTTTGTCTTTGTCCCTGTCTCCCTGTCTCTCCATCTCTCTGTCTCTTTGTTTCTGTCTGTCTGTCTGTCTTTCTATCTCTCAACTCTTATCAGTCTTAAAGTCATCTTTAGAAACATTCAGAGCCTAAACAGCTAGGAAAGACTTTCCCTCCCAACCCCTCCTAGCCTAGGGAGTCTTTTTTTATTCCTCAGTCAAATAGATAACACCTTCCCTTTTGTTTTTCCCTAAGCCTAATCAAAGCTTGGGAAATCTTTCTTCTTGTCACCTTACCTACCCTGGACTTTGCTAAAAGCAGCAGCAATTTCTGCCCATCGGCCCTATACCTGCTAAAAGCAGCGCCCAACCATGAATGAAAAACTATGAGACTCGGAAAGTTTGCACTGCTCATATACACTCTCCTGGAAGCACTCTAGTCAGGAGCAAGTAAAATTGCAGATTAATCACTTTCTACAAATCTCTTCAACCTTCTTGATTTCAAAAGACAACTACTGCTTATTCCTCAATATCATATACTATATCCACCAAGAAAAGTAAAAATAAAAAATGCAAATTTATGGCAGAGCACTTTAATAATAATGTCTTCCCCGGTGCCCTTCTGCCCTACTGCTACATGAGACCTTTGGGACAGCAAGCATAAGAAGACTTGTGGGGGCAACTAGATGTCTCAGTATATTTAGGGCAAGGTCCAGAGTTGGGAGGTCCTGAGTTCAAATATGGCCTCAGACGCTCCTAGTTCTGTGACCATAGGCAAGCCATTTAACCCCGATATCCTAGCCCTTACCATTCTTCTGCCTTAGAACCAATCCCCAGTACTGATTTCAAGATGGAAGGGAAAAAAGGAAGGAAATAACGAAAGAACAAAGTAAGGAACACAGGAAATAAGCAAGGAATGAAGGAACGAAGGAAGAAACGAAGGAGAGAAGCAAGGAAAAGAGCAAGGAAGGAGAGAAGCAAGGAAGAAAGGAAAGAAAATTTGCAGGGGATAGAAGGGAAGTGAAATAACATTTATAGAGAGCCTAATATGTTCTAGGCACTGTTCTAGGTGTTATATCTCATTTGATCTTCACAACAACCATAGGAGATAGGTATTGTTTTTATCTCCATTTTACAACAGAAGAAACTGAAATACACAGAGAATGACTTACCTGAGGTCACACAGGTAATACATTTCCAAAGCCAGGTTTGAAATCTTCCTCATTCCAGGCCCAGTGATCTATGTATGCACTATCACCTAGCTGCCTTGGTACTAATGCTAATATCTAGTATTAGTCGCAGAGGCTAATGGATGGAGTCTTGGACTTATAGTAGGGTAAGCCTGTTGTGAGTAAAGTCTACTACTTTGGCTGCATCCCATAGATTTTGAAAGGATGTCTCATCAATGTGATTTTCTTCAATGAAATTATTGTTTCTATGATTTGTTCTTTAATTAACCAGTTTTAGAGAATCATATTATTTATTTTCCAATTAATTTTTGTTTGCCTCTCCATGTACCCTTATTATTATTTTTATTGCATTGTAATCTGAAAAGGTTGCATTTATTATTACTGCTCTTTTGCACTTGTTTGCAATGTTTTTATGCCCTCATACATGGTCAGTCTTTGTGGATGTACCATGTGCTGCTGAAAAGAAGGTGTATTCCTTTTTGTCCTTATTTATTTTTCTCCACATATCTACTAACTCTAATTTTTCTAAGATTTCATTCACTTTTCTTATCTCTTTCTTATTTATTTTTTGGTTTGAATTATCTATTTCTGATAGAGGAAGGTTCAATTCTCCCACAAGTATAGTTTTTCTATCTATTTCACCCTTGAGTTCCACTAGTTTCTCCTTAAGAAATTTGGATGCTATGACATTTGGTGCACACATATTGAGTACTGATGTTTCCTCATTGTCTATACTGACTTTAAACAGGATGTAATTACCTTCCCTATCTCTTTTGATTTGATCTATTTTTACTTTGGCTTTGTCAGATGTCATGATTGCAACTCCTGCCTTCTTTTTCTCAGTTGATGCTCAACAGATTTGGTTCCATCCCCTTACCTTTACCCTATGTGTTGTCTACCTTCCTCATGTGTGTTTCTTGTAGACAACATATGGTAGGATTTTGGTTTCTAATCCACTCTGCTATTTGCATGCATTTTATGGATGAGTTCATTCCATTCACATTCAAAGTTATGATTACCAGCTGTGTAATTCCCAACATTTTGATTTCCATTCCTAATCATTCCCTTTCTTCTTTCACTATTTTTTTCTACAACAGTGTTTTGTTTTTAATCATTCCCCATAATTCCCACCCTTATTGTTATGTGTTATCCTAACTATAGTTCCATGGTATCTGAATGACTTCTTCTTAGCAGTTTATAATATTTTTTCCCTTGGTCTAGTAGTTCTTGAATTTGGCTATAACATTCTTGGATGTCGTCAGTTGGGGATTAAGTATAGAAGATGATCTGTGGATTCTTTCAATCTTCACTTTTCCCTCTTCCTCTAGAATGTTAGGGCAGTTTACTTGGATAATTTCCTGTAGAATGAAGTCCAGGCTTTTTCTTTTGTCATAATCTTCTGGTAGTTCAATGATTATTAAGTTGTCTCTCCTGGACCTGTTTTCTAAATCTTTTGTTTTATGTATGAGATGTTTCATATTTTCCTCAAATTTTTCATTCTTTTGTTTTTGTTTTATAGTTTCCTGGTGCCTTGTGAAGTCATTTGCTTCTAGTGGTTGGGTTCTAGTTTTTAAAGACTGAATTTTGTCCCTGCCTTTTTGGTCATCCTTCTCTTTCTGATCTTTCATCTCCTTTGCCTCATTTTCAAGCTGATTAATTTTGGCTTTCCAGACACTACTTTCTGTTTCTAGATAATTTATTTTGCTTTTTAAGTTCTTTTCCCAGTTGTCTTCAGCATCTCTTAATTTTTTTGAATTGTATTTTGAGTTGTTCCAAAGCCTGTGCCCAATTCACTGCAGTTTCTGTGTTTTGGGTTGGTGTTCCTTAATCCTCTTCTGTTTCATTTGCTCTTTGTTCATTGCCTGGATAGAAGCTGTCAATTGTAATTTCCTTTTTTTTTCTTTTTCTGTTGTTTACTCATATTTCCCCCTTCTTTCACCCCCTGTAGTTGCCTATAGTCTTGTATCTCTCATTATGTGCTAGATCTGTGGATTTGGGATATTCTCTCCTGAAAGGGCTTCTTCTCAGTTCTGCAGATGGATCAGATTAATCAGATCTTCCCTGGCTGACAGCAGAAGCTGAAAAGGAGCTGGGCTTCCCACCCTTTTGTCAAGGTTTTTGCCTGTAGTTTGCTGCAGCTTTTGACCTTGAGGCTTAGTCAGCAAGAGTCTCAGATCAGTCTGTGAGGGAGGGGTGTTGGAACTTGAGATTCCCTGCCTTATGGAGACTTCTTATCTTCCTATTGATGAGATTGAGCCTGGGTGGAGGAGTTGATCTGCAAAGCTGGATGTGCCCTGATGTCAAAACCTCCATAAAGGGGAGGGGGGCAATATGGAGCGTCTTGGCTACAACTGGCCTGCCTGCTCTGTGCTTCTCCTCCAGCTGCCTCTATACCACCTGTGTTCTATGCCTTGAGCCTGGCACAGCTTTGCCAGCAAGGTACTCCCTCCATACTAGGGCCCTTGCCCACCCAGAGATTCCAGCTACTGCTGGAGACTCAGTGCTGTAGGTGGGGGAGGGGTCCTGAAACCTTCCTTTTCCCTTCTCCTTAAACCTGTGTGTTCTAGAGTTCAGACTTTTTTGAGGGCATACCTTTTAATTTGGGTCCAGGAGGAGAGTTCCCTAGCTCTATCCTGTTGTTAGATTTGGTTTTCAGTCCCCTCAAAGCATTATGTTTTTGATTGGTGAAGAAGGGTTTATGGAGATCTCAGTTCTTGTTGTCTCTAAGCCACCATCTTTCTCTATTTTTTCTTCTTACTAAATTTTTAATCTCTATAAATCTGCCTGTTTGCTTGTTTTTTCATTGTGGGGTGGGGATGTTTTGATGAAAACTCTTGTACTATCACATTGACAAAAATGAGCCATTGAAATATATCCTCTTATCAATCAATCAATATTTATGTGCCTCCTATGTGCCAGGCACAATGCTAAGCACTGGAAACATAAAAAGAGACAAAAATCACCAGTCCCCAAGGAATTCACAATATAATGGGGGAGACAAAATGCAAACAAATGTACACAGAACTATATTTGTATACAAGATAAAAAGGAAATAATTAATAAAGGGAAAGAACTGGAATTGAAAGGGATTGAGAAAGGCTTTGTGTTGTAAGGGGTAAATTTAGGGGTTTTTGACTGAAATATAAATTTAGTTGGTCACCAGGGATTAATTCAAATCCCAATAAGAATTCTCATTTCAGTTTGGGACTTTTTTGGTGATTTAATTAATATAGAGGAAAGGAATTAAGAAGAAGAGAGAGGGAAAGTGGTATAGAATTTCTCCAGCCTTGTCTGAGCCAAGGGGAGTTCAGAGACCTTCTAGTCACGAGGCCTTCTCTGAGATTAGGGACCTCCTATGAGGATGGAGTTTTAGGAAAGGTAAAGAAAAAAAAAGAATCAGCCTAAACTCTGAGAGAGCTCAGGGAAGACACCTCACTTGAACTATGCTACTAAGCTTCTCCCAGTATTGTATCAAGCACATTCACCTCCAAACCCAGACAATAGCTGTAGCCATGCCAAGATGCCAAGACACCCAGCACGCTGCCACCAGTCACCTCTCTGCCACAAGAACCAGAGCCACCATGCCCCAAAAAGAGCCAGGGAGAGGAAGTGACATGAAATATATAGATTGTTTTTTACATCACTTCCTGCGTCTTACCAATGGTAGCTTAACCTTGACTTAGGACAGTCCAGGGGGTCTGTCAGTTGTTTCTGATTTATCAGTTGCTAGCACATGTCTGTCATAGGTCATCCTTCTCAACACTTAATCCTTAAGTAGGGGTGTAGACATTCCTGTTTTGTTAGACTAAGCAGGGTGGAGTAATCTAAAATTCACAATGTAGAAGGTAGGATTCTAACTAAAGGACTCAAAGAATTTGAAATTTAGGCTTTTATAATAATAAGAGAATTCTATAGTAATATTGTAATTACTGATTTAAAAATATTATAACTAAAGACAAAATGACCTTTACTAGCTTTATTTACAGAGGTAGAAAGAGTAAAAGTGAGAAAATATAAGAAGGTATAGAATTATCTAGCCTATCACCCTAAGCACTGCTCTGGTGTGGGCCTCAGCCCTGGCAGGGCTTTGCCATGTCCCTTGTCCCCACATGGATTTTCTGGTAATTCTCAGCCAGATGTCCGGTGGTATCCTCAGCAAAGTCCAAAGGAGAAGATTCAGGAGTAGTCAATCCTCCAAGAAGCAGTTCAAGAGCCAAAGTGAAGTAAAAGTCCAAAGTCCCTTGGACAGTAAGTCAGGACTTTTTTATAGTCCTTTTTCCATATTACTTCCTGTCCCTTTCTCTACTTCATGGGGACCAATCACAGTCTTTAAATTTACTCAGCACTGGCCAGGGGTGGGGTCGTGGCCTCTGGAGTTGTCACCCACTTTAGCAAGTGATTTGTAGAATACTCTTACTTACTGTTAAGTAGGGATGCTTAATTTTTGATTGATTAACTTTAAAATTGCTGATTGATAGACAAAGAAAGTTTGATTCACTCTTCACAGAACACTAGGGAGGCCATTAATCAGGACATAGTTGAGACAGAGTCCCAGGAATGGGGAACAAACAGAAAATGCAAGATATAAGGGGTCATGTTTGTGAAACAACCAGGAGGACAGTGTTAAAAGCACTAGACATTCACTGCTTCCCAAATCTAACTGTCTCTTCTGAAATCAATGAAAATGACTCCTTTACATTTAATGTTTATAGCTTCTTGCCTGTGACTTCAAAGTCTTTAACAATGCTTGAGAAATCAAACACATAGACAAAAATGCTATATTATCCTTTCCCACAAAGATCCCCTAATCTTTGAGAATTAAGTCTTTCCATTTAAGATTTCATATATTGTGAGAAGCCAACTCAGTTGAGCAATAGTGAGACTTTACTTATCAATGGTAAAACTTCATGTTATTTAGCCAAGGAAATAAATAATATGGAGATCCTTCATTTCTAGAGCTGTAAGTTGTGTTGTTCACTTGTTTTCTTACTAAAGTACTGTGTACTTGAGCCACAGAGGCTTACTTGACCCAAGTAAATATGGGAAGTAGCTACATTATTAAGCTAATGCCTTGAACCAGATCAAGCTCTGAAGGTGATGAATTTGTAGTAAAAAAAAAGTTTTACCATTTTGCATTTTTTATTCACCTCTATGTTTAGAGGTGTTTAGGTTTGTCTGAACACAAAGGCAGTAAGGAACTAATTTTAACAAGATAACTAAGAGCTGCTTTCTTCTACTCCAGCCCCAGCATTATCTAATTGAGCTTTCTGAATGACAAAAGATTTTTAGCTAAGATTATTTGAGCAATGCCTGGGTGAACCACATTTAAATGTCATTCAGTATCTAAACAAGGTTCAGATCCCTCATCCATATGTTAAATATTAATTAACTTTCCCTACATAGGAAGTTTCACAGAGTATAGCTCACTTAACTCAAGTCCCTTCTCCCACAAAACAGCAAATATGAGAACAAGGAAGAGAAACATTATAGCTTAAACATTTTAATTTTTTGGTCATGAAAATTAAAAATGATGAAGCTCAGGAATAGAACACTTGAGTTCTTTCTCTTCTTGCTCCTTCTTGTTCAAAATATTTATATCTCTTATGTTTAGCATCCTTTTAGATCTACAGTTGAAATCAACACATTCAAGTCTCAGTACAATCTCTGTGGTCTTGGTCTTCTCTCCCCACTATCTCCAAAACTGACTTTGTTCAACCATCAGAGTCATTCTGCTCCCAATCATAGATTTTTTCTTACTACTTGCAACAAGTTCTGTGAATGTGGAAGATATTCATTCAATATGTCAGCAGCACCATTATTAGCAAAAATAATGTATTTTTACAGAATTAGAATTCATACAGTAGGTACTAAAATATAACCTCTTTTCAGCTATTGAAATTCAAAATTTTTAAAACCCTATCTACATAGTCATAGTTCTCATTTTTGTTACATAAAATCTACTTTTGATCATGTGGAATTTGAGGTAGAGAGAGAGCAAAGAACAGAATGATTTGCATTTATTAATTGTGTCTTTTCCCAATACTTGTTCATTCTTAGTGCCAGAATACCAGGCAGTGTCAGATTAAGCCAGTCTTCTAAGAGCATAAGGTGTTTATTTCCTTTCATTTCCTGTGCATGAAATTTTCCTACCCACACATTGCCTACTATTTACTATAGAAAATATAGTCTTAAAACTGTAAATTTACATATAACTTTTTTTTCCTCCATTAGGAAGTTATTCTTTTAACCACTGGCATGATTCAAATTGAGGGTTGAAGAGATGCAAATATTTTATCTCGGTTTTACAAATGAGGAAACAGACTCAGAGAGGATTAATACCCTAGCCAGCATCCTAAAGCCAAGGAAGAGAGAAGCTGAGATTCCAACCCAGGTATTCTTATGTCATTTCCTTTCCACTTAGCCACATAATTATAACATAAAGGACTATCATTCGAAAAAGGGAATACACTTACTTCGACTGAAATAGCAAGGCAGTCTAAGAGAGAGCCAGGGGCCAGCTTGTGCCAGCCAAACCAAAACACCACCATAGCACATCCATCTTCCCTCAGACCCTAATGGAGATACCCCAAGATCCGAACACAAGAGTCTTTGGAAGAGCAATGCTTTCAGCCCACAGCCATAATCATGGGAAGCACCCTTGAGAGATAACAGCCTTGCAAAGGCTTCCTCTGTGGGTGGGTGCTAAAGCCACACCTATAAAAGACTCAGAAAAAAAAGAAAATCTTACCACCAGAGTCCTCAACACTATAAAATGGTTCAACATCAGAAACTGATAGAATGTTATCTGCAGAGATAATGTTGAAAGAGAAACATTGCCATCTGCTTTGCTGCTGCACACTAATGGTCAAGGGACCCTTTATGTAACAATGCAGCTAAAACTTCCCATATGTGTTGTTTTCCCAATTAGGGGGTCAGTTTTTGAGAACAGGAACGATCTTATTTTTTCTATTTGGATCCCCAGAGCACAGTGTTTTGCAATATATGTGTTTCAAAATGCTTTATTCATTCATTCATTCATTCATTCATTCATTCCATGTTGCTGTAGGAAAGACAGAACTAGAACCTTCACTATAAAGAACTACAATTCATAATGGAATGAAATTTAAGGAACTCTGTCCCTGAATATATCAAGCAGAAAATGGGTCAGGAATGCTTAAAAGATATTTCTGCATGAAAAGAGAGGTTGAAATAGATAACACTCATAATCCCCCTTCATTTTTGAGATTCTATATTTCTAAAATTCTATAATTTCTACCAACTAACATGGGATTTTAAAGAATCTGATGTAATAATATTAAAGTACACTAGGGGGAAGGAGAGTTCTTATCTAAAACATGTTTAAATATAGTACACTGAAGAAAATAGGAATAATTTCACACTTAAACCAAATTGGAAAACATAGAAAGGTTGTCTTAGAAATCAAGCACTCTGACAAATTATCATTATATAAAGCTATTATATGATTTCTAATGGCTAGCCCAGGCTTCTTAATTGGATATTCTTTTTAATTTTATTGTTTTGTTTTCCTATCGCCCTCATTTATAAATACATCTGTATCCTCTTCATTATCAATGTTTGTTTAAAAAAATAAAATAAGAGAAGCTAAATGTCATAATGGATAGAATGCCAAGGAAAGTAGGAGATGGGTTCAAATCTAGCTTCAGAGGTTTCCTTGCTCTATGATCCTGTTAAGTCACTTAATCCTATTTGCCTAATCCTGGCCCTTCTTTTTTGAGTTCTTATTAAGACAAAAAATAGGGGTCTAAAAAAAAAAGTAAAATTTTTGAGAAAAAATGAATTAAAACTAAAAAACACGTCAACTTTTTTTGGCATTATATATAATATTCTACAGTCAGAATACTCCTTGTTGGAGACAGGTGGGGTTAGATATCTGGAGACCTCCTCCTAGATCCTCCAGCATTTAAATAGAGCATATAGGGAATTTTCTTAGTCATTTCGGCACCCAACTGCATTCATGTACTTTCTTATCTCCAGAAATCTCATTCTGTGAGATGAAATCAACTCAAAATCTCATGCCTCCAAAAATCATTTCCCACTGTGGCTGTTAGTCATTCCCTTATGCTGGGCAATCTGCTTTCTGCTGACCCTGATTTTTATGTGTTGTCCCTCTATTATATTATAATCATTGAGAGCAAGGGCTTTCTTATGCCTTGCTATGTATCTCCAGGACTTAGCATGGTACCCGTCACTTTATAAATGTTCACTGACTATTTATTGACTACTCCATCCTTCCTCCAAAAAAAAAAAAAAAAGAGTAAGGGGCATCTTTCCAACTCTTCCCTGGCCAATCATACAACTTTATGCTTTCTTTTTACCCCAAACATAACCCTAAATAGTTTGTCTGCATAAGATTTTGCTCAAAACAATTAAGCATAAAATTTACAACAGCTACATTATTTGATGCAGTTCAGACACTAAATTCATTAGTTACATCAGACAGTTTTTTATGGTACCTTTACAATTAATTTGGGGTTTTCTGATGTATGAGAGTACTTCATATATGAAAGGGATTTGGATGTTTGACATGCTAGTTGTACATCGATTCTAGACTAATTCCTGAGGTCTGAGAATTTTCAAATGAAGAAATAAAACACAACAGAAAAATAATATAATAAATAATGCAATGTGAAATTACTTTGCAATTGCATTATATATGAGTAGCATTAAAGAGACAAGTGATATTTTATATTTTTAAATAAATGGCTATTACAAATAAAGGGTTAAGAGGAGATATCTTTTCCCTTTGGCCCCCCCCCTTTTTTTAAACCCTTACCTTCTGTCTTGGAATCAATACTGTGTTCCAAGGCAGAAGAGTGGTAAGGGCTAGGCAATGGGGGTTAAGTGACTTGCCCAGGGTCACACAGTTGGGAAGTTTCTGAGGCTATATTTGAACACAGGACCTTCCATCTCTAAACCTGGTTCTCAATCCACTGAGCCACCCAGCTGGACCCATTATTTGGGTCCCTTTTTGTAAGGACATTGTCTCCAGTACCCTGACCCTTGCTCATTTCTTTAGGTATTCCTAGAAACTACCTTGACAAACTCTTTTAGTCATATTTAATTGAGGGAGTTGGGGTGGGGAAGGAGTGTATGTACTTTAGGAGGCAAGAAGGTAGAGATTACCTTTGTAAAAACCTTATCTTGGAGAATCCTACTTGAGGATACTTATCATTCCTTATCTCTCCATGTCTAGGTCGCAGCTTTTTTTTTTTTTAAACCAAGTGTGCAAGGAGTAAGCTCCAAATGCATTCAGATCATCTAGTCTAATGCAGACATTTAGGTGGCTCGGGCAAAAGAGTGATGAACTCTTAGTAGGGAAGAACAAAGTTGGAATCCTGCCTTGGACATTTATTAGCTATTTGACTCTGACTTCATCTCTCCCAGTCACTTCACTAGGTTCAGTTCGTTATCTGTAAAACAGGGATAGTCATTATATCTACCTCACCAGGGTGATGGAATCAAATGAAATAATATAGCAAAATGCTTTACAAGTATTAAAGTGCTGCTTATTGCTATTTGTTACCCATAATACGACTTTTCTGAAAGAAAATCATTCTTCCCTTCCCTTAAGAGATGTTGGATGGTTGGATTCCATCACTGGGTACTGTCCATCTTTCTAAAACATTCCCAATCTGAAAGAGTAATCATGGTAATTCCCCTGTCTTCGTGCCCAAATATAATCTGAGTAGTCATGGAAAGATGACCTTCAAAAAGGAAACGAGCTATACATTCAAGTCAAGTAGGAATTATATAAACAAGGATAAAATTAAACCACCAATCTTTGAAAGAATGAGATTTAGGAAAAACAAACACTTTTACCTGAGATTACATTAAGTGAAATTCATATTAACCAACACTTCCACATAACAATTTATCAGTGAATCCGTGTATATTTATTGAACACCTGCTATATGTCAGAATGTCTAAATCTTACCATGAGCACAGCTTCAAGGGATTAGCAGTGGCACAGATGGATGGGGGTAGCATTTGTGCTTAAACAAATTTTGGGTCATAGTGTTGTGAGCAGAGATTCAAAAGACCAGCTGTGTCAGCTCCATAGCCACTTCCCACAAATTATGACCTCTTTTTATGTGATCAGAATCATAAAATTACAATATTTCAGAGTTGGAAGGACATTAAAGGCCATTTAGTCCAAACTATATTGGAAACCGAATCTTCTCAACAAATATCCAACAAATAGTCACATAGATTTCTCTTGATGGATTCTAATATGTGGTGGTCCACTATATCCCAAGACCATCTGTAACATTTTTGCACAAGCAAAATAATCAAATAGCAAAAGAGTTATTATCCCTCTGTCTCATTACCCCAATGACAATGTACAATGCTAGGAAAATCTGAATAAATCTTACATGACTTCCATGTATACTTCCTTAAATATGAGTGATGGAATCCATATTCTCATACAGTATTAGTCAATTATAAAAATCATTTTCTTTCCCACCAAAGGCTAGATCCTTTGTCTTACAGGTGACTTTCCATCTAACTTCTATGAATCTTGTTATTTATCTCATTAGAATGTATGTTCTTTGAAAGTAGGGATTATTAATTGTCTTTTTGTATCCCTAATGCTTAGCACAGTGCCAAGTGTATAGTAAGCCCTTAATAAATACCTCAGGGTTAATTATTAATTGATTAACTGATTACACTAAGCTTCTACTCTGTGCCAGGTTCTATGATAAGTGCTTGAAATACTGAAAAATTATACAGTCCCTGTAATAAAGGTATACACACATACATATATATGTGTATATATATATATTCTATCAGGAAAGCCAAGTTGAAAAATTACAAGACATTTTAGAAAGTTATAATATTAACTGGTAGGCAAATTTCATGAAAGGGTTCATGCAGAAAGTGATGCTTGGACTCAGTCTTAAAGCAAACCTTGGAGAGTAGGAGGAGGATGATATCCTCAACAGAAATCGATGTTTAGAAGAGGAATAGGGTTGGGGAGGAAGCTAATGAGTTGTGTTTTGAATAAGTTGAATGTGAGATGTCCAAAGTACATCCAGATTGAAATATCCAATAGGCAATTAATAATGAATGACTAGAGCTCAAAAGAGTGACTGGAGCTGGATATAATTATAATAATCGCACCCATGGGAGTTGTTAAAGAAGCTGAGTGAGACTGTAAATAGAGAAGGGAAAAGTTTCTTAGGATAAAGCCTTGAGGCACACTCCAAATTAGGGATGAATTGCTGGCAAAGAAAATTTATAAGGATTAGACAGACTGATAGATGAGCAACAGAGGAGACTGGTGCCATGAAAGCCCAAATAAGAGAAAGTACAGAGGATCTGAGGGTGGCCAACTGGGCCAAATGCTACAGAGATACCAAGAAAGATGAGGATTAGGAAAGATCCATCAGCTTCAATAGTTGAGCTGATTCGTTACTTTTAAAGAGTAATTTTTATGGAATGATGGAATGAGAAACCAGATTGCAAAGGATTTAGGAATAAAAAGAACCAGAAATAATATGTAGACAGCACTTTTCAAGAGTTCAGTTAAAAATATAAGGAGACATATAGAAGAATACTTGGGGGGAATGGAAAGATCTAGTAAAAATTCTTTATTAGGATTTTTTCCTTTTTAATGCTGGAAGAGGACAATGGATATTGCCAAGAATCCAGAAAAGAAATAATAGATATTCAGAAATTTATGTTTAGCATTAGAGATTAAAGATTAGAGATTTAGTATTACAGATTAAAGCAATTTATAGGTGAATTCCACCAAGCATCTTTTGAATAACTAATAGCTATGATACATGTATTATTTTTAAAATTTATAAAGAAAAATTATTACATTCTTTTAATGAGAAAAATAATATTAATACTTAAATTAACAAAGCACAAAGCAAAGAATTAGAACTATAGATAATATTATTAATGAAGATTCATTGAAAGTTTTAAATCAATACCTAACAAAAAGATTACAGAAGTATATCCAAAAATATTATTTAATATGATGAAACTGGTTCTATTCCAGGCATGTAAAGATAGTTAATATATGTACATATATTACTATATTAAAAATAAAATCTACTCAACAATATTGTTACATCAAGAAATTCACAGGAAGCATTTTAAAAATTATGACATTCCTTTTTGTTTTTTAAAAATATTATATACATACAATGACCATTTCATATTATTCATAGACACATGTATTTATATATGTATGTCCATGATAACAGTATCATGATATATATATATATATACATACATGAAGCCTACATAATCTGTATATGTATGCACATAAACACTAAACCAAACTAACCTTATTTTCAATGGGGAAAAAAATTAGAAATGTTGGTAATAAAATCAGGAGTAAAACAAGAATGTTCCCTTTCCCCACTCTTATTTCGTATAGTTCTACAAATGCTGGCAATAACAACATGACAAGAAAAAGAAAATAAGGACACTGACAGAGGCAAAGAAGACATAAAATTACCTGATAGGTTAACAACATAATTAGTTATTTAGAAATTCCTAAAGAATAAAGAAATAAACAAATTAAGAAAATTAATTGTTTTAATAAAGTAGCATATAAAATAAACTCATAAAAACCAATAGTCTTCACATTTATAAATAACAATACCTGGGGAGAATTAAAAAAGGGAACTCCTATTCAAAATAACTACAAAATGCATACCACCAGAGTACATTCAAGATCTGTATAGATACATTTACAATATACTCAAAATAAATTAAGAACTTAAATAACATGATTAGGCTGAGACCATGTAAATATATGTGTGTGTCTATGTGTGTATACATATATAATTTATTGATTTTAGTGGTATATAAGTCAAATTACATGAGGAAGTATTAGATAGATAGGAAAAATAATAACAGATTTTAATTAGAGAAACAGAAGATATAGACTATTTAAAACAATAAGAATGGAAGATCAGTGGAACAGATTTGACCAGCACCTGAAAAAAATGAACTCAACAAGCCAATGTTCAATAAGCCTAGTAATACAAATCCATCAGGGAAAAGAATACTATTTAACAAGTGATGGGAAAACTGGAAAGTAGTCAGATAGAAATTATATTCAGGAAAGCAGTGGATGGCTCAGTGAATTGAGAGTCAGGTCTAGAGATAGAAGTTCCTGGGTTCACAGGAGAACATTGTACACAGAGACTGATACACTGTGGTACAATAGAATGTAACGAACTTACTTCTCCATTAGTGGCAATGCAGTGATCCTGCACAACTCGGAGGAACTTAGGAGAAAAACCACTATTCACATGCAGAAGAAACATTGCGGGAGTAAAACCACAGAAGAAAACCAACTGCTTAATTACATGAGGTGAGGGGATATGATTGGGGATGTAGACTCTAAATGAACATCCTAGTGCAAATATCAACAACATGGAAATAGGTTCTGATCAAGGACACATGTAATACCCAGTGGAATTGCGTGTCAGCTACGGGAAGGATGGGGGAGGGCAGGGAGGGAAATAATATGATTCTTGTAACCAAAGAATAATGTTCTAAATTGACTAAATAAACTAATTATTAAAAAGAAAAAAATAAAAAGTAGTTTCTGGGTTCAAATCTAACCTCAGACTAATCATACCTCTGTGACCCTGTGTAAGTCATTTCTATTGCTTAGAGCTCTTATTGCTCATCTGCCTTGGAACCAATGATTAATATCAATTCTAAGACAGAAGATAGAAGTTTTTTTAAAAAAAAGAAGAAATTACATTAAGGAACAAATGATGTAGAATAGTTAGAGAATTAATGGAAAAAAATATGAAGTAAGGTGTCATAACCATACCAGATCTCAAACTACATTATAAAGATGTAATCATCAAAACAATGACATTGGCTAAGAAAGAGGGTACAGGACTGATCGAATAGATTAGGCACTCAACATGCAATGGTAAATGACCATAGTTACCTAGTGTTATACATTAACAGTAACAGCAATAAGGTAGGATAATAAACTTTGAAAGGCAACTACTGTCAACAAGCAAAAATTCAGGACAATGCCAAATGATTCATGACAAAACAAAGGTATTTACCACCATAGAAGGGACATACTCTAAATGCTGACTGAAACATACTTTATTTATTACATACTTTATTTCCTCCATGAATTTTTCTGTAGTGAAAGCAATGTGTCTTTTAAACAACATGATGAATATAGAAATATATTATATAATAATTTATATAACCTATATCATATTACCTGATTTCCTGGGGAAGGAGGAGGGTTGTTAAGGAGAGGGAGAATATGGATTGCAAAATGTTAGGAAATGAATATTTAAATTGTATTTATTTAATCTGGAAAAAATAAATTTTAAATGAAATATTCTAAAAAGAGAAAGAAATTATATTCAAATTGACATATTCCATCATAGACAACAATAAACTCAAAATGAATATATAACCTTGATATTAAAGATTATATCATGAGAGAAGAAAATCAAATCAGGTACCTTTTATAGCTATGGCTCATAGCAAAATTCTTAAATAAATGAGGGAGGGAGTAGAGTTCACAAATGACAAAATACATCATTTTGACTACATAAAAGAATACAATAAAAAACTGACAAAAATAGTTCCACAATCTTGTATATCTTGTTTAAGATCTATAGTGAGAGGGACAGATGCTAAAATGTTAACTACACCTGACATCTATTCAAAAACATCTCCTTCCTCTTTTTCATTATGTACTTATACTTTAGCTGTATAAAAAGACTCAAGTCAGTAGACTTACTTGGGAACAAGGGAAATAATGACTACTTCCTTTACATCGTTGGTACACAATTTTTCAACCACTAAACATAATTCATTGGTTCAGTTTATTAATCATTTTGCTATACAATTCTGATACAAATATGAAAAATTATCATAAGTGATCATATAGCTAATTTTTTGGAGATATATAGTTATCACCTAAAGTGGATAACGAGAAAAATAATCCAAGAAAAAATGAAAAGGGAGAGGGGCCTCTTTAGCTGAGAACTTAAGGGATGGACTCAAAAAGGATGTGTTTCTGATATCGACTTTAAAGCAAAAACAATTTCAATATATATATGGCATGCATTCTGGAAATGGTGTATTGCCCATGTTAGTGTATCACAGTAAGAGAGTAATGGATATATTAAGGAAGTTATATTCCATTATTGATTGATAAATGCCTTATAAAAAATAGGCTGGAAAATGGGTTTGGAGAAGATAGTGGAGAGTCTTAAATACCAAGCTCAGGAAAATTATATTTTAATCAGTAAAGGGAATCACATAATTATTTTTAAGGAGAGCAGTAACATGTTTGAATCTATGGAGTAGTAATAATAATTTGCCAGCTCTGAAAGATAAATTGGAAAATGAAAATGCTTGATTAAACTGATTAAGAAGAATAATCTAAAATGTAATCTGGACTTGTTCTTTTCCTTAAAAGGCCTTAAAATTATACTGGTGAATTGAGTACTGTGGACCATGATATAGCTTCTTAGTCACATTACTACAAAAAGGTTATAGGGTATGAGGAGATATGTTCCCTATGTCTTCTATCTGATAGACTATCATGAGCATCTCAAAGGTAATGAAGCTATATTGAACTCAAATAATATTGTATTCTCCTGAAATAATTTCTTTTCACTCCTTTGGCTATGTAAATCTCCTTTTGTTAAATGATAAATGTTTCATAAGTCATCAACAACAAACATTGACTAAATGTCTACAATGTACCAGGAACAGAAATTTCTCACTTCATTTCATTCTTGAACCTGCTATAACTGACCAGCCTGATCAGGCCTGGGTACTACAATACAATTAAAAATTAATTAAGTTCTCAGACAATTAGAAAAAAAGAAAGAGAGAAAGAAAGAGAGAAAGAAAGAAAGAAAGAAAGAAAGAAAGAAAGAAAGAAAGAAAGAAAGAAAGAAAGAAAGAAAGAAAGAAAGAAAGAAAGAAAGAAAGAAAGAAAGAAAGAAAGAAAGAAAGAAAGAAAGAAAGAAAGAAAGAAAGAAAGAAAGAAAGAAAGAAAGAAAGAAAGAAAGAAAGAAAGAAAGAGATTTGAAAAAAGAGGACTGTACTGGGAAAAGAGGGAAGGTAGAGATAGAATGGTTTCCTTTCTCTTCCATAAAAGAGGCACAAAAGAGTTACTGCAATGGAAGGGAAGTCTGGGTAACAGCAGGCAAAATTTGAAGCTTACTCTCATCAGATTTGGCTCAAAGAGAGAAAAACATACACACTCAGATCAATATAGAAATCTATTTGTATAAAAATATTTATAGCAGTTCTATTTTTGTGGTAGCAAAGAACTGGAAATTGAGGAGATGTCCATCAACTGGGAAATGACTGAAGAAGTTGTAGTATGTGAAAGATGACTTCAGAAAAATCCGAAAAGACTTACATAAATTGATATATAGAGTGAAGTGAGCAGAAGAACCAAAAAACATTTATACAGAATTATTAATATTATATGATGAATAATTGTGAATAGTCTAGCTATTCCTAGTGATCGAAGGCAATTCCCAAGCCCCCTTGATGAAAAATGCCATCCATCTCAAAAAAAAGGATTGATGGAATTTGAAGGGAGACCAAAACATACTATATTTCATTTCCTTAATTGTTTTTGTTTGAGTTCCCTTCCACAAAAATGACTAATATGGAAAAATGTTTTATATTATTTCACATGTAAAATTTATATGAGATTGCTTGATTTATTAGAGAGAGGAGAAAGCATGAGGGGAGAGGGAGAATTTGGTTCAAAATTTAAAAGAAAATTAAAATTTGTTTTTACATGTAATTGGGAGGGAAATAATATGTTACTTTAAAGGAAATAAATCTTAAAACTTTAAAAAAGAATTGTTATCTAAACTATGATGACAGCATTGAGTGGAAAGCATGCTGACGGTGTGAATAGAATTATGGAAGTTGAACAATGGACAAGTTTGGGGAAATGATGAGTTGTCTTCTAGCCATATCCAAAAGAAAAGATAAAAAATAGTTATAAAAATTGCAATTAACTATTAATCATCACTATGTAAAATAATTCCTATATCACTCTTAATACATAGTACTATAGATTTGTATCATATCCTTTTCCTCTTAAAAAAAACTTAAGCCTTTTAAATAATTTTTGTGTTGCCTAATTCCTAAAAATTAAAGCATATGACTAATAACTTCCTTTATAATTCCTAATAGCTAAATTACTAGTATGCAACAACCTACAATAGATGGTTACATGATTGTTAAATGATTGCTTTCTTGCAAACCATAATCATTTTCCTTTATTAGATGAAAGATTTCATAATTTAAGGAAGATGAGAAACCTATAAGTCATGCTTTCAAATAAGGAACATGAATATTGGAAACATTAAATTCTCCCATAAAAATGTTAAGGCATCATTAAATTAGGTTCAGATTAATACTATCTAGTCAAATCCAGACAGATATCTTCTGCAGGAGGTTGAAATAATACCTAGTGATCTAAGATGTAAACGATTCTACTATAGTGAATTTATAAACCTACAAAGCAGAAATGTATCATTTGAAGCCTTTATTAATAGTGCATGCCTTATGTGAAAGCAAGCCCATTTAAAAATATCTTTCCCTTTTCTTTTTCTTTGCTTTGGTGTTGCATATCATTAAGTCTGTTCTTTCACTTGAGTTGACCCAAACTGAATAACAAATTCATTTGGGTTAAAGCAGGATGTACAATAGCTGGTTTGGATACCATGTTATAGCTCTATGAAAAAAGAATATGAAAAATTCACACACAAAACCACATGTGACCATTCTATAGAAAAATATTAATATTTTTCATTATAATTACAATAAATGTTCATTTAAAAGTTATTTTTCATTATTTTCAAGTCTTTACAAACTTTACTAACATTGCCATTGGATTTTTATCTTAGTTTGGAAAGAGATTTCAAGAAAATTTCCTTTCCCAGAAAATTTTGAAGAAGGTTGATATCCCATTTTCCCATAACAGGAAAGAATAATTTTGTTATTTTGTTTTAAAAGTTAACCACCCAAGGAAAAATATTTAGACAGAGCTTTTAAATACCCTACTGTGTAAAAAACAAGTTTGAAACTATGAAACTAATGGACAGAAGGCTTTTTTCTCAAGTGAAGAAAAGTCCACAAGCATTTAATAAGTATTTACTATTTACCAAGCCCCATGCCAAGTGCCAGGGCTACAAAAAAGTGACAACAGTCCTTGCCCTGAAGGAGCTCATAATATAATGGAAGAGACAATGTGCAAATAACAACATACAGGATAAAGTGACAATAGTCACAATGTGAAGATACTAACATTAAGGAGAGCAGAAAAGACCTTTTGCAGAAGGCTGGAATTTAGGTTCTTCGAAGGGAGCTAGGAAAATCAAGAGACAGATAAGGAAGGAAAATACTCCTGGCAGAGGAGATAACCAGTTGAAGATGTATAGGATGAGGACAGGAAATAATATGTTCAAAGAACAAGGAGGTGATCTCTCTCTTTGTATTATAGGGTATATGGTGGGGAATAAGGGGAATAAGTCTGAAAAGCTGGGAAGGGACCAGGCTATGAAGGGCTCTGAAAGTCAAGTAGAAGATTTTATATTTGATCCTAGAGGCAATGAGCAGCCACTGGAGTACATGGAATAGAAGGCTGAAAGATTTAGACCTGTACTTTAAGACCAATTCAGCAACTAAGTGGAGAATGAACTAGAGTGAGAGAAAATTATGGCAGGGATCTCCAACAACTGGCTGTTACAATAGTAAAGGCATGAAGATGAGGACTAGATCAAGATGGTGGCAATATCTGAGGAAAAAAGATGGCATCCCTTAGAGACACTGTAAAGGCAGTATCAACAGGAGTTGGCAAAGATTGGATACAGGGAGTGAGATAGAATGAAGAGTAAAGAAAGGATACACCAATAATGTGATGATGTCCTGCAAGAAATTGTGAGGAAAAGTCATAATACAAGTAGGAACTTCTTTATCCTGTGCATCAGTATTTTGCATTTTCTTTATTTTATTTTTTTATTTATAGTTGAAAAATACCTAGTGAAACATTATGATAGTAGGGATGTCAGATGGATATATTCATTAATGAAATAGCAACCTATGTAATGCAATAGTTATGTGTGAATGGAAATTTTTTTAAACCTTTCCAATATTTTAAAGCCAAGATTGTGAAATCAACACAGAGTTTACAACCTCACTCCTCACATACTCCAATAAAAAATATTAGGTAGCCAAGGGAAAAAAATTAAGAATTACATTTCAAGCTATTCATGATGGCTAGGCAACATAGCAGATAAAGTTCTGTTCCAGGGTAAAGAAGACCTGAGTCCAAATCTGATCTCAGACATTTACTGTCTGTGTGACCCTGAGCAAATCATTTAACCTCTACCTGCTTCAGTTTCCTCATATATAAAATGGGATTAATATAGATTTTATTTTTCTTCCTAACTTCCATCTTTTGGATTTAAAAACCATTCATAACCTGGCCCCTTCCTACATTTCCATTCTTCTTACACTCTTTACACACTCTATGATCCAGTGATGTTGGCCTCTTTGCTGTTCTTGGAAAATGATACTCTTCCTGATCCCATTCATTTTCACTGATTGCCTTTTTTAATGCCTAAAACATTTATTTTTTTTTAACTTCACAAAAAAGTCTATGTTTGACATTCTGCAAATGATACTTTCAATAAGGCCCTGATCTCCTCTTTTTGGGAGTCAGTTTGTATGTCTTTTTTATTCTGGTGACATCAGCTATTTCTAAAGGCTTGTCAAAGGACAGCTGGTGACCATCCACCTGCAAAGTCTTCTGGAATGCCTGGAATGCTCTCCTTTTTCATCCACACTTATTGACCTCCCTGATTTCCTACAACTCTCTGCTAATATCCCATTAAAACATTCTGTAAGAAACCTCTCCTGGTCCTGTTTATGCTATGTTTTCCCTCTGTCATTTTATCTCCAATTTACCTGATCTTGTGCCTTGGTGGTTATGTTGTCTCTCCCATTAAGCTATGAGCTTCTTACTAGCAAGGACTATTTTTTTTTCACTTTACTTGTGCTTTACTTGGTGCCTGGAACATAGGAGGCGATTAATAAATGCTAGTTGACTGACTACTTCCCAGGTCTGTGAGGATAAAACAAGATAATATTACTCAGATGTTTTACAGGGGCATGCCTATAATTCATTCACAAACATTCTTTAGAAAGAAAAGAAGTCCACATGCAGACAATTCTTTTAAATTTTATCTCTGATATTAATATTTTCTCCCTCATTTTCTTAAGGTGAGACAACCAACAAAACAATACATCAAACCATGCTTTATAGCATTTGCAAGTTTCCAAAGTTTAATTGCAAACAGAGAAAATTTCACAACTGCTTCTCATGAACATGTTCAAATTGACTTGAGGATACCCTGGTGCTTTGTGAACATAAAAGCACAACATAAAGAATATATATTATTGGTGCAATGAGGTAGCTCAGTAGATAGAGAGCCAGATCTGTAGTCAGGAACACCTGAAATTAAATGTGGTCCCAGGCACTGCCTAGCTCTGTTACCCTGGGCAAGTCCCTTAACCTCATTTGCCTAGCTCTTGTCACTTTTCTGTCTTGGAACCGATCATTAGTATTGCTTTTGAGGCAAAAAGAAAGGGTTAAAAATAGCTGTTATTATTTGAAAACAAAAATACATTTGATGTTGAACAATCCGTAGAAATATAGACTTTATGTTTGCTTGTTTGCTTTAATGAAAGTATGGTTAGGGGATGATATATATCAGCTGAGTAAAGTATTCTGAATAAAGAGGTGTCAGTGTTACTCTTGCTGTGACTCTAATGATGCCTTAAAGGCTATATGTATCCTATGTGTATGCTAAAGAATCATTGACTCTATTCCTTCCTCTTTGATTTATGGGTTTCTAAGTGCATTTCCCATTAAAAGATTGTTGAATTGGAACTGGAAAGGAACCTCAACTGTCAAAGACAAATGTTCTTTGATAATTGTATTTGTCAGCTGCTTTATATAATCAAATCTCACAGATAGTCATTGAGGCACGAATCAATCTTTTACTCTTGCTAGGAGATATTCTTGTGTTCCCTTGGGATTACTTGCTTGTCTGCTTTTAAGATTTTTCTTTATATTTTTTTTTCAAGAAAAAATTGCAACTTAATTGATAAGACCTTTCTTTTTAACTTTACTCATGTACTAATCTGTCAGACTAATTCTTATGTTCCAGATTCTGGTCCAGAGTTTCATGATTTTAGAATACAATTGTAGAAATATCTTGACTTTCAAATGTTTTGCAATCTTTTCTGTGTCAAACTCTGAAATCATATTTTCTCCACAGGATCTCCAAATCCCTTGCAGAGACTCTGAGTCATTTGCAATATTTTTTTTTTTGGAATGCTCTTTATTTGGAATGCTATATTGCAGGATTTTAAAGAACTAGAGCTTATATGACACTCAAAAAGTCTTCATGTTTTGTGTCCATGAACCCAGGTATGCAGAGTTCAGAAATCTATCTTAGAAAATAGTATTGGTTTGTTTCCAAGTATATAACAACTTCCAGGCGGAGATTTTTAAAATATGTAAAAATGATAGAATCAGACTCAATTTGTGTTCTTCAGAATGCCTCTTCCCTAAACAAACACTTTCCCCACTTCTAAGTGTATTGCTGATCAGTTTGGTCTCTTTTCCTTGAATAGGAAGCTTGATAGGGTGAAATTGATTTGTACTATTCAGTACTTCTATGGCCTTAGGAGAGCACTTTAATCTTTCAGGGCCTCAGATTCTTTATCTGTCAAAATAAGTGATTAATAGTTGATTTTGAGGGACCATTCCAGCTCTAAGTCTATTGTTTATAATCCTACAAGCATTAGCTTTTACGTTATCAGTGACATACTGAGAAATCAGATGAAAAGCAAATTTTCTTTAATGGTAATGTAATAAGGAACAGCAGCGCTGAGATGACTGCCTAAGAACCTCACTGCAATGTTACTCGATATGTTTGTGATCTTGGCACGGTCCTTGACTTCTCACTCTCTCTCATCCTTCATATTGAACCAGTTGTTACATTTTATCATCTCTACGTCCACAAAATCTTTCATCTCTGCCTTTCTCTTCATCCACACAATCATCATCACAATGGTTCAAGTTTTCTTCACCATCTGACATGATGATAAAAAGAAATTTTGAATTTGCCTCTAACTCTTACTAAGAGAAACGCAAATTAAAACAATTCTGAGGTGCCACTTCATGCCTATCAGATTAGCTATTATGACAGAAAAGCAGAATAACGAGACATGGAGGGGATGTGGGAAAGTGGAGACACTAAAGCACTGTTGAGGTTGTTGTGAACTGATTCGACCACACTGGAGAGCAGAACCTATGCCCCAAGGGCAATGAAACAGTACATACCCTTTGACCCAGAAATACTATTACTAAGTTTGTATCTCATAGAGATAAACTATAAAAAGGGGAAAGTCATATACGTACAAAAATATTTAAGGCAAATCTTTGTGAGAGAAAAGAAGAACTGGAAAGTGAGGGGATAGTCATCAATTGGGGAATGGCTGAGTAAGTAATAATATAGGAATGTAATAGAATACTATTGTACTGAAGGAAATGACAAGCAGGAGGAGCTCACAAAAACCTCCACTTGCATGAATTGAAGCAGAGTGAAATAAGCAGAACCAGAACATTGTGCTCAGTGACAGGAATATTGTTTATGGAACAACTGTGAATAACTCAGCTATTTTCAACAATACAATGATCCAAAACAATCCCAAAGGGCTCATGAAAAAAAAATACCATCTGTTTCCAGAGAAAGAACTGATGGAAACCAAACACAGATCAAAGCAAACTTTTTTTTTCATTTTCTTTCTTAATTTTTGTTCAAGTTTCCTTCCACAAAAGGATTAATATGAAAAAAAAAGTGTTTTACATGATTGCATATGTAAAATCTGTATCAGATTGCTTACCATTGGGGGAAAGGAAGACAATTAGGGACCCAAAATTAGTTCTTAAATGTTGGAACCTGTGAACCTTTGCACTTGCTTTGCCCCATGCCTAGAATATTCTTCCCTCTCACCTCTGCCTCTTAGAATCCTATGTTTTTTTTCCAGGGCTTAGCTCATGTACCACCTTCTATATGAAGTCTTTCCTGATTCCAATATCTGCTAGTTCCTTTCTCCCATCAACCACCTTGTATCAATTTTATAAATATTATATATATACATAGGCATGCATCACCTCAATAAAGCACATTTGTTGAGGGAAGGGAAGTTCCACTTTTGATTATATCTCTGGCAACCTAGAATGCTTCTTGGGATGTGGTAGTTTATTGTATTTCAGGCACTTCAGTTGTGTCCAATTCTTCATGACCTTCATAGGGCTTTTCTTGGCAAAAATACTGAAGAGGATTTCCAGTTCCTTCTCAGGTTCATTTTATAGATAAGGAAACTGAGGCAAAAAGGATAATGTGACTTACTCATGGACACACCATAGCAGGATTTGAGGCTAGATTTGAACTTAGGAAGATGAGTCTTCCTGACTTCAAATTCAGTACTCTATCTACTCTGCCAGATAGCTATACATACGAGGTACTTAATAAATGCTTGCTAATTGAATGTTACCTCAATGGCATCCAGTGGAAAACTTTAGGTTAATTATCTTTTACCCGTCTTTTCCATCTCTGGATGGTGGGTACTCACACCTATAGCCACCTTTGTGTTAAAGTCGTCACTGAGGGTCAAACTGATTTCACAGTTACCCTACCTCTTTATTCTCTGCAACAAATACCACATAAGCTACAATTAATTTCATGGTAGCCTGTTTTCAAATACTGCACTAGAAGGAGGCCAAATTTCCCATGAAATAAAGTCTCTTGCTGCTTTTGGACACATGAAAACACAATTCTATCAACTCCTTCATTTGCCATTCAGCTACACGTCAGATGGAAAGATCTCATTGTCCTTAGGGTGTTGTAGTAAAAAATATTGTAATGCAAATTCTTTAATATCATTTCCACTGGCAAAAAAAAAATATCCATTTGTGATGTGATCCATTTGATAATGCCAAGGACATCAGTGGCAATCACTTTGTTTTCTGAATATTTAGCAGCTATCACTGCTGGGGAGACATGGGCTACTCCTGCAGAACCATTTGCTTCATCATAAATCCACAAGGGGTGACTCCCTGGATGATGGCTCACAGTGAGCAAGGCAGCTGCCTGTGGGACATAGCTATTCACAAGGTTCTTGTCCTCCGTCATGGGCTGTCTCCATGGGATCTATGGAGAGGTGATGATTGAGTTAGAGTTTGGTCACTTGACTTTCCTGGAATTTTTCCTCCTTTACCACCTCTTGCTACCTCAGCTAGTCTGGCCATCTCAGCTAGATTGCAAGTGACTGATTGTCGGTAGGGATAACTGATCTCTTCTCTACCAGGTGTTATTTCCCTGGATGATGACTGCAAAACCCGAGTTTCAAGTAGGGCCAGGGAGGGAGATAGGATTCTGAGGGAGACAGAATTCTGCTATCCTTCAGAGTCTTAGACTGATGTACCTGTCAATGACAATAGGTCAGCAGATCTTGTGGTGGTGGCAGTGGTGATGGTGGCAAGGATGTAGATTTATTTTCCACTTTGGTTCTTTCCCATAATGATGACTTTGAGGTACAGTGCTTCTGAGTATAGGCTGAGGAGAACTTCTATTCCCAAAATATTTGGGATCAAAGTCCTGAGCGATCTCCATCTATGTTGGGGTGAAATAGTGATGGTGCTATTTTGACTCACCTGGCACAGGCTACCTCTTGCCTCTACCTTCGTGGTGCTTTGCTGTTTCAGCTAGTCTTACTTGCATCCCTAAGTGATCCCTGTGTTTTTCAATCACTCTCTTCAGGAGGGGGATGTATAATTATTATTATTTTAAATTGCAAAATTTAAATTCTTTTTGAGAGTAATTTAGGTTAAGAAATGTGCTATCTCTCTGAATCCAGAAAATGAACTGTTTGGATCCTTCTTTCAGGAGGGTTCCAGGAGAGACAGCTGATGGTTTAAGGTTGGCTCTGAGAGAGAAGAGGGGGTTTTGAGTAAATTTCCCCCTTCAGCCTTCCCTACTCAGCTATGGCTGCTCTCACAAAATTGGCTCTTGTCCTCTTCCACTACTAGAGCCTAAACTTATTCTGGGGAAGATTACTCTTCCCCCTTCAAGCTGTCCCACTCACATTTGAGTCAGTTTGGGAAAGGACAACAACTTTAATATAAATTGAGTCAACTAGGTAACACAAAGAAAATGGCTGGCAGGAAAAGAATGGGGGTGGAAAGTTGGAAAGGTGTCCCTTCTTGAACTATCCCTTTTCCCTCCATCCTCTATAGTTTGGAAGGAACTCTGGCCTTGGCAGCCTGGGCCCCTTGAGAAAGAGTCAAGTTGATTGGCCCTGGTCTTTGGCCCCCTGGCCACAGTTCAGACCCAGGGTGCCAGGAGCTGTGAGGTAAAGTTTGGACAGAGGCTCAAATGTCTTCTTCAGGTGTCCCTTCAGTTGGAAATTGGTGAGGGAGAGAATGTCCAGTCACCAGGAGAGGAAAAAGGTAAGTAAATGCCCAGGAGAAAGATTTGGCCAGACCTTTCCTCCTATGCTTCTCCAGATTGAGAAAGAAATCCAACTCAAATCTCAGCCATAATCTTCTGGCTTCTCAACGTTCCAGATCTCCTGGGACCTCTCCCCCCATTGAGGGGATTAGATCCATCAATTCTTCAGCCTGTCAATCTTCCTAGATTGCAGACCCTCTGCCACAAGGGAAATAATAAAAAGGAGAAAAATCTTTTAATAAAATTTCTTATACAAGAGATATTAGTAGACATCTCTCATTCCCTGGCAGAGGGGGGATTTCAGGGTATGTATACATTGTCAGGTTTGTTTTTGGGGGGTGATATATTTTGCTAAATAGTTTTCTTCTTTCTATTTTTCTCTTTTCCAATGAAAAGAACTTCATCATGCATGATGGTTTAGTGGGTTGGAGAGAGAGAATTGGAGAAAATTTAGATGATATAAAAGCAAAAGATATCAAGAAAATTTTATACAAAAATAAAATGATAGTTTTATAACTTTTTCTTATGACTATGAGAAATATTTATAAAATATGGCCAGGATCCATAGTAATTCTTTACATAGTGAAAGTGGGTGGAGCCAAGGTGGTGGCTTAGTAGCAGCAAAAGCCAAAATTGCACTATCTTTCCAATGCAAGCTTTAGAATACATCTCAAAATGAGGGAAGTCAAAGCAAGATAAATGAAGAGGTTCTCCACTGAACACAACTTGAAGGGTAGGCAGAGAGAGAGTTGATTTTCATGGGATAAAGGAACTGGAAACAAAACTGCAAACAGAGGAGTGCTGGATGACCACCCCAAAAGTGATCAAAAATCTAATTAAGAAAAAAGTGTTTTAAAAAACAGAATTGACCTACTGGGAAAAGAAGCAAAAAAAAAATCTAATGAAGAATAGTCCAATGAAAAGTAGAATGGACCAAATGGAAAAGGAGGATCCAAAGGTCTTGGAAGAAATTCAGTCTTTAAAAATTAGAATTGGGCAGAGATGCTCATGATTTCCCAAGACATCAAGTAATTCTGTACATAGAAAATTAGATATAAAATGGCTCATGTTTATATCCCAGTTAGAACAACTCTTCAACAAAGTACTAGAAGTTGAGTTCCCATCCTTACACTAGGAAATATTTTTCTCTCCTGTGTGGTCCTCATCATGCCTTCATTCTGCAAACAAAAGAAAACCAGGCATAATAAGGACAATTTTGACCAAAGGGATTTGTGATAAAAACTTGGAGATACCTTCAAAAGACTTTAATTGGATTCCAATGCTTTCCTTGTTGGACCTTTCCTCTTGGTTTGACTACTTCCCTAATAGCATCTACTGAGATATTGCTGGAGGTATCTAGGTAGTAGAATGTATAGAGTTCCAGGCTTAGAATGGGGAGGATCTAAGTTCAAATTTGACTTCAAACAGTTTCTAGCTGTGTGACTCTGAGTAAGTAATTTAACCTTATTTGACTAACCTTTGCCACTCTTCTGGCTTAGAACTGATACTAAGGCATAAAATAATAGTTTAAGAGGCAGACAGTCAGAAAGACAGAAACAGACTTTGCAGGATAGAATTGTTGTCTTCTCCCATCTGAAATACACAAGATATTTTATCACACTGATAATTGTAGGGGAAAACTTGGGGGGGGGGGAAATAGCATCAATCAGTCTTTACTTTCAAATATATATGTTCTTTTTTAAATATTTTATTTTTTTTCCTCAATTACATGAAAAAAATTATCCTTTTTTAAAGTTTGAGCCAATTATCCCCCTCACTCCTCCCTTTCCCCCTCCCTGAAACAACAAACAAGCTGATATAGATTCTACATGTTCAATAATGCAAAACATTTTTCCATACTAGTATTTTGTGGAAGAGTACCCAAATGAACAAAGTGAAGAAAAAAAGATAAATAGTCTTTCTCAATATGTGCTCAGTTCTTTCCCTGGAGGCTAATGGGATTTTTCATCATGAGTCTTGGGAATTGTCTTGAATCATTGTACTGCTAACAGTAGCAATGTCACCCACAATTGTTCAGCATATAATATTGCTCTTACTGTGTACAACATTTTCCTGGTTCTACTCACTCTACTATGTATCAGTACATGTAGATCTTTCCAGGTTTTTCTAAATTATCCTTCTCATCATTTCTAATAGCCCAAAAGTATTCCATTACATTCATATATGACAGCTTGTTCAGCCATTCCCCAATTGGTAAACATCATTTCAATTTCCAATTCTTTGCCACCACCAAAAGAATTGCTATAAATATTTAAAGAAAATATTCCTGAGGACATACTTTCTGAGTATTTGAAAATGTTAGGATTCATTGCTAAAAGTAAGAATGAGTCATGTCACAACTACCTCATTTCCAAAAGTTCAGAGAAACAAGAGAACCAACCCATGAGACCTAGTAGAAATATTATGTAGTCTTAGAATGCCTACATTTTAGCAAAAACTTGTTAAAGTTTCGTGCTATGTTTTGGGACTAGCTACAGAAATAATCTATGTAAAGTGTGTGGATTTGGAAGTGACTAAAAATTATTAAATCTAAATAATCATCATTCATGTTGAGTTACAGTGGAATATCTCCCTGTCCTTGTCCTTGTACTTCTCACTCTATCAATGAAAGAGATGAAAAATTAGGTAATATGTTTGTGAAGGTAGTATATATTATAAACTTGACAGGGCAAGATAACACCTCAGATAACATCAGGATCTCAAAAAATCTGATAGGATTGAATGATGGGATTTATTAGGGAAAATAAATTTACATCATGAGACATTAAAAAATTACACAAAAAGAATTTTATGCAGTTACAAAATGAGAAATGATGAGAAAACAAGTTACAAGATAAGACAACAGTTTGTTTAAAAAACCAGAAGTTTTAGAGGAGTGCAAACTTAAATTGAGTAAATAAGAAAAAATGCATTTACAAAACAAGTGAAGTTATCATTTAACTCAATTCTTCCTTTTTCAGATGAAATTTGCAGGAATATGTGTTTGTGCTTTTGGTGGGGATAGTCTTGAAGGAAGAATACTAATAAACTAGAGCAGTTTCTAAATTGCATTTTAACATTAACCTTAAGCAGTGTGGGACAGTTTTATTGATTTCACACTCATTCATATACAAACACACACACACACACACAAGAAAAAGATAACAGATAGTTAACATGCACCATTTTTAGGCATGATATATATGTGTGTGTGTGTATATATATATATATATATAAAGATCTCCAACATGTTAAATAAATTCTTTGTATAAGATTATGGAAGAACATGAAAAATATTCATACAGAATAATAAGGATAAATTGTCATATTCAGAGATAGATTGAGTTCCCACATCAACATAAGAAATATATTGAAGTATATAAGAAAAAATTATTGGAATTTTTCTCCATCATTCTAGTTTAACAAATTTTGGAATTCTTGTTTGTTACAGAATTTTAGCTATCACTCTCAGTTTGTGTCAACTCTCTATCTTCTAAGAATGCTATTTATGTCTCCATTAACTAAGTGAAGTTATTGATTAAGAATGAATAATTGAAGAGAGGCTATGGATTCTTAGGATATTTCTCTGGTATCCTCCAACCTAAGTTGAAATAATACACTTAACTGATACTTTTAAGAGTAAATTCAACCAGTTCCCTATTTCATGGTTAAGTCCTAGCGAGGTTTCTGGCCTCTAAGGAGAGGAGTCTTGAATTGTCATGATGGATCTTTACACTCCCATCCCAGAGCCCTGGAAAAATCAATTAAGGCTTAAATATGGCAGAGTTGCAGGGATTCTCCCCCCAAAATATTCTAGGGCTGTACTCAATATGCAAAGTAGATAAAAATAAAGGTCAGCTATTTATTTCCACAAAAAAACAAAAAGAAATAGTTGACATTCAAAGGACTCATCAGAGCACATTGACTAAGCTTAAAAAATGAAACAATAATGCATAAATTCCTTTTGATATGCTCTTGGGAGACTGATACTTATCTAATAGGGAACAGTATATTAAGTCCAGCTCTTACATGTCTGAACAGAGTAATTATATGCTACATTGATATATTCTCCTTCTGGAAGAAACTAGGGCATCTTTGAGCATATGATAGATAGCAATCTCTTTCATTTGCTCTTGTGGAACTAGAACTGGAGAAGCCTTCAAAAGACCTTCATCGGTTATCTATCTTTCACTCAACTCAAGAATCTGTAGCATGCTCAACAACCACACTCTGGCAAAAACATCTTGGCAGAAGGACTAAACTAGATTGAGGGTAACCAAAAGACCTCAAACTCATTGATAAATTAGGAGCACATGTACCCCAAACATGAGAAGACCTCCTCCAGTGGAATGAGCAGATGAGAAAAACGTTTTCCAATTGTCATGAAGGCAGCTAAAGCAGGCACATTGGGAAGTTCAGAGCATGGTCAGATATTGAAGGCACCATGGTTGTCCACTACATCCCAGATCATCACTAGTGTTGTCTTGACTTTTGTCCTGCCACTAGACTACTATGACTCTAGAAGAGGGAGTGAAGACAGAGACAGCTAAACCCTACCTCTCAAGTCCAACTAAAGTGCAAGTCAAGGCAAGACCTTTGTGGTGTCATGTGTCCACTTCAAAAATAAAGGATGAACAGTAACAATTGGATTCCAGTGCTCTCCTGATTGAACCTCTTGGTGTTATTACTTCTCTGAAGTTTCTTATTAAGAAACATTACTATAAGAGAGGTTTTGAGTCTTTTCCCAACTGAGGTTCACATATAAGATATCATATGGACATAAAAGGACATAGTTCTGAATCCGTCATGATGCTTCTCACTACTATCATTCATTTCAAATGAGGAAACTGAGTCAATTAGATTTTTAATGCCTTACCCAATGCCAGCCCAAATGAGAACTTAAGTTTACAGATTTCAATCTAGTATTTTTCTTACTTACTACATTATACTTATGTGTACATATTAATTTAAAATTTGAGTTTAATAACAAAATGAAATAGAATGTATTTGTTATGATGATCCTCTTGAATTTTTATAATATTAATCCTTTTTGTAATTAATAAGCTTTATATTTCTTTTATATTTTGTCTTTCCCCCAAGTAAAATTCCAATTGGATGATAAAATAACAAAAGCCCTAAACTGGGACAGTATTTTAATCTACTTTTAAAGAAAAGGATTAACTCTCAAGGAAAAAAAATCATTATCAGTAATTTAGTCAACAAGCTTCCAAGTTTTTTTTTTTCAGATATTAGTCTATAAGAAGGAGAAGAAAGAAGAGGAGGAAAAGAAGGATGAGGAGGGGGAGAACTTCACAAATGTAAAGAAGAGGAAGAAGTGTGGGGAAGGAGAGAATTCAAAAAAGGGCTTTCCTGTAGCTGTGGTATTTGAGTTGGTTTTTTGTTGTTGTTGTTGTTTACTTTTTAAACCTTTACCTTCAATCTTAGAATCAATGTATTAGCCCTAAGGCAGAAGAGTAGTAAGGGCTAGACAGTGGAGTTTAAGTGACTTTCCCTAGTTTACACAGCTAGAAAGTGTCTAAGGCCAGATTTGAACCAGTAAGATCTGTCTTCCTGACTCTAGGTCCAGGGCTCTAACTACCATGCTACATAGCTAATTCTTTGGGTTGAGTTCTAAATATTTAAAATTTCTATAGTTGTTCATCCATCCTTAACTCCATCTAAGAAAAAACTATCAAATAATTAAACCTATACAGTAAATGGAATAGAATCAAAGGTTAGTGAATTTCCTATAAGTAGAGGCTTTCAAATGGAGGATAAAAAAAAAAAACTTATGGAAGATGTTATACTTAAAATTCATGATTTGGATAGGTAGTTTGAATTCCAATCCTAAAATTCTATTAAGTAGACAGTCTCCTCTCCCAGGCCTCTGCACAATCAGACAAGAGCTATTCTCTCTTTCTTCTCCCAAGTCCATAGATATTCACACCCAAGATAAGGCATTCCATTAATCTTGGGATATTTTATTCATTAATAAATGGCCCAGATAAGCAGAAAAAATTTTGTGGGGAGGTGGTAGGGTGAGATTGGCTCATTTGAAATAGAAATACAACTATATTGATGAAATAGAGATGTGTATAAGATTGTGAATTCAAGGTTTAAGATGCTCTACAGCCTTTCTTCACCATGACATTCCTGTCATCTCCAAACCTATCTTTTCAGTCCTAAAACCAAGTGCTATTTAGTCAAAACACACAAGCCTTTTAATTCTTTTTTTAAACCTTGTTAAATTTAATGTAAATGCATTAAAAACCATACATGATGGAAATTGAGAGTTCAAATATAATGATCATTTTTGTTCCTTGAATATTGACATGATTGTATATTTTGTTGATTTTTTCTAATTTATCATTTACTTATTTTTGTCATTTTTTAAAATTTTGAGTTATAGGTTTTCTCCTTTCCAACCTCCTCCCCCATCCATTGAGAAGGAAAACAAAATGATATAAATTATTCATATGAAATCATGAAAAACATATTTCCACATTATCCCTATCACAAAAATGAATGAACAAAAATAAAGCTAGAAATTTGTTTTTCTCCATTTTACACTGATTTCATTCATCAGTTCTCTCTTTGGAGGTGGATAGCATTTTTCATCATTAGTACGTTAGAATTGTCTTGGATCATTGTATTGACCAGAGTGTCCAAATCTTTCACAGTTGACCATAATCACAATAATGCCTTTACTGAGCACAGTAATATCCTGGTCCTGACTTACTTTACATCATCAGTTCATATAAGTCTTGCCACATTTTTTCTGGAACACCTTCCCCTTATTTCTTATAGTACAATAGCACACCATCACAACCATATACCATGGTTTCTTCAGACTTTCCCCAATTGATGAATATTTCCTTAATTTCCATTTTTTTTTTGCTACAATTAAAAGAGTTGCTACATATTGACTTTGAATCCTTAACATAAACATTGTAGGTCTTATTACAAAGGCACCAAACATAGTATTTTTTCAGCATAAACAGTGAGGCTTACAAAATAAGCCCTCTTCCCTTCCTACCCGCCTCAAGAATTGTGACCAGCTTGTGAGTAGAGGAAATTCAGATAATGTATTCTTTAGAAGAAAAAAATGACAAGTTTTTAACTAAAGTTTAGTTTAATAAATCTTTCTTTAGTGCATGTAATATCATGTACTATGCTAAGCACTAAAGGTTACTAACATGTATACAGAATTTTCAAGTCTGCAGTGCATTTTCTGTATATTAGCTTGTATGGGCTTCATGAAAACCTTTGTGGGGGAGGTATTATAAACACTTTTATTCCCATTTTACCTCTAAGTAAATTAAGGATAAAGAAATTAAGTGACTTGTACAGTCATACCACTACTGTCAGAGGCAAGATTTGAACTCCTGTCTGGCTGACTACAATTCCAACACTCTATAGACTGCTATTAATCAAGATTCTCCTCTCTATAAACTAAATTGTGAAGGGGCATGAATGCTAATTTGTATTTTATTCAATAAACAATGGGGAGCCAAAGAAGGTATTATAGCAGGGGAGCATGTAGCTAGACCTGTGTATTGGGTTTTGGACTGAGTGACCAATTAACTAAAAAATGTATTGTGAATTTTTCCCTCCTTTCTCCCTTCTCTGGTCCATAATTGTCCTTTGACAAAATTGTCGGATCTCATGTTCATTCTTTTCATCTTTTATGTTGTTCATTAAAATGTTACATTTTATGCTCAATATTGTTCACACTCTACAAGGTTTTTTATCACTTAGATAAAAGCAATCTACTTGATGCACAGCTGGTCTGCAGGATGATATAATTGCTTTTGTGATATATCTCAGATACCTAATGCCACACACAGCCCTGGTAAGCTTTTTCAAATAAGTAAATTAAATTACTTGCAGATGAACTTGTTTTATAACATATATCTGAAAAGAGTTTCAGCTCATTTAGTGAGCTGTCTAACATCAAATTCAATTGAAAATGTGTCTGAAATCTCTATATATTTTCCAATGTGTACCACAAAGCTCCAATTTATATTGGCTCCTTATAACACCATAACTTTCGTTTATGAACATTGCTGTCTGAAAATTCACATACATATTTTTCTACCTTTAGTTTAATGATTGAGTGCCTTTATGCTGAAATCAAGACATATTTTTAGATTTTACTCTTTCTTAAACCTGTAACTGGGGCTTAATATGTTCTTATTGTTATATATTATATTGTTTTAAATTCCATAGAAAATTTTATTATAAAAATGCATACACATATAGTTTTATATATGAGGGTATTTCTTAGTTTTATACTTCTCCATAAGTTTTAATAATATGTTTCTATTCTTTGATATTAAAAATGTAAGAAGGGGGATATTTAAGAATATCTGCAGATCACTTACCAGAACTAAGCTCAAGTTAAAACCTAGATATGTGCCAGTATAATTTCTGAGATCACTGATAGTTATACTCATCAGCACGTTCATTACTCCTTATTTTTAAAAATACCATTTCACAATTATGATGAGTAACTCCAGAGTCTAAAAGAAATCAAAGAAGACTGAATTATTAAACCCAAGACTAATGAAAACCCAGCTCTAAAACAACAAGAAATGAAATACACTATATTCTGCCTTGGTTCTCTTTATTTTTTTTCACCTGCTGGGAATCAGAGATTCTAATGAAACTTTCAATGTATTTGCTGCAGGCAAATATGTGGTTCCTCTTAGCTTAACGATGCCAGACATTGAGATCAGACAAAACTCATAGGAAGTGAATATTTGGGTCAGCATGATTAGTTATTGGAATTTTGCAAAAGAAAAGCACTAGAGGCTTTTTAGGTACAATTTTTGAAAATTAAGTTTAAGTGTACTAAACTGAACATAAATTAAAAATAAAAATAAGTTTAATTGAACAAGAAAAGAATTGAATTAGGGCAAGTATTTTTAATGAAAATAAGCTAAACAATAGTACCAGTAGATAGCCTACATATTTGGAGAGAGTGATTGGTAGCAGTTTAAGTTCCACACATGTTTTTCTTACTTTTGGAAAATGAACTTATCTCTATGAATTCAGAGAAATATAAAAGGCTTAGATCAATTTGTGAAATAAATATAATATCTATAATAATGAATATAGAAAGAACAAGAAAACCAAGACAAACTTTGTGATATTGTAATGACCAACCTTAAAAAAGAGATGAGAAGATAAATCCTGTTTCTTCTGCTAAAGAGATATGGAACTATAAGTTTGTGACATTGCATATGGGGTCATAAATGGTTTGTACCTTGGCTGGCTTTGCTGTACTTTGCATTTGTTTTGTCTTATTTTTCTAATCTTGGTTGTAAGCTTACTAGATAGGTAATGAGAAGGGTATATTCAGAAGTGAATGTGCTGTCAAGGGTATCAATAAAACTGTTTTAAAAAGAAAAAAAGAAGTCATGAATATATATTATGCAATAAACAAAGATAGACATTTATATTCTAGCATCAAGTCTACTCATATTAAATTATTCTCTCAATATCAACAACGTGATTATCAAAATTTCAAATTTATTTTTATGACACCTTAATGGCTATAGGTAGGTGTCTTCACTTAGATATCATTTATGTATTTTCATATGAGTAAAAAATTATTTTATCATTTCCCTTCTTGATAATTTTTAATTGATTATAATATAAAACAATCTTTTTCTCTCTTATCTCTTTTGAAAAGACTTAAGAAAATATCATTGTGGATAATCTGCCTGAAAAGCTTAAGATCATAAGTAATCACAAATGTCAAATATGTGTACACAGGGTATGCACATTTTAATATGAAAGAATGTTTCTGACTTTTGCCAGGCAGGGTATTAGGAGACCTTAAGATGGTATTATGCTTCCATTCTTTTTATTGCGGGGCACAAAAGCTTGGAGACTGGAGTCCAGACACACAGATTCTAGAAGACAATAAGCTTTATCAGTGCAGGAAGTCACTGAAGAAGACAAAAAACAACTTGAGATGAGACCCTGAGTTATACTGGAGAGTGTTCATGCTGAGAAACTGCTTTTATTTTTTTTTTTAACCTAAACTACTGTCTCTAACCTTCTACAAAATCTTACTATTAGACATTATTATAAAATTGGGGTTAGGTTAGGATCTGTTCTGTCTGTGTGTTTTAAAATATTAGCTGTTTTCTTTAATTTTCTCTTTTGTTATGAACAGAATAAAACAATAAACATGGACTTCTAAATACATAAGATGAAGAGAAAGATGATTAGATGTGAAACTCTGAACTATTATGTATAATACAAGTACATATTTTATTTAATTTTATAACAACAATTCCACTCTGCTTTGTCTGCATCCCCTCCTGAAATTTTGTCCATTCATTTATGGTGTCATTAATGAGACTCTCTTTTTTATTTTGTTTCTGTTATACTTAATACTACCCATATATATTCCCCTTATATGAATAACCCACTCCCAAATAAAATTTCTTCCTTATAATAATAAATACAGTCATGCAAAATAAATGTAAACATTGGCATTTGTCTGAAAATCTGTTTTATGCTACACCTTTAGTTTATGATTCATCATCAATCTGTTGAAGTCATTACTGACCAATTTCACTGATAGAAATTGTTAAAATTTTCATAATATTTTTCTTTAACAATATTTTGCAATATTGTTAAAATATAAATTGGTTCTTGGTTCTGTTCATTTCTACATCTTTTCTAGCAAGTCTTTGCAATCTTCTTTGAAGATATCCTCATAATTTTAGGTCAAAATAATATTCTATTATATTGATAATCCACAACTCTTTCAGATATTTTCTACTGAAAAGTAATTCATCTAGTTTCTAGTTCTTTGCCACAACAAGATGTGCTGCTATAAATATGAATGTAAATACTTGATTGGCTCAAGGGGAATGACTAATTAGGCTATTGACATCATTTCCTGCTCATCTAAACACAAAAAATACTTTTGCTTTGCAGTTGTGTCTCACTCATGATCCCATTTGGGGTTTTCTTAGAAGAGGTATGGAAACAGTTTGCCATTTCCTTCTCCAGATCATTTTATAAATGGAGAAACTGAAGCAAACAGGGTGAACTGACTTTTCCCAGAGCCATGGGTCATACAGCTAGTATTTAAAGTCAGATCTGACCTCAGATCTTCCTGACTCCAGGCCTGGCACTCTATTCACTACACCACTTACCAGCCCTCAAAAGAACTATGGGAAGTTCCAAAAATACTCTGATGCTTAGCGATAAATCTCAATGGGCAATTCACAGCAAGGAAGCTTTAAAGGCTTACTAAAACCAGCTTGATATGTCCTCAGTGAATACCCTTGTTTAATATCCTTCTGTTATGGCTAAGCAAATCTCTTGATCGTGTTTCATGCCTCACAAAGTGTCTTGCCTAGATAGAAGGTACAACCTCAGGATTGTTGCATGCTATATATCTTTAATTGGTAATAATTTAGGGCATTTTTTCATATATTGGTAAAGAGCTTACATTTCTGATTTGGAGAACTATATATTTATATCCTTTGGCCACTTATTTATTAAGAAATCTTTGTCTAACATATAAGATTCACTATATACTTGGTATATCAAAACTTTTAAAAAGAAATTTCCTGAAAAGATTTTTTTCAGTTAACTTTCCTTAAAAAAAAACACAAAAAACCTTATTCTATCTTGGAATCAATACTATTTATTAGTTCCCAGGGAGGAGAGTAGTAAGGGCTAGGTAATAGGGATTAAGTGACTCACCTAGGGTCACACAACTAGGAAGTGTCTGAGGTCACATTTGAACCCAGGACCTCCCTCCTGTCTCTCCCTCCAACTAGGAATCCACTGAGTCACTTAGCTGTCTCCCCATCTTTCCATTTTAGTTTTAAATATATTGTTATTTTATGCACATTTTAAAAAATAAGCTTACCTATTTCATCTTTTATGATTATTTCTATCCTTTGTCTTATCAAGAATTTACTCTTTACATCATTGTGAAAGGTAACTCCATGGCTTTTTCCATTTTTCTCTTACTTCACTTGCAATACAAACTTTTATCCTTAGGTTTGCTTAATTGGAAGTCTTGTGCCTTTGAATTACATTTCCCAGGATCCCACTGACTTCCTGTCATTACATGCTGATGTAGGCAAGGGAATAAAAAAGGTGGTCTTCCATGGCTAGCTCTCTTTGCTTCCTGTTGGCAATTGTAGTGGAGTTGGCTATTTGAGCAGGTTGATTAACCATGGGCATGTGTTTTTTTTTTTGTTACCTTTTTATATTGTTACTTCTAGTGATTATTAATAAATCTTTTAAAATATAATATTTTAAGTTATTATAGATTATTTTTTATTTTTACAAGGTTATGTATCAGTTTGGAGCTTATTGACATATATGAAATGCTGTTCTTAGAACAAGTTTGTTGCCTTGACATAACTGTCTCCATTTCATAGGAAGCTGCCATTTTGTGAAGTATTTTGATGTTTATTTTGATAACTTGCTTTTTAGTATGAAGCTAAGCATATGTGCAGTACTGAAGGGTAAATAGCATGTTTATGTGTGAAAATAATTGACAAAGATCTAGAACCCCCAGGTGTGACAGAGCACCAATGGAATATTTGGTTAAAAACAGAATCATTAGTTTATTTCTCCAGTTAACAATCAAATTAGTCAGTAAACAGATTAAGCCACTGGCTACCAAATCAGAATTTAAGTATAACCAGCTAATGGTTATAGATACAGCTATAAGAAACCCACCAGAAGCTCCAATCTTCAGTGCTAAGTTGTGACTAGGACTATCTCCTATAGCACATGCGCGCGCGCACACACACACACACACACACACACACACATACACACATACACACATACACACAACACAATCTTTATCTGAAGGCAATGCATTGGCTGATATAGATTTTCCAACTTTCCAGGCAACCTTCTATGAGGGAGACACATGAGTTTCAGCTGAGAACCTTATCACTGAGCACTGAAATCATCGAGTACAAGATACTTTTCCTAAGAAGTCACAGAAAATCAGTTTTGTGGTTTGTTGCTATTGAGATTGATGTTTGGGTTGCCAAATAGATAATATAAACATGTTTGTATGTACTTGATTAATAAAATTTGATTGCATTAATTAAGAAGTGGAAGTCCATTATAGTTATCAGCATGCACGATATTGCATATCACATGCAGAGGCAAGTATAAACTTAATTTCTTTGATATTGCTTTCCCCAGCTGTTGTTACTATTTTGTCAGATGAAAAGTCTTTACCATACTAGTTGGTTTCTTTGGGTTTATCAAACCCTATGCTTTATGTTCAATTGCTTCTGGGTCTTGTTTATTGTGTTTTATTGAACAGTTTTTCAATTTTTAATGAGAGCCAAATAATTTTGATGATTGCTGTAGTAGCAAAGTCTGGTTTTTACATGAAGGTATCATTGTGTGGCTCAAAGAGAAGAGAAATAGATATCTCTATCTATTCTCTTCTTCCCCTACCCCTTTCCAAAGGAGATTTTATTTTCTGTTAGGAGAGGAAGCAAGGGGCCACTCTGCTCTGCTCTCCTCATAGAGAGGGGATAATGGGATAGAATTTCATCCATCTGATCGCTTAAATGCTATTAGTTTAGAAGGTGTGGGCTTCAGGTTCAAGATTAATTTCTGACTACCATTTATTAATTTGGGAAAAGGAGGACCGCAGTTTCAATATCCAAAGCTTAAACTCATTACCATCAAAATCAACTCCACAATAAACACACATATCACACATATAGCAAATAGCAAAGAAATCTATTTATATAAGTCAATGACATAAAAGAAATCAGAAATGCATATGCATAGGAGATTATAAAGAGAGTGAAAGAGTTCTCCCAATAGGAATGAAGTAACTTTGCTTAACAATGAGAGTCCTTGATTTTACTCAAGAGGGAGTTCTCTGAAGCCTTTACTATAGCAAGCTGAAGACAGAAACATGATGGAGACAGTTACCTCCTGTCATGTCAGTCTCTTGCTGGAGTCTTATTCTCTCTTCAGTAACTGACCTAGAGTTTGGCATTGTCCATCTTGGAATCCAGAAGAGAGTGAAGTCCAAAGAGACTGGCAAGACTCAGAGGATTTACCTCCACCAATGATGAGAGTCCCACATTAATGGGATTTGGGATTCAAGTTATAATCTTTTATTGTACATTCTGAAATCTGGTATGGGATGAACCCTTTACTACTTTTTTCATTCTCCCCCTGGAGATTTTTGACATTTTTTTTCTAACTTTTTTTTAATTGGGTTCTTGGTTGTTTGATTAATATGGCACAAAACCATAGATTATATTTGGTAGTATTATCATTTGTATTATATTAGCATTGTCTAACCATAGACAATTAATACTTTTCTAATTAATGGTCTTTGACCTTTTATTTCACTAAAGAATTTTTTGTAGCTGTAATCATATAATTTGTGTATATATATATACTGGGATTTGAACTAGATATTTCATGCATTCTTTAATTATTATTGAGTATCCATTTCTTTTTCTTCCTCTTGAATTTGGATTTTTTAGTAACACAATGAAAGGCTAATAATTTCTATTGATTTATTTTTCATCTGGCTACTTTATTGAAATTATGTTTTCAGTTTCTTTTTCTAATCTTATAGCTGTGGTTGGCATTTATGTAACATATCAAACAACAGTGACAGTAATGGACAGGAGGCAGCTGGGTTGCTAAGTGGTTTGAGAGTCAGACCTAGAGATTTCAAATTTGACTTCAGATACTTCCTAGCTATGTGACCCTGGTCAAGTCACTTAACCCCCAATACCTAGCCCTTACTACTCTTCTGCCTTGGAACCAATATTGGTTCCAAGGCAAAAGAGAAGGGTTTAAAAAAAAAAATAATGGACATCCATGCATTACTTCTGATCTTTTTGGTCAAGGTTCTAGGATTTTTCCATTAAAATAATAGTACTTCTGGTTTTTAGATAGATACTGTTTATCATATTAAAGGCCCATTGATTTTCTTTTAATTTTTAATGTTTTAATATATAATGTTATATTTTATCAAAAGCTTTTTTTCTGTATTTATTGATATTATTATCTTTTCTGACTTTTGTTTTAAATATGATCTCATATTTTTAGTTTTAATAATATTGAACCAAAATTGCTTGTTCATCAGCATCCTCTGTTAGGAGTAAAGAGAAGGAAATGATCACTGACAAGAGGAGGAATGCAAGTTTTACCTTGAATAGCCTAAATACCATTGCTTTACCTAAGCCATTTCATGGTGCCATAACTGATCTCATTTATAGGATAGACCATCCAGTGGCAGTGATGCCACAATCTGAGATATTGGCTTTGACTAATAAAACTCTGGTACAAAGGGAGAAATCTCTAACCTAAGACATGGGGAACATTGCTGAGTCCTTGCCTAAGTGTGCAGAGCTCTGGCACTAGCACTGTCAGTGCCAGTAGACAGTAGCACAGAGGGCAAGAAGAGGTACAGGGCCCAGGATGGGCAGCCAATGGCCCCAGCCTCATAGGGACTCATCTAAGCTCTTGTGGTAATAGACAATCATAGAAGACAGTAGCATAGATCCAAAAAGTAGCAGCAGCATGCAAAACTGTGGGTCCTCGCATGAGAGAACCCCACAGTTGAAGAAGAGTGGAACCTGGCATGGGTAGCAACAAAGGAAGACTCAATGTAGCCCTTTTCTTAGTAGTATAATTGAAAACTGAAGAGGGGGCCTCTACAGGGGTCATTAGACATCTTCTGAAGAAGAGCCTAGAGGCTCAAGAAATGGTGTTTTTGAGAAATGAGCTTTTGGGGAGCAATATTAAAAAGAATACAGAAGAATGGACCAAACCAGCTTTCCAGGACTTTTCTCCTTAAATTACACTTTTCCCTGTGGCTCTGCCTTGCACCCTGTATGACTCATGCTCGTATCTTCCATACCATCTTCCTCCAGTTGCCCTCCCTTCACATGATTTAGCAGTCAGAGTCAACTGCATCTAATCAAGGTGGGAAGGTTCAGGCTCAGTTATTACAAAGAGGAGATAAGTCTGTAACTATACATGGAATAATCAATCAATGAAGATGGTTTTTAGGACTTCTACATTTTTAATTTCTTCAGTGTTATTCCTTGAATTTTTAACTCATATGGTTCATCTGCCTCATTTTACTGATTCTCTTGACTTTCTCACAATTTCTTAACACAGGTGATGAATCTTCATTTATTCCCATCTCAGAAGGGGATAGACTACCTTTAGAAGCCACAGATGCTTCCTGCCTGAAGGTCTTCAAAAAAATCTAGATAGTTATTTGTCAAGTATTTTATAAAGGCAATTCTAAGTCAGGTCTGGGTTGTGCTTGATCAAGCTCTGAGATCCTCACTAACCCTCAGGTTCTTCCATAATTATGATTCTTTAACTTAGAACATAATTCCTTTCCAATACTTTTATCATTTATTCTATGCTTCATTACATCCATTATGATCCACTTCTAGTCCTTTCTATACCTTGGTTCTGATCATGCCTACCACTAAATAAGGTAATAATAATATTAATAATTAATAATAACAATAAATAAGGTAATAGCTTAATTCTTAAGACATTCCAGCATCTAAAATCACAATCTGTCTTTGAAAGTTTGTTTCACATTAAATCCACAGCTATTCCTTGTTGTCTCAAAAAAGTGTCATACCTTTCTGCATTTTTTATTTTTGTCATTCTCTATTCTTGATATGATTTCTTTCACATCTCTGTCACTTAAGATCCTTTTCATATCTCAAGACTCAGTTCAAATTCCTTTCCCTCAGTAAAGGTCTTGGAATAAAACTTACATGAATGGCTTCATTTCATGGTGATAAGTAAGTGTAATCACCTTTTTCCTAACCAGTCAAACTTTGTGTTATGTCCTGCATAAAACTTCATTCTGCTCCAGATTAATCAAGAAATTATTACCCATATAGCTACAAAGGAATTATCCTTTTCTGATCTGTCATCCCTCTTTATTTCTACCTCTTGTCAAGCAATTTCCAACTTTCTTTGAAATTGTAAACTTTTCCATTAAACTATAAACTCCTCTAAAGAACATGTTTGATTTGTTTTTATACATCTAATCATCTAGTACTATGCCTCGAACAGAGCAGACATTGAATAAACATTTGATAAATTAAATTGGATTCCTCACTCAATTTCCTAGAATTAGAGTAATAATATGCTCTGCGTTTCTGAAGTTTTCCCACTCATTCTTTCAAAACATACCTTAAGATTATGTAAATGTGTGTATTCCTACATATACATAAACACACGTGTGTATTGCACATCTATATATAATGAATAAGTGAGATAGTAAAGTATGTTTTCAATAGATAAATAGATGATACATTCTTCCATTCATCTATTTATTTCCTTTTTTCCAATTGTTTGTTTCTTTGTGTGTAGGTGCATGTGTGTGTGTGTGTGTGTGTGTGTGTGTGTGTATAAGCCCTCTATAGTATACAGCTGTTCTGGAAGTAATTAGTTGGTATAATGGAGAAAGTACTGGACCTGGAGTCATGAAGACACATGTTCAAATCCTGCTTAAGACCAGCTATGTGATCCAGAATGATTCTTAACCTCTCTCAGGCTCAGTCACTTTATCTGCAAAATAAGGAAAATGACAGCACTTACTTCCCAAGGTTGATTTGAAGATCAAATGTGATAATACATGTCAAAGCACTTTGTAATCATTAAAGAATTCTATAATTGGTGGTTGTTATTCTGTGAAAACAGCTTCGGTTGTATAGAAAATAACTCTGTCCTAATGTAATCAGGAAAATATAATGTAAAAAAGTTAAAATCACCCACAATTAAAGATAGTTCTTGTCATGTCTTTTTTGTAACATAGGATTATTAAGGGAAATATTTTTAGATACTTAGCAATAAATATGAATTAATGTTGATGAATTAATTTGAGCAGATCAGAAAGAGGCATAATTATTGGAATAAAAACAGTTCAAAGAGCAATCCAAAAAGCATGATTTAAGTGTATAGTTGAAGGGTTAAAAATCAAAATTATAAGGGTGGTCTAAATGATATAAAGTTCAAGCTATTTACTACACTGTTTCCTGCAAAAACATGTGGGATTTTGTTACCAGCCATATCAGATCAGCCCTGCCTTACAGTCTCTTCTAAATTAGTTGCAGCTGGAAAGCTTCTGCCACTGACTGCATTGCCCTCTCAGGAATTGACTAAGTGATAATGAATATTTAATTAACTGAATTTTAATTTTATAGCACCAACCAGCAATATTTGAAACCTGCCTTTTTTTTTTCATTTTCAAATGAATATTTGCTCTAACATCACTAATAAATTGCCAGGGCAAAACTTAGAGAAGTTGAAGAGGAAAATATGAAGACTTTCATATTATGCCATAAGAGATAAAGGGAAGCAGTTTGGGGCAGGAAATATCTTGTTCCGAAGAAGGTATAGGTCATACCTGCCTTGCATATAGTATTGTGTCTTTTATATGTGCTGACTTAAGCCAACACTCCAGGGACCTGTGGAAATTGGTAGTCTAGTAAAAATGCTCTTTAGCTAAAGGTCAAGTGAAATTGTACTGGAAACCTTAGGGATACTTTAAAGTGCACTGACTAAGGTGGGATGCTTATTAGAGGTGGTGCTTAAGTACCAGTTTCATTATATAGGAGCAATTGTTCATTTGTGTGAATATTTGACCTCTGTCAGGCTGCCAAGTAGAATGAACCCAGAGGTGATCTCTGGCTCATATACACTTGCAGAAGTTAAAGCTGCCTTGGGACTACATTCAAACGACATTATCAAGGTTAGAAGACCCAAAAATTGACCTTCTATCTCTTTCCTCCTTCACTTTATATCTAATTGTAAAGTTCACTTGGTTCTTTTTTCCCAAAAAAGAAAGTGCCTCAAATTCAATAAAATGATTTTTCTTAATGGGAAAAGGATGAGGCTATAAGGAGAAAAAGGTTGAAGTCAAAAGGCTTAGCCTAGAAAGAATGGCTATATGGGGAAAATGTAATTCCAATATAGGTAACAATTAAAATATCTCAGTGTGTGGAGCCTTTTGAAATAATTTCTTAATGGCATCCCTGCTGTATACTTAATGGTCAATGTTATCTTCAGGGTGTTGGTTCTAAAAGAATTAAAGAATTCTTTAGCCTATTCTTAGTTACCAAAATGAAAACTATAGAGAAGAGGAAATTGCACAATATCAGGATAAATGTATACATTTAAATAAAAGAATTACTGAGTTTTTTTATCATAAGGGCTAGAACAAATAATGCACTTAAACATTTTTAAAAGAAATAAAGACTTTGTAATTATACCAAAAAATTTAATTAAAAAGTCATTAAGGACTTACTATGGTGCTCTGCTAAACACTGGGAGAGAAAATTATATAATTGAAGCCAAAGTATCATTGCTCTTATGGGGTTTCTGTATACTGGGAGTTCATGAATACATGCAAGTAATTCTAATATTAAATTAATATGGGATAAATATAAAATATTATGTGAGTTCTATGAATGAAAAGGTCAACCTACCAGGGCAATCAGAGAAGGGAGATTTGATTTAGACTTTAGAGGAAATATAATGATACAATGAAAAGAACAGTGGTATGAAGGCAAAGAACCTGGTTTCAAATCTACCTTTGATCCTTATTGCCTGAGTGACTTTATATAAGTAATTTATTCTTCTTGGGCTCTAATCTCCTCACCTGTAAAATGAGAGGTTGGGTGGCTGGCCTCTATGACCCATTCCAGCTTTAAATTTATTGCTCTGTGGTGGGAATTCTTTGAGCAGAAGGATAGGTGGTATTCCAGACAGAAGGAATAGTATGAGGAAAAATAGAATGCAGAAATATGGAAAATATTCAGAAGACATCAAATTGTTCAAATGAAGCTGAAGACTAAGGTACATATGAATAAGGGCACAATGAGATGAAGTATGAAAGTATGAAGTATGAAAGAGTGTAATACACGCCTAGGAAGAACCTTGAAAATCAAGTAAAAAAAGTTTGAATTTTACTTGATAGCAATCAGCACACATCCCCGAAGGCTGCCTAGCAAAGGGAAGGGATTATCATTAGATTATATTGGTACCAGACTGGAAGGAATGAAAATAGCACAGTGCTACTTAACATTATTAAAAGAAGATGCAATTCACAGATTTCACAGCTATTAAAGGTGCTAGAAAGGAGAGTAACTGATAACAATTCCAAAAAGGGTATTTAGAGGTTCTAATATGTAATAATTATAATAAGTTAACATTTACATAATACTTTAAAGTGTCTACTGCACTAAACATACATGCATTTAATGTCCCTAAAATAAACACTTGTTAAACCATCCTACATATGGAGAGTGCTCCAGAATACCAGGAAAGCTCCCAGCAAAACCATTATTATGTATATTTCCTAAGGTGATTAAAGAAAAAGGAAGAGAATATATAGTCTAAAATATTTGGAGCAGAGAACAGGAAATAAAGGAAATAAAGGAAAATTCAGTTGTTGTGGCTTTAAGATTAAATGAGGGGGGCAGCTGGTTAGCTCAGTGGATTGAGAGCCAGGCCTAGAGATGGGAGGTCCTAGGTTCAAATCTGGCCTCAGACACTTCCCAGCTGTGTGACCCTGGGCAAGTCACTTGACCCCCATTGCCTAGCCCTTACCCCTCTTCTGCCTTGGAACCAATACACAGTATTGATTCCAAGACAGAAGGGAAGGGTTTAACCAAAAAAAAAAAAAAGATTAAATGAGAGGTCATAAATTTTGTTTTTTAGTTCTTCCTTCCCTTTACAGGAATAGGAAAAAAGTGCCTCAAAAATTAATAAATGGAAGAAAAGAAAAGAAGGGGAGTGGCCATAAGAATAACAAAAGTTTATTGTTGTTAAATTTTGTTATTAATTTGTGTCTTTTTCCATTTTTCCTTTTTAATAGTTTTATTACAAAATTTCAGTCTTTTTCTTTTACCATTGCCAGATCCTCCTTTTTCCTTTAGTCTGTCTATTATCCCTTTAATGTGTCTTGGAATAGACTCAATGGGAAATAACATTATTGAGTAGAAGCAACATAACATAATACACAGCATAATACACAAGCTCAAAGAATGACAGCTCCAGAAGGCCAGAAAACTTAAAATCACAGATGTCAAGACCATAAAATGGAGACTGGAGAAATAAAATACGAATCAAAGGACCAAGGAGTTGGAGGAATACTTAAATGACTTGTACAATCCCTCATTTTCCAGAGGAAACAGAGCCAAAGAGGGTATTACCCAGGTAACAAAACATGAAGAAGAATATGAGTCCAGGTCCTCTGAGTCTGAAACATTTTATCTATCTAATTTTCTAAACATAGTAGGCTTAAAAATATGAGAAATCTAACCACTACTTTTTAGAAAATTTAATAGTTAAAATTTGATTTGACAAAAATAATAATATTTTTAAAAGAATTATAGTTGCCATATATAAAATTAACTTAAGTCAAAATGCTGTTTAGTTGCTTTATTTATAGCAAGGTAGAGATATGAAAGTGGGAAAATATAGGGAAGAAGTAGAAAATATCACCTAGCTAAAAATATCTTAAGTCCTAATCCTAGTGCCTCCAGACCATGAATCCGAATCATACCAGTCCATGAGAGTCTCCTGTCAGGTGTTCCAACAACCAAAAACCGATACTGAAGAAGAGGCTGAGCCACAGAGGGCAATCTCTCATACTAAGGAGGTAAGAGTCTCACCTTAGTGAGCATCCCTCTTTAGCCCAAGTCTCCAATGTAGGAAACTGAATCTTCACCAGAATCCAAAGTTTGGATCAGGAAGCTGAAATCCAGAGAGCCAAAAGATGCTGAAAACTTCCAAGAACTTTCAGCTCACACAAGACCAAGAATGCCAAGAATCCCACCAGAGCTCACACTCTTGAGACTAAGAACCTCCAAGAATGAAGAGCCAAATCTCTCTCAGGCTCCCCCACTTCTATACACTTTTCTCTGCCCATCAGCTCTCCTCCTCACATCTCAAGAATCAATCACAGCCTTTCCATTTTCCTAGCACTACCCAGGATGCAGGTTAGTGCTTGTGACCTTTTAGGGCATGAACTTTCTTTGTTAGTGACTTACTAAGTGTTAAGTAGGGGCACTTCAAGTTCCTGATTGATTAACTTAAAATAGACAAAAGGAATAAAAATTCCCTTTCACAAAAACCAGTTTCCATAAAACTTCCCAAAAGAAGTAAAATTAAGAGACAGCATAAATCAATAAATAGTATTCACTTGATACCTCCAGAAATATCAGATTCGACTGACCAACATATTGTTGTAGATCTCCAGAAATTCATCAATCTAAAGAAGATTTAACCAGTGATGAAGGAAAAATTTGTCAATGCAAATTACACAGCGTTATTCATTCAACATAATCAAACATGGGGGGAAATATTGAAACATGTTGTATAGGAATTAAAAGAATTCAAAATTTCTACACATGTATCGCTTTGAATAGCATAGAAGATCACATACACATGTTTGTGTTCATATTTTACTCATCTAGCAAGTTCCTATACTGAAAAAGTTGTAGATCTGGAATATACACATAGATATATTCATATAGCCTATTCATATATTGGTGTATATTTTATATATCTGTAGGTGTGCATGTACTATATATACTTCTTTCATGTAGGCTGTGTGTGTTCATATGGACCTGTCTAGATGTTTTGCAAAGGGAAACATGAATAGCTGCCTCCTAGAGTGTCTTTTCACCCACTATTCTCCAGGGAAACTTTTGGTTCTTGGAATCCTATTAGCAGGGGAAATAATATTGAATCCATGATGCGGGTTTCTTTGCTCCCTCAGAGAGAGGACAGTAAGCTAGAATTCTATGCTTCCCTAAAAGGGTAATCGTTTTAAAGTTTAGGCAAAGCCCTGGTCATTATCCCTTAATGGAGGAATGCTCCAAGCTATATATCCAAGGTTTGACACCTTTTTTACCAAACACCAATAACACAACGACTACATTTAATAAACAGCAGTAGACTCTTTTCTAAGACAAAAGGAAATAGGAAATAGTTTAATTTGCATGTATGTGTGAGTTTTGTTCTTATTTTGAACCTAAACTACCAAGATCTGAGTTAGGTATCTGTGTGTTTGCATATACACACATGCTGTTGTAAGGATTAGCTCTTGGCTAAAAGCAGGAGATCCCACAGGGCAAAGACAGGGCCAACATTCCAGAGCTCTCAGGATCTGAGAAACTGAACACACAGACAGCTTCTGGGAGCAGCTGGTCGTCTTCTCTGGAGGAGTGAGAGGCTGTTGCTTTTCCCTAACAGTCTGGAGAGAGCCCAGAGGGTTTGCAGTCTGGTTATTCTGGGGTGGACCCAGAGAGCCAGTGATTCCCTCTCCTGTGGGTCTTCCTTGAGATTCTGCCTGTCTCTGCTGCTGCTGCTGCTGAGGAGTGGATGCTCAACAGAGATGCTGGTGACTTCCTACTAAGACTGCTCTCTGTTGTGTGAGGTCTACTTTGGCCTTGTTCTTGCTCCTACCAACCCCTTCCTAATCTTAATTAATAATTTAAGAAGTTAGTTTAGAATAGTTATAGGAAGTGTTTTAATCTCTGTTTTGGGGTAAAGGTTAGTTATTCCCTGATTCCCTTTCCCTTCTCCCTTTAGTTTAAAAAACCTGTTACTTGGTTTTATATTTATAGTTCTAAAACCTTATTTTAATACACATATTTCAATCCTTAAGTTTGTGTATATGTCCATGTGCACACTTGTAGAGAATATATATCTACACTCATTTACTATACATACACTATACTCATTTATGCATACTTTTGTATAAATATTTCCCTCTCCATGTATATGTGACAGTAGCTCATCTGGACTCTCCACTCTACCATCAAAGTTCCTTTGGTTCTAGATCCATGCATGCAGACCAGATTTAGCTTTGGGGGACCCTGGTATCTAAAGAAAAGGATCAAGTTCTCCTTTTAAAACATTTTATTTCTTTACATCCCCACCCCTAGAACCCTAAGGAAAATCAGTTAAAGCTTAGGTTTGGTTCCCACTAGGGACTCCCAAAACATGGACAGCAAAAATATTACCCAATATGCAACTTAATAGGATAGTTATTTATTTCTTTCACATAAAAGAAATGCTTGTTACAACTTAGAAGTAGGAAGCTACAAAGACTTAAGCAAGCAGCAGTAGTTATACTCTCAGTGGGAGTTGAAGACCTAAAAGATGAAAACCTGAAACTTTTGTAGGACTATTGAATCTGTATTTGACTTTCTTCTCTAGTCCAAAAAATTCTCTCCAACTTCGTGTCTTCTTGCAAGCCAAGTTGAGAGTTGGGCTCATTCTCCTGCCAGGAGCACTTTATCAATCCCCAGCATTCCTCTTACATTGCATTTGGCACCACTTTAAAACCCAGGGGCTCCCAAACTCTTGAATGCCCAAGATTGCTCCTAGCATAGAATCCATTGTAGGATCTTTTGCTCAGTGAATAGACCCAAGAAACACAAACACAAGAAGCAGTCCAAGGTCCTAGACTGGGCTTAGGTCCCTTCACACATTCTTCCTTCTAAATAAACTAGTCTCTTTGTTCCATCAATATGAAATGCCATCTATCCCCATGATTGTGCACAGACTAGCTCTATATCTGCAATGTGTCTCCTCAGTTTTGTTTCACAAAATCTCCAGTTTCCTTCAAAGCTTAGATCAGGTACCATCTCTCACAAATGATCTTTCAGGAGTCTCTCCATTGATACTTCCCTCTACCTTGTAAAGGTCATACCTGACTGAGATCTTATTAAGTAGGGTTCAAAATTCGAATGAAACGAAGCTTCTAAAAGCTTTACAGATCTGACAATTATTCAAAAGTTGATGAGTGTTAAATTATTAGCTTATTTTTCCATGGCAAGAAAAGGCTACTCCATTAGAATATTTTATGAAGATATTGAGTTAATTCAGCCAAGAACAGCTCCTCCCATCTTGTGCTGCAAATGCCAGTTGATCAGTTGAATAACAGGGTGTGATTAGAATTCTTTTTTTTCTGGCTGTTTTGTACTTGGGCAACCATGAAATCAAATCAACAGCCTGAATCTTGGTCTTCTGAGTCAATTAAATCTCAAGGACATTTTTCAATACCTTTTAAGGAAAAGTTAATGCATATGCTTGAAGGAGTCTAGATTAACAAAGAGAAAATTAGATTTGACACTGCTATCCATTTAAGGAATTTACTGAGATGTGTGTGAAGGAAGTTATTTAGGGAACCTTGATCATGAGGACAGGATCTAAGCTCTGGTGCTCCCTGGGGTCAACTGGAAAATTATCAATTAAGGTTAAGAAGGATGAGAGCAGATGTCCCCTGGGCAGCCCTAGTGAAGGAGGAAAGGCCAACAGTTGAGTCACAGGCACAATATGTGAAAGTGAGGGGGCTGGAGTGCTCTCCCTCTCTCTGGACCTCCTCAGTAGAGACAGGACAGCTTACAGGGCCATAGCCAACCAAATGGAGAATCGCACTTATTCAGGTTAATCTTTCCTTATACCTCTTCATATTACCTGAGATTTGGCACTTAGGAAAGTCAAGTACCCCTAACTGTTCTACCTGTGCCAACTGTCACTTAGGATGCTAAGAAGGAACTGAGCTGGAAGAGCCCAACTCCTTTTACTGAAGTGAATCTACCAGAATTTTCTTTGTCTCATTATGAAAGTTGTATAGAAAAAACTGGCCCACTCTGAAAAGCTTGTTGATGTCCAGCAATTAACCTTGATATTTTTAGTTTTCTATATTCTGAGTTTTTCCACATTAATTAGATTGAAGCCCAAACGGAAATATGTTTTTCTTTTAGCAGTGTCTTTATTTCTGTACCTAGATTATCAAAAGTTGGAGGAGAGGGGGCATATTTATATATGATCCTACCCCAATATTCCTCTTGGAGATAGATGAAGGAAGGCATAAGTGTTCATCTATGGCCCTTTTCTTTCTCTTCTTGAGACAAAAATTGTAGTTTCTGTAGGTGGTAGCAACAATCCTAGGCTCTAGGATAGAGATAGCTATTCCTAACACCCAGGAGCTGGAACATACTATCTTATGTAAGGGTATAAATATTATATACTGTAAGCTTCTCAAGGCAATGATTTTTTGTTTTTGTGTCTATTGATAATAGTCGCAGGGATTTTTTTTTGTCTTTATATAATGAAAAGAGTACCTGGGAAATAATAGGTGCTTAAGAAATGCTTACAAATCAATTGTTTAGTTAGTAGATATTTGTCCAATAATGAAACATCCACAAGTTCAAAAGAAAAGAGAATAGGATAGAGAAAGAAATGTTTGGTCTTAGACTGAACCTATGAACAGGCTTCTTCCCCAAGGCTAAGACAGGGTGGAAATAAATTCCGTTTATCTGTAAATAAGAAGCCTCTTGGGTGGTGAAGTAATTAAATGAACTAGGCAGAGCCATGCAGAGAAAAGTGCATTTGTTACTGTGCAGCCATTTTAAAGACTTCATGGTTACTCCTGACATCCAGAAGAGCCATCTCTTGTCCTGATTGAGGTCTGAGCCCTCCAATCAGAGAAGATGAGGAAAGGACATACACACACACACACACACACACAGATACCTGATTCAGATCTTGGTAGTTTAGGTTCAAAATAAAAACAAAACACACCCATACATGCAAATTAAATTATTTCCGATTTCCTTTTGTTTTGGAAAAATGAGTTTACTGCTGTTCATTATTGGTGTTTGATAAGAAAGAGGTCAAATATATGGCTTGGAGCATTCCTCCATTAAGGGATAATGATCAGGACTTTGCCTAAACTTTAAAATGATTACTCCTAGGTTAGCAATAGAACCAGACTCAGAAGAGCAAGAGGTCTGGCTCAGGGTTGGCAACTCATTCTCATGGCTCATAGTTTTCTTTCTCTCTTTCTCTGACCTGCTTTTTTGCTATTTAATAAATAATTATATAATTATATTATATAATCATGTCTACAGTCACCATTTGTAGTGATCTTTGAACCCAAGAATAAAAAATTCTGAATCTGCTTCCATGTTTTCTCCCTCTGTTTATCAAGAAGGGATGGAACAAGTTGCCAAGATCTTTGTTTTGTCTTGTTTTATTATATGTTGAGCTATAATACAGATTTTACCCTATCTTTCACTTTCATCTAAAGTCTTTTTGACTCTTCTTAATTTTCTGCCATCAGTGTGATATCATCTGCACATCTGGAGATTGTTGATATTTCTCCTTCCACTTTAATTCAGGCTTTTGATTCCTCCAGCCTGGCATTTTTAAAAAACCCTTACCTTCTGTCTTAGAATCAAAACTGTGATTGGTTCTAAGGCAGAAGAGTGGTAAGGACTAGGCCATGAAGGTTAAGTGACTTGCCCAGGGGCACACAGCTAGGACATGTCTGAGGCCAGATTTTAATCTAGGACCTCCTATCTCTAGGCCTGGCTATCAAACCACAGAGCCCCCCAGGTGTCCCCCAACCTGGCATTTTCAAGATATATTCTGCATATAAGCTAAATAAGTCACATTACAACATATACTCTTTTTGTACTCAGTTCCCAATTTTAAACCAATTAGTTGTCCTGTGTTTGGTTCTAATATTGCTTCTTGTCCCACAAACAAGTTCTTCAGGAAACAAGTAAAATGATCTACTACTCCCATCTTTTGGAGGACTTGCCATACTTTGTTGTGATCCATGCAAAGACTGTGGTGTCTCAGGAGATGTTATTTCCTGGAACTCTCTTGCGCTCTCACTAATTCAGCTGATGTTGGCAATTTGGTCTCTAGTTCCCCTGCCTCATCAAAAATCATCCTGCTCTTCTGGTAATTCACATATTCCTGAAACTTAGTTTGTAAACCTTGCTGGTCTGTGAAATGAGCATAATCATTTGGCAATTTGAACATTCTTTGGCACTGGCCTTATTTAGGATTGGAATGTAAACTGATCTTTTCCAATTCAGTAGCCACTATTGAGTTTTCGAGATTTACTGGCATTAACTTGATGGAATTATTGAGCAGTTAGTCATTGACAAACTAAAGGATTACCCATGCTCCTAGTGTACTCAGAAAGAGAGCTTTGAGAAGGGAGTCCTCTCTGGCAGTAAAGAGTCAAGTACAGAGGAAGAGACCAGTTCTCCTGAGGAAATCTAGGGTCACCTTTTCTCTTATGCCTCTTCCAAACTTCAGTTGTTGGGAGAGAGAAGAATGGGGAATGGAGTTTCTCTCTTCCCCCTTCCAACATTGTCAGTTCAGGAACTCCCCTAGAAGACACTATATCCCACAAATAGAGTCACATAGTCCAGCAGCTGTGGAGAGAAGCAAGCCCATGAAGCCAATTAGAGGTACCTGCCCAGAAGGAGATGCTACCCTCAGGGAGAGCAGCCTAATGATGTGACAAGAAAGGAAAAGACATTAGGGCCCTTCAGGGCCAGATTTGTGAGTTGCTTTGGCTTGTGTATTCCCTTTTCTTTATTCACATAACCTGCTATGTTCTTTCCTGACTTTATTTATATGTGTATGAGTATTCCCTGGATTGACTGACAGATAACCTTACTATTCTGTTTCAGAAAATAGATCTGCATGAGCTAGTTGTATCTTCTGGCTTACCATGGAATATAAGTGAATTGGGGGTGGCTCATGAGCTAGTTTTTAAAGTTGAGACTCTTATAACACCTTGAAAAGAATAAGGAGGAGGGGAATAAACATTTCTAGAGCACTTACTTTGATCCAGGCTTTGTGATAAGTATCTTACAAATATTGTATCATTATATCCTCACAATAATCCTGTAAAGCAGTAGATGCTACTATACCCATTTTACAGTTGAGGAAACTGAGGTAAACAGGTTAAGTGCCTTGCCACACAAGTATTAAATATTCAAGGATGGAATTGAACTCAGGTCTTCCTGACACTAGGTCTAGCACTCTAAACACTGCATTACCTAGCTACTTTGATGCAGGTTGTCCTCTCAAAGGGGATCCAAACTTTGAGTTTAAACTAAATAGTTTGCAAGAGATAGAGATCAAATCACTCTAATGGTAAAAATGAATAATATGGAAATGGGTATCAAGTGATGATGACATTTGTATAACCCAGTAGAATGCTTGTTGGCTCTGGAAGGTGTGAGGGAAGAAGAGAGGGAGAGAAAATGAATCATGGAAACATGGAAAATATTTTAAAATAAAAACAAATTTTAAAGAGGTAAAGAACACGCACACAATTGGATCAATAAAGAAAGTAGAATTAATACTATGGATATTTCAGACCAAATGTCTTTGTGAGCTTATTAAAACAGAGATTTAAATCATTCTAGAGTTGAGGAAGAGTTTATGTATGGGATGAGTAGAATGGGATTTGACTAACTAAAGGGAAACAATGAAGATCTTACATTTTACTAATAAGAAAAATATGTGGCTGAACTTGTAGAGGACAAAGAAACTCAGCAATCATAACTTTAACTATAATTTATTTTAGTTAATTTAGTTTAAAAGTAGATAAAAATAAGAAAGAACACAAAAATGTTGTGCATAAGAAATATCTAAGACAAAAATATACTTTGAGGTTTAAAATGGGATGTTAAAAGAATAATCATGTATTAAGTGAGTTTAGAAAACACAAATTATAGTAAGATTTCAGACAAATCTTATTTCAAATTAGATAACAGAGAAAATTATAAGTATATCATCTTGAAAGGAAAACTTGTCATGAAATTAGTCATATTAAATATAGCAATAACTACAGTATTTTAAAAGAAAAATGTAACTGAATTACCAAAGGAGCCACAAAGAAAGGCATTTATATTGGATATTTCAATACTCTCCATTAGAAAAAGGGTAATTCCTAAATCTAATGGCTGAAATACAATACAACTGAGACCTGAAAGGAGTTTCCTATGTAAAAACATTAAAAGGGTGGCATTTAGAAACAATTCTAGAGTAAAACTGTACCCATATAACCCAACCCCATCATTTTGTAATTGAAGAAACTATGAGGCCAAAGGAGAATAACTTGCCCTGAGTCACATGAATAATAACTAAGTTTTGACTTGAACCTGGGTCCTGATTTCAGAGCTATTTTATTCTATAACATTCCATCCTCAATTTTAAAACTCACTTCAGAATTTTGTGGAAGTTGGGTTTAAGATGTCTTTCATCAGTTCAACAATTCCACAATCCTTCAATACCACTAAACATGGTTGTCTATATGTGCCAGGTTGCCACAAAAGACCAGAACCTGCACTGGACCACTCACTACATAATTCTGCAGTAGAATCTTGGTGACCAAGGCTGGCAAGAAATCACATACACATTCATGGTGTCTCCTAGGTATATACCATCTTCCATCATTTTGAGGATAGACAGAGTAACTGGAACTAAAATGGAATTTTTTCAGATCTCTAGAAGGACAAGCATCAGGAATTTATTGAATAAGAAATCTAATCAAAATCCCTTCATCCTTTTATATTTGAGGAAGAGTAGAGGTTGCTACCTTTTGTAATTTTATAATTAAAGTATTTATGAAGGTTGGAGCCCCAGTCCATTGGCACTATCCCTTACTTTTGCTCCTAAACTCTCATCATTTCATCCTCCTAATCCAAGAACTCAATAACCATCTTTTCATGTGGTTCTTCTTGCTGTCACTCTTTTTCTTTCTTTCCTTCTTTCTTTCTTTCCTTCTTTCTTTCTTTCCTTCTTTCCTTCTTTCTTTCTTTCTTTCTTTCTTTCCTTCTTTCTTTCTTTCTTTCTTTCTTTCTTTCTTCCTTTCTTTCTTTCTTCCTTCCTTTCTTTCCTTCTTTCCTTCTTTCTTTCTTTCTTTCTTTCTTTCTTTCTTTCTTTCTTTCTTTCTTTCTTTCTTTCTTTCTTTCTTTCTTTCTTTTTTCCTTCTCCTCCTCCTCCTTCTTCAATAAAATCCATCTTCACAGGCATGTAAATCATACAGTTGATTATTAAGCACCATACTTCAAGCAAGGAAGACTAGAATTCACATCCAACCTCAATTACTTACTAGCTGTTTAACTTTGAGCAAGTCACTTAAACTCAGTGAACTGATAATTAAGAAATTGAGAAGGGGGGGTGCAAGTGCATTCATTCTTTGAAGACTCTAAGCGAAAGGCCATGATGGCAGTAGAGAATGAATCTCTAATCGCACTTAAATCACCGCAAACAGCCATCAACACAGAAAGTACTAAGACAAGCAATGGAAAGGATACAGAGGCAAACTGTGCAGCACTAGGACATGGAATCCATGGTGAAAGAAGGCAGGAGACATAAAGAAGAGGATGGAGAAGGGAAGAAGCAGAAAGCATTGCTCAGGAGGAGTTGAGAACAGTAGACAGCATGGATCCCATAGAGATGGAAGAATGCTGGAGAGAGATGAGTTTGAGGTCTCTTTTTTGTAGGGTTGGAGGGGTGAATAGATTAACATTCTTTTGTGCCACTTTGAGGTTAGTCTATTTATATGCTCAAATCATTTCAAAGTTATCATTAAAACTTTAAAGTTAACATTTCCATATCATCTCAAAATCACAAGCATCATTTGGTGACCTATTGGACTTTACAGTAGAGATTTGGAATTTTTCTTAGATTTATATATATATATAGAACCAAAAGAGCCAGCAAGGCCTAGATGACTTCCTCTGATTGAGCACATATTACCATATAAGATTTTTGATGAATATATGATACATTGTAAATTATACTTTTTTGGTTACTGGGTAACATTGTGTGTGACTTCTAGGTCCCCTTTTGCAATCTTTCTTCCCGCCTTTGCCCCTTTATCTTGTCTACTTATAAACTTACTGAAATGACTAGAGATTTGGAAGAAAGATGAGGGGAACCAGAAAAAAATACAGTTTTAATATACTTAGTTTCATTAACTATTAAATAGGAATAATAATACACCTACTTCCCAGTGTGGTTGTGAGAATCACATGAGGGATTTGTTAAGACCTAGCATCATGCTTGGTGAATAGGAGATGCTTAAGTTGCTATCTAGATGCTATCTAGCTTAGCCACTGAATCTGATGAAACTGTTATCCTTTTCTTTGTCAAAGAAAACCCATCTACCTGTATTATTACTATTATTTTTATTGTCTGTATTATTATTTTCAGCATTTTTTTTAAACTCATACCTTCTCCTAGGAAGTATCTGAGGCTAGATTAGAACCCATGACCTCTCATCTCCCTGCCTGGCTCTGAATCCACTGAATCACATAGCTTCCCCTACTTGTATTTTTATTCTTCTTAAAAATATAATTAAACCTGCTATACTGTGTGACTGAAGGTTTATTCCTTGAAATAGACTGAGAGCCAGAACTAAAGGAATTCAGGGCAAGGTACAAACTGCACCATCCCTCTCCTGACTTCCTCTCTTTTTCATACTGCTAGGCTTATAAGGTGGAGGCTCTGTGCATCTAGAAATGAAAGCAAGTTCAAATAGAAAACTTTCTCTGGCTGTTTTTATTTACCTCTCCTGTTTATAACTTTGGCTGGCTTCAAACTCAGGGGGTTCAGGTACTACAGATGGCTCATTGTTCTCTCCCACTGCTTTTGCCCCAGGGAAGGAGCACTGAATAAATCTATTATATTCATTCCACACCAACTTTACCACATCCCAAATACTCTGTACACAAAAGACAATCACAGGCAGCAAGCAAACATGTTTATCAAAGCAAGGAGTGAATCCAAAATTGAGGAAGTTATCTAGATTGATGTTGAAAATAAAATTCACCAGAGTAAATGGGCTCTTTAACTTGGAAATCTGAGGAAATGTCAGTTCAAGCAAGGAGAAACCAATCTCACCCAAGAAGTCCATTCTTGGCAGTCTTTGAGGTTATAAGCATTCAGAGTCAAATGACATTCTTCCAGCTCCAGGGAATTCTCTAGTATGTCATTCAGAGTTCATAACTTATTCCCTGCCTTTTCTCTCCTCAGGATCTTTACCCATCCAAAGTCACATTTCCCAAAGCACAAACTAAATCAGAGGCTCGGAAGTCTCCCATACAATCAATGTTGCTAGGTGTACATATTGCTGTCCTTCAGAGAACCAACCAGACAAACCTGAGTGTCTGTGTCTGTGTGTGTGTGGGAGGACTTAAAATTTGTTCATTGTCATTTGTGTTTTTTTTTTAACTTTAATATTACATTCATTTTCCAAATATATCTGCCTGTCGCTCCTCTACCTACCCTGGAACCAAATTTTTCAAAAGTGAAGAAATAAAAAATCAAAGCTAACCAAAATATCAAAATAGCCCGATGCCACTTTTGAGGTGCCTTGAGTCTTCTGCTCGGTAGTTCCTTCCCTTAAACTAGAGTACCATTTAGCCTCAGAATGATATAAAACAAAAATCTTTCACTACAGCCAAGTGAGATTTTTGCCAGGAGTGCAAAAGTGGTTGAATGTTAGGAAAATCATTAGTATGTAGACAGTAAAAACTCAAATCAATTATCAGCTACAACTGCCAAAAAAGTTTTTTGCCAAAATATAAGACTTTTATGTTTCAATTTGCATTTTTTATTATTAGTGGCACTGGTCTTACATTTTATATTGTTTTTGAATGTTAGAACATCTTATTTGGAATACTCTGTTTTCTTGCCTGCTAGGGATGACTTGATCATTTATATTTATATCAAGTATATCTATAACTGTAGCTATTTACAAGTTGTTATTTTATTTTGGATAGTAGCTATTTATATAGTTTTCCTCATTGTAAAATACTTTTATAGCCACATTGTTCTGTTTCTTCCATAAGTTTTTGGATTTCATCTCATCAGACTTTTCTATTTTACCTTTTATGACAATCTTTATCCCTTGTTTGGTTAAGAATTTTATCCCTCATCATACTTATGAAAGTTCTCTCATTCTGCTCTCTATTTTATAAATGATGTGACCTTTTATATTTAGATCTTATATCAATTTGGAACTAATTATGGTGTAGCGCCTGCTTGAACAGGTTTGTCCTCACATTTCCATGCATTATGGCCATCTGGAAGGCACCAAAGGAACAGGAGCTGTCTCCTATTTGTTTAACCTTAGGATTTGAATTAATGAGAATGGAGAGGGGAGGAGCTGTCAAAATGTCATGCCACAGCAAGTCACTTAAAGGGAACAGGGTGGACTAATTTATGGTAAGCACTCTAGAAGTCCAGATGATGACATATGAGAAGCTGCTTTTACAAGCACCACGCACAAGGAGATTGCCAGGTGAATTCAAGGGGGATCCCAGCTAAAAGCAATTTATGATGATGGAGATAATAAGTGTTGTATTATTAGGAGCAAAAAGTGTTCAGCTGATGAGCGATTATTCTCTCCATAGCTGTTGGGCACATGGTGAGACTCTTTCCCCCCTAATATGACTTTTATAGGATCAAGGAATCATTTAGTCAATCAGTAAGCACTTATATACTTACTTCATGATGAGGTACTGTGTGTAGACAAAATCAAATACCACTTACTCTCAAGCAACTTACCTTCTAATAGAGGAGACAATGGGTACACATGATTACTAGAGGGACTACCTTTCTCAGCACTCATCTTTTGTTTGTGTCCTGGGTTCACTCCTCAGAGGTTAACTGAATTCTCAGAAGTACACTCCTCAGTTCTCACATTCATCAAATCAGCACTCCCAGGTTGTCTACTTTTGAGAAAATGTCTACTTAAGCAAATGCTAATTATAGAAATGATTGTTGGTTCAAAGTCTGGGATTTCTCCCACAAAGAGGAAAAGTAAAAAGGTACCCAATGGAAAAACATGAATCAAATTTAGAATAGGTAATTTATTCCCACAATAAAAAGAGAATATTAAACAGTACAAAATCATAGAATGATAAGAAGAGGATCCAGTTACTTATCACTACAAGGGTAATAATTTGAAAAGCTAATGCTTCAATCTTGTTGAAACACTGTGTCTGCAAGACTCCTATCTAGCAATTTTACTTTTCTTCTCTTTGCTGGTGTTGTTCATCAAATAGCCAAGCAGGATCCAAACAGGATCTTTTCTGATGGACTTCTGCTCTGCTACTGATGTTTACCAAGCTGAAAGTCTAATTGTGCTACTTCTGCTACTGTAATAACAATTGAATACTACTACTACTACTACTACTAATAATAATAATAATAATAATAACAAGTTAGCCATTACATAGTTTTTACTATGGGCCAGGCATTGAACTAAATACTTTACAGATAGGATCTCATTTGATCCTTACAACAACTTAGGAAAGTAAATGTTATTATCATCCCTATTTTACTTAAGGCAAATAAAGAGTAATTTGACCAAAGTCACATAGCTAGTGAGTGTCTGAGGCTGGATTTGAGCATATCTTCTTCATTCCAGAGCATGTTCTATCCACTGTGCTACTTATATGCCAAATTAGCTAGAAGACCCTGCCAGAAGACATGCCCTAGTTACTAAACCACAAAAGCTTTCCTGGGAAACTAAAATTAAAAACAAACAAAAAATTGGAAAACAAGGTGCCAGGAGCTTCCAATAGGAGTCTAGTTAGTTGAATCTCCAGAGTAATCACTATGCCAAAGTAGAGGACCTTTCTTTCCTCCATTCTTCAAATGGATTCATATTTTATCTTCTTGAAAACCAAGTCTAAGAGACTCACCAAATAGAAATCACTTCTTCTTCCTCTATGAATGATACCCTGCATCATCAGACTTTCTAACTTGGCAACTAATCAAAGGGATTCAAGTCAGCCATGTATCATGCCTAACTGGTATTAGACAGAAGATAACTATACCCACCCAAATTTCTGTATAGATCCATGGGTACAAGCTAAAATTATATGTGTGTACTCAAAAGGAGTGAAGAATTCCTATTGATTGACTAGAATGCCCTGAAGACTGAAGGGCTAATAATAAATACTATGTAGAAAATAAATAAAAGGTAGCACTAGCAACTTGGGAAAGCAGGAAAAAATAGTGAAAAAGGTTATTCTTCAGCAACTGAATCATGAAGAAAACTAGAGAAAGAAAGTGGTAAAAGTAAGAGGAAGGAAATGATAGACAATCATTTCAGGAATGGAAGATGAGTAGAAAGAATTGATGCATAAAAGAAATCAAGAATTCTCAGAAAATAACCTTGATTTTTTTTTCAATAAAATATGAGTTGATGGCATCATCAGAGAGGCTAGGAGGATGGGTGCTAATGAAATATTGTGCAGAAAAGAAATAAAAAATTGGAGTATCCATTATAGCAGTAAAATACAGAATCTATCAGGGGAAAAGTAAGAATTACTATGATGCTGAAAAGACACAACTGAGATTCAACAATATAAATTTGTTGCATGACTTTGAGCATCAGTGAAAAAGGAATAGAAGCAGATGAAGAGAGTAATCAAGGGTTGGGAGTCATCATCATGGAAAGTGATAGTAAAAGGGAGCAAGGGAATTATGAGTAAAGACTTGAACTGATTCACTAAGAGAAAGAGATTAGGAAGACAGGAAAAAGTAACTGGATCAAAGTTGATGGCCTGGTTTAATAATGTGTCTTTTACTTCTAATTCTTTTCATAAATGTGTTCGAATTCATAGAAACTCTAATCCTTTTTTTTTTTTAATTATATGAAATTAAAAGATAATCTTATTGAGTTAGGACAAACAAACCAAATATTTTTTGTATATTTTGAACATGAGGCTACATGTAAAAATATAGTAACTTGGGAGCCACTAAAAAGAAGCTGGAAAGAAGAAAGTGACTTTTATGGGTCTGTTCCTGCCACTTGTGTAGAGGTCAAAACACAAAAGTCTTCTTGCTCACATACAGAGTGTGGAGTAGCTTAAGCTTGGAGCACCACCTGGTGGCAGATACAGAGATGGCAGCCTGAGAAATGACTCTCCAGGGCCCAAGGAAAGTGTCCCTGTAAAGAAAACCAATTATAACTTTATGATCGTATACAGTGTAAGACGCTAGTCTAAATATACTTTTTGCCAAATAGATCTCCAGCATTCTGGAAGTCCTTTTCAAATACATTATATGTATGTCTAAGAAAAGGTTCACAGGCAGTTCTTCCAGATGCCAACTCCCACTATGCCAAGAATACTTGATTTACTCCTATTCTTAGTAATAAATTGGTAATCAATTTAAGTTTAAAAGTCCAATAATTAAAGAAAAATAAGGAAGAACTAAACAATGTATGTAAGAATTATGGCCAGGGAACATTTTGTTAATATTTTGTTACTAGTTTTATATTTTTACTTCTGATGCAATTTTTAATAAGTTTTTTTGATATTTTGTGATTCATGTTCTCTTCCTTTCTCCCATCCCTCTGCCCTTCCCATGGTGGGAGGTAATAAGATATAAGTTGTACATGTGTTAACATGCAATATATATTTCCATGTTCATCATGTTATGAAAGAAGACACATATTACTTATACTAGGGAAAAAAAATTATGGAGGAAATAAAGTGAAGAACAGGATGCTTCAAGTTGCATTCAGACTCCATCAGCATCTTCTATAGTGGTGGATAGCCTTTTTCATCATGAGTCCCTTGGAGCTGTCCTTGATCCTTGCATTGCTGATAATAGTTAAATCATTCACAATTGATTAAAGTTAATATTTTATTGATGCTTTCAAAAAATCACTGTGACCTCCCCACAACCCTCTCTCTCGGATACACACTATATAATCCTCCCTTATCATAAATGAAATGAGTCAAATTACACAAATCAAAACATTGACCATGTCTGAAAGTATATTCCATAGCCTCAGGCCACCAGCCCTTTGCCAAAAGGTAGGAGGAATTCTTCATCATATGAATGCGCAATCACTTGAAGTCATGACTGGCCATGTTATTGATAAGAATTCTAAAATTATGTTTTTGTTACATTAGAAGGTCACTGTACAAATTGTTGTCCTTCTTCTGAATATTTTGTTCTTTATACCCTTATATAAGACTTCAGGAGAAAAAATTTTAACTGAATAAGAAATTCAAGAGATAATAAAATTATATTTTTTAATTGAAATGTTTTTGAATAAAGTAATTTAGCTAAACTTGAGAACCTCTCACATAGAAAAAATATTTGCATCCAATAATTGAGTGGTTACAAGATAAACAATTTTCCTAAGAATTGTGACCCCAAGGAAAAACTTATTCACAACATTATTCTTTCTACTGAGCAAGGGTCTCTGAACTATAAGACTAGAGAAAGCTTTGAAGAAATTTCATATCTATCTCAATATTAAGCCTCTCTAAGCCTTAGACTATACCTCATATCAGCTCAAAATCATTACAGCCCTTCAAAAATCTGATAAAACAGAATGCCAGCCCTGGAAGGAGATTCTAAGTCATCTTATATTTTAGTATACAGGACAGGGTGATAGGAGGCAGTTACCTTCCATGATTCTACAGTGACTAAGCAAAGGGTCAATGGAATCCCTCCCTGCCCCTAACTTTCAGGGGGCCAAAATATCATAATTCAGAGATGACAGTAGTGAAAGAAAAACAATGTGATCAAGTTCCTGGAGGCTATGAATGAATTCATCTCAGAATCTGACCTAGAGTTTCAATTCAAAATAGTGGAGGATGAGGCATGCAGATAGTGAATGAAGGAATTTAGCTCCAGATCTTTAAGTCAACAGAAACAACAAAGAATCCCACCCTTACCCTTGTCCAGTGTCATGAGGAACAAAAGCTCAAGATCTGAAATTATTCAGAGTCCCTTTATCTCCATGATACAATTGATATCTATCAAGGTGAAAATCTCTTCACTTTCCTCCCTTTCTACTTCATCCCTACCCCTCCATAATCCATATTATCCTTGGCCTTCCCATTTCATTGTACTGAATGAAGCCCTTGCTTTATTGTGCCAAACTCTCCATTTTCCTAGACCTCTTTATTTCACACCCTTGTAATAAAGGAAACAGGAGTCTCTCCCAAAAAGATATTATTTCCCTAGCCACCCTCTCCAGTACTATGTGTCCTTTTACTGATGTTCTCCCCAATATTGCTCCAAGAAGAATTGGCACGCTCCTTATTCCATACTGTGCCTTTGCCACGACCATTCAGAATCTTTACTTTTTTGAAGTTTATTCCATCCATCTTTATCACTCAATCCAAATTCTTACTACTTCCTTTAAGCACCCTGGCCATCATTTTCATCAACCCCCTCAATACCCATAACCTCTACCTTTCCTCCATTTCAGTCACACCCATGAATAGTAATCTATAATGGCACCAGCACACAAAGCCTTGCAACTCTATTATTTGGAACTATGAAATTCTTCTCTCTGAACAGTCTCTTGACCTGCAACATTTCTTCCTGTTTCACTCCTCCAAAACTTAGACTGCATCTTCAGTGTGATCTCCAGTTCTTCTTTCTCTCCCTGTACTCTGTTTCACTCCTTCTCTAGATAATTTTGCCCCCTTCTACAATTTCCACAAACACCTTGCCAAAACACAATCCTATATTGCCCACACTATCCTCATTTTCCACTCACATGATGATCTCCTAGGGAAATCTAAAGAAATTCATACAACCATATTTAATGAGTTGACTCCAGTTTTGTTATCTAATATCAAGTGGGTCTTCATTATTCTTTGGTGCCTTTTTATTATTTTATGATTGATTCTTTTTTGCATCCTCCAAAGTGACCATTTCAAATCACCTCCTCTTTTTTAGATATCTTATATCACATTGGCCTCCTCTCCTTTTTAAAAAAGAACCTCATCTCCTACTTTAATTAGGAATTAGAAACTATTGGATATAAGTTCCCTCTTCTTCCCCATTCCACTACTCAAAACCTAATCTTAATCATCCCATGTTCTCTCCGTCTATGACACAATATCTCATGAAAAGAGTGGCATCTTCTAACTAAGGCCAATTGCTGAATTTAGGCTTTTGATTGGGTCCTCTCCCATTTCATCTGGAAGTTTGCCCCTAAATCCCCTCTTTCTTATTTCCTATATCTCTTTATTCTTTGGCTCCTTCTCTAATGCCTACAAAAGTGTTCAACTCTCCCTTAGCCTTGAAAACTTTTCTCCCCTATGTTGTACATTCTTTAGAGAAAAAGAAAGCGAGTTATATGGTTCCTGATTGCATCTTATTTGGGGATTAAAGAAAGACAGTTTCTCAGACCTTGAAGGTCTGATTAGTTTTAAAATTGATTTGTCCTCAAAGCTACTTGATTCTTGAGTATTGTTAATTAACCTTATAATCCAATCAAATGCTAGTCGATATGCAAAGTTCAAAAAGTCACCTGGCTTCTGAGATATTAAAAAGGAAGCCTTCTAGGTACCTTGCTTCAAAGCAGATTTCTTTAATGGCAAGAAAGGTGGACTGGTGAAAACAGAAAGATGATAAACTATCTTACAGGTTGTCTCGGGCTATAAAAAGAACCCTGATGAATACAAATCTTATGAGAAATATATATATATATATACATGCATAGTCTTACTCTCCTAAACTATGCTTTTTTAAATTTACCAACAGCCTTCTGAGAACTTCCGTCTGAACATCCCATAAACTTCTAAAACTCAATATACCCAAAACAGATCTCATTATATTTCCCCTCAGAACTTCTCCATTTCTGTCAATTATACCACCATTCTTCCAATTACCTTGGTTAGCAATCTCATAGGCATCTCTGAGTTCTCTTTCTCCCTCCCTCCCTCCCTCAACTCCCAAATCTCATCAGATGCTGTCTTTTTCATCCTATATACATAATATTTCTCACATTTATGCTCTATTCATACAGCTTCTACTCACCTAAGACTCTAATATCCTTTCCCCAGACTGTGATAATAGTCTCTTAAATTGGTGGTTCTAACCCCTGTTCCCTTCTCTCCAATATGTCCTCTCCTAGATAAATTTACATTTCTAAAATGCCTCTAACCATGTCCAAATGTCTTAGTCCCGACTTCAACTCAAAAATCATCAGTAGTTCACTCTTGTATCTGGAATTAATAAATCAATCAGCAAGTATTTTAAGTGCCTATTATGCGCCACATACTATGATAGATGCTGAGGAGACAAATACAGAGATTCAACCAATTCCTCCTCTTGGGAAGCACATATTCTAATGAGAGACAGCAAATATGCATATATATGCATATACAGGAAAATAGTAAGAAATAAATATGAATATACACAAAGTACTTAAATACGAAGTATTTACAAGCAGGATATTAGCAAAGGAATGATTCAAGTTTCATGTAGATAAAAAGGCACCAGATTTCAGGTATGGAGAATGGCAAATACATGGAGATGGAATATTGTATATAAAGAACTGGATTTCAGAATACCAGAGTGGAACTGACGTATAATAAAGCAGAAAAGATAGATTGTAGATAGGTTCTAAAAAGCTTTAGAGTTTGCAAGGATGGATATATTTTGTCTTTTTAACAAATGCTTCACTGGAGTTTATTCAGGAAAGCAGTGACATGATCAGATCTTTGTTTAAGGTGAATCACTTTGCCATTTGGATGGAATATGGGCACAAATGAGGAGAGTCTTCTGAAAGGTCGTGTGAAATACACAATGGAGATAGAAACAAGATCTGGAAACTGATTGAATTTGTGAGATGTGGGAACATGAATAGTAGAGGTTATAACACCAAGAATGTGAACTTGAGGGGGGGGGAAGAATAATATTGGTGTCTTCAACAGAAATAGAGAAGTTTGGAGGAGGCATGATTTTTTTAAGGGGGGGAGGCAGGATAATAATCAATTCTATTTTGGAAATATCTCTGGAACATTGATTTTATTGTGGTTGTATATTTTATAGACTTCCTATTATCATTGAATAATTATTTTTTGAAATTAAAAAGGCTTGAATACATGAATGCATGATTTGGTAATATGTATTTGCACATTGAATATATCTTAAAATGAATCATTTTGTATTTTAAGTTAATCACTTCTCTTAGGAGATGAGTGGAAATTCTTTATTCTTTTTGACTTAAAGTTTTATCATTGCATTGATCAGATTTCTAGATTTCTAGTCTCTCAAAATTGTTTTTCTCCATTATATTGTTGGCATTGTAGAAATTGTTCCCCTAATTCTTCTCACTTTTCTCTAAATCAGTTCACAGAGTTCCCAGTTACCTCAGAAACGGTTCTTTCATCAATTGTGTTTGGCACAATAATATTCTATTATACTGATATACCACAATTTGTTTAGTCATCGCTTAATAGAAAGACATTCCTTTTCTTTCCAATTTTTGATAATAATAAAAAGAGCTGCTATAAATATTTTTGTAAATTATGATCATTTCCCTTTTTCTTTTTTGAGTCATGCATTTTGAAACATCCAAAGGGCAATTGGTGATGCGAAATTGAAGCTCCTAGGAGAGTTGAGGACTGTATATCTAGATCTATGAATCATCAGCATGGAGATTATAATTAAGTCATGACTCTGATATCATTTTCCTGCCTGTAGTTTAAATCAGTGTAAGGAAATCAACTGAGTCTGAGAGTTTCGTGTCTTATCTTTGGTTACAAAATTTTAAATATTATGTCTTAGATAAATCCATCTTCCTCACTTGAAGTTCAGAACTCTATTCAATATGCCACATTGCTAGGGGCAGCTAGGTGACTCATTGGATAGAGAGCTGGCCATAGAGATGGAAGATCCTTGGTTCAAATCTGGCCTTAGCCACTTTCTAGCTGTGTGACCTTAGGCAAGTCACTTGATCCCAATTGCTTAGCCTTTACTGTTCTTCTGTCTTCAATACTTAATATTTATTCTAAGATGGAAGCTAAGAGTTTAAAAAATATATTTGTCATATTGCTTCTGTAAGGTCTAGAGGCAGTTGGAGATGGAATTCTATAAACATTATGTTTAAATAGGCTTAGAAAGAGAAGGATAAAAGAGTTAGGAAGGAGAGAATTGTAATAGTCAAAGAATAGTAAAGCAAAGGACTATGCTTCAGACACTAACTATATAACCACAGGCAAGTCAGTTAACACATTTGTATCTCTTTCCTAAGATGTTAAATGGAAACAATATTAGCATCTACTTGTTGTGAGGATGAAATGAGATAATATTTGTTAAAAAAAAAAAGAAACAGCGCAGTTCATGGCACTTAGTAAGTGCCATGTGAGTGTTTATTTCTTTCCATTCTTGGTAAGGAAATCTTTTGGATTAAAATTGCACCATACCAGCTTACATTGGTACAGGGTGTTTCCTCATACTAAAAGTTTCCATTTGGTTGAAATTCTAAGTTTAATCCCTCCCCCTACTTTGTCAAATGTTTTTCTTAGATCTAATCAAACCATATTTGCAATACTGCACTCACCTACCAGCTCATCATAATCATGGCTTCCCTTTCTAGGAACAGTTAATCATTAATACTTAAGAATTTTGTCAGAAATAAAAATCATACTCAATGATATAGTTTTCAGACTCTATTCTCTTCACTTTTTTTAAAAAAATTGGACTAGCATTTGCCCTTTTCCAGTCTTGTATTGCTCTCATTCTCCACAATGTTTCAAATATTATTAGCACTAGCTCATCAATTACAACTGCCCTTTCTTACAGTACACATGGATATATGGAATTTGGCTCAGATTAAGATCATTCACTCCCGGTAGGGAAAATAGAAACAATATAAAAATCAAGGAGCCCTGCTTTCCCTCTCTTGTAAGTTATCATTGTCCTATTCTCTTCAGAGGGTCTGTTCCTTCATTAAGCCTGATATTTCTCCCCATATAAAAACAAAACACATTTCCCCTCTTAGCTTCTCTTGATACTCTCTGCCAATTCTAAGTTTTAGCATTCTGACATTGTTTTTTTTATTTATACTCCCTATATATTCTTGCTTCCATTTATTTTACTTTTCCCCTCAATTACATGAAGAAAACACTTTTAAATTTCTGTTTTTTAAAGTGTGAGCCAAATTATGCCCTCATGCTCTTTCTTCCCTCACCTGTCCTGAAGATGGCAAGAAATATGATATAGATTTTACATGCAAAATAATGTAAAACATTTTTCCATATTAGTTATTTTGAAAGATCTCAAACAAACAAAAAAATGAAGAATGTAAAATATTGTATGTCTCAGTCTGCATTCAGACTCTGTAAATTCTTTCTCTGGAGGCAGATGGTATTTTTCATCATGAATTCTTGGGAATTGTCTTGGATCTTTGGGTTGCTAATAATGCAACCTCATTCACCATTGTTCATTATATAATATTGCTGCTACTGTTTACAATTTTTTCCGGGTTCTGCTCATTTCATTCTGCATCAGTTCAATTGAATCTTTCCATGATTTTCTATGTAGATCTGATCTTTTCATTAGGTATTCTTGAAATTTCTCAATTTCATTAATTATTTTTTCCTTTGACAGATTATACTCTTTTGCTAGGTAGATGATTATTGGTTGTAATTTTAGATTCTTTGCCTACCAGAACATCATATGCAAAGCTCACCAATCCTCTAAAGTAGAAGCTGCGAAATCCTATGTAATGCTGATTTTGGCCCCATTAAATTTTATTCATTTATTTATTTTTTGGTTTTGGCTGCCTATGGCATTTCTTCTTCAGTATGAGAGCTCTGGAATTTGGCTATAATTTTCTTGGAGTTTTCCTTTTGGGATCTTTTTTTTTGGAAGCAATCAGAGATTTCTTTCTATTTCTATTTTACCCACTCATTCTAGAATGTCAGAGAAGTTTTCTTTGATAATTTTTTCAAGTATGATATCCCGGTTCTTTTTTTTTAAAATTTTTTGCTTGTGGTTTTCAGCCAGTCCAATAATTCTTTTTTAAACCTTATCTTCCACCTTAAAATCAATATTGTGTATTTGTTTAAAGGCAGAAGAGTGGTAAGGGCTAGGAAATTGGAGTCAAGTGACTTGTCCAGGGTCAAACAGCTGGGAAATGTCTAAGGTCAGATTTGAACCCAGACTCTATCTAGGCCTAGCTCTCAATCTAGTGAGCCCTCATATCCAATACTTCTTAAGTTATCTCTCTGTGATCTATTTTCCAGGTCAATTGTTTTTCTGAGTAATTTCAAATTTTCTACTATTTTTTCATTATTTTGATTTTGTTTGATTATTTCTTGAAGCCTCATGAAGTTATTAGTTTCTACTTGTCTCAGTTTAGTTTCTAATGAAGTATTTTCTTCAATGAGCTTTAGCATCTCTTTTTACATTTGGCTAGTTCTATTTTTAAGGACTGATTATCTTTCATGAATGTATATACCTCCTTTTCTATTTGACTAATTCTATTTTTTAAGGATCTATTTTATTAAGCCAGTTTTTGTATATCCTTTCACATTTTTTATGCTCCATTTCAAAGCTGTTGATTATTTTTCATGGTTTTCCTTTATTTCTCTTATCCCCTCCCCCCAATTTTTCTTCTCACTCTCCTTTTTAAAAGTCTTTTTTGAGCTCTTCCATAAAATCTTTTGGGGCTTGAGACTAATTTACATTTTTCTTTGATGCTCCACATGTTGCTATTTTAACAATATTATTCTCTTCTGAGTTTTTTGACCCTCCTTGTCATCATAGTAACTATCTAGAATTTGAGATGTTTCAGTTTTTTTGTTCATTTTTACCAGTTTATTTCATGATTATTTTTTTTACTACATAACAAAGTTGAACTACTTTTGTGGATTGGAGAGGGTGCTATCCTTCACTTCTTTTTTTGAGGCTTGGGGCTTTGCTTCTGGCTTCCACTAGACCTTGGAGTCTAGCTGCCAGGATACATTAGTATGGGGTCTCACTGCTTGGCTTGCACTCATGGAAGACTTCACTAGTGGCCTGTATTGAAGGTAGAGCCTCACTGCTGATCAACCCCAAGAATGCACCTTCACTGCTGGCCAGTTCCAAGGAGTGGAACATCATTGTTGGGAGACCCTAAGGACAGAGTCTTGCTGCTTTTCAGTCTCTGGCATTTGGGCCTTACAGGTTGTCTGTTCTGATAGTGGGGCTTCAATGCTGGCCAGACTCAGGGATGGAGATTTACTGGAGGCTTGAATCAGGGTTTCACTGTATAGGGGGCAGTACCTAATACCTCACTGGCATGTGGCCTGCACTTGCTGCTAGTTTGCTTGCCTCTCATCCCAAGGAGACAGACCTCTTGTGCTGATCCTCTAATCTGCTTTGGTACAAAAACTTCTCCAAAATTTTGTTTAAGGCTTTGGTTTAGGTTTTGGAGAAGAATTTGGAAAAACTTAGAAAGGTTGCTATCTCATTGCACCATCTTGGTACCAGAAGTGAGTTACTGAATTTTTTGTGCATCCACAGTGGTCTCTTCAGTGTGACAAGGAAATCACTTTAAAAGACTGATATATATTAATTTAAGGTCGCCAAGGAATTCAGCTATGTAATTCCTAAATGAAAACTCAAGTCAGCTGTCAACCTTTTATAGAGTTTAATTACAAACAGGAGGAAGAAAGGAATTAGAGAGAGAGAGAGAGAGAGAGAGAGAGAGAGAGAGAGAGAGAGAGAGAGAAAGGGGAGAGAAGGGAATAGGGCTTAAATACCCCTTCTATTTAGGCTGGGCCAAAAAGCCCAAGCCCTTAGATAGCTGGGGCAAAGAAAGGACATCAGTCCCTATTACTCATGTGACCAAAATGGAGAAACAGTCTCAAGGGCCCCCACCTTCAGCTTCCTTCAGAGCAAGCTTCTCAGAGCACCTCTCCAACCACTCAGAGCCAAAACTCTCCAACCAACCCCTCAGTCTTCAGACCCCTCTATCTTTAAGGAAACCATCCAAGTTCCCTCCCCTCAGTTCTCACATCTACCAATCACTGTCCATCATTTTCCCTGTGCCAATGGTGGCTCTAGCTTAACCCAGGACCACCCAGAGGTCTGTGGCTTTGCACATGTTTGTTGAAGGTCATATTCTCAAATAATTAAATCTTGATCTTTTGCTACAGCCCTTCCTAAATCCTATTACCCTGAGTAGGGTAGAGATTGGAATAATTAAATTTTGATCTATGCTGCAGCCCTTCCTAAATCCTGTTAGGACTGAGTAGGGTGGAGATTGCAATTTCCAAGACCTGGTTCTGTCATTCCAAGTATCTCCATTGTATCAATTCTAAAATCAATCATGACTCAAAGAAATTCCTGTTCTATGCTTAAGCATAGGTCAAAGCCCTTTCCATTGTTCAGCAAAAGGTTTCTGTCCTAAAGTAATCTTAAGAAGGGAGGAGGAGGAACCTCCCATGCCAATGAGGTTCACATTCCAATAGAGTTCCCACTATCAATAGGAAATTTTTCAAGTATGAAATTTCCCAATGGTGAAATTTCCAACATTTATAAGTCTAAGAAATTTTAAGGTTTACATCAGACAGCTCCACTTTTTACTCCTCATTGGAAGTTTCTATTTCTGTTTTCAGAGTTTTATTCTTGTGAGCTATCCATTCTTTTGGGGATATCTTTCTGTCACATTTTAATTCATATGACTCTAGCTATTCTTTTTTTCTTGTTACCTAAACTTTAGGTAGTTGTTTATAGGTAATTGAGGTCATGTGTTTTAGTTGTAAATCTTTTTTTCTGTATTTTTTCTTCTGTGAACTTAAGAGTATATTGATTATTCTTCTTTTTTCTATAATTGTAGTTAATTTTTATGGTGCCTTACTTGGTGAATACCAATATGAATTTTTTTCCCTCTCCCAAATATCTAGATTGAAAGTCTTTTTGATTCATTTAGAAACAGGAAAGGTGACACAGAACTAGAGAAATGTAAATATGTAACTACTTTTAAATGAAGAAAAAAGTTTGTAAGCCGTGACTGAAGTTGACATTAAATCTTGACAAAATTCTAGATGCTATCATTAAAATAAATGTGAACATATTGAAAAGGAAGTAAGAGTTATAAAGAACCAGCTTTGCTTTTGTAAGAATAGATTATGCCAAATTAACCTAGGTTCCACTTATATAGATTTTAGAAAAGCATTTCATAAAGTATGTTATAATATTCTTGTGGAAAAGATGGAAAGATGTGGCCTAGACTAGAGGTGTCAAACACACAACCTTCGCCTGGATACTAATGGTAACATGCTTGCAGCCTATGTCAGGTTAAAATGAAACTGAGAAATATTCATAAAATAAATAAGAATATAGTAGATAATTTCAATATATGATTTTCTAAGCCAATATGTAGCCCCTGGAATTATTATCCATTATTTAGTGGCCACCATTTCTATTTGAATTTGACTCCACTGGACTAGACATTTCCAGGTTCTCCTTATCCATCAACTCCTTCCCCACTAGCAAAGACAGAGTTCCCCAAAGATCTTGATAGGATAAAGCATTGCATTAACCAGGTGAAATTCAATTCAACTGGGATAAATGTAAGAGCTTATATTTGCATTTAAAATTATCTTCACAAATATTGGTGAGACATGATTATACATAAGTTTGAAAAAGGTCTTGATAGCCAAATGGGAGTAAACAGAATGATATGGCAGACAAAAAAATTCAAATTCAGTCTTTGGCTGCATTAAGATAGAAATCAGACAATAAACTCTATATTAATAGGTTTACAACCCAAATTAGAAGAGATATCAATTGTCATTTAGTCTACCCCTATCTTTTCACACATGTAAAACTGAGGCCCAGAAAGATCAAGTGATTTGTCTAAGATTATGAAGGATGTTAAGCATAGAAGGCCAGATCTTTACTGTCCCCTGACTCCAAAAATCAGTATTCTTTGCTCTATACTATATAGACTTCTCCAGGCCACATATGATGTGTTGTATTCAGTTCTGAATGCCATAGTTAAGGACATTGATAGGCTGTAAAAATCCAAAGTAGACCAATCGAGAAAGTGAAAGGACTAGAGAATGTCATCCAAGGGTCAGTTGAAGAAACTAAAGATACTTAGCTTGGACAAGAAGAGATTCAGGTGGGACAAAAAAAAATAATCAAGTATGACAATGACTTGGAAAAATATAAATGGTTTTCTATTTGACTACAGAAGTCAGAACTAGTAGAAATGGGGCAAACTTGTGATTCATATTAGTAAAGTTCCTCAGTAATTGGAGGCATTAAAAATGAAATAAACCACCTTGGGAAGGGTTCTGCCTTACTAGAGGTCTTTGTAAGCTTAGGCTAGATGATGATTTATTAGTTAGGTAAGACCAGGCATTTATTTCAGGCAGATTGGTGAAGTACCTGCTAATTTGAAAATTCTATGAATTTGACCCAGCAATACCACTATGATATCTGCAATCCAAAGAAATCAGAAATAGAAGAAAAGGACCTACTTGTAAAAGATATTAATAGTAGCTTTTTTGTGGTGCCAAAGAACTAGAAACTGAAGGGATGCCCATAAACTGGAAAAAGTATGAACAAGTTGTCTATGTTTGTAATAGAATACTATTGTGCCATAAGAAATGACAAATAAGATGATCACGAAAACACCAGAAAAGACTTACATGAAGTGATGCAAAGTCAAGTGAGTAGCACCAGAAGAACTTTGTAGAGAGTAATAGCAATAATATATGATGATCAGCTATAAATGACAACCATTATCAGCAATATAAGGATCCAAGACAACTCTGAGGGACTCATGATGAAAAAAGCTATCCATTGCATAGAAGAAACTGACAGATATGAATGCAGAAGGAAGTATGGCATTCTTCACTTTATTTCCTCCACGAATTTTCCTCTAATGGAAGTGTTATGTGTCTTCTTCCACAATATGGTCAGCATGAAAATACATATTTTACTAAAAAACATGTACAGCCTATTTCATATTTCTTTGTCTTAGGGGGAGAAGGTAGAAGGCAGCAAGGGAATATGGACTGCAAAATGTCAGAAAACAATGGGGGAGGGCAGGGAGAACACTTAGATTTGAATTAAAGCATTCTGATTGGAGGCAACTAGATAGCTCAGTGGACAGAAATTCAGTTCTAGAGATGGAAGGTCCTGAGTTCAAATCTTTCTAACTGTGTAACATTCTACAAGTAACTTAACCTCCATTGCCTATCCCTTACCATTCATCTGCCTTGTAACCAATTGGTATTAATTCTAAGATGGAAGGTAAGGTTTTTTAAAATCCTAATTTTTAAAGCTATCTAAAAATGGAATGGGCTGTTTTCAGAATTATTGTGTTTCCATTTAATAGAACTTTCTAAATATACTCTGAGATTCTATCATCCATTGTTTTGTCTAGAAAAAATTTTAATACATAATTTTATGAACCAATGTAAGATGTGATGGAGGGTATAGTCTGACTTTTAATTCTTTAGCATATAAGTCCCCAGAAGGGATCTTCAATAAAAGAATGTATTCCTCCAAAAAAGACCCACTCATCTAGATGAAGACAAATTATAGAAGAATGTAATGGGGCAATAGAAACTCATTTATTCAATTTTAAATAAAAGAGTACTGCCTTCTTCCCATCAATATCTAGACAGACAAGTTGGATACAGTAAAATTTGTGTTTTAGAAAAAGAACCGGATTGAGATCTGGGCTCATCTTTGCAACTTATTAGCTCTGTGACCTTGGAAAGTTTTTTTAATCTCTGTACTTATTACTTCAACTGGAAAATGAAAGGGTTGGAATAAGCATTGATATCAATTTTTTTTTGCGAGTTTTAAGCTTGCCTCATTAAGCTGTTTGTGTTTTTAATATATAAATATTTTTATGTATTCCCAAAGATTTGTTCATCTGTTTATATATTTGTCTAAACTAAAAGACAAAGTGATCTATACTATGATTTATGGACCCATGAGCAGCCTGAACTGGCCCAAAGTAAAATGATATCTAAGGTCACCTCCAGATTTATGAGTCAATAAAAATGGTGTGGATTGAGTATCATTCTCATTATTTCCCTGTTGATACTATATAATAATGAAATGGAAAAAAATCCAACAATATGAAGGAGATAAAATCATTGACTTGAATAACTCACAAACTGGATTGATAGCCCTTCCTCTAGACTTCACTGTTTGACTTTTTTAAATTGATCTTCTTGATTGCTTTTAGGCTACTTTCTTTATTTTAAGTATATATACTTTAAAAAAAATAGTTACTATCATGTTTTGTATTATACCAATGGAATTTTACCTCTCTGGAGCTATGGATCATCAAAGGCTTCAATTTGATTTTGCAATAATTGCTTTAGAGTAATTAAAACATTCAGAGGTTTTATATTATATATACAAAATTAGAGTAAAGGGAATGATAGTTATCAATATATCTTGATATCAGAGAACTTTGATTCTCTCATATTATAGAACCCAGATAAATATCACACCTGTCATACAATTTTGTACATATACATTGTGCAGAAAAAAATTATTGAAACTGTGTCTGCCTTCCAAAGATATAAATGTATCAGTATCAATTAGGGTAGAGAATAAATGGTATTTTACAGATTTTAATCCTGAGTCAAGTAGCTAACTGAAGTGAGCAACCTATATATGACACTATGTCTTAAAAGTAATCTCAAAAGTGAAGTTTTAGCAGGGATGGGGTAATTATATATATATATATATATATATATATATATATATATTCATGTGAAATGGGAATTAAATTAGTTCTTTGTGAACTCAAAGGGATAAACTAGTATTTGAATAATAAAGAATCATAGTTTTGTCTAAGGGAGCCTAAGAACTCTACCTGTCTACTAAAGGGATCCTAGCACTGGTCCTAGGAATGTGGAGAGAAGCTTGGCCTCTGAGGAGCAAGATCTTTTTCTTGAATTTTCTGATTCTTTACATCCTTATCCCAGAACCTCAGAGAAAAAATCATTTAAATCTTAGATTTGGCTCAAATCTAAGGTCTAATCAAAGGAGTGGGGAGTAATTAAGAAGATTCTCAGAGTGCAATAAAAATCAGGTATAGGATAGCTATCTATTTCTTACACACACACACACACACACACACACACACACAAACACTGCTAAACACAAGTGGAATTATTACATGTAACTGAGAAAATAAAATATCTTTGAATCAGGAAAAATATATTTAAAAAATAAACAAGTACATAATTGGTAAGATTTAAGCAAACAATGAGAGTTGCTCATAATAACTATTTATTCTTTTCAGGGAGTTTGAAATTTTTTGAAACATAAAATACAATAAAATTTGATTTGATATTTTGTCTTTATCAAGGCTTTGCATTGTCAAACAATTCACTTGAATGCATTTTTTTTGGCAAACAGGAAGGACAAGGATCAAACTTATTAACCTCCTGCTGGTGATCATTTTCTTCTGCAAAGTTAAAATTTCTCTTACTGTTTGCCAGTCCTAACTGAAGGACTCAGGAATTCTCTCCAACCTCTAGAATCTATTGGATTAAGTTCTAGATTAAACCATAGATTGACACAATCAACAAACATCAATAAAAAGCAAAGAAATACACCTAATAAAAATATGGAAAAGATGGTAGACTATAGGTAACTCAGCTGAACTCTCAATTTTCCCTTCCAAACAATTTTAAAATAATGTCTCAAATCAAATTTGTAATGGCAGAGCCAAAAAAAAAGGTCAAAAGACTTTTTTTCTGACTTTAGAAAACTTAGGAAGTCAGCAAAAAAAAAAACAACAACTCTGTAACACTAAGGTAGAAGCCTGTTCAGAACCTACACATGAGGCAACAGCAACATCAAGTTTAGGAATTCACAAGCCAAAAATGGTAAGCTAAGAAAAACAGTAGGCTAAGTAGGCACTGTTCCACACAATCACCAATCAAATGAGTTTGGTCCTAGGATAGGAATTCCTACTCATCATCATTATCATCATCATCATCATCATCATCATCATCATCATCATCATCATCATCATAGCTTAAATTTATATAGCATTTTAAAGTTTTGCAAATATTCTCACAACATCACTGGACAGTAGGAGTTATAATCAATCCCATTTTATAGCTAAGGAAACTAAAGTTATACAACTATTAAGCATCTAAAGCTGGGTTTGAATTTGCCTTCCTAATTCCAAATACAGACTTTTATCCATTACATCGCCTCATTTAACATATTCAGTTCTCCAAGAACAAGGATATTGATTGAGGAAGACCTGAGTACAGAGTTTTATACTTCAAATCCAATATGAAAAGTTTGAGTCCAGATAAACCAGAACAACTCAGCAACATTAGATAGATGATATATATGTGTATATATATATATATATAGAGAGAGAGAGAGACAAATGTAAATTAGTTATGTAGAGATATATGCATGTATATTATGTATACATTTATACTGAAATAACATCTTTTTAAGTTTAATCTGAATTACTAACATTTTCTCCATTACTTTCATAAGTCAAGACAACCATTAAAACTATAAATGAAGTCCTTATTTATAAAGTTTGCCTGTTTCTAAGGTGTAAATACTCACCAAGAAAAGTCAACAATTAGCTCTTTAGAGGTTACAGTATGGTTTCACCTCTTTGGAGGTCTTTAAGTAATTGTTGGAAGTTAAATTGTCTGGCATGGTATAGAGAAAATTGGCTACTTTTAGATTTAGATTACTCCACCCTACTTAGATATTACTTTATGGAGAAGATGAAATTGTAATCTCCTGATTGAACAATGAAGGTACTTAGTTCTTACTTTATAGTGAAGCTAGAACTCTAAGCTAAGTCTATTTTAAGATCTTAATACAAAAAGGTGGTAAGTAACTATAAAGGGTAAATTAATCACAAAAAGGTTAAGTAACTAACAAAAGGTGAACTTAACAAAAGATATAATCTAATCAAAGAAGATGAGAACTAAAGAATGGGAAGTCCTGGAGAAAAGCCTCTGGTATGATTAGTAGACATGAAAATTTAGAGGAGGGGACACAAGAGTAAAGGGCCTATATATTTTGCATCACTTCCTCTCTCTGGTACCTTTGGCAGCAGAGAGCTGGCTGGTGGCAGCCTGCTGGGCCTTTCAGCATCTTGGCATGGCTACAGCTATTGTCCTGTTTGGTGGTGAGTTTCTGGCTGAGTTTTCCCTCCTTTACTTTCTAAACTTTATCCTCTTAGAAGCCTCTAATCTCCTTCAGAGACCTAGTGGCAGAGATCTGAACTCCCCCTGGCACAGGCCAGGTGGGAGAAATCCTATACCCTCTTCCCTCTTTCTCCTTAAATCCTTCCCTCTATATTAATTTAAATTACCATACATTTCCAGAGTGACTTGGGTATTTTATTTGGGATTTTTTTCCTGGTGGCCAATTAATTTAGATTTTAAGTCACAACCCTAAAATTATCGCTACAGATCTTTACATATTATCATATGATTCTATGAAGATTCAATATTTACTTTTTTAAATTGTGGAAACATCTAAAAATTCAGCTCTTTTGAAATAAGTCTTACCATCAAAAATAATTTCTTCACATCTTTGCCAGCTCCCATAGTTTCTCACATTTTCTTCCACAGACAAAATCTCATGAGTTCAAAAAACACTTTTCTCTATTTTGTCACTCTGAAAAGTTTCTGTAACATTTAGAAGGCCACAATTAATTGATAGGTAAGGCTATAGGACAAATCCCAGCTCACATCACTATCTAGTGGCTAAGGTGTTAACTTTTTTTTGGTTTTATTTTTAAATTTTTTCCATGGTTACATGATTTTATATTTTCTCCCTCCCCTCAGGTCTCTCACCTGCTGGAATTGTTAAGCAATTTCACTGGGTTATATATACATATATAATACAATCACTTAAACCCATTTCCATATTATTCATTTCCCACACCACCTACCCATATAAACAAGTGATAAATCATGTTTTCTCCTGGATTTCTACTCCCACAATTCTTTCTCTAGATGAGGATAGCATTCTTTCTCATAAGTCCCAGAGAATTGTTAAAGTGTTCTTAGCTAGAAATGTTTGGTTTGTGTTCAATCTTATAAAAATTAATAAAATATATATATAAATTAAATAGGCTTAGGATGTTAAAGCTATTTTTACATTTACACATGTTACATTTGAAATGCTGAATATATGTTGGCATTCAAAGGTTTTAATTTGATTGAAATATTGCTGCTAAATACTATTATTTGTTCTCAAAATAAGGTTCTCTTGCTAAGAAATGACCTTTACATAACATATTAATAGAGGACAATTGATGTAATTTATCCTAATTAACATAGCAATCAAAATGAGTTTTATCAGCATACTAGAGTAGCTTATATAAACTAAAGTTTTTTTTTTTCTTCAAACTATGATCCATATTGTCCAGGGGGGGACATTGTGCCAGGAGAATTCCTTAATGCTATCAGTGCATATATAAAATATTTTACTTTTCTGAACATTTATTCTGAAATGTCACTCAATGGAAGTGAAAGAAAGCATTTTGGGAATATGATCATTAAAACTCTTCTAAAATAGACAGTGTTGCTGGGTTTGTACCCCAAAGAAATAATAAGGAAAAACACTTCTACAAAAATATTTATAACCACACTCTTTGTGGTGGCAAAAAATTAGAAAATGAGGGGTTGTCCATCGATTGGGGAATGGCTGAAACTGTGGCATATGATGGTGATAGAATACTATTGTGCTGAAAGGAATAATGAACTGGAGTGTTTCTATGTGAACTGGGAACACCTATATGAATTGATGCAGAGCAAAAGGAGCAGAACCAGGAGAACATTGTACACAGAGATGGATACACTGTGGCACAATTGAATGTAATAGACTTTTCTACTAGCAGCAATGCAATGATCCAGGACAATCCAGAAGAACTTGTGAGAAAGAACACTATCCACATCCAGAGAAAGAGCCGTGGAAACAGAAACACAGAAGAAAAACATATCATGTGGTTTGATGGGGATATAATTGGGGTATTGGTGTTAAAAGATCGCTCTACTGCAATTATGAATAACATGGAAATAGGTTTTGAACAATGATTTTTGTAAATTGCTTGGATTTGCTTGTCAGCTCCAGGAGGGGAGAGGGAAGTGGGGTGGGAAAAATCATGAATCATGTAACCATGGAAAAATATTCTAAATAAATAAGTAAATAGAAATCAGGAAATAAAAGGAGAGGGGAAAGCAGAGACAGTTTTCAGCCCTGTTTGTCTCCTCCTAAAAAGAAAAAAACAAACAAACAAACAAATAAATAAAATAGACAGTGCCACTGACAAACTGAGCTTAAGGAAAAGATGAACATTCATTGAGTAAAAGGTCTGTCCATCTTCTCACCTCTTCAAATGAATTATATATAAATAGGTGTTCCTCTGGGTGAATTCAAACAAGGTGTGCAAGCTTTGAAACAGAAAGAAATGTTCAGTCTTTTGCTAGATGCTATCTTGTTATCAAGGGATAACAAAAACAAACTTCATTAAAAGGGTGAAGCCCAACTTAATTGTATAGTAAATTTGTTCTGAGAAAGCCCAGTGACAGAGATGAATGCATTAAGGGACAGATAGGTTTTTAAAGATCAAGAGTGAAATTTCAAATGAGGCAGAAAGAGAAAACTATAAGATCTCTAGCCTGAAGACCATGGGGGAAATCCTGAAAAACCAAATGAGGGGGAAACGCCTTCCAGAAGTTACAAGTCCTTTTTAAGACAAGATTTTTAATGTGATTGTATAAGGATTTAGAAACCCTGGCCTAATTATATCTGCCTCAAGTCAGAAGACTGAACTTTGGGCAAACATTTTACTCAGACGGGATTAGGATGAACTGATTTCAAGAAAGATTAAGGATCTGTCAGTGGTGAATAGAGAAAATTAAGAAAGATCACAGTCTAGATCCTTTTATACTTGCCAAGTAGACGAGGAACAGCATTTAAGACATGTACATTTTCAGGTTTTGTTTTTCTTTATTCTTTTGTTTCCATTAAGTATGATTTTGAATTGATCCAAGATTTCATCAGTGTAAGAAACTCCCCTAGTGGAAACTCCCTTACCAATGTACCTGAGAAACTCCCTGTACCTGCTCCTCCACTTTGGAGCTCTAAAAGACTTGCTGAGGTTCCTGAGAGGAGTGACTTGTTCAGGTTCACAGAGCATGAGTCATTTTTTTATGATTTTGCTATTGGTAAAACCTTGAGAAATTAAAGAGAGTTCTGTGATTAATTCAAGGAAAAAGAGGTTGAAAAATCTATTCTAAGTAAAAGAAAGTTAAACTAGAAGAACTCATAGTCAGAGAAGGTGGTTGCAGAAGGGAGGTGTGAATCCATACTTCTCAGACAAGTATTTCAATCTCTCTGAAATGAAATATTATTTTCCATATCTAACCTGATCTCAGACTACTCTCAATTATACATGCTATGTACTTTCCTAAAAGTATACCTTCACTCTCATTGTCCCTTTTACCTGAATTAAGCTTCTTTACCTCCTCTTTTTTATCTGTTTCTCTATTATTGGTTGAATAATTATCAGTTCTTTAAAGTCCAATTGCTACCTCCTTCAGGAAGTATCCCTTAAGATCCCTAATACAATAATAATATCTCCGTATCTTCAAACTTGGATCTCACATAGTACTTTGTACTGTTTTCAGGCACACAAAACACATGCACTTTAAAAATATTTTTATTTGTATTCATAAATAACATTATTAGACTACAGGCTACATATGGTGAGGACTATGACCTCATATAATTTTATATTTTAACTAGATCCTAGCATATTATCTCTTACATAATTCATGCTTAAATCAATCTTTGTTGAATTTAGTTGAAGCAAGTCCTTATTTCACAGTTGAAAGTGTCCATTGGGGAACTGGCCCAGGACTAAAACAACAGACCCTCTTGCAACCTCTTATTATTCTTATTAATATTATTATATTATAGTAATATTAATAATAATGTTATTAATATTGATAATAATTATTATTATTCAGCAATGTTGTCAGACATATTCAGCGATTGCAGAAATGATCATAAGGTCAGCTACACCACTTATAAGTTAATTTGTAAAGGTTACAAGCCAAGACTAAAGTGAAAGTAAAATTGGTGCTTGAACTTCTATTCACTTATGAGTGTGTACTCAATGCAATCCCTGATGCTGAGATGTAACAGAGTATAGATTGATTCTCTGCCATTTGTGCCCATTTGGGGCTGATAACACCAGCCAGCACTGTACTATCTATACATGGAACTGTCAGTTAAAACAAATGGAAAAATTTTGAATACTGTGAATAAGTACCTTAGTGGTACACTTTCCTGGGGTGTTCACATAGATAATGAGGTTGATGTTCACACTGCCAGACCTAGCTAGCTCAGTGTTGGGAGCCTCTGAAGGAACATATAGGACAGCAGAGATAGTAAGCTGCCTGCCAAACTGAAAATCTACAGTGCTGTCCTGCTGACCTCATTGCTGTAGGCCTGTGAAACCTGGACAGTATACCAGCACCAAGGCAGGAAATTGAATCACTTTCATCTTAAGAAGATTCTAAATATTATCTGGTAAGATAAGGTACCAGACACTAAAGTGCTTTCTTGAGCTGACCTGCCAAGTAGTCAAACTTCACTGCAGAGAGAATGAATCTCTCATGGGCTGACCACATTGTTCTAATGTTAAACTCATGTTTGCCTATGATTCTATCTGGTGGAGACCTGCAAAATAAATAAATGCCCACATGGAGGACAGAAGAGGTGATACAAGTATACTCTCAAGGTCTCTTAGAAGAACTTTAGTATCAATTGTGAGACATGGGAAGACTCTGGCCAGGATCATCGTGCATGCTGCACCCAGCTCAAAGAAAGAATAGTGCTCTATGAGGAAAACAGAATTGCAATAGCTCAAAATAAATGTTAGATGTGCAATTTTAGAGACTTCCCTATCCCAACTTGTCGTAAAGCCTTCTGAGCTCATATTGGTCTATTTGACCACAGTCAGACCCATTCTATATTGGCTCTGATAAAGAGATGTCATTTTGGTCCCATTCAAGTATGAAGGACAAAGCCAATAACTTTGAGCATACATACACATGCATATACCACCATCCATATACAGAGTTAAAAGCACTCTGAAGTACTCACATTTTTAAAGAACTGTTTTTTCCCAGAAGGTGGCACTATAGGACAACCAAAAATCCATGTTTCTCCATTCTGAAATTAAGAATCGATTCAGCAGTAAGTGAAACCTGTTGGATTTGAGGCATCACATAAGTATTTTCAAATTGAATAAATGTTCTAGACTTTCCCTTTTATATAACATTCCTAATTCTAGCATTATCTGACTTAACTGCTTTATGCTTAGTGAAAATACTCTACGTAGATAATGCAGCATATAAGTAAATTTTTAAAAGAATGACAGTTCTGTTTTCTGTAAAAAGAAATGAAGCTTCCCAAAATATCTTAATAGCCATCTGACTATATCAGGGTGCAATTTCCATTTTACCATGTTTTTGTTTTACATGTAAAAATCAAGTTCAGAATGTAAAAAATATATATATTCATAGAAAAGAGGCCAGTTGTGAGAGAAAAGCAAAACCCAGCATATTGATGCATTTCAGAAACACACTTAAAGCATATCCACTTGTACAAGATTGAAATTAATGTTTTAGAACAGAATTTAGACAAACAAAAAGTAGGAGTGACAAACTATTAGATAAGGAAATCATTAAAATAGTTATAATCAAAAGATAAACAGGAAAACTAATTTATGATTAGTGGTGCCACAGATTATGAAATAATATCAATATTTAATATCTATTTCAGCCTACCTCTGATAGTGTGTATTCCTGGTGAAGAGAAAATGGGAGAGTTAAAAAGCATTTTCAAGAATTCATTAAATATAAATGGATCAAATGGCATAGCATCAAAGTAAAAGATAACTGAATTACAAGAAAGTCTCTATTAGGCACTTTTTTCCATTCCTATTGATTTCCTTGCATTGTTTACATTAAATTTTTTATTGATATACCACTCTGCCTCTTTTAATTCTCCACCAACTCTACCTTATATTAGAAGTGGGTGGAAACAATCAAATAAAATTGACCTGTTTAGCAATTGTATCTCTCTATGCCAGCTTCATTTAGCATCTATCCTACCCCACTAAAACCTACCTACTGAGAGGAAGAAGGAATATGTTATCATTTGTCTTATGATTTAATAATTGTCATTGAATTTAATGAATCTGACTGCCTCATTGTGTCATTTTCATTATTATTAAAATCATTGTATGTATTCTCCTTATTCTGCATTAATTTATGAAAGTTTTCCCATATTCCTCAGACATACTCATATTTATTTGTTACATATAATCCATTGAAATTATTACATTACTTTCATATTTTATATTATTCAACCACTTCCCGATTGATGGACTGTCACTTTCCTTTATGTTTTGTCAGCATGAAAAGGTTTGCCATAAATATGGGTTGTATAGAAAACAGACTTGGCTCTGACCTCTTGTCTGCTTGGTAGAAATGGAACAAAGTATTCTTTTCAGTATTCCATAATGGTTTCAGACCTCGAGCTTTGGAAAGAATGGGGGAATGTGTTGAGGAAATGTTCAAAGAGTTTATTCAGCTCCTTTTCCATTTGGAGAAGCAGAACATTAAAACTACTTGCCACCACCTACCTTCAAAATGGAAGGGCAAAGAATGAGGGAAATGAGGAAAAAGGTGTATGAAATAGTTACTAAAATAAGTTTCTGACCTTAAGTCAGATAAGAGTTGACTGAAGGAATTAAGGAAAATCAAGGACAGGAGAGAAAAATTGTGGATATTATCTTAGCCTGAGCGTCTGCCATTTTCTGGTGGGGTTGCCATTCTGGAGCATCTGCTAGTCTAAAGAGAAATAGTTCAAAACCACAGAATGAGTTATAGTGTGGCCTAGATGGGATTAAGTTTATTAAATACAGTGTCCCATCTCCTCAGATTATAGAGTTGACTGACAGAGCTGTGGTCTCCTACTATTCAAGAGAAGCTCATTAATCATACCATAGTATGAATTGTAGACCAGGGTTAACCAAAGCTTAGAATGTAGTTCAGCTTTGAGTCTGGAGTAAAATGAAATACTTGTAGACCATTCAAGAGTTAACAAAAGTGGGTTTACTAATCCAAAGCATGGGAAGGATGCTGGATTATTTCAGGTAGACCTGATATCCCTTCTTCTCTCGCTACAGATATGCATCTGGTCAGCAGAGCATAGTGACTCACATGGCTATGAGATATCTGCCAGATGTTAGGGACATGGAATTCTAGTGGTCTTCTTTCTTTTTTGTCCTTAAATGACCAGGAACTGTATCAATGACTCAAGCCTTAGACTGGTACTAATCAAGGCTCTGGAAGAAGTTCCTAACCTTTTAGGGAAAACACTTGTGTAACATACATGGAAGGATTCCTGGCAAGTACTATTCCTGCCATATGGTGTTATGGCCTTTGCCAGTAGCTGGTAGTTGGCTGCTGATCCATCTCAAACATGTAAGATACCCTCATAGATGAAGAAATGAGCAAAAACTTTGAGGGAATGTTATCCTGGTTTTTGCAAATATAATGAGCTCTATATAACGACTCTGAAGCATCTGGAAACAGACTCAAGAGAATTATGAGTTGTCAGATATTTAATACATGAACTAACTTTTAATAGGATCTTTGTTTGTTTTGCCAACTTTGCATTCCTTGAGCCTGAAGCTCCTTATCTGATGAGTTATAGCTTTTTGTGAGGAGGAATGAATTTTGGGTCTCTAGAGAAGTTTTTTCAGTCTCCAGTAAAATCCATAAGAACAGTAGTCTGCCATGGAGTGAATCAGATTTTCCACAACTTTTTCTTTCTGTTTCATCCTCATCAACCAATTATAATATTTATAGATTTCAAGACATAGATCACAAGTAGAAAAGACAGATAACACCTTACAGTACCAACAGTTATCAACTTAGAATGCTTCTGAATTGAGGAAAGTTCATTAAATCCTACTGTGATTACAGAGAAAATTAAGAAGCCATCTTTGGTACTGAATCCCCATAAACTATCATGTGGTTACTGCCACCTTCAGCCATCTGAGATGCTACAGCATGGACAAACAATGTAGAATACTGCCTTCTTTCCACAAGCTGAGCTGGTGTCACAGGAAACTGCCAAGAGGAGAAGGTTCAGAGAAAATATTCTCTCTAGTTATTTCTAAGCTTAAATTGTCTATAAAGAATATCCTTCGTTAAAACTTTATTAGGATTCATAAGTTTTGTTCATTGACATTCTTGCACTTCCTAGTGTAGCTGCTGATTTACCACAGTAATCATTCATTTAGGAAAGCATTCACTACTAGATGATGCACTAATGAAATGTGCTGCACATGCCAATTCAGTAGAAAACTACAAGAAAGGTGAAAACGAGATCATTTTGCAAATGTTTTATGAATTTCATGCCCTTTAGTTCTATTGACAGTATGCTATGGAAGATTTCATTCTACATTTTATATTTTTGTAGGTTCAACTTTAAAAACAAGAATAGAGGTTTCAAGAATTAAATATATACTTTGTTTCATGCTGGGAATTTTTAAATCAAAAGATGTATATACAGAAATGTTCAATGAAATTACAAGTTATTTAACACATAAAAGACTTAACTAATAATATTATACCAGAGTGGCACAATTATGATACTGAATGATAACAGTATCTTACCCTCTCAAGGTCTCAGGCCAAAGAAAAGGAAACATACTTAAGATGGGAGTAAATATTTCTATGTGAAGTGTGTGAATTATTTATCACAAAGGAGGTAAGGAGTAACTTTGTTGTGACAAATCTTCCCCTGTAGGAGAATCTGATAATAGAGAAAAGATGGTAATGGAAGGGAGTAAGGAAAAGAACTATCCAAATAAAACAATCACCAAAAAAAAAATCAACCTGTAAATATTTACATGAAATGATGCAAAATAAAGTGAGCAGAAATGGGAGAATTTTGTCGATAATAGCACTCATAGTGTATGATGATTATCAGTAATGCAAAGATTCAGTGCAACTCCAAGGACTCATGATGAAAAAGGCTATCCATGTCTACAGAAGAAACTGATGTAGTCTGAATACAGATTAAAACATCATTTTCCCCTTTATTTTCTCCATTAATTTTTCTCTACTGTAAAAGATATTTCTTTCACAACATGATAAATATTGATATATGTATTATATGATAACTCATGTCAATCTATATCATATTACTTACTCTCTTGGGTAAAGGGGAGAGTTAAGGGGGGAGAAAAAACATGGTTTGAAAAATGTCAGAAAATTATTAAAAATTGTTTTGACATGTAAAATGTTTTAAATTTTAAAAATAAAATTGACTTTAAAAAGAAGAAAGAAAAGAAAAACACTATCAAGAAAGGTATCCCAGAGGTAGCTAGGTAGCTCTGTAGATAGAGAGATAGGCCTGGAGATGGGAGGACCTGGATTCAAATCTGACCTCAGACACTTTCTGGCTATATGATCCTCAACAAGTCACTTAAACCCAATTGCCTAGATTCTTCTGTGTTGGAATATAATTGGTATTGATTCTAAGACAGAAGGTAAGAGTTTTTTTAAAAAGATGGAAATAAAGAAAGGCAGTCTGAGTAAAAATATTTTAATTCTGTAAAATCTTAATTCTCAAATTAAAACCCTTAAAGAAATATATACAGAAAAAGTTCAATTTAAGAAATCTAAGGGGAAAGAGTTTTTTTCTCGATATTTTCCCGTTTACTTTCTTTAAAAATTTCCCCAATATGTCCTATTTTATAGTTACATGTATAAACAATTTTTGACAATTTTTTTGAGCTTTTAAAATTTAGATTTTCTGCCTCCTTACCCTCCTCCTCTTCCTGAGGTGGTGAATACTCTTAGCCTTACATAAGTTATACCCATGCTTTTGTGTTATACAAATTTCCATATTGTTCATGCCATGATACATATGTATCATATATATATATGTATATATATCACATATACATATCACCCATAAAATAGAAATCTCATGAAGGAATATAGTGGAAGATGGCATGCTCTGATTCGAACTCAGATTCCAATAGTTCCTTCTTTGGCTGTAGATAGCCTTTTCGTCATGAGTCCTTTGTGGCTATCTTAGAGACTTGCTTTGCTGATAATGGTTTATTCCTTGACAGCTGATCATTGTATAATATTTCTGTTACTGTATATAAATTGTTCTGGTTCTGCTCACTTCACTTTGCATCAGCTCATAGCTTTCCAGGTTTTTCTGAACTTATCTTGTTCATCATTTATTATGGTACAGTATTATTCCATTATAACCATATACCACAACTTATTCATCCATTCACCAAGAGATAGACTACCACTGTTTTTAATTTTTTGCCACTACAAAAAGAGTTGCTAAAAATATTTTGTTACAGCTAGGTCATTTTCCCTTATTTGTGATCTCTTTGGAATATAAACCCAGTAATAGTACATAATTCTGTGACCCTTTGAGCCTGGTTCCATATTGCTACCCAAAATGGTTGTATTTCTTCACAGTTCTATCAAGAGGGTATCAGTGTCTCAATTTTTCCACATTCCCCCCAACATTTATCATTTTCTTTTTTGGTCATGTCAGTCAACCTGCTAGGTGTGAGATGGTACCTCATAATCATTTGCATTTGCATTTCTCTAATCAAGAATAAGTTGGAACATGTTTTCTTATGTATTAGATAGTTTTTATTTCTTCCTCTGAGAACTATCTGTTCATATTCTTTCACCATTTTTCAATTGAGGCATGCTTTGTATTCTTATAAATTTGATTCAGTTTTCTAAATATTTGAAAAATAAAGCTTTCAGCAGAGATACTTGTTATGAATTTTCCCCAAAAATTTGTTGTTTCCCTTCTAATCTTGATTGCAATAGTTTAATTTCTATTAAAACTCTTTTTAATTTAATGTAATGAAAATGATCTATTTCATTTTTTGTAATATTCTTCATGTATTATTTGGTCATAAATTCATCCATTATCCATGAGTCCCAACAAGTAAACTTTTCCATGTTCTCCTAATTTGTTTATATTGTCATCTTATATTTCTAGATCAAGTTTATTTATTTATTTATTAAGTTTATTTATTTTGACTTAGTCCTGGTGTATTATGTTAGATGTTGGTTCATGCTTAGTCTCTGCCATACTATTTTGAGTTTTCCCACCATATTTCTCAGACAATGCCAGATTGTACTTGATGATTGTTGCTTATCATATATTTCGAGATCTGTTATGGCCAGGCCTCCTCCTTTCACATTTTTTTCATGAATTCTCTTGATATGCTTGACCTTTTGCTCTTTCAGATGAACTCTGTTGTTATTTTTTCTATTTCCATGAAGTAATTTTGGGTAGTTTAAATAGATAATTTAATTTGGGTTGTACTATCATTTTTGCTATATTGTATAAGCCTATCTATTAGCAATTAATATTTTTCAAATTGTTTAGCTCTGACTTTATTTGTGTGAAAAAATTTTTGTAATTGTGTTCATATAGTTTCTGGGTTTGTTTTGAGAGGTATAACTTTATATTGTCTGGAGTTATTTTGAATATATTTTCCTTTTCTATATGTTGCTTGTTGTTCTTTCTATCTTCTTATATTTGTTGGTGGCAAATAGAAATGCTGAAGTTGTTAATTATTTCTATTAAATTTTTGGTTGATTCTTTAGGTATGCCATCATATCATCTGCAAAATGTAATAATTGTATTTCTTCATTGCTTATTCTAATTCCTTCTATTTCTTTTTCTACTCTTATTACTATAGCAAGCATTTCTAGTACAATATTAAATAATATTTAATGATATTATTATCATTATGGTTGATGATGGGCATCTTTGCTTTATCTCTGACTCTATTGGGAAGGATTTCAGTTTATTCCCATTACAGATAATACTTATCAATGATTTTACATAGATGGCATTTATCACTTTGAGGAAGGCTCTATTTATTCCAATGTTTCCTAATGTTTTTATAAGGAATAGATATTGTATTCTTGTCAAATGCTTCTTTTCTGTATCTATTGAAATAATCATGTGATTTCTGTTGGTTTTCTTATTGATATGATCAATTATGTTGACAGCTTTCCGAATATTGAACCATCTCTGAATTCCTGATATAAAACTCATCTGATCATGGTGTAGGATTCTTGTGATTTTTTTCTCTGACCCTTTCATTCTTTAGAATAAGATGATTTAGTTACAATTAATTTTTAGTCTTTCTTTTTGCTGCCCTTTATTTAGTATAATTTTATCGTATTATGATCTAAAAAGTATATATGTAATATTTCTGCTTTTCTACATTTGGATGTAAGGTTTTTATGCCCTATTATGTGGTCAGTTTTTGTGAAGATGCTAGATACTGCCAAGTAAATGGTGCATTCCTTTCTATTCACACTCAATTTTCTCCAGAGGTCCATCATATCCAATTTTTCTAACATTCTATTTATCTCCTTAATTTCTTTCTTACTTAATTTTTGGTTGGATTTATCAACTTCTGAAAGGGAAAGGTTAAGGTCCCCCAATATTAATGTTTTACTGTCTATTTCCTCCTGTAGCTCATGTAAGTTTTCCTTTAGGTATCTGGATGCTATGCCATTTGGTGCATATAGGTTTAATACTGATACTGTTTAATTGTCTTTGGTGCCTTCTTTAATTATGTACTTTCTATTCCCTTTTAATTAGATCAATTTTTACTTTTGCTTTGTCTGAGATCATGATTGATATCCCTGTTTTCTTTACTTTTGCTGATATGTAGTAGATTCTGCTCTAATCTCCTTTGTTTACTCTGTATGTGTCTCCGTATTTTAAATATGGTTCTTGTAGATAATGTAAAATTTAAATTTAGTTTTTCTGCTAAAAGTATTATATTTTATGAGGTTTATTAAAGATTAAGAAATAAAGAAAATACAAAATAAGAAAGCACATGCCTAGGAGGGCCAAAAGCCCCTTTCAATTTCACTTACTCTACGTCTTGAGAGACACATGTGCTTGGAAGCAGAAGCAGGGAGAGAGCAAGTAGGCGGTACAGTCAGTTTAAATAGCCATTGTGTTCTCACACTCAGGTGAGGACTCAGGGAGATTATAGGGCAATCTGGGAACTAGCAAGGATTTCTGGGGATTGAAGTCTGGGGTTCAAATCTCCATTTCTACAATAACATATTATGGGATTCTGGTTTTTAATCCACTCTACTATGTTTTTCCATTCGATGTGTAAGTCCATCCCATTCATATTCACTGTTATGATTACTGTGTGTTTTCCTCCATTTCCTCATGTCCCCTGCTTCTTCTCTTTCTCTTTCCTTTTAGTTTTTCCTTGTTCACAGATATTTTGTTTCCAATGACCACCTTTCCCAATTCATCCTCATTTTTGTCCATCTCCCTACTCCCTTATTCTCCCTCCCTCCTACTTTCATATGATGTGAGGTAGGTTCCTATGATTGACTGAGTGTGGGCATTATTCCCTCATTGAGCTAGTTGCAATGAGAGTAAAGTTCAAGCATAGAAAACCTCCCCATCTTTTCCTCCATTGTATGTGCCTCTTAATGAGAGGTAGTTTATCCACTTTTATCTTTCCTTTTCTCTTCTCCCCATGTGTTCTTTTCCATCCCTTTTTTAAAAATCAATTCATCTTATTTACCTTTCTTCCCTCTTCCTAGGCAAATTATTTTTTATTGCTCTTATAGTGATAAAGTTCTTAAGCATTTTAGATATTTTAGGTATCTTGCATACTTTCAATATATTAGCTTTCTCAAGTATCATAGCTATCTTAATTATATCAATTATCACCTTCCCTGGTATGAATATATTCAATTCAAATTCAACCTTATCAAAATCCTTAAATTTTCACTTAACTTTTTTATGCTTTTCTTAAGTAGCAAATTTAAATTTGTTCATCAATTTTTCCTTTTCAGCTCTTTTTTTGGTTAGTAAATTCTGAAAATCCTCTATTTCATTAAATATCATTTTTTCCCCTAGAGGATTATGCTCAATTTTTCTGAGGATTTAATTCTAGGTTGTAGTCCTAGATCCTTTGCCTTTCAAAATATCACATTCCATGTCTTCCAGTGCTTTAATATAGAAGCTACAAGGTGACATGTAAACCTGACTATGGCTCCTCAATATTTGAATTGTTTTCCTTCTGGAAGCTTGTAGTATTTTTTCCTTGGCCTGAGAGTTCTCTAGATGTTAGGTTTCTGGGGTATTTTATTTTGAAGTTTCTTTCAGGAGATGACATGGGAATTTTCTCAATTTTTCCCCTCTTGTTTGAGGATATCAGGGCAGTTTTCCCTGATGGTTTCTTATAATATGGTGTCCAGGCTCCTTTTTATGTCTGTTAATTTGTTTTCTGTAGCTTTTGTATTCTGATTATTCTTAGATTATCTCTCCTAGATCTATTTTTCAACAGCCATTTTTCCAGTGAGGTATTTCAGATTTTCTTCTATTTTTTAAATTGTTTCTTATTGTTTCCTGTTGTCTTATTTCTTCATTAACTTCTACTTGTTCAATTCTAATTTATAGGAAGTTATTTTCTTCCTTGAGATTTTATGTTTTCTCTTCCATTTGGCCAATTCTACTCTTTAAAGAGTTGTTTTATTCAATTTTTCTTGCCTCTATTTCCATTTGATACATTCCATTTCTTGGGGAGTGATTTTCTTCAAGGTTTTTTGTCTCTAACTTTCCATTTGCCCTATTTTAGTTTTTAAGGAGTTGATTTCTTTAGTGAGTATTTTCCTAGTACTTGAATTTTTCTCTCAATTCTCTTATTCTTTAATTTTTTAACTTCTTTTCAAATTCTTCAAGAGGTTCTTTTGGAACCTTACATACTTTCCTTTGAAGCTTCACATATTTTCTTTCTTTTTTTTAGTGTGAGTTCATATCTCATTCTTCCCTTTCACTAAATTAACTTCCTATGATCAGGTTTTGTTTATTTTGTCTTTTGCTCGTTTTTCTAATGGTTGTGGTTTTTTCTTGTTATTCTATCTATCTTTTGAGGGTCTTCTCTTTTGCTGAGGTAAAGGTTGCAGTGCTCCAAGTTTATAGAGTATTCTTCTTTGGTACTTGGGATAGACCCAGCTGGCCTTTTCCCTCATGGTGTGTCTGTTGAGGAGGAAACCCTGCTGGCTTGCTCTGAGGAGGTTTGCAGCTGTTTTGTCTAGATATATTCAGAACCCCTGATATTTCACGAGTGGTCTGGTCCCCACTCTGAACTTTCCCTGCCCCTGACAAGTTGGGTAGGTCCCCTACTCTTGGATCCATAGCTTCAGGTACTCTGCTGCTATGTGGGAATATGTAGGTTCCTATAGTTCCAGTTACCCCTCTCTGCATCCTTGTAGCCCCAAGGCTCTGCTGTCATATGAGAATTTGTAGATTTCCTACCATATCTGTCTTCATATGACTCTGTAAAGTGGCTTTGGTTGAGCTTGTTATTCCTATTCTATAGCTTGTTACCTCTGGGGAGCCACCTCATGTTCAGCTGCTCCAAGTTCTGCCAGTTCTCCCAGATGCTATGCTAACTAGATAGATCTCTCCTTTTACCCCCATGATACATGTTCCACTAGCGTTCCTTTGGTTGTAAGTGACTTTTGTATGTAGGTGTGTGTGTGTGCACGTGTGTGAGTGTGTAGGAAGCAGAGCATCCTTTACCTTGCCATCTTAGCTCCCAGTATACAAATCCCTTTTTCTTTCTTAACAAAATGGATTGGATGTAGAGAATACAAGAGATAGGTATGAGACATAGTCCTTGACCTCAAAGAATCTATTTTGGATATAATTAGCATGCATAAACTTCATTGTCAATACTTTCTGCTAATTCTAAGCATCTCCATGTAATGGATACTGAGGCCAAGAGGCATCTCAAAGTCAACTCACTTTGGTGGGAAAGTAAAGAAGGGAGAATACTAAAATAGTCTTGGAAAGCTGGCATATGGGAAGAGAGCAAGAAAGAGTGAAAGACTAGAGCCAGTTAAATGACCCAGATAAACAAAGAGTCTCTCAACTCTCAAGATGTCATCACCTGAGAAAAATTCAAAGCACCTCATTTTATTTAGCCTCTGCTCAGGAGCATGTGTTCAATAAACAATAGGCCAGTGTTCAATAAACTCATAGACATAGACAACTGGGGGAAAGATGCTCATTTTCATAAAAACTGCTGGTAAAAATAGAAAGTAACAAAAAATAGGCACAAACAAGCATTTTAGGCTCTATAACAAATTAAATAATAAAAACAAGAAATAAAAAACAGAAACTATAAGAGACTGAATGTAGGTGGCATACAGATATTTTGATTCTATAAAAAATTAATAATTAAACAAGAGATAGAGGAAGCTACAAAATAGACCATTTTTGACTGTGTAAAGCTTAAAGAATTTTTATACAAACAAAATAGAAATAATTAGAAGAAAAAATCCTGTTCTTCCAAACATAAATCTAGCTTTCTTTGAAATATTTTGGATTCAGGACTTATGCCTAAAGTATGTATGGAATTGATACAGTATAAGCCTCAAGGTAATTTTCCAATCAAAGGAGATGAACAATTTTCTTTTTTTTCTCTTAGAACTTAACACAGGGGGGCAGCTGGGTAGCTCAGTGGATTGAGAGCCAGGCCTAGAGAAGGGAGGTCCTAAGTTCAAATCTGGCCTCGGCCATTTCCTAGCTGTGTGACCCTGGGAAAGTCACTTGACCCCCATTGCCTAGCCCTTACCACTCTTCTGTCTTGGAGCCAATACACAATATTGACTCCAAGATGGAAGGTAAGGGTTTTTATATATATATATATATAAAAGAACTTAATACAGACATGCACACAAAATAAGGTTTTTTATGTATGTAAAGCAGACTATAAAAGAGGTTTTATGTGAAATTATGACTCTCTATTCTATATAACTTGATTTAAAAATATATGTGTATAGATATAATTAATTAAACATGTAACTGTCAAAGCTGCCTTGTTCAGCTATGCTTCATCTCTATGAATATCTGTTCTCTTCTGTACTTTTAAAATATATATTTCTATTGACCTTTTTAATATTTTTTCTTTTTTTAACATCACTATTGCTAGCCTGCTCCCCAAGATTCCAATCCTATTACAGTAGGGGGAAAATTGTAAAAATAAAAGTATAACCAATCAAAATGAATCAACAAAGTCTCCATGTTTGAAAATCTATCACCTCTTTAGAATCTATCATTTCTCTTTGTAGAACAAATAATATGCTTTCTTTTTCTCCTCTAGCATCTTAGGTACATGGTTTTCAAGTTTTTGAATTTTTTTTAATAATTATTTTGTTTCTGCTCACTTCACACTACAAAATCTTCTCAATATTCTCTGAAAGCATTGCTTCCATCAGTTTGTATGGTAGAACAATATTCCATTCATCAAAGACATCAAAACTCAAATAAATGTAAATGATTAACCTTGATATCAGAAGATTGATAAAGAAATGTACCTTCCTTTTATCATTATGAATTAACAGATCTCAGATGCAAATTGAGGGATTCTCTAAGACATGGTCAATGTTTTGTTGTGTTTTGTTTTTGTTATTTGCTAAACTATATATCTTTGTTACAAGGTGATGACCTGTTGGGAATAGTTAAATATTTGGAAATTACAGATACAAGAAAAACATATTCAATAAAACATTCTTTTAAATATTAAAAAAAAAAAACTGGATAGGCGGTCCCCCCTCCCAATATCTTCATTAACAGCAAAAAGAATGTGGTCCCATATTGCAGCAATTGATTCATGGGCTTCTGGTAGTCACAAAGTTTTTTAGCTCTTTTTTCTCAGTATAGAAAAAGGCTGAGCAATTTGAAAACCTATGATGGAAAAAGGAGTTCTACACAACCAGTATTGTCTAGAGTACATGGCTTATGTTATTTTTATTAATAACTGGCATACATTCCCCAAATGACAAATGGTCAAAGGATGTGAACAAGCAATTTTCAGATGAAGAAATCAAAGCCATCAATAATTATATGAAAAAATATTCTAAATCACTCTTCATTAGAGAAATGTAAATTGAAATAATTCCAGAATGCCATCTCACACCTATTAGATTAGTAGTAAAGGAAAGTGGTAAAGTTTGGATGGACTGTGGCAAAATTCAGACACTAATGCATTGTCAGCAGAGTTGTGAACTGATCCAGCCATTCTGGAGGGCAATTTGTAACTATGCATATAGAACTATAAAACTGTGCATACCCTTTGATCTGGTACCAGAAAATTAATGTCCATCAGTTGGGGAATGACTGAGCAAATTGTGGTACATGTTGGTGGCGGAGTACAAATGTGTTATAAGAAATGATAAGCAAGATGATTTCAGGAAAAGCTTGGATGATCTGCAGGAATTGTTGCAGAGCAAAATGAGCAAAACTAGGAGAACATTGTACACATTAACAGCAATAGTGTACAATGGTTTTCTGTGAAGAAAACTTGACTACTCAGCAATGCAATGATTTGGGACAATCGTGAAAGACTTACAATGGGGAAAGCTATCCACCTCCAGAGAAAGAACTGTTGGAGTTTTTTCACATTAGTGTATTTATGGTTTTATTTTGGGGTTTTGGTTATATATGAATGTGCTTTTATAACAATGACCAATATGGAAATATATCTTGAATGGCAATGAAAAAATAAAAATTTAAAAACAATAATAATAATCAGCATAAATAAGTTCTCCAAAAAACAATGGGAAGAGTTTCCATATATCCTCATGATTATTGTCCAAGACTATTAGTTCAAAATAGACAAATAGAGTATTAAAAAAAAAAAACTAAAACTTTCACAAGCAGTCTGGGTTTCTTTGAACATCAATTCCTGAGATAAGAATTTTCCCCTTTTTTCTACCATTCTACACAAAGAGCAAGAAGGAGAGGAAAGAAAGAAAGAAAGAAAGAAAGAAAGAAAGAAAGAAAGAAAGAAAGAAAGAAAGAAAGAAAGAAAGAAAGAAAGAAAGAAAGAAAGAAAGAAAGAAAGAAAGAAAGAAAGAAAGAAAGAAAGAAAGAAAGAAAGAAAGAAAGAAAGAAAGAAAGAAAGAAAGAAAGAAAGAAAGAAAGAAAGAAAGAAAGAAAGAAAGAAAGAAAGAAAGAAAGAAAGAAAGAAAGAAAGAAAGAAAGAAAGAAAGAAAGAAAGAAAGAAAGAAAGAAAGAAAGAAAGAAAGAAAGAAGGAGAGGAGAAGAAAGAAAGAAAGAAAGAAAGAAAGAAAGAAAGAAAGAAAGAAAGAAAGAAAGAAAGAAAGAAAGAAAGAAAGAAAGAAAGAAAGAAAGAGAGGAAGAAAGAAAGAAAGAAAGAAAGAAAGAGAGGAAGAAAGAAAGAAAGAAACAAAGAAACAAAGAAAGAAACAAAGAAAGAAACAAAGAAACAAAGAAAGAAAGAAAGAGAAAGAAAGAGAGGAAGAAAGAAAGAAAGAAACAAAGAAACAAAGAAAGAAACAAAGAAAGAAACAAAGAAAGAAAGAAAGAAAGAAAGAAAGAAAGAAAGAAAGAAAGAAAGAAAGAAAGAAAGAAAGAAAGGAAGGAAGGAAGGAAGGAAGGAAGGAAGGAAGGAAGGAAGGAAGGAAGGAAGGAAGGAAGGAAGGAAGGAAGGAAGGAAGGAAGGAAGGAAGGAAGGAAGGAAGGAAGGAAGGAAGGAAGGAAAGATAAAAACAAGAAAAGAAGGAAGGGAGGGAGGGAGGAAAGAAGAAAGGAAAGAAGAATGTCTGGAGGAAAGAGGAAGGAAGGAAGCAAGGAAGCAAGGAAGCAAGGAAGCAAGGAAGCAAGGAAGCAAGGAAGCAAGGAAGGAAAGATAAAAACAAGAAAAGAAGGAAGGGAGGGAGGGAGGAAAGAAGGAAGGAAAGAAGAATGTCTGGAGGAAAGAGGAAGGAAGGAAGGAAGGAAGGAAGGAAGGAAGGAAGGAAGGAAGGAAGGAAGGAAGGAAGGAAGGAAGGAAGGAAGGAAGGAAGGAAGGAAGGAAGGAAGGAAGGAAGGAAGGAAGGAAGGAAGGAAAGGAAGGAAGGAAGGAAGGAAGGAAGGAAGGAAGGAAGGAAGGAAGGAAGGAAGGAAGGAAGGAAGGAAGGAAGGAAGGAAGGAAGGAAGGAAGGAAGGAATCAAACAATGCCAAACCCATGAATGGAGAAAATTCTAAGAAATTCATCCTTGCCTCTTTCTCCTTCAACATATAATCTCTTCCATGGTGCAATTTGCTAGTTAAACACACACAAACGCAAGCACACATGCATGCACACACATACAAATTAAAGAAAAGTGAGCATAAAGTCAAAATTTCTAAAGTTTCTAAAGAAAAGACAACCTATTTCTATAATTTAAAATGACTGAATTTACCATTTAAATCAAGCTTAAAATTTTCTAAAGAAAGAGACTTGTGTAGACATATTGTAGCGTGAGGGACCGGCCAGCAGCCCTCACACTAGAGGAAAGATAGATAGAAGTTTATCTCTGGGGGAACCAGGATCTGAAGCCAGAGGGATGGCAAGAGAGAGACCAGACATCAAATACATAAATGGAGCCCACAGACTTTAGCTCCGGCCTTCCACTTCATAGATACATGAGACAGTGAGAAGACCATAACACAACATCATGGGCAACAGAAATAAGCTTAGAGTTCAATAGAGACAAGCCACAGTCCTTAAACCCGTGCTATTAGCAAGGACTGTTACGGCTTAATGATAGGAGTAAGAGCAGTAGAGGTGAAAGAATGAGCATGGCCAGAGGCCTGCTCCATGAGAGAGAGATAGAAGGAAGAAAGAAAGATGAGTGGGTAAAGCTGGGCTGGGCCTGTGGGCTCATCTATTTATGGATTATCATATGCAAAGATACATAATGCATAGTAATTAAAGACAGAGGGGATTATCATTGGTAGAAAGGTAAATTGTCATAAGATAAGGGCGGATCCTTTTTCAGCCTGGGGAGAACAAAGAAACCTACTTTTGCGCCCAAACTAGTTGGGATCAAAGTTCATTGCCTTACTGGCCATGCGCAGGACAGAGAATGTGCTCTCCTCAGGCCTAACTTTATGGCTTAATTAACTGTCTTGAGTAAACACAGCTGTGGACTGCTACACATATTTAGCATTCATGTAAAGAGGCAGCTTAATTTGGCCCAAGAACATTTAAACAGTATTTGTAACATGTATAGATCCTCATTTTCCATCTGGCTCCACTCATTTTTTATTTCTTTAACTTCTCTATTATGCCACTAGTAAATTCATCATCACAAAAATTCATTATTTTGCATGATCACATTAGGCTTGGCACTCACACCCTCATCACTACCTTTTACCTCTCTGGTTGAAAGATAAGATCATGAATTCCTCACCCTCCATTTAAGGAGAGAAGATTAGAGAGATATCGCAAGCAGTTCCTTATTTCACATTATTCTGCATTCATTTCTATTTTTTTTTTAATTTCTCCACTTCCCTAGAGTTGGGTACCTTCCTCCCATCTCTCCCCATTTAGACAGTGCCTGGTGCTTAGTAGGCATTTAATAAATATTTATTGACTTCATTACCAGATACATTTGGTGAAAATTCTTAACCAATTCCAGCACAGAGGGATATCAATTACATGTCCAAAACCTAGCATTTTCTCCTCTTTCCAAGAGTTTATAACCATCAATATTTTCCCCCATCAGAAGAGGAATCACTTCAGACTGGTTGATACAGAATAGCAGTGATGTGTGAACTGAAGAGTCTAGTTTCTATTTTCAACTTTATCATTTACTGTGAGACAATCAATCAATACAACAACAAATATTTACTGAATGCCTGCCTTGCGCAAGACATTGTGGTAGCAGTTTATACAATGAGCTAGCAAGATATCCATAAGGACATCAGAGACTACTTGAGCTTCCATTTCTCTGCCTGAAAGAAAAGGAGAGCATTTTTTCCTCCATTCTTAGAGGGTTTTTTAAGTACTATTTTAATTGGAATGTCAATAGAAAGAAAAGACTGAATCCTATTTCTTTTTAAAAGTGCTAAAGGATTTCATTTCCTTTTAGCCTTCTGATGAGTAAATATAATTAGCACTTATATTTTTAAAGTTAGAAAGGACCATGGAGATTATCTAATCTAAATCTCCCTATTTCACCAAGGAATAATCTAAAAGTGACATTTTGCTTCATCATTTCTATATTAATAATATATGAACCATTCTATTCTTTACTTGTATTCAAATACTCTTCTGGAAAACGAATAACATAATCTTCAAGGGAAAGACACAATAACGTGCAAATTGTGGATACTACTGCTACATACTTGATTCACAGAAGATGAAACCTAGTAGAAAGCTTTTCACTCCTCTAGTTAAATCCTTCATTTGACAGGTAAGGAAACTGAGCTACAAAGGAATTAAAGGAAATGGTCAAAATGACAAAAGTAAAACAAAACTCTTATTTCAATGTTCACGCCATTAGATCACATTTTCAAGGTAAGATTAAAAAACATCTTTATCATCATTAAGAGAAAATGAAACTGTATTATTGGGTTAAATAAAATAATAATTTAATAAACATTTATTAACATATATATATTTCAATAGTTAAAGTAAGGGTAAAATTTGTAAATACAGAAAAAAATGTTGGTATTGGTACTTTATGAAACAATTTTATTTCATGTATTATTAGGTGGAAATTGTTGACATATCCAATTTAAGGTTTATTTTGTTTGTGTTTGGTTTCAGGAAGATGGAGAACAGATAAATAAAATATGATATTTAAAATAAAGATGGAAAAAATAAGTTGTTTGTATGATGTACACAGAGTTTTGTCCTCAATAATTATAAAATAATTTCTTTGGTCTGAATCCTAGATAGGATGTTCTAAGAAATTAATAAAAGGATTCATAAATCGGCAATGTTTATGGAAATTCTCTTCAGCATATTACCTCAGCAAAATAGAAACCAACTTCATTTTGTTCATATTTTTCTTAGCAGAATTTCAAATCGATGTATAAATTTACAGAATATATGGCATTGATCTGAATGTGGATAAGTAATGGGTGTGAATTTGTATGCTCAATGCCTCCTCCAAACCCTTCATCAAATAAAATTAAATTTAAGTATTTCTTTTACTTCAAATTAATTTGATCAAATTTATTTGATGTAGTCATGCTCTAAGACATGAGTTCACATCTCAATGCTGACAGTAACTCTGAGGAAGCCACTTAATATCTCACTGAACCTCATTTCCTCATATATAGAAAAATCATAAACAAAACTGTTATATTTACCTAATACAATTGCTATGAGTCTAAAATGATATATTAAAGTGCTTTGCAGAAGGACGTGTTAGAAATTGTGGTATATGATGGTGATGGAATACTATTGTCCTATAAAGAATGATGAACCACTTGATTTCTTTAAGAACTGGAATGTCCTACATTAACTGATATGAGGTGAAATAAGCAGAACCAGGAGAACATAGTAACTGAAACATTGTGGGATGATCAAATGTAATAGATTTTGCTACTAATAGCAATGCAATGATCCAGGACAATTCTGAGAGATTTATGAGAAATAAAGTTATCCACAGCTAGAGAAAGAATTGTGGGAGTAGAAACCCAGAAGAAAACATATGATTTATCACTTGTTTATATGGTATATGATCTGGGGTTTTGATTTTTAAAAAATTACTCTACTGAGGGCAGTTGGGTAGCTAAGTGGATTGAGAGCCAGACCAGAGACAGGAGGTCCTAGGTTCAAATCTGGCCTCAGATGCTTCCCAGTATGTGACCCTGGGCAAGTCACTTAACCCCCATTTCCCAGCACTTATCACTCTTATACAGAGTATTGATTCCAAGATGGAAGGCAAGGGTTTAAAAAATTTTTACTTTAAAAATGAATAATATGGAAATAGGTTTTGAGTGATAATATGCATGTAACCCAGTGGAATTGCTTGTCAACACTAGGAGGGTGAGGGAAAAGGGAAGGGAGAAAATATGAATCATGTAACCATGGGGGAAATTTTTTAAATTTTTAAAAAATTTTAAAAGGACATGTTAGCAATTGTTATAAAACATGTCAGTGGCAATGATTTCAAAATCTATTCATTTCTCATACAATATATTAAAAGTCTCTTTAATATGTAGATAAACATCACAGTTCACTGTGGATATACAAAGAAAAAAATTCTGAATAACAAAAATAAGACTCAATTTTTAAATAATAGTTAACCTGCCACATGAAAAAGCATTTAAGAGTGAAAATGAATTCTTTGTAAATCCTAGATTTTGTATCTCCTAGTTCACCTAGGAATTGTAACCAAATGGGTTACTCTGGTTCTGATGAGTACTGATCTATTTAGAGAAAAGGAGTCAGCCCATTTTATATTTAAGAGCCAATTGGTTAAGCTGGATTGTGTATAAACACACAAATGGAAATTCCAAATTGTGATTTGTAACACTAAATCTAGACCTATGATTGTTGCTAGTATAGGGAATTCACAGTGAGGACATTCCTATAAGTGGAGCAGATGGAAACTGCTCTGAAATTTTCTTGGAAAATGGCCTCTTGGAAGCTAAACTTGAGCCTCTAAGGGTCATGACTCTTTTCGTAGATTGTATAATTTCTCATTGCCATTTATCTGGTAGCTACTTTCACTACCACTGACAAATCAGGGCAATGAGAATTGATCTTGTTCTTCTTATTTCCTTCCACCAATGTATTCTCACCACTGAAAGGGAACTTATTTTTGAGACAAGGAAACTGAAGTTTGTCACACAAATAGTAAATGGAATAACCAACACCAAGTCCTGTGATTTCAAATCTAACAATTTCCTACTATACTATACTATACTATACTATACTATACTATACTATACTATACTATACTATACTATACTATACTATACTATACAATGCTTCCAATAATTTTAAAAGGACAGAATGAGAGATTGAAACTAGTAAGACAAACTTCAGTCAAATTTATTGTTTCACTAGTACAATGGAAAACTATGTAAAAGAGAGGAGATTCAAAATATTGATGCATAAAGCATGAATTCCAAAAGATTGTCAAAGTTCTACTTTCAAGGCTTTCTATTATAAAGATACCTATATTTTATCTTGAATCCCAAATGAGATTTATTTACATTGAAAAAAAAAACGTGGCTTGAGTGAGGCTAGGCACTAAGTAGTATCTGATCTTTAGTTTTAGTGAGAATTTATTATTTACTTAAAATATAATTCTATGTTTTCCAAAATGGAAGTAAAAGCAGCAATAAATTCTTTCTCCCATTCCATCTCTTCCTTATGAAACTCAACCATAAGTAACCAATAGCTCAGAGACTGCTCCATGACATCATAAGCCACACATGGGATTTTCTCATTTTCTAGGGCCATGACTCCCAATAAGACCAGGGAAAATCTAAATTAGTTTTTTCTAAGTATACTGAAATCAACTCCCAATTTTCAGTCACACAGTCCAGTGTATTGTAAAAGAAAGTTTTATTGAAAGAAAACAGATCATACAGTAAATCCTTATAAATGCAACCATTAGACCCAAAAATGTATGTAAATCCTCTAAGCATCTTACAGTCTTAAATGGGACTGATCTGTTAGACTCTCCTATCTGATCAAAAAGGACCCAAGGCATGACATTTTTTAAAATACTTCTCTCTCCAGTTTCAGTTGCTCCTCATAGCATTGTCCCTATTAAGGCACAGTAAATCTCATCTCCTGGAGAGATTTTGCCTATGCAAAATGAAAGCAAAATCTTCCAGAATCTTTATCTTTAAACCACTGACTTGTCCCCATTCTTGTCCCCAGAAGGCATTTTCTCTTTTCCTTAAAAGTCCTTCTCAGTTACCAGCACTACCCATCACTAAATATACCTTGGTGAAAACATATTGTACCAGTTTGTTCATGTCTTAGAGTTCTGCATATAGGAAAGGCATTCAAGTACTTACTAAATTTATTTCACAACTCTCCTAACAACAACCCTATCTGTAAAAAGGAAGAGCTCCAACTATGTTCCATGAAGGATTAGAATACATTTTACATCAAGTCCAGAAATTTGGGTTCAAATCCCAGATCCAAAATTAACTAACTCTATAACTATGGATTTATCATCTCTTAACCTCAATTTCTCCATGTGTAAAATGAGGATAATGATATTTGTTGCCTTCTATAGTGTTGTTCAGTCATTTTTCAATCATACCTGACACTTTGTTACCCCATCTGAGGTTTTCTTCATAAAGATACTGGAGTGATTTTCCATTTCCTTCTCCAGATTATTTATAGATGAGGAAACTGAGGCAAACAAGATTAAGTGACTAGCCCAGTGTCATGCTGCTAGAAATTGTCTGAGGCCATATTGAACTCATAAAGATGAGTCTTCCTGATGCCAGGCTCTTCTACTACCTACTGTACCACCTAGCTGCCCCCCACCTTCTATATTCTAATGTCTTTTATCATTTCCCCATTGTAATCCTGTTCTATATCTGCTTGACCTATTTTACAAATTCGGGGTATTTGATGTGAAAAATTACACTTCCATGTATTGAACAAAGCTTTTCTACATGTCTCAGAGAGAGAAATTAGTTTAGGAGAACCAGAGATTAAAGGCACTATGTTGATTGAGAAATTGATTAATGGACCTTGCTGCTCAATAGACCACTTTACTTAAGATCTTATCATAGCATCTGCTTTCTGCTTTCATATTTAGCTGATGCAAATTCAAGCCTTTCTCTATTCCTTGGGAGAAGCCTTTTCAGCCTAAGAAATAACTACATATTCAAATAATGTAAACACTATTGCATGCTAAATTTCTAGTGAATTTCCCTTTAAAGGGGAAAAATTCCTGAAACTATCTTCTATATATAAAGAGGAGCTGATTTTTGCTCCCCCAAATTTTCTTTAAGTTACTACTAAAAGTAAAAATATGAGATATTATTATCAGCTCCTGTTAGAAGAGACAGAGGAAGCTCAGAACTAGAGAAAGAGTAATTGGAGGAAGTCAAAGAAAACTGGAAAAATAGAAACTGGAAAGCAAAAGCCTGAGTAAATGCAAACCCCACAAAGAAAGGGGGGAAATTGTGGGAGTGAGGCTACCAAAGGTGATAGGCAAGTGATGGTCTGGAGAGGAGCTGTGTTGTTGATTCCCACTCCTCCATCACATCCCTTACAGACTCCAAAATGGTAATTGTCCACTTCATTTCCTCCCTTGAGCTTCTTCTGGAGTCCTTTAAATACTTTTCGTCTGGGCACAGGGTGGAAGGAGAGAAATAAGGTCTGTTTACTCTTTTGGTTTGGTTTGGTTTTAAATATTTGCTTTGACTTTATAAATAGTGGTAACCAAAAGTGATTGCTAGTAGACGTTGGATAGTGTCAGGAATGTAATTAGGAGAAACAACAGAATAGAGAAATAATCCCAGAGAAGAATTAAAGATAAATCTAACACTGACTGGGATGTGTTTTTTTTTTTCTGAAGCAAACAAAAAGAAAGGATTAAAAGGCGTTGATACTGCAGGATGGAATGAGAAGCACTGCTCACACTGGGAAAAATAACAAACAAACATCTGGGCAGTGTGTCAGTAGGAAGGATGATTAGGCACAGATAAAAGTAGTTAATTAGGACAAGCATGTCCCAGGAGAGGACATTCTCTCTACAATCGAATATAGGCATCTTCTTTGCAATAAGTAATTTTAGAAAGGTGCCTAGTGGTTCATTGATTTGCCCAGGGCCACACAGCCATTATGTCTGAGAAAAGGTACTTGAACCCAGTTCTTCCTGCCTCTGAAACCAGCTTTCTATCCATTACATACCACTGTCTCTATTGTTTACATAGAGATGAAAATTCAAACCTTTGGCTCCTCCAAATACATTTAACTTAAAGTTAATTAAATTTGATGAAAAAGAGTAGAGCCCTAGATTGATGAGGAAGTAGACCCCACAGTCGAAAAGAGGAAGTCAATTGAACCAGACCAAGTATATACGGAAGACATGTGCTAACAGTAATACAATTGTGAAAATTTGAGGGAATCTATTTTAAAAGGACCTAAAAGAGGGAGGAATGTCAAAGAAAGTGTTAATTGACAGGATATCAGCAAATATTGACTTATTTCCTTTTTCTTAGCACTATAAATTCTCCATAAAATCTTCATGAGAATTTTCTACAAAGATGAGAAGGGAACCTGCAGATCTTGCAAATGATTGACAGCAACCTACATCTTCATAACCACACAATTAATGAAAATGAGAATATGAGATCTTGCTATGTATATGTTTAATATAAAAATTGAATCAGAATAGCAAGATATAAGTTAGATCCTGTCCTTGAACACAGTCTTTCCTATGCTTATATAAAACAATATGTTTTAGAAGTAATCATTAGAACTCCTGATCTGTTAGACATTGGCATGTACTTCAGGTCCCTGCTGAGGTGCTTGTTGAGTCAACATAACTCATGACTGGTACCTGTGAGCTATGATAACTGGAGGGTTGTTCCGAAGATAACTGACTGCTGCATATCACGGAGAGTATAGTCTTTTACAAAAACCTTCATCCTTAATAGTTTATAAGACCTATAGAAAAAGTTGTTTTTCTTTTGGAGTCTTTATCTCTCCAGACTATTGGAAGAGCTTTCTCTTCCTTGGACTTCCAGTGAGGGGGGTGGGAGTTTCCCTCTCCCACTGGCAATGGACGATGCTATTGTTTAATTGAACCCTTGTTCCTGAGTCCCCTTTTCTTCCTTGCTGTCTGTGTTCTTTGCTGGGCATAGGCCAACAACCAGTGATTCTGAGAAATGAATATTTCTAGTTAACTACCTAGAAATGTGAGTTTGAAAGTTTTCAATATTCAGCTACCTAGTAGAATTTTTTTTTCTATAAGAACATGATCCTCAGGGGAGATACGCACTCAGGATGATGCCATACTGTTGGAGACTAAAGAAAGCCTGAGTTGTGCACTGGCTGGCCAGGAAATCTGGGTCTCGTGTGATGCTTTACAAGTCCACTGATGGAGATATAGTTGATTTTTTGATAGTCTTAAAGCAGTTTTTCATTTTAGAGGGAGTGTATAATGAGTGTGTTGAGCTAATTGAGGTGTTTTATGCCTTCTGCATAACATGCAGAAATTATTTGTGGCTTAAAAAGTTTCTCTAGTGAAGGAAATAAGTCATTTTCCTATACCTCATTTCCAAATTATATAATGTCTAATGGCCACATTTTGAGGAGATCTTAAAGAAGAATCATATTTAAGTGTGGTTTAGAGATTTCATTAGTGTTGCTCTAAATTAGGTAAAACAAATATGTGCAAGTGTTTGTGTTATGTGTATGTGAGAGAGAGAGACAGAGAGTGATGATGATGTGGTGGTAGCAGTGTTTGTGATGATGATGATGATGATGGTAGTGGTGGTGGTGGTGATGATGATGATGTTGATTATAAAAACTGACTTCCTGCCCAAAGACCCATTGTCCTTGGAATGAATCAAAGCTTAGGTAAGGCCATAGCTGAAGCTCATTGTGGGAGGGAATCCTCTGAAATGAAGGATACAACAGTCAAGATTTCTTGATAGATACAAACCACAAATGTACCTTTTTTAAAGATCTTACTAAAGATGTTCACCATTGTTGTGTTCACCATTGTTATGTGATATGTGCTTTGCAAAATTAAAAGTGTTTTCCACAGATGGTGAATTTCTCCAGAAGCTCCTCTTTGTGGAAGACATTGTTCTTAGAAGTTGAGGGAATAAAGTGAAAAAATAAACTTCTCCCCTCTCAGGGCTAACATACTAGCCCATGTCCTTAGATGTTCCAACTAGTATTGGGGAAGAAGAGAGGTCTCAGGAATAGAGCAGGGTCACTGTTACCAGAAGAGAAGGGCAAACCAACTTCTTTCTACATATGACTGCATTAGAGGAGAAGTATATACTGTGTCCTTTCTGATTTTCTCCTTGTTTTGAAAATCCCTTTTTCCTGCTACTCCTTTCATTACCTTCATGTCCATCCAGCTCAGCCTTGTTCTTCCCAATCTCTCTTCTACCTTTCTTATCTTCTGGAAGTCCACTTTTATAACCATTTCATCCTATAATTTTTTCTCTGAATATTTCTATCTTTTAATTTTCACTGGGACCAAACTTTCTGAAACTAAAGCTATCACACTTTTTGGCACCATAAAATTGACTTCTTTGGCAAGGGGATGATGGAGCATCTGAGGGGAAAAAAAAACAATCTGGAAAACCTCAGGTTCTTTATTCAGAAGATGAGAGAGTTGGACTGGATGACTTATAAGGTTCCTTCAGAATCTAAATCTATGATCATATTGTAAAAGTAGGAGTTTTCACCAAAACCTCAATAATGCTATCATAAAAGGCTCAGATAAATGGATTGGATCAATTAATCAATCAAAAGGATAAATTAGAAATGAATGAATCCTTAATCAGTTTAAGAGGAGTTAAATGTCTTGAGTATTAGCTGAAAATAACACTACCACACAAAAAATGTGAGGGGCTGAAAGTTTCAGAAACACCTCTGGTATTATGTATAAAGCATAAAGCCAGTTCAAAATTGTACATTCTAGAAGTCCAGTTAAGCTATGAAAGATTTTTTTGGTGAAGGACTCCTGCGAGACTGGAGCATTACAGGTAAAGGAGAAGAGCAGGGTTTAGTTACTTTCTTCCCTCTCCCCCACTGATCAAACATTGAAAAATCAGAAGTTCCAATTTACATTGGTACAAATATCTCTGGAGAAGGAGCTGATGACAACATATGACTTGAGTGCTGAAAGACAGAGGGAAGACAGCTTTATGACTTGAAAAGTGCACCAATACAGAGAGCCACATCTAAGGGGAACTACATGAGGATTCAGCAAATGGAGAAAAGGACTTCTAGTAACTAGGATCTGGGGGGTTTACCCTTTCCCCACAAGATCTGGGTACATTTGAGCTCATTGTCTCCAGGGAACTTGTGTGTGTCTGGTTAGTATATGCTCTCTGTTTGGGGGAGAATTTCTGTAACAATTGCCTTTCTTGTCCCCATTTTTAAAAAGTAACAATGCTGGCTGGCAATCTGTGAGAAATATGTCAGGGGTGAGGGCAGGGGAGGACTGTGAACAAGAGTACTAGAGATACCTGCCCCTTGGTATCATCCATAGGAGCTTGATGGGAGAGAGTCTATTTTGTTCTGGCAATCTTGCTTACCAATGAAAGTAAAAGCTAAAGAATTATCTCAGAGAAGGTTCTATACTATGACTATTTAATTCTTTGGCTTAAAATTAGACAGTTTTTCCCATGCAAGGTCAAATCTCTATTTCATGAATAACAAGGATTTGGACAGAACGAAGTTGACTTGAAAAGAGTGGTAGTTAATGAATAACAGTGGCGGAAGGGTCTAAAAGTGACAACTGGGAGCAAAGAGAAGTTTTCAAAGTGATCTGGATCTTCACTTTGGAACTACACTTGACATAGAAACATGTAGTATTCATATGAATATTTTTTCCTTTTTTTATATCTACATGGACTTCCTACTTTACTAACTTCATGGTCTTGTTAAGTCACTTAAATCCTATGTATATTAGATTCCTCCTTTGAAAAATGAAGAGACTATACTAGAGGGTCTCAAAGGTCCCTTTGATTCTAAATTGGTGGTTGGTTGGTTATTATCCCTCATATTCAGAGGACCAAAATGGCATCACTGGATGATGTCTTTTTACTCGTGTCTATATTGTACTTAAGTGAGGCAGAGTTACACAAAATCATTAGGTTCATTCTCTCTCCCAGAATCATCAAAGTCCAGTAGGAAGGCAAAAATCAAAATGACTAGTGATGGCCTGGCATGCTGTAGATGACCTTGACTTCTTCAAAGTCTAACCAAGCTCTAAGCACTACACAGTGCCTGCCTCCATGGCTTTCATGGTCTTTCAAACAAATTGTTCTATCTGCCCCTTCCACTGTGGAGAGTCTTTGCATGCCTGGAGTAGACAATCCCCTAGCTCTCAGACAAGTTTGAGATCTATCAGTAAATCTGAAACTACCCTCAAACTGATTCTATAAAAATTTAGTTGCTACCAGTAATGTGGTTTGTGATCTCAGAACTTTTTTATTATCTTTACAATAAAAATTATAGAATATGTATGATCCATCCCATGTCTTGAACATTTTCCTTAGATTATGTAGCTTAGCAAGATATAAAATAATAGTGGATAGAGTATTGAACCTAAAGTCAAGAAGGTCTGGGTTCAAAATCATGTTTTGAATACTCAATAGATGTGAGATTATGGAAAATTCACAACCTAGCTGAGTTCATGCTCTAAAACCTATATATTAAATTATAGACAAGTTAGATGATCAGGTTCAAATATTCACATATTTGTAGGTTATGGTATTTGTAAGGTCAAGCAGCAATATCAGGAAATGTCTCACTATTAAGGATAGAGAAAAGGTCTCTTTTCTCAAAAGGCACATCATGTAAAAGGCTTCCTGATTTTGTGTAAAATTATGTTTTGTAATTGGTTAAATTTTGCTAAAAGTTGATTTACCTTTAGAAGGTGATTTCCTGCCTCTGCTTGAAGTGTTCAGGACTGAGATGATTTCATTTCACATGAAAAAGTTTTCAAAATTGTGCGTAATGAGAAATCTAGAGTAGGATAGTTTTACTTTAAGAGGTATTTTAATTTGCAATTACAATTCTAATAGTATTTTTCTCATGAAAACTGGAAAATATGCTTCTCTCTTGAGCCAAATAACTCAAAAATATCCAAATCTAATTAAGACATCAGAAATACATCATTTGGAGGGCAATTTGGAAGATATAATAACTCCCACTGTGCTCCTTGCACTGCTATCTTCATAGGTTCTAAAAATACAATTTATTCATAAAAGATGATTTCAAATCAGAGCAAAGAGCAACTTATCCTAATTTTATTTTCTTCCAAAAAATTTTACATACCCTCCCTTCTTGACTCCACACATCATTTAGCGTTGAAAATGCCATTTATTATAACTTGAGTTGCTTGTACTTAGCCACAGTGAGTGTAATGAACACACATAAAACATGAGAATGTGCATAATTAAAGGGATTCTGAAAATTAAGAGGTCAGTGATTTTCTAGAGTGAGGAGGAAAATGCTGATTAAGCTCAATAATTTAAGTTACGATTATTCATAGGGATATCCTGGGACTAAAAAATCATGTCTATTAAAGGCACAATAGTCTATCTTCAAGGATTTAAAATCCCTGCTTCAAATCCAAATGTCCACTTGGGTCCACTGATATATGATAATTCTCCTTTAGAGGCAAATTTGGACTGCAGTTCTATTCTTGCTACTTATATAATATACATTAGCCAGAAGCCAACCCAAAGATGCCAAATACTCCCTTAGCAAATTATATATAAGAGCCCTTCTCTTCTAAAGTTTACAGAAAATATCAGACATTTATCGAGCAATCCTGGGGTTTTTTTTTCCTTCAGTTAATACATGGATATTTTTAAACATTTCAGATCATTTATAAAAGAGCTTTGGGGCTTTTATGTTGATATGACCATTCCATTTGCATTTACCTGTGTACAGGAGCTCCAATAACCTCCCCTATAGACATGTTGCTATTGGAGCTTTAAGAGGATTTTGATCTTAGTAGTGACCAACTGCCTTCCCCTGAGAGTAGTCATTAGGGAGTGTGTGAGTTATGACTTTAATCTTTAAGGAGTCTTTGAGAAAACAAAGAGTTTTAACTGTCATCTCTAAAGATACTTGGCAGGTTTATTGACATTTTGGATAGACTATTTCCTGTCATGGTTGGAAAGAGATGGCCAGAGGAGAGAGACAGAGAAAAACAAGCAAACAAACAAAAAATTACATATTCCTTGAGAAAACTCACTTTAACCCTTTTGTTCCTTTAAAAATAAAGAGATTTCTGAGAGATTTTATGAAAATCTTGCAATTTGCATGGTAGGGATGTGTTTCAGAAGTGAGAAGTCAAAAAGTTGAAAGTGATTCCGACTATGATCTTTCTCATTGATCAAACATTCTAAATCATTATTTATGTCATTGTGTCATTATTGGTTACATTGTTAATTAGCCAATACCTTTTTATGTTTATTTAAACCTAGGAGACTAGGGATGGGTGATAGATATAGACAACGATACATACACCCCCAGCCCACTAGGAGATTGATCCACAAGCTGAGACCTGTTCTGCTGCAACCAACAACTCATACAAGGGCAACGTCCAAGTCAGAACTGAACTTGGTGGGGAAGAATATTTGAGTAATATACTTTAAGTTGGGGCCCATTATTCCCATAGATTGGGATATTATTGGAGAAAGTGTGTCCCAATTCAAAGGAATGTATTTGTACTTATATTCTTATATATCTTCCCATGGAATACTCCTTTCTAAAAGCTCATTGATATTAATTAGTTAAGTAAATCTGGCATTTACTTGATACTTATAGTTAGCACTTAATAAGTACTTGCCAAACCAAATTAGCTCTATAGGAAATCACTCTTTGACTTATATCCTATATCAAACTTCCTCCACAATAATAGTAAACATTTATAGTGACCATATAGGTCTCCTTGTTTTATACCACATTTGATATGGATAATCAGTGTGATTAGTTGAAGTTTTATCTATTGCTATTTTTTGAGATGTCTCTGACTTATGGATAGGAGAAATTTTACTGAATTTTTTAGCAAATCAAATGTCGTTTTTTTTTTTATGAAGGAACCAAGATGGTAGAGTAGAAGGAAGAATTATAACAAGACCCTCCTTCTCTCCTCCTAAAATACCCCCCCCCAAATCCTCCATATAGATCTAGAAATTCACCAGGCTGAATTCTGATAGAAAAATCCAAGAAAAAAAAGTCAAAGTGAGTCATTTTTTCCCTAGTCCAGATCTATTGGACAATAAGAGAGGTCTGCAGACCCTGTAGATGGATTCTAGCTCACATTACCAAAGAGAACAATCTAGTGGATAGAAAGACTGTACACCCAAGAAAGATAAAATGTCACACCTTTGCTGGGGCACCACAAGGCCAGAGAAAAGAGGTCAAATGGAACCTTTATCTTCTACTCCCTGGTTCCTGGTCAGAGATACAGGGAAGACCACGAAAGGCGCCAAAGTGACCTATTCTTAGGGATAATACTATGGGATAAGAGATAGTAGCAGGTTCTGGGATGTCCTCAGAACAAGGAGAAAAATCTAAAACAAACAGTAGTTGAGTGGCTGAGACTCCAGGAGAAGAGCGGGGTCTCAGTTCCAGTTTCTAGTTGAATCTGAAGCCTACAGAGAAATAAGCAGGTTGGGAAATTTCAGACTAAAAAAGCGTATAATTCTATTCCTCTGAACTAGTAATGTTTTCCAGCTAGATAATAAGACTGAGTGCAGTAGGAGTCTAACACAACACAGATCCAAAGCAAGATAAGGGACATACAGAATTCAGATTGGTGGGTTAACAATCAGACTTTGTCCTGGATCATACCACTTTGGAAAGCTGCATCAGGACCAGCCCAAACCTTCCTTCCAGGAGTATACATAGCCCAACCTTAAAACAAGCACAAAGTTGGAAAGTAAGCTGGAAAAATAAGCAAACCAAGGAAATGTTTATTATATAATATATGTACAACCTATGTCATATTTAGAAAAGCCTTTCTGGGAGAGAGGGAGAGAATATGGATTGTGAAATGTCAGAAAAGAAATATTAAAAATTATACCAATATATAATCTGGAAATAATTAAAATTAAAAAAAAAAAGAATCCTGCCACAGAAAGATATTATGGTGACGGGAATATTCAAGACACAAAAACCAAGAAGAGGGTGACTCTAAAACATCTACAAGCAAGGACTTGAAAAAACAAAAACAGAAACTGCATAACACAAATTCAACTAGAATTCCAAAAGAGATACAGGAGACATCTTAGGAAATCTTAATAGCTTGGCACAAGAAATACAAAATTCTGCCCAAGCAACAAACTCCCTAAAATTAGAATAAACCAAAAATAAGCCAATGATTCCTTGAGAAAAAAAAAATTTTTTAAGCAAAATCAAGTGACTTAAAAAAAAAGAAAAGAATAATGATATATCCTAGCAAAAAGCAAAAAACCTGGAAAATGGATCAAGAAGAATACAAATTAAAAATCATTGAATTGTCTCAAAACCATGTCCAAAAATAGCCTAAACTAAATAAAAAATAATCTGCTTATAATCTAAAATGAGAAGGTAATGTATGTGTTTCCTCTGATTTAATCATCACTAGGCATCATAAAAGGAGTTTAATTAGATAAGACCTGAGAATGGTTCTGTTATATTTTAATTATTTTAGAAGAAAAACCCAAAGGAAAGCTATGTGCTATACACTGATTTGGGAGAGGGGCAGGGAAAGGAAGGTTAGGAAAAATTATGTCATAGAAAAGAAGTCTATACAAACAAGGAAGAAATAGTTGGAGACACTTGAACTACATGTTCATCTAAACTGGCCAAAGGAGGTAAGACTACACACACACACACACACACACACACACACACACACAGGTATATATATACAGAACTGAATACAGAAATAAATTTTACTCAGCTAAGAAATAGAAGGCAAAGGGAGGAATTAAAGGGAGAAAAGATTAAGGGAAAGATCAGATCTAAGCAAAACAAAGGATGTTCAAAAATATTTATAGTTCTTTTTGAGGCAGCAAAGAATTTGGATTTGAAGAGGCACCCATCAACTGAAGACTGGTTGGAGAAAATATGATACATAAATATGATGGAATACTACTTTGCTGCAATAATTAAAGGGATGATTTCAGGAAAACCTGGAAAGGCTTGTATGAGTTAATGCAAGGTGAAACATATAGAAGAACCACTATAAATAATTTGGACAATTAAAACAATATCGTAGAGAATGTTTTTAAATACTTGGGAATTCCTCTCAGCATAATGATAAAGCAAGATTCTAAAGGACTAATTATGAAACATACTGCCCACTTACCTATGGAGAAATCACATACATATACATATATATCCCCTTTTGTCTTTTATTTAGATATGGTCGTTTTCAAAATTTATTTGACTGTATGTTTGTAACAGGGATTTTAGCTTCCATTCATTCTCAGTTGAAGTGGTGATAGGAGGGAGGGAGAAAAGTAGATTTTTGCTGATTGAAAGAAAAATAAAACAATTGAAAAACATTAAAATATTTTTCTGAATGCAAAAAACTAAAAATGCAATGGCATTTGATAGTTCTGCATCTATTAGTCAATTATGTCATAATAAATAAATGAGCTTTTATAATATATGAAATCCTCTTTGACCCTTCCAATTATTCTGTAGGACATTAAGGATGCCTTTAATGTTTGTATGGATAATTCTTATAAACACTTTGTATAAAATGTGAAAATAGATACATTGGTGAAGAGTTGATATTCTCTGGGTTGCCTTCATTTGTAATTGAGTCTGAGTTTTTCAATGACTTTTCTATTTTTCTTTCATATATATAAATTAGTTTTTCAAAATTTCGAGCCTGTGAGGTTCTACCTCACATCTGTCTGGCAAATTGGATACAAAAGGAAAATGAGAAATTCTAGAAAGCTCGTGGAGAAAATAGGCACATGAACGCACTGCTTATAGAGCTATGGGATAGTCACACATTTCTGGAAATTAAGTTCAAATTATGCTCATAATGTCACTAAACTGTGCGTGCCCTTTGTCTCAGCAGTATTAGGCCTATATACCAAAGAGATAGAAGAAAAAGGAAGAGAGAGGGAGAGAGAGAGAGAGAGAGAGAGAGAGAGAGAGAGAGAGAGAGAGAGAGAGAGAGAGAGAGAGGAAAGACAGACAGAAAGAAAGAAAGAAAGAAAGAAAGAAAGAAAGAAAGAAAGAAAGAAAGAAAGAAAGAAAGAAAAAAAAAGAAAAAAGAAAAAGAAAGAAAGAAAGAAAGAAAGAAAGAAAGAAAGAAAGAAAGAAAGAAAGAAAGAAACAAAGAAACAAAGAAACAAAGAAACAAAGAAACAAAGAAACAAAGAAAGAAACAAAGAAACAAAGAAGGAAAGAAGGAAAGAAGGAAAGAAAGAGAGAGATTTATATAAAATATGTTCTTGTTGTTCAGTTATTTTCAGTCATGTCTGACTCTATGACTCCATTTGGAAAAGATACTGGAGTGGTTTGCCATTTCCTTCTCCAATTAAATTTATAGATGAGGAAACTGAGACAAACAGAGTTTAGTGACTAATTCAGAGTCACCTAGCTAGTAACTGTCTGTAGTTGAATATAAAATCAGGAAGATGGGTCTGGTGCTCTATCCACTGTACCATCTAGCTGCTCCATATATAAAATACATAGAAACATATATATGTAGATAGATGATTGATGTGTGTATGGTTCTATATGTTTATAATGTGTGTTTCTCTGATATGTGTGTATATATGTATATATGTGTATGTGTGCATATATTTTATATATTATTAGCTCTTTTTTGGCATGGGAAAGAACTGAAAACTAAAGGGGAATTGGAGAATGACTGAACAATGTATGATATATAAACATAATAGAATAGTATTGTGCCTATAAGAAATTATGAAACTAGTAAAACCTAGAAATACTTATTGAACTGTTGCAAAGGAATTCATCAGGTCTATAAAAACGGATATAGAAATTAGCAGAATAGTAACAATTTATAAAATAACAAGTACTGTAAGAATAAACAATTTTGAAAGACCTAAGAACTCAATGGAACAATCTACTAGGATTCCAAAGAACCTATTGATATGAAAAAATAAGTTTTATGGTGGGAGAAGGAATCCTGATTCTCCCCTAAAGAATTGCAGCTTAGACTCCTTCCTTTTAAGACATGAAAGTGTTCATTTAAGGACATGACAGATAATACAGCCAGGGCAATAGAAAAAGCAACATCATGGGAGATTGCAGGGTTCTTGTTTTTGTTATGGATTTGTGTCATAGTCCTTCTCCTATCCTGGAAATTCTCTGCCCTCCCTCAGATTATTCCTCCCACAAGTTTTTCAGGTGGGGTTCCATGGGAAGGAGCAAGGAAGGAGTGCAAAGATATCCCATAGGCCTGGGTAATGTTCCCTCCCAGGTCCTTTTTGTTAAGCTTTCAAGGTTGTTTTGGTTCTTGAGTGTCTTTTCTGTAATATTTATAGGGAAAGATGTAAGGATTGAAAAAACAGGGGATACCAAAGGTTTGTAGCAGGGAATGGAGGAGTTGAAGGGAGAAAGGGAATATGGCTGCTGGTAAGACAAAAGGAGAGAGAGATGGCCCCTGCTGAGAGGTTATTTTTGAACAAAATGGGGTGTCCAAGAAATGGGCCACTTATGATAGCCTGCTGGAATGTCTTCTCTCTGGATTGCTGCCAAAGTTGTCCTAGAGCAGATAAACACGGACCCTCCTGAGGGTCAAACCTTTCCCCAGAATTTGGTCTGTCAGCAGGGGTCTGATAAGGAATGTTTGTAATTGGATGGCTGAACTGATGTTCAACTCCCTCTATGCCCCAGAAAAGATAGTCCACTTATCTGACTTCAATATTCAAATAAGATAAGTTTTAATAACCAGTTTGGATTGGAGAGGTATTAGGGAAAAGGGAAGAGGGATGTCCCTAAACAAGGTTGGAGTCTTTCTCAGCTTTGGAGCTAAGGCCAGGCCTCACAGGGTGGTGGAGCATTTCTCTTATTCCTGTCTACACTATAATTGTGCTAGTTTTCTTAATTTCAAAATCTTAGCAGTAGAGAGAAATCAACAAGAAAAGTTCTAATCTTAAGAGCTGGTTGGGCCTGTCTCTTCAGGCTGAAGGAATCTAGGCACTCCTATCCAGACTGGGAAGCCAAAGCTCCTCCCATTTCCAATGCCAGGAAGGAAGTGCTCTAGTCACAAGACCAACTGCCACTCCCAGTTGCCCCTCCCCCCACCAACTGTCAGTCTTGACAATTTCCTTTCTCTCTAATATTCCCACTATTGCTTTTCTCTCTCATATTCCCACTATTGCTTGTTCCAACACAGTGGCAGAAAGTCCAGAACTTGTTCTAGTTTCCTTTCCACATTTCCCAGCCTTGAACTCAGTTGCTGCTCCCCTCCCTTCTAGGAGTACCTAGGAAAGCACAGAGTTTCTAATATTTGTTAACTAGTAAAAAGCATAAACTCTAAAAACACCATCAAAGAAAAAGGATTTGGTAAATGTTTAACAACTGACTCTCTGAGAAAAAAGAATAATGATCTGTAGGATGAACTTTAATATTTTCTCCATAAGTTCACTAAGTCTAAAGAAGATGATCCACACAATAATAAATTGAGCCTTTATCTGTCCCAATCATCAATTTCCAAGGTATAAATACACCTGCTGAAAATTTAACAATCAGCTCTAATGAGTTGGTTAACCCAACTCCAGCATATTTTTTGATACATATATTTTTGTACATGATCAATGTGGGAATTTGTTTTGTTTGACTATGTATATTTATTACAAGGATTCTGTTTTTCTTTTTCCCCAAAAGGGACTGAGTAGTAAAAGAGAGAGAAAATACATTTCTGTAAACTTAAAAATAAAATTTTATTGCCTCTAGCACAGACATGTAAGTCTCCATGTATCCCAGCTGCTTTTCTCTTCATTGTTGTTGTAGTACTATAATCATTTCCTCTAGCAGAGCATCTGGAATGGTAAAAAGGATTTGTTATCAAAACATTTTACAATGTTTGTTTTACTTTTGTTTGATTCCCTTTCAGTGTTATTCCCCAATGTCCTTAGGATAATTTTGCTTTGTTGTGTCTTACTGAACTTCCTTTAAACTTGTTTTATTTTCTACTTTTTCTCTGATTTAGAGGGAAGTATGGTTCATATTCTTCCCTAATATTTCTTCACAAGATATTACAAATGGATTTATATTCTAAACTTTTGGAAGTCTTATCTCTCTCCTTGAAAAGATAAAGTTTTGGCTGGTTGAGTCAGTCTCACTGTTTTTTGTCCTTATCATGGTAATTGATTTACCTTTTTTAAACTTTAGGATAAAAAGTGCTAAAGATAATATGAGTATCTTTTGCTCTCTCCATTTCAATAATTGGTTTAAGTAGTTCAGGATAGAACTGTTTTAATTAAATATACCTTTGGTCTTATCTGTATTCTATTTTTACATTAATTTGGATCTTTGTTCAAGCAAGTTGGCAATCTGATTACATATAGAAAACAGATTCAGGAATGATTCATATCAGTTATAAGTTGTTTCTTGTTTTTTAAAAAACAATCGGTATCACTTCTTTGTGATATTCTTTGGTGTTCCATTTAAGATATAATAATCTTAAATAAAGTATTTGTGATAGATTCACTATAGTCAATAAAGTATATCTCACTCTCTCACTTCTTACCACTAAATCATATTTCCAAAATGCTTATCATTTTCCTCAGCCACTGTCTATTTTTATCTTGAAGTCAAATAGTATCAAAGAATTTGTTAATTAAAATTGGAGAGTTTATCAAGCAACTTTCAGTATTTGACAAGTTTCTCAGTGTTTAGTAAAGCCTCAGACTAGGTTTTTTGTTTTTGTTTTTAATTTACATTTCTCCTTTTATTTGTGGCTTGGAAAAATGTTTCCATATTTCTAAAAATACTTGCTTCCTCTGAAAATTCTTCATATTATTTAACCATTTATCTATTTATTTTCTGGTCCTTTTTGCCCCACAAATTTCTCCTTGGGAAGCTGAAAATAGATTAATCATTCTATGACCCTATTCCTCTAGTGAAGAAAGGCAGAAGACCAAATTTTCACATCTTTATTTTATTAAACATCCCTCTAAATCCATTGGTGATTTCTTGTATGAAATATAAGATTTCTAAAAAAACAACAAATAAGATGCAGAAGATTCACGATCATAAATTTGTGAGAGACTATATTTTAGTCTCAAGCAAAACATACACCTTGTCCAAAACAGGGGCCTGCAACACCACCCGCCTCCTACTGGCACATTTCCCTCATATTGCCATGTTGTCCAGCTCAAATAAACTGAAACTGTAACTAAAAGAAAACATCAACCACATGTGTCCAATTGGGAAGCTAATGTTATGTAATGACAACAACATGATAAATTCAAGTCCCAATTATACTGTAATAGATAATTCAGTTGGGTATCATCCAGGTTTCTTATTTTTATTCTTACAGCTTTTATAAAAATTATTTTGCTCATGAATAAAATGTCACAAGAGAACTGTACAAAAAAGATGAAAATTCAAATTAGTCATTTTCATTTCTACTTTCCTGTTTTAATAAATATTTTGTCAGTAAAGGAATTGAAAACAACTAAAACAGGCTTTTTGTATTGTCTTCATATTGTAAGAGTTAAATTAGCAGTTTTGACAAAAATAAGAGAACAGCTTTTAATAATTTAAGTCTTAATGAGAATATAGTAGAGTTGTAAACTAATATTATCCCTTTAAGCCAAAGAAAAACTTCTAGCAGCTTTTAACAATTAACAATTTAGTTTAATCAAAATAGAGATAGTAAAAGGAAAAGCAAAATGAATAAAGTAAAGGAGAGAAATATAGGAAAGAAGTAGAGAAAGAAAATTTCCTAATGTCTATACTAGTTATCCTATAACTACCTATAATTACTACCTAAAACTACCTATCTCTACCTATAACTACCACTAATAACAACCACCCCACAAAGTTCCAACCCAATTTAGCCCAATCAAAACCAGCCCAATCAGTGTTTAATCCAATCTGAATTAGGTCTGCCAACAAAGACCAGCCACCTACCAAAAAGTTCAAGAAAAAAAAAATTAACAGCCCAAATCAAAAGCCAAAAACACAAAAGCTAAAAAGCACTCTAAAGGCTAAAGCCAAAAAGCCCTCCCAGTAAGCTCAGGCCTGCCTTTATATTCCAGCAACTAAATGCCAACCACCAACCCAACACATGCCCAGCAGTCAACTTCCCTGCAACTGTCAGCCCTGTCAGCAAGCGACAAACTGGCCAACTGATGCTGACCCCTTTTCTACCCTTTTTCTACCTTACTTCCTATCTCTATGGTTTCTAATTCTGTCTTTATAGTTGTTACTTCCTGTCACTGTGGGCTGGTTAATCCCTATACATCTCAATGGTAAGAGGATCTCCAGGTTGCCTGTTAAATTAAAAAAAAGAAATAAAGTATTCCCTTTTACAATATTTAATCCATGTGACAGTTATGTAAATATAAAAATGACTATCATTATTTTTATTGCACTGGAAGGCAACTTGACATAGTGGATAGAGAGATTTCAGGGTCAGAAAGACTTAAATTCAAATCCTACATCTGAGTAATTCCCATTATATGATGACTGTCAACAAGTGGCTTGACCTCTCAGTTGCCCACACAATTCTCCAAGAATTAAAAATTACAAATCAATTTGAGATATGCATTGGTAGAGAAAGTTCCCACATTGTGAATTACCTACATTGATAAAATCACATTTGAACCATCATACATGATATTGTCTTTCATGAGAAACATGGAAAGGATACTTAACCTGAAAAGTTGGGTCCAGATTCCAATGAACTTTTGAGCTCTAGTTTTTTCTTCTCTAAATTAAGGGAAACATTGCCTGACTTAAACTACCAGACTTATCATTAGGAATGAATTAGGAAAGCTTTAAAATGTTGTATAAGTTGTTACTTTCTTCATCTCAAGACTTTTCTACACATATTGCAGATTTTTATTTTCAGCATATAGTTTCAAAATTATTCTTTTATTTCAGTTGAAGTTTCTAGGAATTAATGGAAATAAATGAAACTCAAGCCAGGAGAGAAAAGAAATGACCTTAAAAAACAAAATACATGCTTAAAACACATTCTCAGTCTTTCACAGAAGCATTTTTCCCCTTTTCAAAATCTTATTGGTAAATTTGGTGACTTCTTAGTTAGCCTAGATGATATCATAGATAATACCTTAAAGTCAAATTCTTTAAAATTGGAGTCTTCTTTTACAAAATCTCAATTTTAATTTCCTAAGTTATATTCATGAAATAAACAAAAATATGTCAGCACATGAAATGTTAAACCTTTCATATTTTAAAAAACCATTCCCTTTCTATAGCTTTGCTAGTATAAAATGGAAATTTTTTTACAAGCTTTAGCAGTATTTGCAATGAAAATATTAAATTTGCAGTGAAAAATTAAATACATTGATATAAATAAATTAGAATTATGTCATGTAGTTCTGATTTATCAAGTCTCAAGAGAAAACACAATATAGTAACCTTGGAGTCAGGAAGTCTAGGTTTGAGTACTACTTCTGAAATAATGTTGTCTGTGAGATCCTGGAAAAGTGATTCAGTTTCTCAACGTTCTAGGCAACTCTTTAAAACAGTATTATCATTGAGAAAAGGTGCTGACTTATAAGGGAAGATGGTGCTTCCTCTATAGGAATTCCCTATATTAATAAAATCCCAGGACTAGTCCTTACCCTGATTAAGTTTATAAGATAAATTAATGCTTCTAACTCAGTGCTACCATCAAATTGGTATCTTAATCAACAACAACAACAAAAAGATTATCCATAATGACTTTCAAAAATAAAAAAGTAAACATTTAACACTTTAATAATACTTATCATTTTTATAATCTCAGATAATCAACTGAGGAGACATTAGATTTTTATCATGGGAGAATAGGTTCAGATCGGTTGATATCTTAGCAACTATCAAGTCCACCTGAGGAAACTGAGGGTAACACAGTAATTAAATACTTGAGGTAAAGATTTGAAGTCTGACTCCAAAACAGCACACTCTCCAACCTAATACCTAGCTCATCTGATATTCTACCAAACTATCATTTGATTTTTTAAAAGAATTCAGATTTATAGAATTTGAGTTTCTGGCCACCTAGGACAGCTTATTCACAAAAGAAATTCCCACTTTAATATAGGTGACAAATGGTCATTCAGCTTCTGCTTGAAGACCTCTAAGAAGAGGAGGAAAAGCCTTCAAGGTTCAACTCAAATATCACCTCAAGAGGTTTTCCTTCTTAGAGACTAACCCCCAAATCATTGTAGATTAAGTTGACATATAGCCTATATTTACCCCTGTGAACATATTGTATCCTCTCTGTAGAATATAAGCTCCTTGAGATCAGGGACTCTCACTTTCCTATTTATATTCCCTATACCCAGCACATGGCAAATTCTTAATAAATGTTTACCAGTTGCTTGACTGTTCTAACAAAAACTACAAAGGAATCCGAAGAATTAGTCTTGGCTGGGTACAGATAATTTTATTCATTAATCTCCTGCCATTGTCAAGAGGACAAAGAAAAGTTGCTGTTGTATTGTAATAAATGAACCATTAAAGCTGTAACAATATGGAAATGTTAAAGGAAAAATTCAAGTAAAGAAAGTCACACATTAACTACTAGTAGGCAAGATCATTTTATCAGCACTATATATTTCATATATAGTATCACTGAATTTGTACCATATAATATCAATCTGTGATCTATTAAGTCTCACAAAATAATCATGTTGAAGTATATGACAACTGACTAGGAGGTTTCTAAGATCAGGACAGGAAAGTGAAGTTAACTTGACAAAAAGACCAAGAAATTACCTCAAGGGTAAAAGATCATGGAAGACATCAAAACTTGAATGAAAATCACAAAACTTTTACCATGAGACACAATTACATATTGTCTTCATAAACTATCATTTTAACTAACCTAAAGCAAAATGTTTTACATTTCTTTCATAAAATCAAAGAATATGTAAGTTGTAAGAGATCCTAGAAATTAAAATTGAGAACACTAATGAAGAAACAATTAAAATTAAATAATATGAAGCATCCAAATAGGCTTATTTTATCATAAAAGAACAAAGCTAAAATTAAGAACTACTGTGGAAATTCACAAATGTAAATTAACTTTTAATCTACCTCAAAGAAATCAAAGTATGTTTTTACATATATATGTAATCTGTTAAACATACATATATACATATACACACCCACGCACAAGTGAGAGTCTTCTTGTTCATTTTTTATAGTATTTGCAAATGCAAATTAGAGTTTCTGATCTGTTTTTGCAGATTATGAAGAAAATAGAAGCACTCCCCATACGTCTATAACAATAATGAAAACTGTTCCTCTGGCATTGAATCATGGACCTGGTTGGGATCAAAGGGTTGTGTTAGAAATGGGTACCATTTTGAGATCAGGGACAGCTTTTTCACCTTTTAGAGGACCTGGAGCTTCTAACTGTAATGGTATGAATAATAATGTAATAACTACCAAACAGAAAGAAGGATACAAAGAAAGAGGAAAGGGGACATTAAATGGGTGGATAATTAATTCAGCAGTTGTTTGGTTCAATAAGGAGTTCAACAGCTGTCTATAGTCAATGTGACTTTACAGACAAATTCAAGGAGTAATCATCACTGTTTAGCTGACCTTGAAGTAAGTATGTTGGCCTCATTTTCTTAGTTGAGAAGGGGACTGGCTTTTAAAAATGGTAATTACATTTTCAACTATAAAAGAAACTATTCCATCTTTCTTCCTCCCACAATGAAAAGAAAAGAAAAGAAAAAACCCTTGAGGGTAACGATCAAAACTATTTTTTGATATCCTAAGAAATAGGAAAATGACAAATTTTTTACAAGGAATAAATTTATTGTATAAATTTATCAGGATCAGGCTAACTGGATGAATGTAGCTTAGATCATTCCAATTTTGTTGTCAATAATCGAAGCATTAGTGTGAGGCAAGTCAAAAGCAGGACTCTCCATCAGGCTGTCACTGTGTTCACTTTGACAAATTGATGTCATACAGCTTTTTTATAGCCTTCTTGATCTGATGATGAATGATATATATATATATATATATGCATATATATATACACTCCTCTAAGCTTTATAAAATGATTTCATCACAACTCTGTGAGATAGATGATGTAAGAATTAATTTCTTGTTCTACAGATAAGTAAACTGATATCAAGAGAGTGTGACTTGACCGTGGCCACACACAAGGCATCTGACATTTTAAATCTATGCCACTCTGACTTTTAGGAAGACCTTTATTACCCAAATTATACTGCAGAGATCTTTTTCCTATTGTTTTAGCGACAATTCCTGGTTTTAGAACAATCACCCTACTAGAAGACAGATGTGAAATAATCATGCATGATGTCATGGAGTGGAGGAGTGGTAGATGAGTCAGATTGATGTTCTGAGAAGCAGAATTTCCTGAAGCTTCCATTCTAGACGTTTTTGGGTGGCTACATAGGTTCATGACGGGAGGAGTGGTCCCTTCAGATTTGATTCCAATGTCCCTGAGACTCTAAAAGAAGTCTATCATCTCTGCCCCTAAAATCTGGTTTTCTAAATTCAGCCTCTCTCCACCCTATGCTTGTACTTTAGATTCTAAAGTACTAAATACTCTAAAGCTTGTGCTTTAGATTCTAAAGAGTAAGAGAGGGGCAGTGGATCTAAACTGAGCAAGTTTATCTGTCACCAAACAATTTGAGAGGAGGAGGAAGAATGCATGCAATGTGCTTTAGACAAGATTATAGAAAATGTCAATCTAGGGCCACATGGGATAAATAGTTTCATATTTTCACTACTCATTCTAGGATCATTACCCCAATCCTTAAGGATTCTTCAGGATCTTCACCAGAGAATATACTGAGTCAAGTCTAACGGGGCATTGCAAATCTATTCTTCTATTTGATAACCACAGAGCTATGCTTCAGGTTGTTCCCATCCATAAAGCCCAAAAGACAAAAATTAAATCACAAAAATTAAATAAAAATAAATAAAATGTGAAGTACGTCTCAGCTATTGAAAACAGGAACTAAATATCAGAGAGCTGGTTGGTTGATTGTTGTCCTTTGTACTCAAGGCCCTTATGGACATTTTGACTGAGATGTCTCTAAATGTATGCATCTTGCATTTCTTCTGAGCTAATGCAGTTTTGCTTAACTCAAAGAACCCGGATCCTTCTTTGATGTGGGTGTGACACATGAAATGCACATTTTCCTCACTGGACCTGTCTTTGAATATATTCTTCTTCTTCCATAAGATGTAGTTGGGAGGTCCCTACTAGGCAGAAAATTTAAGTGACAAAGGATTTTTTATCTGTACCTGATTCTAAGCCCCAAAACAAGAGTAGAGAAGAACAAAATCTATAATCCCCAAAGTCTTGTTATAATAATTTACTCTATTGTATGCCTCACAATGAACAATAGAGAGGAAATCAGTGCAAGTCCTAAATTCTTTTGTATGTAAATTCTGTAAATTAGAAGAGTGGCTATGGGAGACAAGGAGGCTAAACAAACTAATGGACCTTTACTAGAAACCCTAGGTTCAGAAGGGCCTATATTTTGTTTGGGGATGGCCTGCATCTAGAAGAAATTGCAGCCATGCATCTATGAAGTATAGATACTTTACTGTGTATTTTTTGTTCCTTTTATTGATTCATTGCAAAATAGTAAAACATTGTACATAGCTTCCAAGAATGACTACTTATTCCAGTAGGGAGCCAACTTCCTTAGGTCAAAGTTAAGTGACTGGGGCTTAATGGAGTAAAGAAGATTTGGGAAGGAATTAGGGTTTTCAGTAAAATAGGACTCAGAGCTCTGCTGATTGTCTAAATTCACTCTAACCATACCCCTAGATCACTCAGACTGTATGGCCTTTCAGAAAAAGGAATAGAAAATATCCCATTCCCTGAAAACAATAGAAGGTTTTAAATTTCCCCAAAATTCTCCCTCAGTGGAGTTGAACACATAATTACCAGAGTAAATATGAGGCTTGCCCAGTGTTAGGCCTTTTTGTATACTAAATAATCAGTACTGAAAGACTCCTTAGTCTCTCATTTTACAAATTATGTGAATATAACCTAGAGAAGTCGATTAATGTGAATAAAATCACTCAAGATAAGGGATCAGGAAGAAGCCTGATCCCTTTGCCCTTTGTTTTCCTCTGTACCAAGATGTCTCTTCCAAATATTCATTCCTGGGTTATTTTGGACACCTAGAATTAATAAGAAAGAGGAGTCCTTATTTCTATACCAGTTCTGAATTTCTCTGACTGCTGGATTCAGGTACAGTACTTTGATTTTAGCACCCAATACTGTTACTTGATTCAGCTTGCTTTATTTTTTTATTTTTTTCTGAAGTGAGATTATGCTATTACTTTTAAAATTACTGATCAAGTACTAGCTCAGACTTGTTATCTTTCCTTCAATTTCCAGGTCCTAAATAAAATTGATTCAAAATGGAACCAGAATGGAAAGTTAGCATTAAAACTGAAACCTTTAAAATAAAAAGCACCATGAGGGGTGGAGATTCTCAATAGCAAAATGAGTTACTTATTGGACAAGCCATATTATATTGTTTTGGTAAGAATATAAGTCTATTTTATCTAGAAGGTCAATGGTATTAACTAATAAGGAAATAGATGTCCTCAGTTTGGTTCAAGACAAGCTATCTATCTGATCTTGAGCAAGTCAATTAATCTCTATGGACTATAATTTTCCTTTGTACCAGAGATAGATCTATATTTAGATAGATGGATGGATGGATAGATAGATAGATAGAAAGACTGTGAATTTTAAAACTATTCCACCCTAATCAGACTGTACTTTAGAAGATCTGATTTAGCTATTTCCTGATCAGTAACAATGGAGATACTTGATCAGGTCTTGGAAACTCTACATTTCTCCTCCCTTCTTAGTTTAACAAGATTAGGAAGGTCTGCATCAAACTCAAGATTTAATTATCTGAGGAAATGGCCTTCAACAGACATGTGTAGAAAAACAGACAGACCCCTGGGCTGTCCTAAGTCAAGCTAAGTGATTGATCATTGGTACAGATGAGACACAGGCAAGTGACATAAAACTGTCCATACAAGGCACATCACTTCCTCTCTCTTCCTCTTTTCCTGGAGAGGTGGCTCTGGCTGGCAGCGTGTTAGGCATTCCAACATCTTGGAGTGGTGGCAGTTATTTGTCTGGGTGTTGGTGGTGAGTTTTGCCCTTAAGCTGATTCAGGTTCCGGCATCTTAGCTGAGCCCCTTTGGAGGTCAGGCTGATTCTTTCCTCCTTCACACTCAAAACCTTGCTTTCTAGATCTCCTAATCTTCCCGCCTGGTACTAGCCCCTTCCTTCTTCCTTCTTCTTAATCTCCTCCACTATATCAATTAAATCACCATAAAATTTCCAGCTGAGTTTGGGTGTTTCATAAGGATTTTATAAATAAAAGCATTGGCAACCAAATAAAATTATTACATTCAATCTCAGCCATAATTTTAACCTTTACAAGACAGACGGATGGACAAATGGACAGACAGACAAATAGATATAGAAATATGAATTTAAGGTCCCTTTCACTTCTAAATATACAATTCTATTACTTGAAATTAATCTAATAGTATGTTAAGTCTTCCTCTAACAAAAACAAAGAACACAAATCTATTTGATTTGTTAACTTTTCAGGTATATTTTGTATGTATATATAGCTTCTTTCCTTAATTCCTTCCTTCCTTCCTTCTTCTATTCCTCAAATATTTATGTGTTTGCATCTGGGGCATTGTGGGAAGTATTAGAGGAGATAAAAATATAAGTGACAGGTTTCACCCCCTCAGCTCTATATATAGACTGAACTTTCTTTCTTCTTTCCTTCTTTATTTCCTTCCTTCTTTCCTCAAATACTTATCTATGCCAACTACATCTGGAACATTGTATGAGACATTGGGAGAGATAAAACTGTAAGTGATGAGGTCCCTACTTTAATTCTATAGAAACAAATATCACAACTAGTTTCTTTGCACATCAAATACATGTATATATTGAAATTTTCATTTCAGGCAAATCTTTAGCAATGTATTATATTCAAGTATTTTTGCTTTTCCTAAATCCTTTAATTTCTCCAGGTATGCAGATCCTCAGAGCATATGAAATTGATTAAAAGGAATTGTGATAGAGTCAACATTATTAAAAGATTTTTGTAAAATATTAATATATTTTATTTCTGGATAATATCATGCACAAAATTATTTCAACAAGACTTCAGAAATAGCTGTGTGTAGTGTTGTTTTGTTCTGTTAATTTTTTAAAATATTATATTCCTTTTATGACTCCTACTTCCAGAATAACTGAACTATTAAAGGATGAGAACAAGCTGTTTCCAGAAAAAGAACCTTTTAATCCCTCTAAATTTCAAAGACTAACATATAAGAACAAACTGTATACATTTATTAACTGAGTTGTCAGAGAGAGGTTCTCCAAGATCTTGTTTTCTTTGGATAACCAATTTTTCTAAATGTTTTGATTTCTAGAGAACTTTCTATTTTCATATAAGGGAGTAGTCATCGTCCCTGGTTCTTTAATGTGTCAAGTTCTCTCTCATCAACTTATTTTTGAGGGAATGTTCTGAAAATTTTAGTTTAATCTAGTGTGTGCCACAGGTGATATCATTACCACTGAGTATCAAGGATGTATTGTGCTAATTCTTGTAGTAGAAATTGAAGTTCTGTTAGGAAAAAAAAAAGATATATATTAGAATCTATGCCTTTTGGTAGATAATAGAGTAGGACCTACTAGAATCTTCTGACTTGCATATGTATCCCCCAGATAGAGTTTCCCAATTTTGAAGTACTCATTGTGTCCAAATCTACTAATAGCTATAGTTTGTGAACCTCAACTAATATGATTAATTTTACTAGTCATCTAGGGGACAGACTTAGTTCCAAGTAAAGGCATTCAATTAATGAAATAAAATGGGAAAAAGGGATTATTAAAATATCTAATATAAAACATGGCATATAATGAAAAACTTTAATAATTAAATTATTTTATTTTATTATTTAATTGATTTAAATGTTAGTTTTGCCTTTTTTATTTTCAATTTTAAGGAGTAGCTTTCTATAAGGGAGTAGAAGGAAGAATACATTAGAAAATGTAGATGATGTAAAAACACAACTATAAATAACTATTTTTTAAATTTTCTCTTATAATGTATAGAGAGGTACAGAAATAAATATTGTGAGAATAAGGTTCATACATGGAAGGGTAGGTCAATAATTGAAAACAGCAGGGCTTCTTTCTTTAGGTGGTGCCATTGCACTGCCCTTTTTGAACCTGCTACCCACTGGACTCCAGTGGTCTAATTTGCATATGTAGCTTTTGTTGAATGTTACTCCTCCATGATCTCTTGTAGCTTCTAGTCAGTATTACTTCACTGTTTTGGTGGTCACTGATGGTTGTTGCCAGTTATGTGTTGCTGCTATTGTGGTTGTTGTTTTGAGATTAGGTTTCCCTTTACTGTCCAGGTTGGAAATACATCAATCACTTCCAGATTCAATCTCAATATTGATGAGCAAAGGGGGCATCTGGGTAGCTCAGTGGATTGAGAGACAGGCCTAGAGATGGGAGGTCCTGGGTTTAAATCTAGCCTCAGATACTTCCCAGGTGTGTGACCCTGGACAAGTCACTTAATCCCCATTGCCTAGCCCTTACCACTCTTCTGCCTTGGAACCAATACACGGTATTTATTCCAGGATGGAAGGTAATGGTTTATAAAATATACATATATTGATGAGCAAAGACACTTTAACCTGCTTAGTTTTTCCAGAGCAAGTTGGTTCAAACAATTAATCAAAAAAAATGTTTGAAACACCTACTAGGTGCCAAATGAACCTATTTCTCCTACCATGGCATTCTGAACTTGTGAATGACCCAGGCTATCAGTATCTGCTAACCTTCTGACCTGTCCTCTCAATCTTGATTTTGGATTGTTCCAATTGGCTATAGCAATTTCCTTTAAAGGTCATCTGTAGGGAGGAGGGGATGGAAGGAACATGAGTCTTGTAATCATGGAAAATTATTCTAAGTCATCTAATTAAATAAAATAAAAAAATAAAAGTCATCTGTAGCTTAAAAACCTTTACAACTCAAATATTAGATAGAACTGTGCCTCTGGGATCAAACTCCACCTTTGAACTGTGAACCAAGTGAATGAACCATGATAAGTGCAAGATAAACCAGGGTGGCTTCCTTAATCCTTTAGTAGATCCCAATATTCAATTTCTTTCTCAAAGCTCATAAAAAAGTCTAATAAACTTATTAAAATATTTTAAAGGGCTGTGATGGATTTTCTTAGCCTATTCTCAACCATTATCTAAGCTACTTTGTGCCTATCAACTATTTGACTATTTGGTACTTAATGACTTTCCATCAAAACATTATCTTATATGTTCCTACAGACCAATTTTTTTTTTAGCAGAATTCTATTACCTTGTTAAGATATTGACAACAAAGCAGGCATCTAATTATTGTTTGTTTCTCAATTAGTAGATTTTTTAAAGCATTTATTAAGTGCTTACTATGACAGTGTTTATAGGCTTGTTGCTAAATGCTGAGAACATAAAGAAACATGAAATCAGTCACTGGCATAAAAAAAGCAACATTCTAATAGAGAGATTATTGTTGTTCAGTTGCTTAGTTATGCACGTGTAAGACTAAAAATGAATGAATACTCCAAGTATTTAAATTTATAGGATTTAATAACAACAAAGCGAGAGAGAAAGGAGTTCCTTCAGCTGAGTGAGCAGAGCAAAAAGCCAGAGACCCACATCTACTGCACTTGAGCTAAAGCAAAAGCCCCCAAACCCTAGCAACATGGGTTTCATCACATTTATAAACAAACCCACGCCTGGGCGCAAGACCAGGGGACCCTGGGAAGAGCAAAGAATGCTGGGAGATGAAGTCCCCCAGTCACAATACATTTTAAAATCCACATATAACTTTTTCGTGACTCCCTGGACCACAGCCATTCAGCCCTCCATTATCTCTCAAAGTCTGTCCAAGTCCATGTTCATTGTTTCCATAACACTATCCATCTCAACCTTTGCTGTGTCCCCTTTGTTTGTTTGTTTTTTGCCTTAAATCTCTCACAAAATCAGGGTCTTTTCCAAGGAGTTCTGTCTTCTCATTATGCAGCCAAAATATTTATGCTTCACTTTCAGAGTTTGAACTTCCAAAGTAGAGTCTGAATTAATCTCTTTAAATAGTCTTTTTTGATGGATTTGATCCGCTTGCTGTCGAAGGTACTCTCAAAAGTCATCTCCAGCATCACAAGGTGAAAGCATCAATGGTGCGGTGCTGTTTCCCTTATGGCCCAGCTCTCACGGCCATACAATGTCACAGGAAAATTCAGCATCTAAATAAGTAGTGTTAACAAGCTACATGCAGAGTAGATGGAAGGGAGGAATTACTAAGGAGCAGGGAGGGGAAGGCTGGGTTTCATCAGTAACTTCCTGAGATGAAGCTATCAACCAGCAACATCTCCTTTACCGAACTTCCTAGACACAAACAACCTGCTTGTTGCTTTTTCTCTCTTTTCTATCTTCTGAAAATCCAAAGCATGTCAATAAGTCAATGTGGTCCTTACTCAAACCGGAATAATTCTGAATTAAAGACTCTGGCGCTATTTCAGTCTGAATTATATCCATATGCTACATTCTGACTCGGCTGAGACCTATTCTCAGGGCTCACATGAGGGTATATTCACTGATGTGTGATTGGAATGTTCAATCTATCAGTCTCCCTGAAGGAGTAAGCTATGATTCTAGACTTCTTGATTTTTGCTATGACCAATACAAACTAAGATAGTTTATTCTCAAAGTCTCTGCCTTAGTTAAATTAGATGCAGGAAAGGAATTCATATATAGATACATCTCTCACAATAGTATAACAACTATGGAGTATTTTTGGCCCCTGATTGGATATATCTGTGTAAATTAAATGAAATGTTCAGTCGCTGTATATAAAAATAAAATACATGGGATTATAAAAGAAACCAATTATACCAAATTTCAGTTATTATTATTTTTTTTAATCTTTACCTTTCATCTTAGAATCAATGCTATGTATTGGTTCCAAAGTAGAAGAAAGGTAAGGGCTAGGGGTTGGGGGTTAAGAGACTTGCCCACGGTCACCCAGCTGGGAAGTGTCTGAGGTCAGATTTGAAGCCAGGACCTCCCATCTCTAGGCCTGGCTCTCAATCCACTGGGCTATCCAGCTGCCCCTTGTAAACGTCAAAACTGTAAGAATAATTTTAGTGTTTTGACTTAAAATCTAAAATAAGTGGTCACCATGGGAAATTCTCAAATATGAAAATATCCAAGTCAGCTGGGATTTATGGAAATTTTAATTAATAAAGAGAGAAGGAATTAATAGAAGGGGAGAGAGAGAGAGAGAGAGAGAGAGAGAGAGAGAGAGAGAGAGAGAGAGAGAGAGAGAGAGAGAGAGAGAGAATTAATTTAAACTGCTCTGGCTTAGGCTGAGCCAAGGAGTAGAAAAAGGCCTAGGCCAAAATGACCTAGGCCTGAGCCTAAGGTCTTTATCTTATTCTTTATCACTCGTCCTAAGACCATCTCCAAGCTGGGTTCTTTCATTCCAAACTGAAATTACTCCCCAAACTGAATTCAATTATCTTCTGACTTCTTACTCCTTCCTTTTAAAGAATTTTTCTCTTATGTCACCTCCCCTAAATTTTCACATCTACCAATCACAGAAGGCACTTTTTTCCAGGATTGCCCATTCTTAGTTTTTACCTTCTTTGGTTTTCACTTTCTCTGGTTAGATTAAATCCTCTGAGTACTTCACCTCTTTTTTTAAGCTTGCCTTTTGTAAGTTACTTGACCTTTTTAGGTACTAATTTAACCTTTACAGGTATTTAGCACCCTTTTGTATTAGATCTAAAAATAGACCTAGCTTAAGGTTCTAGCTTTACTGTAAGGTATGAGTTGGGGACTTTCATTGTTCAATCAGGAGTTTACAACTTTATCTTCCCCTAAAGCATGTCTGAGTAGAATGGAGTAATTTTAAAATTCACACCCTGAGTTATCAATTTTTTTTAAAGTTCGTGGACATTAGGTGAAGAACATCAGCCTTATCTTTTTCAGTCATGTTTGATCATTTTGTTCCAGAGACAGGGCATTTTTATCCGTATTCATATTGGGAAGTGACTTGGTATCCTCATGAATGATGCATTTGTAGTCAAAACACCTGGTTTGGGTTTTGCCACTAATATAGATTCACTATGTGATCACATGCAAGACACAACCTTTTTTAGCCTCTGTTTCCTCATGTATAAAATAAGAATAATAATCCTTGGAGTATCTACTACACAAGATTGTGGTGAGGTTCAAATGCTATGATCATATGAAACACTTTGCAAAACTTTAAGCACTATATAAATGTTGGCTATTAATATACTGGCATTTTTTTTTTTGCTGCAAACTCTGTAACTATGTTCAGATAATGTACGAGGGGAAAAAAAAGTTCTCTGCTTTTTATGCCTTCTAATTCTGATTTGACTTTAGGGCTTTTAGCTGTAAAAAATTTTCATGACTTGAATAGGTTTTTAAGTAAGTGCTAAAAAAAAAATTAAAGTATTCTTGCTGTGTATGTTCCAAATTCTGACATTTCTGGTTCATTTAAATTTGATGTATGTTTCTTTTGACTTTCAATTTATTTGAAGTTTTTTGGGGTTTTTTTCTGTTGAAAGCTGCAGTTACAGGATTGCATGTGTGTTTTCTTCTCTAAGTAAAATTCTTAGAATTAGCCATTAGGCCAATATAATTTTTCTAACTGAATGAAGTTCCATCTAAAATCTTGCCTTCACATCAAAGAGAATCATATGACTCAACATTATGAAAGACATTAGAAATTAGCCCTTACCAGGTCTGTAACCCAAAGGGATCAAAGAAAAAAAAAAGGTCCTATATATATGTAAATATTTTCTGTGGCAGCTCTTTTTGTGGTGGAAAAGATTTAGAAACTGAAAGGATGCCCATTAATCGGGGAATGGCTAAAGAAGTTATGGTATGTGTTTGTGATGGAATACTATAATACTATAAGAAATTATGAGCAAGATTTAAAAAAAAAACTCAGAAGACTTAGATGAACTGACGGAATGTGAAGTCAGCAGAATCAAGAGATCATTGTACACAGTAACAGCAATATTATATGATATAAGATGACCCACTGTGAATGACTTAGCTATTCTCAGCAATATGATACAATTCTGAAGGATTTATGATGAAAACATCATCTACCTTTAGAGAACTGATGGAGTCTGAATGCAGATTCAAGTATAGTTTTTTGTTTTAACTTTCTGTGTTGTTTTTTTGTTTGTTTGTTTATTTCTGTTGTTTTTTGAGGTCTGCATTTTCTTTTGCAACATTACTAATATGGAAATGTATTTTGCATGACTTTGCATATGTAATCAATATCAGAGTGCTTGCCTTCTTGAGGAGGAGTAGGGGAGAGAAGGAGGCAATTTGGGACTCAAAAATGATTTTTAAAATGAAAGTTTAAATTGTTTTATTGTGTAAATGAGAAAAATAAAAAATATATATTAAAAAAAGAACTTAGCCATTCCCAGAATGATAAATATTAGGAAACTGAGAAGAACTGAGATTTAAAGAGAGTTGTTTCCCCTATAATACATATAAAGATGGATAAGTGATATGAGAGAGAACAGAGAGAAAAAGAAGCAGAAACACAGGGACAGATAGAGGAACAAAGAGAGAGGGAAAGGGGGGGTTGTGAGAGAGGGGAAGGAGGAGGAAAGAAAGAAAGAGAGAAGGAATAACAATGAACTGAAGAATGTGAAAGATACATTTGCTTCATGTCATTTAAAATATTACTCCTGTCAACCTCACCTTAGAGTTCATGAGTTGCAAGTTCTTAATAATCTGTATATGCGGATGTGGAAAGGGAAGAAAGGGAGTCAATGCTCTCTTTATTTACTCTGCCCTCTAAACTTTAAAACTCCAGGACAAAGATAGGGTTCACAGTAGTCCTTGTGAATTCCTTGAGAACAAGGACTGTCTTTTGTCCCTCTGTATTCTCAGAGCCTGAGACATAGTAGATATTTAATAAATGCTTATTGATTACTTGACTAGGGTCAGGTAAACAAGTGAAAATCATAGAGGAACAAACTTTTAAAATTATATAATTTTATGTTTATCTGTCTATATAATTAGATACATCATTAAAACTATGAATTATGTGTACATATATTCATATAATTACATTATTATATATACATTTTCAATAGACTGGTGTATTACTTGAAATTCCATTATTTGTGATTTACTATTTTGGGTTAAGATATTTTCTCTTTTGAAATGCAAATGTCCAAGAACAAAAACCATTCCCTAATACATATGGACAAAGGACATCAATAAACAATTCTTAGAGAACTGAATGAGGATTCTTTTTTTTAAACCCTTACCTACTGTGTATTGATTGCAAGGCAGAAGAGTGGTAAGGGCTAGGCAATAGGGGTTAAGTGACTTGTCCAGGGTCACACAGCTGGGAAGTGTCTGAGGCTAGATTTGAACCCAGGACCTCCCATCTCTAAGCCTGGCTCTCAATTCACTTAGCTACCCAGCTGCCCCCAAAAACTATTGATCAGTTCTAGCAGTCCATTGTATGTCATTGTTCCTTTGACTCAAAAAGAACACAACAACTTTAGCATTTTCTGTAGGAAATCAGAGGGTTGAAGAACCACTAAATAATGGAATTTTTCATATAAATTCTGAACTGGGAAAACTTGTCCAAGTGCATATTTCATTCATTCCTTTCTGTTTCCTTTCTTCCTGTCCCTCAATAGACCCACATTGCCTTATAATCTGCCATTATATTATAGACAATTGATGATATTCTGGAATCTCATGGCGTTTTCTTTGAAAACTTGAATTTTAGGATTTCTTTATTTTGTGAAGTTGCTTTCTTACTACTTTTTCCTCACCATAAATAATAATATAATATGTAATATAGCAACAATTTAATAATATGCATTGTTACAAATATGTAATAAATTATAATAAATATGTTTATCAAAGAGAAACAAATTCTCATATTAGCTCTGTCCAAAAATCTATCTCGTCTTTTTTTTTTCTCCTCTCTCCCACTAGTCCTCACTCCCCAAGAAAGCAAGTATATGACAAAGGTTGTAGATATATTATCATATAATACATATTTTCATGTTTGTCATATTATAAAACAAGACACATATTGCTTACTTTAGAGAAAAATTCATGGAGGAAACAAAGTGAAGAATGAAATCTTTCCATCTTGCATTTGGACTCCTTCTGCTCCTTCTTTGGCAGTGGATATCCTTTTTGGTCATGAGTCCACCATATGTAACAATATTTTTCTAATGTGCCCTCAGAACGATAAGATTAAGGTTCTCCTGCAGTATTTGCTCTTGCTAATTCTTGGCAAGGGATCTCACATTTAGTTTACCAACAGTCAAATTAACATTTATATTTTGTTTAATAATTGTGTACACTTTCTTTTTGCCCTGCTTTCTTTCTAGTCAACTACACTCACCTTGGTCAACAAGCATTTAAGTGACTACTATATGCCAGTGTAAGAAGGAAATTTAATTAAGATCTTATTTTTACACCAGGCACTATGGAAGTGCCATTTGGTATGTTTCTTTGTTTCATGTGATCACAAATAATGAAACTTCAAGCAATATACCAGCCTATTGAAAATGTATATATAATAATGTAACTATATGAATATATGTACATATGATTCATAGTTTTATTTATGTGTCTAATTATATAGACAGATATACATAAATTTATCTCATGTATTTATTTATAATTAGATGTATCTAGTTATATAGACAGATATTTCATAATTTTAAAAGTTTGTTCCTCTATGATTTTCATCTATTTACCTGACCCTAGTCAAATAATCAATAAGCATTCATTAAATATCTGCTATGTCTCAGTCTCTGAGAATACAGAGCGACAAAAGGCAGTCCTTGTTCTCAAGGAATTCATAATCTAATGTGGGAGACAACAAGCAAACAACTGCGTGTAAACAAACTATAACAACATAATAGTAAATAATCAACAGACAGAAAGCACTAGAACTAAGAGATTAGGAAACTTTTCTGTGGAAAGCAGGATTTTATTTGAAGCTGAAGGAAGCCAGGGAATCCAGGATATGGAAATGAGGAGCAAAAACATCCCAAGAATGACAGAACACCAGTGAAAAAATCCAAGTTTAGTCTGTATTAGTCACATGGTTAGATTAAGAACACTGGCACATGTAATGGTACGGTGACCGCAATAACAACAGACTTGCCTTCAGTCCAGACCTTTGCAGGGAGTGGAGGATAAGGATTACATTAGATGAAAAAGATCACCATGTCATTCATTATTCATCCAAAATATAAATATAAAACATAGGCATATACATTTGGGGGGAAGGGGAGGTGGGAAGTGAGAGGATTTCCCAGTGTCCCTCAAATCACTCTACATAGACTGTTTTTTTAACTACATAAATTTGACCTGTTATTAATAATCACCTGAACAACATTTAATTCTTATTTCCAAAATCCCGATTAATTTTCTATAAACACATGACTATCACTTATCTAATTGGTCTCCATTTCATCATTTTATTTTTTAAACTGCCTATTTCTCCAGGATTTAATGATGTTGAATTCTAAATATTATAAAGTCCATTTTTAGATAGAAGTCCCTGAATATATGCCAAGGATATATTTTTGTAGACTTCTACAGTAAGGTGAAATGATCAGTGAATTTAGAAGACTTTTGTTCAAAAGTTTTATGCAAAATAGAAGACTGTTTTAATGGTACTGAATGGAGTGTTGAAACATGAAATTATCAGCTAATCTTAAATAGCCATCTGCCATATTTTTATATAATTTAAAATCTTCCCATCCTTTGGCACATAGTGAGTAATAGGGTAGCTACCATTAATGCCACCATTAAGAAACCAAGATTCAGAGACTTTAAATGATTTGTTCAAGGTTGCAAAACAAGTACATTTCTTTAAGAATCTTTTGCTTTCCATTTTAGAATCAATACTGTGTTTTGGTTCCAAGGCAGCAAGTGGTAAGGGCTAGGTAATAGGAGTTAAGTGATTTGTCCAGGGTCACCCAGTGTCTGATGCCAGAATTGAACCCATGGTCCCTCATCTCCAGGTCTGCCTCTCAATCCACTGTACCACTTAGTTATGCCAACAAGGACATTTTTGACATAGAGTTTGAGGGAAGATCTTCTTGCCTGCAAGGTGGGTAGGTTTTTGTTTGTTTGCTTTTCCTTTTCTCTCCTTTATGTGTCTGGATGAAATATTCACTCCTAGACTGTGTTTTATTTGATAGACTGACCCATCAAATAATCAGTTTCTAACAGTGCTTTGGGGTGAAACTGATTTGATTTCTAAGTTGTCTACTCTGTTTCCTTATAATTATGGTAGTGGTGAGGATCTCACCCCTCTCTAATGAGAGCCCTACCTCTCTAATGAAAATCAACCTATCTTGAACTCTTCAATATTTTATTATTACATTTTATTATTATATTTATTATTATTATATTATATCATTTAACATGGCTCACTAGAACTTTGAGGGAAATAGAAGATGCATTTTTGACCAGTGAGAGATGAAAAGATATCACAATAGTGACTATCTTTGGAGTTAATCTGCCAGATACATTCACCAATCTTGACAAGATGTCAAATATTCAGCATATCTTGCTTTAGCTTAGTAGTTTAAAATTGTTCAAGTGAAGAGCCCTAATGAATGTGTCAACTCCCTTTTTAAATTGGGCAGCATATACTGGAACTTTCATGCTGATGTAGCAAAAGTCCATACTTCAAATTGTTTTCTTCTAGGTAAAATTAGCCATCCCTTTAAGAGTCTATTGTCCAGTCCTTTGACACAAGTTAGTGCTGAAAGGCTCATGAAATAATATAATGAATAGAGCAATTTCTAAATATTCTTATGCTTGGGACAAATGCAATTGCATGGGGATGTCACATAGAAGACAGACTAATCAGAGGGCTGTATACAAAAGAGAAGGTTTGCCTATCTACCAGCCTGTATATTTCCATGCATCCCATTTTGTTTATCGGTATGCATTCTTTTCAAGGAAAGGAAAGTTTATGCCCCATACAGCCCTCGCCCCTCTGAACACAGGAAATAGTCAAAGATCCTTCAACTGCAATGAGAGGAGAGGAACAACAGGCTGAGGATCACTTAAGGGAAAAATATTTGCTCCTCCAGTTTAGCAATTTGGGGCGAGATCTTGGTCACCTTGCCCTAATTTCAGTCATGTTAATAATTTAAGAACAATGAAAACTAAAATGGCATGATGAAGAATAGCAACAGATTTACCTTCAGTACAGTTTGGGCGGGAGCTGGGGAAGAAGGCTGTGGGGCAATGGAAATTTCCTTGGCACTCACTATTCACTAAATAAGTATTTATTGAATGCCCATGTTTTGAATGCCAATTTGGCAATTTTCCATCATTATGATGCCCTTCTAAAGATAAGCAGACCACCTGAAATCTTGCAATTATACTGTTTAATTCAGCTTTGAATATCAAAACATATCCAACTCCCCTCAGCCTCCTCTTTTCTCTATTTGGAGGTCTAAAGGGAAGAGTATCAACGTCCTCCTTTATAGAAGTCTGGACTTGGATTTTTCAGCTAACTGTCCACTTTGCACCAGTAGGTCTGCTTGGTTTAAACTGTAAGGAATATAATACCCCCAGCTGCCTCTCCCACAGACCACTTTCCAGCTTCCTTTTGTGTATTATTTTCCTTCATTAGATTGTAGGTCCCTTCAAGGCAGGGACTATCTTTCTTTTTCTTATTTTATCCCTGTCTGGTACCTAGTAGGCGCTTAATAAATGTGTAATTGAATTGAAATGAACTATCTATACAATGCCATGTTCAACACTAATGAGCACTTAAATAAAATATCTGAGCATTAACTATTATACTTCCGGATTGTAATTTCTTCAGGTATCATGTTGTGAAGAATATATAGTCTATTCCTCAGATGTATAAGTTCAGGAATTCAACTTTATCAGGTAACCCAGGTACTTGTTGACTCTTTCATAGCATACTAGAATCTCAGAGTTGAAAGAAAGTCAGAGGTGACCTAATCCAGTCTCTTATAACATGCTATATATGTGATGCTTTAGAAAGAGCATTTGACTTGGAGTCAGAGGACCTTGCTTAAAATTCAGACCTAATACTGACTAATTGTGTAACTTTGGATATTCTACTTTACCATTTGGGACACCAGTTTTTCATATGCAAAATGAAAGCTTTAGACAAAATAATACAGCCCCCTACAGTTCTAAAATCTCCTAAGTGAATTTCTCATCCTCTTTTTGAACATCATTCATGACAGAGAGATGAGAAGAAAGCTGAGTCCATCTTTGAACAAAACTGATTATTAGAAATATCTACCTTATGGTGAGCCAAAATCTCTTTCTAATTTCCACTCACAGACACGAATTTCTGCCCTCTGAAGTGATATTATTTAGTTCAAAGGCATGTGAAGACTTCCCCAGGTAGAATGGGCAGATGAGAATAATTTGTTCCAAAGACTATGAAGGTGACTGAAGACAGCACTGTAGAGTGCTTAGAGGCTGATCAGAAATGGAAGATGCCAAGGTCATCCACTGCATCCCAGGCCATCACCTGTCATCCTAACTTTTGTCATGACAGTGGACTCAGATGGCTCTGGAAGATAAAATGAAGCTGATGACTTTATGCAATGGTGCCTCACTTAAAATCTGATTCATGCAAAATCAAGATAACAGCCCATGATGTCATTGGTCCTCTTTGAAAACAAAGGGCAAACAAGTCCAATTTCAATTTTATTTGATTACTTTTCATATATTTTGTTTCAGCATTCAAGATTTCATGTTCTGCTAATGAGTATATTTTTCTATTATATGATTCTCTATCTCTTTTAAATTCTCACATATGTTAGTATATAATTATATATAGTAGCTTCTGTCTTTTTTTCTGTTTGTTGTGTTACCTTTTCTTTGGTTATTTGATTTTTCTCCCTCTTCTTTTTTGCTTAGGCTCAGTAAAAGTTTGTAGGTCTTGCAAGTCCTTAAGGGATGATTTTTTTGTTTTGTTTATCTTTTCCAGCAGTTCTCAGAATATAGTTCAAGGACACTTGGACTATCTATAAGATCAAAACTATTTTCATTTCATAGTACTAAGGGGAAAACAAATGATGCAGTAGACATATCACTGAGTCAGAAGTCATCTGGCTTCAGATATTTACTAGCTGTGTGACCGTGGGCAAATCATCCACTCTCTCAGTCTATTTCTTCATTTGTAAAATGGGATTAATAATAATACCTACCTCTCAGGATTGTGAGGATTAAATGAGATATTTGTAAAGCCCTTAATACAGTATCTGGTACAGTTGGTCCTGTATGAATTATAGCTATTTTTCTTACTAATGTGCTTTCATTTTTAAATCAATAAATATAAATAGATACAAACTATATAAACAAAAGCTCTTTGGGGTCCAGACATTTTTAAAAGCATAAAGAGGTATAGAGATCAAAAAGTTTAAAAACTACCAATCATTTCTATAGTCTTTTTTTGTATCCTCTAATTTGTGTCATTTTCAATTTATTTGTTAATTTTTGCATATTCAATTCATTAATCTTTTTAAAAAATTTAATATGTATTCAAAAATATATAATTATCTAAGTTTGCTATTTATATACATTGCAATACTAATAGAATTTTCTTTATTAGTTGGTGAGTTGTATTTTATGATTTTAATGTTTTGCTTGAAGTTTGTGTTTGTATTTTGATTTTGAAGTTATTTGCTTATTTTACTTTTGCATATGTTTTGATCTGTATTTTGAACTTTGTAATTGTTTATTGTATAATTACCCTTTTTTTGTTTCCTGGATTAAATCTCTAGAGTATGATAGTATTAGACAGGATAAGATAGATGAGTGTAGGTTGTTTGTTATTTTGGGTAAGTATTTTAGTTTAAGGAAAATATAAGTTTGTTGGTGCACAACTACCAAAATATTGTTTTCAACACTATTTTGGCTTTGTGCAAAGGGGGGAACTGTTAAGGAAAAGAAGGAACATTTTCTGCAAGGCAGAAGCAGGAAGGTTCCAGAGTTCTAGGAGACTGACAGAGTTATTCTTCCTTGGGGGACAGTTGAAGCTAAAAGTGACAGTGAGTCTAGCTCCTTGGGTGGACCTTGTGAGTTTGACTAGTCTCCCTCTCTTGTGACTGTATCCTTTATCCAACAGCTGGTTCCTGTGTCCCTGTGTGTATTTTGTGGCTGATACAGTGTTTTCCAACAGAGCTGCACAAGATATCCAAGTGCCAACTTCCAGTGAGAACTCTTTCCTCCTGGATCTGCTACCTTCAATTCCTTACCATCTTTAAATATCAACTAAGGAGAGGTTTAATTTAGCTAGTTGTAGGAATTAGATGTGTAGGTAGAGAAGTATTAAATAGTGTAGGTTATCAACTTGATTTGGGGGGGAAAGGTTATTTATAGTTTTTAGACAGATCATCACAATTCCCTTCCCTTCCTTCCCTTACCTTAAAATAAACTATTATTTTAGTTATATACATATATATATAAATAATTTTAATATAATATTCCCTGTCAGAGGTTGATAACTTGGAGCCCATTGAAGATAAAGATCTGAGTGCCCTCATCAAGAAGTTGATAACTCAGAGTCTGTCTGAGAATGGACCCAAGTGCCCTCTCTTTCCCTTTCTTTAGGCTTCTCATAGTAAAACATGTTTTTTGCTGGCAAAGTCATATTGTTGCTAACAATTCCATGAACCTGAATGGTGCTTGGAATAATTATCTTACTCCAGGTGCCTATCTACATTTCTTAGAACCATTATCCTACCTTAATTCTTGGAACCATTATCTTACCCTAATTTCTGGAATCATTATCCTACCCCAGGTGCCATATCTACCATTCTTGTTACACTTTCCCAAGGACTTTTCTCAGAGGATTGCTTTGACTTTCTGTGATCTGTACCTTTAAAAGATGTAACCAGCTTGCAATAAACTCATATTAATTCTGCTATCAACAGACGAGACCCTTCTGACCTCACATTGCATCTTTTGATTCTTATCTTCTTCCCTTGCCCTTACCTACAGGCAAGGCCATTCAACCTTTGTATTACTCTTATTATTTTCCCCCACCCTTAACTGGGGAACTCTTGTTCCAGTCCTGTCTTCCAGAGGGGCTTTTACATTTCACTATGAAAGCCCATGTAGAATCATTCCCAAAATTTTGGCATGTGTTTCATTGTTATATTACATTTTACATAACTAATGTTTTTATTATTTTATTCTTCATCTATTCATTGTTCAGGACAGGATGATTAAATCTCTATTTACTTCTATATCTTTTGTTTATGTTCTCATTTTTTATCAATATTTTATTGTAATCTAGTCTTTAAACAATGTGTTTAGCATTTCTCCTTTTCTTTTATATTCATTTCTAATTTCTTGCTCTATAACATGTTTTACTTGTTAATGTACCATTGGTGTTGAAATATGCAAATATTTTAATATTTCACTTCAGAAGATGTCATGTCTCCCAGTTTAATATTATTGGATAATTTGTTGCTGTTGTTGTTGTTCTATATTTTCTTTTTAGTTATCTTTATGTTAGGCTTTTCCACCTCTAACAAAAGAAAATCACAGACTTTAATAATTTCTTTGTTACTATGCTTTTCTTTCCTGCAATTCATGTATATTTGTCTTTATTAATTAAAATGGTATGCCATTTGGTATATACAAATTTATTATTTATTTTTATTGTCTATGAATTCTTTAAGCATAACTTACTTTCTTCTTCTTTATCTCTCCTGAGATCATAAATAACTGACTTTTGGGGTATGCCTAAATTTGAGCAACTTTTGTTGATTTTTCTGCACTCATATTCATTCTGTATATGTTTATTTTTAACTTGTTTCTCATGTAAAATAGATTCTACACTTTTGCTTTCTTATCCACTTTAGAACTTTTCAATTTTATTTATGTAAAACATTCCCTTTAAAGTTTTGATTGTTAGATATGCACTTTTCTCCATTTTGGGAGTGGGTCATTATGTTGTTACTACAATTTATTTTTCTTTGATGCAGTTAGGTTATTCCTGCTCACATTCCCCATTTTCTGTTCTATCTCAAGTTTTTTGAATTTGATTACAATTTTCATTTATCTTTTTTAAATTCATATATATATATATATATATATATGTTCTGTCTTAAAATCAATACTGTGTTTTGGTTCCAAGGCAGAAGAGTGGTAAGGGCTAGGCAATGGGGATTAAGTGACTTACTCAGGGTCACACAGCTAGGAAGTGTCTGAATTCATATTTGAACCTAGGATCTCCTATATCTAGGCCTGGCTCTGAATCCTCTGAGTCACCTAGTTGCCCCTATAAAATGCATACATATTAATACAAATTTGCCTCTCTCTGTTTACCATCTGTTTCCCACACAGAGTAATTCAAATTTTCTTCTTTATTATTTTTTGTGTCCTTCACATATAGAAAACTGAAAAAAAAACACATATCTATATCATTTTTATGCTACTAACTTTGTAGATCTCATGACATCTTCCTTGTTTGCCTCTGTTTCTTGCTCTCAAAGATATCCTCTTACAAAATAAGCAATATTAGATTAGATTAAAATATTGGTTTGCAGTGGGAATCACTTTGTATCTCAAATTAAGAGACACAATCCTGGCCCCTTCCCTTACTAAGGTCAATCTGTGATCTCATTTCTGGCCCTTTCACACTTCACTTCCCACTCCATGCTTTCCCATTTCTTTACAGAGTGACTTTCTTTGAAGACTTATACATACCCTGTCCAGAAGAAGATGCTGTCCAGACAGAGAAGACCTTTTCTCAGAAAAGATTTTCTTAAAGTCAAGTCAACGAGTATTAATTAAGCACTTTCTATCCGCGAAGCATTGTGCCAAGCACTTGTTGTACAAAGTAAAGATAAATTAATAATAATAATTTCTGCTCTCAAGAAGTTCACAATTTAATTGGAAAGACAATATGCAAGCAACTATTTACAAACAAAATATATGCATGATAAATTGAAGATAATCTCATAGGGAAGGCATTAAGATTAAATAGAACCTAGAATATGTTTCTTGCAGATGGTGGGAGTTTAGCTGGCACTTGAAGGACAATGGTGAATTAAAGAAGTAAAGATGAAGACAGAGAGAGCTCCAGGCATGAAAGACAACCAATGAAAATATTCAGAATAAGGAGGTGAAGAATATTACACAAGTAATAGCAAGGAGACCAGTGTCACAGGTTTCCAGAGTATGTGGAGGAGAATAATGTATAAAAAAATGGAAAGGTATGAAGGAGAAGGGTTATGAAGGGCTTTAAAAGCCTAACATAAGATTATATATTTGATCCTGGAGATATAAAAGGCCACTACAGTTCAAAGAATTCTTTTCAAACTTTTCAAGGACATACAACCTTCTCCCTTGTGGAAATTTCTGTCATATCACTCTTTCCTTTCCCTTTTCAGAGCAGGACCTCATGCTTGAACAATATTACTGCCACAGATATCCCAGTTCCCCTTCCTTCACTGCTTTCATATGATTTCCAGAGTCCCCACTACTATTGAGACACTAAAGGAGAGACACTGTTCACCTACAAATTTGGTGGAAATACATCACTATCTTCCCTCTGCCATTCACCTGCTTTCTCCCTATTCAGCTAATTTCCTATTCTTTTAACACCCTCCCTTAAAAGATATTGATCCCCATATGGAGGGCCCAAGGATTTAGTTCCTGGACAATTCATTCTTCTTCCTTCTCTTCCCTGCATTTTTTAAGACTTTGAGGTCCTTTTGGTCCCTTAACCTTTGAACTTTCTTTTTCTTATTGATCTCTCCCTTTAAAAAATAGTCCATAAACATAGGTTAATTTAATTACTTGCTGTGTTCTGAATATTTCATTTCTCATATTTATTTTGTTTGAGGTATTTGTAAGTTGAATGATCTTTTCACCCTTTGGGGCTTTTATGCTCTTTCTTTGCAGCCTCAAACACCTTTCTTTTTTTGCCAGTCCATCTCTTTTTCTTTTGAGGATTAGACTCTAATTGGTAGAGGGTGTTATTTTGAGCAGCAGCTTGATTCTTTTGCTTTTCAGAGTATTCCATTCTATTCTTTTCTATTTCTAGGGAAGAAGGGCTTCTGTTAGATATCAAATTTCAGATAAATGATTTCCCTAGATAGAATGGGTGGTTAATCATAGGAAATAAGTGTACATTTGAATTTGCCATGTGGGGGGGGGGGTGTAAGGCAGTTTGGCCTTGTGCAGTTTTGCCTCCAATCTCCCCTTATATCATGTAAATCCATTCTCTTTGCCTACCTTTCACATTATATTCAGTGGGAGAGCCCACTCACTGGTCCTGCTTTGACTTCTTTTCTTTTGAGGCAATTTTTAAAAGATAGGTTTGGAAGAATATTCAGAACATTTTCAGGATTTCCCAACTACTACGTCACCATCTTGGCTCTACCTCTAAGAGAATATAATTGAATTTGACTTCCCAATATTTTGAAAGTAATTTCCACTAGCATTGACTCTTATAATATGATTTCCTGTACTTCTAAATCTTTATTGTAAGAATACAGATAGTTCTAGTTTGACACTTTAAGACAACATGACATAACAGATAGTCACAGTCAGAAAAGCTTGAGTTCAAGTTCTACTATTGACTCATATTAACTCTAGTACCATAAGAAAGTTACTTAAACTCTATAATTCCCTAAGTTATAAATAAGTCACCAGTCTGGCAATAGAGGAAAATTCTAAATCCAGAGCTCCCTACTCTGATGAAATCACAAGCTCAGTCCAAAAAAAAAAAAAAGGTTGTCTCTTATATAACCAAAAAAAATCTTAATTAGGTGACTATATTTGAGAATTTTTAATTGTGTTGATAAAATACAACATAATAATTTTTAACAACACTTAAATGGCAATTCAACAATATAAAGTAGCAAAGAACCAAAGTACCATCTCCATTCAACACAGAGTTTAGCAAGAGATTATCACTTAACTCCTGGCAATGTTTTAGAATGTCTTATTTTAACTATCTTTTATCTTTAACTAAAAAAATACAAAATAAAATGAGCATTTCTATATACAAAGTAGAACAGAAGTGGATTGCACACGATGATGCAATTTCTTTTATGTACAACTTGCTTTCTCTTTTAAGCATATAATAAATTCATCATGTAATATTCAAAGCTTTCCTGTACAGATAGTTCTCTCTTTATAAATTCACACAAATTCAACTTTACATGAAGAAATCCACATTCCAAAAAACACCTTTGTCAACTTTACTGGGTTCTCTCTGCTCCTGCTTCTCAGCTCCTGACAGGCCTCCCATCAGACCCTAAATCTGCACCAGAAAAAAAAAAAAACAACTGAAAAAACTCCTCCAAGTGAAAGAGAAAGAAGCTAAGAAACTGTATAAGAATGTGAGATTGATTTGAGATTTCCTTTGCAGAGAGAAAACACATTTGTCTTGTTCCACCCACCATGCCCATGTATCGAACCCTCCTGTCTCTCCCCAGCCCCCAACTTGATTCTTCTCCTTGGTACTAGCAAGGCCCCCAATTGGCTGGCCTCCATCAGGCATGTTCTTCCTACACTCCCTTCTCTGTCCCAGGCATTTTCACCTTATGGAAAAATTGCTTCCTGTAGATGTCTGCAGAATAGTTCACTTGCATAAAGCAAGAGCTGTCTGTCTATTCCTGTTTTCTTCTGGACTTTGCTCTGTACTCTTTTGTGCATTAAAAATATTTCAATAACCCTCTCTTCCTTTTTATTTTATTTTAATAAATCACATTACTATCCTCAGTCCACTTTCCTTCCTACACAGAATGTCTTAGTAAAGGGCTGACTTCGTGAACATTTAGAAAGGGAGGTAACAAGCATTAAAGGCATGACCTCAGCATGATCTCATCAAAACTACTCATGGTTTACTAACCTCCCTTTTCCTGTTGAACTGAAAAATCAAGGAAATATGATAGGCTTAGTGAATATATATTAGTAAACTATTTGACAACAATGTAACATAGCAGAATCAATTGGGGGAAAAAAAAAACGTTCTTTTAAAGTGCTGACTATGTGCAATCCAGGAAGTTCAGCATGGGAAATACAAGGAGAAAAGTAAAATGGCTGTCCCTGACTTTAAGGAGTTAAGAATCTAGCAAGGGGAGACAACATATAAATAAGGTTTCAGCTTCAAGGAGGAGGTATAAGGGAAAAAGCATTTATGAGGTACTTGCTTTGCACCAGGCATGGTGCTAAATACTTTACAACTGTTATTTCATTTGATCCTCACAAAACCCTGTGAGATAGGAGCTATAATTTATTCCCATTTAACAGTTGAAAAAATGAGACAGAGAAAGATAAAGTAACTTGCTCAGGATCTCACAAGTGGTAACTGTCCAAAGTCTTCTAGACAAGAGGCTCAATACAGTATACATTATGCCACTTGGATGCCTTAAATGGAAGCTCTCATAGCATGGCAGATGCTAATATGTTTCCTTTAGTGTCATTTCTTTTTTTTTAAGTGTCATTTCTATTAAAACCACAACCAAGATAGTAAAATGCATACATGATTTAGAAATAAAAGGGGATAACATAAACAAATTGGAATAGTTTATCTGTCATATCTATGGATAAGGGAAGAATTTATGTTGAAACAAGACATGGAGAGCATTGGAAGACATAAAATAGGTATCTTTGACTACATTAAATTTAAAAAGTTTTGTATATACAAAAATGAGACCAAGATTAGAATGGAAACAACAAAGTGGAGGTGGGGTGGATTTTACAGCAAGTATCTCTGATAAAGGCCTCATTTCTCAAATACATAGAGAACTGTGTCAAATTTCTAAAAATATAAATCATTTCCCTATTGACAAATGGTCAAATGATATAAACAGGTAGTTCTCAGATAAATAAATTAAAACTATCTTTAGTCATATAAAAAGGATCCAAATCAGTATTAATTAGAGAAATGCAATTTAAAACATCTCTGAGGCACAACGTCACACCTATCAGACTAGCTAATATGACAAAAAAGGAAAATGATAAATGTTGGTTAAGATGTGGAAATATTGAAACACTAATACACTGTTGGTGGATCTGTGAAATGCTATAACCATTTTGGAGAGTAATTTGGAATCAGGCACAAAGAGTCATAAAACTGTGCCTATCCTTTGACTCAAAAAAACTACTACTAGATCTGTATCCCAAAGATATCAAAAATGAGGGGAAAGAAGCTGCCTGCACAAAAAAACATTTATAGCAGCTCTTTTTGTGGTGTCAAAGAACTACCAACTGAAGGGATGTCCATCAGTTGGGAAAGGGCCAAACAAGTGGTGGTATATAATTGTAATGGACTACTATTGTGCTATAAGAAATGACAAACAAGATGATTATAAAAACACCTGGGAAGACTTATCTGAAGTGACACAAAGCAAAGTAAATGGAAGCATTAGAAAGTTGTACTGTAAGAGCAATAAAGTATGATGATCAACTGTTAATGACAACTTTTATCAGCGATGTAAGGATCCAAGACAGTTCTAAGGGACTCATAATGAAAAAGGCTATGCACAACCATGGAAAGAACTCTTGGAGTCTGAACATAAATAAGCATACTCTTTTTCATTTCATTCTTTCATTAATTTTTTTCTAGTATAAATGATGTCTTTCATAACATGGAACATGAAAATATATAATGCATGATAGCATATATATAATCTATATCATATTGTCTGCCATCTTGGGGGCTGGAAGGGAGGGAAAGAAAACTGATTGAAAAATGTCCTTAAATGATTTTTGTAGGAAGGAACCTGGCACAGAGTGACCATTTGGAATGTTGGAAGCAGGGACAGGAGTAGCAGTTTGAAGGAGCAAGGTGGCTTATGGGAAATAGAACTTTGAAGGGGGTCTTTTGCTTGCTGGACTCTGAGGAGATGGGAGTGGAAGACTGGAGCTCGGGACCCCAAACCCCACATTACCTGAGATTTGCTTCAATTTCCTCTTGCACTGAAAGGCAGAGATTCTTGACATCATTGAATCAATGACCAAAGGAGCAGAGACATCATCAGCTGCTGATAAGGGGTGCTTACTCCAAAATCTTACAGGGGTTACCCTGAAGACCAGTCCCAATCTGTTACCTTCCCAAGAAAGACACTAGTTTTCTATTTTAGTATAGTGTAGTAGAGAGATTAGAGAAAAAGGAAGAAAAGACCTCAGAAGCCACAGCCATTTGGCTTAGCTTAACAGAGAGGATCACAAACTGCTTGCATAGTCCTTTAGGGTCTCCTAATTCCACCTTCCTAACCCTCCCTGTTTCCTCTTTCTGAAGAAAGTCACAGTCAGATCTAGGTTGTCTTTAGTGGTTAAGAAAGAAGGTAAAAGGAGAGGCAGAGGGAATTAGGAGAGACTGTCTATTCAGCTTTGGTGAAACAAAATCCAGAGCAACAGCCATTCAGCCTTTCCCAACAGGATGTGTGTTCAGAGAAGGTTTCTTGGGTCTCTGGCAAAGTCCTGGGGAAAAGTTTCCTCCTTAACCCACAGAAGCCTCCTGACTGGGCCATGGCCTCTGTCCATCCCTGTCATAACATCTTCACAGGGATACCCCTCTTGTATGTTTTAGGAGTGAGGGGGAGAGAGAGAGAGAGCACTATATGGCCCTTCTCCCAGCATCGGTCATCTCTCTCTCTCCTCTTCACCATCTCACCTTCCCTTCTCCTTCCTCAACCTCTGTTATAATCATAACAATATTTTAAATTTAATCTACAAAAAAACCACTTCCATTTCTAAGACTGAACAAACTGAAGAGATGATTGTCAAATTGCATCTCCACAAGGAGATAATGACTTCAAAGGTCAAGGCAAAAGCAAACTCTGTAGTTTGTGTTGGGGAAAGGATGTTCCTTGGGCTCTTGTACTACCTTCCCACCAGTGGAAGCTGGTCTGCAGAAGGTATTGATTATTACAGTGATGGTGGGCCATCTCTACAATAGTGCTTTCCTGAATCATGGCAACTTAGAACCCTTCAGGTGGTTTGGTCCTAGGGTTGCTGGCTGCAGGATCCTAGGATATCTTCTATTGGCTCTAAAAGAAGATGCTTGTTGAAGTGCTTGCAGATGGTTTACCCAATCAGCACATTTCATACCTTGTCTCCCATTTAGGATACCTTCCTAATTCAATTAAGTTAGTTTCTCTATTCCAGGCAAGGCAATTGGATGACTCTTGCTACAAAGCTGACAATGGTGATGGTAGATATTTTTCCACAAAAGTTGCAATGATTAATGATGATGACTAGACTGGATTATGGTCTAGAGGGATGCTAGTCTTCTCCAGGCTCTTGAGTTTAACTAACTGTAAGTTAGAAGAAGGATAATAAACAGAATAACCTAAAGTAGGCATGATCTGCTGTCACACCCTGGCTCTGACACATACTAAAAATATATAACAATGAAGAAGCAACCAGACTTAATGATTTAATAAGTACCTACTATGTCACAACTCTGCAAATCTCTGTGGATGCAAAGAAAGGAAAAAAAATATAGTTCCTACTCTCATAGAGCCCACATTCTAATGAGGAGGACAGCATACATAAAACAATATGCACAAAAATATATCCATAATAAATTGGAGGAAATAATAGCTAAGTGTAGGGGAAAGGCAATTAGGTGGTGTAGGACTTAAATTAATGTCCAATATTCCAAGTGTTATATTTTATAAAGTTTATTAATAATCACTTGAAGTATAAGGAATAAAAAGGAAATAGAAGTAGACAATCATTATTTAACAAAATTAAGACTATGTGACTAAGTACTCCTTGCCTGTTTAAAAAGCCTGCTCCACCAAAGCCCTGACAGGAAGACAAGAAAATGAGAGGAGGGACTACACCAAATTTATATCCTCCCTACATCAGCACATAAGGTGAGGAGAATGGAATTCTGGGAATTGTAGTTTTTAGGGTAACAATGTATAATTGAAAATCTGTTACCCTAAAAAAGAACTACATTTCTCGGGAGCCCACAGACTTCCTGTAACAGATTTTCAATTATACAACAGATTCTAATTATATAGTAGCTGAATAGACAGAGAGTCAGGCCTGGAGACAGGAGGTCCTGGGTTCAAAGTTGGTCACTTAACCCCAGGTGCCGGGCTCTTGCTGCTCTTCTGTCTCAGATCTGATACCTAGTATTAGGGAGAATCTAGAATTGTTAATGGGGAACAAAAAGTATTCTACCACCTCCATATTATTGACCTCTGAGTCTGGGGTATGAGGGAAAATGTGCTGGAATGGTGGCCAGGAAGATGGATTATTAGGAGGGAACCAAATCTCAGTAAAAGAGTGGGAAAATGAACATTGTTAAAACAAAAGTAAGTTTATCACCTATGAGTTGGGCATTCCAGAGAGCACAGTGGAAGCTGCAGATGACTTTAGAGTGGGATGTTGGTGGGGAGAAGAGGAGTGATGTTGAGCAAAATGGGAATAAGGAAATAGCCAACTGGGGCTTGATAACAGGATTTGAATAGTAAAAGATGGGGGTTCAAACTCACTGTGATGGGGAGGATATATTTATCATTGAGGAAAGTGTTCATTTTTGACCTATCATGGAGTGGACTTTAGGAGTTTGGCCTCATAGTGAAGTCTTCTCAGGTTATTTAGGTAATAATCATATGTTGTTGGTAAGGGGGCATTGGAGACATGGGGTATCCACATGAGGAAAGTTTTAGGTAGGTTAATGATAAAGGGAACATGCTGAAATGGCATTTCTTTCCCAGGCAGGCAGGCAGGCAAGCCAGGCTGGGAGACCAGGGAGGGCTAACAGCAGGAAATTGTTTCTCAACAAGTCAATTCAACACAAGCTAGTAGGAGCTTGATGGAATTGCAATTCTCTCCTTCCTCTGTATGAAGTCCAGGAGACTAAGGAAGAATGATAAAATGTCATTTTTTTCCTTGACAGAATTGTAGTGCCTCCGTGAAAGTCTTTAACGTGTCAATATTCATAGATAATCAATATCACTGGCATATGTCTACATGCATGTACACATATTCCTATGCAACACATACATTTGTACATACATACATACACATATATTTATAAAACTATACAAAGAAAAATAGAGGGACAGAGAGAAAAAGAAAAGAGAAAATCAGTGTCTGAAAAAAAGACATTTAACATTTAGTGTTAAAGGTATTCTGACTCCAAATTATCTATCAAAATTATTTCATACCTCTCATCTTTTCATGCCCTACATTCAGGCAAGCAATTATACTACTATTCTCCAAATAAATGTCCTACCATTTGCCATCTATTTTTTTAAATACCCCAGTACCTGTAACAATATATTCCATGAAGTCATTTATAAAAATAAATGGCTCCATGTATGCCATATTATAATAACCATAATTATATATTATAATAGCCCTTTTGAAAATAATTATAAAAAAAGGTAAAGGCACTTTAATTTTGGGAATAGCTAAATAAATTGTGGTACATTAATATGGTAAAATATTACTGTGATTTAAGAAATAAATAAAGTGAATATAGAAAAGAATAGAAAAACATGAATTAAAATTAGGTGAAGTAAACAGAGACAAGAAAACTTTATAAAAACACAAAATGACTACAATAATGTAAATGGAAGGAACAATAACTATAAAACAACTAAATGTTGCAAAATTATGAAGATAAGCTTAGCCGCAACAGAAGAGATATTAAAAGGCATCTCCTTCCATTCCTTTGAAGAGGTTGGTGGTTAAGGGGAAAGGGTTCCCAAGTTGTGGAACCTTCCATAAAATCTGAGGTTATTTTTTCATTATATTAAACTCTGTTCTTCTTGCTCTTTTTTCTTCTAGGAGGGAAGGTAGGGAGAAATAGGTAACAAGAAGAAGGAAATTTAGGAAATTAAAAATATGAATGCCATACGATTTTTTTAAATCTGCAAACTAGAAGCCTTGGCTAAGTCACATAACAAACCTGGTCTTCATTTTCCTCATTTATAAAATTAAGGATTGAACTAAATAATCTAATCTTAAAGATCTCTTTCATTTCTAAAACTATGATCCTTTGTTTTAATGAATAAATAAAAGTTTGTTTAATTGAATTATTGATATTTTAATTATCATTAACATCTGTGATTTTCCTGATTTTAATTAAACCCTATTTTCTTGCCTCTACTCCCTAAAGAGTGACAAAGGGAATGTCAAATAAAATTTAATGATACTTAGTCTCCAGACTCTTAATAAATAGAATTACCCATGGAATATTAATGAATCCAAAATCAAATAAAACTTTAAATTTCTCCTGGATGCTTACCTTTTTATGTAGTTGAGTCTTATAATAAGAGCAATTATATTTTCATTAAGGTATTGAATCAATGGTTATGAGTTTTAAAAAACATGCTCAATCAAAAGTCAACTTCAAATTTAATTCCAAATCTAGTCTTATTTAAGTTTCCCAGTTTTTAAAAGGCAGTATAAAAAAAAATCTACAGCAGTCATTCATTGCTAATTTGGCCCCATTTCCTATCAAATTTAATTTCCACTTGCATATTGTACTAAACAAAATTATCTCCATCCTATACTCTCTCACTGCCAACATTTCACATAAATAGAATTAATAAGCTCTTTTTTTCACTTTGATGCTACCAATCCAATAATCTATATGATAAAGAAATAATAGCAAGTAATAAATTAAAAATAATTTATAATAGGGCTTTTTCAGAGTTATGATGATTTACTTGAAATGGATTTTGAGCCTTTTATGAAAGTTACAACTTTCATTATTCAATTATATAAATATTTATTCAATCTAGGAGAAAGTATTATATTTTTCATAAGGAATAGAAACAAGGGAAACCTGATCCTGACAAGGAAAAAAGCATTAACAATTGGTGGGGAAATGACAAAAACTTTGGGATTCAGTATCTGTTTCATTTTAAATTTCATAATCAAAATAGGGGTTTCAAAGGAGAGAGTAAGTTTCATACCTTGATAGCCACCTCAAGCTTGGGGAGTCAAATCAATAAGCATTCATTAAATTTTCACTATGTACCAGGAAGAGCAGCTATATAGTACAGAGGATAGAGTGCTGGGCCTAGAGTCAGGAAGATCAGAGTTCAAATCCAATCTCAAACATTTGTGACCCTGGGCAAATTACTTCACCCTATTTCCCTCAGTTTCCTCATCTATAAAATGATCCAGAGAAGGAAATGACAAACATTTCAGTATCTTTACCAAAAAAACAAACAAAGAAACAAACAACAACAAAAAAACAATTGGAATCATGCAGAGTTGGTCATGGCTAAAACAACTGAGCAGCAATATGTACTAGGAACTAGGAATACAAAGAAAAACCTAAAAAAAGCTGCTGTAAAGTAGCTCACAATCGATTGTGGGTGACAACATGGAAATAATTATGTGCAAATAAGACATATATGTGAAAAATTGTAGGTGGTCACAGAGGAAAAGCATAAGCACTAAGAAGAACCAGGAATGGCTTCTTACAGATGCTGGCATTTTAGCTGTTTTGAAGGAAGCCAAAAGGAGGCAGATGAAGAAGAACATTTTAAGCTAAGATGAGTAAAGTCAGCAAACATTTATTAAGCTCCTACTCTATGCCAGACACCATTCTAAGGCCTGAGGATACAAAGGAGAAAAACAAAAGGCAGCTCCTGCTCTAAAGGAGCTCACGTGCTTATGAGGGAGACTACATGAAAGAAATTATACAAATGTATAAATGATATACATATTACAAATGGTGGAGATAATTGATGAAAGGCACTAAGTTTAAAGAGGATCAGGAAAGGATTTTTGTAGAAGTTAATAATAATAAAAGCTTACATTTATAGAGTGTTTATTATAGGCTAAGAATTCTTCTAAGTGCTTTATCTCATTTGGTCCTTTCAATCACTCGGAGAAAGTGCTATTATTATCTCCATTTTACCAAAAAGGAAACTGAGGCAAATGGAGTTTAAATGGCATGCCCAGGATCACACAGCTAGTAGATATCTGAGGCTAAAATTTAACTCAGTTCTTCCTGACTCCAGACCTAGTGCTCTAGGTACTCTGCCACCTAGGTGAGAAATAGAAATGTGAAAGAAACCAGGGAAGTCAGGAAGAGTATATCAGGAGGGAAAAATTCTAGGAAGATAGTCACTGAAAATATATGGTCAGTTAATGGATAAGGAACAGCAAGGAGGTCTATGTCATTGGATCACAGAGTACATGGAAGGGAAGAAGTGTAAGAAGAGTAGAAATGTAGGAAAGGGCCAAGTTATAAAAGGCTTCAAAAGTCAAACAAAAGATATATTTTTTATATATTTTTTATAAATTTTATATTTATATAAATTTTATATTTTTTCCTGAAAATAATAGGGAGCTACTGAAGTTTGTTGAGTAAGGTATTAACACAGAGAGCACTTAAAAAAGGTCAATTTAACAGTTAAAAAAAAAAAAGATGAATTGCAGGATGCAGAGACTCCAGGAAGGGGAATCAAACAGAGGAATGAAGTGATGAATGTCTGAGCCAAGGTGCTGGCAGCAGCACAGGAGGGAAGGAAGTATATTGGAGAAATGTTTTGAAGGTAGAAATGCTAAGAACTGGAAACTGATTAAGTGGGGTTAAGAGAGAGTGTGAGTTCAGGACGTCCCTTAGACTGAGCACCTGGATAAGTAGCAGGAGGAGGATTTTTGCTTAGTTTGTTTTCAGTTGTGTCTGACTTCCTGACACCAATTGGGGTTTTCTTGAATAACACCAGTATGTTTGTCAGTAGCAAGAACGTGGCCAGGAGCCAGGGAGAGACTGAAGATGAGTAAGAGAACAGGAATAATGAAAGAGGCAATCTCCTAGAGAACACAAAAAAGAATGGGGTCACTTGGGCATGTAGAGTGGGTTGGGTTTGCCTCTGCAAGGAGAAGGGCTTCACATGAAACAGGAATGAAGGGCATCATTACAGAAGACATCTGAGTTATGAAAGATGAAGAGGAGAGAATAAGAGAGAACTCTCATTGAATGGCCTTGATTTTTTATTGAAATGTGAATTAAAGTATTGAATGAGGGAATTATGATTCTCAGTGTGAGCATTTATACCTCAGAAACTGGCAAATACTACATGTCAGGGACAGACATTGTTTCGTTGATTGCCTAGATTTTAAAAAGTGATAGAGTGAATAACGCAGATTAAACGTGAATGTGAGTGCTGAATACATTTCCTAGAGAGCCTGAATATATGCTTAGTTCAAGAATTGGCTGAAGGGTAGAAACCAAAAAGTAGTCATTAGGGTTTTGATCTCAAGTTTAAAAGACTGTTCTACTGGAATGTCCCCTGATCTAGTCTTGTTCCTTTTTACACAAATAAGTAAATAAAAATTATCAATGATTTATATAAAAGTAAAGATGGTATATTTATCAATTTTTAATTTAATTTAATTTTTATTTGTTTAAATTTATCAATTTATCAAAAATTTAAGCAATAGGAAACTAAGATGGGTAACTCTTATGTTGTATGATAGGAGGTAAGATTCAAAAATACTTTGATAGACTCAAGAATTGGCCTAAATCTAAAGTTAGATTTAGTACTGAAAAAAATAAAGTCCTACAGTTGGGTTCAAAAAATGAATTTCACAAATATAAATTAGGAAAGGGATGGTTTAAACAGCAATTTTTATAAAGAAGATCTGAAGTCATATGGTAGTGAATGTGAACTTAGATTACATTAAGAGATCACTCAAGGCTCAGGATTTGGGGAGGAAAGAAGGCTCTTCCTTGGTTAGACCACATCTGGAATATTGCATTTAAACATACTTCACTTTAAGAAGGGAGAGAACTTTGAGGAGGGTAACCAAATGGGCTACAATAGTATGTGCCATATGAAAAGAAAATAATTCTCTAGGAAGGTCCAATAATCATCTTTATATATTTGAAGGAATAATTGTTTGAATTGTCCTATTTGTTTCCAAAAGAGCGAATGAAGCTACATTGGTTGGAAGTGAAAAACAGGCAAATTTAGGTTGAATGTAAGAGGAAATTTCCTAAACATAATAGCTATTCAAAAAGTGGAATTGGGTGGGTGCCTTAGGAGGTATCCCCCTTGGATGAGGTCTTTGACCTAATATTAAATGATCTCTAGATGATTTCGTATTCAAGCATGGATTGGACTCAAAGACTTTAGGAGTCATTTAAAACTTTGAGATTTTGTGACCCTGTATTCAGATCTTAAAGCCTCAGTTTCTAGGAAAAAGCTGAAAAAAAGGTGAATGGAATGCTCATAAAAGTGTAATCATGCAGAAATAAATAACAAATAGAACTATATGGCTATAAAAGAAACTCGGTCATCAATGCAGTTCTTAAAAAGATAAGCACACATTATGAAAAGGAGAGAACAATGAAAATGAGTAGAAAATAGTACTCAGGTCTTAAAAGAATAATGTCAGTAATAAATTAAAGAAAGCTCAAGTCCAAAAGGATCTAAAGCTTGTAATGAATAGTAACTTAACTAAATTGAGGACAAGGAGAAGATCAAAAAGAATACCAGTGAGTGATTGCAGTGAGTGATAAGATAAAAATTCATGACAGAAAGCAGAACTAATGAACTTCTATTTTGTTCTTGTTCCCCCTGATTCAGGAATGGAAAAAGAGAAAAAATAATAATAACCAGAAAATTGGAAGCCAAGTTAAATGAAACAATAGTAAGGAAATGCCCACACTGACTTTGGGTCATTAGACATAGATGAATTATATCTCAAAGAATTAGATGAAGTTTTCATACATGATTCTTAAGAAATCTTTTTGATGATCTTTTAAAAATTATGGAAAACTGATTAAAGTCAAGCACGTGTGTTCTTCATATATAAGGGGAAAACGTATTCTTTAAAGTATGCTTTGAGGAAGTTGACTTTATTTCTGGCAAAATTCAATAATGTTACTTTTTAAAATTAATTTTACTGATTTGTTTTGTAAATCAGTCAATGAATATTTATTAAGCACCAACTATGTGTCATGCAGTATGCTAAGTGCTGAGGATGCAAAGAAAAGAAATAAAGTCACAACCCTCAAGGAGCTTACAATCTAATGGGAGAGACAGCATGGAAACAATGTAAGCAAAGTAAGCTACATACAAGATAAGTAGGAAAAATGTAAGAGGGAAGGCATTAGAATTAAGAGGGTTTGGGAAAGCCTTTCTGTAAAAGACAGGATTTTTATTTAGGACTTAAATGCAGATAAAGAAGTTGGTAGGTAAAGTTGAGGAGGGACAGCATTCCAAGTATAGAAGATAAAGAAATTGGTGAGAATCAAAAGATGGAATGTTTTGTTCTTGGAAGAACCAAGAGCCAGTGTATTTGATCCTGGGGGCAAAAAGAAACCACTATATGTTTAATGGGTAGGAGAGTGACATGGTCAGACTTGTACATTAAGAAAATCATTTTGACAGTTGTATCAAGGGTGGATTGAAGTATGAAGAGCATACCCACCAGCAGGAGTATGGAGAGCAGACTCACCAGCAAGCTATTGCAATAGTCCAGGTGTGAAGTGATGAGGACTAGAATGGTGGTCAGAGGAGAGGTATATACAAAAATATTGCGGAGGTGAAACTGACAGGCATTGGTGACAGATTGGATATAGGGAAGTAGGGATGAGAGATAGTAAGGAGTTAAGGATAACACCTACATTTCAAGAAGAGGGACTAGGTAAATGATAATAGAAGGGGTGGGGGGACTGAGCTCTCTTTTGAACATGTTTAGTTTAATATATCTACTGGACATCCAGTTCAAGATGTCTGAAAGACAATGGGAGATATGAGATTGGAGGTCAGCAGAGAGGGGCAGGATACAAATATTTGAGAGATGGTATTCAATCCATGAGAGCTGATGAGACCACACAGTGAAGTACTATAGAAGGAAGAGAAGGCAGAAGAGGACATAACCCTGAGGGATACTTATGGTTAGAGAACATGGTGTGGATGAGGATCTAGCAAAAGGAGACTAAGAAGTGGTCCCATAGGTAGGAGAACAAAGTGAGAGTGGTACCCTGAAAACCTAGAAAGAGTATAATATAGATGAGTGTGATCTGTAGTGTCAAAAGCTATATAGAAAGGTCAAAGAAAATGAAGAAAGGACATTGAATTTAGCAACTAAGAAATCATTGAAGACTTTCAAGAGAGCAGTTTTGGTGGAATGACAAGATCAGAAGCCAGATTATAAGAAGTTAATAAGAGATTGAGAGAATAAAAAAATAGAGGCTTATTATATATGACCTTTTCAATTTTAGGTACAAAGAGTTAAAGAGATATAAGCTGACACTTGAGAAGAAAGGATAAAGTAAAGGTTTTTTGAGGCTAGAGGAGATATCTATGGGCATTTTTGTAGGCAATAAGGAATGAGCAAGTAGATAGGAGAGAATTTGAAAATAAGTGATAGATGAGAGATGCTGGGGGCTCAGTGGATTGAGAGTCAGACCTGGAGAAGGGAGATTCTTGTTTAAAATCTGGCCTCAGACACTTTCTATCTGTGTGACCCTGGGCAAGTCACTTAACCCCTATTGCCTAGCCCTTACGAAAGAAAGAAAGAAAGAAAGAAAGAAAGAAAGAAAGAAAGAAAGAAAGAAAGAAAGAAAGAAAGAAAGAAAGAAAGAAAGAAAGAAAGAAAGAAAGAAAGAAAGGAAAGAAGAAAGGAAGGGAGGAAGGAAAGAAGGAAGGAAGGAAGGAAGGAAGGAAGGAAGGAAGGAAGGAAGGAAGGAAGGAAGGAAGGAAGGAAGGAAGGAAGGAAGGAAGGAAGGAAGGAAGGAAGGAAAATTTGGAGAGGACATAACACCCATCTCTAGGCATTTGAAAGATCTTTATATATTCAATATATTTATGAAGAAGGCATACATACCAACATATATCAAAAGTCTGGGATCTAACTACTCTCACTTAGTCAATCATCTTTGTTTTGCCATTTGACTCATCGCAACCTGAAAGTCTGATGTAGTAGTTTCTTTCTCATATTAAAATTAAATGACCTCTCATTGGGTCAAGTTTTTACTCTATTTTTTTAAAGAGCATATTTGATGAACCACAGCAACCTAATTTCCTAATAGTAATTATTTTTATATATCTACCATAATAGGTGTCTATATATAAACTTATAAAATGGAATTAATAAAAAAGATTGAACCATATAACATACTATACCCTTGTATGAAGAGTTTAGTGGTGAAAGGGGAAGAAAAAGAATTAAATCAATTGAAAAAGAATATAATATGTTGTTTTCCTCAAACATGACCAATTTAATGCCTCAAAGAAATAGTAAAAGGCATAGATAAGAATAAAAAATTGGTTTGTAAAGAAGCATAGTATTTTGGAGCAATGAACTAAATAAATATGTAGGTTTAAAACACTTAAAAATATATATTAGTGATTCCTTATTTTTATGTGGAAATTTTGATGATTTAAAAAAAACTTTTATTTATGGAAAACTGGAGGACATTGCTACAAAGAAATAGAGTTTCTAAGACACAGACTGAGATGTTAATGGTTGAATGCAGGGGAGGGCATTATAACCTGGAGATCATTTGCATATAACACTTTTTAAACTTAAGAGGATAAAATTCGAAAATGAAAAAAAATATATTTTAGCATTTGGAAACTGGAGAGTGATTCAATAAAAGCTGCTGATTTCTTTTTTTTTTTATTTGGTCATTTCCAAACATTATTCATTGGAAACAAAGATCATTTTCTTTTCTTCCCTCCCCACCCTCCCAACACGTCTCCCATAGCCCACACGAGATTCCACTGGGTATCACATGTGTCCTTGATTCAAACCCATTTCCATGTTGTTGGTATTTGCATTAGAGTGTTCTTTCAGAGTCTCTCCTCAGTCATATCCCCTCCACCCCTGTAGTCAAGCAGTTGCTTTTCATCGGTGTTTTTACTCCCACAGTTTATCCTCTACTTGTGGATAGTGTTTTTTTAGATCCCTACAGATTGTTCAGGGACACTGCATTGCCACTATTGGAGAAGTCCATCACCTTCGATTGTACCACAATGTATCAGTCTCTGTGTACAACGTTTTCCTGGTTCTGCTCCTTTCACTCTGCATCACTTCCTGGAGGTTGTTCCAGTCTCCATGGAATACCTCTACTTTATTATGCCTTTTAGCACAATAGTATTCCATCACCAACATATACCACAATTTGTTCAGCCATTCCCCAATTGAAGGGCATACCCTCATTTTCCAATTTTTGGCCACCACAAAGAGTGCAGTTATGAATATTCTTGTACAAGTCTTTTTCCTTATTATCTCTTTGAGGTACAAGCCCAGCAGTGCTATGGCTGGATCAAAGGGCAGACAGTCTTTTATTGCCCTTTGGGCATAGTTCCAAATTGCCCTCCAGAATGTTTGGATCAATTCACAACTCCACCAGCAATTCTCCACCCTCTTACTTTCACCCTATGTTTATCTACCTTTCTCATATGTGTTTCTTGTAGACAGCATATGGTAGGGTTTTGGACTCTAATCCACTCTGCTATTCTCTTGCATTTTATGAGTGAGTTCATTCCATTCACATTCAGAGTTATTATTACTAGCTGTGTATTTCCCAGCATTTTGATTTCTGCTCCTTTTCCTGCCTTTTCTTCTTTCACTATTTCCTTCTACACCAATGTTTGCTTTTGAACAGTCCCCCTTGTTCCCACCCTTATTTTACTTCCCTTTCTACCCCCTCCCTATTTGTCCCCCCCTTATTTTCCCTATAGTCTTTCTAAAGTTAAGCCCCCCCCAGCTCCCTCCCTCTCTTGTACTGCTTCCCTCCCCACCAGACCGTTTGTTACCCTTCTACTCCCCTATAGGGTGCAAATCTATTCTCTGCCCCCAATGGATTGGATTGTTTTTCCCTCTTTGAGTCACTTTCAAAGTACATAAAAGTTGAGTATTTCCTATCTCCGACCTCTTTACCCTTCCAGTGTATTGATGTTCTCCCTCCCACCATGAGTTTCTTTATGACATATAAATTTACCCCATTTGTTTCTTTTCCCATTTCTTTTAATATTAACCTATTTTAAGCTCTAGTTATATATATATATATAATATGCATACTCATGCATATGTATTTTTGCATGCATATATCTATATACCTATTTATGTCTTGTCCTTTCATCCTATATAGTTTGTTGCTGTTCCCTCTAAGTATACTTCTTTTTGCTGCCCAGGTAATAACAACAGTTTTTAAGAGTTACCAATGACCTCTTTTCTTATAGGGATACATATCATTTTAAGTTATTGAGTCTCTTAAAATTTTTTTTTTGTTTTCCTTTTTTCCCCTCTTTTTAAATTATGTTTTGATGATTCGCTTGAGTTCTGTGCTTGGACATCAAATTTTCTGTTCAGGTCTGGTCTTTTCTTTATGAATTCTTGAAATTCTTCTATTTTGTTAAATGACCATACTTTCCCCTGAAAGAATATAGTCAATTTTGCTGAGTAGTTGATTCTTGGTTGTAGACCTAGTTCCCTTGCTTTCTGGAATATCATATTCCATGCCTTTCTGTTTTTCAGTGTGAATTCAGCCAGATCCTGAGTTATCCTCACTGTGGTTCCTTGGTATCTGAATGACTTCTTGTTGGCAGCTTATAATATCTTTTCTTTGGTCTGATAGTTCTTGAATTTGGCTATAACATTCCTGGGTGTTGTCAGTTGGGGATTAAGTACAGGAGGTGATCTGTGGATTCTATCAATCTCCACTTTTCCCTCTTGTTCAAGGATTTCGGGACAGTTTTCTTTAATAATTTCCTATAATATAATGTCCAGGCTTTTTCTTTTGTCATGGTCTTCTCGTAGGCCAATAATTCTTAAATTGTTTCTCCTTGAACGATTTTCTAAATCCTCTGTTTTGTGAATGAGATGCTTCATATTTTCCTCAATTTTTTCATTCTTTTGGTTTTGTTTTATAGTGTCCTGCTGCCTTGTGAGGTCACATGATTCTAGTTGTTGTATTCTGGTTCTTAAAGACTGGATTTCATCCTTAGTTTTTTGCTCATCCTTTTACTTTTGGTCAGATTTTCTTTGGAGGTCATCTTTCATCTTCTTCACCTCATCTTTCATCTGCTTTGCCTCATCTTTCATCTCCTTTGTCTCATTTTCCAGCTGGTTGATTTTGGCTTTCAAGACACTATTTTCTGTTTCCAGATGACTTATCTTAGTTTTTAAGTTCTTTTCCCAATTGTCTTCAGCCTCTCTTAATTGTGTTTTGAATTGCATTTTGAGTTCTTCCAAAGCCTGTATCCAATTAACTGGAATTTCTGATTTTTCCTTTGCTGATCCCTCACCCTCTGTTTCATTCGCTCTTTACTCATTACCTGTGCAGAAGCTGTCTATTGTAATTTCCTTCTTCTTTTTCTGTTGTTTGCTCGAGTTAACCCCTTCTTTGCTCCCCATATTTGGCTGTGCTCTTGCTCCTCTCATTTTGTTTTGGTTTGGGGGCTGTCAGTCTCCCCTCTTATAGCTTTGTCAGATCTCTTGGTACAGTCTCTAGGGGAGGAATGTTAGCTTCCCTGTCCTCTGGGGGCTTTTGATTGGATTGAGTTCAAGAGGGTTGGGCTGTATGTGGTATGAAGCTCTGAGGCTCTGAAGACTCCTGGAAGGCTGGGCTGCCCAGGCTCTCTCCAGTTCTCTCCAACTGCTTCTCTGCTACCCACAAATGCCCTTGCCTGCCTCCCTAAACTCTGAGGAGTTCTGATGGAATTAGGTTCAGCTGGATTGGTCTGGATGTGCCCGAGGCAAGGGTGAGACTGGAGCCTGATGGAGGGATCGAGCCACGCCCTGTCTCTCCCTGGCTTCCTCCCCACTGTCCAAACTGGATGCTCCAAGCCCGGCGCCCTGCTGCTCACAAGGTAGACCCTGCAAACCAGCACCTTTGCCCTCTCAGAGGTTCCCACTGCTGCTGGGGGCTCAGCCCTCTGGGTTGTGGGGGAGGGGTCCTGGGACCTTTGCTCTGCCTTCCCCTTAGCCCTGAGTATTCTCGGATTCTGGCTTTTGGGGGTCATACCTTTTGATTTGAGTCCAGAAGGAGGGTCTCCCGCTTCTGTCCTGTTGTTCAGATTGAATTTCGGTGCCTAGGAGCATTCAGTCTAATGGTAAGGAAGGGTCTTCAACGAGGTCTGAACTTTTGCTGCTTGCTAAGTCACCATCTTGACTCCACCCCCCAAAAGCTGCTGATTTCTTAAAGGAATAGTCCACTCATAAGTAAAAGGTGAGTAACTAAGAAATAAAAATTAAAGTGATTGAAATGAATGTTGAAGAGCCTGGGAAAGGGGAAAAGCTCAGAACAGTGTTGAAAGACAGATTTATCCATGCTACTTGAAGAAACTAGTGACTTATTAGCTAAGAAGATTTCAACTACTGGTTCCTTTTTGGCCAACTAAAGACTTAAACCCTTTGAAACAGAAATTCAGCACCACCTACTTCCATTTAGTGCTGACTTTAGGAAACTGGAGCCTCCCAGAAGGGCTTCTTGCTTTTTATTATCCTCTGGTTTCAGAAAATAAAGTAAAATAGGGAAAGGAACTTTTTACACTTATTTTGATGTGGAAAGAAAGAATGTGGTATAATTAGATAATATATAGTCATGGTGAGTGAAAATTTTAGTAGTCCTGTAAAGTGTTTGGCTACAAGTTCTGCTAATTTAACTAGATAAGGCAACATCCAATCACAGAGGTACTGTATTCAAAAATCCATTTCTTCTTCATTTGCTACTATGTGGAGAGGAGACAAAACTGAAAAAGGTTAACATCAACAAAACAAAAGAGTCTAAGTGGTATCGCCTTCTGCCCAAAGTAGAGGGGCAGTAGCACCCTGAGTATTTTTTGACAAGCTCCACTTAAGTTATCCTGTTGAGGGGTTAGTTGGTTTGAGTTATCATTTTCCTAATTTCTATTCCTAGAATTGTTATCATTCCTAAAATTGGAATTCCTATAATCGTTATTATAGTTATTTCTATAATTATTATTTCTGTAGTTGTTATGCAACTACATATTATTTTTTATTGCCTTGAATAAATTTCTACACTCTATCATTTTGTGGCCCTTCTTTTTCACAGAAGTGGCAGGTAAGGGGTCAATAGTTAGATTCTCAGAGAGGGGCAAGTACTATTGGTTGAGTATCATGCCCTTTTTCCTGTTTATCAATCCTATCTCTTAAATATTTCAATTCTTTCTGAATTGTATCCATGAAATCATTAGTCTCTTCCTGTTTTTCTTTGTTTCTTTTGAAACATATACAGCAGTTTTTCAGTTTTTCTCAATTCATCAAGATCTGTCTCAAGCCACTTTGGGCAATGAGTCTTAAAATAATTCCTGCTCACTTTGCAAGAGTTATTGAGAAAGTGTCTTCTAATTTGTCTTATGTCATTTTATTTAGAAAGGTCAAAGTCTACATGCTGACCCCCAAACTCAATGAGCCTATCAGTGAATCTGGAGGGTGTCTCATAATCTGATTGCTTAAGTTCTTCAAATTCTGTCCATCTATCTGTGTTTTCAGAGCAATCTCTCATGGCAGCTAGACTGGCCTCCCTACAATGATATAATTCTAAATAATCTTCAGAGTTGTTATAGTCCCATTCAGGATACTGTGATGGCCAGTGTGCTGCATTGCATCCCCAGACTTTATTGACATGAGAAATTATTTTATTCTTCTCGTGTTCCATTAGGAAAGCCTGGAGTAGATTTTCAATGTCTTTGTAAGATGGATTATACTGAAAAAAATGTCAGCCATCTTTTTCATTATCACAAAGGGATCTTCTTCATAAGTGGGAACATTTCGTGCCAATTCATTTATGTCTTGGGTAGTAAAGGGTGTATGGTGTCTTAGGGTCACCATATCCCCTTTGTGTCCTATTTTGGGCACTTCCCTTAAGGGGAAAAGATCTTTATTTGAATTAGGTAATGGTGAGTCAGCTTGGAAAGGAACAGTTTTGTTAGGAGGATGAGGTTTTCTCAGGGCTGGAATTGGTCATGGGGTAGGAAAAGAAACAGGAGAAGATGAGTCATCAGGAAAAGGATAGGGGAAGTAAGGTCATCCAAGAGTTGCAGAGCATGAAAGAGGAGTTCTGCTGCTGAGATATAGGAGAGTGATCTTCCATCTCTATTTTGGAGGGAGTAGGATTTTCTTCTTAGTGGTTCAGGAACAGGCTTGTAAAAATCAGACATGTTTTGGATGAGGTCAGTATTTGCCTTTTGACCATTTAAGAAGTATTTGAAATTGTCCAAGTGAATTTGAGTGTCTGCCTGCATTTCAGTTTTAATTTTTCATATGGTAGCATTTCTTGTCATAATATTTAGGAATGGAAAAATAAAATTACCTAAGAACATAAGGAATAGGAGACATTCTGAAACCTTTAAGGTTCCTATTTGGGCAAAAGTCAGAATACTTTCATGTAGAGTAGCAGCCATTTTAAAAAATTATTTATTATATATTTATTTCATTTGTTAAATTGCTTTTAATTCTGATTTTTTTCAGTAGATGGTTCTAATGGTTAGGAGTTAAAGTCAGGGTATGAAAATTAAAGGAAAGGGTGTGGTCCTTTTAAGGATGTCACACCTTGATTTGATTAACTCCTTGGTTGGAGGGTGAGAGAAGAAACCTTTTGTTGGAAGCTAAGTATAGGAGGGGCAACAGGATGCAGCCGACTTTCCCCTCAGAGTGAAACACTAGAACCATGTGTTTCTACCACATGCATCCAGGAAGCAGCTTCTGGGCCACTTTTTTGAATAGCCTGGGGCAAAATGTTTTTTATAAATTATTTTTTACCTTATTTGGGCTGTGAAAGCCTCTTAGGGAAAAAAAACAGTTTCTTTTGCTGTTGTCATTTAATTTAACACTACTCTTCCTGACTGATCTCTCTAGGTTTTACTTCTCACTTAAATTAACTCTAGAGACAGTGGGGTTTGGAAAAAAGAAAAATTTTCTGTTGTGCAAGAGAATTATTTTTCCCCTTGAGAGGGAGTGAAAGCATTTCCCCAGGTTTTTGCCCTCACAGCTAATTAAGAAACAAGGCAAGGTAGCTAAAAGACAGAATCTTACCCAGGTGAAAACCTGAGGATCTGCTAATGGGGTTGTTTGCCAGAGGGGTAGGTTTGGGAACAGTTTCCCCAGGTAGGGACTCGAGGTCTAACTGCTAAAATTAAAAACAACTGTGCTATATTTATTTTTAAGGGGGGAAAATGAGCTTACCTTTAGCAGCTGTGAAATATAGATTCAAAATAAGATATTTAAGGAGGTGGAGTCAAGATGGCAGTATCAAGGCAGCGAAAGTTCAGACCTCTGAAAACCCTTCCTTACTGATTAAAAACTAAATGCTCTTAGGGGACTGAAAACCAAACTTAACAGCAAGACAGAACTAAGGAACCCTTCTGCTAGACTCAACTTAAAAGGTACACCCCCCAAAGGCCTGAATTTGAGAACACTTGGGTTTAAGGGGAAGGAAGAGGGAAGATCACAAGACCCCTGACCCACCTAGAGCAATGAGCCTCCAGTGGTGGCTGGAACCTCTGGGTGGGCAAGGGTGCTAGTCTGGAGGGAGTACCTTGCAGGCAAAGCTGTGCCAGGCTCAGAGCTTTGAGCATAGGTGGTGGGGAAGCAGTTGGAGAAGAAGTGCAGAGCTGGCAGCCTAGTCTCAGCAGTGGATACAATCCATATTGCCGCCCCCCCCCCCCTTCCTGAGGTTTTGGCCTCAGGGCACATCCAGCTCTACAAGTTCAACTCAGCTGGGATTATTCTCATCAAGCCTACCGAGGGCAGGGAAGCTCAAGTTCCAATACCCTTCCCCAACAGACTGCTCTGAGAGATTTGCTGACTAAGCTCCAAGGATGAAGGCTGACAGAAAAACCCAAAACTGCAGATCCAGTACATAATGAGAGGAGCAAGAGTACAGGCAACTACAGGGGGAAAAGGAGGGGCAAATATTAGCAAACAACAGAAAAAGAAAAAAGAAATTACAATCAACAGCTTCTATCCAGGCAGTGAACAAAGAGCAAATATAACAGAGGAGGATGAAAGAACACCAATTAAAAACACAGAGACTCCAATGAATTGGACACAGGCTTTGGAAGAACTCAAAGTACAATTCAAAACACAATTAATTGAGGCTGAAGACAACTGGGGAAAGAACTTAAACAGTAAGATAAGTAATATGGAAACAGAAAATAATGTCTTGAAAGTCAAAATTAATCAGCTTGAAAATGAGACAAAGGAGATGAAAGATAAGAGAAAGAAAATGAAAGGTGAAGCAAAGAAAATGATAGATGACCTCCAAATAAAATCACACCAGAAGGAGAAGGATGACCAAAAAGCCAGGGATGAAATCCAGTCTTTAAGAACTAGAATACAACAACTAGAATTAAGTGACCTCACGAGGTAGCAGGAAATTATAAAACAAAATCAAAAGAATGAAAAATTGAAGAAAATATGAAACATGTCATTCATAAAACATAAGATTTAAAAATCGTTCCAGGAGAGACAACTTAAGAATCATTGGTCTACCAGAAGACTATGACATAAGAAAAAAACTGAACATCATCCTACAGGAAATTATCCAAGAAAACTACCCTGACATTCTAGAACAAGAGGAAAAGTTGAGATTAAAAGAATCCACAGATCACCTCCTATACTTAATCCCCAAATGACAATACCCAAGAATGTTACTGAACACAAATATGTTACTGATTCCAAAGCCAGGCAGGTCAAAATGGAGAAAAAAACTACACCAATTTTCTTAATGAACATAAATACAAAAATCTTAAATACGATGCTAGCAAAAAGACTGCAGCAAGTGATCACGAGAGTTATTCATTATGACCTGGTAGGATTTATACCAGGAATGCAAGGACAGTTCAATATTAGGAAAACCATCCATATAACTGACCATATTAACAAGAAAACCGACAAAAATGACATGATTATATCAATAGATGCAGAAAAAGCCTTTGACAAAATATAATACTCATTCCTATTGAAAACACTAGAAAGCATAGGAATAGAAGGGCCTTTCCTAAAAATAATAAACAGTATATATCTAAAACCATCAGCCAACATCATCTGCAATGGGGATAAACTAGAAGCCTTCCCAATAAGATCAGGAGTGAAACAAGCATGCCCATTATCACCTCTATTAATTAACATTGTATTAGAAACACTAGAAGTAGTAATTAGAGAAGAAAAAGAAATTGAAGGCATTAAAATAGGCAATGAGGAGACCAAGCTATCATGATGGTCTACTTAAAGAATCCTAGAGAATCAACTAAAAAGCTAGTGGAAATAATTAACAACTTTAATAAAGTTGTAGGATACAAAATAAACCCACATGAGTCATCAGCATTTCTATATATTTCCAACACATCTCAGCAGTAAGAATTAGAAAGAGAAATTCCAGTTAAAATAACCCCAGATAATATAAAATACTTAGGAATATATCTGCTGAGACAAACACAGGAACTATATGAACACAACTACAAAACACTCTCCACACAATTAAAACTAGATCTAAACAATTGGAAAAATATCAACTGCTCATGGTTAGCATGAGCTAACATAACAAAAATGACAATCCTAACCAAAGTAATTTACTTATTTAGTGCCATACCCATTGAACTACCAAAAAACTTTTTTATTGAATTAGAAAAAATCATAACAAAGTTCATTTGGAAGAACAAAAGATCAAGGATATTCAGGGAAATCATAAAAAAAAATGTGAAAGAAGGAGGCCTTGCAGTCCCAGATTTAAAATTATACTATAAAGCAGTGGTCATCAAAACAATTTGGTACTGGCTAAGAGACAGAAAGGAGGATCAGTGGAATAGACCACATAAATGACCTCAGCAAGACAGTCTATGATAAGCCCAAAGATCCCAGCTTTTGGGACCAAAACCCACTATTTGATATAAACTTCTGGGAAAATTGGAAGACAGTATGGGAGAGATTATATTTGGATCAATATCTCACACCCTATACCAAATAAACTTAGAATGGGGTAATGACTTGAATATCAAGAAGAAAACTATAAGTACATAGGTGAACACAGAATAGTATACATGTCAGATCTTTGGGAAAGGAAAGATTTTAAAACCAAGTAAGAGCTTGAAAAAATCACAAAATTTAAAATAAATAATTTTGATCACATCAAACTAAAAAGGTTTTGTACAAACAAAACTAATGCAACCAAAATTAGAGGGGAAGTAACAAATTGGGAAGCAATCTGCATTACAAAAACCTCTGACAAAGGTCTAATTACTTCAATTTATAAAGAGCTAAAGCAATTGTAGAAAAAATCAAGCCATTCTCCAATTTATAAATGGGCAAGGGACGTGATAAGGCAATTTTCTGTTAGAGAAATAAAAACTATTAATAAACACATGAAAAAAGTGTTCTAAATCTCTTATAATCAGAGAGATGCAAATCAAAACAACTCTGAGGTATCACCTCACACCTTGCAGATTGGCTAACATGGCAGCAATGGAAAGTAATGAATGCTGGAGGGGATGTGGCAAAGTTGAGACATTAATGCATTGCTGGTGGAGTTGTGAACTGATCCAACCATTCTGGAGGGTAATTTGGGACTATTCCTAAAGGGCATTAAAAGACTGTCTGCCCTTTTATCTAGTCATAGCACTGCTGGGTTTGTACCCCAAAGAGATAATAATGAAAAAGACTTATACAAGAATATTCATAGCTGCACTCTTTGTGGTGGCAAAAAATTGGAAAATGAGGGGATGCCCTTCAATTAGGGAATGGCTGAACAAATTGTGGTATATGCTGGTAAAGGAATACTATTGTGCAAAAAGGATTAATAAAGTGGAGGAATTCCATGTGAACTGGAATGACCTCCAGGAATTGATGCAGAGTGAGAGGAGCAGAAGCAGGAGAACACTGTACACAGAGTCTGATACACTTTGAAGTACAATTGAATGTAATGGACTTCTCCATTAGTGGCAATGCAGTGATCCTGAACAACCCAGAGGGATCTACGAGAAAGAACACTATCCACATTCAGAGGAATATCTGTGGGAGTAGAAACACTGAAGAAAAGCAGCTGCTTGTTACATAGATTGAGGGGATATGATGGGGAATATAGACTCTAAATGAAAATCCTAGTGCAAACATCAACAACATGGAAATATGTTCTGATCAAAGACACATTTAATACCCAGTGGAATTCCGAATCGGCTATGGGGAGGGTAGGAGCAGGAGAGGGAGGGAAAGAATATGATTCTTGTAACCAAGTAATAATGTTCTAAATTGACTAAAAAAATTAAATTAAAAAAAAGAATTTAAAAAATAAAATAAGCTATTTAAAACTGACTTAGGGATAGTCACAAAAGTAAAGGAAAAGTTAAGAAAAGTAGAAAGATTGAGGGAATTTCATCACAACTGACATGGTCAGCCAAATAAATCTTAGTTGAAAAAGGAGTTAATTATAAAATGGTTGCACTGAATTATTATAAAATAGGGTCGCCAGGAATTTAATTTATTCCAAAGAGATTTATTTACAATTTATTTACAAAATATAGAAAGAATGAAGTAGGAAACCAGAAAGAGGATAGGGTAAGATATCTAGCCTAAGCACTAAGTAATTTACTCTGACTACTGGCTCAAAAATAGGCAGGGGAGTTTAGTCCTTAACTGGAGAGGCCTTGGATCTTGTAGCCAATGACCTGAGGATACAGGGAGCCTCTCCCAAGAGGACAGGTCTCTCATGAGACTAGTTTCTTCAGAAAATCCAGGAAACGAGTCAGCCTTTTCACTCACCAAGTCACAGTCCAAAGGAAGAGATTTAAGAAAAGGCTCACCAGAAACAGGGTCCCAGGTCCAGTCAGCAGATTCTTCACCAGCCTCAACTCCAAAAAATAAAGAACTCCCTCTCACAGGAAATTCAACTCTAAGTAGAAGTCCAAGTAGAACTACCCTCAGGAAGTTGTAACTCCCTTTTTAAGACACTTTGTTTTGTGTCATTTCCTGTGCTTTCCTCCCCTTTTTATGTGGACAAATCATAGTCTAAAGCCTTGCTTAGGACTGCCCAAGAGGCAGTCAGTCAATTCTGATTCATCACCCACTATTGCACATGTGGGTCACAGACCTTCCCACTAAATGATTAAGTGGGATGTTTACACTTTAATGGGCAGATCTCCCCACTCAACTTTAAGTAGGGTGTTTACACTTCTGGTGATTCAATCTAAAAATGGGCAGGGGTTACAATTTAATCTTCACAATCAGGGGAGAGTTAATTAATTTTATTTTCACAATCAGGGGAGGGTTAAATTTAATCTTTATAGATGCCTCATCTCTATGACTGAGATCAAGCCTAATAATTTGCTATTCTTTGACTTAAAGGAAATAGCTAAAAAAATTCAAGATATCACTTTCTCAATGCCCTATTATGGGTAATTATAAATTGATAAACTTATAACTGCTTTTTCAGTTTAAGAATAGAAGGGGGAAAGTTCTGTCCAGCCTGAGGGACATGAAGACAAGAAGACAAGTGGTTACCAGAGACTAGCCTTCATGCAATAGATAATACTCTATTGACTGATGGCATCAAAGCTTGTGGCACAAAGTTATGAGTTTGTCTGGTTTTCCTTTTTTTCATTACTTTCTAACCAGGTTTCTTTAAGCATGTATGTCCACCCTTGCTTCTACATAACTGAATGAATTGGTGAGAAAATGTGACCTGGATTTAGGCGTGAATTATGATGTTTGTCACATTTGTTTAAATATATATGATGGTGTTACCAGTATAACTTGCTTTATTGATAAGTAAAAAGCTTTGTTTAAAATGTAAAAATATTATTTCATTGGAAGCACACTGATGGAATATCCCTCCAACCTAAACAGTGTTGCCTCTAGTTCTCTGAGAGAATTTGAGTTTAACTGCATGCTGGTAGCTATAGCCTTTCTCTGAGAAACTAGACTTCCCAGTGAAGGGGTGAGCAAATCAAGAGAAAAGAGAGAGACCTTTAGAATCCTACATTTTGACTGACAGGCACTGCAGTGACAGTTTGGACAGCAAAGGATTGTGGGGGAGAACCATTGGCTGAGGGGAATTCTGGATAGCCCTGGGTCTTCAGAATCAGGACTGTCAGCTATGAAGTTCAGTTCTGAGTGGCTAAAGGATCCCCCAAAGCCACAAGAGGACCCAGATTTCCTGCCTCCAGCTCCTGAAGCTGTATTCCTCAAGAAATCCATCCTGCTGTTTCTTCCACCTGCCAGCAAGATCTCTGTTTCTGAGGAAGAGCTGGGAAGAGACTCACACAAAATCCTGAGCCAAGCCCTCTTGTTTCTTCTGGTCTCTCCTAGCCTTCCCTGATATGTGTTAAGATTTAGTGTTAAGATATATTAGCTTAGAAACTATAATAGAGAAGTCAGCTGGGAGAGGGGCTGAGACATTTTGTGAACTCAGGCACCAGCCTCTTGACCTAGCTGCTGTGGGCTTAGTTTAATAGGGCAACCTCCTTCCATTTTCCTCAACCTTGTTTCTACCCTTTCCTTTCAAATAAATCCTTAGATATAAGTCAGATTTGGGTTTGACCTATATCTTCAGCATGAAGGGTGTTGGGCAATTTGAGACAGGACTCAAAGCTTGAGTCCTATTCCTTCCTATGACAAGTCCAGATTAGAACTGTCACACATTCTCCATTGAGGAAGGTAAACTACAAACCTTCCTCAGAAGTAGCAAACAGGGAAGCAGATATCCCTTCCCCTTAGCTTGTACCTTCATTGGTGCTCTAGGGATTTAGTCTTATAAAAGGTTTCATTATGAAACCTCCCTTCTTTTTATAATGAAAGGTGTTGGATGGTTTGTCCCACTGGTTAGATGTGATGCCAGTGGAGACAAGTTGAGTGGATCAAGTGGTGAGTGAATATAGGGGTTGAGGTAAACCTTGTTGATGGAGAAGAAATGGCAGAATCTCTCCCTCCCTAATGTGAATTGAAGCAGGGGTTTGAGATAACCTCCAGAGGGAGAGAAAGGTGGCTTTCTCTCTTCTTTTCTCAAGGGATATTTAACAGACTAAATCCCTAAATCCACAAGTTAGTAAATAACCACACATCCATCTGAGAATTTTGAACCCCCAGACCATGAATGTACATGTCCCATGGACCATGCTTTACAGACAAACATCATACATGTACATATGCACATGTATAATAAATGTTTGGCAGTTGGCCACTTGAAAAAAAAATTGTATGCTCACACAGAGATTTCTGCTTGATATAAGAAACATTTTCATTACAATTAGAGTAATTCAAAAGTACAATGGGTTGCCTCACTAGGTAGTAAGTTTCCCTGACTAGAAGTGAAGTTGGATAATCACTTGTCCTAGATACTACATAAAAGATAACTAATCAGATAAATATTGAGGAAAAATAGCACTAGAACCTATGAACATTTCATTTCTTCAAATTTTTTTTTATCTTTCCTTGGGAATAGCATAAATGTATCAAAAACTTTCATAATTCACATGCTCATTTCCCTTTTTCATTATAATTTTTTCTTCTGCTTTATTTTCTTTACCAATTCATTATTCATTCTACTTTCTTTATCGATTCATTATTTATTCTATACTCCTCCTCAAACTGGTCGAGAATTTCAAGGATCCATTCTTTTTAAAACATTAGGTGTTAACTTCCTTACTTTAGTGATTCCCAGACAGTGGACATCCTATAATAAGTTTGGGTCTTAAGTGTTCCCCAGATCTGTAGTCGCAAATCTATGGCACACGTGCCAAAGGGGCACTAAGAGCTCACCATCTCTCCAGCATAGAGTTCTCCAGAGTTCTTTACTAAAAAGCCAGAGGGAAATGGAATGACTCATCCGTTCCCCCTCTCCACAAGTGCCTAAGGACATCACTCACCCCTCTAAAAGGTTTGCCATCACTGCCCCAGAGCTCTCAAGGAAGATTCTTGAACTTCCCTAGTGAATGTCTGTTGCTAAATTTCATTTGAATCTAAGAATGGCCTCAGAGATTAAACTCAACTACCTTGCTTTCAGCCTGAATCTATTATTCCCTCATGAACAATTAATCAAAAAGTCTTTTCTATACACTTACTTACGTTACTACAATTACTACTATAACTAGCCAATATTTCTATAGTGCCCAGTATGTATCAGCATATTTTTATCTACTCACTTTACAAATATTACTTCATTCTTCCTCATGGCAACCTTGGGAGCTAAATGTTATTATACCCATTCTAAAGGTGAAGAAACTGAGGCAGATGTTAAGTGACTTCCCCAGAACCACCAGTAGTGAATGACCCTGATAGATTTGAACTCAAGATTTCAACTTCTATATGCTACCACTATATAAAGTGATATAACGACAAAATGAATCCATCACTCTTATCAAAAACTTTACATTCTATGTGAGAGTCAATAAATACCTAAATAAGTATATACAAGATATTTAAATACAGGGTGGGGTGGAATTAGTCCCTGGGAGGAAGTCAGAAAAGACTCAATATACAAGACGCACTCCAGGAGCAAAAAATTCTAAGAAGTGGAGACAAAGGAATGGGTTCCAGACAGAAGATAGCCAGAGCAAAAGTTTTTTAAAAATGCTACTATGTCAGCTTCTACTTATACAAACTATAAACAGTGAATTGCAATTAATTATTGTAATGATTGATTTGTCAGCAATAATATTCTGTGATAATCCAATTTCCAGTCACCTAAGATTTCAGATTTAATTTTCAAGAAATGAAATTTCTTAAATCATAATGAATATGAATGTTGTCATGAGTTCCCTTAAGCTTATGCTAACTGTTCTAAGAACAAGAATACTGCAACAGTGGGTTGGTGTTTGACAGTCAGACAATGAGTCTGTCACCTGATATGATACTGAGCCAGCTAATTTCACTGACTACAGCTGAATAATGCACAAGGTAAACCAAAACTTGAAAATGAGCCTCTGGAAAAAACAAAACAACTTGATTAATCTGAATGATTGTTAAATTTCATAGTACTTTAGATTGTCTTTTAAAGGAACGGAAAAACTCTAGCAGGCTTGAAAGATGGTTTTTGTTCTTAATGCTCAAACTGTCTCAAACAGGCCTGCCATCTGCAACCATTTTAGAAGAAACCCTTGTGTTTTCTTTTCATCTGTGACTTCCAAATCAGACTTTAATTTACTCCTTAAGAAGATGCAAATAGCTGCCTCCCCCATTACTGCTACTCAGTATTTAGCTGCATGGTTCAACTCTGACTGACAAGGAAGATTGTCTCTTAAAGGTCACTTTTAAAACATATAACTTTAGCAAGGAGTAGATGAGTCTTTTTCAAGAGAAATTAGCAAACGACCACAAGAAGCCTTCACCTTAAAAACCCCCATGTAAACATGATAGAAATAACAAATTGCCTATTCAGAGAAACATGGTGAACATGTTGAAATTCTGCCCCTTCTCACATTTCTGATTAAAATTCCTGAAAATGATCTGAGGATGTATTTTATCATTCATATTATTTTGATTTTTCCTTAGATATACTTCCAGCTTTAATATTAAAATATACACATGTATCCATTTGCATAAGTGTATATTATAAGCTTTCTAATAGTTATTTCCAAACCTAGCTGAATTCTTTTATCATCTTCAGATTTCTGATTTTTTTAAATCCAAAAAAAAAGATATTGAATTCACTTGTAGGATCAGGAAAAGTTCATTGGATAAGCTGGGTAATGAGACTGAAAGATAATAATCCTCACAGGTGGTTTCTCCCTATATACTGAAAGCTAAAAGATTTTGGTTGACAAAAACAAGGAGCTACTATTTGTTAGGCTACTTTCTTTGGAATGAGTCTCATACCTTTATTGAAGCATGGCATACACTGGAAAATGTATTTCTGTCCTACAGATACCCCAGACAAAAATGTTCAATAATCAACTCAGAGTTGTGACCCCAGCTTGTTTCTGTCACTCTATTCTGTAATAGAATGTCTAAAGCAAAGTCATTGAAAATATGAATACCCATATAGTCTTAATAAGAAATAAAGAATTTAAATAAATCAATCTCAGAAAAAAATTTAATAATATGAATTTTAGATTGACTCCACCCTGCTTAGTCTTTAGAATTCTAGCAACCAGGAATGTATATACCCCCACTTAAGGATTAACTGTGAGGAGGATGGCCTATGACTGACATGTGCTAGCAAGTGACAAATCAGAAACAACTGACAGACCCCCTGGGCTGTCCTAAACCAAGCTTAAGCTACTGTTGGTACATGTGAGACACAGGAAGTGATGTAAAGAACTGTCTATATTTCTCGTCACTTTCCCTCTCTCTCTCTCTCTCTCTCTCTCTCTCTCTCTCTCTCTCTCTCTCTCTCTCTCTCTCTCTCTCTCTCTCTCAGATGTTGGGCTCTCACAGCTCGGTGAAGTGGGGAAACCTGGCGGTGGTTTGGCATTTGCAGCTTGGCAGTGAGGTTACTGGGAGAAACTTTGTAGCATGATTTAGGTGAAGCATCTTCCCTGAGAGAGTCTTGGTGAGTGGTTAGGCTGATTCCTCCGTTCCTTTATCTCCTAAAGCTCTAGCTACTTAGAAGGCCCCTCATCTCAGAGTAGACCGTGTGGCTGGAAGCGGAGCTAGATTTAATCTTCTGAGGAGGCCTCCTGGCTGAGTTATCTGAACTTCCCTTGGCTTAGGCTAGACCAGAGAAATTTTTTACCCCTTCCTCTCTCTCCTTAATTTCTTCCTATTATTGTAATTAAACTACCATAAAAATCCCAAACTGACTTGAGTATTTTATTGGGATTGAATTTAATCCCTGGTGACCACTAAAATAATATATTCCGTCAACAACCCTAATTTTACCCTTAACAATATGTGATAAAGGAATTTCCACAGAGAAAAAAATAAATAAATTACTTTACATGGATTTAGAAGTGATTAATCCCAATATTATCTAAATTGTTTGAGAGAATGAAGATGGAGCACTACTAGATTAATTCTATGATATAAATATTGTGTTGATACCAAACCCAGAAAGAGAGAAAGCTATTGATCAATGGCTCTAGGGAATATTGAAATAAAAAAGAATAAAATATTAGCAAAGCTACTAAAACAACATACTAAAAATATGTTTTGTAAACAGGTTGGGTTTTTTACCATCTGGAATTTCAAATAATAAATAAAATGAGGTTATTACTCTTGAGTATAATATCACTTTTTAATTGGGCATAAAGAAGAGTTCAATGGCAAGCCTCCATTTGTACCAAAAAAAACCCAGAGTGAGGGCTAATAATATCTTTTATACTTGGGTATGTCTTCCTACTGATTGACCTAAGAGTACATCATTTGGACCTCTTCTGGCAGTCCTGATTAGTGGATATTTTAATAGGAGGTGGGCATAGAGATCTCAACTTCTCCCCCATAGCTTTATCATTTGGAGGGGTAGAATTGTTTCTCAGGTGAGAAGGTCCCTAATAGTTAGGGGAAATGGTTTGCTTGCCATTCTCTGGCATATAAGAAATGGAATACTAGGTGGCTTATGAAACCTAGCTTCCTATAGCAAACTTTGGCTAGAACACCATAAGCTATCTCAATCAGGTTTTCACTGGCTATTCCTCTATTGTAGACCGGGTCACCCCAAATCTCCATAAAGGGAATAGAAAGGACAAAGAGGGCACCTTCTGGAGAAGGCCTTGCTCTGAGTGTTTTTTTTGCTTATAAAATAAATAAAAGGAAATGGTCCTTGTCTTGATCGATACATTTGGAGGCTGGAAATAAATCCTTTACTAAGTTAAGACATTGAGGACTGATTTTCCTTAGTCTAAGGTAATCAATGGATTCACATAGAAATATTGGTAATCATAAAATTCAACAAAAATGTATCATTGTTTATATAAAGAAAAGAGGTGGTTCAATGTTATGAAAACTATGAACATGATAAGCTATATTATGTAAAATAATCATGATTATGTGTGGAGCGGAAATGGAGAGGTCCTCGGATGTTTCAAAGTTCACCCTCTTTTACCACTTAAAAAATATATGACCAGGTAAATTAATCATTTAAAATATAATGTTTGAGAGAGAGAGAGACAGAGAGAGAGACAGAGAGAGAGACAGAGAGAGAGAGATAGGAGGGGGGGTACTGTTTGAAGTCATGGACCCAAGACCGATGCCCCCAAGGGACTACAGAGAAAATGTGGGGCACTGCCTCAAGTTAATGATCCAAGACAAATGCCCCCAAATTCACAGAAAATCCCCTATTTTTTATTTTATTTATTTTTATTTATTTTATTTATATTTATTCTATTGGAGAAGCCTGTTATAATAGTCTCCTAGAAGGGATTATACCATTTTACAATAGTTGGAGACATAGTGTTGAATAGTTTTACATTGGCTTTACAATGAATATTCAAGCTAATTAACATCTCCAAGAAATTGGATAATAGTTGTCCAATGGATACTTCCAAGCAAATCAATATTTTAAAGAAATGATCAGGAAGTTGGAGACAAATACAAGGAGGGGAGTAGTTCAGGACTGAATTATCTAGCAGGGGCTGATGAGAAGATCAGTCAAGCCTTGAGCTTTACCTCCTAGATAGAAATTTCAATAATTCAAATATAAAGATACAGTAGGGGAGTCTTCTAAGACAAAAGGTTAAAAATATTTGCTACTTTAAGATTTGATCCCCAGGATTTCAGGATCTAAGACCATAAGTTTAGGACTTCTGCCTAAGGCAATTCCCAGACAGACTGACTTAAAGCTGTAAAACTTTTGTAAGGATATGGGAGATGGGGTAACACCAACTTTTAGATGTTAATAACTATTAATAACTTGAAAATACACTAACTTCATACTCCACAAAATTTTCAAAAGCAGGAGGGTGGTTTGGGGTTTTATTTTGTTGTTTTACAAAATACAAGTCAGTTTCATATTAAAAAACAAAACACCACAAAGCATAAGAATAAATGGATCCTTAATTATATAGCAAACAGGATAAAACCAAATGCCAATATAAAATGGAAAAACATGATGAGAGGTCTTTGTAAAAATACCAGAAGTAAAGCAAGAATGTCCATTACTATCATTATTACTATATATTATTCTAGAAATTGTAGCTATGGCAATGATGCAAGAAAAAGAAATTGAAAGAGTATAAGCATAAACAAAGAGGAAATAAAATGAGCATTTATTTCAGATGACAAGATGGTTTAGTTATAGAATCTTAGGAAATCACCTAAAAATCAATTTAAATAAGCTTAATATAATAACATAAAATAAGCCAACATGATTATCAAACTTTTTGTATGCTATCGACAAAACCAAACATAAAGAGATAGAAAAACAAATTACATTCCAAAACTACAAATATAAAATAACTGAGAGTCTAGATAGCAAGAAATATACAGGCCTATCACATTTTATTGTTTTGCAAATATTATGATTTTTTATTAATTGAATGTTTTTGGGAAAACTATATTAAGTTTATCAGCACCATTTTTTCCAACAATGTGTTCACACCATGTCTCTATAATTCTCTTAATTGTTTCCTATCATTATGTAACCAAATGTATAATTACCCTTGCTTTTTCATTATTATTATATCTGTTGGAGTGATCTATGATCAATGATCTTTGATGTTACTATTAAAATTATTTTGGGGTGCCACAAACTGAGCCTATATAAGACAATGATTTTTTTGCCATCGCTGTTTCTCCCTCTTTCTTTGGACTTCCTTATTCCCTGAGACATAACAATATTGAAATTAGGACCATTAATAACCCTAGATTGCCTTCTAAGTATTCAAATAAAAGAAAGAATCAATCCATGCATCAAAATTCATTATTGCCTTATTTTAAGAAATTGCCACAACTCTGGTCAATCACAAGCCATCAATTCTGAGGCATAATCCTACACTAGCAAAAAAAAAAATTACAACTCAATAAAGGCCCAGATGATGGGAAGCATTTTTTAGTAATAAAGTATTTTTATTAACGTATGTACATTTTTAGACAAGACTATTGCACACTTAATAGACTACAGCATAATATAAACATAACTTTGATATATACTGGGAAAGCAAAAAATTGGTGACTCACCTTATTGTGATATTCACTTAATTGTGGTGGTTTAGAATTGAACCTGCAATATCACAGAGGTATGCCTGCATAGGATAAAATAATAACATCATAAAATATAAATTTGTTGTTTTATAAAACACCAAAATATATCTTACAGAAGACAGTCCTAAACTATTGGAAAGATGTTAACTGTGCACCATCATGTATGACAACAGCATCAAATTAATTTAGAGATTTGATTCTATGCCAAAGGGTTACTTTATATAGCTAGAAAAATTAACAAGAGCAACTACATGGTACAATGTATTGAGTGTCTTGGAGTCAGGAATCTTGATTAAGAAACGTATTAACTTGGTAATCCTGGAAATATCTTTCTCATTGCAGTTTTGAGTTGGGAATGTGGGGAAGTGAATAAATAAATCATTGTATTCAAACCCAAGAAAACTCATGATAGACATTTGCCAGGTATGAGATGCTAGGGAGTGGCTTTACCTCTCTGGACCTTAGTTTCCTCATCTATAAATTGGGGAGTGAGGTCACATTTGGTGGTCTCTACGGTCCTTTCTAGTTCTAAATCGATGATATTATGATCATCTGAAGTGGGTGTTAGTAAACTTTTTCCATAAGGCATCAGATAATAAATATTTTAAGCATGTAAGACAAAAGGTAAAAGCAAGGGTAATTATACATTTGGTTACATAATGATAGGAAAGAAATTTTTATTGATAAAATTCAAAATACAGTAATAATAATTGAGAATAGTTTTTGGTAATATTGGTCTACTAATGAGAATAGAATTGCTTTTGAGTCAATAACATTTCACTTAGTTGAAATCCAAGTTAATATTCACTATCAAAATTTATTGCAAATATTTATCTGTTAATACTGATCTATCTTGAAGTCTTGCATATTTATCTTTGAAAATGGCTTTTCACACAGATAGATGAAGCCAAATATTGATATCAATCCACAAACATAATTTGAATTGAGCATATTTATCACTTGGAAAGCATTTACAGAATTCTGTTAGATATTTCTCTTGACATTTGCCTTTTAGCAGGACATTACACTGCAGATTAGTCATTTCTAATTGAAGATAAAGTAGGAGCTCTTCAAATGGATAGTGAAATGTATTCTGAAAAATGGATATTTCTTTTCTACTTGCATTGAGGTCTAAAAAATGCAACTCAAACAGTTCAGAAAATATATTTGCTGCAAATTTGTGTTGGAATTGAGATCTTGCTTCTTGTTTAAATTTTTGCTAGCATATGAAACATATAAAGAAGTTTGACATCACTTGGTAACCCCAACATCAACTGTCAACTTGGCTTTACTGCAACATTTCATGTGCTGGTACTGTTTTGGCTTTTAATGTTAAGTTGATTTCATTAAGAAATATCAAGTCTACAACAAAAGTTAATTTCCAAGGCCATTCAGTGTTCCATAATATGGCTAGGAGTCATCTTACTTGTTAAGATAACTTTAAATCTGGGCCCTTGAGCTTAAAAAAATGTTTTTGAAACTATTTTTCTTTCTCCTTATAATGTTTTGATATAGTAGGTATGACCTGGTAATGAAATAAACAAATAATATGTTGCGGATGGTGATACAGGTGACCCTTGATATACTATTGAGTTATAACTGCATCATTATGATTTATAGTACAGCAAGTAGCAGTGCTAAGTGATGAGAGCACCTCAAATGGTCTCTGCCACAACTTCAACTCTGCCATTGTAGGATGGAAAGCAGCCAGAGATAATATGTAAACAAATGAGTGTGGCTATGTTCCAATTAAACTTTATTTTAAAATGTTAAAGCCTTTCTTAATTCATGAACAATACAAAAATATGCATGGGCCAGATTTTGCCTGTGGATCACACTGTGGGCCAACCCTTCATATGGAAAAATAAATAGTTAAAAAAACTATGTGGAAAATAAAAGACAAAAATTGGAATGAATGGGGACTCATTGAGTCAGAAATACTAAAAATTGTCACTTTAAAAAATGTATTACTTTTATTAATTAACAAAAGACTAGTTACACAAGAAAACAGTCATTTGAAAATAGTAATATTGTGTTCAGTAAACTCAAGGACTACTAATGCTGAGTTAAAGTTTAATATTCAATAAAAACTCCTTCAAATATATAAGAAAAATAATTTTTAATATATAACAGGTCAAAGAATATTAACATATACTTCTCAAAAAATAAAATCAATGTATCAATATAAAATTTTTCCAAACTACTAATAATAAGATAAATGCAAATAAAATGAACATGAAGTTTCATCTAACCTCCTTCAGATAGGGAAAGGTTAAAAAAAAGTAAAATGATAGTTGATAGAGGGGCTTTAGGAGGACTGGCACACTAATAGTCTATTGGTAGAATGGTAATATAATCTAAACATTCTAGAAAGCAATTGAAATTACATTCCAAAATTCAATAAGTACATATCTTTCAACTAGATAATGCCACTACTAATCTTATACCTCAAAGAAATAAAAGAAAAATGGGGAATAATCCATGTGTAATATATGTATGCATTTATGAATATATAAATATGTTAATAATATGTACATGTAAATAGGATTGTGTTACCACAATAAGGTATAATTTGTTCAGTCATTCATATATGCTCATTTATTGATGCAGGGAAAAAAAGAAAAATCTGAAAACCAAACGTTCATGTACACTCTCCCACCTCTGCAATCCAAATCTAGGTGGATTTTTTTTTACTCCTGTATATGTTAGGTCATTTGTATAATTCCTTTGCTAAGAATTCAGTCTATTAGGTAATTGTTCAAAGAAACAACAGTGGTAGGGGCTTATGAGAAAGAATATTAGTAAAAGAGCTACTCTCAGAACCTTGAGAGTAGTTGTAGCCACCCCTCTTTGCTATTAACCTTCTAGTGCCAGTATGGGATGAGAGACTGAGCCAAAAAGAGGCTCTTACCTTGGGAAAATAGAGACTATAAACTATGAGCTCCAACTTCTTCGTTTCTTCTATCTACTTTGCAAAAATTAGTATCATCTCCCATTCTTTCTTCCTTAATTGATGTCTGATGTAGACTAAGTTTCTACAGGTTTCTATTCTTTGACTATGTAGCCATGATGTTTTGGTATAAATACTATGATTTTTAATAGTCTCTTACATGTTTTAGATGGCAAATTTGTATCTTTCATATTTATTTTATTAACAATTTCCTTATAATTATCATAATGTAATTATAATAATTTTATGTATGTTTGCATATATTTACCTACTTGTATGAATGTTATGTGCTGTATAATATGTACAGTATAAGCTCATTGAAATCAAGGCTTTTTCATTTTTTTCTTTAAAATCCAGATTGTATGTTTTGTCCTATTTATAACATAAATTTAGCAAAGTTTATATTGAAAACTGTGAATATTTAGTAAATAATGAAACAAAAAGGAAAGTCTCAGCCTTTAAGTAGCTTACTGGAAGAAAATAGTATATATAAACTCATAAAAATACATAAAATATGTACAGAGTAGGGAAAGAAATAATTTGGAGGTAGAATTAATAGAGTTTTACAACCAATTAAATATGGATGGAGTTGGAAAAGTAAAGATTCGAGGATGATTGGAAGTTTGAACCTGAAGGATTAGAAAGACTGTACTGTTCTCTAAAAAAAAGAGGAAGTTAAGAAAAGGGGATGATTTGGAAGAAATATAACAAGTTCTGTTTTTGACCTATTGAGTCTGAAATGCCCAAACCTTCTAAGGAATGATGTTTCCAAGCAGTTGTTGATGTGGAATTGGAGCTCAAATGAGAGATAAAAATGAGATACATAGATTTATAAGATATCTTGATAGAGGTGACAATTTTTGAACATTTGGAAAATAATAAAATATGAGACAGACAGAGGAAGAGGAAGAGGAAGCTAGGTTCCTTATATTCTTCCCCCCACCCAAAAATGGGGAAATAGTTTTTGAGGTTTTTTTAAGGTACAAGGTAGGGGGCAGCTAGATGGCTCAGTGAATTGAGGACCAAGCTTAGATATGGGATATTCAAATCTGAGTTCAAATCTGGCTTGACACTTCTTAGCTCTATGAACCAAGGCAAATCACCTAACCCCCATCACCTAGCCCATCTTCTTCCTTAGAACCAATAGATAGTATTAATTCTAAGATGGAAAAGAAGAGTTTAAAATAAAGGATACAAGTTAATAAGAAAAACTACCCATATCATCAAATACCCATATTTATATATTTAAACTTATTAGTAAATATCTTGTGAACTTTTAGATAAATGAGCATTTATTCATATTATCTGGAAAAAATCATACATTTTAAAATTATTTTTTTCAAATTCTGATCACTATCTTCCTGCAGATTATTTTCTAATGTTGTTTCAAACCTTATGCTTGTTTGCCTAAATAATTTTTAAAAGTTTTTATAGATATCATATTATTCCATAAATCCCTCCCTCTTCTCAAAGAGCAGTTTTTGGAAAGGACAAGTGAGAAAATTCATCACAATTGATTGATACATTGAAAAAGTATAAAAGCATGTGCAATATGTAACACCTATAGACTTTCCATCTCCATGAAGGGTTCTATTGGGGATGTCCTTTCATTTCTCTTCATTTGATTCCCACTTGATCTTTGTAATTTTGTTACACTTACCTTTTATAGCCCACCACTGAATCTATATCTTCTCTTAAGGACTTTTGTTTCCTACATTTTTAAAAAAATCTCCTTGTGTCCATGCTCTCTCATTTCTCCAAGTGTCTGTTGCCCCTAGGGGTTCCAACTCTACCACCAACCCTTCCCTGCAAGAACAAGTAGACTTTTTAACCCCCAAATCATCCAATGTAAGGACCTCATCTCCCTTCACCAACTATCTCTCCTCATCCCCAGAATTCATCAGTGGAACTCTCTCCCGCATCCAAAGTAGTCTCTTTCTTCTTTCCCAGCCTTCTCAATTCACCCCCCCACCCATCTTCCTCACTCACTCCCAAGTAGGCTCTTCTCTTTCTGAGACCACAAAGATCATCTTCTACTCATTGCAAACTCTTGATTTAATTCCTGTACATCATTTACTCTTATTTATGTCCCTGTTCTCCTTCCCCACCATTTTATGTATGCTTCCCACCAAAAAATAAAAATCATTCACTTGTAAGCAGAATGTTTCCAGGTTTTCATCCAAAATGCTGACCTCTTCACAGTTACATCTACCAGATTTCTGCCTTCATCTCTGCCTCATTGCATACATTTAGAAAGAAGTCTCTTTCTCTTGTCATTCTGTTGCTATTGCCAACCTTGCCTTTTACATTTACTTACTTCTCTATTTCTGTTGTTTAAAGTGTTCAAGAGGCAATAAAGTTTTCAGTCTCTGTTTTCTTTCTAAAAATGTTTCAAACTCTTGTGTTGAACATTCTTCTTTATTAATTAAGGTTAGATTTATAAGATAAGGCTTTGACTACATCTTGAACTTTGTAGCCCTTTAGAACATTTTATTCTATTCTCTCCTTTTTTCTAGTGTGTGTAAAATAGTCTTGCACTATTTGAAAGCTATTTCCTTTATATGTGAAGGCCTTTCTCCTGATGACTTGAAGGATTTGTTGTTTCTGAAGTAAATTGTTCAATTTAACTTTTATTTGTCTTAGAGTTTTCAGCATAGGGTTTTGTTTTGTTTTGTTTTCTGGAGGCTGACTGGAATTCTTTCCATTGGAATTTCATTTTCTATGTTTAGAAGTTCTAGTTCTTCGATTACTTCCTTCCTTGTGGTGTTGGGTTTTTTTGTCCTGTTATGTTCTTTTGGAAGACCTCTGTTCCTTAGGTGGCATCTCTGACTTCAGGATCCCTATATTTTACTTGCATAATTAGTGAAAATATTTTATTTTAGTATTCTCATTGCTTTGGGTTGGGTTTTTTTGTTTTGTTTTGTTTTGCTTTGCTTTTCTACTTTTAGGTTGAGCTTCATTTCAGTGAATTTGTATTAGCATCCTATTGCTCTTTCTCTTCTTTGTTGAAGTTTGTCATTGCAGATTCTTTTTTTTTCTCTTTTGTTCATTATTTTTGCTATATAAGACATAAATTCTGCTCCTTAATTTCATTTCTCTATTTAAACCACTAAGGAATAGTGTGGAGACTTCTGGGTAAGCATGGCTACAATCTAGATGCGACTTGCTTCCTCTCCCCGGCACCAAACAAAATAGACTACCTCAAAAGAACATAAAAATCACCTTTGGACGAACGGAGGGACTCTCCAGCACCCCACAGAAATGAAGGTACGTGGGGTTTGAACATTCCCACCCTATAAGGAGGAGGAAAAGCTCGCACAAAAACGTGAACTGAGCCACCTCTCCCCCACTCCCCCACCAAAGCAGAGTAAGCTATCAGAGCTCTCACTGGGACAGCAAGTAAGTGAGGAGCGTCTCTGTCTGGGGGGGGAGGGGGGGATATGAAAGAAAGGGATAAGGAGATAAATCTTATCTTTTTCTTTAAGTCAAACTCTCTTCTATAAGGACAACATTTATATCAAATTACATATATATTAATATGTGTGGAAAATGTATTGTATAACTCAAAAATTGTATGCATCATAAGAGTAGTTAGAAGAATCATACATAGGGAAAGATTGGGGCATCAAGAAGATTTGGTGAAAGGGGGGGCAAAGAAAGAAAAAGGGAGGGGGGAAGCATTTATAATACTAACATTTACTTCAACAAATGGGGGGGGACTAAATAGAATAATCTTTCCCATACAAAGATACACATGGGAAGGGGAGGGGAAGAACTCTCATATGAGAAGGAGAGGAAGAGAGGGTGAAGTAGAATTACTTAAACCTTACTCTCAGTGAAATCAAATCTGAGAGGGAAGAACATCGAGATCCAGTGGGATCCTGAATTCTATCTTATCCAACAGGGTAAGAAAGAAAGGAAAATCAAGGAGGGGGAGGGGGAAAGGAGTATAAAAAGGGAGGGGCTAGAAAGGGAAGCATATCAAGGGAGGGGACTAGGGGGACTGACCTAAAGTAAATCACTGGTTCAAAAGGAGATAGCTAAAGAAGAAAGGTCAGAACTAGGGGAAGATATCAAAATGTCAGCGAATCCACAAGTGACAATCATAACTTTGAACGTGAATGGGATGAACTCATCCATAAAACGTAGACAAATAGCAGATTGGATTAGAACCCAAAACCCTACCATTTGTTGTCTTCAAGAAACACATATGAGGTGGGTTGATACTCACAAGGTTAGAATTAAATGATGGAGTAAGACCTTTTGGACCTCAACTGATAGAAAGAAGGCAGGAGTTGCAATCATGATATCTGAAAAAGCCAAAGCAAAAATTGACCTGATCAAAAGGGATAGGGAAGGTAAATATATTCTGCTAAAAGGGAGTATAGACAATGAGGAAATATCACTAATCAACATGTATGCGCCAAATGGTATAGCATCCAAATTTTTAATGGAGAAACTAGGAGAATTGAAAGAGGAAATAGACAGTAAAACCATATTAGTGGGAAACTTGAACCAACCACTATCAATTTTAGATAAATCAAACCAAAAAATAAATAAGAAAGAGGTAAAAGAGGTGAATGAAATCTTAGAAAAATTAGAGTTAATAGACATATGGAGAAAAATAAATAGGGACAGAAAGGAATATACCTTCTTCTCAGCACCACATGGCATATTCACAAAAATAGATCATACAGTAGATCACAGAAACATGGCACTCAAATGCAGAAAATCAGAAATAATAAATGCAACCTTTTCAGATCATAAAGCAATAAAAATATTGATCAGAAAGGGTACATGGAGAGCCAAATCAAAAATTAATTGGAAATTAAATAATATGATACTCCAAAATCGGTTAGTTAGAGAAGAAATCATAGAAACAATTAATAATTTCATTGAGGAAAATGACAATGGGGAGACATACTTTCAAACCTCATGGGATGCAGCCAAAGCAGGACTTAGAGGAAAATTCATATCCATGAGTGCATATATTAACAAATTAGGGAGGGCAGAGATCAAGGAATTGGAAATGCAAATCAAAAAACTTGAGAACGAACAAATTAAAACCCCCCAGAAGAAAACCAAACTAGATATCCTAAAAATTAAGGGAGAAATTAATAAAATCAAAAGTGATAGAACTATTGAGCTAATAAACAAGACTAGAAGCTGGTACTTTGAAAAAACAGACAAAATAGACAAAGTACTGGTCAATCTAATTTAAAAAAGGAAAGAAGAAAGGCAAATTAACAGCATCAAGGATGAAAAGGGGGACCTCACCTCCAACGAAGACGAAATTAAGGCAATCATTAAAAACTACTTTGCCCAACTATATGGCAATAAATATACCAACCTAGGTGATATGGATGAATATCTACAAAAATATAAATTGCCTAGACTAACAGAAGAAGAAATAGATTTCTCAAATAATCCCATATCAGAAACAGAAATCCAACAGGCCATCAAAGAACTTCCTAAGAAAAAATCCCCAGGGCCTGATGGATTCACCAGTGAATTCTATCAAACATTCAGAGAACAACCAACCCCAATACTATACAAACTATTTGACATAATAAGCAAAGAGGGAGTTCTACCAAATTCCTTTTATGATACAAACATGGTACTGATTCCAAAACCAGGCAGGCCAAAAACAGAGAAAGAAAATTATAGACCAATCTCCCTAATGAATATAGATGCAAAAATCTTAAATAGGATACTAGCAAAAAAGATTCCAGAAAGTTATCAGAAGAGTCATTCACCATGATCAAGTAGGATTTATACCAGGGATGCAGGGCTGGTTCAATATTAGGAAAACCATCCACATAACTGACCACATCGATAAGCAAACCAACAAAAATCACATGATTATTTCAATAGACACGGAAAAATCCTTTGATAAAAGACAACACCTATTCCTATTAAAAACACTAGAAAGCATAGGAATAGAAGGGTCATTCCTAAAAATAATAAACAGTATATATCTAAAACCATAAACTAATATCATCTGCAATGGGGATAAACTAGATGCATTCCCATTAAGATCAGGAGTGAAACAAGGATGCCCATTATCACCTCTATTATTTGACATTGTACTAGAAATACTAGCAGTAGCAATTAGAGAAGAAAAAGAAATTGAAGGCATTAAAATTGGCAATGAGGAGACCAAGTTATCACTCTTTACAGATGATATGATGGTCTACTTAAAGAATCCTAGAGATTCAACCAAAAAGCTAATCGAAATAATCAACAACTTTAGCAAAGTTGCAGGATACAAAATAAACCCACATAAGTCATCAGCATTTCTATATATTTCCAACACAGCTCAGCAGCAAGAATTAGAAAGAGAAATCCATTCAAAATTACCTTAGACGAAATAAAATACCTAGGAACCTACCTCCCAAGAAAAACACAGGAACTTTATGAACACAACTACAAAACACTCTCCATACAACTAAAACTAGACTTGAACAATGGGAAAAATATTAACTACTCATGGGTAGGACGAGCCAATATAATAAAAATGACCATCCTACCCAAACTCATCTATCTATTGAGTGGCATACCCATGGAACTTCCAAAAAATTTTTTTACTGATCTAGAAAAAAAAACATTTGGAAGAACAAAGGATCAAGGATATCCAGGGAAATAATGAAAAAAAAAATACAAAGGAAGGGGTCTGCAGTCCCAGATCTCAAACTATATTCTAAAGCAGCGATCATCAAAACAATTTGGTACTGGCTAAGAGACAGAAAGGAGGATCAGTGGAATAGACTCAGGGTAAGTGACCTCAGCAAGTCAGTATATGACAAACCCAAAGATCCCAGCTTTTGAGACAAAAATCCACTATTTCATAAAAACTGCTGAGAAAATTGGAGGACAGCGTGGGAAAGATTAGGTTTAGATCAACACCTCACACCCTACACCAAGATAAATTCAAAATGGGTGAATGACTTGAACACAAAGAAGGAAACTATAAGAAAATTAGGTGAACACAGAATAGTATACATGTCAGACCTTTGGGAAGGGAAAGATTTTAAAACCAAGCAAGACTTAAAAAGAGTCACAAAATGCAACATAAATAATCTGGAATACATCAAATTAAAAAGTTTTTGTACAAACAAAACCAATGTAACTAAAATTAGAAGGGAAGCAACAAATTGGGAAACAATCTTCATAAAAACCTCTGACAAAGGTTTAATTACTCAAATTTACAAAGAGCTACATCAATTGTACAAAAAATCAAGCCATTCTCCAATTGATAAATGGGCAAGGGACATGAATAGGCAGTTTTCAGGTAAAGAAATCAAAACTATTAATAAGCACATGAAAAAGTGTTCTACATCTCTTATAATCAGAGAGATGCAAATCAAAACAACCCTGAGGTATCACCTCACACCTAGCAGATTGGCTAACATGAAAGCAAAGGAAAGTAATGAATGCTGGAGGGGATGTGGCAAAGTAGGGACATTAATTCATTGCTGGTGGAGTTGTGAATTGATCCAACCATTCTGGAGGGCAATTTGGAACTATGCCCAAAGGGTGATAAGAGACTATCTGCCCTTTGATCCAGCTATAGCACTGCTGGGTTTGTACCCCAAAGAGACAATAAGTAAAAAGACTTGTACAAGAATATTCATACCTACACTCTTTGTGGTGGCCAAAAATTGGAAAATGAGGGGATGCCCTTCAATTGGGGAATGGCTGAACAAATTGTGATATATGTTGGTGATGGAATACTATTGTGCTAAAAGGAATAATAAAGTAGAGGAATTCCATGGAGACTGGAACGACCTCCAAGAAGTGTTGCAGAGTGAAAGGAGCAAAACCAGGAAAACATTATACACAGAGACTGATACACTGTGGTACAATAGAAGGTAATGGACTTCTCCATTAGTGTCAATTCAATGTCCCTGAACAATCTGCAGGGATCTAAAAAACACTATCCACAAGCAGAGGATAAACTGTGGGAGCAAAAACACTGAGGATAAGCAACTGCTTGACTACAGGGGGGAAGGGGATATGACTGAGGAGAGACTCTAAATGAACACTCTAATGCAAATACCAATAACATGGAAATGGGTTCGAACCAAGAACATAAGTGATACCCAGTGGAATCGTGCACGGGCTATGGGAGAGGTGGTGGGAAGGGGGTGGGGAGGAGGAAAAGAAAATGATCTTTGTTTCCAATGAATAATGTTTGGAAATGACCAAATAAAATAATGTTTAAAATGAAAAAAAAAAGAGAGAGAAAATGTGAAAACTGAAAAAAGGAAAAGAAAAAAAGAATAAAGTAGATTTAAAAAAAAAGGAATAGTGTGTTGTGGTTCTTTGTTTGCAGATTCCATAGGATCCTGAGATCATTTTCCTTTATTTTTCAGCATTTATTCAGATTCCAGATATCATTTATTAGACCTGAATGCTATATTTCCTTCTACTGTTACTACTTCTTTTATGTTGATTTATCTATTTATGTTCAAGTTTTTTAGTTTTCCTCTTCCTAAAATCTTTGGTTCTTGCCGTCTCCCCCACCTTTACCCCTTAAGTTCCTTATCACTCACTTCCTGACTTCCTCCCCTCTGACTGTGGTTTCCTTGGATGCTGGATCTCCAAGTGTCTCAGCCTCCTCACACACTGGACAATTCACAGTTTAGCAGTCTAGCTCTCAGAACTCGTGTGATTTCTAGGAAGTCTGAACAGGCTCTAGACAGAAGGTAATTGGACATTTCCTACTTATATTACGCTGGGCAAATTAATTAACCTCCATTGCCTACCATTACCACTCCTCTGCCTTAGAACCAATACATAATATTGATTCTAAAATGTAAGGTAAAAGATTAAAAAATAAAAAATAAAAAGAACTCATCCAAGCTGGATGCTGTGCTCTTTCCCGCAAGTTTAACTTCATTACCCATCTCTCTGTTGTCTTGTCCTGGTGTCCTGTCCCACATCTCTGCTCTGGCTCCCTGAAAGACTGTAGATAATCTGTATGTCATAACCAGAACAAATTTCCATAGCCTACAGTGGAGCTGGAGTCTCCATGGCATTTGAAAGAAGGAGAGGGTGTCAGGTTATGGGGATCAGTTTTGTTTTAAGCCTGTATTGTGTCTGTCTGCCTTTTAGTATAGCTGATGGTAGTTTGGGAAGTAGGGAAGGGGTGCTAAGGGAGTCTAGGGTCAATAAGTGTCAGTTCATGGGTTTGGGGCATGGAGTGGAGTTTCTTTTCCTTTTTTTTGGCTCCTATGTGTCTGAGACAATGGAGACAGCTGAACTTGCTTTATCTTTGGCTCATAGTTCTGTTTTGGAGTGGTTTGAGACATCATGGGTCAAAGAAAATGTCTCACATGATCTATAAGTTTTGTTTGTCTACACAACTTTAACAAATTTTTTTTTGTTTTCTTCATTAAAGATCATTGAGGGGGCAGTTGGGTAGCTCAGTGGATTGAGAGTCAGGCCTAGAGACAGGAGGTCTTGGGTTCAAATCTGGCCTCAGACACTTCCTAGCTGGGTGATGCTGGGCAAGTCACTTGACCTCCATTGCCTAGCCCTTACCACTCTTCTGCCTTGGAACCAATATACAGTATTGATTCCAAGACAGAAGGTAAGGGTTTAAAAAAAAAAAGATCATTGACAGATTAAAAGCAAAGAGACATTGATAAATAACAGAAGAAATGAACTTGTTAATCCATCCTAGTATAGAAATTGTTTGTCATTGCATACTTGTACTTTTCACAATTATATGCAAGTTAAAAGGCTATGATACGAATGAATCTTGTTTTGTTTTTCATTATTAGATTGATTAAAACTTGAGAAACACTTTATTTTTGTATTGGTTACATTGGGGTAACTATAATCCATGGACATCTGTCATACTGACAACACCATACTGGCAAAGTCAGGCCACATTTTTTATATTGACTTTGGGATTTTTTGGTTCATACACAAATATTTGGAAAGATAAAAAAAAAAGTTAGCACACAAATATTATTCACTACAGTGATCTAACTAGTAAAATAAATAGCCAGTAAAGATGAAGGAAAATACAGATGATCTGGAACCCCTTCTTTTCTCCCAACCCAGCTGCTGCCTGGTAAAATGGATTGAATATTAGACTCCAATAGAATTGGAGTTAGGAATACCTGAGCTCCAATCTGGCCTCATACCCTTTCTAACTGAGTGATATTAGGCATATCCCTTAATTTTAGACTACCTCAGTTTCCTCAAATATAAAAGGGAGATAATAATAGCATCTATACCCCAGGGATTATGTGAAGTAATTATTTAGGGGACTTGGGTAAGACATAGGAGTCACAGAATCACATGTAGTGTCTAATGACCTGACAGTCTGAAGCTGGCATCCCCTGTCAGCTTCCTGAGCTTCTACATGCCAGAGCCAGTGCAAAGTCACCATGGAGGAAGGAGCTAGAGTATTTAAAAAAGCAAGCATGGGAAAGAGAGGGACCTTTTTACTTTTGCTCTAGAACTACTGGCTTCCTGTGCTGCTGCTTTGCTCCTTTATCTTATCTGGTCATCTCTGAACCAGCTAAATAGAGAATCAAATCTATCCCTAAAAGTCTCTCTCTCTCTCTCTCTCTCTCTCTCTCTCTCTCTCTCTCTCTCTCTCTCTCTCTCTCTCTCTCTCTCTCTCTCTCTCTCTCTCTCTCTCTCTCTCCCTCTCTGTCTCTCTCTCTCCCTCTCTGTCTCTCTCTGTCTCTCTTTCTCTCTCTCTCTCTCTCTCTCTCTCTCTCTCTCTCTCTCTCTCTCTCTCTCTCTCTCTCTCTCTTCTATATATATGTATATATATGTATATACATATATATATATATATATCTTTCCTAATAAATGCTTCTAAGTAATGTAATGAGTCTCCAGATTAATTTTTATTTATAACAGGTTACTGGAAGGATCAAATGAGATGTTTATAAAGTAAACCTTAAAGTTCTATATAAATGCTAGCTGTTGTTATTCTTTGGATTCTATTTATTATCCTCTCTGATTTCACTGTTACCCAAATTACCCAACCTGCATGTGTCAAAGACAGGACTTTAACCCTGATCTCCTTAACTGAATATGGTTATCATAAACACTGCCTCTCATTTATACCAAAGTTCATCAAATAATGTGAGAAATGACTTCTCACAGGATTGTGAATAGAACATGTTACCTTTCACCTCTAGGACTCTAATCAAATTCCAGGCATATTTGTAATGATGCAATATGGTTTTCTGCTAGTTGTTGAGTAAATACAATGAGATATGGCTTGATCTAATCGATTGTCAAGACATCAATTTACCTTGTTAAAATTCTCACATCCATAATTACTTCTCTCAACTCACCTAACCACCAGCCCAAATTTAGGTTTTCATTACCTTCTATCTGGACAACTGTCTCTGCCTTCAATCTTTCCCCCTCTACTTTATCCTCCAAATAACTGCTGAAGTGATGTTCTGAAAGTCCTTGTCTGGCTATGTTATTCCACTCTACAAGTGCCTCTATGACTTCCTACTGATGACTATCCATGATCCTGTCCTCTAGGATCAATTAAATTACAAATGTTTCTTGTTGGCATTAGCAATCAATCACAATCTTGCTCCAACCTCCTTTTCTAGGTTTATGAAACATTAGTCCCCTTCAGGCATTCTTCAGTCTAGCCAAATTGGCCTTCTTGCTGTTCCTGACACACAATATTGGTTTTTCCCATTTCTATGCCTTTCCATAGACTGGACCTCATTCCAGCACCGCACTCCATTCTCCCTTGCAATTCTCCAATTGCCTAGTTCTTTCAAAGGTTAGCTCAAGAATGACTTATTCCATGAAGTCTTACTGGATCACCTCTGAATGCTAAATGTGCTTTTGCCTAAAAGATCATTTTATGGAGAACTCACATCATGCAAGCACTCACACAGAGTTCTCAAGAGATGATACAAGAACCCTTTCAAGGTCTTCCTGAAGAATGTTAGTATCAATTGCAAAACATGGTAGACACCAACACTAGACCATCCTGCATGGCATGCCCACAGGCAAGAAGATACTGAGAAAAACAGAATTTCAATAGCTCAAAAGAAATGTGAGCTATACAAACTGAGAGACCCCTCTATCCCTAGTGTTCATATGGACTATTTGTACCCCACTTATGGGAGAACCTTCTGAGTACATTTTAGTCTGATCAAATACATTCAGACACTCTGTACATTGATTCCAGAGTGATGTCATTTTGGTCCACTTTGATGCTGAAGAATACCAACCAACTTTCTCTCTCACATAAAATTATCTCATAACTTTGTTTTTCCAACCCTTCATGACCCCATTGGGGTTTTCTTGACAAAGATACTTAAGTGATTTGCTATTTACTTCCCCATTTCATTTTACAGACAAGGAAATTGTGACATTAAATGACTTACCCAGGGTCACCCAGCTAGTGTCTGAGGTCCAATTTGAACTCTCAAACATGAGTCTTTCTGACTCCAGACCCAGCACTCTGTCCAGTGTACAATGTGCATTTGTGTAGGGTTTTTTGTTTATTTGTTTTATTTCATTTTTCTGCCCACTCTACCCCTTGCTCCCTTCGCACTGCATCCACCTCACACAAAGCTCATGGTCATTTCCTCCCTCCTTTTGCAGCCATAATAATCTACTGGGATCTCATCAACCATGATGCAAAGTACTCTAACATTTGCAATATCCTGGAAATTGTGAACAAGCTGTGCCTAGAAATGGAGGGGAACATATTCAGTCGGACAGAAGGTACCATCAGTGATTCAATCACTGGTAGAAATTCTTCTGAAGGTGAAGGAATAGATGTTAACAAATTCAATGATTGCTTTGAATCACCTGTCATTAAGTTTGGCTGCTGCTTTTTGTTATCTACACAACACCAGGACTTGGACAAACTTGTCCTGATGTCGTCTTGAGCTTTATTCATTTATTTTTGACATTGATTTATTTTGAGTGGAGGCATTGCTTTTAAAAACATGTCATGTAGGTTGCCTGAAATAAAACACATTTAACACCTTCCACCTAAAAAAAGCCAGATACAGTAAAGCCCTTTATGAGGGGAGCTACTGAAAAAATCACTACAGAAATCACTGTAGCTATAGAACAAATAAAACTAACTTAGTTGTATAAAAATTCATTAAGCATCTTGGTAGACTTTTGTGCAATCTCAGACATGTGAATGGAGATTCTTATTTTTGTAGCAGTTTCTTCATATCAATGTAGAAGCAGCATGAGAGTAACAGAGCTTCCTGCTGCCTAATGAATAGCATAGTATCACTGGGATTTTCCCAGCACTAATAATATTTATTTCCTGGTTTTGACTTTACAACACTTATACTCCCCCCAAGTTCCCTCATGTCCTATGATTCACATCTTAAAATATAAGGGGGAAAATGACAATAAAAATACATCCCTAAGAGATTTGAATTCTCATTTTTTCCCGTATAATCATTATTTTGTTTTACTCCAGTCTTTTTTATATTGATCCATATGTCAAAATGATTTTAATTATATCTACCTGCTTTAATTATACTCAATTAATTTTCTTAGAACAAAGATGAGGGTCATTGCTCTATAATTCTAATTTTCTGAATTAGTTTTTTTCTGAATGAAAAATGTGGTATATTATTTAAAGTAGGCCTGATATTTACCAATGGTTTTCAGAGGCTCAGAAAAATGCATATTTTCAAATATGCTACTTTACAGCTATAGAATTCTCATGTTTTTGCCCCAAATATGGTCACCACAGTTAAGGTTATAATAATTAGAGTATAATAAAATACTTTGTTCTGATGCCATATTCAGAAAACTCATCAAGAAAAATATAAATCCCAAGTGCCTTAATTTGTCAATTGAATGAACTGTCTACATAGAAAGCAAGAAAATGACTAGATTTATGACTTAACTGATTTATAATCACTAGCTATTTTCAACATCAGTTTTCAGGCTAATTCTCTACTACACAATATGACTTTGGCACCTCAGTGCCCAATATCAATGCATTTTATACTCCTATAGAGAGTCCCAAAAGTCAACATATGTGTGCCTTATATCTACTAAATATTTTTTTAAGTCAAATAGTATATTTTTGAGAAAAAAAGACATTAATTTATTCTAGGCTGAATTCCTAAGTTATCAAGTAGAAAGAAAGATAGATTCAATAACTTTCATTTGAAGTATATTTATCACCAAATATAGTGGCCCACACCTATAATCCCAGCTAGTGAGAAGGATGAGGCTGGTAGATCTCATGAGCTTGGCTAAACCAACTTGGTGTCTTCATAAGTTCCCACTGATATAATAGGTCCCAAGAGCCAGTGGTTACCAGATTATTATCAAGATGCTTAATGAGGATGGAACAGTAGTGGTAACTTACCATGAGTAGCCTTTCTTGCCCAAGGGAGATAGAGAGATCCAGTCTCAAAAACACAGTACAAATGTCTTGTTCAAGCCACCTGAATTAGGAAAGGTATAAATATAGAGAAGGTATTAGTCTTGACTTCACAGAACTTAGAGTCTAGGAGAACTGAATATATAAGATTTATTTATATATATATATATATTTTTATATATATATGACTTTTTATCCATAAATTTTGCAGGGTATACAGACCAAACTTCACACCAGAAACTCATCATTCATATATACATATGATATTATATATGTATGTATATATAGAAACACATACACAAGGCTTCTGTTACAGAATGTCCCAACTATGCCTTCCTTGGTAATGACATAGCTAATAGTTTATTATTTCTAGTTGTTTAAATGGGAGGTGATGGTAGAATAATTCATCTTATACTCCCATCTATCTCCTACCAGTAGTTGGATGTTCTGGGATCAACTTTCAATTGTCAAATGGAGTAGAATACACTTGATTTCTTTAGTATCACCAAAGGAATTCTTTTGATATTTCCTAGGTATCAGATGAACTAAGTGGAAGATACTCTATCCATTTAAATGGCTTAGACATCCCTGTTTCAAATTGACCCCTACTAATAGAGTGGCCAACAGAAAGTTCTATAAGGCTTTTAGCTGAGTGACCCAGCAAGAGAGCAAGTAACTAAGAAGCATGTGACCCAGTTTGACTAAAGCTAAGTCTTTTGTATTTTTGCTCTCTGACTTGTTTCCTTCCTCTGTCTTCCCTGTGCCTATTGAGGGTATAGGAATCTCACACCTTTTCTCCTGTTTTCACTTGCCTTCATTGACTTACAAGTTGAGTGGCATCTATAGACACTACTCCACTTTCTTTATAGCCTCTTGGGTTTGCTCCTGTCTACCTTTCTCCCAAGTTAGGTAGAAAAATATTTTTTTCCTTTCTCCTTCTATCCCTATTGCTGAGAAGAGGATCAGAAGTTTGTCCTCAATTCTCAGGGACTTATGACAAAGAAGGCTATCCACCTACAGGGAAAGAACTGTTGAAGTCAGAAAGCAGATGGACGAATACAATTTTTCAATTGTTTATTTGGGTTTTATTTTGGGATTTGGGATTTATATGATTATACACTTACAAAAACAAACACCATAGGAATATGTTATGCATGATAACCCAGATTGAATTGCTTGTCAACTCTGGGATGGGGGGAAAGAGGGGAGTAAAGGAGACTAATTGGATCATATAATTTTGGAAAACTTATATGAAAATTTGTTATTACATGTAATTGGTAAATAAATAAATTACCAAAAAAAAAAAAGAAGAAGCTTGTCCTCATTTTCATGTTCTTACCATTTTCTCTTACCATCATCTAAATGATGGAAGTTGAAATGGCTAAGTGTAAGGTAGGACTCACAAGACCTAATAATAATTCATTAAATCATTTGTAATCCATGGCATTCTTCTTTACAGGAAAACTTGTGTACATGATCATTGAGGATTCTGTTTTCAGGACAATAAAGGTCATTTATGATAGATTTATGGGTTCATTACTAAGATAAAAATTTCTCTATAGTCTATATTAACTACCTCTTTCTCTCTAGAGGATGTATGTGCTTATTTTGTGAAATTCAGCCTTGTTCGTATATTATGACCAAAACTTAAAAGTCCTAAGAGTTCTAATACATCAATATATTTTAGATGCAACTGACTGTGGGTTTTAAAGTTAATATTCAATAATTATTATATTTTATAAAGTTTTATTAATAATAACTAAAGTAAAAGAACTACCTAAACTCAGCCCAGTCGCAAGAAAAGAGACTATGGGAGGAACCCCTCCCACAAATTTAAATACAATCACATAAATGTAAGAACACAGGAAAAGGATTCTAGGTAATATAGAAAGGAATTTGGGGAAATGTAGTTTTAAGGGTTCATGAATTTCTAACTATATATACCCCGCTGTGATTCTGTTGGGAGACCAGTCTCCCTGAAAGGATCATAGAAACATAACTAACTTATAAATTGCAATAATTTGCAGATAAAAGGAAAAGAGAACAAAATCAATGATTACTAGGTTGACAAAAAGCCAATTTGGGGGCATAAGAGTATACATTAAAAACAAAAGCATTTCTAACCCCTATAGTTCAATTCACATCCCAGTGTTCACTCTGGATCTTCTGGTGCAGCATGTGATTTATGCAGGCATCTTCATGGCACCTTCTGGATTCTGGGAGGTAGCAAATTTCTTATCCTAAAATTGATCAAATTTAAAATAGAAGTTCAAACAATAACATAGACCACCTCCCCCTTGAGATGGATAATAAAAAACATAGAGATCACTTAGGGATGCCTGACTGAGTTATGAGGTATATGAACCAATTAGCAAAAAAAAAATCCAAAATATCAAAAAATCCAAACAAAAAAGAAAAAATAACTTGTGGATAAAATATAAAATATCAAAGTCTTATATCTAGACAATCTAAGTAGAGGAAAAATAAATTTATAACAGGTACTTGAATCAGGACCCAACTAAAATGATTTAAGAAATTATGCACTTCCCCAATAAGTAGCCAGGAATACACAAAGTTTCCCACACTATGAAAGACAGAAAGGGAGTAGATTATAGGAGCCAGGTAGGAGCCAAATTGAGATACTTGGTAGAATGTGGATCAGAGGAAGTCTGGCCTCTGACATATGTCAAAACAGCCACAACCTCAAACCTCAAACAAATTCAACTCCTCTTGTCTTGGCTTAAACTAATATTACTGCAAAATCAAAAAAAAGTTAAAGAAAATGTCCTCAATACTTTTGAAATGTTCTTCAAATACAAAAAGAAGAGAAAAAGTAAAATCCAAATACAATATTGCACATGCAAGGAAAAAGAATAATAAAAATTGTTTTAAAACTAAAAATATATAGCTTACAATCAATGACACACTGTGTCAGCCAAGGAGAGGTAGAATACAAAGGTTCCTCACCAAAAAATGAGATCCTTTTCCATTTTAACTTGGCCATGAACCACTGTGTGAGTGCAAATGATTTTCAGAATAAACCACCAATACAGTAGATAATGCACATTTAAAGAAAGTACCCAAATCCCCAAAATTCACAATAGCCCAGTTAATTACAATAGCAAACAAATCCACTATCATATTTCACATCAGTTGTTGTATGACATTTAAAAACCTGTGAATTGATGGATTTTTGTCACAATTTTTACAGATGTAGTAATTCTTTCAACCTTGGCAAAGATATTTTTAAACAAAGTATATTACTGACATTATTTCAAAATTTGGTATGAGTCTAGAAAAAAAACAAGTCTCTATATTGTTGAGGACAATCTATTTGAGTCTATGACATTACCAAGAAATCTAGATTGTTCTGGTGGAAGTAAATTAAACTGAAGAGTTTTGCAGAAGCTGTTTTAGGCTTCCTGCTTTGTACATAAAACTTCTTTTCATGGGAACTTCTATTTGGTTCTATAACTTTAATACAACAATCTTTATACATGCATACATATATATATATATATATACATATATATATGTATATATATATCATCCATTCAGAAACCACTAGTTATCTAAAATTATTGCTGAAGACCCCTTAGAATTACCATTTAAATTCTTAGCTCATTAGATTCTCCAAAGGTTGTATATAATTGAAACCAGTTTTGTTGAAGTCCATCTATCATCATCTATATGACAAGTAACAAAGGCAGAAAATACTTTAAGGGTTACATGTGATCTTCCATGAATCTAATGACAAGGGTGTGGGCAAGATGTTTATGGACTTATATAATGATATTTTGTTCTTCATCAAAGGTAAAAAATAAAGAATCATGTAAAAAATAATATTGATTAGATTAATACTATATGAACTTAAAAAGATTATACCTTAAAACAATCAGTAAATACAATATAAGCAAATGACAAGGTACAGGCAGGCAGTGCAGTCAAAATTCTTTTCACTAATTCAATAGACTTATTTTCTATTATAGGAGAAGAAACTCAAAATGATTAGCAAGGAATAAAACAATGGAGTCTGAAAAGGTTTAAAATTCACTTCCAAATCTCAGTAAGGTTCTTCTCTTCCCCTATCTTTATTATCTATTTACATTTCATTTGTCAGGGGTCTGAATTTCCTCAAAGAAGCACAGGGCAGAATATCTGCTCTTCATGTTAAAAGCATTTAAGACTTTTAGAACTTTGTCAAACTATTTCCAGTTTGTAGTTTAAGCAACCTATATTGTGGTATATTGTTGAGGAAAAGGATATAAAGTAGGAAATCTCCAATGAAAACAAAAACTCCCAGGAAAAGAATTAAACAGATCCAAACTGCACTTTTTAGCTCTACCAACTCAAACTGTTGTTTAGAGTTTCAAGCATGCTTTGCAATCGCATTTTTCCTAAAAGACACTGAAAGGGGTTTGTTTATAGAGTAAACAGAAAGAAGCAAAACTTTGAGGGAAAACAATAGCATATTTGCATATGAGAGAAAAAGTACTTCTCCTTGGCATTTTGGGTCAAGAGAAAGAAGGAAAAAGCAGGCTTATTTCCCAAAACCAACTTTAAATCTATTGATTGGGAACTAACTGCCCTCCCTGTGAAAAACCTTTAATAATAGCCTTCTAAACTAGTAGTCCAAGGTCAACTTAAAAACTTCTGCTTGAAAACTAGAAAGGGTGGAGTTTCTTTTCTCCACACTGAAAAATGGCTAGGGCAGGCTGAAAAAACCCATGAGTATGAGGTGGGGGAAGCAAGAAGGATTGGGGAATCTCACCCTTTTAGAGGAAAAAACAAATGGCTCCAAATGGCAGGTGGGTTTGGTCTTGGATTGTTAGGGGGGTTGGAGACTGAGAAGGTACAACTCAGGCTGAATGAGCAGCAACAGTGCAGGCAGAGGGTGAAGCAGCAGTGGCCACAATGGTATGAAAACAGGCAGGCTAGGTGACTGGAGAAAAATTTACTAACTTAACTGAAAATCTCTCTTAAAAATATTTGAGAATTCTATCCCATCTTGGTAAGCCAAAAATGTGGGTTTTAAAATTAATATTCAATAACTAAGTATTATATATATATTTAATATAATATATATTTATTAAATATTATAAATTAAAAATTAAATTAAAAATTAAAATAATATATATTTATATATATATAAAACCCTTACCTTCTGTCTTGGAATCAATACTATGTATTGGCTCAAGGCAGAAGAGTGGTAAGGGCTATTGTGAAATAGAAACCCACAGACTCCATATAGACAATTTAGATAAATAAAGTCAAAATGCCAAATTTTCCAAGTCACGGTAGAAAGTTAGATTTTATTGGAAGAGGGCCAAGTCCTCCAATAAAAGCATTCTCTTGCATGTATTATATTGTTGGACCTGGGCAAGAAACAACGCCCAGAGGCTGAGACCTGGTTTTTATAAGAAAATGAATGCTTCTGTACAAGATCACAAGACATAACATCATATAGACCTTATTTAGAAACAGTTACCCAGTTATAAAGCTGATTGGTTAGTTCATTTCGAAAAACCCATATTGGTCTTTTGACTAATGACTTAGTCACGTCAAATGACCATTACCTCTGTCTCATATGATCTGGGGGAAAGGATGACTATTTGCAAACAGGAAAGGGTGCAGGATGTTTGTGCCATATTAGGACATAAGATTCAGATAGTCAGCATCTTATGATAAAGAGAAATATAAACTTAGGAAGGACTTAGATATCCCATTAGAAGCAGTTTTTATGCTGTAGTTAGAAATCCTTGTAAATATTATGAATTTTACTGATTGTATTAAGATTATAATGGAATTTATACTAATCACTTTAGAATCACAATATTCATTATCTTAAACCTATCACTATCACTAATATCCAATCAAGTATAAGGGGGTAGGGGTCTTTTTTCCCCAAAGGGTAGGCAATGGGGGTTAAGTGCCTTGCCCTGGGTCACACAGCTGGGAAGTATCTGAGGCCAGATTTGAACCTAGGACCTGCCGTCTCTAGGCCTGGTTCTTAAGTCACTGAGCTACCCAGCTTCCCCCACTAAGTATTATATTTTATAAAGTTTTATTAATAACAACTAAAGTAAAAGAACTACCTGAACTCAGCCCACTTGGTTATGAGTAAAAGAGAGTCACAGCAAACTTAAATACAATCACATAAATACGAGGACACAGGAAAAGGGAAAAGGATTCTAGGTAATACAGAAAGGAATTTTGGGTAATATAGTTTTAGGGGTTCAAGAATTTCTAAGTATACATGATTCAATAAATGGGAAAAGTTGGAAGTTATTCCTTTTACAATAAGATTAATCATAGTCCCTAATTTTTTTCAATTCACAACTGTTCCTGATGTTCTTCCATTTTCATATAATCTTGCTTCTCCCTTCATTTCCAAATTTTTTCAAAAAACTATGCCTAATTTCTACAATTAGTAAAAATATATCACATTCTTCATGACTGGTCATTTGATTTCTATGCCATCCATTCTACTGAAACTTCCCTCAAAAATTGCCAGTGACCTAATTACTAAATATAATAGTATTTTCAACCTTCATCCTTCTTTATCTCCACAGAGTGCTTGTCATAATTGACTTAAGTGCTTAAATTTCAAAGATAAAACATTTCCTTTGTTGTCCCACATCTTTAACTGTTCCTTCTGTTTTCTTGCCCTTCACTTCATTTACCTATTTTCTTTTACAGTTTCAAAGGTAATCCTTGACTTCAGTTTTCCCTAACTTCTATTCTTCATCAACTCTGTCTTTGTTCCTGAATGGGTTGTGTCAGTCTACTACCCCACTGGACCACTGTTCATTCCTGTAATTTTCTGGATCAAAGTGCCCCTCTGTGGCACCTCCATAATGTATATTGTTTCCCTAATTAGAATGTTCTCTTTGATGTTAGAGTCTATCTTTGCTTCTGTTTTTGCATTCCCAATGATTATCACAGTGTAAGAATCAATCAATTAATCAATCAATCAACATTTGTTATTTACCTGTTATGTTTCAGGTTTTTTTCTAAGTGCTATACATACAAAAAAAAGGCAAAAAAGACAGTTTATACCTTCAAAAATTTTATAATCTAATGGGGTAAATTGGGAGGCTGTGATTGGTTCCTGTGAAGTGGGAGAGTGACAGGAAGTGATGTGGAAAAGCTATAAAAGATGATATCAGGATAAGAAAGGTTTCCTTCCTTGGTTCTTCAGTAAGGACTCTCTCTCTCTCTCTCTCTCTCTCTGTCTCTCTCTCTCTCTCTCTCTCTCTCTCTCTTTCTCTCTCTCTCTGTCTCTCTCTCTGTGTCTCTCTGTGTCTCTCTGTGTCTCTGTGTCTCTCTCTCTCTCTCTCTCTGTCTCTCTCTCTCTCTCTCTCTCTCTCAGTTGGCCCTTCAGTGGGACACTCTCTTCAGCATGAACTCTGATGAAGATTTTTGGTGGTCTTGGCCTCATGTGCACTGAAGGTCCTTGGCAGTTTTTCAGCATCTCCTGGCTCTTTGGATTTTGGCTGATTAGGACCTTGGATTCTGATGAAATTCACATTTGAGTCTGGAGGCACTAGGATTAGAACTTAGGTTATTTGTAGCTAGACAATTTTTTTCTACTTCTTTCCTCTATTTCCCACTTTAATATCTCTACATTGCTGTAAATAAAAGTTGCTTCATGTGCTATTTGAGATCCTTAAGGGTTTGAGATTATAAGAGAAAAAGCAAAGGTGAGTTGATGGTTAACCTTGAGATTGTAATGGATATAAAGATCAATAGTCTTGATGACTTTAGCCAGCTAATGAATTATGCCAAGCCACCTTTCAAGGTTGGAAACTATGAGTAGAAAAATCCTGGGAGTTTGTTTATTGTCATTATCTTCCCTGTCCAGAAGACCTTTTTGAGACATTGCATTTAATTTCTTATCTGTCAGCTGTTCCACAAACTTACACACATTGAACTCTCCATTTTTTTTCTACACTGGGCATAGCCACTGATGGGCATAGTTGCTAATTTCACAAATGCTTGAAGTCAACAAAGTTAAGGTAGCAAATTTTAAGGATTGACCATAAACAAAGCAATTTCATTCATACATACTTGACTCTGAACATACTACCAGATTTCAAATTCTTTTGAAAAAAGAAATTGGATTGATATGTACTAGAACAGAAGTGGGGCTAGAACAGTCTATTTTGCACTTTTGACTTGTCCTAAAGGAAATTCTGACTGGAATAATCTCAAATCATAAGTGAAAGTAGAAAAGACTATTATGTAATAGAAAAAAGAACTTGACTTGTAATCAAAAGAACCCATTATAGAGTCACTGATATTAAAAATCATCTAGAACAATCTTCCCATTTTAAAGATCAGTAAACTAAGGCCCAGAGAGATAAAATAACTTGCCCAAATTATTGGGCTACTTGATAAATGGCAAACTCAAAATATGAATAAGGGTCTTTTGAATTTAAGTATTTATCTCTATTATTAACCAGCTGTACATCATAGTAAAGACAATTTCTCTGAGGCTCAATTACCTCATCTCTAGTATGATTTATTTGGCCACCTTAATTCACTTGGGTTACTGTGAAGATAAAAGAAAATCATATTTATAGACTATTTTATCCTAAAGTTCCATTCAAATGTAACTTATAATAATGAGAAATTATATATCAGAGATTAAGAGAACTCTTGAATTATCTGGCTCTATTAAGTGGAGACAGTGAAAGGTTCAAGCAAGAAAAGATGGTACAGTTATGTAAGAAGTTGGAAAAAAAATCCAAGTTATACCTGGCCACTGTGAGACTTTTTAAATTAATGTTTGCTGAGTGCTGGGAGTTTGCACATGGCACTAAATGTTGCTTTGGCCATAGTAAAGTCAGCTATTTTAAAAAATTCTCATTATACTTATTAGATTCTCAGTACTGTCCAATCATATCTAATTGCATAGTCATCTCTCCTACCTAGTGGAGACTGCAGATTCACCTTCTCAATTAACTCTTAAATAATAGACACAATGACTAGTGTCCTTTCAGTTCAACAGAAAAATGAACACTACTAAAATGTATATCACTTGTCAGGGAACTATCAGAGAAATTGCCTAAATTTTGTCCAATATATTGTCTACTTATTTATTATTTATACTCTAAATATTATCTAGTAATATGAAACCTCTGCATCTTTTAAAATCACTATTGTTTTTTCCTAGAAGTTGTAACATTTGCTTTTATTACTTGAAATCTCCAAATAATTGGTATCCTAGCACATTTTAAATGTCCCCTACTGCTGAGTTTCAGCATTACTATTCAGATCACATAAATATTATTTGAATATTTCTGACCTGGGATTAAAATAACAATCTCCAAATTAAATCAACATATTCAGTGACTTCAAAGAAAAAATAGGCATAAAGGAGGACAGTGAAAAATATGGTGGAAAATGTCTTATTGAAGACCAAAAGCTAGTAGACTACAGATAAGGATAATATATTTAAATCATAAGTAATTTCATCAAGAGTTGGGCAGTCATTTCAAAATCAGATATTTATTGTGAAGATTAAATTAAATCTCTCCCCTGATTTTGAAGATTAAATCAACTCCCCTGCCCATTTTAGATTTAATCACCAAAAGTGTAAACACCCTACTTAAGTTGAGTGGGGAGGTCTGTGACCCACGCGTGCAATAGTGAGTGACGATTCAGAATCGACTGCCTCCTGGGCAGTCCTAAGTAAAGCTTTAGACTATGATTTGTCCATGAAAAAAAGTAGAGGAAGGCACAGGAAGTGATGCAAAAAGTGTCTTAAAAAGGGTGTGACAACTTCCTGTGGAGGAAATTCGTCTGAGATTCATGGGAGAATCATTTGAGATCTTTGAGATCTTCAGAGAGGACTTTGACTACTTCTGAAGTTCTGAGTTTGAGTTGGAGGCTGGTGAAGAATCTGCTGACTGGATCTGAATTCTGGAACTGGGCTAGAAATAAAGAGTTGAGGCATATTTGAGGAACTCCAGTTAGCCAGGTTAGCTGAGCCCTAAATGTACTCTTTAGTAGATTATCTCCTCATCCCTAGGGCTCTCAGGAAAGTCTTTGGCTTTAAAATACTGGTTATTGTAATCTAGAGGAACAAAAAGGAAAACAATGATCTTCCCTTGAGAGACAAGGAGAGGTTTGATAGAACCCTCTGAGCCAGTTATAAAGGGGTGAGGCCTGTCCAGGGTATCTACTTTCCAAAATTAGTCATACAATTGGTCCATCAATTGATATATATTAGTCAGACAACTCATATGTACAATGAGCTGAGTCTACAATTGAACAGGTGGAAAGAAGGCTAAATTGCACTTGGAAAATCATATAATATTTTCAAAGACCCTAAATTTGTCACTGAAACAAAATCCATATTCTTGTGGTGATTCTCTATCTGTGAATTAGTCTTTTAAAAAGGAAATGCAAGTCATTCAACTCTGATTCAAATAAATAAACACAAAATCACTATTGGACAATTTATGAAATGGTGGCCCAGTTTCTATACTTTGCTAGTATGAATATGGTCTCTACATATTAGGATTTCTCTGGGTCTCAGGAACCTTAATACTAAATGCTAATTCATGTCCAGTTTTAGGAAGATACTTGCAGCCAATGACATCTTGCCAAATCCGCTCTGATCTCCATTGTATCCTGGTACACAGGTGCGTACATAAGCGGCATCTCTGGTATAACAGGTGCCTCCATTAAGGCACAGGTTAGTTTTGCAGAGATAACGCCCTGTGATGTTCAGAGAAGGAAGAGAAACAATTAGTCTCATCCTTCAGATATTTATTTTTTTTAGCATTCAAATTTTACTAAATTCCTAAAATAATGTAAATTTTGTGATAGCAATTAGGAGATACTGCACAAGTAATGTTACTTTCTGGAGTGTTTTTCTTTGCAAGTTGGTACTTATTACAAATTATAGTAAATGTTCTGAATAATTTTTCACTATTGTTTCAAAATTAAATTTTACACTATCTCTGGCAGGGAAAAAAAGAAAGAAAACTGTTATTTACTCAAAGAGAGATGAGAAACTATGAAGTAAGTATGAAGAAGCTGACTCGTATTACAAATCATGCATTGTATACACAAAGTGACACAAAAAATCCTCAAGAAAATGTATGACTTGAAAAGGGTGTCGGGTCAGTCAGGCATAACAGACAGGCGGCTTACCTGCAGCTTTGGTTCCCTGGTAGGCAGAGATTGTTGAGTTACCCTTTGGGAAAGATGTATGAGAGAACAATTATAAGAGTCAAATGGGATTGGATATCTAGGTGGGATTATTGCATTATTGGAGTATTATTCTTATTGTTGCAGACCCCAGATGGATGGAATCACATATCCATCCAAGCATTGGCACATGGGCGGACACACTTGTTCATTCGTTTTAAAAGTAAAATTGAAAAGGAAAAAAACGACAAGGGTTGATCTTTCTGTCTTCAGTCTAGCTGTTTAGAGCACAAGCCTATAACAAAAGTGAACACAGTTTACTCCTCAGCAAAGTAGGCAACGTGCATGGGAGGAAATACACGGTCTCTTGAGCTTTGGACTAATAAACCCAAGATTATAAAGAGAACACATCATCGAAGCTTTAATGAAAGCTTAGCTAAAATCACAGAGGAAATACCTGCACAGGATTCCATCAATTCGCACTTATTGTTTACTATATGCCAAACATGGAAAACAAACACAGGTAGAAAGAGGGGTCTCGCTCTAAAGAAGTTTATATTCTAAGTTTAAGACCGTACATAAAAAGGAAGCTAAAAAAGGGGGAAGGAGAGTAGATACCCTGGAGAAGGGGTCATAATGGAGAAAATCCAGTCAGGCGTGGAGCTAGGGGAGGAATGAAGACGGATCTAGCTTAAGCATTTTCTTTAAGGCAGAGGCTCTGGGAGGAATCAGCTAATTGGAAGGAAATAACCACAAAATTAAGAAATGCAGCAACTAGTGATCTACCTGGGTGAGGAGGCTGCTGTGGTGTTCAAACCCAACCCAGCTCCCCCCTACCCCCATCCTCAAAAGAAAATTAAAAAAAAAAAAGAAAACAAAGTAAATAAAATGTACTAACTATAGTTCTAGAAGTAGGACCAGATAACCAACAAGATGGCAGACTAAACACTTAATCCAGTCAAACTAAAAGGCATTAAGCATCCTCCAGAGGTCTTTACCTCAGTTACACCTGATTTCACAGGACAGTAAAACCTAACGAGATAAAAGCCTTAATCTTGGGTATTCCAGTCCAGAGCACAAATTGACCATCAGGTTTGTGCATTGGGATTCCCTCTGAGATTTCCTTCCTATTTCAGAGTGTGGGAATGAATTCCACCCCTGCCCATGCCCACATCACTGTACATATTGTAACACTGAAGCTACCCAGCTAAGTGAGAGGAGGAGGGTAGGTGAAGACTTCTGCCTAACCACGTTAGAGAGCTCAATTCATGGACACTCTACCAGGAACAGCCAACCCAGAAAAAAAGGGTCCAACACAAATTTAGCCCATCTGGAAAACTAACCAAGTTTCACACTTTTTGGGACTGTGTGGGACCAGCCTGCTTCTGAGGTCAGTCCTGTCCCACCAGAAACTACTTGGAGCTGGGACCAGTCTGGGGAAAAGAAAATTCCACAAAGTGAAAGGAGGCTGAGAAGGACTGTTGATCAAACTCCAAGATTTTACCAGAGTCGGAGGCAAGAATCAGAAGATAAGTGACAGCAATCAGTAAGGAAAATGAAACTTTAAAACACCAGCGATTTCAAGAGGAAGATAATTCATCACAAAAAATAGACAGATCCAAAGAGATATAATAACATTAAAAGAATTACTACTGACACATTTAAAGATTACAAACTTCTCTAAATACAAATTTCAAAACAGAGTAAAATGAACCAATGCCTGACGAGAAATATAGGAATAAATACTGGAATCCCAAGTGAGTAGAGAACAATAGCAAGATATTGCAGGATGCACCAAAAAAATAAAAGTTGGAGAGAAGTTAGGGGGAAAGAAATATTAGAATTTATGTTTAGTGTTGCAGAAATAATTATCAGGATAATAAAAGCTTGAATACAGACAGCTAAGTGGCTCAGTAGGTAGCCAGCCAGCCCTGGAGTCAGGAGACCCTGAGTTCAAATTCCGCCTCAAATATTTATTATGATCTTGGGCATGTCACTTAACCCTGTGTGTCTTTGTTTCCTTATTTGTAAAATGAGCTGGAGAAGGAAATGGCAAAGCACTCCAGTATCTTTGCCAAGAAAACCCCAAATGGGATCACAAAGCATTGGACATGACTAATCAATTAAATAAAAACAAAACTTGAATTCATGATAGAATCTCTCCTAAAAAGTGAAAAGGAGAACAAATATTGAGAATGCAAATATATTGAAATGAAGAACAATCTTCTTTTAAGAAAGAAAAAAAAAGCAGTGACATTAAATGATATAAAGCAAAAACCATTGTTTTAGAAAGCAGGATGTGAAAAGAGGTAATTATGGATTATAGGTCTCCCAGGAGAACATAAATTGAAAAACTTCAATACTACCATATAAAAAACAGTATGAGAAAATTGCCCAGAGCTTCTGAATACAGAAAATGAATTGTCACTTAAAAGAATACACAGCTCTCCTCTAAAAATATCTGTGAGCTTCAAATGCCAAGACACAGTCATTAAATTTTATCATTTAGATAGCAGGCAACAAATTCTACAAGTGGAGAGTAAAAATGCCTTCAAAAATAAAGGAAAGAAAATTTGAAAAGAACAAGACTGTTCTGAACCCAAAAGAAAATGCAAAATTAAGTGTAGCAATACATTCGCACACAAAAAAGCAAAAGAGCTGAGGGTGCATCTCAAAATCACATGCTGTCAAGATCTCAAATATTCACTAATGAAAAAAGACGAATAAAAGGGAAACATTTTTGCAAAAAAAAAAAACCAACAAAAGCAAAAAAAAGACATAATCAAATTATGTGACTGGCAAACACTTCAAATAGAGCAAGGTAAATAAATGCAATTGCCATAAATTACTCCATTCCTAAAGATTATTAAAAAAAAAAACAGAGGGAACATCAAAAGATTACATTTTTAGAATACACAAGGTGGGTGGATGAGGAAGATGAAAGTAAATTTAAAAAAAAAAAACAGAGAAATGATGATAGAGATGAACAGACCTGAAACATGATGTGCCAAACTGTATAATACCTTATAGTTGAATCAATGTATTTTATGAAACTAAATTGAAGGATGAAATTGTGCATATATAGGGGCAGGTGAGGTAGAGGATAGAAAAGAATAGGTGATGCATCCTAATCAAATCCATATTTGAATAAAGGTAATACAATTCATGAAATTCCTCTCGAAAATAAAAGAGATGGCAAAAGGGAGTGCCTGAGACAAGGAAAAAAATGCAGTCTTAATTCAGTAAGAAAAGGAATATTCTCAAAAGAAAAGAGATACTTATCTAAAATGAAAGATAAATATCTTATAATGAAACTAATGGAGGTGAGATTTATACAGGGGGACATCCCCTTCCTCTGAGAGAGATCAGAGATGATACTTTGCTTTAGGAGAAGGCAAGTTGAAGTTTCAGGACCAACTGGCACCCATTACAGTGCCAGGATTTGGGTCTAGAAAGAAGACTGAATGGCAAATGGGAAGGTTAATGATCATGGAGAGAGAAAGGGATAGAATTTTATCCTCATAATTTAGGACATGAGGTAATTTCTGCCATGTCCCAGTGATTCTATCGCCATTATGTACTCACAAAATGATATCTCTAAAAGTGAGAACATTAAAAATAGAGGGAAGAGCAAGATTCACAAAAGCAATACTAACAACATTGGTTAGAAGAGGGAACCTAAATAAGACTTAAGAAGCATTAATTCTAGGTTAAGTGCAAGGGAATTAAAGAAGGAATAAATAAGCACCCAGGCCTTGAATTGAAAAAGAAGAGTTCAGAGTTAATAGAAATGGAAGAAAATCAATAAAGAAACCAATGTTAATAAATCCTCTTTAGAAAAAGGTGCAGTAAAGAAAGAGGAGAGAAGGAGAGAATAGTTTGAACTATTTAATTAAGTGAAGGGGGAAAAGGGAAAGAGGAAAGAATCAGATAAATAAGTAAAAGAAAAATCAATAAATTCAATAAAAACTTGTAGAAAGGTTTTCAAATGAGAGCTGAATGAGTTGGAGACATCAAAGTATATTTAAGGAAAAATTAATAATGGAGGAAATCTCACTTGAAAGAGGAATGAGTACTGCAAAGAATGATTAAAAATACTAAAAACAAATGAAGGGAATAACAAACTTTACTTTTCTAACTTTGAATTCCAATGGATTAAACAAGCCAATATATCTAAAGGGAGTGAAATTTTAAATAAATAAAAGAATAAAAAAACATCAAAAAGATAAAAGTCAATCATTTCCAATAAGGGTATACTTATAAACACAAACAACAAAGGCTTGGATTATCACATTGCTGATCCTCACTGTACCCAGAGCTCCCTGCTCATTCTTTGTCGTGTTGAACCTTGAACTACAGGCGTTTTGTGAATCTCCTGGCATTTAGCATTGCTCTCAGTCTCCCCTCACCAATGATTCATCAAAATCTCTTGCTCAACTTTTTTATCAGGTGGAAGTTTATTCATTTAGCCTAAACACTTGTTTGAATAAGAGATAATGGCTTATCATGAATAATTGGAGAGGATCTGAAATTTGGGGACTGATCAAAAACTATTGGAACAAAAGAGAAAGAATTTCTAACACAAAAGTTCAGTAAAGAGTAGAAACCTAGTTGTCCATAAGTAAAGAAACAAGTATTTATTAAGCACCTACCAGATGCCTTTCACTGTGTATAGTATTTTAAAAATACTGTGTTATTTAAGCCTCCAGGTAACCTTGGAAGGTAGATACTACTCTTTTCCTTCTTTTATGGTTAAGGAAATTGAGAAAGAAAGTGGTTAAATGATTTATTCAGAATCACACAACCAATAAGTGCCTAAATACATATTTGAACTCAGATCTTCCTGACTACAGTCCTAAAATTCTATCTACTACACCAGTTAGAGGTTTAAGTTTTCATCAAACAGTGAATCAATCACTTAACAAATAATATTTATTTCTACAACCCTTTTTAAGCCTCACTTCATAGTTCCACTTAAATGAGAATGTAATTTCATAATTTAAAAAAAATAGTCATTGTTGGAATACTTCCTCTTTTCTCCTCCTCATCTCACATCACTCATCTGTCTTCCCCTACTATCTCCTCTTTTACCTCTGTATCAAATGAGAATTTTCCTTTCTACTTGCCAGGATAAACTCTTCTTCATGTACCCTTAATCCCATTCCATCCAATTCTATCTTCTCCAGCAGACTGAATTGCCTATTATCCCCACTCTCATTAGTCTATGATTTCTCCGTCTTCTGTCCAACAAGCACATTTTTGTCTTCTTCATTCCATTGTCTGATTCTATATTCTATATATTTTCATCTTCTTCTCAAATAAATTCCTTGAGAAAACTATCTATACTTGGTGCCTCCACCTCCTTTCCTCACATTAAATCCTAACCCTTCCATCCAACCTGGCTTCCAAAGTTGAAATTGCTCTTTTCCATAGTTACCAAAGATCTCTTAATTGCCAAATCTAATGACTGTAATAAAGGTCTGGTGCAAAGACAAAGTACCTCAAAAGGTGCTTCTTCACATGAAGATGCTAGGGATCCTGCTTCCTATTCTCATGACAACAATGATGAGATGGAATGGAGATGCTTTGGAGAGACAATGGAGCATACATAAATATTCCATACTGGTCCTTATCAGTTATCTACTTGGTGAAGAGGAAGATCATTTCTTCACTCTTGGTAACCAGTAAAGAAAATGGATCCTACTACCTTTTGAGTTTGAAAGGCATGGAATATGCTTTATTATCTTAGTGTTCCAGAATTGTGTGCAACATTGTGCACACAATGCAACATTGATTAATGCTCCCTATATATGTATGGAATGGAACTCTCTCAGAATCCTTGCCTTCAAGGAGGTTACATTCTATTATAACAGCTTGACAACACAAAACAGATTAAAGTTAAAAGAAAAACCAACAACTAAAAGAAATAAATGACAATTAGAGGAAATATTCTGGCAAGTGCCTAAGTGAACAGTTGCGGAAAACTCCCCTTCCATCATCTAAAATTAATAAGAAAAAAATATATGGATTAGAATAAAAGAACAAACATTGAAAATTGATTGAAAAGAACTTCCCAAAAGAAAATTCTCATAAAGAAATTAGAATAACTGAAAAGAAAAGAAAATTGAGCAAGGAAGCATAATGTGATTAATAAATATAATGTAGAGAACATCAACTCTAAAACCCCTGATGAAAGGAACAGCATAACAATAATTAGCATGAAACATCCCTCAATCACCTCTCTCCACAAGATAAAACAATTGCAAAAATAGCTGCATGGTTCAGAAGATTAATAAAAAAATAAATCAGGAAGCAGGCTTGGGGAAATTAGAGTTTTCAAATAAGGAATAAAAAGAGAAAATAGAATAGGGATTTTAAAGAAAGACTTCTTAGCCCTTTTTTGTATTATAGACCCCTTGGTAAGTCTTGTAAAACCTTTCCAGAATGTTTTGTTAATGATGAATATATGTATATAATATAAATATAATATATAAATTATACTGAAATGTAGTTATTAAAATAGTTTTAAAAAACAAGATCATTGACTCAGGTTAAGATTCCCCAATATAAAGGAAATGAAATTATTTCTCCCTAACCAGTATAACCGATTTCTTACAAATAGAATATCAGGTTGGTAATTCAAAACTGTGAATTTGGAAGAAATAATTATCAAAAAAAATCCAATGGCAACAAAATGGAAATAACATTTGACATTTGAAACAGGCAGGAAATAATGTTTGAAAATCATGTATGGCAGGTCTGGTGGTTGACAACTGAAATCTTTATTACTGGAGAGGCTGAACCTAGTGTAATGGTTGAGTTTAAAAGCTCTGAGATGCAATAGGACTAAAGCTGATTTGACATTTACATTGTGTGACGTCAATATGGGAGACTAGGGTCAGAATAGGAGCAGGTCAAAGATTCAGTGGTGATCCACAGTGGGGTCATGGCAGTGCATAGTTATTCCCCTGAGAAAATTGGTCTGATCAGTCCATGTGGCTTTTGGTTTATAAGAAATCAGAGATAAAATTTATACAATTTCTTCTGAAAATAAAGGAAAATGGCTTGTAACATATCCTGCTAAGCTGAGTTTTCTCATAAATGGGAAAAAATGTGATTTTTTTTTTACAGAAGGGAGATATTTGAGTCATTCTTTCAAAAAGAACCAAAAGTACATAGAACATTTAATGTGCAGATTTATGAGACAAAAGAACCTTTAAAAGAAAATAAAAATGTAGTTAGCCACAAAAAAAGATTATACAATGAAGTCAATATATATAGAATTAGACAAAACTATTAAAAAACTTACAAAACAGTAAGAAGAGAATATCTTGGGCAAATCACAAAGAATATAAAAGGAAATGAGAAGGAAAGCCAGAAAATTGAATCAATATTACTTGGATACCAATTCACAAGTTCTCAGAAACAAATCGATACAGGGGGAAGTACAGAAAAATATCTTTTCCATACATGAAAGGAGGAATTGAACTGAGGCAGGAGCATAGTTCTGTAGAAGTTTGTTTATCTGCCCTAGAACTGACAGAAGATAAAGTGTTTTGTTTGTTTGTATAGGCTTTTTTTTTCCTTTCAGACTTCCTAGGAGAATTTGGGAGAACCAAAGAACATTAAAGATTAGATGCTTGAGAGCTTTATGTCATATTCTGAAAGAGGCAGTGGGATCCATAGGGACATTAAAATGGGTCTGTTTAGGATATGAGGCCCTTCAGGAAACATCCTTCATCAAACAGGAATCTTTTCTGAATGACCGCCTATGCCTTTGCAAGGGATGAATCTGGGTCCTAAAGCAACAATTAATATGCATGGTATATAGAAATGGAGTGGGGATGAGGAGTTGGCCATCAGGGATAGTCAAAGGAATGATATTTGAATGACTAGAAGTTGGACCAAACCTTGAATCTAGATGCAGAGTTACTTTTACATCATCACAGTCTCCTCTACAAATCAATATTTTTGGGAATAAGCCTCCTCACAATTTTTTAAAGAAATAAGGAAGGGAAGCATAGGAGAAATCCATAATACAATTTATAGTAATAAAGTCATCATGATATAGTAGAAAACTCTCAGTTTGTAAGCCAAAGAACAAAAGTTCAAGTCTAAACTTTGATATTTAACATCCGTGTGACTTTTGTTCAGGTCTTTAATATTTCTGGCCTCAGATTACTTATATATTAAATTATGAGGTTAAACTAGATGGCCTATAAGGTTTGTTCTGTCTCTAAATTCAGAAAATTATGTTTTAGCTAGATAGAGAATGAAGCAGTTTTTGTGGGGGTTTTTTGGAAGCCCCAATAAATTTGAAAATAAAGAATAAACAAAAATAAGTGCAAAACCTAAAATGAAAGTTTAGTTTCAATTGTGTCCTTCCACAGGAATTGAATCAGAAGGATGAATTAAATTAATATTTCTTAGAATGGTAAGTTCAAAATCAATATTTTCTTTTTTTAAAGAAAAGAATATTTTCCAAACAAAAAGAATAGATGATCGATTGGGGATTAGGTAAGGAGAATCTTGACTAGAAAGACAATTAGTAAGAAAAGAGAGAGAGAGAGAGAGAGAGAGAGAGAGAGTAACACCAATGAAGTCAATGTGGTTAAAGGATACGGCAGGAAGGTTTCAAATGAAGAGATATAACCTAGCAATCATTATATTTGTAAAAAATGTTCCAAATTGCTAGTGGTGATAAAAAACAAATGAAAACCAATCTTGAAAATTTTGCCTCTCACTCCTCTGGGGATCAAGGATGAAAAAGGAAATTGTTGGAGGAGCAATAGGCAGAAAAACAAATTAATGCACTATTGGTAGAACTGTAAATTTATCCACACATTCTGAAAAACAATTTAGAGATCTATGCAAAAATATCACTGAATGATGCATATCCTTTGTCTCCCATATAGCCAAAGTCAGGGGAAAATGATTTAAGTATACAAGAAATATTTTAGTACCACTTTTTGTTGAAGAACAGAAGTGAAAACAAAGTGACTTTTCATCAATTTATTGTTGTTGTTCAGTTGTTTTCATTTGTATCCAATTCTTCATGACATCATTTGGGATTTTCTTGGCAAAGATACTGGAGTAGTTTGCCATTTCCTTCTCCGGCTCATTTTACAGATAAGGAAACTGAGATAAATGACTTGCCCAGGATTATACAACTAGTGTCTGAAGCCAGATTTGAACTTCATTCAGTCTTCCTGACCCCAGGTCCAACTCTTTAACTATTGTACTACTTAGAATGATAAACAAACAAATGAAAACAGAGAATATTAGGAGCAACTAGGTGGGGAGGAGCAGTTAGGAAGACTCATATTCCTGAATTCAAATCTGATCACACGTATTTACTAGCGGTGTTTGCCTCTGTTCCCCATCTGTAAAATGATGTAAAATGGAGAAGGAAATGGCAAAGCACTCAAAATTTGTGCCAAGAAAACTCCAAATGGAGTTGAACATGACTGAACAACAGCAACAAATGTTTATATAACATACTAAGCAATGGCTGATATGAAGAATACAAAATACCTTGAGGAGGTTAATATAAGAATTTTGACAAAAATCACAGTATTCAATGTTAGCTTGATCCCTTAGCTAAGAACATGTCTCAATCAATCAAAAGACCTTATAGTAGGAAAAGTCTTTGAAAGTCATTTGAAATGAAATATATCTCCAGATGAGAGATCCATTCTAGTTGACTGTGGGATTTCATTATGCCCTCTGAATTCTATATAAAGCCACAGAAGAAGGCTTTTATGGTTTTGCAGACCATCCCCAAAGAGGAAGTGTTTAAGGGTGAGCCATGTAGACTATATGAGACCTAAGATTTGACCTTAACCAAATCCAGCTATCCTTACCCCTCCCACCAACTCTCAACCTTCTTTGATTGGAAGAATATCTTCTAGCAAAGACCAGCTTTAGATTTCCCATTTCCCTATTCACGTCCTAAATAGTATCCTTGGATCTAATGATAGTGACTGTAGTAGAAGCCAAAGACAAACTTGACTTAGATTCACGATGTTTAAGAGGGACTTATTGAACACTTATAATGGGAGAAAAAGGACTTCAAGTAATTAAGGTACTCCTTTGCTAAATGGTCTTGCTAATCTTGAAACCACTTTCCTATAGACTTTGTAAGTACTTATGTGAAAATATATGACATATTTTGGGGGAAAATATTTTGTACAAACTTGTTTTATTGTACTCACTTATTAAATACTCCTTTCTAAACACACACACACACACACACACACACACACACAAGAAAACTTGAAGCAATCTAAGTAAATGATTCTCAACCAATAATCAAGCATACCAGGGGTATTGAGTCAATGCCATTAGAAAATCATTTCTGACCCTTCAGTGTACCCTTGGAATCCCTAGAGGAAAAGGAAATGTATCTAACCAAGTTCTGAGGACCCAACTTATCAGTGGGAGTAAGAGTTGGAATAAGGATTCTCAGAACATATGTGGGATCAATGCAGAGTAAAATGAGGAGATGAAAAGAAACACTGAATATCCCCTTAAAAAGAAAAGTTCATAACAAAAGTATGTAGCTTCACCATCCAACCTGTTTTTTGTTGTTGTTCTTTGTATATTGAAATGAGTGGTTGTTGATGATTGTTGAGTTCACAGTTTTAAAGGTCTCTTAATAAGAAAAAAAAGTAAACTCCAGTTTGAGGTTTGGTCAGGATAATATAAGAGAAAGAGAGCAAATATCAGGGGGAGAACATCAGGATGAGATTAAGAAAGTAAAACAACATGGATTAAATGCTCATTTAAGATAGTAGGGAGAAAAATTAGGCTAACATTATAGAATTTAATGGAGGAAAAGAGAATTGTGACCTTATATGTAAATGAATTAAACTCTCAAATGAAAGAGAGTGGCAATTGAATAGTGAAATAAAATCTAATAATTGTCTGCATAAAAAGATGTACTTTGAAAAATAACGCACATAGACAGTCAAAACAAGGCACTGGAATAACATTTATTAAGCTTCAGCAAATTACCCAAAAAGCAGGAGTTGCAATTATGTTTTCATATAAGCCAACTCTTCTCTCTCACTCATATTACATTTCCAAACATTTGTCAGACGTGTCATTTCTACCTCACAACATCTGTTAACTATGTCCTCTTCTCTCCACTCAGACTTACACTACTCAGGTCAGAGTCTGATCCAATGATCTTCATTCACCTAATTCATTTTCCAGATCTCTCTTTCTTTTATGAACCCCTTGTCTTTAGTAGAAAACATTGATGCAACACATGTGCCCCTAAAATCTTTGGTTTCTGGCCCAAGAATCTCTTTTAGTATCATTTTACCAATGAGAATCATTAGGTGAGGATAGTAATAATTCAATCAGACAAGACTCAGCAGGTTGTCTGCCCCATTTTGTACACAATCTCATGGAAGATATCAAACTTCTCTTTTGTTGTTATCAAGTTATTAAATAGCTTTGCCAGCTACTCTCAGCAGGGAGACACCAGCCATCACTTTTCATTTTCCTTTGACATTTTCTTTATGATCTATTAACTTATAGCACCTGTGGATTCACATTGTCATTCCTCAGAAGGCAAGTAGCTGTCTATTATTTGGTATAGCCAACTCTCTCCTCTTTGTGATAAATCCCATTTGTCTCTGAACTCCAAATAGTTGTACTTTTTCCTTTTCTCTTCAATGAGGCATTTTCCCACTTTCCTAACACACAGTGCTGCCTCACCAATTTTGTTTTTTGTTTTCAAATTGAAGAACTTGTTTTTTGTTGCTTTGTTTTGTTTTAAAGAACACTTTGTTTTCCTTGATAACCTAGAGAATGAAAAGGCGTCCCTCAAGGCTTTCATCTTACTAGGAGAGTGACCAGTTTGTACTTTAATCATACATATCATCATCTTGGATTAGACAGAAACACTAATGTTGTATAATCTATGCAATTCCGTAGGAAATTCTTCCTGATCTCCATAATTGGTGAAAGTGATATTATCAGTCCTTGTAGTTCTTGCTAGTACCTTCTTTGAGAAAAACTACAAATTTCATGTTGCTACCCATCTAATCTTCTTAGTGTCTTGTTAGTATATTAACAGCCACACCCAAATAATTTTTCTTTCTCTTCTAAGGTTTTACTGTTTTGCCAAATTGTCTTACTTGCCTTTTCTTATCTACCTTTTTAAAATCCATTTTTTCTCTTTCTTTAAATCCTTAAGCTCTTGTCTTTCTCCTTTAGGTCCAGTCCTTCTTTAGATCTACTCCAACTCCTTTAACTCAAAACTTTCTCCTTTTCCTTTTCATTCACCTTCCCCTATTCTGTTTTTTTCCTTCTCCTTTTTTCCTAATTCTTATTATCTTACAAATTCTCCTGAAATCCTCTAAAATTTTCCTGCCCCAATTCAAGTTTTGGTCTACATCATTTCAAAGATGCCAAAATCATCTTCATAATTCCTTCTTATTCTTTGACTTCTAATTTTTGTTCAGTTTTAGCACTGCTGATTCTTTTTTCTTATATGACTTTCTCTCTTGGAAGCAGAAAGTGGAATGATCTCAACAGTGCTAGTTCAGTCTTCCTGGCTGACTTCTCAAGCTTTGCCTCACACATACCCCAACTCTTTAATTATAGTATTTAGCATGTCTGAATCGTGGAGGCCAAATGCACATAGAAAAACATGAAATTAAATTGAATGAGGCTTTCCCTGCAACTCATGTACCTTTCTCTTACTCTCCTTTGGTGTTCACAGTGAAATGATACCCTTGGATCAGTATGCCAGTGCATTCAGTGACAGCTCTTATTAAGTATTTAGACTAAATTTCCTTTTTGAACCCCTTTCTAGCTTCAATTTCAGCAGTTCCACTTTGATGAGTATGTTATCCTAGTAGTTCATTAAGAACATTGGAGTTCTGTTTCTATTCCAATGTGTTGTTTTTGGAAAGCCTTGTCAATTATACAGTCTTATATGGAAAATTTATCCAATTTTTCAAAATACCAGCTCAGAATACAAGCTGGTTATTAGCTGAAGAAAGAGAGAATGTATTTTTAAAGCCTATTTAGGAAATTAAGTGCCTGAATATGAGTCTGAAGGTTAAAACCATTTGAAAAGTTTAATGAACCTGACAGGAGGACAACATGCATTTTTTTAAAAGACAAATTATGCAGATGGTGAACCTCTACAAGAACTGTTATTAGCTCCAAAATAACTGAAGTGACTAAGTTAATCCTTTCTAAGACTTCTGGACCTGAATACTCTGACACAGAAGATATATTCCAATGAATTATGAAATGATTAAATATTAATTTCATCATCATACAGATGATTCTCAGATCTATGTATGAGCCTTATTCTCTTTCCTGAGCTCCAGTCGCATCACCAACTGCCCCTTATATATCTTCAACTTGATGTCTCTTAGACATCTCAAATTCCATGTGTCCAAAATAGAACTCATTAACTTCCCTTCAAATACCCTCTATTCTTCCTAGCTTCCCTCTTGTCAAGTCCACCAAGCTCAAAACCTCAGTGTCATCCTTGAGTCCTCACTCTCAATCCACATATCCAATCTGCTGCCAAATCTTGTTTATATCTTAAAGACATCTCTCTTATATTCCTCTTCTTTCCATTAATGCAACCACTACAATAGTACAAGTTATCATTACCTTATGTTAAACCATTACAAATATTGCTGACTAGTCTTCCCTCCTCAAATTTCTCTCTACTCCATGCTCCACTGCTAACATAATTTTCCTGAGTTTCGAGTCATCTTCCAGCCCAATAAACCTCCCTGACTTCCTGTTTCCTCTGGAATCAAATATAAACTTCTCTAGTTCACTCTAAAAACCATCAAAACCTTGACACTTTCTTTTCAGTTTTCTAACATATGCTCTTCAATCTATCTAAATTGCCTTTCTTGCCATTCCTTGTACAAAACATTCCATATCCCAACTCCCACGTTGTCACTGGTCATCCTCCCTGCCTCGAATTGTCTCCAATCTCACCTTCCCTTCCTGGCTTCCCCCAAGACTCAGATCAAATCCCACTATCTTTAAGACACCTTCCTCTCCTCTCCTCTGAGATGATTTCCCATTTGCAATTGCTTTGTGTTGAACCTACCATTTTCTTTAACATACTACTTTTTTTTAGAATGAGAAAAATGTTTACAATCTAAGCTACAGAGGTTTTTGTCATTATTCATTCTATTACGTACATGATAAGAGTTTAGTGGATAAAGATCCAGCCTCAAAGCCAGGAAAATTAGGATTCAGGTTCTGTCCCTGACATACATGGGCTATGCCACCCAAGACAAGTCAGCTTTAGGCAGCTCTAAGTTGCAAGTAACTCTAGGACTTTGAGTTGCAAAGAATTTGCCAACCTGCAATGGTAGAAAGTGTTTCCTCATCTAAGAGAGTCCTATACCAATGAAATCACAAGCCCAATTCCCAGTCTCTATCTCATTTCTCTATTAATATTTATTTTCTTGTTTATTTTCTTGTAAATTCTTTTTTAATGCCACTAATAAAACTATACTGGCTTCCTTGTTCATAAAGAACCTAGAAAATATAGTGTAACTAGTTTATCTTAGAGCAGGAGTGTGCTGAAGGTAAGTTGAAGCAGTTGGAGAGATGAAATCAGTGAGAGCATTTACTCAAAAATCCACTGCTACAATTTGGGACTTGATTTATTATTCTGTTAGTTTTCTAGTTTTAAGAAAGGGATGAAGATGTTAATAATGTGGGTTAAATTTAAAAGCATGTCCCATATACTTTTTGGAGGAGCTTGCTGTTAAAGATTTACCAAGGTATCCCTGCCTTATTGTGAAGTGGTTTTCCATATACTATGAAAATTAGCTTGTATATTATTTCCAACTGTTTTGATTCAACTTTCTTCTTAATGATCATAAAATATATGAAATAGTATGGCATAAAAGACAATGGTAATGAGTGGACTGAAACTTTCTTTGGAATACTATTGTATCATTTGCTAGCTTCCCTTTCTGTCCTTCTGAATTCTCTTTCCACTTTTTTAGTCATGGAAATCTCATTCTTCTTAGAAGATATTAAGGAGTCTCTTAATTTATTTCTCTGTTTAAATTCTTTCTCCTCTCCAGTTCATCTTGTATTTCACTGAATTCTATACACCATCCTTTAGCCAAAATGATATTCAAAAGGTCACATCCATGATACTCTCCTTCTCAAGAAGTTCCAGTGGCTCCCTATTGATGTTTCCTTATGATAGTATGCTCCTGTCCCCTATAAAGAATGAGGTTTTGTCATCACATGTGAAGAGATTGGGTTTCATCTATCATATTTGACAGACTGTTGACAGTTATGTTTCAAAACTAATTATGAAAAGGCAAAGAAAAAGAGCATGAACAAGGTTCACGAACACAAAGATAGCTAAAACTCTTCATCTCTTCAGGCTCTTCATCAATCAAAGTAAAAATTTACACATTCCCCACTGGTTCCTCAAGGAATCTGTTTCAAAACTCCAAAGCCAGTTAAAGATACATAAATAACAGCATTTATAATCTCTGTGGGAGATTCTATTGAAACTGGTCTTACATACAGATGAGGAAAAATGAGATTCAAAGAGATTAATTAATTTGTCCAAGTAGACAGGTAGAAACCATAAGGGATGGGATCTGAACTGAAGTCACTGGCTTGAGACGTGGGCTTTTTTCCATGGCCTAAAGCTGCCACCTCATCGGTCACAGCCATCTCCCTTGCTCCAACTTGTCATCTCTCACTTGGAATATTGCAACAGCCTAAGTGAACTCTCAGCTTTCAATATCTCCTCCATCCAATTTATCCCCTACCCAGATGCCAAAATAATCTTCTTAAGGTTTAAGTCTAAACAGGCTACTCTTGGCTCTTGCCATTTTCTTGATATATATAACCATAGGCAGAGCCTTTCCTTTTCCTCTAAAAACCTCAATTCTCTCATCTCTCAGAGGAGAGAGTTGAACTACATTTTCTCTAAAGTCCCTTATGGGTAAATGTTCTATGACTCTAGTTACCTATTCAAGGTTGCATGTTGTAGAGTCAAGAGTTCTTGTTTGTATGCAGTATTAGATATCTGCATTGCCATCTACATACAAATCAGTGACCTTGTGGCATGAATTCTCTAGGCATAAAACACCAACTTGAAAAATTAAGGCTTTAGATCTGGTTTGTTGTCTAAATCACAAACTGTGTGTGTGGATCAGGGCAGGACAGATGAATATTGGGTGGGGGGAGTAACAGGGCAAATAATTAATAAATTAAGAAAATAAATATTGGCAGGCTAACTGACCTGAGTGGTAAGACAGAAAGACAGCGCGGAGAAAGAAAGAGACAGACAGAGACAGGGACAGAGACAGAGAAGAGAAAGAGACAGAGAGGAGGGAGAGACAGAGACAGAGACAGAGACAGAGACAGAGAGACAGAGAGAGACAGACAGAGACAGAGAGAGAGACAGAGAGAGACAGACAGAGACAGAGAGAGAGACAGAGAGAGACAGAGAGAAAGAGAGAGAGAGAGAGAGAGAGAGAGAGACAGAGAGAGACAGAGAGAGACAGAGAGAAAGAGAGACAGAGAGAGAGAGAGAGAGAGAGAGAGAGAGAGAGAGAGAGAGAGAGAGAGAGAGAAAGAGACAGAGAGAGATGTGGGAGGAAGAAGAGAGGGGGAGAGAGAAAGAGAGGGGAGGAGGGAAGGGAGAGAAAGATAGAAGAAAGGAGAGAAGAGAGAATAGAATCAAATGATAGCAGTAGCTAAAATTCCCAGCTAATTTTTCTGATGTATGAGTTTGAAACATTATAACACATTTTCTTTATCCTTGTAACTAGAATTCTTTCTCTCTGTCATTCTAACTAATGTCTGGTTTTGGTCTTATAAGGAGAAGGTTAAAAATAGTTTGTGTCCCTAGGTTATAGTCCTTGCACTAACACTAGGGAGCTATCTGATCTTAAATTGAACAGTTCTGAGCCCTTATCTATGAAATAAGAATAATAAAACATGTGTAGCAGCTTCATTAAGTTGTTGTGAGGATTAAATAAATTTTATATGTGGATATGTACATATATTCATTTTTGCCCAAACCCCATGTCTTTCCTTACTTATATAACAACCCTAAGGAAGGGGTTTGGCTGGCCTCAGAACTCCCTGGATTTTGTAGTTCTTTCCAGTCTGTAAAGAAGAAACTAACCCAAGCAGCCTTCAGACAATGGGAGTGGAGACTTTCGTACATGGCTAATTTGCGGAAGGGAGGAAAGAAGAGAGAAGTGGCAGCTGGGTTGTCCCACAACAGAAACAAGACCAGAATACTTGTGCTGGTCCCATCTGTAATTACCTTCTGTAAGGCCAGAAGAGATGAGTATTATTTAACTGGACAAGCTAAGAGATGTGTGTGACTCTGTGAGAGAAAACATGGAGCATGAAATTTCTGATTCAGCAGAGGAGAAACCAAAAGGCAGTAACCTCAGAACAGTACACAAATTCTAGATAAGCCAGAGTGACTGACTTTGAAGACAGGATGCACAAAGATAAGGGTCTCAAACCTACAGAACAGAATAGAGCAAAGCAACTCTTTACCATGTTCCAGGTAAAAAATGCAGAACTTTCTGAGTATAAAAAAAGAAAGTTAATCAATAAAATCCATAAACTGCTGCCAAACATACATACTGGAAGATGGTATTTCGACCCTTACAAAAGGTTTGTGAAGTAGCTGTTTAGTGTAACTGCTTCTCTCAGGCCTGGAGCTCTAACGAACATGCTCCAACTTCTTCTCTTAACTACAGTTTGTTTATTAAAGTGGATAACGAGGAGTTTGGGTAAGGAGGGCGGGCCAGGAAGTTCCCTAAGCTTTTAAACCTCTCTCTGCCCCAGATCCCTCTGACCTGCAGGAGTATCTTCAGTCTCCAGCAAAGCTGGAGCTACACTAACTTCCTCTTTATCTCTTTTTCATCCTTCCTATCTAACTGCCTAGTCTGAGCCCATCCAATTTAGTCTTTGATGAATTCTCTGCTCTAGTAGCTTGATCAGGAATCTAGTGACCAGAATAATCAAGTCACCAAAAGTTCAGGTTTAGGTTAACAGAGATAAATTAGCAGACTGAAGTAGTCAAGATGGTAACTGCAGTCTTCTCAGGAATTCAAAAGACGTCTCTAGGATGAAGGAATTGCTGGCTGGGATCTTCTAGGTACACAGGATCAAAGAAGGAGGTTAGAAATCTGGGTTAGAGGGAGAGCTGAGTCCAACAGCTGTGACTCTCCCTGCTCTCTCACTCCCTCCTCCCAGGCTGCCAGTTAACTGCTCTCTCACAGAATTCCAAAATCTCCTTCTGCACATTCTATCCCTTGGAATTCAGATCATGTTTGTTAGAGCTCCCAGCCAAATCTGCTTTTCTCAGTCTGCCACCCATCACTTTGCTTGCGTTCCGTTATTCCTTTCTTTCAATCCATATACACACACATACACTACAAACGAAGGCTTGGTAATGCTTCTAGTTATTAAATTTCCCTATTTCAACAATAAATAAAATACTTCATAAGCAGCTAGGACAAAGACCTTAAAATATGAAGAAAAAGTTCTGGTTCCAAAATCAGAAGACTTGGATGCAAATCCCTTTTCTGATTCTTACTCTCTATGAAATTGGACAAGTCACTTCATTTTTCTGGTCTTAAATTTCTCACCTATAACAGGGGAGAAGATTGAACTAGATGGCCAACTCCAGATCTATGATCCTATGATCCACTTCAAATAATGTCCACATTAACAGGAAATCAGAGGGAGGAATGGAATAGTATCAATAAAAAATTCAACAATCATTTATTGAGTGGGCTACTAGGAATTCTAATTATGTATTATACATAATACTATATATTATGCTAAGTACTAGAATGAAATCATCCTTTTTCTCAAGCTTACATTCTTGATGCAGAGTGAAAGGAGCAGAACCAGGAGAACATTATACACAACACAGAGATGGATACGCTGTGGCACAATCTAACATAATGGACTTCTCTGCTAGCAGCAATGCAGTGATCCAGGACAATTCTGAGCGATTGAACACTATCCACATTCAGAGGAAAAACTGTGGGAGGAGAAACACAGAAGAAAAACAACTGCTTGATCACATGGGTTGATGGGGATATCGCTGGGGAAGTAGACTCTAAATGAAATCCTAATGCAAACACTAACGATATGGAAATAGATTCTGATCAAGGACATGTGTAATACCCAGTGAAATTGAGCATCAGTTTTGGGAAGGGGTGGGGGGAGGGGAGGGAAGGAAAGAATATGATTCTTGTAACCAAGGAATAATGTTCTAAATTGACTAAATACATTTTTCAAAAAAAAATTACATTCTGATGAAGAAACCATAAATACATAGAGAATGAATTCAAGGAAGTTAAATACAAACATACCTCATTTTGTCACATCTTCATTTATTGTTTTTCACATATATTCCATTTTTTACAAATGTAAGGTTATTGGAAACCTGCTTTGAGCAAGTGTATGGGCATCATTTTTTTCATCTTGCCTCTGATTCATATTTTGGTAATTCTCTAAATAATTTAAACTTTTCCCATTATTATCTTATGTTATAGTGATTCATGATTAGTGACCTTTGATGTTATCATTATAATTGTTTGGGGGCTCCATGAACCTTGCCCATATAAGAAGATGTAGTTAACCAATAAATATTGTATGTTCTGATTGCTCCACCCACGGGACATTCCCAGTTTCTCTTCCTCTCCTTTGGCTTCCCTATTCCCTGTGACACAACAATATTGAAATTAAGTCAGTTAATAACCCTCCAATGGCCTCTAAGTGTTCAAGTGAAAGGAAGAGTTAATCTATTCGGCAAACATCATTGTTGCCTTATTTTAAGAATTGCCACCACCTCCTCATCCTTCATCAACCTCCACCCTAATCAATCAGCACACCATCAGGAGGCACAACCCTCCACCAGCAAAAAGATTACAACAAGCTAAAGGTTCAGATGATAGTTTACATTTTTAAACAATATGTTTAATTAATGTACATACACTTTGTAGACAATACCAGTGCACACTTAAGTGACCACAGTATTGTGTGAGCATGATTTTTATATGTACTAGAAAAGCAATCATGCTACTCACTTTATTACAATGTTTGCTTTATTGAAATGGTCCAACCAAATTTGCCATATCTCCAAGATATGCCCGTACAAAGTAGTTAAAAAGGAAGGGAATTAGAATTGATAGAGAGTGGTGATTGAACTGCATACTGGTGGAAGAGAAGAATTCCATAAGAATCCCACAAGTGAGAATATAGTGTATTCCAGACTTCAGTGACAGTCAGTATAAAGGAAAGGAGATGGAAGATGGAGTGTCCTGAGTAAGGAATAGAGAGAAAGCAACTTTGACTAAAAATAGAGTGCCAGAGAGGGGAAAATATATAGTACAGCTAGAATAGTAGGTTTGGGGTAGGTTGTGAAGGATTTAAAAGCTAAACAGCAGATTTACATTTTATCCTAGAAGGAATAGGGAGCCACTATAGTTCATTGAGTAAGGAATGACAGAGACCATATGCAAGAGATATTGTGGAGATATACGTGGAAAGATCTGGCAACTGACTAGAGATTTTGAAGTGAATGTGAATGAGAAATCAAGGATGACACCAATAATATGGTAACAGACTTAGAAAATAGCACATACATTCCAAAAACAAAAATTTCTCAAGCCAGAAACTCAAATAATATATACTGTAATCCTGGACATGTTCAACAATGAAAAATATGGATGTTCAATAAAAAAGTGGTACTAGAAAAAAATTAAAACATAAAAAAGAAAAAGAATAGATTCTTTGACTTAGAAACATTCTCACAATAAAGAGATTAAAAATTCCAAATTTTCTACCAAAAAAGTCTAAGTAATTAAGTAAATTTGCTCATATTTATTATATATTTCTTTTTGAAGATTGATCTATGACTTAAAAGAAAGAAAAAGGTGATCAATATGGGTCAATAAAGACTTGAGGGGGGGAAATTAAATAAATTTTAAAGGAATTTAAAAATGCAGGAGAAATGAATTTTTCATTAAATAACCAATGATTAGAGGACAAAATATTTTCTCTAGTCCTCACTTTCAATAAATAAATAAATGGGAAAGTGTTCATGGAGCATTTTTCTCCCATTGACTTTCACATTCAACATATACACAAATCAGTCTTTGGACTTATGTATTGAGACCTAAGCAAAGATTTTTCTTCTACTTCACCTTGTTGTTCTATCACAATAAGCAGTGGACATCAACTCTGGCTAGGCACATGAGGGAAAGAATAAGAGGGAGCAATCATATAACCGTGTATCTCCAATGGCCCCAAGATTACGGAAATTCAAAGTTCTGCAGAGGGCCTTCCTGGAGCATCCATTCTCACCTACCTAAACTCTGAAAAAAAAATGACAGATGCTTCTTCATTCCAGTTAGAAAATTACAGAATAAACAGAAATAGGACAGAGAACTACAATATATGTCAGTACTGAACCCTAAATGAAAGGAATATTTTAATTTTTTAAATTTAAATTTAATTTTTTAAAATTAATTTAAAATTTAAAAAGTGTTTTAAGGGGGGAAAATAGTGAAAATCCTGCCACCTAAGAAGTTACTTGTGGTGAAAAGTTTGTTTCCCCTAAGTTGTAGGGAACTGAAAGAACCTCAAGGTTCAATATCAGGGTCTATAAATGGAGATTTTGAACCCTAGACTTCAATCCCCAGAAGTCCTTGGTATTTCCCAGAATTCCCTGTAATCTCACCTGAGTCTCCACATAGATGAGATCACAATTGGTATTTAACTGGCAGTAATGCCTACCATACTCTCTCTCTGCCATTGCAATGATGTAGGAAGTATCATAATAAGTAAGCTAAGCGTGGGGACTTTGAATGGGCTAATCAGCAATGGGCACGTGGTTTTTATTTTGCATCCTTCATTCTAATAATCCTTAATAAACCTCATAAAATATGATATTTTTATTACTAGATACTAGTTTAATTTTTACAGTTTTCGGCAATCACAAGATTGGATGAGAACTTCTCAATTTTTTTTTTAAGGTAGCCTAGATAATTTTTTTTAATCCACGTTTCTCCTGCCAAGGCTTTTCGCGCCCCCTCGTAAAGCTCTCTTGATTCAGCTTGCTCCTGCTGCCTGTTCCTACCTCCATTCATCCGCTCTGGACCTGCTTGACCCAGATTGCTCTCCCGCCCTGGTCCCAACCCCAGCTAGGCCCCTGGCCCCAGATGATCTCTGGCTTCCTCACCCAGATCACCCCAGGCCCAGCCCCAGGACCCAGGCTGCTGGTAGCTACCCATGTGTCTTCAGAATCACAAACCAACTGGTAAAAAGCTGGGGTGTTCTTTCCTTAAGCAACAATTAGCCTCCACATGGCAGGGGACCTTGGGGGGGATGAGGAGAAGGAAGAGATTTTTTCAAACAGGAAGTTACAAGTATGGTGTATTCTATGAGAGAGCAGTGCATTTCTTATTTCAAAGGATATTTTTTGAGTGCACTGATCCTTTTACTTACCTTACCTGACATTCAGGGTAGAAATTCATCTCCCTGCAACTCTTTGCCATTTATATAAAAAAAAATGAACTTTAAAGAGATTGGAGGTTATATTTTTAAGACTTTTCAGACTCCAATGTTTTATAAAAATCTCTGTATTTTATTGCATTTTGTTGATTATTTTGTTTAAGATTTAATTTTATTGGTTTTAAGTTCATATATTAATGTATTCAATACTATTCTGTTACACTGAATCATTTTAATGTACTGGGTTTTAACTACTGTTATATTCAGTTGCTTTTTTCCCTATACCTATACTGAACAAATATTGAATAATTCCATATATAAAAACAGCCTTTTCTATTTTGACTTTGTAAATTGTCACATAGAGGATGGATGACTCCATAAAAGCTGGTTACAATTGTATAACAACCTTTGGAAAATTTAATGAGCTAAATATCTCAAATTGATTTTAAGGGGTTTTTTTAGACATGATTTTTAGATTTTTTTTTCCAACAATTCTGATCATTTTGCCCACCTCTAACAGGAAGTAAGGTCCATTTTAGTAGCTGGAAGTGAAATACAATTATAATCTCCACCTCCCACATTTATAAAAATGTGAATGGATGGGACATAACAGTCTCATACCAAAGGAGCTGGGAAGTTAATCCTAGGGCATGGTACTCCTGGATGGCTCCCAAAAAGGGAGCATCTCTCATTTATACATCTTCATCTCACTTTACTTCCACCAGAACAATCTAGATTTCTTTATGATGTTCTAGACCCAAATAAGTTTTGCTTTGTATAAAAATGTATTTGCCAAGGTTGAAACATTGCTCCACCTGAAAAACTTGTGACAAGTATGCATTTTTTTATATGTCATACAGCAGACTTATGTAAAATATGTTAGTGGGTTTGTTTGCTATTATATTTAACTGGGCTATTGTGAACTCTGGGGATATTGGTACTTTTTGAATTTGCATTACATGTTGTACTACTGTTCTTTATATAAAAAAAAAAAAGCTGTTAACTTGTGAAAATCATTTGCTTGTACTCACAGTGGATCATAGCCAAGCATGAAGAGGAAATGGATCTCATTTTTGGTGAGAAACCTTGTATTCTATATTTCCTTAGATGACACAGTATGTCAATGATTATAAACTATATTTTTTTAATTTTTAAAACTTTTATTATTATATTTTTCTTACATGTGCAATATACTATTTCAGTATTTTTTTATTTTTTCTCTCCCTTTTATATATGAAGCACATATCACCATTATTGAGAAGATTTTCTTTAACTTTTTTGATTTTGCAGTAATATAAGTTTAAAATATATTTGCTATAATATCAATGCATACCCATAAAGCTTGAGACTATAAAAATGATGCCCTTGATTGTTTTTTTAAAAATTATGGGACTTTGCTTAATGATTCTGTATGATTCCAGGACAAGAGCATACAAAAAGAGCCATTGCACAGTGCCAAAGAAGCACAAAGCTAAACTGCATAGTGCCAATCGAGCACAATGTCAAAGAGACCAACCAATCTTGGTGAGATTGATGTAATTTTGAGCCAAGACAAAGAGGACTTGAACATGTTAGAGGTTCAAGGTTGCAACTGTTTAACATGTTAAAGGCAGGTCTTCCTTGTTCCACATTCTACCAAATATCTCAAATTTGACTCTTACCTGGTGCCTATAATCTAGTCCCTTTTCTGTCTTTCACAGTGTGGCAAACTTTCTGTAGTCCTGGCTACTGACTGGGTAAATACTTAATTGCTTACATCATTTTAATTGGGCCCCGATTCAAAGACATGTTATAGATTTATTTTTTCCTATACTTAGAATTTTTACACATAAGACTTTGATAGTCTATATTTTATTCAGAAATTATCTTTTTTTATTTGGATTTTTTTTGTTTTTGATTTCTCTTGTCAACTGATTCATATACCTCATAACTCAGCCATGCACCCCTAAGTAATCTCTGTGTTTTTCAATCACCCTCTTTGGGGGGAGGGGGCATATATAAAATATTATTATTTTAAATTGCAAAGTTTAAATTCATTTTGAGAGTAATTTTAGGTTAAGAAACATGCTACCTCTCCATATCCAGAAAGTGAACTATTTGGAGAAGACAACATGAAGATGCCTCCACAGACCACAAGCTGCACCAGAAGATCCAGAGTGAACTTTAGGATGTAGTGATTTGAACTGTGTGGGGTTTCAGTGCATTTGTTTTGTATGTATACTCTTATGCCAAAGGGGGCTGCCCCCTAACTGGCTTTTTATCAATGCACCTAGTAATCATTGGTTGTTTTCTCTTTTCCTTTTATCCACAAATTATTGCAATCTTTAAGTTGATTATATTTCCATGATCCTTTTGGGGAAACAGGTTTCCCAATAGGATCATGGGGAATTATGTATAAATGGAGATTTTAAACCCAAAATTCAATCCCCAGAAGTCCTTGGTATTTCCCAGAATTCCCTATAATCTTACCTGAGTCTCCACATGGGTGAGATCACAATTGGTATTTAACTGGCAGTAATGCCTATGACACTCTTTCTCTGCCATTGCAATGATGTAGGAAGTATAATAGTAAGTAAGTTAAGCACATGAATTTTGAATGGGCTAATCAGCCATGGGCATGTGGTTTTTATTTTATATTCTTGATTCTAATAATACTTAATAAGCCTCACAAAAATATAATATTTTTATTACTAGATAATAATTTAATTTTTACAAGGGGTAACCCACCAAGAAAGGAAGAGGAGTCAAAAAATGAGTAACATAGACTATTGGGAGGGAGGAAACTAAAACCAATAAATATTTCAAATTAAGATAATTATTAAAATTCAAAAGAAGTATTCCAAACAAATAAATAAAAAGATGATTTTCAACCAAAAAGCAAGAATAGAAGTAAAGAATTTACTAAAATTAAAAGGAAAGATGAGTACTAAAAAAGTCTAAAATACTGAAATCTCCTCTAAATAAATATTAAAAGATGAAGGAAATTCAACCAATGCCTAATGAAATAGAGAATTGTGGATTACTTGTGGAGAAAGGTAAATATATATATATATATATATATATATATACATATATATATAGCTTTTTTTAAAAAAAGGATCATGAGAAGAGATGATATAAGAGCTAAATTTCTACTACATGAACTAAAGCTTCTGATTGGGCCTTTGAATAGCCCCTGTATTTCCATTCTAGGTGGGATAGGGAGACTCAGTCTATATTTTTAAAAAGGTAGCAGCATTATTAAATTCCTATCCTAGTTCCAAAGTGATTCAACTTTTTTTTTAATTCTTGAGGTTTAAGTCTAGCATTGGAACAATGAAAAGTAATACCTTTTAGTTCCTTTGATTTTGCTGTTTACTTGGAAAACTCTACTAAATGATCCAGGTGTTTAATAAAAGTTTTTCCATACTATATCATTATGTGATTCATATGCATGAACATCTATGGATTTCACTAAGTTACGTATGCAACATTTTACCCTATAATTCATAGTGATTTGAGGGCACCCTAATTTATTTTTAGAAATGTCTTGAAATAAGAAAAAATGCCATTAAGCAATGATGTTTTTAATCAAATGTCAAAATAAATACAAATGGTTAAATCCCTCAAAGTAGAGAGCATCTGTTTCTAAATTTGCTTGCAAACCAGATGTTAATCATTATATTTGGCATATTTCAATGATTTTTAGGGGGGGGGGTTGGTGCTTACTGAGATTATACTGCAAGCAAGTTGAATGTTACATATGTACCATCGGTAAAGCAGAGATTATTTTTCCTACTCTGATAAAAGGCTGATGGCATACTTGTGGGATAGAAATTACTTTAAACTGGACATATACAAGGCCTATTTTGAATTTTTCTTATGTTTTTGATTATTTTTCTATTCTTTTGATAATTGACACATACACCCCCATAACTGAACATTGCATTCTGAGCTAAACTTGATATATTTTTCAATACTTACTTCAGGGGGGAATTGTATTTTAATTTAAAATCTAAGAATTTTTTTTGAATTTTTTTTTGTTTGAGATTGTATTTTTATAAAAATCCAAGAATTTTGTTTAAGCTTTTACTGTTATAAAAAATTCAAAGATTTTGATTCTGTTTGAGAAAAGATCTTCAAGGAAAAAGCTTGAAATTTTTATATCCAGAGAATGAACTGTTGCAGAAAGATGCCGAAAACCTACACTTCATCAAGAAGATCAAGAATGAACTTTGGATATGATTGATTGGACTGAACTTTTGATTGAACATTTATTGTAACTGTACACATTTATGCCAAAAGGGACTGCCCCTAATTTGGCTTTCTGTCAATGCGCCTAGCAAAACATTGGTTTTGCTTTCTTTTCTTTTCTATTTCCTCTCTCACTATTCTAATTTCTCTTAGAAAATTGAATATTGTGTATATCTTTAGTTAGAAGTGAATTTAGAACTACAAATGATCATGTTAAATGATCAATGGGGAGACTAGTCTCCCAATGATCATCAGGGGGGATTGTAAACCTTAAAATTTCTTAGACTTATAAATGTTGGAAATTTCACCATTGGGAAATTTCATACTTGAAAAATTTCCTATTGATAGTGGGAACTCTATTGGAATGTGAACCCCATTGGCATGGGAGGTTCCTCCTCCTCCCTTCTTAAGATTACTTTAGGACAGAAACCTTTTGCTGAACAATGGAAAGGGCTTTGACCTATGCTTAAGCATAGAACAGGAAGTTCTTTGAGTCATGATTGATTTTAGAATTGATACAATAGAGATACTTGGAATGACAGAACCAGGTCTTGGAAAATACAACTTCCACCCCACTCAGTCCTAACAGGATTTAGGAAGGGCTGCAGCAAAGGATCAAGATTTAATTATTTGAGAATATGACCTTCAACAGACATGTGCAAAGCCACAGACCTCTGGGCAGGTCCTGGGTTAAGCTAGAGCCACCATTGGCACAGGGAAGACATGGACAGTGATTGGTAGATGTGAGAACTGAGGGGAGGGAACTTGGATGGTTTCCTTAAATATAGAGGGATCTGAGGACTGAGGAGAGGTTGGAGAGATTTTGGCTCTGAGAGGTGGTGCTTTGAGAGTTGGCTCTGAAGGAAGCTGGAGGTGGAAGCCCCTGAGACTGTTTCTCCATTTTGGTCACGTGAGTGATAGGGACTGATCTCCTTTCTTTGCCTCAGCTATCTAAGGGCTTGGGCCTTTTGTCCCAGCCTAAACAGAGTGGGTATTTAAGCCCTATTCCCTTCTCTCCCCTTTCTCTCCCCCCCCCTCTCTCTAATACCTTTCTTCCTCCTGTTTGTAATTAAACTCCATAAAAGGTTGACTGCTGACTTGAGTTTTCATTTAGGAATTACATAGCTGAATTCCTTGGCGACCTTAAATTAATATATATCAGTCTTTTAAAGTGATTTCCTTGTCACAGTCTGTGGTTGAATTATAAAGGTATTTTTAACCTTCATTAAAGAATCATGGTCATGCCTCCCCACCATCTTACAGTAACTTCAGTAGACTTAACCAAGTGAAAGACAGGACATAACAAGTCACTTTATAGGGGAATGGGGGGAGAGGGGAGCAATAAAGCAGAATTCAGAAATGAAGTTATTATTCAAGGGACAGAGTTAGTAATCTATCCCAAATGACTTTGGGACCCTACTTTTTTTCCCCTTCCTCAGAATTCTGAGTCTATATTTCTACTGTTTCCATCACTATCCTAGGTGCTTTTAATTTTTTTTTATGTAAGAGAAAAAACTCTTTCTCCTTGTTCTCTATTGGGAAAGAAAAAAAGAAAAACAAAAATAAAATCCTTATAACAAATATACTATGCTGTAGAGTAAAACAAGTTCCCACATTGTCCATGTGGATAAAATGTAGGTTTCCTTCTGCATATTGAATCCATGATATCTCTGTCTGGTAATGAGTAGTGTGCATCTTCATTGACCTTCTGGAATCATGGTTCACCATTGCATTTATCAAAGTTCTTACGTCTTTCAAAGTTGTTTTTATGATGCCATTAATCATTCCCCAGGCTCCTCTCACTTCACTCTGCATCAGAGTGTGCTAGGTTTTTCGTTGTTGAGTCATTTCAGCCATGTTTGTGACCCCAATTGGGATTTCCTTAGCAAAGATTCTGGAGTGATTGTCATTTCCTTCTGCAGCTCATTTTATAGATGAGGAAATTGAGGCAGAGTTAAATGATTTGCCCAGTGTCATGAAAGTTAGTAAGTGTAGAAGACCACATTTGAACTCAGGTCTCCTTGATTCCAGTCCCAGAATATTATCCATTATACCACTTAGCTGCCCCAGGTTAGTTATTGTGGTACATCTAAGAGTATGAATAGGACTGGACTCAGTCAAAATTGTAAATAAGAAGATTGGTTTTGAAGCCTTCTATTTTCTGCACCCTTTCAATATTCCCATTTCATGCTCTTACAACATGAATCTAGCCTGATAGACTATCATTACTAATTCATTGCTTTACATCAAGCCTTCTGTTTGCTATCCTCTTTTAGTATTCCTCGTAGGGGTAGCACACTTCTTCCTCTACCTTAGAGTGAAAGAGTTTGTCAAATAACTTTCCTTCCCTCAGGTCAATGTGCATATCCATCTGAATGTTTCAGGTTCACCTTGAACACAACAGGTACCAAACTGAACTTATAATATTTCATCCTAAGTCTCTTCCTCCTTCTTATTTCAATATATGTGTCAAGGGCAAGACATAGTTTCCCATTTAAAAAACTTAGTTTTATATCCATGACACTTCCCTCTCCCTCACTTTTCATATTGTCAGCCACAAAGTCTTAGACAACCAATTAATCAATAAGCATTTATTAAGAATCTTCAATGTTTTAGACTTTGTGTTAGATTCTGGAGTTATAAAACAAAAAAAAAAAAGACACCAACATTCCAGATGTTGTGTTAGGTTCTGGAGGTACAGAGCAAAAACAAAAATAACCCTTGCCCTCGAGGAACTTAGAATATTTTCTGGAAAGAAAACATGTGAATATGTATATAGATGTGTAAATCTATATGCAGATATCTATGTGTATATAGAGAATATAAAAATAAATATGGTGATTTTGAGGGAAAATTCCTAATAGTTACCTATTCCACCACCATAATATCTCACATCTGTTCCTTCCTCTTTATTACTATTGTCATTAGCCTTATACAGATTCTCATTACTTCTACATAGATTTTAATAGCCTAAACTATTACAAAGGCTTAGACTGGTATTCCTACTTCTGATCTGCGACCCTTAAATTCATTTCAATTCAGCAAGTATTTACTTTTTAGTTCTTATGAAAGGCATTGAGAATACAAAGAAAAATAAATAAATAAAATGGTCTTTTTCCTGAAATGTATATTCTACAGGAATACAGTCTTCATACCCCTATCAGACTAATATATTCTTATACTTCTCTGATGACATTCCTCTTTAAAAAAAGAAAAGAAAACAAATTTCAGTGATTTCTCATTGCCTACCAAGTAAACTTCAAACTATTTTAAAGGCATTTCATAATTTGGCACCACTTGAACTTTCTAGATCTATATAATATTCTTTCTAGACACTCTATAGCAGTCAAAATGAACTATTACTTTTTCTTCTGCTCTTCCCTGTCTCTGTTGTTTTCATCATTTTCTAACCCTGGAATATTGTCTCACCTCTGATGTTTACTTACTGCACAATCTTAGATAATTCTGTAACCTGAGTTCTTTTTTCATAAAATTAAGATATTGGATTGTCTGGCCTCTGATTCCCTTCCAGCTCTAGATCTATATAATTTTGTGATCTCTATAAATTGTCATCTACTGAATTCTTACTTTTTCTTTTGTTATTTTAATCCAGTTTTATTTTATTTGAACTCCAAATTTGCTCCCTTCTCCCTCTCCTCCCACCACCCATCCATTGCTAATATGTATAAACAAGCAAAAGAAATATCTTCATTAGCCATTTATTTTTTTTAAAGGAAGAAAAAGAAATAGAAGCAAATGTGCTTCAGTCTGCATTCTGAGTCTATCATCTCTCCACTGGGAGGTAGAGGTAACATGTTTGATCATAAGTTCTTTGAAATTTTGTTAGGACACTGTTGAATGGAGCTACTAAATCTTTCAAAGTTGAGTTTCCTTACAACATTTCTGTTACATATAAGTTGTTCTCATTTTGCTTATTTCACTGTGCATCCATTCATACTTTCTTTTTGAAATTATATCCTTTCAATCATTTCTTAGAGCATAATATTTCATTATTGAAGCTCTAATAACTACTTCATATTGACTCAGAGAGTGTATTAGGTTTTTTCACATCATTAATACATTTATCAGCTATTTTTTATATTATATTATATTTATCTATGTATATCCTCTCCCACTAGAAGACTATAAATTGTAAGGGATAATAAACTAGTTTAATGAGCCTTGATGCATGCTGGGCTTATATAAGTTGGAAGCACCCATGTAGAGACAGAAAATAGCTACTTCTAAGAGAAGACATCCTGCACTCCCTTACCACTTTAGTAGGAGCAATCTCTTTTTGCTGATGAATAACTGAAACAAGATACATCTTTAAAGCTATCAGACTGGGTCCTCTTTCTTATTCCAGCTATTTCCAGGAGATGAAATTCCATTAAGCCATGGCAGGGCACAATGAGCTAAACTGGATGGAAGGGAAACAGTTTTCTATTTCCCTCCTTTTGAATCCTATAACTTTGAGAACCAAGCTTAGTATCTGCTCCCTTTGTTCTTTGTAGTTCTAGATATAGGCAGTAGAATCTCTAGATACAGTTGCTCCAGTCATGTCCATGAGCAAACTTGCCTTGAAGATAGGAATTCAGGATGTATGTTGCTGCCACATCAACAGAGAAACCCAGAGAAGTTGGGATGTCAGAATGGAACCTTGGTTTAGAACTTGATGATGATATATATATATATATATATATATATATATATATATATATATATATATATATATGAACTTAATTAAGTTGTAACCTAATTCTTCCCAAATTCCCAGAAACTAAGATGGTTATACAGGGGAAATGTTGGTATGTTTGTTCTTGCTTTATCTTTAAAGTAAATATTCATTTATAAAAGCTATAATTTGCTAAGTGGTTAAATGTAACTAAGGTCTTTGAGGGGGGCATAGAATTGGGGGGAAGTTATCAGTGATGGCTTAAGCCAATGACAGAAAGACTCTATACCCCAGACCTTCTTTAAAGTGGAACCTTGGAGAACCAAAAAATCAAAGAAGAGGAAAATGTAATAAATCTGGTCCTCAGACAGTGAGGGTCTGGATAGTGATTGCTGAACTGGGAATTCTATCCATTGAAGTTACTAAGTTACAATAACTAGTAATATATGTCAGAATTTTAGAAATGACTTTAGGTTAATCCAATGTTAAGTAAAAAAAAGATTAAAATGATAAAACTTATGCCACCATTTTGTATTTTCTTTTTTTTCTCTGTTCTTCCTTTTTTCTCTCTCCCGGCAGATTTTCTTTTTTTCTTTCCAGCTTAATTTATTTTTTATTAATTTATTTTCAAGTATTTCTCTATGGTTACATGATTCATGTTCTTTCCCTCTCCTTTTTCCTCCCAGTGACCCAGCAGGTTCAAATAAAGATATAGATGATGTGCTTCAAATTTGCATTTGATATAAACCCAGGAAAGGCCTAGATTAAAAAAAGAACTCAAGAGGATAGAACACTGGGCTAAATGAAATAAAATGAAAGTGAATAGGGATAAATATAAAGTCTCAAGTTCAAGAACCAACTTTGTAAGCACAAGCTAGTATAAGCTTATCTAGATAGCTGCTCATCTGAAATGACTTGATGGTTTTAGTCAACAAGAGTCAGCAATGTCATATGGCAGCAAAAACATTCATCAGACATTAGCACATACTGAGAGTGACCCTGGGTCACTGAGGTGATTGCCATCACTCTATGGTCAAACCACAGCTGCAGAATTGTGCTCAGTTCTAAGCACCACATTGTAGGAAAGACACTGCTGAGCTAAAAAGCACTCAGGAAAAAGCCACTAAAAGGGACTCAAGATTTGTCATAGAAGAATCTGTTAAAAGAATTAGGACTTTAAACTGCAAAAGAGAAGACGGAAGAGACACGCAATAGCTATCTTCACATATATAAAGGACATTTGGGGGGAGCGATTAGAATTGTTCTTGACCTCAGGGCACAGAACTAAGACCAATATGCACATGCTGTATGCGGAGGGACTGATTTAGACAAAATAAAGAAATATTCTCCAATAGTCAAAGCTATCCAGAAGTGACTTTGAGCAAAGGCTGTCTAAAAGTGTCAAGTATATTATACAGGGAATTCTTGTATGCTCAAGGACAGATTTGAACTTGATAGCCACTAATGTCCTTTTTAATTCTGAAGCTTCTCTTGGGACTTAAGAGTACCATGGCACTGAAATGACTAAAATAAAAGCTCTTTCTTTTTTAAACTCTAAAACTTTAATTGAAAGAAAACGGGAGCGCCAGCAGCCTGAAACTGACTAGCCTCTCTCAGTCTTTGAAACTCTTTAGATTAAAAGTTTTTCTTCTATGCACAGGATTGGTCCTTATATATAGACCAATCCCAAGAGTAAGGAGTCTGTGACCCCTCCCCAGTACAGGATTGGTCCAATTCAAGACCAATCCTGTGCCAGGAAGTAGGGTGTGACCCCTTCCCCAGAACAGGATTGATCCATTCAAGACCAATCCCACACCAGGAATTAGTAGGGCGGGACCCCTGAGGCATGCTATGGGATGCAGTTCCCCTGGCCACAACTTTTTGAAAGGATAGTACTCTAGCACGTGATACTATGCGACTTATATGTTGCCACAAATTTCTTTTCTTCTCTTTTTTCCTTCTCCTCTTTCTTTCTCTTTTTCTTCTTCTTCTCCAGAGGACATATGTCTATCTGTCTCTCTCTCTCTCTGACCTTCCCTACAGATACCAGAAGCATGATTTGTTTTAGACCTTTCACTTTTTTTCTGTATTTGAGAAATCAAATTTTGTTTATCTTTCTTAGTTTTTCTCCTTTTCCTTTCTTCTCTCTCTGAAGTCACTTGCTTTGAATCTAACTTTATTTCTCTATTAATTTTTCTCTCCCTTCTTCTATTCCTCCTTTCATTTACCTAATTTTCAGAACAGCTGGACTGTTGGATCTCATCAACACAGTCTATCAGAGCCTACAGCCAGTATTAAAATTGAATCCTATATTGGCTAATGTGACAGAATAGGAAAATGATAAATATTGGAGGGGATATGAGAAAATTGGGACACTAATACACTTGTTGAAGTTGTGATCTCATCCAACTATTCTAAAGAGCAATTTGGAACTATGTTGAAAGTTAAAACTTTTTTTAAACGGCATACCCTTTGATACAGAAATACCATTAGTAGATCTGTATTCCAAAGAGACCAAAAAAAGGAAAGAAGAAAGAAAGAAAGAAAGAAAGAAAGAAAGAAAGAAAGAAAGAAAGAAAGAAAGAAAGAAAGAAAGAAAGAAAGAAAGAAAGAAAGAAAGAAAGAAAGAAAGAAAGAGAAGGAAGGAAGGAAGGAAGGAAGGAAGGAAGGAAGGAAGGAAGGAAGGAAGGAAGGAAGGAAGGAAGGAAGGAAGGAAGAAAGAAAGAAAGAAAGAAAGAAAGAAAGAAAGAAAGAAAGAAAAAGAAAGAAGGAAAAAGAAAGAAAAAAAGAACCTATTTGAACAAAAATATTTATTATGCAGCTCTTTTTTGTAGTAACAAAGAAGTGGAAATTGAGGAGTTGACCATCAATTGAGGAACGGCTGAATAAGTTGTGGTATATGATTGTGATAGAATACTACTACACTATAAAAAATAATAAACAGCATGATTTTGGAAAAATCTGAAAAGACTTACATGAATTGATGCAAAGTAAAGTGAGCAGAACCAGAACATTGTATACAGTGATAGCAATACTTTTCCCCCTTCCACTTAATTCTTTTTTTTAGAATTGAAAATTTGTATTTAATTAATTAATTTGGAATATTTTTCCATGGTTACTTGATTCATGTTTTTTTTCCTTCCCTTTCTCCAAGCAATCCCTAGCCAACAAGCAATTCCACTGGGTTTTATATATGTCATGATAGCAATACTTTTTGATGAACAACTCTATGAATGACCTAGTTATCCTCAACAATGCAGTGATCTAAGACAACCCTAGACACTCATGATGAAAAATACCATCTGCCCTCCAATAAAAAGCTGATGGAATATGAATGCAACTGAAAAATACTATACTTAATTTTCTTTCTACTTTTTTATTCATTTAAGATCTCTTTCACAAAATAAAGTAATTTGGGAAAGTGCAAGATTGCACATGTAAAATATACATCAGATTACTTACTGTCCCAAGGAGTAAGGAGGGGTACAAGAGAGTAAGGGGGGAGAATTTGGAACTCAAAACTCTAAAAAATGAGTGTTAAAAAAATTTTTATATATACATGAGAAAAAATAATTTTTTAAAATATTGAATCCCATTACCCTTGAATGAAGGTTCATATAACTGAATTTTTTGTGGTCTGCAAAATATATTTCTCATGTATAAAAGTTATTTGGGATAGATTAGAAAATATTCATTGAATTAAAAAATCCCCAGACAGTCTACATACATTTTGGTCCTTTGTGATCCTGTTGTTCTAGATTTATGTGTGAGAATAATTTATTGCCATTATCTTTAAATGTCCCCTATCCCTAATTATTGATGATTCTGAAGTTTTTGTTGGGTCTAACTACAAAGAATCAGTCATAATACCATACTGAGTTAAAGAAATCCTTCACGCTCCTATTAGTTTGGGTAATAATATGTTCATATTTAGCCATCTTGAATATATTGACTCTATATAATGCTAGTGAAACCAATCATGAAAAAATTTTAAGTTGTATTTCATCTTATATTTCTGAGGCAGGGTAACATAGTGAATAAAGAACTGGACTCATAGGGTTAGGTAGAATTGTCTTCAAATTCAGTCTCTAACACATAATGATTGTGTGATCTTGGACAGGTTACATTTGCAATGCTCCCTGCAAATTTCTAAGACTATAAATCGCAGCTGAATTACAAAGCTGTATTGATAGAATGAGTTTCTTTACCAGAGAATTCCACATACTAATAAAATTGCAAGTCTAGACCAAAAAATAAAGAAAAAAATATCAGCAGAAACATATGTTAGTTTTTCTCTTGATTCAATAAAATTAACATTTAAAAAAAACACCAATTGTGGTTTCAGGCAAGTAAAATCTCTCTCCCCAGTGTAAAGAGCCATTGTAATCTATTGTGAGCATATCTTACATCGATTATTTTAACCATAACATCTTTCATGTGTCTAAATAAATAATACTTGTTGTATCTAAGAATTTAAATTCATTATATATTCCCTGGATTCCTTAGATTGCTCAAGTTTGGGGGTTATACTTTTCTTCTTAAATGAAGCTCTGGATAAGTCAATTTAATTATAATGGTTTCATTATGCCTTGCTATTCACTATTTTTTTTAATAAATGCATATTTATTTGCAAACAGCATGACAGAGAAATTGTTTGTGTTTTTTTCAGTCTAAGCCTTATAGAGAAATCAGTGATAAAGGAATCAGAAGATTTTGCCCAACTCCTATTTCTGCCCTTTCTAGCTAGTGTGACCTTGGACAAATCATGTACATGCTTTGGACCTCACTTCTTTCATCTACAAAATGAAGTTAATAAAATCTGCCTTGTCGCTTGCAGTGCTTTGTAAGGATCAAATCAGAAAACATATATGAAACCATTAAAATATTATACAAGTTAAAAGTATTGCTGTCACGTCCACATAATATAAATTAAGCATATTTTTAAAAATATATTTGCAATCTAAAATATGCCACCTACATAATTTTGTAAAGAACAATTGATATAAAACATTACTTTTTTCAAGAACACATTTCAAACTCAATAAGGTTTGACCTAATCTTAAATACATTATTATGTCTCCTAAAGTATATCTTTCAAGTTAAAAGGAAAATAAAGTAAAACATTCATCACTTGATATATCTAGATGACATCTATTTATATGGCTTGACTGAAAACATTTTAAACAAAACCTTTTTTTTTAATACGTCCCCAAAGAAAGATATTACTCATTAAGTGTAAAACTTCAAGTATACAAAAGAGAAACAAAGAAAAATTAGAGCTTGAATTCTGAGGTCACATTGAATCACAGAGACACTTGGAGAATAAATAAATGATGACAGGGATGGTTTCAAAGTAAACTGGGAAGACCTGTATGTTCAAAAGTGAATTGAACATAAACAGGAAAACAATTTCCTCACCAAAAAAAAAAAAGGAACCAAGGAATTTATTGACATTTTTACATCATAATATAAAAGTCATTTTGGAACAAGAACCCATTACTTCACTGAGTAATACTAAAGGCTGATGAAAGTTATGCACCACTAGATTTGTCAAATTTACTTTAGCTACAATCCAAGAATGGAATTTAAAAGTTCCCTAAGGGTAACATCCACATGAACTCAGCAAGCAAGCAGTATGCTAACAAAAAGACATGAAACAAATATCTAAGTCATGCAGATTTGTTTGTGGTCATGAAGCAATTTATTATGGCAATTTGGAACTAGGTTGTGGTTGTTGCCACCAGAAATTAAAGCAGGGTTCTTTCTTTTTTCTTTTTTTAAACCCTTAACCTTCCATCTTGGAATCAATACTGTGTATTGGCTCCAAGGCAGAAGAGTGGTAAGGGCTAGGCAATGAGGGTTAAGTGACTTGCCCAGGGTCACACAGCTGGGAAGTGGCTGAGGCCAGATTTGAACCTAAGACTTCCTGCTCTGAGCCTGCCTTTCAATCCACTGAGCTACCCAGCTTCCCCCGACAGGGTTATTTCTAAGTAGCCAAATTTAGTAGTCAATGTAGTTTATGTAAGAAAACAATAGAAACAGGCTGACACATCACTGAAACCCATAAAAATTTAGTAACTATTGAATACCTAGTAAGATCTTTTTAATACCTAATATTTAACTATGAAAGACATTATCTTATTTGAACATGACAAAAATGCTAATATAGGTGCTATTATTATCCATGATTCATGAATGAAAAATCTGAAGTAGATATAGATTAAGTGACTAGCCCAGTTACACAACTAGTAAGTGTTTGAGGCAGGATTTGAACTCAAGTTCTCTTGATTCCATGTCCACACTATCCAGTGTTTTGTCTAAGATATGACCAATGGTCAGACTTACACGTCAGAAGCTATCTTTCAGGGATTTACAAATGACAGATTTCCATAATGCAAATAAAGACCTCAAAATATCCTGGGAAATCACAGGTTGTTATCACAGACCATTGTATTTCCCACAATTTCCCAAATATACCATTGGTCCTAAAAACTTAAGAATAATTTTAATAGATGTCACTATAAGCAATGAAAATCATTCAAAATAGACCCAGGCAAGAATATCAAAGTCATGAAGGAACAGAATGTTCATGTTATCCCAGTTATCCTATCTGATACTGGAATTGTACCAAAGATGATTCCAGTAAGGATTAGCTTATATCCTAATACTTCTATTAAACTACAAAAAGTAGGCATTTTATCCACTTGTGCAACAATTTGTAGAACTTTAAAAATAACTATCTCCTTAACTTGTCTTGGTTTCCTTTCTACTGGAACCCCATCAAAAAGATGAAAAGAATAAAATAATAACAATTAGGTTTTTTTAATAATGTGTCCATTAATCACTGTATGAAACTCTGAATTTTCAAAGGCTATGACAGTGGAACATAAACACTGACAAATCATTTCAAATTAAAATGAATTTGTGTATAAATTGTATACTGTTTATATAAGTGAATACTCTTTGCCAAGGACTAAGCCAACTTTAAAAAGGTTCACACCAATAGATTAGGCAGGACATAATAATACATTTTTCTGTTTTGTTTCATTTCTTGGACACAACAATTCAATGCAATTCAAAAAATATTTAGTAATTTCCTACCTTGTTGAAGGACCTCCTTCTAGTTGGTGCTGGAGAGAAAACATTAAAAATAATATAGTCCCTGCCTTTAAGAGGTGTCTGACTCAATAAAGAGATAGAGCATGTATACAAAAGAGATCATCCAAAAGTAAGGGTAGAAATTGGTTGAATTCAAGAATCCCTTCCACTCTCACTTAAAAGTAACCAACCACAAGATCCTCTACATTAAGAGTTCCTAACCTAGATCCATGGAAAGAGTCCACATATAGATTTCATGGGATCTGGGAATTTCAATGGAAGAAACATAAATATGTAGAGATGTAGATAACATATAAATTTAAATTAATGAGATGTATTTTAATTCATAATTTAACCAATCCCTTAAATTATGAATTTAAAAAATATATTCCTTAAATTTTATCATACTGCCAAAGGAGTCCATGGCACAAAATAATTTTAAAATCCTGGTTCTATATCATTTTATCTTTTACCTTTATCACACTTTAGAATGCCTACTGATTTACACAATTGAATATATAAACTAGGTGGGAACATTGGATGTGTATTAGATTTGGTTGAAAAGTCTATTATATTCTTTGGATTTTGAATAAATAGAAAGCTAGTTGAGAAATCTGGCATTCTAGTGGCAGGTGAACCTAGGGGTAAAGAAGTTTCATCCACACCTTTGAACAGGAAAGGAGAATCTCTGTCCCCTTATCTTGCTCCATGTACCATAGGAAGTCCTAACAGACTTCAAAAGGTCAGAAGATTTGGGGCTTCCTATCTGAAACAGTAAAAGTATCCTCTAAACAGCAGCATCTGCAGTGGGATGTGAGAAATGCATTGACGACAAAGGCAATGTCAGACCACTGTCGGGAAACTGGCAGAAAGCTTTACTCTACCTTAGCTGAACTTCATGAGGACATCAGGAATGGGTGAAAAGGATTTCTGGTCACCAAGAACTTCAGTCATCTCTTTGCCACACCTGCTCTTTAATCCTAAATTCACTTTCCTCTGGACACACCTTCTAGACAGACAGACAGACATTAGGGAGAATGTGCCCCAGTTTGTGGGGTTGTTTTGTACTAATTCTTTTTATAGACCACTCAGTAAATATTCATTTCTTAATTCTAATTTAATCTGACTGATTAATTGATATCAACTAATAACTAACATAGTAGACAACAATAGGGACTCAGGAGTGATAGTGTTTGAGGAAGCCACTCTCAGTCTCTCAGGATTACTCTTAGAATTCTAACAATAGAAGGAGCTAGAGAGACCCAACCTGCCAAAGCAAGGGAAACCCTGAAAAGCAATCAGAGCCTGTGTTACACAAGGTAAATTATGGTGTAATCCAAGGAGAGGTCTAAAGGATTCTAGGAAAATTGGATTGGGAAGAAGAATTCACTTCCAGCTAGGGGCATCAGTATCATCTTAACGGAGAAAGGAATCCTATGTTGGAGCTAGTCAGGATGATCTGAATAATACAGTAGATAGAGAGTTGGATCTAGAGGCAGGAATTCAGGAAGACTTGAGGTCACATTTGGCCTTAGATTTGAACTCAGGTTCTTTTTTCCTCAACTAAAAAATTAGAATCTACCTTGAGGATCAAATGAGATAATATTGCAAAGAGCTTCTCCCCATGCCTGATACACAGTGAGTATTTAATAACTGCTTATTTTCTCTTTTTTTTCAAATCCTGCCCTAGGCACTTATTAACTGGGTGAACCTGAAGGACCCTCTTAGCCTCCTTTTCCATGTCTGTAAAACACAGAGAATAATAGCACCTTGTTCAGAGTTGTGAGATTCAAACAAAAGAAGGTATCAAAATATTTTACAAACTTTAAAGTGTCGAATAGTAAAGGTAAGCTATCATAGAGAAGGTAATAGAATAAAAGTTGTAGAATAGTTATTATTATTAGAGTATTATTATTATTATATATTAGAGTAGTGTGCACTGGTTAGAGACTACCCACTAATAAATGAAAGTATAGAAATTTCAAAGTGTTAACACTTGACAATAATGACAATAAGAAGGAAGAATAATAATTCTCACCACTACAAAAAAACAGCTGTGGTATAGTGGGAGGTCTTGACATCAAAAGATGTATCCTTCGGTCTTTTATTCCTTTTACTTTACTTTTTATTGTCCTGCTCTGTAGACTAGGAATAATAATAATGTTATTTCCTATCTAATCGTTTTGTGAGGATCTCATGAAATAATGTGTATTAAAATTTCATATAGATGTAAGTGATGGTATATTGTTCTTGTCAGCTTGTGCCAATGTAATCAACCTAACAAGTGCTCGGTAAATGATGGTTAGAAATAACAATTAAAAAACACTTTCTACTCCTACTCTGTATTACTCACATACTGTCAAGCTCAACTCCTATCCCACCTCCCTCACAAAACCTTACTTGGTTATACAGAATGGCATGTGTACCCAAACATAGCACAGCTAAATTATCTGCCAAATTTGTATTTTTTTTCCAACTTGTTCATTTTATTTTCTGTCCTACATTGGCAGAAAATGCTTTCTTCCTCTTACTAATCCTGCAAAGTGACTAATATTATGATATTGCAAAAAGTGGGCACTCAAAGACTGATTAGAGTGATGATAGAAGAAAACTGTCCAGAAATAGAAAGGAGCATTAACCATTCCCCTGTCTTATGATTATTTGAAGGAAGGAAGAGCTTAGAGATTCTTGTTTTAAAAAGAAGAGAAGTATATGTCCCTCTGATTCTTAATTAATAATCCAAATCTCCTTAACACAGCAGGAGTATTTATAAAAGGCCTCAACAGAAGGGGTGGAATGTAATTTACAAAATGATATTTAAATTCTCAAAGGAATATTAAAACCTTGTTATTTTATGCATTCATAATCATGATTGTATAATAGCTATAAAAGCATATTGTATGCTCATAAAGAAAGACTCCCCATCCCTTGACCACATGCTAGATTAGATTCTTCCATTACTATATTCTCCAAAATGGATATTTTACCACTTTGCATTTGTTTTACAAAGTAGCTTCATTATCATCCCTTATAATTAACAAGGGAATTCCTTACCCCTATCTGTCTTTTTTCCCCATAGACTATAGATGAAAGTGGAGATTTTTTACTATCCCCACCTCTTAGTAGAATGTAGGCTCCATAAAGGTAACATTCTATTATTTCTGTGGCAGAAAACTTTGGAAGAAAGAAAGAAGGAATTGAACTGAATAAGAAAAAAAGAAATCATGTAGGCAAAAGACTTAGATTAGTGAAATAAATCGGTTTGAATTCAGGAAGGAAATTTTTGAGAATAATTAGAAAATAAATTTAAAGAGCAGTCTCCAAGCCCAGATATTGGGTCCAGATTCTAAATCCAGTTTAAAAAATGAGTAAAATCAAAGACACTTAAAGAGCATATAAAATTATTAAGGAGGCCAAAGAAGGATTTGGAAATAAAATCTGAAAAGAAAGACCAGAAAAAAATAAAATGTAATGGGTAAGTTAAATCAGAATAACTAAGACAAATACAAATGAAACAATTAGAGGATAAAGCATATTGATAGATTGGTACATGGGGAAATGATTATAAATTTTTGGCCAAGAGATTGAAGTTCCAAGAGGGAGAAGTTGTTTTGTTTTGTTCCCTTATAGTTAATCTTTGAAGAGAGGAAACTAAAAATAAATTTGTTTGGGAAAAAGAATAGCTCACTAAGAAAGTGATGAATGAGTTCTAAGGGTAGCTAGGTAGCCTAATGGATAGAATGCCAGGCCTTGATTTGGGAGAATCTGAGTTCAAAGTTGACCTCAAACTCTTCCTTTGTGACTCTGGGCAAGTCACTTAACCCCAGTTACCTGATCTTTATTGTTCTTCTGCCTTATGATTCCTAGTATCAATTCTAAGATCCAAGGTAACAGTTTAAAAAAAAAAAGAAAAATGAATGGTTCCTTTTGACCATTGCTTAAAATATAGGAATATCAGATTTCTAGCCAAAGATGAAATATACATAAAAAGACTGATTGGATTATATTTTCTGAATATCTTGGAATCTTGTCAAAAGAATTTTAAATTTTAAAAAAGATAGAAGGACAACTATGTATAACTATAAACCAGATACTATAGAGGAGAACTCTAAAGAAGGAAGAAGAATAGCCTTTGGGACATTCAGAAATTCACAGGAGAAAAGATTCAAGGAAAGATCTAGTAGTTGAACCCACAGCCTCAAAAGTTGATAAACAAATGCTTGAAGTTTAAGTAACAAACAATGGTTTCCCTGGAATTTAGAGAAACAAAACTCATGACTAACCTATGGCTCTAGGCAAGAAAACTTTTTTTCAAAATAAATAGACTATGAACAGTCATGTATGGATTCCTTTTGAGATAAGCAACAACTCAGGTGGAATTTCATTTAGTGACAGCAGGGATGACTTAGACTTCGTAGACTTACACCACCACCACCATTTGTAACCTCCCATCTACTCAACCAGCGATCAGAAATCAGAACATCTGGCTTTGGCTAGAGAAATTAAGACTAAGCTTTGGTCTTCCATCTTAGTTCTCTTTAAATTGGTGCCAGGTCTTGTGGTATACACAAGAATTTCATTCATCTCTTTTGTTATATTTTCATTCTAGGATTTTTAATAATGGATAATACTCCAAGGAAATGAACAAATGCCATAACTCTTAAAGAGCACATTTCAATAACTGTTAGAGATGCTGCAGTGGTTTTGTTAGGAGACGGTCAAGAATTTCAAGTATCATTCAAGCTCATAATGAAATAGGACCAGTCACATTGAAGCATAAAGGAAAATGTGGTCAAAAAATGGAAAAAAAAGCCCCAAATTGACATATTATTACTGCAAAATAGTCTAATCCTCAAGCAAACAAGCCTGACAATATGGAAGACTTGCTGACTTCTCTTCTATAGTGTATATTTCTTGAACCTGGAAAGACAGTGAAAAGATGACAGTGGTTCCAAGTGCAAAAAAAAATGGTTAGAGTGGGTGTGAAAAGGAGGACCTGCTAGACACTATCATGAAGAAAAAATGATTGTCATGTGCTGGAAAGTACAAGGACTCAAGTACTGATGATTGAAAAAATACAATTCCCAATTATGAAACTCATTTTTTTCTTTCAAGGCTATACCTAAACCAAGGATAGAAAAAGTCCAGGTGTGTTTTGTCATTTAGTGATTTTCATTAGAATGCAAAATAACTATCCCAGAAAAAGTTTAGAAAAAATGTTTTTCTTACTTCAAACAGGCCTAGAAGTCTTGCCCCCATAGAGGGAATGATGAATTCTGATAAATATATGAACTGAAAAGCATAATGGATCTGGAATTATATAAATTTCTAAATGGAGATTAAATACTTCAACGTGACCTTTTACCATGACACATATCATGAAAAATTAGAAAATTTATCCAAGAAGTGAAGAAAAACATGCTTCAGTGGCCTCAGAGCTCAGCTCATTTATTTATTTATTTGTTTGTTTGTTTTTTTATTTATTTATTTAAAACCCTCGCCCTCCACCTTAGAATCAGTACTGCATGTTGGTTCCAAGGCAGAAGAGCAGTAAGGGCTAGACCAATTGGATTAAATTAAGTGACTTGTCCAGGGTCACACAGCTAGGAAGTGTCTGAGGCCAGATTTGAACCTAGGACTTCCCATCTCTAGGCCTGGCTCTCAATCCACTGAGTAAGCCAAGAGCTAATCTGGGTTTAGTGGGGTACTCTTGCAATTCTGGTTACTAGCATGTCTGAGCTGGTGAATCTCCAACTGGGGAGTTGTGATCTACACTGAGCTTTGCTGATTGAGCATATACAGTGGTATATTAATGGTTGTTAAATTTTCAGTTCAAGCATTTATGCTTTTGAAATCAATAAATGCTACAAATCATGGCTTGGTTTATTGTTTTGTTGATTGTCTATACTTAAGAAAATGATGGAGCAAATAATAATGCAGATTAAACTTAAAAGGGTCTGTGAGAGAGCTCAACAAATGCTTCCCAATCCCCTCAGACTTACACTCTAAGCAACTCACAGCAATGTCATGGAAGGTTGGTGTCTCAGGACACCTCACAGTTTGGCTTTAGTCTGCCAACTGCAGATCTGTCCCCTCTTTCCCTTCTCTAAATGGCACACTATTGAGGAAGTTTACAACCAGGAGATCTATGCATTATTCACAAACTCAGGAACTCTCCACCTCAAGATTACCCTTGAACATAATCTTCCACCCCAAGGCAGGAAGTATTCATTCTGAGAATGTGTCTCTGACAAATTAAAAGAACAGAAAACACTACTGTGCATAAGAAATGATGAGCAGGATGATTTCAGAAAAATCTGGAAAGATATGAAGTAATGCACAGTGAAGTGAGCAGAACCAGAACATTGTCCAGCAATATTGCAAACAGCTTTGAGTGACTTAGCTATCCACAGCAATACAATGATCCAAGACAATCCCAAAGGATTCATGGTCTACTTTCAGAGACAAAACTGATGGAGTTTAAATAAATGCCACACATGAAATGAATATTTCGTTTTCTTTTTTCATTTGGGGGTGGGGTTGTTATTCAAGTTTTCTTTCTCAAAAGGACTGATATGGAAAAGTATTTTATATAATGGCACATATGGAATCTATATCATATTAGTTACCATTTCAGAGAGGATAAAGGGGAGGTGTAAGATTTAAAATGGTTGAAGGCCTTAAACTGTAACAGTTAAAAGAGTGATGTTGTAAACTGTAGTGAGTTAAAATGGTGGAAGATATAAATTGTGATAGATATAAGAGAGGGTGAGTAAATTTGACCACAGGAAATATGTTTCACTACAGTGTCTTGGTTTTAAATCAAATATAAGGTAGTCGCCAGGGAAATATTCCCAATTATTCAAATACCCAAGTCAACTGGGTTTTATAGAGATTTTAATTAATACAAATGTGGAATTAAAGAAAAGAGAGAAAGAGAGAAAAAGGAAATAAGTATGAAGGGCCTTAAGCCAACATGGCCTAGACCTGAGTCTTAAGAGAGAGAGATCAGTCAGTCAGTCTTTTAACACTCACCACAAGGTTTACCTAAACAAGGATTCTAGTGACACCAGGCCAGCTCCATCTCAGCTGACTTCACCAGAGAGCCTTCCAGCCAGAGACTGTTCCAAAAGGCCTCTCTCCAGAGCCTCCAGAGAGACAGAGTCCTTTTAGAGGAGCTCCAGGGAGACCTCCTTAGAGATTGTCCTCCAAGAGCTTCCCTTCTCCAGAGACTCTCTCAAGAGATTCTTCCCAAGGGGTCCTCATCAGAGATTCTCCAAAAGGAATTCCTCCAAAAGGATATATATACTCAAGAGATTCTGCTTTTTCTTATATAGGGGTTTTTCTCCCATGTCACCTCCCCTAAGTCCCTACATCTACCAATCACTGTAGATGCTTTCCAAAGGACAGACCATTCTGAATTCCTGCTAAATCGACTAATCTCCTCAGTAAGTCTGAAGGAGAGAAAACACAGCTGAGTCAACTAATCTCTTCAAGAGAAAACTTGCCCGACCCTTTTAGATACCTAGCATCCCATTGTATCAATTCTAAAAACAGGCCTGGCTCAAAGAACTCCTTGCCCCACCATAAGCATGGATCCAAGTACTTTCTTTGTTTAGCAAGGAGTTTTCTGCCCTAAAGCATTCTTAAGTACAGGTGGAATAGAGGTCCTCCCATTTCTGATCCTGGTGAGTTCTCACATCAAAATGGGGAATGTTTCTCAGTAGGGAATTTGAGGATTCCTCAATGTGGAGTAAAATTTTTAACATTCATAAGTCTGTGAAATTTTAAGGTTCACAGAGGGTGGAAGAGGGGGAAATTTTTTAAGGTTAAAATTTGGTTTTACATGCAATTGGGGGGAAATAAATTATTTTTTTAAGTAAGAATCGAAAATAGAAAATTGGTAGGTATTCAGGACTTGAGTTTCAGAAATTTCCTTCTCAGGTTCATCTGGGTAAGTAGAGGCTGTTCATGGTGTATTTTTCCTGCAAATTGCTTTTTTTGACTCCTGAATGGATAAGTCTCTTCTTCTCCTAGCCTCCCCTTTTGTATTCAAGTGTAGAAATCCTAAGGAGAGAAAGCACTTGAAAATAATAAGGAAAAAGATATGAGCTGTTTCACAGAGTGCTGTAAATATATAGCTCCTCCACCAAACTGTTTAACCTTCTTATCTTGAGGCCAGTATTCAGAAGCAGCTTAAAATTCTTAAGACCAATCAGTAGGGTTTAAGTAAGTAAGCCCACTTAAAATGGGGGTGCCTTTAGAAGGTGGACCCTATAATCACTTCAAGTTGATTTGGAAGGCATACCAAAATTACATGGAGCTTCCATAATCAACCTTCATTACTCCTTAATTATTTATCTTTGTATCCCCATGGCCTTGCTGATAGAAAGCAATAAAAAAAAATTCATTGGATCCAATTTGTTGATTTATCCGTAATTAAGGTACACTTATTCCTCCATAAAATATATTCTTTATACGACCAGATAGATGTCCACCTCAACTTTTAACTCCCTCATCACCCATTCCAATCTGTTGCTGAGTCTTACAGATTTTATTTTAGTAGCATCTCTCACCTGTGCTCCCTTCTCTCTTCTGATTCCTCACTGGTGTCGACCATAATCACCTCATTCCTGAATGATATCAGTAGGCTGATAGTTGGTCTGCCTGCCATAATTCTTTCCATACTCCAGTCATCTTGCACCCATCTGCCAAAGTTGACTTCCTACAGCAAGCTTATAACCATGTCACCCCTCTACTCCACTCAAGAAACTCCAGTAGTTCCCTATAACCTCCAGGATCAAATATAAATCCTATGTTTGACATCCCAAACTTTTCATAACTTTCCCCTTCTATCCTCCTCATTCCCACCTCTGCTTTCTTGTCTTCTTAGACCTTACACCATCACCACCTTACATCATATCCACCAATCCATTAACATTAGCTGCCTTGTTCCTTACTCAAGACACACCATCTCCCTTTTTCCTGACTGTGCCCCAGAATTCTCTCCTTCCTCATCTCCACCTTCTGGCTTCCCTTGTCTTCTTCAAGCCCTAGCTAACATTCCACCTTCTATAAGAAGTCCTTCTTGATTTCCCTTAATTCTAGTGCTTTCTTTCTATTATCTCCCATAAATAAGGAAAATTCTATACTGTGATAAAGCTGTACTTACATAAGTCAAAGTAAGATAAAAGTTATATTTTGCTATATTAATCTAGAAATAAAATAATTACTTAAGCTCAGGGAATTGTTGTCCTAAGATTATCTATGTCCATTCTTTGGATATAGTCCATCTATGACCATTTAGTTTATCTCTCAAGGATTTTTCATACATAGCTGTATGAAAAATACATACATTATGAGGATCTAAAATAAGTAAGAAGCCTTCTCCTTTTGATCAATATTCTAATAAAGACTGTTATAACCTTTTCTTTGTGTCAAGCATCCCTTTGGCATTCTGGTTAAGCCAACAAACCCCTTCCCAGAATAATATCTTTAAATACATAAAATTAAATACATAGGTTTATAAGGAATGTCAATTATATTGTAATACAGTTGTCAAAATATTAGAAAAAGAAGTCCATGGACTGTAGATTAAGAATTTCTGATTTAGAAGAAAGGGAAAAGCAATGGCAAATTAGATATAAGAAATTCCTAGTTCTCAGTTTGGTTACTGGTCAGCCAGTGCCATTTTCCTTTACTGTAGCTTTCCTGCCTCATTAGCTTTCATGCTTGACCTCTTATACTTTCCTAGAAGGAAGAAGTTAGGGTTACAAGATATGTGGAAAAGGATTTTAGTCCAGAGTATTGCTTACTGGTGAGTTTGAGTAAATACTACTAAAGTTGCCCACTTTTAGTTAAATCTGGAAAAGACTTTGGAATAAAGAAATAACCATTTCTTCATATTTTTATTTAAACTGAAAAGGAGTTTCCACACTGGGAATTCCCTTAACCATATCATACCTGAAATGCTCTAAATTAATTTCCTGCTTTTAAGCTTTTGTCCTACTCTTGCATCACTAAACTGCATTAACAAAAATTGCCATCCTCCAAAAAAAAAAATTGTCATTCTTTATTGTAACCTAGATTCAATCCCAACTGCTTCTCCTGACAAGTTAAAATTCTAATTCTTAGCTTTTAAAAGTTCTTATTAATTAATTGTTCTTCTTTAGGTTCCTTTACCTCCTATTGTACCAAAATCTGGAATTTTTTGTTGTTATGTTGTTTTTTATCTAATCTAACTTCTAGTTTATATGCTTGTGGTTGACCAGCTACCTAGACCTGAGTCCATTCTATCTTATTAAACTTACCCCTTATTATCCTAGCTTAGGCAAGTTATTTAACATATCTGAGCCTCAATTTCCTTATCTTTAAATGAAGGTAATCCTACTACAAAAACCTATTTCACAATGTTCTTGTAAAGACATTTTCATAGAGAATTGAGTCAAATGTATAAGAAAATAAAGAATTCAATTGACAAGGGATATGAACAGGTAGTTCTCAGATGAAGAAATTTAAAGTATTTTTAGTCATATTAAAAAATGCTCCAAATTACAATTAATTGGAGAAATTAGATTTAAAATAACTCTGAAGTACTGCCTCACAATTATCAGCCTGGTTAGTATGACAAAAAAGGAAAATAATAAATGTTGGAGAGAATGGGGGGAAACTAGGACACCCACTGTTGGTTGAATTGCAAACTGATACAATTATTTTGAAGAACAATTTGGAACAAGTCCAAAGGGCCATCAAACTATACCAGTCCTTTGACACAGCAATACCACTATTTGGTCTGTATCTCAAAGAGATTAAAGATGGGGGAAAGGATCTACATGTACAAATTGTAAGTTGTTATTGTTATCACATTATCATTTTTTATGTGTTTGATAATCCATTCAAATCCAACTATTCTTTCTTCTTGGATCATGCCTTGAACTTTCTTAATTTAGTTAAGCATACAATGCTATGATGCATGGCATTGTATTGTTCCTTCTATTTTGCCTATTAAAATCCTTCCCTTCCTTCAATGTCCAGCTCAATACCTCCCTTATGAAAGTTGTCTTGATTTTTTTTCTAGCAATGTGTTACCTTTCTTTTCTCCATATACTGGACACTGTCTGCCTAGAATTTCATCATGAATTTATAATTTGTATTAGAGTTACTTAAGTAGTTATTTTGAGAAATGGCCCAATGAAGTGGATAGAAAACTGATCCCAGAGTCAGTAAGACATAAGTTTAAGTCCCATTTCTCACACATAGTGGCTATGTGAGCCTACTTCTTTAAAATCTCAATGCTTCCAGTGCTCCCTTAGTGGTCTCTGAAACTATTAGTTTCATAGAAAGTGAGGATCTGTATTGGAAGAGAAAGTTCCTCATCAGTATCTCCCTATAGCAATTAAATCACATATCTACATTCACCTCCCCACCCACTCCCCACAAAAAAAAAGGAGAATTTCTCTTATTCCAAACTGGATTATAAAGATGTTATAGATTATAGATTGCAATTCTGCAAGCATCCTAATGGAGTTGCATCTTTGAACAAGGAAGAATTTAGAGTGTGAAAAATTCCATTTGTTAAAATTGCTCTGAAAAAAAATCCCTTAAATCAACCATAAAATACAGTTGAATGACTTAAGCAAGTCGGCATAGCTAACACAACAAGGAACCTGGAAGAAGAGATAGGAGACAACAGTAAAGCAAACCATTATTTTACATGGTCCAGGAGCCTGGAAATAGTAGTGTTCTATATATACCACAGGTCTTTCTACTACCATGTCCACTGCAGCTAACAATAAGGGAAGAAGGGATCCACCTTCCCCTTCAATCCCAATGCCAACCAGTGGTAAAGTGCCAGAAATCAGAGATTAAACCAAAGAACCCAAGAAGGTCCAAAGATCAGCAACACAACCTGCCAGACATCATCTCATCATCTGAGGAAGCAAACTGAAGACACAAACTGAGAACTACTTTGGTAGGTTCTGTATTCCCAACCTCTTTTTCATCCAGAGGTCACAAAATCCCAGAAAAGAAAGTTCTGGGCTCCCAAGTCCTTAGCACTATCACTTTTATGATTCAACATTAAAATTTATGATTTCATAAGTGGAAATTGTTGTGAGAGATCTGGTTCAGGAGGGTGCTCCCTCAAAGAATTACCAGACTCCAGTAAATATCTTTTTAAAAAAAGAGAATTTGATTGAGTTAAATGGATGGGAAGTTGGTACAGGTTAAAAACTGCCTCCCAGGAGGCAGTTTGCTGGTAAAATCTGCCTTCCTAAAGAGTAGGGGTCTAGGATTTTTATAACTTAAAGGAACAGAGACTACATGACTAGAAACATAGGTAGAGGGAAGGAGAGCAGAATATACATGATGTTCCCATGTGAGGTGCCTTGGTGTCTGGGATAGAAGTACAGGTGTTCTTGATCATAAAGGAAGATGAATTGCATACCTCAAAGAATGTTTGAGATGCAAATGGAAGGTACATATCTGTCCTTATCAGAAAGTATGGGGAAATGCTCCTAAAACAGAAGGCTTTTTATAGTGTAGTTTTTGTTCCTTTAGTTGCATCAAGACTGGCTTTCTTTAGCTGGAACTCTAGGGGGCCCAGGATTGGGAAATTCTTCACATACTCTTTGGCCTAGAATTACTCTAGAGAGTTGGGGTGTTCAGGGAATTCTGTGCCCCCATACCAGAAATGACATAAAAGAAGTTGCTTTACCCTCTTGGCTGCTCCATCTAATAAGCATGAAATAGCTTCCACCTAATTTGCAAGTGAAACTTCTATGTTTTGTCTCTCCCATTAGAGAGAATGTGAACTTCTTGATAGTAAGAATTGTCTTCTCTTTTCTACTTATTTCACTAGTATTTAGCACATAAATCTCATTTAAAAAAAATTTTTTTGTTCATTCAAATGACTGTAGATGAAAACAGATTAAGATGTTTTTAAAAGAAAGAAGTCTACATCAGAGAACTCATTTTAGAGATGGTTACATTCAACAATTGAAAATAATCTTTTTTCAGTGCATCCATCTAAGTTATTGATTCTGAAACAGCTGGAAATGGGAACTTTTACTCAAATAGAAGACAAAATTGAATAGAGACTTAACTGACAGGAAAATATATGATAACAGGAAAAAATACTTTGAAAGTAGCTTCATATACAAGTATTAAATGAGAAGGTAAGTACTATACCATGTAATTCTTTTTCTTCTTTCATAAGGCAAGAGAGCACCCAAAGGAGTCAAATGTAACATGATGGGGATATTAAACATATTTTAGTGATTTGGAGAATTTTTCATATGACTAAAGATGGTTTAAACTTCTTCACCTGAGAATTGCCTATTCATATCTTTTGACTATTTGTCAATTGGGGAATACTTTGTATTTTTATAAATTTGTCTTAGCTTTCTATATATTTGAAAATTGAGGTCTTTGTCAGAAACACTTGGCCATAAAAATTTTGTTCCACTTTGTTGTTTCCCTTCTTAATTGTGGTTGCATTGGTTTTGTTTATGCAAAAATTTTTAGTTTAATGTAGTCACAGTTACCTATTTTATACTATCTCATAGTGTTCTCTATGTCTTGTTTGGACAGAAATTCTTCCCGTATCCATAGACCTGGCAGGTTTATATCACATACTCTCTTTATTTCTATTATTAGCCTTTATTTCTAAGTGATGTATCTATTTCAACCTTATCTTGGTATATAGGATGAGGTGTGGGTCTATGTCTAATTTCTGCCATACTACTTTTCAGTTTTCTCAGTAGATTTTGTTGAATACTAAGTTTTTCTAAAAGCTTAGATCTTCATGTTTGTAGAGTTGCATGCCCAATTCAATGACCTCTTCCCTCTCTGATTTGTTGATATATACACTCAGGGATATACATTTTCCCCTGAGTACTGCTTTGGCTGCATCCCATAGATTTTGATATGTTGTTTCCTCATTGTCATTCTCTTTAATGAAATCAGTAATTGTTTCTGTGATTTTTCTTTGACCCACCAGTTTTGAAGAATTGGATTATTTAGTTTCCAATTAATTTTAAATCTGCCTTTCTATAAGTCCTTATTATTTTTATTGCATCATGGTCTGAAAAAATGCATTTATTATTTCTGCTTTCCTACATTTGTTTGCAATGTTTTTATGACCTAGTATATGGTTAATCTTTGTATATATGCCATGTGCTGCTGAAAGGAAGGTATAATCCTTTTTATCCCTATTTATTTTTCTCCAGCTATCTATCAGCTCTAATTTTTCTAACATTTCATGCAATCCCCTTACTTCTTTCTTATTTATTTTTGGCTCAATTTATCTAGTTCTGATAGAGGAAGGTTGAGGTCCCCCACTAGTCTGGCTTTACAATCTATTTCCTCCTTTAGCTCCTTTAGTTTCTCCTTTAGAAATCTGAATGCTGTACCATTTGGTGCATATATGTTGAGTACTGATATTTCTTCATTATTTATACTGCCTTTCATGAAGATGTAATTACCTTCCTTATCTCTTTTAAAGAGATCTATTTTTGCTTTACCTTTGTCTGAGATCATTATTGCTAATCCTGCCTTCTTTGTATCAATTGTAGATTAGTAAATTCTACTCCACCCTTGTATACCTTTATCCAGTGTATGTCTATATGTCTCAAGTGTGTTTCTTGTAGACAACATATGGTAGAATTCTGGTTTTTAATCTATTCTGCTATCTACTTCCTTTTTATGGGTGAGTTCACCCCATTCACATTCAAAATTATGATTACTGCAGGTGTATTCCCCTCCATTTTTACTTTCTCCTTTTATTCTGTCTTTTCTCTTATCCCTCTTACCCTACCCTCCAGCTTTTTACTTTTAGTCAGGCTCCATCTTTCCCCTCCCTAATGTTACTCCCGTTCCCAAACCCTCCCCTTTTAGGTTTGTTGAATCTTAATTTTGTATAATTATTACTACTATGTACCCAGTGCCTAATCTATTCTATTGGTTCACCACTCTATTTTTAGCCAGCACCAAATTGATTTGATGGTTATCACTTTATAATACACTTTGAGATCCAGTAGAGGCTAGGCCACCTACCTTCATATTTTTCATCAGTTTCCTTAATATTCTTGGCCTTTGGTTCATCCAAATGAATTTTATTATCATTTTTTTAGCTCTATGAAATAATTTTTGGGTAGTTTGATTGGTATGGCACTGAATCACTATTTATTTTATTCAAGATTCTGATTGAAGTCTTTTATGAATTCTCTTCCTATATCCCCTCATGAAAAGAGTTGAATTCAAGCTCTCAGAAAATATTCCATTAGTCCTTTTTTTCCTCTCCTCTCTCCAGTCATCACAGGTAATTACCTCTCTAGAATTGCACTGTATATTGCCAGGACCTCACAGGCCCTTTATAGAATTCACTTTATGTTTCTTCATAAAATAGCAGTAAAGAAAATTCTAATGAGAGAAGTTTCTCTTCACTGTCTTTCTCTCCATCTTCAGCATAGACTTCTCATAGATTCTTATAGATCCTAATTCAACCACATATATTCACTCTGACTTCATAGATGAAATCATCTTAGAAGACAGTTTAAAATACAATGCTATACTGCTAGTTCTGCTTTCCTTTCCTCAAAATTCAATTTGTCTCCCAAAGATATATTACCAGTATATGTAGTCTCTGCGGGATACCCTAGTGAAATAATCATTAAACATACATACAAAACCACATATGTATGTATATTTTCAGTATGCTGTGTACATATATAGTTATACACTGTGTAATAAATGAATTTTGCACACCCATAGACACATATGTATGTGTTTTAAAAAATCACTGCAGCATCCACAATCATAGTACCCTAATTAGGAATATCAAATCCCAGAGCTTGTACTACATACCAATTTCATGATAATTGAATGATAATAATGCCTTCAATGAGTAGAAATATAATGGAGATCATGGATTTATGGACTTAGAGCTGAACAATTTTCATATTTTCTCAAGTCAATTACCTGAGGAAACTGAAACATTAAATGAGGTTTGTCTTATCTTGGCTGACATAGTAAATGTCTAAGATGGGATTTGAATCCATCTTCTTGATGACTCCAAGTTCAGTGTCCTGTCAACTCTGGCATGTTGCCTCAGTGAGATCAATGAACTGACTATGATGCAACATATATTATAAGTAAACCTAGACATAAGGTAAAGAAATTCTAAGGATCCAACTCTAGGGTTCCCAAAGCTTAAGCCAAAAGCCAACACCACTTCCAATTCTTCTATTCTTTAGCCATCACCCTCATTAGGTAGAAGGATGATAGGGGGATACTATTAAGAGACCTATGTCCCTTTATGCATATGCATCTGAAACCCCTCTTCTGTGTGGAATTCAACCAACTATTAAGCTACAGATGTAGTTGTATGAACCTAATGAGTACTGTGAAGCTCAGGTAACCATCCCCTGGCAACCCAGCCTGTGAGTACAAGCTGTTAAAGATAGAAAGTTAGTCTAGAGTGTGAGGACTGTTCCATGATTTCCATTTGGGAAACTAATTTTGTAAGGATGCCCTCGGGAAAAAATAATCATTTTCTTTTGTGTGCAAGTCTATAATTGGTTTTCTGGTATGTTTCCAAGTCAGATCAGATTCATTGAGATAAATTTTGCATGGTTGAATGCTCAAATACCACTATTGGTTGTGTTATTGTATCCATTAGGAGTATGGAAGCATATTAGCAATATAAGCACTTTCATATTAGTGCCAAGCAATGTACATAGGACCCCTTAGGAATCCAAGTAAAATGAATGCCTTTTGGCTTAAGAGACAAGAATATTGGAAGCATTCTGCTAAATGTTATACACACTTTAAGGAAATACAAAGTCAATACTAAGTGTTATGAGGAAAAAGATAAAACTTTGCATTTTTTAAAATTCCAAAGCTTCTAAGATTCATAATAAAAAGGGGGCTTCATTAAACAAAAGAAACTGATTGCTAGGCCTCTAACAGAAGTTAAGAATATAATGAATTTTTTAAGGGAGAATAAAGAATAGAGTGAAAGCTTTGTTAATCATTAGGGGAATATCTGGAGACAGAAAAGCAGAACTGACCTGAAATTAAAGAACTGAGAACTATAAAGACTGGTAAGCCACCATAATCTATAGGACATGATATTGATACTCTGTCTTTCTCACCACATTAGAATTAAGTCTAATACAGGAGACTGTAAGGAAAACTACATTTCTTTTATGCAGACAAATCAGACACTAAAATGAAGAACTCTTTGGGTCCTGACTAGAACACACCATTGATATGTTAGAAAGGTGGCACAGAACTGAAGAAGAGAAATGTGGGCAATTTTCAGAAAGCTTCAGAGGATCAACCGGCAATGTAGTATGCACATAGAATATAGAATAATCTGAAATGAATAATCTGAAATGACTTTATTTGAATATTTATGAGTCAAATATCCAATTTGGGGTGATGCAGAGTTAATAACATGTTCATGAACTTCTTGAATACATCCCAGCAAAAAACAGAGGTCTCAATTTTGTGTAAGATGTAGAATGTCTATTAGAGAGGCACAAGATCAAGAATGTAGCAAAAACCAGGGACCATGCCCAACTGACTAAATTATGAGGTTATTGTGGATATACTGGGGATGTGTACATTGAAAAGATCCACTAAAGTAAAGATACTAAATGTTGCCTTGCTGTTGGTGCATCTACTGCTACAGAAGTGATCTGATGCCTCTCTGTTACAGTGAACAAATATAATCCATGTGCCAAAGAGAAGAAAAGTAGATGAATAGGAAGAGCATAGTTAAGCAAGAGAGAGCTACCTCAAAGTAGTAAAAACCATCTTCCCAGGTATGAGCCTCTGCGGCCCAGGGAGAGGCTGCTCAGGATCATCTAGTCTTCACTGAAAGGAATTGAGGTAATTCTATATGGAAATGGATTAAGGAACTAAGTCATTTCTTTTTGAAAAAGAAAAAGGTTTGGGAGCAGAGGCCAATGCAGCTTTTTGCTAGAAAAATAATAATGGATTAGAGACAATAAAGTTCAGCTAGCTTCTCTTATAACTGACCTGAAGAGGTACGTAAGTGATTTGTGCATTCAAGAAGGAAATGAAGAGTTGGTGTGTGAGAGACCAAAATCAAAGCATCAGAAAACAGAGTAGAGGGAGCATCCCAGAAGAAATATTCCAATATTTCCCTCCAAGCAACTATAAAATAATGGATCATATCTAGTTTGGAGTAATATAGTTAACAAAAGTTTAGGGTGAAGCGTTTTTTACAAATCAAGATAAATTAGAAGATCAGAAGGAAAGGCCTATAACACTGGAATGGGGGCTGACCTGGTGAACAACATGGCAGTACCTAAACCTATGGTGCTGGTAGGTGCACAAGGCAACAGTAGCAGCAACAGTTCCAAGAATTCTAACCACTCCGAGATTATAAGGGAATTGGACAATTGGTCAGAAAGAGATTACAGGGAACCCTAGTAGGTCCTGGGCACATGACTGGGCACTGCTTGACGACTCCATTGTCCATTGCCTAGTTTCAGATCAGAATTCCAAGACACAGAGAGAGAGCAAGTCATGGTTCCTGGTACACTTCCAGTGTGGAAAGAAGAGCTCTAGGTCTTATGATTGCAAAAGACCAGGAGTCCTACCTGCATAAAAAAAAAATAAATAAATAAAACAGAATGTAGACCAACAATGCAGTGACCATACTCTCCCCAGAGCACACAACCTTGGAAGCATGGAAAATTTACAGATCCCTAGAACTAGCTGTGAAAAGAGCAGGGGAAAAAAGCCTGAGTCTTGGGACAATGATTTGTACCCATAGGTGAACAGAATCCTATTCTAAAACAAAGTTCAAGATAAATAAATAGGCTAGAAAAATGAGCAAACAACAACAAAAAAGAACCTGATTATAAAAGTTTATGGTGACAGGGAAGCTCAAGACACAAACTCAGAAGACAACAGCACGAAAATTTCTAAAACAAAAACCTCAGTGAAAGATGTGGACACAAGCCCAATAAAAATTCCTGGCTGAGCTAAAGAATTTAAAAAGAGGAAATGTTTTTAAAATAAAATAAGAGTGATAAGAGGTAAAATTTGGGAAAGAAATGAGAACAATGAAAGAAAATAATGAAAAGAAAATTAACAGCTTGGTAAATAAGGCACAAAAAATACTAAAGAACATATTTTTTTAAAAAACTTACCAAATGGAAAAAGAGGTACAAAACCTCACAAAAGAAAAATTTCTTAAAAATCAAAATTTGATAAGTGGAAAATGTTCATGAAACATCCAAAAATAAAAGAAAGACAAAAGAAAAAGGAAAAATATAAAATATTTCATAGGAAAAATACCTTATCTGGAAAATAGATCCAGGAAAGAGAAGTTAAAATTGTTTGACTACTTGAAAGCCATGATCATAAAAGGGATATATACTTTATATTTCAATAAATCATAAAGGAAAGCTGTCAGATATCTTAGAACTAGAAGCAAAATTGAAATTGAAAAACTAAAAAAAAATCATATCCTGAAAGAGATCTCAAAATAATTATTGTCAGGAATATTATTCCCAAATTCCAAAGCTTTCAGAGAAAGGAGAAGATACTTCAAGTAGCCAGAACAGACCATTGGAATAACACAAGAGTCCTGGACTAGTGTAAAAAATAGACTCGAATACAGGACTACAATCCCCATGAGCCTTTGCTCCACTTCCCCAGAATGCCTTGTAATCTCACCTGGGCCGAGATCGAGAAGATATTTAAGCAAAGGCTTTTGAAGGGCTCGGCCTTTTTGGACTTCCGTTTTTGGAGCAGAGGCGTCTCTTCCATGATGTGAGGTTATTTTGTCTAGGCCTCTGGCCTAGGCACATGTTTCTTACTTGTATATTCTTAATCTTTAACTTTAATAAACCTCTAAAAAATATATATTCCTTGCAGAGAGAAACTAATTTCTACCTGCCTCAGTCTCCCCCTCTCCCCTAAATTTTAATCTTTACAGTTGGAGACCACGAAGGGATGAGAACTTCTCAAAAAATTTTTAGCCTAGAGAATTTTTTTTTAAAGCCAAGGTTCTCCGAGATGCTCTTTAGAAAACCATCTTGATCAGCTCCTGCCTGCGGCTCTCTCCAGCTCCTGCTTCTGCTCCTGGCCTCTCACCTGGTGCCTGAGCTGTGCTCCAGCTCCCAGCCCGACCCACCCCGGCAGTCTGTCTCTCACCCATCTGGCTTTCGACCCCAGCCGGCTCATCACCCAGATCCTTGGAGCAGATCGCTGAGGACTCATTGTGACCAGCTGGTAACAGTATTGGCCACGTGGGCGGAGGGGAGAGACCAGAGGGAAAGGAGACCAGGCAATTTTCCCTTAGGCTAAGCCTCCACGTGGATGGGGGTATTGGCCACAGGGGTATCAGAGAGGGGAAAGACAGAAAAGACTAGAGAGAAGAAACAGACTTTTCAAACAGAAACTTAATAGCAATGGGCTGTTTAAAAGGATTTTTGACTCTTCTGGCAGTTTCATTGATTTTACCTGCCTGTCTGGGAGCAGACTCAGCCCAAAGATTCAACTTTAACTTTGGGGAGGAAAATGGGTGGCCCAGCGAACTGGAAGCCAGGCCCAGAGACGGGAGGTCTCTAGCTAAAATCTGGCCTCCGATGCTTCCCAGCTGTGGGGCCCTGGACGGATCCCTTGAACCCCATAGCCTAGCCTTTACTACTCTACCTTCGGACAATAGACATTTAAATGGATAATTAAAAACAAACAAACAAACAAGAAAAAAAAAACCCCAAGGAACTTTGAAGAGACTAAAGGCTATATTCTAAGGCATTTCAGACTCCAATGGTTTATAAAAAAAAAAATCTCTGTATTCTATTGCATTGTTTTGTTTAAGGTTTAACTTTGTGATTTTAAGTTCATATATTACTGGATTCAATATTATTCTGCTTGAACTGAAGGTTGATTGAATTTATTTTGAATGTACTGAGTTTTGAAATTCTGTTGTTTTTCCCCTATAACTGTTGAACAAATATTGTTGTGAATAAGCCCATATATGAAAAAACAGCTTTTTTCTATTTTGCTGAGGATAGATGGACTTCAGAACTGGTTATAATTGTATTAACAACCTTTGGAATTTTAATGTGCTAAATACCTCAAATGATTTGATTTTAAGGGTTTTTTAAATATGATTTTTGGAATTTTTTTTTAACAATCTAGTTATTTTTGCCTGCCCCTACCACGAGGTAAGGCCCATTACAGTAGCTGAAGTGAATTGTATTTTATAACCCCCAACCTTCCCACATGTGAATGGAAGTTGGGCAGTTAATCTCAGGGCATTTGTATCCCTATAAGCCTCCAAGAAAAAGGAGCACCCCTTTATTTATGCTCTTCAGCTCACTATTTTACTTCTACCAGAATGATATATAGATTTCTTGATTATGTTCTAAACCCAAGAGGAGTTTTACTTTGTTTTTAAAAATATGTTTAAATACCAAGGTTGAAGGATTGCTATGTTTGTAAAAATTGTGACAAATGTCCATCAATTCATAGGTTTTAAAAATGTCATACAGCAACTTATGTGAAATATGAAAGTGTGTTTGTTTGCTATTGTAATTAATTGGGCTATTGAGAATTTTGGGGATTTTGATATCTATATATTTGTACTACTGTATTTTTAAAAATGAAAAATTGTTAACCTTGTTCAATTCATTTGCCTTCTACTCACAGTGATCATGGCCAGATACAAAGAGGAAATGGATCTCATTTTTTGGTGAGAAAACCTTGCATTTTATATTTTTTTAGCTGACACAGAGTGTCAATGATTATAAGCTATATTTTTGAATTTTTAAAGCTCTTTTATTATTATATTTTTCTTGCATGTGCAATATACTTTTTCATTTTTTATTATTTTTTCTCTCCTTTTTATATTTGAAGCACATGTCACCAGTATTAAGATTTTCTTTAACCTTTTGATTTTTAAGTTTAAGATACATTTGTCAGAGCATGCCCAAAAAGCTTGTGACTATAAAAATGATGCCACTAATTATTTAAATAAATTATGGGACTTTGCTTAATGATTCTGTCTGATTCCAGGACAAGAGATACACACAAGAGCCATTTCATAGGGCCAAAGAAAGGCCAATCTAGGATGGATTGATGCACTTCTAGGCCAATACAAAGGTCTTGAACCTAGTGTGAAGACTCAAGGTTACTATGTTTAACATGTGTTAAGACATAGGCTTTCCTTGTATCCACACTCACCCTGAAGATACTCACAGACAAGTATCCCCAAAACCTTGGCTCCTACTTGGCTTCTATAATCTGGTCCCTTTCTTTTCTGCCTCTCATAGTGTGGTACCTTTCTGTAGTCCTGGCGCTGATTGGGTAAATGCATCATTACTTAGATCATTTTGATTGGGCCCTGATTGAAGGACCTGTTATAGATTTATTTTTCTTCTACTTGGAATTTTTACATATAAGACTTTGATAGTCTATATTTCCATCCAGAAATTTTTCTTTTCTTTTGGATTTTCTGGTGTCTTTTTAATATCTCTTGCCAATTGATTCATATACCTCATACCTCAGCCATGTATCCCTAACTGATTCTGAATCTTTCAATCACCCACAACACGGGGGAATGTAAAAAAAAAATCATTATTTAAATTGCAAGTTTAAATTCCTTTTGAGAAGAATTTTAGGTGAAGAAGATGCTACCTCTCTGAATCCAGAACTGAACTGTTGGAGAAGCCACCATGAAGAAGCCTTCAGACCACAAGTTGCACAAAATTGAATTTTGGGTGTGGTTGATTGAACATTTATTTGTATGTATACTTTTATGCCAAAGGGGACTGCCCCCTAACGGCTTTTTGTCAATGTGTTCAGAAATTATTGGTTTTATTCTTTTTTCTCTTATCCTCACACTATTGTAATCTTTTAAGTTTATTATGTTTTTATGATCCTTTTGGGGGAAAATTAATTTTTCCACAAATGATCACACGGGGGATGTAAAAAATAGACTCAAATACAGGACTACAATCCCCATGAGCCTTTGCTCCACTTCCCCAGAATGCCTTGTAATCTCACCTGGGCCGAGATCGAGAAGATATTTAAGCAAAGGCTTTTGAAGGGCTCGGCCTTTTTGGACTTCCGTTTTTGGAGCAGAGGCGTCTCTTCCATGATGTGAGGTTATTTTGTCTAGGCCTCTGGCCTAGGCACATGTTTCTTACTTGTATATTCTTAATCTTTAACTTTAATAAACCTCTAAAAAATATATATTCCTTGCAGAGAGAAACTAATTTCTACCTGCCTCAGTCTCCCCCTCTCCCCTAAATTTTAATCTTTACACTAGATCACTCAATATTTAGTAGCTATTATGATAAAGGAACAGGAGACTTACAAAATTATATTCTAGAAAGAAATGGAACTATTGTTACAACCAAAAATAACCTACTTCAAGTATAACCATTCACTGGTATGAAGCTGACTATTGATTAATGGTTATTAATTTGTAGTTGAGTTTTGTTTATCATAATAATAACCATTATAATCAAGCTTTATCATTGTAATGAAGCTTTAAGGCTTTGATGCTTAGAGTTTATTGCACAGATCTAATATCACTCCACAATAAACAAGCAAATAAAGATGCCAGTTGAGAGAGATAAGAAAGATGGATGATTCAACCTGATCACAACATGTTTTCCTATTGTTGGATTCCGCTGGTATGGAAAGGCAGATAAGCAACATTCTGTAGAATGTTCAGGGGAGAAGACTAATCTTATTCACCACCCCCAATTCATAACTTTTTTTTTGTGGTTGGACTCTGAATATTTATATAGGTGGTCACCAGGGATTTGATTTTTAAATCCCAAAATGAATTACTAAAGAAAATGGAATTTATGGTAGTTTATTTATTTACAATAGAGGGAAGATATTAAGGAAGAGAGAAAAGAAAAGAGAGAGAGAGAGAGAGAGAGAGAGATGGATCTCTGGCTTCTTTTGATATCAGTTGGAATTTCTAAGCCCTAGCCAGGGGAAAAAATTCTCAAGATGATGGGCCTTTCTTGGAGGTATAAAGCAGGGTTACTAAATCAGCCTTTCACTTACCAATAGTGACCATCTAAATGGAAAGAAGTCTGGGTGTCTGTCTTCCAGTCTCTCCTCCAAGTCAGAGAGCTCTTTGATCTCCTCGAATCGAATATATCGAATATCCAATTGAAATATCTCTTCTTCTAGCCTCTGATCCTCTTTTAAAAGATCTTTTCCTCTTGTGTGACCTCCCCTAAATTTCATATCTACCAATCAAAGCAGACACTCCTCTCCAGGACTGTCCACTCTTTAGTTCATACCTTCTTTGGTTAGATAATATACCTTTTGGGTTACTTAACACTTTTTTTTGTATTTAAAATGGGTAGATCTACTTAAAATACTGAGTTATTACCTTTTGAGGATTAAAATCTAAAAATAGATTGTGGATTACAATTCAATCTTCCCAATAAAGGAAGAGCTAAGTACCTTCATTGTTACAATCAGGAGATTACAATTTAATCTTCACAATAAAGGAAGAGCTAAGTATCTTCATTGTTAAGATCAGAAGATAGCTAAATCCAATCTTCATATAACACAATGAATTCTAGCAAGTTCCTGGTCTGAGATCTTAGAAGAAGATGTTGACCTAGGTCAGTGATGTTGAGCCTTTTAGAGATGGAGTGCCAGGCCCCACTCCCACCCCACCACCTAGACTGAGTGTCATGTCCTCCCCCACCAAAACTGAATCTCACACACACACACACACACACACACACACACACACACACACACACACAGACTGAATGCTACACACACACCCAGAGACTGAGTGATGCACCACCACCCCCTCCCTTACTCCAGACAGATGAGGGAAAAAGCACTCACACTGGGCTGCTGGGCAGAGGCTTGTGTGAAGAAGGGGAGGGGAGCAGTTCTGCCCAAGTCCCACTGCCTTTGTAGTAATAGACCAGGGTGGGGGTCATGTGTGTCCACAGACAGCTCTCTGCTTGACATCTTTGGGACCCAGGCCATCGGTTCATCATCACTGACCTAGGTTTTCTAATCACCATGATGTCAAGAGGATATTTGCTTACTTTAGGTTTTCCAGGCATCATGATGGGTTGAAAACTCATGATCAGGTGGTGTGAATTTTAAAATTATTCCACCCTAATCAGACCATTCTTTAGAAGATTTGATTTAGCTATTTCCTGATCAGTAACAATAGAGATGCTTGGAATAACAGAATCAGGTCTTGGGAAGTCCACATTTCTCCACCCTACTCAGCTTAACAAGGTCAGGATGCCTGCACCATACTCAAGATTAAGTATCTGGGGAAAAAGGCAACAGACATGTGAAGAAAACAGTTGACAGACTCATGGGCTGCCCTAAGTCAAACTAAGCTATCATTGGTACAGATAGGATGCAGAAAAGTAATGTAAAAACGTCTATATATGGCATGTCACTTTCTGTCTCTTCCTCTTTCCCCAGAGAGACAACTCTGGCTGGCAGTGTGCTAAGCGTTCTGACATCTTGGTGTGGTGGCAGCTATTGTCTGGGTTGGTGGTGAGTTTTTCCCTGGAGCTGATTTCAGGTTCCAGCATCTTGGCTTAGTCTTTTCCCCCTTTTGGAGTTCAAATCTGACTCCTTCCTCCTTCATTCTCCAAATCCTTATCTCCTAATCTCCCCCCTCACACTAGCGGGGGAGGGGGGGGAGAAAACCTACTCCTTTCCTTCTTCCTCCTCCTTAATCTCCTCCACTATCAATTAAAATGAACATAAAATTTCTAGCTGACTTGGGTTTTTTCATTAGGATTTTATAAGTAAAATCCTTGGTGACCAAAAATAATTATACAATCAGTCTCAGCCATAATTTCACCCTTTACAGTGGTCAGATAGTATAATAAAAAACCAATCATAATCTTAGTTTGGGGGGCATCTCGGGACATTATGTAAATACTAAACTGTTTTAAAAAGCTGTTCTAACCCCATCAGGGGTCTTTGTTTACTGAAAGACCATTGACTTGATTATTGACAATAGCTAGCTTGGACCTAAACTTAGACCTTTTGTGTCACAGTCTCTCATTATCTAAGATTTATGGAAACAATGAGATAGAGGATTTTCAAGCATTCCTGATGAAAATATCAGAACTGAATAGAAATCCAATAAATATTCAAACAAAAGACTCAAGAGAAGAATAAATAGGAAACATGAAAGAGAAATCATAAGGGACTTAATACAGTTAAATTGTTTCCATTCCTATAAGGGAAGATGATTACTATAACTCTTATGAACTTTATTATTAGTAGAACTTTTACAAGGATTTTAGTAAAAAGAAGTCAATTATATTGGAATCATCACCATAAAAAGAATGAAAGGCTGAAAGGAGGATGAACTGGGAATAAGAGGAAGGAAAAGAATAAAGAGGGGGAAACTATCTCAATAAAAGTACATAAGGAAAAGTATTTAAAATAGAACAGTTTGATATAAAATAAACTTAGACCAGAGTTTTATCCAACTTTCCACAATAAGTTCAAAAGGGATATATGATCTGAACATTTTTAAAAGTCATAACATCAACAAAAAATTAGACAAGATCCAAATCAAGTAATTTTCACAGATATGGAATAAATCTTCATCAAACAAGGGATATTAGTAGTGACAAAACTTCAAAGTTGGTTGATTTTGCTCATTTTGGCCATTTTCTTTTTTATTCTTTTTTATAAGAGATGGCTTGGTGGGCAAAAATATATTCAGAAATTAACATTGTATAAAAATAAAATATACCACTAAAACTATATTAAAAGAAAACAAAAAGGAATAAGAATAGTACTCTTTCTGACTTTTTGAAATTACTAAATGGAACAAAGTATGGATTAACAAAATTCAATTTCTTTCTTCATAAAAGATAAAATAAACATAAGATTTAAAAGTTTTTATTTAATATTTTTGTTTATAATATCTGATAGATTAGAATAACTTGGGTAATCACCACAAAAAGTAAAGCTAAGAATAAAACTTAATATTAAGTATTAAGTCCAAAGCAGAAACTCTGAATTAGGCAATTGGGATTAGTCAATTTGCCCAGGGTCACACAGCTAAGAAGTGTCTGAAGCCAACTTTGAAACCAGGTCATTCTGACTCCAGACCTAGTGTTCTATCTACCAAGCCACCTAGCTGTCCCTAATACCAAACTTATTAATGAAACTTTAATAGATGATAAGAGTTCAGGGAAGATAAAAAAAATAACAGGATAAAAGACTGATTTTTCTTTTCTTACAGCTTACCTTTTTATAGCTTCTTCTATCTTTTATAGCAAGAATGGTCTGGTAGTATTTCACATGACAAAGTGATGCAAAAGTAAATAAAAACAAAAATGTAATGAATAATTTGTCCAAAGCTTTTCAAATTAAACTGTTTTATGGTGGATAATATTGATTTTTGTTGCTGAGCTGCACATATCTCAGTTGGATAACTAATAGCTCCCACAAATGTGCTTTTGCCCCTTATGATACACTTCCTTTGAACTCTATGAACATACCACATGCCACCTGGAAACAGAAAAAAGTATTAATGGAAATAGAAATAAAATGTAGAAAACTATGGTTTTGAAAGCAAAAATTTCTTAAAATTATTACTTTAAATGCTGGGAAAAGATGGGTTAATTCTGCTGAATTTCTACAATTTTTTATTTTAGTTTTGCAATTTTAAAAGTTATATTACTTAGGAAGAGAAAAATTAATAAGAATGCAAACTGTTCTCTAGTAAGGAAATGTTAAATGCCTGACTTCTTTTCCCCTTTCAATTTTGTTTGACATGGTAATAAAATTTTAGAATATATGCATTTCTGAGTTGAATGTCAACTAAATGATCACTTATTTCCATTCTTTGAGCATTATGTAATTTTAGTACCTCCACTTATAGATGGGTCATTCACAAAAGCCATCATTTATATAAGGTATTTTTCAGGTCCACATAACATGAAAGTATGGTTCATGAGTCCAAACTGATGAATGTATTTTTCCTAGTCAACCAGAATACATAATTAGTTTGAATCAAAAACATTTAGTGAAATAACAGTGTATTCACAGTAGAACATTTCCTCCATAATCTGTTGCTTCCTCTCTCATTACACATGAAAAATGAGTGTCAGGAGTGGACCTAAGAATTACAAATGGGACACACATGGAAGGAACATTTGTGCGCAGAACACATTTGTGAATACAAACATATATAGGAAACATGTGTGATCAGGGTCTATGTGAAAAGGGGAATCAATCAATCAATCAAGAAATATTTCTCATGTATCTACTATGTGTCACACACTATACTAAGCCCTGGGAATAGAAAGGGAACATTCTCTCATCTCAGAGATCTATTAATGGAAACAACATAATAAATAGAAAGAGGAAAAAAAACATACACAAGATAAACAAATGCAAAGATAAATGGTTAAATACAAAGTAGTTAGGGCAATCTGGAATCACAAAAGGTTTTCTGTGGGAGGCCATTCTTTACCCATATATGGAAAGAAATGAGAGAATCTCTGAGGTAGGGATAAGGAGGAAGAGGATTCTAAGCATGGGAAACAGCTAATGCAAAAGCCCAGAGGTGAAACATAGAATGAAGGAAACAGAAAGTAAGTTTGACTGGGTGGTAGAGTATAAGTAAGGGACAGATGTATAATGTGCCTTGAAAGATGTTCTGGGGCCGGGTGGTCAAGGTCTTTGGAAACTGAACAGAGAAGATTAGATTTTGTCCCAGAGGTGATAAAGAACAACAAGAATTTGCTGAATAGCAGAGTGATGTGGTCAGATCTC